>NC_141709.1:19803065-21076760 GCF_971803275.1 Cyanistes caeruleus
CATAATCTTACTGTACCCCAACAGATGTGAGATTAGTGAGGCTTAGTTCCCCCTACCCAAATCTGTGGCATTTAAAGCAAACAGCTTCAAAAGAGGAAGAGATAAGAAATAAAGGGCAAGAGCATATACCTCCTCTGCTATCTCCTGCATTGTCTACACTGGAAGTTAAGAGAAATATCGGTTCAAAGCTTCTCTGTAACAATGCTGAGACAAACATCATACCAGTGTTTTTGCTATAAGTAGAATCCGTGGCCCTCCAACTGATGGTTAATCAGCTCTTTCACAAGGAGAACAGAGAATGAGTCATTCTGTTTCCACTCAAAGGAGTTTAAAGGTGCTTATGTAAATATCATAATTAATCAGATACTAAAGGCAGGCATTTCATTATTTAGCACCTCTGCCACAGCCTTATTTAAGCCCTACGATTTTCACGTTTACTGTTCAGATATGCACACTTCTCCTTCAACACTACAACAAAGCAGATTAATTTAGGCTCTCTGATTGCTGTTTATTTTTAGTTAGGGCTTGTTTTGTGCTGACAAACCACTTTAAAGTTACAGTCGTCGTTCAGCCCCCCCAACTCTTTCCTCCACTTGGCAGTCGCAACTCGCCCTGGGCTAGGCGCTAACATCCGCACCCGCACGTCTCTCCCTCCTAATGAAGCAGCCGTCCTGAGCCAGCCCACCCCTCTGCCCTGCGGACACCCACCACGAGAAATAAAGGGGGGGGGTGGAAAAAGAGAAAAATGGATAAAAAAAAAAAAAAAGGCAGCGATTAAGAGGGAAAGCTGTCCTCACCAGCCTGGCCGTCGCCTCACCTGATGTAGTCGTTTCTGCAGAGAATCATCCCGCTCTTGGTGTAGCAGGAGGTGCCGATGTCCCCCAGTTGGGCCTGGCAGCAGGAGCACTTGAGGCAGCGGCTGTGCCAGTAGCTGTCCATGGCGTAGAGCAGGAAGCGGTCGGCGATCTTCCCCCCGCAGCCGGCGCACCTCTTCCAGGAGAGGGAGCCCGCCGTGACCGGGGGCGGCTGCGCGCTGCCGCCGGGGTTCACCATGGCCTGCGCGGAGAGAGGGGCGGGGGCGGGTCAGCGCCGGGCCGGGCCGGGGCGGCAGCGCGGGGCCAGCGCCGCTCGGGCCCTGCGGGGGCAGCGGCGGCCGGGCCGGGCCGGGCCGGGCCGGGCCGGGCCGGGGGCGCGGCCGCGCAGCTGGCGGGGGAGCGGGGTGCAGAACGAGCGCAACCCGCCGCCCCCCCGCTCCGGGCTTGTGCAGCTGCAGCTCACAAGTCAGGAACAGTCCCGGGGTTTGTTTTGCTTATGAAAAAAAGTGTGTGAAGAGTGGAAGGGAAAAAAAAAAAAAAAAAAAAAAAGTTGTGAAACTGGTTTTTCAGTCTAGGAGAGGCTCCGCAGGCTCGGGGCGGTAACGAGGAGCTCCGGACCGGCCCTCGAGGCCTTGAGATTTTATTTTTTGTAGATTTATTTTGGAGAACTAAAAGCACCCAGAGAAAACACTCCAGATTGAGGACACTGGCCCGAATAATAGATCACTGAACTTTAGGACGCCTGTTAACTTCCTACACAAACATACTCAACTTTTGTCTCGCTAATCTGCCCTTGATCGGCAGTTTAAATGCTAAAGCTTTGTTACTTAAATAAAAAAAAAAAAAAAAGAAAAAAAAAAAGAAAAAAAAAAAAGTTTAGCGACCCTAGGAAAGCAGCAGGGTAATGAAGTGCATCGCTCCGGCTACGATCACTCTGGCCGCCCCCGAAACTGCTACTAAGAGCATTTTTCACTTTCTAATAAATGCTTTATGCAAGCAGGACAACCGAGAGATAATATAGGAATCAATTCATAAAGCTTACTCTAAACCGATTAATTTGTTGCCTTCAATCCAGGGTCCAATAAACTCCCGGTGTGCCTCTAGTCACTTATACTATAAAAAGATCAAGTTATTTACTGCCAATTAAGCAGCATGTTTTGTCTTTGTCCTTTGTAAGCCGTATGTGCTCATGCCGAGGCATCTGGCTATCTGCTAAGGACCTTCAGACTGATACGTCCAGAGCAGCGAGGACGAACTTTTCCTGCCACTGGCCCAACTCGGCTGCAGGAGGAGAACTGGGGCCGATTTAAACACACATTTCCTCAGAAAGAGTACCTGGAGGTATGTCCAGTGACCGCACAATAAACCAGGAGAACTGCACCAATTAAGCTGTAACAAAAACCCCGAGACTTTGGAAGGAAAACCACTCTAAAAGCCATTAGCATTGCATTTATCCGAACGCATCGTGTACCTTTATGTAAATTGATTTCTGATGCATTTGTTCAAGGAATTGCCTTTTGTTACAGTTTCCAGCTACAGCCTAATGAATCTGCATTTCCTGCTCCGAGTCTTTAAACCGTTTTCCTAAGCTTTAAATCACTTCGGATTTCTTAAAAGAAAGAAAAAGGCTCCATGCCACCACCTTAACCTGTCTTTGTCGAAGACAAATATGTATAAATATAAAATGGGAAACGTTACACTGAGAAAACCATCCAGTAACCCCATTAAGCTAAAGCTCTTAAGGACAAGCAATACCTTAATGCTGATTAAATCTAAAAAGATGAATCAAGAGGACTGACCAGAAAGTGACTCCCTTGATAACTAAGGACGGGCCCTCATCAAGTTTCATTTAGAGTTGGGGGGGGTGGGGGGGGAAGCTTTTAACTTAAATAGGCTTACTCTAGTAATTACAGAGCCAAGCAATTTAGGTCCTGGGATAGGAGTCAGTGAAATAGAAAGCAGAGCTAGAAGCTAGAGGCAAAATACCCCCCTTTTAACAGCGTCTCTGGTGCTTTTTTAATGGAGACCAAGGGAGGGACAAGCGGAGAGCTGGAAATTTGTAATACAAAAATGGATGCTTAATTCATGCCTTGGTTTTAATTAGGTGATTCACCGAATTTCTCCTGGATTGAAACAAAAGACTGTGTGGGGGGCAGGAAGGGAACCGGAGAGGAGAGAAATAGAGCGCTCACTTTGATCTTTTCTGCCACTGTTTCAGAACAGTGTTTACTACGGGGGAAGCGGGTGCCCCAGCCTCCCCCCACCCACCCCCCCGTCCCCTCCATTCACAGCCGAGGCAGGCAGAGCCCTTTCCCGGCGGCAGCTGGGAAGGGGGGTAAGGGAAGGCGCTCCAGCGGCGGCCGCCGCCAGGCTTTGTACGGGGCCCCGCGACAATGCCCGGGGCCCGCGGCGCCCCGCTCCGCGCCCCTCCGCCCGCCGGGCAGCGGGACGGCGGCGGCGGGCGGACACCGCGCACACGAAGGCTGCGAAACACGGGGGAGCGACCGGCACTTCTTACCTGCTTCCCCTCTATATTGCAAAAGGCCGGGGAGCGCCGCTCGGGGTGCCTGAAGAGGTCTTCTTGCAAAGAAACAAGCACAGCGCTCGCCCTCTCGCCGGCTGGAGGGAGCCCCCCGCCCGGCAAGGGGCAGCCCAGGCTGGAAAAATATAGATATTGCTATGAGAGGCGTCTGCCCGGGTCCTTCCTCCAGCTCCCGCTTCCCGGGAGGGGAGCTGCAGAGCTCGGTCCCCGCCGCTGAGCCGCACACGCAGGGCGCCGCCGCCGCTCGCTGCTGCAATCGCCGGGCAAGTTTGGCAATGTGGCTTCACTTTGTGCCGCTTCCCCCCCGCTTCCCCACCTCCGCCCCCTCTCCGGGCTGCGGCGGCTCCCGAGCCTCCCGCGGCGCGGAGCCGGCCGGCCGCGGCCCGCCGGAGCGCCTCAGCGGAGCGGGCGGGAGCCGGCGAGTTTGAGCGGGGCCGGGCGCGGAGCTGCTGCCGGGATCCTGCGGCTGCGGCGCTGGCGGGGCGCGGGGGGCGGCCCTTGTGCCCGTCTAAGCGTGAGGCTGCGAGTGCGTGTGTGCCCGCACGGTGCGCGTGTGCCCGCTGCCCTCACACATGTGTTACTGACAGAGCAGAATCCCAACTACACTCCGGCTCGGCGCCCCCGTCAGCCCGCCGCAGCCAATCCGCCCCCGGCTTGTTCAGGCGGAATAATAAAACCTGCCAATCCCCGGGAAGACAAAGGAATGAGTGAGAGGGGAGGAAAAAAAAAAAAAAAAAAAAGAGAGAGAGAGGAAGGGAGGGGGCGAGGAGGAGGAGGAGGGGAATGGAGAGGAAGGAGGGAGTCAGGTGGGCAGCGCTGGCCGCGCCGTCCGCCCGGGCGCTGAGGGGAGGCGCGCGGCCGTGAGGGCACCGTCCGTCCCGCCCGCCAGCTCCCGGCCACCAGTTGAGAAACTTGGCGGCGAGGGGTCGTCCCGGCTGTCCTCGAGGGCAGGCCCGTTCCGCCCGGAGGACGATGTCCCTCGGAGCCCTTCCCGGCCGCTGGGCGCTTCCCCCGCCGCCGCGGCCCCGCCGGGCCGGGGGAGGCGCCGAGGGGAGGCGCGGCCGCGGCAGCCGCTGCTTGCCGCCTTCGTGGCGCCCCCCGCTGCCCGCGGCCGGCCCCGGTGCCCGCAGCCCGTCCTGGGGTCCCGCGTCGGGGCGGGGAGAGGCGGCGACGGGCCGTGCCCGGCTCGCCCTGCGGGCGGAGGGACTGTGTCGAGCCGCCGACCGCCACACCGCAGGAACTGCGCTGCGGGACTCGGGCGGGCACCCGCGGCGGCAGCCCCAGTGGAGGCTTCGGTGGGTTAAGCAGCCGCGGTTGGCAGCAGTGCTCGTCAGCAGGGCAGGCAGCTGCCTTTCTGAGGGAGAAGCCCAGGGATGACGGCAAATCGGAAGAAGTAATGTTTAGTGGGGACGCTTAGAACTGTGAAAAACCCACTACGTATTAACTGCACGCCTGCGAGGCCTAAGTGCAGCCCACAGGATAAGCACAGCCGCGAATCGCTGGAACACACCCCCGGAATGACAAAAGTGCTCCTAAATGCGGGTGCTGTCCGCGGCGCAGCTCCGCGCCCGGCGGTGCCCGGCCGGGGACACACGTGCCCCTGTCACCCCGCGCTCCCCTCGCCAGTGGATCCTTTCAGTGGCACATTCCCGGGATCTGTTAAAGGACGGAAAACTTCCTAACAGGAGTTTCTCCATCCCAGACCGCTGACGTAAGCGCAGCCAATGCAGCGCTGGCCGGACGGCAGCAGCGCTCGGGCCGCGCTCGACGTGCGCCGCGGGCAGGGCCGGGCAGGGCCTGGCAGGGCAGGGCAGGGCAGGGCAGGGCCGGGCAGGGCAGGGCAGGGCAGGGCCGGACAGGGCAGGGCAGGGCCGGGCAGGGCCTGGCAGGGCAGGGCAGGGCAGGGCAGGGCCGGGCAGGGCAGGGCAGGGCAGGGCCGGACAGGGCAGGGCCTGGCAGGGCAGGGCGGCCCCGCCGCCAGCGGGTACGTTCCCTGCCCTGTCAGGTACGTGGTGATGGCAGCGTGAGCGAGCTACGAGCTCCGTGCGTCCCCCTCCCCGATTTCCGAGACAACAAAGTATTTTAAACCTGCTCCTGCCGGCGGCTAGCGCAGACGCGGTGCCCCGCACAGGTACACGGAACTCTTCCCGGGAGCACTGCCTCAGGAGAGAGCGCCCCGGCGCAGGAATGCTGCCCGCCCGGGGACTGCCTGGCGGTGAGCCCGGCCCGGCAGTCGCAGCCCAGGTGTGCTTTAACCACAACGCCACCTGTGGGTCTGCTGCAGCCCCGGCCTGGGCTGGGCACGGAGCCGTGGGCCCAGCATCCATTTCGAATTGAGAGGAAAATTGTCTACCTGGGAGAAATGTACTTGGGAAAACGTAGGATAGCGAAGATGCATTTTGTTTCTAAATATATAGGAAATAAAATATCGACATTTAAATGGCACCACAGGTACGATTTAAACACGAGAGAAAATTCTGCTTCAGTGTCTCTCCATGGACTGGGATATGTTCAGAGTCTGCTTAAAGTGGACTTGGGAGCTCATGGAAAGCTTCCACAGGGAAAGGGGAGAGAACCAGTGCTATGGTTAAATTTTTTTTAGCATAGGTCTATGAAATACATCATCTGGATGTAATCTCCATGTACATATTACATTTAAACACACTCAGCAGTTTTAGATTTGTTATGTAGGATCTGGTACAATTTAAAATATGTAAAGTAACAAGGCATGCTACAGATAATCAACAATCACTGATATTTTAGCTCTCTGACAGTTAAGAGCACAAGAACAGAGCAAATGCCAAGCTAAAATAAAATCTACATTGTCTAATTATCTAAGCCTGTAATGGCTGGAAGCTACCAAATTCAGACTCTGGGAGAACCATTAGGACCTCTCCTTATTGGAAAAGATATTCTACCAAGAAACTCTGCCATAGGCACTAAAATGTTTACTAGTCTTAAAAATGAGAGTGATACAAAAAACAGGAATTACCTTCTCAAGGAGCAGAGTTTTAAATGGCTTAATGATGTCTTTAAAATAGAATTACAATGTTCATATCTTCTTCTCAGATCTGATCATCACTAATTTTTGTGATTAATTTTAACAGAGGAAACCTTAACTGAGAGCATTTTGCAGAGCAATATTTTTCTAATTTTTCTTCTGTGCAGCATCTGCTGTTGCTGTGCTGTCATCTTCGTTATGTTTTTCATTGTCTATGTGCCATAATGTAATTAGTTAGTTCAACATCATCTGTGCTATTAGATGAGATGTTTCTATGGTAAGTTAACATAGTTCTGTGTAATTGGTAGATTTCAGCAGTAGACATGAATGTATCCATCAACTTTAGGTCGATTTGAGTCCACAAGATTTAAATTCACTTGGCATACGTTATCCTAGAAGACTGTTAATTTTGGCTGAATGGATAAAAAACACAATGCAGAAGAAAATCTGGCTGCTTATATTGCGGTACTGTTGGAGTCAGGGAAGGGAAAGCATAAAATTGCTGGCTTAGTAGTTGCAATCTGAATGTCTGGAAAATGTTACAGCCTGGGTTCCAAATCATTCTTAAACCTAGATGTGCCCCTAAGATACCAGGTAGTGCAGAATTCATCAGTTACCTCTCCATTTTGGAAAGGGGTCTTGGTTCTCTCCCTAAATACTGCATTCCCATGGGACCTCTAGGTTCTCTCCCTGAATAGTGCATACCTAGGGCATGCACTATTTCTTTCCTTTTTTTTCATTAGAGAGAAATATTGAGGCTGCTGCTTTGAGATCCTTCATGTGGCACATTGCTAATCCATGTGTCTTGTAAGCTACACCATTTGAACAAACTTCTAAAACAAACTCTCTGACCCCAGTCTCTCCAGAAACAGTGATGAAAATTCAACAGCCATTCCTTACTTTAAAGTAAGGAATGCATCCTTTTACCCATATAGGATCTTCTGGTTCAGGCCTCAATCAATTTTAAAATGTGACTGAATTAAGTATTTGAGTTGGATATCCAGTGATATGGCAGAGTGACATCCTGGCAGAAGCTAGGAAGAATCCTGGATAGCTTCACTCTTAGCATTCTTTTCTAAGCAGTAGACAGTAGTGTTTGTCCAAAAGAGTAAGATATCATTAAAAATATGTGTATAGATTTTGACTTGCTTATAAATATATGAGTAACTTTATTTACAGGAACCCAGAACCATGGGAGGTAATTAGTAGGCACAGTTTGCTTAGGTAAGGGCTTGCAAGACCCTTTTATCATCACTGTATCCATAACTTAGGACAGGAGCCAAATAAGATAAATGTCAGTAATTACAGATATATATTTATATTAACAATAAAGTCCACTTTTGGAAGAGCTAAGGCTGTATTAGTAATGATGTCATATGGCTGAAATTACGTTCACCAATTTGTCCTGTGCACATTTCTGTCAGGAGAAACTGATACATTACCACAAGCCATCAGTAGCAGCAAGTCCTGCACGTGGGTTCTGTGACTACAGACAAAGCTATCAGACTTTGAAATTATATGTAATTTTTGTTTAAAATTAAAACTCTTCAAAGGCCTCTAGAATATGTGTATGTAATTACAAGTTCACTACATTAAAAAAAAAATTTGGAAATTCTATGTGAATTTTGAAAGAGGGCTTTACATTCCACAGTCTATAGGCATTTTATCAGCAAATCAGTTAACATTAATTTGCTACTCTCAAACATATACTGACAATTGATTTTTGTGATGACATAAATGTAGTGATATTTTGTCTCAAATATGAATATTTTTATGATTCATATGTCTCCATCTTTAACAGGGGAAAAAGATCCTTTGGCAAATACCTAATATAAATTCATACAGAACTTACTCTTTGGGGTAAAAAAAATGTTTTCTTCACAGATACTTTTATAGAACTGGCAATAATATGTTGCCTCTATTCACTAGTCTGCTTAACAAATGGGAGGGCAGGACAACACAATTTGGTGCTGTTTGGACGGCCCAAATTATAGATAAAAGTAGCCACCAAGCTACTTTAAATTTACAATACAAAAAAGATCAACTGGGAAGGAATTACAAAAATAAAAATCTGACTCAACCAGCTGACCAAAATGCACTTACCTAATGCAGAGGTACATGTTTATAACGCTATCATTTATATAATGTGTTGCAATGAAAAATGAAAACTTAACTGTAGCCTTTATTATCTAATTAATTAGCCAAGTAACTTTAAATATGCAGAAAAAATTAGTATATTATCCCTGAGTGAATAAATAGCATGTTTAATAATTTTTCATGGTGCTGTCCACACAAAATACCTTTATAATTGCATCAAAATTATTTTCAAAGATGTGTGTCCAGTAGCAAATCCTGTGGAATTAGAATATCTGAGTGTATCCAGAAAATGAATTATTTACATGTAGCTCATTGCAATGGAGGAGTATGTCTGATATCTTTATGAAGTTCCCATGATCTCTGAACCATGCTGTAATGTACAGAAAGGTCCATGACCGATGTTTTCTGCCTATCTTGCACCTATCCACAGAGAAGACCTCTGTGGTACCTGGCTGGGGCTGTAGTAAACCAATGGAGGAACATTTGCTCGAGCTGCTAACTCTGTATGTCTTCAGGGGACGTTCTCAACCTAGAACTTCGTAGGGTGTTGTTCATAGGATGTTCCCATACATCATGCCTGAGAAGGCAGAGTTTTAGCTAATCCATCTAGATGTTTGTGGTGACTGTTTCTGGTGGAAATTTGACACTGGGCGTTGTTTCAAAAAGCTGAGAGAAAGCAAGGTACAGGCTGAGCACTGAAACACACACATCACAGAGATCCCCTGTTGAAGTTGTCTTTTTAATTTAAGGGCTACCAGCAATGGCATGAGAAAATGGAGGGTTACAAAAATGAAGAGGAAGAGCAGCCTGGTGACTTGTGTCTGGCAGAAATGCCTCTATCATATTTGATTTGAAATTTACATAGATGCCAGCAGTTATGACACAACTGTCATTTTAAGTTCACTTAACTGGACATGAAACAATAATGACAAACAATCAGAATGACAGTTCTCCTTCTATTCTGCACTGAGGTTCTTCGTATCTCAATTCTGCAACATTTCTTCTGTTCACTCTGCCAGACAAATGTGTTTCTGTTATTATGATTTCTCTGTTTGGCTCAGTGCAGCATTGCTAAAAGCAAGAGGGAGAGTTTCTAAGCTTTCTATTTAGTTTTTCAGCCATACCATTTATCAAAGAGAGTTTCTTAGTAACAGTTTTTAACATTAACTCTTTAATAGTTACCTTCCTGATGTAATCCATTATTTAAAAACATTGTATTGCATAAGAATATTACATTATTTTTCATATAAAAATATAGCTTTCTACTCTTAGGTTGTTTTTCATAACTGGAGGGACTACTATACTCCATGACCATAACTCTTTTTATCATTCTACTATGATTCAGTAGCTTTTGCTGTCTTATAAACAATCTTACAATTAAGAGCTAATGTTAATGGAATAGATTGTTGTCATAGGATAATGGTTTCCTGCTGCTAGATAAATGTTGTGGCAATGTTAGGACATTTATTGAAAGTAATAGTGAAGACAAAGCTAAGAGATTTATTTTTAAAACAGGTGCCACAGATCCAGTGACACCATTCTGTTAAAATTGTTTTATTTCTATTTCACTAAGAGACTGATGAAGATGGAAGCATTTTTCCTGATGTATGCAAGTGCAGCAAAGTGACAGTGGCTCATTTCACTGTAACTGAATAAGCCGCATTGCACTTGGCTCGGGAAGAGATTTATTGTGTGGCTCATCCAATCAGAAAACAGTTTATCCATTAACTACGGCTTTAAAATATGTTGTATTTCCATGAACAAGATGGGGCTTGATGCTTTCTTTCACAGAAACAGTGATACAGGGTTCACAGAAAAAGAGGAAAGTGGGGCCCTTTGGTGCTTTTTCCACCAGTCATTCCAAAGGCCTCCCTTTCCTCCATGCCACAGGCACAGCAGGCTGGGAGAGTGAACCTGCCTATAGTGTGTTCTCCTCCTCCTAAATCAATGGTTCCTTGTCTCCCTTCTGCATTGGAGGGTACTGTCTCAGTATTAGCAAAACAGAAATGGCAGCATTGATCTTACCAGCACTGCTGTGCAGAGGGTGGACAGGAAAGTTGTGTAGTTTAGTGTTTCCTTTGTCTTTACATTCACAGGATCTCTAAGTTTTGGAAACTATGCCTTTTTCCTTTTCCATGACTTTCAAAATTGCTCACCCCTGAATTCTCCAACAGAGAACAGTGAAAAGCAGAGCTTGTAGAGCTTCATAGGCCCTCTATCTGCTCTTGTGGAATTGTAATAGAACACCTTGATTGCCCCAAATATACAGCTCCTACAAAACTGGAGTCAGTTGTCAGGAAGTACATGGGATCCATTCAATTCAATGAGCTTTCTCTGGACAGATATGCCCTAATTGCCTGACTTAGGCTTCAACAAATCCTTTGTCTTTTCTTTTGAACTGTGGAACAGCTATTCCAAGTAGCAGTGCTGTAGCTATGACAGCTTGAGGATATTCCACAAATAATAAAAAAAATTATCCCTTCCCACAAACTCTGATCATTCCAAGGCATCTTTAAAGTTGTGTTCTGAAACAGTATAATGACTTTATATAACCATAAAGTCCCTGCCAGGGTTTCCTTAAGAAACAAACTAATTTTATGATTAAGGCCCACGGACCTTGACATCAAACCAGCAATTCACTGCTGCAAGGACTTACTCTCTGTAGCTGCTCAAAGCACAGTTCTGAATTAACTTGTAAGACCAGAGCTTGAAGGCAGTAAACAACTTTAACCTTTTCTTGACCCCAGACGCATCTCACAAACAGGAGTTCAGTAAAAATTTCACTTTAACCCATGTGCAGATACTCTGGGAACTAATTCGTTCTTCAATTTTTGAGTTTTAAGAAAATGTTCATACTAATAAGTGGGCAAATGTTACAGTACTTGTTCCAAAGGGCCATTAGGTAAGGTTTTTCCTCTGCTGAGCCTAGCCCCTTATGAAGGGCAAGCCCCAGAGAGAACATCATCGAGAAAAACAAAATAGGAGAGACCTGTAATTGTGACAGAATTAACCCTTGCAGCTGTGAGGTCTGTTGGGTCATCTGCAGAGTTGGTCAGTGTAGAGCTCCAGCAAATACATATTCTTCACACTAAATCTCCATAGCACCTGATCTTCTGCTTGTGCCTTCTGGTATCAATCTCCTATCTGAAGTTTAGGATTCACAGGAATGATCTAGGAGATGGAAAATTTCCACATCTTTAAATCACTGGAGTAATTTAAGTACCTTTAAGGATGTGACTGCAAGCATTGTAAAGTCTTATTATTTTATTAAAATATTTAGTGTACCTGTTTAAAGTCCCAACTCTGGAATCGTGGTCTAAATACAAATCTGCTTTAAACTTTTTTAGTAGGAATTTTGAGTCTTCCTGGCTAGGCAATATATTAGTTCTTCAAGATATACCAGAGACAAATGAAAATAATTTGTTCTCATTTAGTATTCTATTTTAAAAAATCATTCTCCATTTGATCTAATAAATAGTGAGGAGTTATGACTTCTGGATTTTTGGGATTGCCAGTACAGTAATCAAAAGTCCTATCACCACATACTGAATCTGCCCAAGAAATCCTCCTCAATTCAAGGAATTATTAAACCTGTTTTGTTGGTAGGTTTCTCCACATCACATGGGACTGCACACAATCAATCAGTATTTCATTTCCATGCCCCATACTGCTCCCCCAAGAGAGCCAGAATTCCCCATGTCAGTTATCCTAAGGCGGATCCCCAGCCTCTTGCAGCTCTTTGAACTAAGGCGGCTGTGTATATCCCACCTGGATCTGGCCCAGATGCTTTATTTCTATTGCATGAGATGATTAATTATGTGGTTTCTTTCTGTTTGTCTGATAGAAGCTGAGGTAAGAGAATGATGGTTGCTTAGTGCCCTGTTATTAAAAAGCTGCTTTTGATAGCCCTGAACAGGCTTGAGTTGTGTGCTACAACTAATCATAAGGCTGCTTGCTTGGAAATGTAATGCTTGTTAATACTATGCTGTACTTTTATAAGTAAACGAAATTTTGATTGGCTAGAGTTTAACTATAATCAGTAATTAAGGGTCAGCCATCCAGTAAACTCATTAGTTTACACCAATTACATTTGGTATAGTAACTAATGATTTCAGGGATCAAGACATTTATTTCTAAGCTTTCAAAGTATAATTATTGTGTAAATCAGATAGAGTGTAAATCTTTTCCATACGTTTTGGTTGGTAATTGAGAAATAAAATGGTTTCCAAATGTATTCTCTGTCCAGTTTTTGTTCTGCAGTAGATCTCTCTGGGGACTCTTTAAAGTATATGGAAAAGGTGATGTCAACAGAAGTGTACGCTGGGCAAACTGAAACAGGATTAATTAATAGAGATGAAAGAGAAAAGCCAGCCCCTTGCAAATCATGGTCCAGGTCTCAACTTGGACATCACACCTTAAAATGACAGTTTACAATCTTAAGCATGAGTCACACAGATTGACAAGTATTCAAAATAGAAAAGAATTAAAAGTCCTTTATGTTTAATGTATAAAGGCCTTTCCAATATGCAGTCTTTAAGATGGTGTAATCTCTGGAGCATTTTGCTTTGAAGTTTAATATGTAGCTCCTCACATCCACAGAACATTTTCTACACGTTAAACAAATTAGTCTCTGGTTACAGAAGTTTTTAGATATTTACAAGTTGCCGTTTAACTAAATTTAATATGTGCCAGCGAAGTTGCTCATGCACTTGTTCATTTAGAAAAATGCACTTTTGGAATGATTAATAAATAAACCAGCCTTTCCTATGCCTTCAACTTTGGTGTTTATTTGAAAGCAATCTACTTTAAAAGGACATTAATATCCCTAGAATTATTATTAGAATAATTGCTTTTACTCTTCTTGGAACACACATTTTTTCTCATTTCCCTTCAGCTCAGACAGCTTTTGACTCAGATATAAACTTCCTATTATTATTCCCCACTCCCCACCCCAAAAATGAAGAATAGGAATTATACACTTTTCACTAAGGAATAATTAATTTGTCTCAAGTATTAGAACAGAGAATTGTAGAATGACTTTGAATGGTAGTCTCTAAGGAATAGCATTGTTTGTTCTGTTCAGTCTTTAATGAGCTTTAGTAAATGGCCAGGAAAAATTACCTTCTTTCTGTAATATGAGAGAAGCAAAGAATGAAGGAAGCTATAGAATCCCAAGGAGAAAAGGAGCAGCCACACACACACACACACACCCTGTACCACATCCCTTCCAAATGGGTTAGTGCCCTCCTTTGGAACTGAGTACTAGAGCTCTAGTTTTCCATTACAGTTAAAACATATAATGTCCCTAATATTTCTGCAGGAGAGAAAATTCCTGGATGTCTCCCACACACTGACAGTATCTGGCTTATGTTGGGGGACAACTGCCTATAGCTGAGATCTGGAAGTCATTCTGGCTTTCTCTGTTTTGGCATTGATTTTGTATTTTAAGACTCTTTAGTCTATTTTTATTGTATTTCCACCTTTAAAAGCAATTTGCCTTGTAGTGCTCCAGTGTGCTGTGCTGTCTTTTAATAGAATTCTTTTCCCTCCACCACGTATTTGCTGCCACTCCTGTCCAGAATGGTAACTGAGGCAGCACTGGCAGGTGTTTGTTTCAGCTGCAACTCCAAACCTGCCACCATGGATAACAAGTTTATGTTCAGGAGCTCATTTCCCTCCCCTCCAGTCTCTGCACATGTCCTCACTACCCAGTCTCATATCAAGGCAGTGGTGCTGAGGCAGGCTGCTCTGGAGTATGAGGGAGCTGACCCATGGCAGCCAAGTGAGATCAGCGCAGTTCTAAAAGGATCTTGTTGAGCAGGGTCTTTCTCCAGTCCATCCTGTTGGAGCTGTTCCAGCTCGTATGGAATAATTAAATGGATTGAATTGATCGTTCTGTGTGCTTGCTCTCAGAGCACTACTGAAAGCAAGAAACCTGGGCTTTGCTACTGTCTTCCAGGGAATACCTCCGTACTTGGTTTTAAGTATTGACTGGGGCAGGCCCTGGCAGACGTGGTTTCCCCACCCAGGTGAGTGTCTCCACTACAAGACTGAAAAGTCAAGCTCAAGCTTTCCTGCTCAAAGAAAGGACTCAGGTCACCCTCCTCACAGAAGAGCTGGTGATCTCTTGGGTAGGGTGCAAATTCAGGGGCCAAGAGATTAAAGTTCGAATTGCCTCAGGCAGAGCCTAAATACAAATCTCCCATATCCTGGCTAAACTGCACCAGCCAGGAGACTGAACCACAAAGCTTAGGAGAGGAAGATGGGCACAGGAGCAAGGAGGAGAGACGTGCAAAAGGCGACAGTGCTGTCATTATTATTCTGTGAGAAAAACCTGGCACAGGTGTGCAATTCCTAGAAAGCGGCAGAGCAAGCGTGGTAAGTAGGTAAAGCAACACACAGTGTTACAACACCTTAGTCTGATTGTGGCTTTGGATCATGGGATGTACTCTCATGGCAGACATCAGATTGCTGACTAGGGCTCAGGGTCACGAGGGATGTGAAGAGAGATGATGAAAGTGGGGAGAGCTGCCTAGACCCATCCCAGACATTCAGGAAAAAAATAAAGGTAAAAAGCTGCTGCCAAAGTAAAAATAATTTCTATCACGAGCTCTCTTCAGTGCAATTGTTGGAGAAGAGTAAATAGAGAAAGATGGTTGAAAGATAGATAGGAGACAGTGAGAATGGGACTAGTAAGTGAGGCAGAAATGTTGGAAAGAAGACAAAGAGGAAGAAACACCAGAGAGCAAGAGGAGGATTGGACAAAGAAAATGGAAAAAAACATTACTTACCAAGACACTTCACCTCTCATTGCCTCGATCTTCTGGCAATAAAATAATAACAGTAAGAGAATCACAGAGCATTTCAGTGACTTTGAAGTCCATAAATATTTAGGAGACATTTAAGAGTCCTGTTGATTGGATCAGTGTTAAAAAGAGAGCAGGAAAATTTAAGAGAATGTTTTGACAAGTCTAAATCAGGGCTATCAGGAGGAAAAAGAGGAACAGAACTTACATGCTTAATTTTGTATGTGTAACTGAGTATTAAAATCCACACCCAAAGCCACTTATGCTTAATAGCAGAAAAAATTGGGCCTTTTTCAGACCAGAAAGAACACATGGTTTAAGGCATGCAGCTGCTCTTTCTTCAGTAACAACCCACTGTAACCCCTATAATTTATTTCTCCCAAGATTCATTTGAACATCTGCAGTATCATTATTTGAGTTTGTTATACTATTAGCTTTAAAATTTTATAAGCTATACAGTAGGATAGGTGACAAGTTGAAAAGTTAAGGAGGGTTAATTTAAAAGTTTTAAAGCAAAGCTATTTTTGAGTTATATAAGTAAAAAAATGCATCTGAATCCAAACCTCCATGGTTACATTTAAGTAACTCAGAAACTGCTGAAAGGATTTTCTTCAAACTTCACTCAAGACAAATCCCTCTGGGCTAAGACCAAGCATGAGAATTTAACTCAAAAGGTGATTGTTGTCTGAAGGAAGTTTTCTTTTTCCTTTTTTTTTCCCCTCCCTCTTTTTGCTTTTTTTGTTTTCAATGTTCTGAAAAAAAATAAATAGCACTAAAAAAAATGTAAGGGTCTGGAGTGTAACTGTTTCATATCCATTTTATCATTATAATAAGAAAAATGCTGTGCATAAACTACCTTTTCATTAAAAGCAGACCTCCTGCTTTGCCTTCAGCCGTCCTAGGAGTCTTGGTACCCACCTCTAGTGAGCATCTGATAATGCTGTAACTGGTGGCTGAACAGGGAAGTATCAAGCTGTACTCTCAGCCCCATCTGCAGCTCCTCTGCATGCCTCAGCAGCTCTGAGCAGCTCTAATACTACCCTAAATGGACAGTAGAGGATTCTCCCTAACAGGAAGTCTTCAGAGAGCAGACAATCAGCGGCTCTGCAGCACTCTTCCCTTCCCCAGTTCATGGGAGGTGAAGCAGGCTGCGTACCTGCAGAAACCATGTCTCGATTTCTCACTGGTCTGAGATTTGGAAGGCAAGAAAGGCAGCTGGCAGTCAGGCTTTTCTCACTCTCTATTAACTTGGGACATCTGGCACCATCATTCAGTCTTCCCCTTTACAGTTGAAACCAAGGGACCCACCTCTTAGTTGTGTGGCTAAAGGAACCCCTGTAAAGGAAAAATTCGAACAACAAAACTGGAAATCCCTATTTTCTTTTTCAAAAGCCTTGAAGTCAGACGTCTTTCATAGCAGCATCATGGGTCCTGGTAACCTGATTATCTGGATTAAAAACAAAACAAAACAAAAAACCAAAAACAAAACAGTGGAAGTTTTTTTTTTTCTCCTGTTCATTTCAACTCTCTCCCACATTCTGGTTTCTACAAGTTGTCCCAGGGCAGAGCCTTTCCCTCCCCCTTCTACCAGGCTTGTTTCTGATTCTCTGGCAGCACATCCCAGTTACTCACTCATTTGTTTGTTTGTTTTTCCATTTGCAACTTTTGCCCCCTCCAAAGAGTTGGCTTGCCCAGGGAAATTACAATAACTTATTTCATTTCAAATGCATTCAGAAAGGCATTTTAATTGTTTCTTTTCATTTAGAGCAACATCCACATTTGGAATTTGTGAAAAACTGAAGGGGAAGGTTTAGAATGAATTTGCTACAATAATTCACCACATTTAACCCAGGCAACTCAGATATATGCAGAATCAGCTTCCCTTGCCTATCTTCCATATACATGACCTGGATTAAAAGCTGCTTTGGGCAACAGCCAGCTCATTGTGGCCCTAACACAATGTGGCAATACTGTAACACCTCGGGATTTGTTTCAGGAGATCCTGATTTTGGAACCAAAATACTTTTTTCCTGATGACTGCTAACAGTGAACAGTGGGAAATATAGCTGAAATGAGCACTCAGAGATGCATCAGGAATCCATGGTCTTGGATTCAGTTCTTTGTTTTAATTTTGGGGAAGTCTACTGTGGCAAAACAGAGAGGCCTCAGAGCTGATATCAGCATGTGGTAGCCTACAGAGGGATAAGCAGCTCCTGCAAGCTTGCAGCTGTACCACCCTACAGGCACAGGCAAGTTTTGGCAAATGTTGGAAAAAACAGAGAAACTTTTAAAAAAAAAAAATCACAATATTTAAGGAATCAGAAAGCTTTTCCATTCATAAATGTCCCATCTACTCTCCACCACCAAATTCTGGGTATCATTTTTCAGTCAGCAATTGGCATTCAGCACTTTTAGCTGTCTGCTGCTATCTCATTCATACAGCTTTTTCATTGCAGGTCAATATTATCTGACTAGGTTCAGATTAAATCTTAATACACCGTTCATTTGAAAAACACCAACTCCAAGCACATTTGAAAAATTGCAAACATAAACAGTATCGTTTCCATGGATGAGGATGTATTAAAATGTATTCCAAAGGGAAGAGCATCAGGAAAAAGAAGAATGTGAAGTTACGATCACAGAAGAGAATGCCCTTTTACAGCTGGGATTTTATGTAAGAGCAAGAATGAATGTGGCAAAGAGAGGAAAGAGTCTGTCTTCTCACTGCTGCTTCTCTAGCAAAGATGATTTTCACATCAGCCATGGTAAAATTAGACAGAGGAATAGTAGATCTGAATATTGTATGGGAAGATGTGAAACGAGGAAGAGTTCAGTGCAGTTCAAGGATGGCAAAGTATAATGAAGGCAAATGGAAAGTAAGAGCTGAAACTGGAAGAGATGAACTGAAGGACCCTAATATGAAGACCCAAGTTTAATTAATAAAGACAGGTAGAGCAAGCTGAACAGAGAAGACTAATTTAAAATGTCAAAATATATCTTTAGTTCTGGCAGCTAAAGTAAAAATAAAGGGAACATATGTAGAAAAAACACAGAAGTTGAGGGGTACAAGATTGGGTTCAAGGATGGGAGTGCTGTGAAAACCTGAGACCACAAGAAAGCTCCTCTGGGAGATGAAAGCACTGTTTCTAGCGCTTATTGCTGTCTTCCAAGAACCCAACATACTGCTCCATTAGCAAAAGGGATCACAAATCACCTAATCTGTTTAAGTTAAGGCAGCCAGAGTCATTTCACCTGGTGATGAACATGGATATGAGCTAACCAGGCTGGCTTTACTTGTAGTGCATTAGGGGAGGCTTGTTTGGCCTCTTCTGATGGCAGAGATATGGGGAAGGACTGGGGCAGGCAGCAAAATGTGGTGTGGTTTTCAGCTAGTAAAGGGTGTCTAAAGGCACTGGTGAAGGTATTTGTTTGATCTAGGTGAACACATGAACATAAAGACTGGAACCAATACAATCTTAAGGTGGAATAAAACGGAAGGTAAAAGTTAACATCAGCAATACAGAGAGCAAGAAAGTATCTTTCTACATTTCACTGATATGATAAGGAACACTTGCTTCAAGTGAATTGGTAGAGGTAGGAAGCGTACCAAAAACTGAGTTTCCAAACCAATAATTTACTTCTATTATCCAGAGTGGTTCTGTTCTCTAAGGCAGGTAGATCATGGGAAGTTTGCTTCACTTCAGCTATTGCTAAAACAATTCAAAGAGACAGAGAACAGGAATTTTGTTTCTAAGAGTGGAGAGATTATAGAAACATTAAAATAACATATTAAACTGAAACATGGAAATATTCTCAGTAGTCACCCCTGTGTTGCTCCCTATAATTACATCTAAGAATCACACGTTTTGTTGAGAGGCCACCCCTTTTTAGAGGGCCTGAAACTCGAAAACCTTTGCCATTAACTTTATATCTGTTTACTATGTTATTATTTATATTGAGGCCCTTAATATATGACTCAGTAGTACTTATGTTGTTTAGTTTTCCATGATTTATCTCCTTATTTTGGCTGCCTGTCATTCACATTTCTGTAAAGTTCAGATGAAACCAGTAGTTCATGTTACTGGTATTTTGCATTGTAAAAATTGAGCAGTAGAATTTGCAATCCAAGTCGTTCACAGAACCTTCTTATACGGCACATAATTTGCCAACAGCTAAATTAATCTTGTCTCACAATGTGAGGCTGTGTACATGTGGTTTCTGATACAAAAGGCTCCAGTGAATTCAACAGTATAGGCATCATATTAACTCAGAACCAGCTTCTTCAGGTCCATGAAGCTTCATCATGTGCCTGCTAATTTAGAACTCAAAGGTAAGCAAGAATCTCAGCTCTCCTTTTTAAACAGTGTGAAGTTTCAATCCAATTTACCTTGCGTAGATGAAAACATAAATCAGTAGCTGGTCTCCACTGCACATACTAATTTAATGAGCTGGGGCTTTGACCACATGTGTATACACACTCTGAAGACCTTTCCCTCTATACTGCATTAGGTTTGGATGCACACCAAAGAACTATCTATAAGCTGAAGGGAATGGGGAAAGGTAGTCTGGCCCACCAATCTGCACCAGGGTCTAATACAAGGGTACAAGACACAAGTCAGGGGTCAAGCACCATCCATAACCTTTAACTGATGATCAGTTGAAGGTACAAGAGCTGCTGCAAGTAGCACCAGAGTCCAGACAGCAGCCCCAAAACATATCTCAGGACAATATCAGGGTCATCAAAGCTCAGCTGGAAAGGGCTGGATCCAGTACAACACAGAAGATCTGCAAGAAAGTTCCAAGAAGAGGGTGACACAAAGGTTTCTTCAGACCTACATTTTGGCTCATTGCCTAGGGTATGATAAAACAAAGCACATTCGGGGGGGCGGTTTTCCTAGTAGGTCTGCAAAAAAGGTATGTAATGACAACTCTGTCAGAATGCAAAATGAAACTTAAAATAAAAAGAATAAATATTAGCGCACAGCCACCAAGTCTGCTTTGGCACCATTCACACTGTGACTTTTGTTGACCTGACAAGACTGTGACCTGAAATAGACTCCATGGCAGCAGTGTCTCCTCAACTCCTGTCTTGTCCCAAAGACCATTGACCCAGAGGGATGAAGCCTTGGATTTATCATTCTCAGACCTCCATGCATGAGTCCATTCACAAACAGCTGCCTTCTGCAGTACTAGTCTAAACCAATTCTCTTCACGCGCTTGTCCAGGCAACAACTCATCCAGTCCCAAGCTACTGTTTCAGACGTGCAAAATAGTGAAAATAGACTTCTCTGAGGAGACATTCCTGAGCAGACAATTTTAAAAACATGACTACCAATGTCAGGTGTCTTTGGCTTCACAGAGAAAGTCAAGGTAAATCTGGGAAAAAGCAAAATAAAGGCAATGGATATGGGAACAGCATAGAAAACCAAAATGCTGCTGGAATACCAATTCATCATACTAAAGCAGAGATTGCAAGGCACATTCATATACTGGTCACCTCTGGATATGGTTACACTCCTCTCTCTACCATGAGAAGAATGAAATCTATGTCAGATTTTTGCTTAGGTGTCAAAGGAAAAACAAAATTAGATCAGCCATCTCTGAGAATCTGAACAACAGAATTAGTAACTTATGCCTGAAATTAATTTAGAAGCATGTTTATCTTAGCTTATCAAATCAGACTTATTAAAAATAAAAAATTACAAGTTCTGTGACATGAGAACAAGTTACACTGGGAGTGGAATGTCAGGACATCCCCAGTCTGTGGGATGGGATGGGATGGGATGGGATGGGATGGGATGGGATGGGATGGGATGGGATGGGATGGGATGGGATGGGATGGCTGCCATCTATCAATATCTAGGAAACCTACTTTTGATAGTAAGTTTCCTTGCAGCCTCTGTCCTAGAGTAACTGAGTTTGGCTCTTATTGCTCTGGTTCTACACATAACTTTAGTTCAGAGTGCCTCAAATCTAGGCCTTGCTGAGGACCCAAGCTCACTGTCCCCTAAAAGAGGGTAATCCTCTATGTTGGGGTCTCTTGGTGGAGTCATGCTGAAATCAAAATAACTTTGCACAGGCATCCCTGCTGCCAGGTCCCAGATCATAGTACAAACAATGCCTGCGTAGAAAACACACGCACGCACACACACACATACACAGGTTTTCTGCCTTGAAGAAAAGCCAGCAGAAACAATTTGATTATATTTCTTTCTTCCTTAGCTACATGAGAGTGTAATTTATTCTTGCATATTTTCATATGCGAAGTCACACTGGATCCAACGGTGCAAGTATCCCCTTCATTCTGTTGGTATTTGGTTTCTTACTAGGAATGTTATCAGAAGGTAAAAACAATGCACAGGAAGGTGTGCTGCAAAGTAATGAGGTTTCAATACCATACCACATCATGCCGACAATGCAGAAATATTTTAACAGGTTAAAACTGTTTTTGGTAATTACAAAGAAACTGAAAGAAAAAGCATTCCCCTTAAGATGACAACATACATTTTATACAGAAAGAGACAAGATATGAGACCATGAAAATCGTACAGACACAAATATTTGAGATGTAACTGAGAGGCAGAAAAATATATTAAAATGATTGTTGCTTGAGCAACATGGAAAAAATTCTCTCAGCAGGAAAAACCAGATTTTTACAGGTCTGAGAAAGCAGAACTGACACTGTTTGTGTGACAATACATAACACTTTCACCTGAAATTTTTACAGCCACTTCTAGATATTGATGACTGTCTCTTTTGATATAGCTATTATTGGTTTTTTTGTTTTGTTTTGTTTTTTTTTTACAGATAGAGAAACATGGTTTCCAGAATGACTAGGAGACTTTACTAAGGTCAAACAGTAAGTTAGGGACAAAGACAGAAACAGACTAGTTCCTCCCAATCTTATTCTCAATCTACCCCATTATCAGATTGTACAACCACGAAAAACGATCTCTTCCCCGTGAAAAGGTAGGTTTTGCAAGGAAGATAACAAGTTCCACCCGTCTCTCCAGCTGATACTAGCAATAGTGAAAATTTCATTCTGCAGAAAAACTGCCGATGCAGCACTTGTAAAAAACCTCCAAATTCATGTGCAGATCAGAAACTGCCGGAGCGCTTTCAACAGCTGCAGCTACCACACACTTGCAGAGAGTCATTTGAACTCATCAGATCTGACTCTAGGACAGACAGCAAAGCCCAGATGGCTCGGCTGTACACAAAGCCCTCCAGCCTCACGTGGGATGAGGCACGGGGTGCTTGGGGCCCCGCAGATTTGCGGGGCGCCAGGTTACGATGGCAGAGGCCAGTGCAGCAGCCCCAGCGGCCGCCCGCAGTGCCGCTAAATGGGCACACACGACAGGACACACACACGTGCAAGCGTTTAAATACTTGTTATTGGGGACTACACGAAAGCCTACAATAGACGTTTTGCCTTGGGATGTTTTCACTGCTCCGTTGAAAAAAAAAAAAAAAAAAAAAAAAAAAAAAAGGAATAAAAATATGTGCTAGTCTGAGGGCTCTTTTTCTGCTTAACCAACCCCTTTATTACTGCCCAGATTCTCTCAGTACATACCCTTTCTCCTGACAAGCCTGTGCTGCTCCCAAGGGGCAAAGCTCACATCTCAGGCAGGGGTTCTCTACACACACTTTTTCACGTGCCTAATATCACTACAGGTCAGACTGGGATGGATTTGAGGGTGTCTGTCCACAGGCCTGTACAAAGCCGGCCCCCTCAGCCGGAGCAGGTAACTGACCTCAAGGCCAGCCCGGCTGCACAGGGTGAGCGAGAGCTGTGCCGGCCCTGCTCCAGCCCCACCGCCCCGCCCGTGCCGCTGGGAGCAGCCGCAGCAAAAGGGTTTTCAGCAGCGCCGACCGTCCACATCCCCGGCAGAAACCAGCTGGAGGAAGCTTGGAAAGCTCGGCCTTTTTATTCTCCAGAATTAAGACTTTGATTAGCTGCTGGCACAAGACCAAAACTCCATCTGAAATGCTTTAGACAACCCATCTGCATTGGGTTTGGGAGCCTGAGGAGCGCATGCTGTGGCCCGCTCCTCACCCGTGCCAGGCGAAAACAAGGGGGAAAGCAGGGGGTGAGGAGCTGGTTGGGGAGGAGCGCCCAGGGGCAGCGGGAGCGCTCAGCCCCTCAGTCAGGCTGCAGCTAGCCGCCTCATGCCGCCCCTCAGCCAGCCGCCTCATGCCGCCCCTCAGCCAGCCCTCAGCCAGCCGCCTCATGCCGCCCCTCAGCCAGCCCTCAGCCAGCCCTCAGCCAGCCGCCTCATGCCGCCCCTCAGCCAGCCCGCAGCCAGCCGCCTCATGCCGCCCCTCAGCCAGCCCTCAGCCAGCCGTCTCATGCCGCCCCTCAGCCAGCCCGCAGCCTCCCGCCTCATGCCACCCCTCAGCCAGCCCGCAGCCAGCCGCCTCATGCCGCCCCTCAGCCAGCCCGCAGCCTCCCGCCTCATGCCGCCCCTCCGGGCAGCCCCCCGCACAACTGCAGCCCGCGGGGCCTGGCCCGAGGGCTCCGTGGCCACCCTGGGGCAGCAGGCAGCTCCTGTGCTCGGGGGAGCTTGGGCTCCGCTCCTCCTGCACCCGACAATGGCAGGGGGTCCTTCCCTCCCCTCACCCTCCCAGACCCCTGTGGTCCTTCATAAGCACCTCATGATAAATACCATAATTATTCAGCCCTTACTACCAACACCAAAATACATCGCTCAGAGTAAGTTAGCCGAGATTCATTAGAGTAAGACATCTAGTAGGCACATGTACTTTATTAGCCTCTTACACCAATAGTTTTAATTAGGTACATATTTCACAACTCTGCTCGAGTGAAGGGCTCCTTTTATCTCTTTTATTTACAGTAACAAGCTATCAAACAAATACCACCATAATTAAACTCAGATTAAAAAAAAAAAAAAAAAAATTAATTTTCCCTAATGGTGACCTGCTCAAGCCTCAGGTTTAGCAACCTTTGGATTTTCAAGTGATGAAGGAAACACTCTGCAGCCGGACAGGGCGCTGGGGCGGGTGCCCCTGGCTCCAGCCCTGCCTCCATGTCACCTTCAGGTAGAGAGGAGAGCGCTGCCTCGGATAGAGACCGCGGGGATGAGAAAAGTGATTAAAATCCAGAACGTTGCTAAATTATTAATGAGAAATTTAAATGATGTTATAAAAGAGGGAAATACAGGCGAAAATGTTACACATTCATGGAATTTTTACTCATGCATAATAATAAGTTGAAAACACTTTAGTTATAATGCTTCCGAAATTGCAGGGCGGGCAGGGGGGTGGGCGCGATGCGTTTCTCGGGCCCGCCCGCCCTCACGCCACTCGCCGAGCAAGGGCGCCACCTGGCGGGCGCTGCGGCGAACGGCGCACGGGGCCGGTGATGGCGGGGCCGCGATGGGCCCCGATGGGCCCGGCCCCGGGTGCTCGGGCCGCCGTGGCGGGGGACAGCGGACGTGGCTGCGGCAGTTACTCCTGCGCCGCGTTACTCCTGCGGCGGCACCCTGCGTTATTTGCTTTCTCACCTGCGATGCAGACAGGTTTTCACTTCACAGGTGTCGGCAGAGCCCGCCTGCTCGGGGGGAGCAGCTTGTCCGCATACGTTCAGCCGCGTTGTCAGCCGCTGTGGCTAATGCCGCCTATGCTGTAAATGAATAAAGAAATAAAATATCGTGGGGAACTGGCATATGAGAACAACCCCTTTCTTCCCCCTGCGTACCCGGAGCTCATCTGCTCCTGGGCAGCAGAGTGGGCTGCTTGAGGCCGCCAGCCCCGCCAGGGACAGGTGTGGACACCTATCGGCGACCTCACCAAGCCGCCTCTTTGGGAGCAACAGCAGCAGCTGCGACACGGACAACAAAAGGTTTCCCCACGACAAAGCTGCAAGTGGCATGTACCCCACAGAGCTGTGTTTTTGTCAAATGGCTATTTAGGCTTTTCTATACAGACTTACCACACTGTCTCTCTCGACTCCCCATACCAAAGTGCAGTTTGTCTTGCCTAAAGAGTCACATCACACTTGAGGGCCTCATCTTTAAATACCTATTTACGGTTTTACACAATCAGGCAGGCATTTGTATCATCTACCACAAGTCCCAGTAATCATTTTTGTCTTCCATGGAAGGGGAAGAAACCTGCAAGCTCACAAAACTGGAACACAACCTTAGCCACAGAATCTCTCAGACCTCCATGTCCCTCTGGAAGAATTCCTTGGGGACATCCTGTACTTCCAGGTGCCTTTCAGTCTGATCAAGCTGGTGTTGGTAGCTCTGCAAAGCAGAGAGCCACCAGCTGATTATAGTGGAAGCAAATAAGGCAAGAACAATCCCAGGCCATTCTGGGCAGTAAGGTCTATACAAATCCTGGAAGTCCTGCTGAATGCTAACTGGCAGTGAGCACCAATTACTGAGTAATGGGCTCTCCTCATGCCCCTTTACTTAATAAGTAGACAGAGTCTGCACTCACTTTTGGAGCTCAGTTGTCTCTGGTTGTAACACCAAGTGAATGCTTTGCAGAGGGCCAGTCTCACAGTGTCTAAAGCTCAGATCGTTATAGCAAAGTCTCAACCAAAAGGAACTGCCACACTCTTCCCAATTGGAGCAGATGAAATAAAGACTCTTGGACACAGTTCCTACATAGGAGCCTGCCAGAGCCTAAAAATTGCAACATGCTGTGACTCTAAAACAAATGTGTCATGGAGAGATACCCAGGCTAATTCTGAGGGAGTTAAATTTGCCTGGACGAGACTCTTCATTAGCACAGTGTTATTCTACCACTGCTCCAGACACTTGTGGTCCCTTTGCCTGCACAGAGTACATTCGCTGTTGTGAGCTGTGGATGGCAACCGGGGACCCTCTGGGCAAAGTAACAGCATTCGGACCTGAAGAAAAAATTGTGCTTTCTTTTCTCCTTTGCTTCCTATGAAATCTCAATTAACCATATTCTCATTATTCCTTTGCCTGGATAACACTATGTAAATTTTTTGTTGAATTTTGGGCACTATGGTCCCTTCACATTTTCTGTCACAGGACAGCCCTTACTTTAGCTAGATGGAGATGCAAACCAGGTTTCACTGAATGCTCAAGCACCACATTTTCTCCCTAGATCTTCAAAGGAATGTGCTGAAAAGAAGATAACAGAGAAGATCTCTGTGAAATCATGGTGCAAAAAGAAGTTACTGCCAAATAATCCCAAAGCATCTGAGATAGTTTCCACAAAGAAAGCAGCAGGGACTCCTAAAACACAGTTTGTATACATCCTTATTAGGAATGTGACACCATTACTATCACAGCTAACACTATGAAAGGCTGCTGAAATGTTCAAAGGAACTTTGGTAGGTTTATTTTTCTCTCTGGGAAACAAAAGTTATCACTAAAGGCCTTATAAAAGGTAAGAAACTTTGACGACCTTGAGTCTCTGCAGGCAGCAATTACATGCAAAATGTTACCCCCAGTTTATATCCTTTAGCTCTTTTACATTTTTGACACTGAAAGGAGGGTGTTTATAGACAAGTAGTTAGCGACATGTTATTGTTTAATTAAACCAGCTGCATAAGTGTAATGCCATGGCTGAGACCTTTTTACATGTAAGCAAGTCAGAAAATTCAGAACCATAGTTTTGCAGCAGCCACGATTCTCAGCCCATGTATTATGGACTATCTGATGGTACTATAGAGAAGGAGCCATCTCAGTGTGTGCCAGAAGTGAGAAACCAACCACTGCACTGAAGCCCAGCTGAAGTTTTAGGTGTTCCAAAATACACATTAAATTCCAACTTTATGGATTTATTACTATACATTTAATTGATATGGCCATTTTTATCTGAAATTAGTTTCATCCTTATTTTGTATATAATGTGCAACACAGTGAGGTTATGATGACTGTCCCATACACATATTTTAGTTCTATGCCATGATATCCTGTTAAATGTCAAAACCAGAATGGACTTTTCTTTGGTTTTAATTGTGAAGTGCGTACAGGAGGTGGAAATAGAACCCACTGACTGCACAAGTTCATTGTGTGAACCAGGCAGCCAATACAGATGTGGAACTCCATATTCATGCCTCAGCGTGGGTATCTCTTCAGTATCACACCTGCAGGTATTTATATGATCACACACTGAAATAAATGCAGCATGTGTGGGTGTGTAGAGCTGCACCTGTACATATAATGAGACATTCAAAGAAATACACCAAGTTTTGTTGCAATCCCACTTGACAACATTCTTGTCCATTTTGTCCTGCTTGTTCTATGTTCTGTAGCTTTATCCCTGCTGCAGAATCTTTCTCTGGTCTGGACTGGACCATCCTATGTACCCACCTGCCTCTCTCATCCCAGGGGGAAAAACCTCCTACTTTGTCACTTCCTCACTGCTTTCATTCTAAAGACTAAATTCTGTGAACAATCTGCATGTCCAGCTTCTGCTGAGCTTGGAGTAGCTGGAAATGAAACTGTGCACAGCAGGCAATTTCCATAGCCTTTGGGTCGGCTTATTTGCCTGCTTCGTAAAGATCACATGGGCTTTTTCTATAGGGCAGCTACTGACTGGAAAGTCCTGCTTTGGCACGGAAATATTACACATCCCAGGACTGGTTTTGAGAGCCCTCTTTCAGCCAGTGAAAAGACACAAACCTAAAACCTCATGGGGTTTGTGCAGTGTAGAGCCTAGTATTTAGTACAGTAAAAACATTATTACATCAAAGAGCACAAGGAACACAGACATTGTTCTCCGCATTTTTCAGAGGAGGAAACTGAGCCAAGGTATCCAAGTAAACTGCCCAAGAAAGCATCAATTAGGCTAAATGTTGGAACATCCCTTCTTACATGTAATTTCAAGCTGTGAAGTAATTTAAAGCTCTTTAAGACTGAATATATGCCTGCCAGAAAGGTTAGACATCACATAATTGGTGGTAACTTAGACTACAAGAGAAAACACAAAGAAAATGAAACCATTATTGCTATGCTAAAGTTCTGAAGCCACTGGTCAGTGACAGAAATATTTGGACATTGTGTTGTAGTTCCACTCCACCATAAAGACTTGAAGTCTGCATATCTGTATATATTTAAAGGAAACAGGAATATTAATAAATATAAGTTGCTCCTTAATACTTCACAGGCAGACTTGGCATTTCCTAATGGCAAGTGTAGGAGAAAGTGCTACTTAGTCTTTAGGCCAAGGGACTGTGAGTAGAGGAACAAATTCCCCTCTGATTTTTTTTTCTTTTGCCTCATAACTAGATAAAGCAATCAATCATTCCATGCCTTAGTTAACACATCTATATCACAGATAACATCTCAAAGTATTTCCTTTTTCCAAAGGGGAGGGCCCCTCTTTGCCCAGTCACAAATTCTGTTTTCCCTTCCCTTCTGGCAGATGCTTTGGTGAAAGAGAGATTTGTTTTATGACATTTACTGCATTTGTTGTGCTGACATCACAGAGTCAACAAGAACAAGTATTTATACTTCTATTATGCCTTCATTGAACTGAACAAGGTGTTCAACAGGACATTTTAATTATAATCCCACTTCTAACAGCATGAGTAAAGGTGTTTAAAAAACACAATCAAGCATGAAATAGAACAGTAAACATGCCATTTCAATTACAAAATTATGTATAAGCACATCCTTGCACAGCATAACATTTGAAGACTGCGAGATGCTAAAATCCTCACTGAAGCCCTGGGAGGTTTTGTAACACAGGATTGAAGGAGCCAAAATACTCCTTCCTCACACTCCTTTGTAAATTCACACTGAATATTTGACTCCAGAGAGAAATTCAAAAAGCCCCAAACTGACATTTTTTTGTTGAGATTTCCATGGAGGAAAAGTAGCCTTGAGCATTTTTTCCCTTTGCACTGTCATTTCAGACACCTGTTCTGTTTGCAGAGCTCTTTTTCACTTCCCAGCCCAACAGTGCTAGAATTGAAAAGCAAATGTCCTGTCAGGTCCTTGCACTGTTATCTAGCCCACCTACCTGTACCAGTAGAATGGTCTCCATCAGGAATGTAACAGAGGAAATACTATTTAATGTTTATGGTTGCGTGTGACCCACCAGAAACTTGTGGACATCTGGGCACAGGAGGATATTGGGCTGCCCTGCAAAGTGCTGTAAATTCCCCAGGCTGCCAGTGATGTAATGTGACTTCACCTAGTCCCTGATTCAGGAAACTGATGCAATACATTGTTTTACAGTGGATGTTCGGGGAACTTTGTTTCTAAAGCTGCACCCTGGAAACAGCTGGGAAGCTGCCTGCTGGTTGCAGACACTCACTCCAGGAGCTTCTGGGTGAGTATATATGATGTTCAGTTTGGGAAATTCCAGCCTTTCTGTCTCTTCAGAGAATCTACACACACTGCTTAGAATAATGCAACCAGGTTGTCACAGAAGCCTGACAGCTGTGACAGGCTGCTGTAACACATCTTTCCAGCATTCTAAACAAAAGAGAATGTTGATGCTTCCAGTGGTTAGGGCTGGGGACAGGACAGGGAGGCCAGTTCTGTCCAATGTTTTGGGGTGACCAAGACACTGTGTGGAGACAAGTGTGCAGGAAAAGGGCTACTGAGGTGGGAAGATAAACATCAGGAGCAGATTTGCCAGCTTTCTGCAGCCAGATGAGGATGTGGACACAGCTAAGTGCAACTCTCCCTTGTCCTTCGGGTAAACTTCTCTCTACAAAGCAGCAGAACAATGCCCTCCTGTTTCTCCACACAGGCCCAGTGAGAAGAAAATTGGAACAACTTGCATTTCTGCCATGCAGATTAGACTTAAACCAATGCTGTATGCATTAAGCTCACAAAGACATCTGGAAATCATAATATGAAATCTGGTGCTATCTCATGATCTGGACTATTATCTTTTCCACAAACTGTACTGTTCTGTTTAATAGACTATGTGATTGTCCATGGTATAGAGTTTTCTAGAAAATGTGACCTGAAAATTACTCCACTATAGTAATTTGATATTATTAACTTTCTCAAAAAATTTATGGTGATTTAAATGACCCTATAAATACAGTCAATAATTTGGTAAGGTATATAAGTTTCAATATTTAATAAGCTGCCAAATATATATGTAAAAGCATTTAATTGACAAGAAACTGTATGGGCATCTCTAGGTACTTAATAGCACAGACAACATTATAAGTTTGACTGTCATCCATTTTTTGAAATAGCCTTTTTCACTAGCCTTTCAGAACTGGAAGAAAAACTCAGTGGTTTTTTTCCATTTCTAGAAGAACTTGTCTTTCCTAAATGCCAGAGCACCTCATTAGTGGAAGCTTGGTTAGATTGGAGATAGCTGGCCAGAGGTGTTTTGTTGTGCTTGTTTCCACTTCGTTTTTCTCCGCTATTATGAGTAAATAGAAGTAAAAGCACAGTTTTCATTGCTTTTAATGGGAGCAGAATCTGCTTTTACTTCATAGCTGTTTTCCATTCTTCTCCTGGCACTACACAGAAATGCATGTGAGGTGAGATGCAGTGGAGAGGTGACTTGGCAGTGAGGGTTCCAAAACCCGACACTAAATGCAGATAACATATTTTTTACTAGTTATGCACATCTACAGGCCCTGACAGAAATTTAAGAGAAACCCTATATGGAAAAGTCATTAATGAAGACTTAAATTTGGGAAATACAGGAAATATGGGGAACCTAAAATTAAAGGCTCACATTTAACATCTTTTTAAGTAAAGAAAATCAGCCAATGAGGAAAAGCTCTGAAGTTCATTAATACTTAAAGCGAATGAACATGAGGCCTAGCTGATTCCTGAAGCTTCTTCTTGAATGTACCATTTTTGTTAGAGGATGGTTGTGCTGCTTCTTCTCTCTTTCAGAACGGCTTGAGCCAGTTCAGGTCCTCCCCAGCTTCTGGATAAATTGAGTTCCAACATCTACAACTGAACAAACACACAGAAGATTTTAACTAATTTTCTTACCACCAGATATAAACACAGGGCATAATTATAAATTTGGATCATAACTAGTTTGTCCTGAATAGTTATGAGATAACGATACATGGGAAGGAAAACATCTCATTGATGAAGAGAACATAATTTTCAGGGTCAGTTTTAGAAAGCCATATCTATACATTCAACACAGAAACAAGCATGAAGCTTGGCATTTGAAAGGTCAGATTTTAAGTTGAAGCCATTGTTCAAACATCTTCCCATGCAATGAGAAGCAGAAACAGCTTAGGCAAAGCAATCTAAGTCTTCCCTTTCTGGCTCTCTTGTGTACAAGGGGGTTGGATTCAAGAGCAGTCTCAGGGCTGGTCTAGCTATGCCTGCCTCCAGCAGGCATTTGTTTCTCTTCCCCAGGGATGGGCATGCCCAAAGGATGAAACCTGTGCAGGATGAGTACCTGACCATTGCTGTTGGGCACTGCTGAGGCCCAGAGCCTGGACCATGGGTCACTGTGTACTGCTGTGGGGCTGGGCACCTGGAGCACTAGCCAAGCCCACAGATGGGGACAGTGTGAGGAGCTGTGACATCAGCTCATCAGCAAGCCCAAGAGGTGTCAAAACCTCACAGGCACAGAGGGGAGTGGAAGTGAATTAGCTGAGAGATGATACAACTGCTCTGCAGAGGACAGCCCACAATGGGAGCTGTAATCACAGAGGAAACAGAGTGTCTGTCTGAAGCACTATTTCTCCTTTTTTTGTGTAAATATAGGAACTATGACTTCATGTCTTGCACTTCGAGAGATGTACTCTTGGGCTTGTTTTCTTCCATATCAGAGCTCTAAGAAATCTAAAACATGTCTCTCTATTTCAGCTCTGGCTGGAGGTTAATCTCTAGAAACAAGTAATGTAACATTTCCATCTATCTTTTCTACTCTTTTGGCAGTTTTAATTATACTAATATGCTATGACAATTTAAACAAGACACATCTCAGCTTCTGGCCTGCTCTGTAATGGTTCAGCTGCTACATGTGCTCCAGCATATTTTGCTCAGACAGGCTGCTGCTGGAGGCAAGGGGGAGGCAGAATAGTGCCCTTCTGTCATGAGAGGTTTCATTGCACTGATCATTGTATGTTTGACAGATTCTTTGTCAATGTCAAGTGTCTTTTGTGGTTAAGCCCAGTAAAGCTAAAACAAAAGGTCTCCTAGATATTAGATATATAGTGACATTACTGAATTCACTTGGAGGCAGTAATTTTTTGTCAGCCTATGAAAAGAAAAATGGAGCTAATGGGAAAACAAAAGGAAGATGCTGGCATGCCTTTTTAGCTATTTTTGTTTATGTCAGACATTGTGATTGACATCTGGCCCAGAACACCCCTTCAACCATTGAGCCTGGTGTCATGAAATAGAACAAAGAGAAATTGCCAGCCAAAAAAACACTACTGGCTCAGAAAGCACTGCTTTTTGTTTATTTTCTTTTACGAGTTTCATTTTCAGTAATCAGTATTGTTACACGAAAGTAGTTCGCTCACATGCACCCCCCAATTACTACTTGGACTTTTAAATTTCCTTCATGTTTGGTTTTTTTCCTGCTTGCTTGAATCTCAACAGAATGCTGGTTTGGTTGGATGACAGTCCGTCATAACAGTGATGTTTGAGGTTAGTGAAAACTGACGTGAAAAATACAATCCACTGGCCTTTAACCGAAATAGCAGCTCTGGTTTTTGTGGAGTTGGCAGGCAGCATTTTTAAACCCCTTTCACGGTGAAGGCAGTTACAACATGTTTTTCTCTGTATCAAGCAGTTCCATCATGAAGTACATTATCTATGTCTGTTGTTGTATCAGGATATTGCCTTTGAAGAGCAGTCTGCTGTTTCTAATATGGGCATTGCTCTTTTGAAGTGTCCTAAAAGGGTTAAGGTAATTTTATGGCCATTCTCCAGAGCCAGGCCAAATACAAAGCTTTAAAATTTGTTTAAAAGTGATTTTAGGGAAATGCCAGAGAGCAGAATAGGTCCTGCAGATACAACACCAAGGAGTCTTTGTCACCATCGTTCTACAAGTGCTGAAGAATTTCAGAGACCCAGTCAAAATTATGTATCAGCAGGAGGAAATTATTCCTTAAATGTCTAACTTCATCTTGAAAGTATAATGGCGAACGTACTAGCAAAATAAGACTTCACAAGATGAGAGCAAGACAGTCCATCAGCCACTTCCCTCCATAGACTTACATGCTGAACTCAGAATATTTACTCTAATAAAAAACTGCCTTAATCACTTAAAAAAATTCTGGAAGTGGAAGTTGGCCCTTGAATGCATCGCGTGTGCAGGAATTAAACATTCTTGCACCATTTTAACAGGGTGCCTTCAGGAACACTGGGGTGTATTTTCCTGTAGAAGCAGACACTTAACTCCCCTCAGCATTAACAGCAGATATGCTTACACTTTGAGTGGGGAATTTCTCTCTGTCTCTTTGCACAGTGCTCTAAGAAAAACTTTGAAAACATTGAGAGAAACAGAAAGCACAGTATATTAATTTTAAGGAGATGAAAGCAGTACAAGTCATTCCTAAATTTCATGGAAAATGCACCGTTAGTAACAAAGATGAGTAGAAAATTTCAAAATCATTCTGAGCAGCATTAAAATCAGTCTTCCCTGATTTTCTGTTTTTCCCTTCTTTTCAAAGCACATACATTAAACTCATTTTATGCTTATAATGTATATATAATGATTCTAGACAACATAAGAAGGACACTGGGATTCTTCCTATTTCAACGCATAAAGTGGCAAGCCAATTTATGCAGCTTAAACCATTGCTAAAGAAGATGTATCAAAAATTGCCTGTGATCATTACAAATAACAGCCTGAAATGTTCACAAGAAGCTGTTTGCTTATCATATTTTCATTAAAACATCTTTTCACCTGGTTTTCTTTTCCCATGCCTGTAACCTGCATTGTAATCAGTCTTATTAACTGAGAACATAAATATGATTTATTATGGTCTGATAATGGAAGCTACATGGACCAAGAGAAGGGATATATTGTCCTTTGATAAAATGGCTCTTTTTTCTCAAATAGAGCTCTATCATGAGAGCATGCAGAATGTAGTGAGTGATTATTTCCTGAGGGTGAATGATGGCAGAACCCTACAGAAAATCTTCTTGTTGGCCATGACAGCCTCCGAGTGTCCCCAAATCTCACTGAGTTTGACAACCTGCAGACACTTTTGATGAACTGTATTCTTCTGTCAGAGACAGCCTGTCTGGGAGGAGAAAAGGGAACCTTTATCGTCTGATCTGCTATTATTGTCTTGATCTTTTATAAGCAATCTCTAATGCACATGAATATAATATCCTTTCACAGAAGTGCCAAACATAATAGAAATGTAGTTAAAGGACCCTTTTCCCGGTTATGTAAATGTCCTAATACCATAATTAGAAAAGATGGGTTGTGAATGATAGCAGCAAGGAAAGGGTAATCAAAATGTTTTAACATTATCTTTCTGTTTTAAAGACCAAAATCTGTGATAAATAGCATTTATGGTAGATACGGGGAACCAGCTTGTGCTGAAGCTTTTACCTAAAAAGAAAATAGTTTTGAGTGTAAAACTGTTATATTTTCATAAAACACATAAATGGCAGCTGGTCTTAAGCCAGGAATGATTACTGGCAGATATGAGTTAAAGAAAATGAGTATTCCCCTCAAAATCCCTCCATGGCTGTTACAGAAAGAACAAAGCGTGATTATTATGTAGTGTATTTGAACAGAGGGGTGTTCAAGACCAACTAAGTTTGCCAGCAAATCTCTCTTATCTACATCCAGAAGAACAAGCATATCCAAATCTTTTTCAATTAACAGCTGTACACATTAGCAAAACACCCGTCTTTCTCAGCTCAGGCAGTCTGGCTTATTTATCAGAAAAAATGAACTGTTTTGGGGGGAAGGTTTCCAAGTTTCCCAGTAAAAGCAGGATACTTGATTTTTCATTAACCTTTTGACATCTGGAGCTGGGATGTCCCAATATTAACTACTAATGGTCTTCTGCATTACCAGTTGGTGTTGAGAGAAGTCCCAATTGTCCGAGTCAAAAGGTTAATCAGCAATTTCACACCGGTGATGTGGTCAGAGTTCGTATGTTACTACCTAAACAGGAGGAAGAAGAAAATAAAGTCATTAACAGAGAACTACATCTCAACATTATTAAATCCCTCTTGTATTTTCTTTTTTTTTTTTTTTTGCTAGAAAATACTTCATGATCTGTTTACTAAATATTTTGACTTTTTAGAGGACTTTGCAAGCCTTTACTGGGAAGTCCAGGTCCAAATATGTGACCAACTTCTTTGGTTTATTCTGCTTTTCAAAAGGAAAAAAAAAAGTGAAATTTTACTTACCCACCAAGTGCTCAGTTCAGACCAGTGTGAGAGAACAGTCTTGTGTCTGTAACCCATGGAGCTTTTGGTAAACCTCTCCAAACAGCCTAATTCAGCCTGAGAGTTGTGTCCTCTCTGCTGGAAGTGAAGACATCTGAGTGTTCATTCATTCATGGCGAATTTCATAGTGCAGATGCTGAATCAGAGATAAAGAACACTGCAGAGGAAAAGCTGGAGTGTAGGCTTTTCCCTCCTACCCCTCTTTCTGTTTTGATTGTAGAAAATAAGTCAACAGCAGCATTACCTTAACAAATATGGACAGCAATACTATTTCATGAGAAAGCACCCACATAAACAGCCAGGCCAGTACCTCAGCTGGTGTCACTTTACCATAGCATACTTTAACATGGGGCTCAAGAGCTCTCCTATACATAGAAAAAACAGATTTAATTTCTAAAACAAAATATAAAATATCACTGAAAATATTACAGCTTAGCATTTGCTAACAATAACAATGTTCACAACAAAATGACTTCTCATTTCCCATGCTATTATCTGAAATTGTTAACCATTGCTTGTCTTGTGTTTAGCTCTGATCAAAAACCTTCTGCTATCACCATATTTATCAGGCTAGTTCTATGAACTTGAGACTTTCTATCTTTTTCCTGTGTCCAGGACAAATAAGTAATGAATCTTGCCCAAAACAACCACTTTCATCCTGTATTTTTTCTGTATCTGATAGCTCCTCTCATCTCTTTCTTCAGTTCCAACAGAATCTATAGCTAAAATGTTTCCTCTCTTGATTGCCTCAGTTTAAATGGGGACAGGATTTTACTCCAGAATGTTCTGAAAAAATTCCAGTCTTTCCAAGTGCCCTATTACTTAGTCCACCAATTAGCTGCCTATGGAGTCTGAGTGTCCTTGTACATCATCCCAGTCCCCACCTGCATACTTGGCTGCATATGTTTATGCAATTAGAAATGGTGAAAATCAAATAAAATTAGGACAAACCTGAGTGAGCTATAATGCTGTTTAATCTTTCAAACTGGATTGTTGAAAACTTGCTGAATTCCCCAAACCTCTCTCAGGTGCCAATGAGTGAGTCAATATCATACCAAAGATCTCACAGCATAGCAGACATAAATTCTACTTCCAGAATCTCACACACACCCTCAAATAATGAATCCAATGTCTCTAAAGTACTGTCAGGAAAAAAAAAGCAGTTTCCTCCAGTTACCAGCATTGTACTCAGTGGCCCAGAGTGTAAAAAAAACAAACCACAGGGCAGATTTGTGGGTGGGAGTGGTCACTTTAAAGGCCTGTGCCTTCTTCTACTGAATATGTATATATGTACTGGAGCAACCCAAGTCTCCTGCCTCCAAGAGGGGACCACTGACATTAGCATATTCAGCTTTGCTACATCCTGTTGGCAAGCCCTGAGAAACTTCACGTGATGGGAGAATGAAAGTTTGTTTCATCTCAATCTGATGCCTCTCCAGACTGTACTTTTAAAAGCCTGTTTTGCACTTTGTTTTACAGAGTGATGGTAACTGGTGGCTTGCTAAAAATATTCACCAGTTTAGAACAATCCCAAATCATTTCATAAGTGTGACCTTTGTTAAAATAAGAAGGAATTTTCCTTGAATGGGAGAACAGAATTATGTAGTGTTGAAGCACAGTAGATCAATTAATAACTGTTCTTGGAAGAAAGATGCTGAGATCTTTTAACTCAAGTTGTGAGGGCTTTGGCTTTGTATCTAAATTTATATTTGTTGCAGAATGGCATTGTTCAGTATAAGGGGAAAATTGCAAGTTTTGTGGCATTGGGTCCATAGGTCAGAAGAAAATGTTGTCTGCAGTCAACCAGTTCCTTTTCTTTTTTTCTCCTTCTATATTAATTTTCCTCATAGACTTAATTTATATGCCTTGTTTAGTCTTTGAGATCATAGAGAATTTCAGTGAGGAGGTGACCAGGTCAGAAACAGGTTTTCCGTGATCACACAGTTACTGAGGTAGCTGCTCCCACTCACGTATTATGGGATGTATTATGGGTCATAGAACATAGAACTGGAAGGGTTCATCCAATAGCTGGCAGCATTCCCTAGATTTTTGACTACTCTGTCATAGAAATGCTCCAGTGATAGGTACTTCATCATCATGCCAGTCAATTATCCCAACAGATAACTCTCCAAAGTGACAAATACAGTCTAACTCTGAGAGAGACAGATTGCTTTTTTAGGCATTATATGTTTTGCTCGAATACAACTTAAATGTATTTTCACCTTTCACCTTGTTTCTTCATTTATTTCTGTCTCTGTTACCAGTCCTTCACCATTTTTTACTTCACCTTTCTCCCTACCATTTCTACATTAAGTCACTCCCTTTCTTTTTTGTCTTCTGAGCTATGTGTTCATTGGTACCCTTACATTTCTTTTCTTCTTTGTGTCTTTCCGAACACATGAAAAAAAAAACTTTCACATGCCAGCATCCTCACTACAAAGACCTATCTCTTGATATCTCCCAGAAGGCAGCTACAATACCACACTTCTATTCATTGCATCAGAAGCACTTTCCTTAAACAATGAGAAATTAAACAGATGTATTCAAATTCAGGTCTAAAGGTGATGTTCTTGAGATATGACTGAAGAGCATAGGGAAGCACACACAATATGCTCTGAACACACATATAAAGGAACAGACTTTGCACAGCCTCTAAAGAGGGAAATCAGAACTCCTGGTAGTCATGGAAAACAGATGCTTTCTTCCCGCTGGCTGGTAAGGGTTTCATGTACAAAATGAGTTACAACACAGGTCTGGACCTGCAGGTTCCAGAGCACTAAATTAAGTGACTTTGTCTCAAATTTATGCCAGATAAAGTACCATCAAAAAGAGTTAAGATGGAGCATCATCATAGGAAGAAAACAGTTTTACTTCTGCTGCCTCAAGTCAGGCCCTTTGCAATATTGTAAGGCGCAGGTACAGAAGTCCAGTACTGTCCCTGGGGCACTGAAGGCTGCTTGGTCTAACAGATATTTGGAGATCCCAAGATAATGTCCAAAATTCAGAGCAGCTCAAGCACCACTGTTTCTTTAAAAAACAGCTGTTTCAACTTATTCTTTAAAATTTTAACAGAAAATTATTAACGAGGTGACTATGCTATGTTCCTGTTATGGCAGGAAGCAGAATGTAAATAAATGGGAGGACTAAGGAAACTTACTCAGTGCTTACAAGGGGAAAACAAGTTTGTTTTACAAACAATTACATTGTTGCTACAATGTAATTTTTGTTTAACTGCAGTATTTTCCTATCTGCTTTGACCAGGGTCTGTGCTTGAGAGGACTGAATGCAGAGATCTGAAGAAAGACTATTGAGGTCACCTGATAGAGGAGCAGTTTGCATTAGCAGATGAACAGCCTCTCTGTGGAAGGTCCGCATATAAAGCAGGGAAACTAAACTTGGACTTGAGGGGCAGAGGTTCTTTGTTCCCTTCATGATCTCAGACAACATATTTCCTCTGTCCAAGACTCATTTTTTCCCCCAAATAGGGATAGACATCTTCCTGTCTTCTCTCTCTGGGCTGGTGGCTCTTCCGGCTAGTGGATGCTCCTGATTATGGGTAGGTCTGATGACTGTGAGTCTGACCTCCAGGAGGCCTCTGGACACTTCTACATTATATTTGATAATGAAACCTCCTGTCTTATCCAATCAAGACAAAAAAAGTAAGTCAGACCAGAGAAAACTGTCTCAGCACAAAATGGCAGCCTCAGTGCAGCAAAGTCAGAGCCATTAGCTATTGACTACTATAGAAATACTGAAACTGCATCAGGGATTTCTTTCTTTAATTGCTATTTAGGGATTTAAATGAGATTTTTAAAAGAGAGAAAGACAGAATGTTTAGTCTACAATCACTCTTTGCTGCCAATACAGGCTATCATATAAATTACTTAGACACTTTTAAAAATACATTATTTACTCAATAACCCATAATGGGTCCAGAGCTCCTTTTACACGCTATTATAGAAGTACATAATTGCTGAATTTTCAAATGGATATTTCTTCTAGGCAATAGTCTGTAATGGCTCCTTCAAAGCTCTTAGGCTTTTATCATATGAAGGCCTAAGTAGAAAATGTTTAGTTCACTGATCATTGACCTAATAGAGAGCAACAGCTTCTCTGGAACAACTATTGTCTGTTGGGGCAGATGATGTATGAATGACATTTAAAAAAAAATCTTGGAAGTATGTGCTAGGGAAAAATTACTGAAAGTACTGCTGATGAGCTCCTCAGAATTCTTTTGTTTGGTTCTGCTTGGTTTAGTTTTTTATTGTGTGAGCTGTGTGAGCCCAAGAGCAAAAGAAAACAGTTGGTTTTGTGTATGAAATGTGAACTCAGTCTAGGACCCATTCAGATCAATGAGATACATTTTGATGTTCTCAGAGATCATTCAGCTCAATTAAAAGTTGTCTCAAATGAAAATGCAATGTAAGAAGCTGAAATCTGAAATTAGAGAAGTAAGGGATGCTGCAATGGGGAAAATCACATTTCTGGAAGTCAGGCTGAACACAGTAAAACACACAAGCCTATCCTGAGCTTGATCTAGAAAGGAAATAGGCAACTTGACACGTTTTCAGCACTATTGCTACGAAACTCACAATCACTGAGCTGCTGTTCTCTTCTTACATTTAGCTTTGAAGTCTGCTGCTTCCGTTTCAGACACAAAGAATGTTTCAGATTCCTAAAAGCTTGGTGCATTTTCTCTTCCTATGTACTTTGGACAGTAAAACCCTTGGTATTACTGCCATATAAATGTCAACTGGATCTAAGTGCAGGACCAGTGAGGATGAATGTGAGCTGGGGACAGTCAGGCAGAGACCCTCAGAGATGCTGAAGGACACCTCCAGCTATGAGCCGGATGGGTCAGGAGACAGATCCTTGCTGGGTGACACAGCTCCCTCAGGGGCTTGGAGCAATGGGATGTGCAGCTCACCAAAGAAAGCTACTGAATAACCTGCTCAGGAGCAGGGTGTGATCTTAACACTGTGTGCCATCAAACTGGACCAGCTATCCCCAGCACAGCACTGTTTTGTGTGTGCTCTGATATCAGAAGCACTCCCATGCTTTTTATCGTTGGATTTCTCCAGCCTGGTAAGGCTGCCTGGGACTCCCAGTATTCTGGCATGATTAACACAAAAAAATACAGTCGCTGGCAATTCTAATAGCTCCTTCTGTTTGATGCATCTGATCGAAGAGAAACTGAAATCACAGACCAATATGCACCCAGGCTGCACCAGTTAGCCTCATCATGCAAATGAGGCACACTTGCAGGTGAACTTATTAGAGATCAAATAGTTTTAGGCACTGCAGATAATGAAGGCAGAGCGCTTATGTTGCAACAGTCAGAGCTGGAATTTAATCATGTTGTTGATACCTACTGCAGCAGCGAATAAACACAGAAACAGCCACAAAAATAAAACTCTTAGAATGAAAGGAAGGTATAAACCAGACAAATAATAAGAATAAAAACCACACAAACCAAGGAGCACAGGGGTTTTTGAGAAGGAAAAATCTTGCTCATTAGATCTGGAAAGACTTTGAGCCCCGCTTTTTTCAGCAAAGCAGTTGGACAAGTGGGGGTTGCAAGGAGAAGCTGATGGGGTGTCACTGTCTGTTCCGAGAGAGAAATGGCTCCTACCTTTGGAGATGGCCCTGCAAGGAGAAAGGGGAATGCTAAGCAGCACAATGCTTGAAATCAATGAGAGGGTGAAACATTGCCCACACTGGGGTGCAGCACCTACTAGGAAAGAATTAAGAATGAAACAGAGAAAAAGCTTCCTGGGGTGGAATTAATAACAGAGGTTACACAGCTGACAGGCTGGATTAGCAATTTGGTAGACATTAAGAAAAAATACATTTTTGCAGAAGCATTAGCCCCTTCTGTCTCAATAATCCCTCACATGCACTTACCATCCTTTATGCAAACATCTGGAGAGACCCTGAGAAGGTCCACTGAGGTTTGCTCATTTTAAGAAGCAAAGATGAGACCCAGCAGGTGAAACCTGCAAAAGGGAAACATTTGAATTCCTTCTGGCAGACAGAAGTGGATAAAAATACAGCTTGGCGTTTCTTCTAGTACCATTTGGTAGTAGAAGAGCTCCAAAGATGTCAACAGGAAGCCCTAGAAGTTAGAGGGAATGATGTAACCATATGTGACATAATGCTTGTTGTAGAGATTTCCTGGAACTGATTAGTGCCATTCATGATAACAGCAGCCAACGAGAGTGAGAGGACTGGGTGAAGGCCCAGGCAGCATTCAGGCATTGGATATTTTTCATTCTCTTTTAACGCGATGTCTGGTCTCTCTTGTTTCAGATGCTTAATAAAATAACTATGTGGTGTTCCCATGCAGCTTTGTCTGGGAAGACTTGGAAGCAGCACACTTACCAGCAATGTGCAGCTACTCCCACGCAAAGGGCCATAGAGAGAGAACTGCAATGGTGGAAGGACAACAAATACACTGAGCTTCTCCTTCCTCTAGAATGCCCTCCCTTCCATTCCTGTCTTATTTCCAGAAATACAAGGTGCAGTCAGGTCATCCTCATCAGGATATTGTTTTATGCCTAGTCTATATAGAAATGCTATGAAGTGCCATCTATATTTAACAGGAGGCCTCTGATCTGTGTGAGTGGGTGGAAACCGATAGTGAGTGACATGGATGCTGACAATGGCACACAAACTCCACGACACCCTTAAAACTTTTAATTGCATTTTAAAGTAATGTAACAAGGCAATGTTTAATGAGTACTTTGTTAAAGAAATTCTGACTTTATCAGCTAATTAAAGAGAAGGGAGGGTTACTGCACTAGGGCAAAAAATCCAGGCTGCTGAATGTCTATACTGTAGCAACATGTAATTCAGATTCAATTGGCAGCTTTGCAAATCTCCAGCCAGACAGAATGAATGATTACTTTTTTTTTTTTGATGGGCAAATAAATTATTATTATCATCATGATTATGTTAATGGAAAAAAGTAAAGGATAGGCAAGTACTTTTTTTGCCAGAGCTGGTAAATTTTCATGACACTTTTTGCAAAGCTGTCATATGGCTGGCTTAGATGAAACTGGAAGGCTTTATGTGGGTAACATTTAACTTTAAACATTCTTCATGGAAACTTACATGGCACATAATTTACATATTCAATACCAGTGACAATTTACTTCTCCCATCTGAGCAGGGCTTTCAACTATGCCACTTGAACTAAATTAATAAACAGTAATTAGAGAATGTTGTGCGAGCGAGCTGTTGATGTTGAGAAGATTCTAATCAACACCTTCTTTTAAGGGCCAATTAAAGCTGAATGTATGCAATATAAACATCTTCTTGTATTTAGACATGAACTGGTGAACAAGGTAAAAAATAAAAACAATTACAGCAGGTTAGAGATGATCCAATGGAAAGATGAAGCTTCATTAATAGTGAAAACAGCAGTAATTCTGAAAACCAGTGACCACCTTCCATGGAGAAGAACTGACAACTTGTGCAAGTTAATTCTGGCCAGGAAAAACCTCAATGCTTTCAATATCAAGCTTTTCTCTGAAAGCAGCTCTTTAGCTGCCTCCAATTTCCACTGCAGAATTCCCCTGTCTGTAAGACAGCCCTGCATCTAAAGTGAGTCCAGAGCTGCAATAGAAAGCAGGCCTGCCTGGGGGAGGCAGTAAAGGTGAATGTAGTCACCCCGTTACTGCTACCTCCTAGTAGAGAGAAGCTCCCTGGAAGGTGATTTGGGGAAGAATTTGCACAACACATCCCCCAGCAGCACTGCTGGTGGGAGTACAAACACAAGGTGAGAGGTAAATCTGCCCCACATTATCTCAATTCTGTTACTGGGGAACAGAAACGGTGAGTCCAGGAGGGCTAATGCACTTGTACCTGTTACCTGTGAGTAGTCCCTCACCCCACCACAAAGGGAAGGTGGTTGACTCCTGAAAGGTGAACTTAAGACCACCCTTGTCCAAAATTCCAGAAGGACAGAGGGAAGACCATCGTCATCTTAAACAGAGAGGATCCTCAGTGTACCAAAGGGAGCCTGCAGTAGCAACTGAGACTTATGTTTCACCACTATGAACTGTCAGTAAGTTAAAAATAAGCATAACTTCATCCAAACCACAGCTCACTGCTTCCTAAAGCACATATTTTAAAAACAGTCGTGTAAGCTGGTGCAATGAAGCACATGCAAAATTTGTCCTCCAAGTTAGAAGATACAACAGGCTAATAAAGGTAAGGGAAACATCTGTTCCAATACTGCACCAGTATCATTTGGAGAAAATGACTGCATCACTTACGGCCGTTTGGTATCCAGAAACACTGCCACAGTAATAGGATGTTGTCACCTCAGGCTCTACTGAAATCTAGAGGAATTTTACTTGTTTAAGAATATAGGATTAGGCACATGATCAGTGTTTCTTTCCTTTGAAAATAAACATTTCCACTTACCATTTCTATAGTGGTGTGAGATCATTATCTTATGACACTATTTCATTCCACTGGCATTATCTTCTAATTAGCCATTTAAAAATATATGTAAGGGGGTGGAGGTGGTGAGTGGACTTGTAAACCTGACAGGTCTGATGTGTTCTTACAAGCTCTGCTAATCCCAAACATTGAAAATATATTAGTAAAACCAAATTAGCACTTTAAAGAAGAACAACACAGCAAAAACCTCATGTCTTGAACCCTGTAAGTTCAGCATGCCTCACAGGGGCTCTTACACCCAGAACAAAGCCCTTGGGCAGGGGAAGGGAGCAGGAGCAGGGAGAAGTGAGGAGCAGCATGCCAAATGGGAAATCAGGCCTGGGAAGAGAGCACCACTGAAAGGCTGATAACCTCTATGGTGTGGTCAGCCCTACATTACAGTAGTCTCATTTCCTGAGGTGCTTGGTGTAGGACTTGGGGACTACTGAAAAGCCAAGCACAGAGAAGTTTACCATGGATTAAAAGATACAAGTAATGCCAAGAGAAAATATCTAACAAATTGTGTCCAATATCCTCTGCACTTTCTCCATATTCTGAGAGATTATTGCATTTATAGGCACAAAATCATAAAAGCTTCCTCCAAGATGCTTCATAATATATGAGCAGGACTGGGGTCTCGGTTGTGGAATGGTAAGATTTAGGAAGATGGGTATTATGGCAAGCTGGATTCATTCCTTCTCTCAAGAGGTAGGCTAAATTCCTAACAAACTCTTTGCAACAGAAGAAACCAGGACACATATATACCTGACAGGTCATTTCGGGGGTACTCAGACACGTGCAGGAAGCACCCCCTTGGCAACAGTATTCTTCTAGCCAGTAGAGCCAAAAACTGATTTGTTTCTGTTTCTGAGTTGCTTTTAAAACTCAATTCAGTAGATGTGTTGGTGATTTTCAGGGTGTTCTGAAGGAGCAAAGTAAATGTTTGAAGAATTCTGATAGTATGAGAGAGGTTCTAAAAAGGCTTTACTCCAATATCTGCAGTTCAATTCAATATGCAGCATGCAATATTACTTTTTTTCTGATCAGATGGGACTTCTAGGTCCGAATCTGCTTGCAATAACCGTGGTCCATCAGTAACTTCACAGCAAACAGGGAGGTGCAGAGGGAAAAACTCGTGTAAGCAGGAGGGGAATGAACCTATATTAATGTCTTCTGTAGATTTTTGTTTTCCATTGGAAGTTTTTTCTTGCCTAGCATCCCTTCATGGAATGAAATGGGTTGGAAGGGACCTTAAACATTATCTAGTTCCAGCCCCTCTGCAAGGGGCAGGGACACCTTCCATAAGGTTGCTCAGAGACCCACCCAACCTGGCTGACCTCAGTCCATTTTTCACACCTCTTCAAGTCCACTTGGTGAATAAATTAAATTAAATTCCTCACTTGCTCTCAATTCTTTTAAATGCAAGTTTGGCTTTTCATACCTGGACATCTACATTTAAAAAAATGCTGTTGGATAATTTCTCTCTCTTTCATAGGCTGGTGCTTTGGCCTATATGCACCCTGTGCACTCCCTAAGGCTCATGCATAACTGCAATGGACGATTAGTCCAGCTAAGTCTCCAGCAATTTCAATGGCTTATGCAAGAGTAGATGGGGCACAATATGTAATTTCAGCTTTTTTTGTACGGCTTTTCAATCTTTCCATGAACTAAATCATTTTATCAGTTTCATTCTCTCATTCTTTTTTTTTCTTTTTTAAATTTGTCCCATTAAACTACAGAACTGGAACATATTCATGAATAGTTTCTTTCTGCTTTAACTCAAGGAGTTCCTGACATAACAAAAACTGGTAATTAACTGGCTTGAAGACTTTTACAATAGCCTCTTTAAATGAGTCCTACTATGCGGCACTTGGAGCACTGACTCCACATTGCTGATACCGCTGCAATGCACCCTGTGTTAAACAAGGTTTGCTACTCCACCTCAGCAACAATTCTTGGCTGTTTTCATCACTGCTCTCCTGCTTGGAAACACCATTTCTTTGCGTGGAAAAGGCTACTGAGCTCCTCCACGATGATTCCCTGCTCTCAATCCACTTGGCTCTGTGACACTTCCTTAAACACTCCATTATCAGAGGGCCACTTGCCACCAGCACAAGGACCAAGTGGCAGGTCTCCAGAGGCTGAGCACAGCCTGGCCTCCCCTCCTAGCTAATGTCACAGCTGCTCTGTGCTGTTGGCACGGATGCATTTTGGCACACTTTGGCAGTCCCCATGACCTGCTCCTGCCTCACACCCTACTTGGAGCTGGAAGAGCTCTTCCTTATAGAAGAATCAGGCTTCAATTTTTCAAGTGTCACTCAGCAGTGTGTGATTTGTAGCTGTTGTTGCATGTTGTCTCTAAGCATAGTCAGTTTAGCCTACTCATGCTTATCTCCCCTGGTTACAGTACATTCTGTTTCTGATGAAAATATTACTCTGAGGAGTATTTGGCCCCACCATATATTTATGCTCCCTGCTAACTAGCCCAAGCCTTGTTGCAGTTCCTAATATTTTGCATCATTTGTAGTGCCAGCAATATGGTCTGTAAATAGCATGAAAGAAAACTTTAATATATATCTTCCCCCAGTGCTCCAGACAGATTGGTTCACTGTGGAACAATTACATGTGTTAGCCTATATTTCTTGTAAAATCAAATCATGTAAGGACATCTCAGCCAGAACAAGCCATAAAGCTAGATGAGGAAAGGAAAAAAACATCTCCAAATATGTACAGCTTAAGTTATAAAACTATAAGAAAATAAAGCAAAATTGAAAAGGGCAAAGGAGACAAAATGTAAAAACAAATTTTTATACACTGTGTAATACACAGTGAATGTCATTTTGACATTCTGGTATCACGGGCTGCCAATATAGTTCAGAAAACAAAGACATATCTCCAGAATTATGGCAATGCTGCTCTCTTACATCAAAGCTGGTTACAAGATATATGTTTGTGGTTGCTCAGACTAACTGCCTGCTTGGAAACCAAACAAGGGGAAATAATATCTTGAATAATTGTATTTAAAGTGTATAGAAAGATCATGAATCTTTAGAACCACCTTTGTAAATTCAGCCCTTTTAGTGGGAGCCCACAGCCACACCCCTCGGTGCAATGAGTGCCTCACGGCAGCTGAAAGTCCCCCAAACCTGCTGGACTCAGACCTTCTGTAGGACATCAAGGAAGCATTTGTAATACATTACTAACTTGATTTTATGCCTATGAAAAATCTCCTCCTTAACACAAATACTTTATCACTGTCAGCTGAACACATTTAACTTTTGAATTAATATTATTTTTCAGAGGTCAGACATGTGACAGTAACAAAAGTCTTTTGCCAAACCATGTATTTCAGGTCTGCATCTGAATTTCCCAAGAGCCTGGTACTGTTTAAATACGAGTAACTGCCTCTGGCTTATGGCTAATGTAATACTTCTGTTCTCTGGATTCCCTCAAGGCTCTGCTCATGGCTTCCTTCTCCACAGGTATGGGGAGACACATCCACTCAGTGCCCTCTCTCACAGTACACACTGCTTAGCAGGTCAGGCAGACCTAACAGCCAGAATGTAGGAATGATGACAGCCACTTTCCCTCCCCTTTTGTGCCCAGCCTGAAGACTGCCAGGTGTTTTGGTGGAGCTTTAGATGGTGGCCACACGGTTTGTGAGGAGTCATGCCTCCACCAAGGGTCACAGCTGCCAGGCTGCCCTGGCACCACCAGTGTGGCTGCTGGTCTCCTTAGCACTCATGGGATTGTGGAGTGGAGCAAAAACCTCTGGAAAGAGATATAGCAGCTGCTCACTGACACAGGTGGATTCTTACAGAGGAAGACAAAGATGGTCTCCACTCTAGGGATGCTGTATTTTGTATTACATTGCAATTGTATGAAATACCAAACCAGCACTCTGTACAGTAACTTTTGGTGGTTATACAGATCTAGGATGTTCAGAAGTATTTCAGGAAGCACAATTTTTGGATACGCATGCAGCCAAAGATGCCTGGGCTCTGCTTTTGCTAGAAACAAGTAATATGTCTGCCCCACCACTCCAGTCCCTGCAACTCCAGCAGCCATTGGTCAGTTTCTGTGAGCTTTGGGACAGGCCTGATCTGTGAGTGGTTCCACAGCCAGGTCCCCTGATAAGGGAAGTCACAGATTTCTGCAGTATGGTTTCACAGAAAGCCTGCTGTCACCAAATTAACTATTAACAGTACCGACTAATATTGCATAAACATTGACATTAGCTTTCCCCAGGCAATAATGCTATGAATCCTGTTCCTCTGCTGTGAACTGCTGAGAGGAATTGAGGGACACAGTCCCCCTCTCCAACCCTTGGCAATTCCCATGATTCTTTTTCTCTCTGTCTCTCAGCACAGGTGGGGTCCAGATCTTCCGTCAGTTAAATTTTATTTTCCAGCCTGCTCAGTAATTCAGATAGTGTTTTGGTTCACTTGGCTGGCACAGAGTATTTTCACCACACCCTTGTCTCTTCAGACAAACAACATCTTCTCTAACTGCTGGCAGAGCCAAACCTAGTGAGTAAGAGGGAACAGTAGTTAAGGCACAGTAAATAAAGCCACCCTGAAAAAATACCTGCACAAAGCAAGATGAATGGGCATCAACTACCTGGACAGTATTGCTGCTAAACAAGGGAGGAATAAATCAGACATGTCAGGAGCACTAGGATACCTGAGAAACACAGAACGACGTTTCTTGAAACTGTAGTTTTATCTCTGCTTATTTGGATCAAACACTTGTAATAGTTGTGGATTAATTTCCTTCCCATAGTCAAAACAATAAAAGCCAGGCACCATTTTATTAATTTCCAAACCAGCGTCAGATAAGCAGAATTGCATTTAAAAAAGTAAACACCCTGCCATAGAATTGGAGGATATGTAAGCATTTGGGTTTTTTTTTCCTGTGTCTATAAAAGGGGGAGGGTTTTAGCATTATGAATAGATTTCATTTTGTAAGTTGTGCTACAAAGCACTGATAAGGCCACGGGAAAGCAGCAGAGATTGAGGCAGAGCAGGAAGAAATACCACCCATATTAGGAGACAGCCACTTACTTAGTGGCTCCCATTTGAATAAAGATGCCATTGTTCAGCCAGAAGAATGCACATATTCACAGGCCCTGCACAGAATAGCTCAGTGTATCTAGAACTCCAGAAGTGTCCAAATTACAGCCGCGGGGCCAAAACTGCCCTTGAGTCTTTCTGAAGAATGACCCTCTGCTTAATTAATCAGTGCTTTAACTGTGAGTGATCCCAGGACACACTTTTCTCAGGCCTTTTTCTTAGCCCTGCTTGTTCAGAACAAACCTTTAAATGTTCTCTGAGTGATTTTTGACCATTTTTTCCCCTTTCAAGATTATTATTTCCTGTTTTACTGTGAAAGCTCATTAGAAACGAAGACCAGAATCTAGATGATCTCAGTCCAGTTTACTTGGATAGGAAATGACTGACTCGGGACGGAGAGACACTGGCTCCCTTTCAAGGCCTCTCACAAAAGATTAAGTCCACAGACTCCCAGAATATTGCAACTGCAATTTTCTTTCCATATATTAAGTGCACAGGCTCTCAGAATATTGCTACTGCAATTTTCTTGCCATATAACACATAAGAATTATAGCAGGGCTGATGAGCTTTTAAGTGCCATTCTGTTAGTCATATTTGATCCCATTGCCATAACTCCAGCTGTTGTGCATGGGGTCTACCAAGATCTCTTTCCCATTTACTCTACACAAGACAAGATTGAATTTTTAGCACTGAGTACTCCTTGCTGTCACAGGCCAGGTTGTCTGGATTCTCATAAAACCTTTTTTCTTTTCTATCTGGAACAGAACAGAAATTTGATAGCAATGAGAAATGCATGAAGGCAATGAAAATCATTGTGCAAAATTTCTCACCAAATGGGACTCCACCTTGCCCACCTAGCTTTTGATAAAATTCCTCCTATTCTAACTGAAGTTATACAAGGAAAGACAAAGGTTTTGCTTTGAAAAACAGTGGCATCCTTTTTTTTCAACAGTGATCTTTACTGTGAAAGCCAAATTAATTTTGACCGTATTTATAAACTTGTAACAAAATATACAAACTAAAAAATGTTAAGATTTTAAAAAGCTTAGCATGAATGTTTTGAAAAGCTATAGTGATAATATAATCTGCAGCTGGGGAAGCTGGAGCCATACTGTTTGATAGGCTCTATCTTATGATATCCAATATTAAGCTAAGTAAAATGATATGACCGGATGGCCTAACTAAATTTAGTAGTCTGGTGAATTGCCACTCTACTAAATTTAGTCGGCCCATAATGGGCATTGAATATCTACAGCCCAAATGATAAAATCTGTCTTGCTTTTTTAGGCTCCCAGCAAATGCACAATATACTATGTTGCACTGTTAAGAAATAAGCAAATCTGCAATGGAAAGCATGAGAAGGGGGGAACCAGGACCTTAAGGAGCACAGAAGGAATCAGGGTGTGTCAATCCACATCCTCATGCTCAACATTACCCAGTAGCAGACACAGGGCCATGGGTGCTCCCCAGATATGTGACCTGAACGGGAGAAGGAGGAAGAGTCTCTAGGCACCCTAATCCTCCCCACAATAGAACTGCCACTCCAAATGTAACTTTAGGCTGGAGCCATGGAAAGAAGACTGGTTACAAGTGGTAGTTGGGCTCTCTGAGCCTTGCTGGTCTTACAGAATACATGCTGGCTCTGGTTTCATACCATTCCTTTTACACTTCCCATTTTGAGCTTTGTAATCCTGATGGTAGACAGGGAAGTACATTTCTGCATAGATTTCCATGCATCTGTGAGCCAGCTTTACAGCTATGAAAAGTGCTAAGTCACTTTTCTCAAAACCGTATTTGAGGTGTTACTTACACATTTCCTGCTGTTTAAGGGGATTCCTTCTCAGTCCATGTGTGTTGTGACCTCTCTACTGGTGTGAAACCATGTAGGACACATTTTTTTATTAAATGCAAAATATAACAAGGCTAGAAGCTTTTAAAAATTCTGCTATTCACAAGCAGAAGATAGTAATTGGACATGAAAAGGAATCACCATAACATTATTCTTAAAAAGACTTGCATCTTTCTGTCCTCATATAAAAATCTATTGTATGCCCCATGCAACTCAGTGATGCTTTTTAATAACAGACAGGAAATAGTACCCTTGTCCTCACTTCAGTTCCCAGTGCAGAAACAGAGACATAGACATGATATTCAGGAGGTTCTGCAGACCTAGCTTTATACTGAAGGTTGAATATCATAAACTGTAAGTGAGCTTTGATCCCCTCCCTAGAACAGGCAAATTTAACCTGTCTGAAGTTCTGTAAGCATCATTCTCTGCAAGAAGCAATTCTATTGATCATAGCTGGGTATACATGTTCAACAGTCAGAGACTGGCTTTAAAGAATAATATATCTCAAAATAATCAGTATAGAAACTCCTTATTTCTTTAACCATTTACACTAAAAGGGAACAAACAGCACCTTAGAAAAATGCTTTGTCCTTTTGTCAGGGGAGGATGGGAAGCTGCTAAAGTAATAGCTTAGAAGTAGGTATGAAAATAAGACCATTGCAGCTATTGTCACTATGTTCTACATCCATGTAGGCACAGTGTTTTAGAAACAAGAGAAAGGAGAGGGGCAGGGTCTTAAAATTCAGAGCATTCTGTTCATTTGTGACATTTCAGTTTTCAGTCAGAATTTGCCCTCTTTCAAGATTTAAAGTCTGAGTTCCCAGTAAAGGTTGTGGCAAATAAGATCACTGTCTCTGAGTTCCCTCCTCAGAACTTTTGCAGAAGTTTGCCATTTGACCCCAGATGCATTTGGCAGTTGTGCAGGGCTCAAACACACAGGACTATCACAGATATGAAGGGCACCCCTACCAATGCCCCCACTGAGGTGCCAGCCCACTCCTGCTCTGAGGGGCTGTCACAGAGGAACCCTACCAGCCACCTGAGAATCAAGCCACAGTATCTAAATACATCGGGAACCGGGGTGTCCTAGTTCTGCTGCTCACACAGTAACTTGTTTTTCTTTTTATAATTATGTCTTAATCATTCTTTATGCTGAAATAATCATAACATATTTACAACCAGACTCTATTTTAATTTTTGTCTTCAGATCACTTTCTATGTGGCCTCATACTGCCATTCGTAGCCCAAATGACACCCTTCCTATCAAAGCCAATTTGGATTTATTTTCTCAAACACAAGTTTGCAAGGTATTTCTGTCAAATGATTTACTCAAGTTCAGATGTTGCAAATAGATCTGCTGGTGTAAAGAGGCAGAGCAGCAATTCTGGATCTGACCCAGCAGTATTGGGTTTCTCATTGCTGTATTTTGAAACTCTATAACGATACCTCATTTGTGTAGCATGGCTTCATAACCCAAAAAATGTGATGCTTGGCTTCATAACCCAACAAGACATGTTGCCTGCTCACTCCAGTTGTGCTTCTTGCTTTGAGTACAGATGAGTACTTATTGGCAGGTAATCACTGGCATCCTTTTTCTAAACGTCATTAGCTTTTTTTTAGGCTGTTGTTGCTTTTTTCCCCTGATATGACTTTTGCCTCATCTGCCATGGGTTAATATTTGGAAAAATCCATTAGCTTCTCATTGTTCTTTAGATGAGTTTCATCTAGACTTGCTCATTTACACATATTTGTGTTTTACAAGTTCTTTCCCCCTCACTTTTTAATCAGACCCCTGTTTTCACAAGGCCTCCACTTCTTCCTAATTGTCAGTCCTTATTATTTTTGTTCAGCACTGATTTTTTTTCTTTTAAAAAAAGCAGCTCTGATGCTCATCCATTTTAAAATCATAATTAACTTCATCTCCTTCCTCATTTACTAATGGGTCTGTTTTCTCTCCAGTATTTCCTTTTCCCCTGGTGGACTCAAAGTTTCTCTTGTTTCTCTTATCCCCTTTGGCTAACTTTAACTCATTCTGCCTTAAGCTGGAGAAAGGGAGACCCTCACAACACAGTGCTCAGAACTTCCACACCATTTTATACTTTTAAAGTCTTGCAGATGTCAACTCATTAACTCTCATATCATGCCAGTGAGGTAGAGAAGTAGGTATAGCTTTATTTTGATAAGGAAAGGGAAGGGGAAGTCTTGCATAATTGATGCTGACTGCAGAGGGGCTGCTCCAAGGGCCAAAACCCCTGTCCACATGTCTAGGCAAGCAGACAATGAAGCCTGGTGGTGGGCACAGCACCATCAGCAGCAAAACTGGAAAGCTGAGCTCAGGGAAGTGAAAAACCTTTCTTTCACCTGCCTTTATTTTAGTTTATATTTTGGGTGAAGCTTCCACAGCAGTTACCCACTTAAGTTTCTGTTCAGTTCTGCTGGTCAGATGTTCTTCCACAATATTGGTACAACTGGCTAAAAAACACCAAAGGTGAAAGCAGTACAATTGTATGTCTAGAGGATATTTTTTTAAAAGGTGTCACTTTATACAAGTGCCCAAAAAACATCCTTACTCTTTGATAGCCATTACTCTTAGAAAAACTATTTCAAACCATATGCTCAAGGTGCTTGAATTAAGATTTAACTAACCCATTTCACACAGGGGCAGATCATGGCTAGGTTTATTTTTGCATGCAAATATGGCAGCTTGTGTTTCCTGTAATGTCCTTTGGTTTTGTTGTACCCACTCAGCACTGTGGCTACAGGATTTTCAGTGTTTTGTAGCATGTGGTCAATGGATCACTGGTGGGCTCCAAGGAATCAGGAAGTGGAATATGAGACAACTGCATGATTTCCAAGGAAGACCAAGAGCCTAAGCCATGCAAGCACGTTCCACAGTGAGCAAAAAAAGCAAAGGGGGTGGAATCAAATTAACAAATGAACAATCAAACCTATCTGAATTTTTTTGTTGGTTTGCAAATGAAAAGCGTTGTGGTTAGGCACACAACACAGCCTGGGGATATTTTTGCCATGATCTTAAGCAGTGGTTAAACACTGCTTTGTATGTCTGGAAATCTAAAAAGTTAAATGATTTTCATGAGACTCTTCTTCTAAGCTGATATCAGGAACATCTTCATCACCCTTGTTTGAACAGTGGCACATCACAACACTGCTCCCTGGAGCTTATTGCAATCCTGCCCCATACAAGGGAGTTCTCTCCCTTCCCATTCTGTCCACACTGCCCTCATTGCCCACCATGCTTCTCTTTCACAGACAAAGCCCCTGCCCAGAGGCTTCCAGAGGGCAAAGCTGGTGCCATGCTGCAATTTAAGGGGCTGTCAACCAGATGAGTTACAGATCTGTGATACTCCTCTCTCCTGGGGGACTTCCCAGGGTGGAAAGTGAGACCTCATGGTCTAGTTCCTTCACCTCCAGTGCCTTTTCAGGAAAATGGTCTACTTTAGGTCCTGAATCTCCATTTGTATTCATGTGTGTGTATGTAGGGGGAAGCATGGGAAGCATCCAACCCATAAAAGTAGCTTAGCACTCACAGATTGTGCTGGCTAACTGTCCAGCTCTGATGTTTTTGGAGGTTTCTTTCTGAGGGCTGAAAGTTTGCATCTGTGCTTCTAGTTCAAGTCCTCCCACAAATTTGAACAAAAAGCTTGTAAAGTTCAGCATCTTCCAAATTGCCCCATATAAGTCACTACTGAAACCACATCCAAATGGCTCCCCCCCCCCCGCCCCCCATACCTTCCACAGAAATGACCTAAACTTTGTCAGGTTCACATGTCCCTAGAGATGATCTCATTTCACTGCTTCAAAAGAGCTTTGGTCTGCACAGCCTGTAGCAGCAAATTTACACTTCAAAAAGCAGACAGCTTTTTCCACATCTTATTCACTTAATGGGTGAGAATGTAAAATTAGTTCCGTTGCTGATGAGGACCTTGAGCCAAATGAAAAGTGTTCATTTGTCAGCACAGACTTACAGCCTAAAACATGATTATATAGCTAATCCAATAATGGATTTTGATGCTGAGCATTTATTTATATACAGAATGTCTTGTTATCTGTTGATAATCAGGCTCTGCAATTTACTCTCTTTTGTGTCATTAGCCATAGCAACATCTTCCAGACATATTATTTTGTGTGTCAACATACAAACACACACAAAACCTTCATGACCAAAACACTATCTTTCCCTATTTTCCTTGAAAGAGCACTGGATTCTGAGCTTTTTGTAGTTTAAAATATTAGTAGGAAATTAATCCTTTTTGACTGAGAACCTCTCTGCATCTTAGAAGTCTTAATAGATTAAAATTTGAAACATTAATTTTGTTTCCTTATCTTTAAGATCATATGAATTGATTTATTCTTTTTTTTCCTGATGTGAATGCCAGTACTTAATTATCTCAGGTATAAATTTGTATACCTTAAATGGTCCCTGTCCTAAAGTATTCCATGTCCTAACACCAGAGTTAATATTAGACTTTGCTAACTGTAGGAACACTATTATTTGATGGCGGAACAGATCCACCTTTTATAGAAAAGTAAGTAAAACGTGTTAAGGCAAATATCAGGCATTGATCTTACATCAGGAAAATTAAAATCAATCAGAAAACCAGAAAGCTGTTTGTGTATCCTTTTTCAACTTTCTGACTAATTGCTGTTGCTACATGATACTCCTGCAGTTGTGTATGACCATAACTAACACTGAAGTACTGTGACAGTTTACTACTCATTTAAATACAGAATATGTCAAATTAAAATATTTAAAATGGGGAGACATTTTAATAGCTATGCTGCAGTAACATTCACCAGATATTAAAAAAAAAAAAAAAAAAAAAGTCTGTGGGAAAGTAAAATCACTCCAGTATTAAACTGGGAGTTAATTGCAAATGTGGGGCACACCTGCAAACTCTGTGAACAATCCTACAACACCACACAAAGCAATTTCTGTGCTAAAGGATAGCTCTGCCTGCAGAAACACCCAGGAACACCTCTGGAGGTTGGATGAAGTATTTTCTAAATTTGGCAGTCAGAAACAATTTAAAAGTAAAGTCATTAAGTAAAATTTACCTCAAAGGATACTGCAAATCAAGGGTGCAGGTGAGATGATGTATGAGCCAAATTCGAGCTGTGCCACTGCCTCTCCTAGAAGCAGGATCAGGCCTCCCTGTGTGCTTTTGTTTAGCTGAAATTTAGTCTACAATAAATACTTATATATTGCTGCAACATGATGTTTTATTGGGCTGCACAAGTTTACTAAAAACAGCAGGCTGGTAATAGCAGTGCTTGTGGTTCTGCCTGTAATTCATTTGTGGATGGTAATGCACAGGGAGAGATATGATACAAGATAATAAGGCAAATTAAAAAAACTACTAAACTCAGTACTGGCAATATACAGTATATTAGGACCATGTTCAGACAGGCTGATTCTTTGGATATTTTTATTTTTTGCTTTACCTTGGCAAGGTAATTCATTAGATATTCGCTTGGGTAAAGAATAAATGAATATAGCATACATTATATCCTCACTTTAGTTGCAGAAACAAATCTTTCCTGTACCTGCCAATGTAATCTTCAGAGTTTTCGTTATATAAAACACCTCAAGAAAAATGCACCTTGGTAAGATTTACACTTTATTACTCTAATGATTCTACAAACACTGCCACAATGTGATGAAAGGCAAAGCAGTCCTGATCTGATTGAGAGCTAATAAAAATCAGTACTGAAAACTGAAAATAGCACCCTTATCATCTTTCTTTCATTTAGACCTGATTACTAGGGGATTATAATGCAATCACAGCTATGTGTGAGAGGTAGCTATGGGAACCAGTTTTAACTGTTTATCTAGCCAAAGATCTTAATTTAAGTTTGAACACTCTGATTCATTTATATGTAAGACACCAAGGAGACAAAATGCAGAAGAAACAGATGCTCACTTGTTCTTTCCATTTAACTTCATAAGCTACCAGCCAATTTGTCTTTCAGGGACAAAATTAATTTCTGATGACAATGTGAGCAAGTAATAAACTAGGAGTTCCTGTCCTGGGAAACTTGCTAAGGCCATGTAATGTTCTGGAGTTATTTAGAAAAAAACAATTTGCTCATAGACTTGCAGGGACATCTGTAACAGAGTTTTCTTTGTCCCTGTGCTGTTACTCATTTCTGGGGGCTTTATGACACCTTTTCCAGAGGCTGATTTGAAAAAGTTCAAAAGGAAATATATTGCCCATTATTTCTTTCCTTTGGGGTATTTTCCCTTTTTTTTGTCTGTTCCTTTCCCCCCCCCCCCCCCTTCATATTCACAAATCATGCAAACCTCAACCCACTTGCTTTGCTACTTTCACACAGCCAGAGAAACCAACCACCAGCCAGGAGACCTACAAAATTAATAAATTATCTGAGGAAAATAATTTGTTGGAAATTTTCAGGTAAGTACACACCTGAAAACATGTGACAGAGCACTATGAAAAAGTCTGTGGCACATTTAGGTGGAAGGAGCTTTGCCCATTAATGCTGTAAACTCTGTTATGTTACTGCCGTGAGCAGGGGAAAAAATGTCAAAATGAGGCAGGGAGCAAGCAAAAGAGAGAGAGAGATCTTTCCCTAAGAGCTTGCATTTTCAATATGGGCTGTGTGTACATGCCCCTGCATCACTTAACCAAAATGTTCTCCATCTTTCAGTATCTTTGCTGGCACTATTTCCCCATTTCAGTATTTATTTCACATGTACAACTCTTTACTCTGGTAATACTTTTCTATCATTTGGCTCATTTATTGGGGTTTTATCCTCACCTGGCAGGCCCTCCACATCTCAGGTTTTCTCTTAGGTAAATTTCTACAGTGTAATGTCTGTCCATTAGCACATTTAAAATCGCTTCTTCTGCTGTGCTTAACACGCATTTATAGCTTATGTGCTTCACATGAAATGTTCCTTTTCCAGCAGTTCTTTTGAAGAAAGTTTAAAGTAAGTTGCAAAATGTTTCTTTTTCATCTAAACAGGGAAATGAATTTAAGAAAGGAAGAGAAGAGCCTGAAGGTTTAGCTCTTTCAAAATTTAAACAGAATTCAAAACACTGTTGGAACACATCTGTCAGAGAAAGCATGAGAGCACCTGCATTTTAAGAATGAATCTCATCCCTAACTCCCTCTTTGATAATAGCTTGCATGAAAAGCACCTTTAAACCACATCAATCCCAGATGCTTTCCATCCATCCAGTTATTATTTCCCTTGGCACTGAAGTGCAGCTACCTCTAGACTGAAGCTTCTCAGCGATGTGCAGCCTACTGTACAGCACCACGGCTCACAACAAGAAGTCATTAAAACTATTCAGCTGAAATTATAAAACAAGGGGAATTTTAAAGAAGAAATTCAAACTCCAGCTTGGCCAGGATAATGCACATAGCAGTATTAACTTTTGATTTAAAGGCCAGATGGTTTCAAACACAAATAATAAGAATGAACTTTGGATAGGAGAAAAACCTAAGAATTCAATGAAAATTATAAACTACCACGGTTCTGTTTGTATTTACATAGAGGGATCTCACCAGCCCCCTACTTGAGCACACAGGCCATGGCCTGGCTCTGTACCTGCAGTGAAGAATGAACAGCTGAGCTGTTTCCCACTGCTCTGCTTTACCCTCAGTTAGTTTTCTAGAGCTTCTAGACACAGCTGCCCAAGTGTGGTGGCTTGGCCATTAGCACCAAAAAGGGGTTCACTGGTAAGGATCACTGCAAACTTCTGATCAGTGGGACCCATAGAAAATTTAATTTCATTGCTTGAACAGTGATATTTCTTTTCATACCATCTTTGCCACACAGCTTTGAAGGCTTTTATGCAAAGGCGGGATACAAACTGAGGCCACACAGATGAAAACAGAGCATTGACTCATGTTTCAAGAACACAGAGTAAGAAAAGTTCACACACTTTAGAAAAAAAACCACAACACTTTGCAAATTAAATTAGTGCTTGGGAGAGATGAGATCAGTCAGTGCTCTGGCATCCTCTTACACAGGGATCTGCAGCAGGGACATAAGAGCACAGCAGTATTCCTTTAGGGAGATGCTGATGAAATTTCCCACCAAGATACTCCACAGGTTTGGGATATATTGATTACCAAGGCAAATTTAATAAAAAAGAATGTAAGGATATAAAAGAAGGACACTGTTGAGAAGGTTTGGGTGGGGGAAGTTTGACTGGTTATTTGTAGAGATATGGCAATTCTGAAGATTCATGTTGGCCCTCTGGGAAGCCAAAGAGTCACACTGGGGGAGAAAAAAATAATTGATTTTCTGAGATGCAGGTATAGGAAAAGAAATGGCTAAGGTAGGCCTACATTTTACATAATATTAATCCTCCACAACACAAAAATGTTACTTAGCATACAATTAGGGTAGGAAGTATCCTTAGGTTGAAAAAATCCTAAAACAATAAAGTAGATTAGTCATAAAGTACAAATACTGGAAAAATTGAGCATTTCAGTCCACTTCACCAGTTACTCAGAATCCTTGGCAAACGGACTCAATAAGAGCAGTTTAAAGTGGGGAAGTGCAGAAAGGAGAGGGGTGGAGAGCTGGGCTGGGGCAATTTTGGGAAACCTGTTCTACAGAATCACATCTGCTGCTTTATTTCCTGTGAAAGTCTGAGACCTGACAACACCAAAGTGCAAAATTTCTTAGCTAGATCTTTTAAAACCTTGCAGACCAAGAAGACATTAGTAAAACAATGAAAAACTTGGCATCTAAATAACTCTATTAAGTAGTTCCAAAACCAAACAGATATTTTCCACTCTTCCACAAAACTCAATATAATGTAACTTATTACACATTTTAATGCAGAAAATCTCACATAACCTGTCTCCATTTCAATAAAACTGTAAATTTGGGGGCTGTATATATGACATACAATTTTGATTAAGTAAAGAAGAGGGAATAGCATAGCTGGGCTACAGTCACATGAGTTAGAAAAAAGAGATTCCACAGGCCCCTCTAAAAAGCTCTCATCACAAAGTGAACCTATAACATTGCCTTTATGGTGCTGACATGAGCCACAAGCCCAAAAGATGACAAGCTTGTTCAGAGTGGGACATGTTGAAGCAGGATGCCCGTGCCTTGGCCTAGTTTAGTGTTTTACAGATTATGACCACCATATTCCCGCAAAAACAGAAGCAACACGAGCTTCCTCAGCAGTACACTAGGGTCTAAACTGAGAACAGAAAAAGGAAATGTTTCTTTTAGCTCTAAAAATTAGTGCAAAAAGCATGGGAGCTACATGCGAGCTGTGTCTCTAATACCTCAGTCTTCAGTGAAATTATCCCAGACTGGTTCACCTCTGATCTTAGAGGGCATTAGTTTCCAGAAGACAGACAAGTCAGCAGATGCTCATCCTTTCTGCAATGCTTCAATAGAACCCAGATCTTTGTTTCGTGGTCTATAAAGGCTGTGAAACCCATGAAGCCCAGAAATCTCAAGGACCACAAAATAAACCCACTCCTGTGCAGTGCTAATACAGGAAATTCCAGAGTGAGGGAATGCAGCCTCTGTCCAACATACCACAACTAGCAGAAGAATGTGGCTTCCCAGGTAAAAAACCTTTTAACTGGTTCCTAATGGGCTCATGCATGAGTTGACTTCATGTTGCAGTAACAAGTCCATTGGTCCATTCAGCCAGGGATGTATTTCAGCTGGCCTTGCTGGGGGAGCAGCAGAGCCCTGGGGGACAGCTTGCTACGTGTCCCGTGTGGGCCTGCAAGACCAGGCCCATGGGACACACCAAAAGTGTGATTTGCTTTTCCTGATGAGCTCAGGGGAGGTAGGCAGTACTGTGAAAGTCTCTCCCTTTGTGTGAAGTTAGAACTACCCTGAGGCTACCACCTTCTCTCCCTCCTTGTGAAGTCAGGAAAAACCATCAACACCTAACATATTCATTTAACTAAGTAGAAAAAATAAACTGAAGCATATCCAGTATCATGAGAAATGGTCTTCAATATCTTCTGCAACTGGCAAGACTAGCAGTTAGCACACAGGATATTGTCCGTACCTGTGTAATAGTAAACTGACTACTGAGACCCACAGCCCAAACCATGGACACCATACATGGCCTTCAGAGATAACTATTCTGGAAATGTTGGGGAAAAAAAAGAGAAAATATGAGGCTTGGACCCTGCACCTGGCATAGCTCCAATAATAACAGCTTAGAGCTTGCCACTCTCATCTTTCCTCTGATAAACAAGTAGCAAGAGAATACAAAAGACACAAAATTTGGTCTGAGAGTCCCTCTGAAGTGGTCCAAGCACAGTGGCACCATGCCCAAGGGCACTGCAGGGTTAGTAGCAGAGTGTGCATTGGGGTGCAGGTCCCAGAGTCTGCTTTTTCCTTCCCTTCCAGTTCTACCTGCCTCTGTGGCACAGGGCAGGGACAGCATGGAAGCACCTGGTGCTTTGAATTTGTTACTCACAACAGTTCCTTACAATGATGTGCCAAGTCAGCTGTAGTAAATCTAGTCTTCTAGATTTAATCATGTTATAAATGTTAGCCAGCTACCACAAAAACAGAATCTCCTCCTTTTTTACACAAGGGCTCTCTCCATCACCCATGTGGAAGTTAACAGCCTGAGTGCAACTGTTGCCAACACATGAAAGCTTGGTTGTTCTATCTAGATAAAAGGCACCAAACCTGAGACAAATATTTTGTCAACTCTCATGGGGAATCTTGTAAAGCCATCTCCCATCCTGTAACCGCTCTGTGGTTAAATAGCAGCTTCAGTTCTCTGATGTTGCAATCCAGCACCTTTCACAGGCATTAAATTCCCTCTAAATTAATTCTAAGGGAAAAAATGCTTTCTGCTCAGAGTTATTTCTATTGCACAGTTATTTTATATGAATCTGATAACTAGTTTCCTGCTACAGAGGTTACATCTTGAATGCTTAATGCCAAATTGGAAATTTTTTAGACAAAACAAAAATACATCTAAAACATAACACACACAGTTTAGCGAAGTGTAGAACATTAATGCGAAGCATGATTGTAAAAACAGCAAATAAATTGGAGGAGGGGAGCAGATTCAATGGATATCTCTCAGGGTTACTACATGCTGTAACTGGTCATTGAGACATTTCTGGTTCTGAAAGTACATTCTTTTCAGCATAAAAATTTCAGAGTTCAACAATTTTTAAAAAAAAAGATCGAAAGAAGGATAGAGTGCAGCCAAAGGATAGCCTTTAACAACCATTTCAAAATGAAATCTAAATATGCTTACATAATAGATAAATGTTGGCTTCCAGGGAAGCTTTACAACACTTTAATTCCATGTTGGACTAGGATATATGGAATTTTTTTGAATTTTCATAAGTGTCCAGAGCTCTCTGCTAAGCACACAAGCTGATATTTTGATTCATATAATAGAACTGGGCTCTCTTTGGCAACTTTCTGTTTTTCCTTTTGAGCTGCAGTACAATTTTATTAATGGGACTATACAATAATTACTCTTCTCATATTTTCATCAGCTACTGATAAAGCAACTGCCCTATTTTTGCTACATGGATTCCAGGATCTACATTTAAAAACAACAATCAGAACTTTCTTCCCCCCATTACTTAAAACTCAGCAAACAGAGGGGTTTGCATATTAGTCACAAGGTTCACTTTCATGCTCCTCCATCCCAAGTTCTTTGGAAGGTTTTCTTATCTTTCATAGCCAAATCAGACGTGGCCAGTCCATGGCCTGCAGCCCATCACACACACAGCATGCGCACACTTGCAGAATACCATAGAAAAGACAAATTAAGACTCAACTATCCCTAACCTAAGGTATTGCAAGATGAGGCCTGGTGAGTTGTCTGAATGGTGCAATGACCTAAGGAAAGATCAGGCAATTACATTGCCAGGAACAGATGAGAAAAATGTAACCCTGAATTTGAAATGATCAGGCCTAGCTGAGGTTTGCAGACTCCTGAGAAAAGTAGGCAGGTACCAAATCCCGAGACACACTAGGCATCCCTCCTTCTGCATTTTGTCCTTGTTCCTGTACAAGTAAAATGAGTAAAAGAAATCCTGTAAATGGCTAAATCAATCAATGGTTGTTAACAAGAAACAATATATCAAGAAATGCCTCTTGACGCTGTACCTTCAGCCTGGTACAGGCAGCCCATTTCTCACTGCTGGCCCCACTGCTGGCTCCAGCCCTCATGCAGCAGCTGGCAGTGCCCCATCCTCCAGTGCTGGGCCTGGAGACCTGAAAACAAAGTGGCACCAGTTCCTCCCCAGGCAAGCCTGTTCTGTCACTGCTTCCATGGGCAGCACCAACACACAAATACCTCTTGAGGAAAGTAGAGGTGCAGGGTCCTCAGGCTGGTGGGTGCAGCCTGCAGTGACCACGGCACTGGTGATGACAACTTTTTACGCACACAGACTTACAGTATTAATTTGCAAGCAACAGACAGAAGCAGGGCTGTCAGCCAACAAGTAATATTTTGTAGAGCTGATGCCATATGTCATATATTAAAAGTCTTACATCAGCAAAACACATGGTTTAATGCTAAGTCCGAGGGTGTTTCAATGAAGCCAGTTGCACTTCTCATGGTCTTCAAGAGAGCTATCCAGAGTTGCACAAATGTGGTTTAATTATTTTACTATAACTTTTCCTATATGTTAGCATTATTTTTAAGGCTGCATGTTTAAAGTTGAAGGAAATTATATGAAAAAGCAAAAGAAAATTAAAGTAGGATTCATAGCAAAGAATGTAGGCACTTTGATTTTAAAGGCACTTAAAATTAGGAAGAAACTTGAAGGCCAAAGAAAAGGTCCCATGGCATTAAACAATTTTTATAAGTTGTCATGGAGTATGATGCTTTTAAGCACATCCAGCACTGAAGGCTGTCCTCTGTCACTGAAGCCGAAACCCTGTACGATGTTTTTATCTAGTCTAGCTTTCCATGGCTAGTGTATTTCAAGACAGGAGGGAGATCTTATCAAAACAGGAGAGATTAGAAACAGCAAGCAAACATGCTCAGCAAACAGATATGAATCTGGAGAGACACCTTCTCCTGACAAAAGCACATCCTACAGATGTGTGTTAAAATTGGTTAAAATGACTATTTTAAAAAGTTGAAAAACTTTTTTAGATTTGTCTTCTGCAGACTGAAAGGGGATTCCACTCTCTAACTGCTCATTGGGCAGAGGCATATGCAAACCCTTTAGTATGGCTGCCCAAGCGGTAGCCCAGGAAAAGTAGCTTTCACAACTTGGCAGCTGCTTGTGGAGATAATCATGTGGATATGGGCCCTGACCTCTTTGCTAGAACAGATAATAGAACCAAAAAAAAAAAAAAAAAAAAGGAAAAAGAGGAAGATGGCAAGGAGATACTTTATTTCTTTGGGTAATTGTGACTTGCTGTTTGTTATCACACTTCAACTGAACATCAACGAATTTTGGGGGTTTTGTGAATTTTTAGGGAAAATTGATATCATCAGAAGTCACATATCTCCTATTGTCACTCTCTTGGTTCCTAACACAACTAATAATTCAGTCCTGATGGGCTCCTTTTGATCACTTTGGGCCAAGGTGTGGGGTAACAGAACATGATTGCAAAAGATAGCTACTGAGAAGAGGCTTGCCTGGCCATAGCACTAACCTTCTGTACAGCTGCAAACCTGCACATGGATGTTGTGTTGCCCTCAGTTTTCCTTCCGCTGTCAAGGACGGTGACTACTTTGGCCAGCCTTGTTCCCTGGATGTAGGAACCTGCACACATCAACCCTTGCATTCTCACCAGTGCCAGGGATAGGTTCCTCCATCTTTGAAAGACTGAAGTGGATACCTCATTAGGCCTTGATTATCCTCAAGCAATTGCTTAGATTTCTGCCCTATTACTGATCTGTCTTTTTTAGCAGGGGTCTTGGAATGGGCAGTGGCTGTCTTGTCTTCGTTATAATGCATGATTTGAAACTTCTCAATTAAGCTTCAGATCAGGCCACAGTACTGAGACCACTTTAACGAGGGTGAGTAATGACCTTGCGCTGCACGTGATTTCTGGCACACCATCAGTTTTAATTCTTCTTGATCTTACTGTAACCCTTTGATACTTTGGATCAAGGGTTCTCTTGAAATGCTTTAAGCACATCGTAGGACTTACAGGGACTGTTCTGACATGGTTTCTATCCTACTTGTCTCAACATAGCCAGACTGTCACCTGTAAGTTTTCCATATAAATTCAAATTGTCAAAGATTAAAAGGGAGCTGAAAATCTGGCCTATGTGCAGAACCGGGGAAATCTGGTGTGGGTCCCTAGAGTGAGCGAATCTAAGGAAGATTCTGCTACAAGAGCAAGGTAACCCCTTTGATGTGCCATGCCCAAGTACAGCAGTGCTATGATTAGAACAGAAAGTTACATTATGCTGGAGTAGTGAATTTAATAAGAACTACTGAGAGAGAGAGAGAGACTTCCAGAAATTTTGACTTCCCAGGTAATACCTATCTTTATGTTACCTATAGGTCAAACTAAAAATCTATGGTTTTAAACACAGCATAAACCCTCATCCAGTTAAACCAGTGATAGAAATCACATTGACATCAGTGGGATAAATGTCTCACCTTTGAATTAAAGACTGTTTTGATCCAGATCCAAATCCAAGCCTTGTAGCTGGAATCAATTTCCAAACAGTCTGTGCATGGACAAAGCAGATCAACCTTGGTATTTTCTAGGTCCTTTCCCAAGTCTTGAAGCCTCATGAACCTGGACTTCCTTCTCTTGTGAGCAGAAACAGCATCTAAATATAAAATTAAACTCAGAAAGAGTTTCTAGAAGGCCCTTGAATTCTCCTAGGTTTGTAGGCTCTCCACAGCTGACACAAGGCTTCCATGAGCATGAGGCAATGAAACAGACACAGGTTTGGTCATAAAAATTCATAAAATACTTCTCATACAAACTCATATATTGCTTTTAGATATGAATGTTTCACAATGTCTGTATGCAGAAATCCTCAAAACAGAGTCCTTTTCCACAGGAGCAATTGGTTCCTATTCAAAGCACAAGACCAAACACCAGATGCCCTGAGGAGCCAGATTCAGCATCCATGAGGGACAGAAGCAGCTATAAGCCTCATCCCCAAACCACGGGCAGTACCAAGCAACTTAGCTATTGAGGAGACAGTGAGAATGGGACTGCAGCCTGTGCCTTGCATAGGTGTGGGAGCCTGTGCTGCTTGGCCCATAGCCCTGCTCTGTCCTGTCAAGGTAGGTAGCACAGGGACAATGCTTGCTGGATTTGCCAGAGGGGAGAATTTTTAGGTAGCTCTGGTCATCTGAAGTCTTCTCTTCAGATATCCCAAAAGCTCCTCTCCTGGCTGACAGGGCACATCAGGGCTGTCACCCCCGAGCAGGCTGATTTAAGCCTGGCTGCTGACAGTCTCACAGGCTGCCTACCAACAGAGTGAAGCAGTGAGGCATTCCCCTCCTGCTGCAGTTTAAACATTTTCACCTTTAAAAGCAATGAACTGAGGTACTCTAAACAAAAAATTCCCCATGCTTTTTTTAAAAAAAATCTTTAAGCTCTTCTTACATGCAGTATGGGGTTGGGGGGTGGTATCTGCAAGAGTAACAGAGAAATCCATGTGTTTTATTGCAGTTGGATGGTAGTAATAGGGAAATGAAAAAGCTTTCTAACTTGCTATCAGTTACTTGATAAATGTAGGAGTTGATTTTTATTGATATGCCTCTAGTCACCAATGGAAATGGTTCATCTTTTGTTACACCCTTTATAGGAGGCCTTTTTCACTGCACTTGCCTGGTGGCTTCCACAGAGCTGGTAACAGTGAGCAAAACTCATTTCTCAAGCTAAGCCTATTGGATAGAAATACTTTTTTTTTTTCCTAGGATCTAGCAAGCAGAAAACACTCTCATCTGACACTTTCTTGGTTGCAAGGAGAGCCAATCAGCAGTACCATAAGTGTCCTACAAGAGCAGGCATTGAAGAGAGCTGAGGGAATCCAATGGATTTCACTCTAGACAAAATTATCATCACTATGTCAGGATTGACTTCTTTGTTAGCCTAACAGGGTCACACCTATTAGCATGTAAAAAGGCATTGATCATTTAACACAACCCTCTTCACTGTGCACTGGAAACATACATTCCAGCTCCTGCAACTCTTAACAAAGCTGCAAAGAGCAAATCACAGCAGTGTGCTGTATCCCCATCTCAGGTCCTCTAGGCAGCAATTATAGAAAACGTTTCTGTTATTGCCACATTTCAAAGTCAGAGTATGGCCACGCTGATGTGTGGCTCTAAACCCAGTGGAGCTTGATCTATTAAATGCATAAAGGGGTCTGTGTGTCAAAGGAGTCTGGTCTAATCAGGGGACAGAAACCACAAACTTACAAATTCAAAACCAAGATTTCTCCGGCTATTTGACCAACAATTCAGAGCACATCCATACATTTTAAATTTCACACTCTAATAGGAATACATAGAATTGCTCCTTTCAGAGGTGCTGCATTGATTAATAAGCTTGTCACCGAGGATGGAAATTGCTACATAAGTGTTAAGCACTGTTAACTAATGAAAGATAATTCCATACATTCTGGTAGAATCTAGAGAACTTCAGCAAAAAATATTAGTTTCATTTGCATTTGTACTCTGTCTGACAACAGTGATCAAGCTGGTGAAAGTTATTTCAAATGTTTATGCTCCATGACTGCAGAAAAAATTAGAGGGAAAATTCTGGCTCATAAGGCAGAGTTGTGCCTGCTGAAAAATCTTTAATCTCTAAAATATATAAAGAACACAAACAACTATTTCTCTCATCAAATATGCACACACCTCAGCGGTGTTCAACTTAATAACTGTGCAAAGGAGGAGCAGTATCAATGAATTTAAAGTACAGAACAACATTCAGCAGGGAAACTGCTAATGCTTTCCATTTCAGTCACATGTCCTCATTAAGGGCTCAGGCTTCCTGGCAAACTAGAGAATATCTGTTTTAGCAACTTCTAGCTTTTTTCTTCTATGATTCACCTTCAATGCCACATCACCAATGTGAAATACTATGGATCACCTGAGACTTTACTGGCATGTAGCTATGGGCACTGCTTCTGGATTCTCAGAAATCAAACCGTTTTTCCTCAAATAAACCAATTGGATGAATCTCTGTATCTCTAAATTGTATTATCCTTTCTATGAACACTTCCTGTGACAGAGTTTGGGATTAGAAACTACATCTTTAAACTTCCATTTCTATGCCTTTGTCATAAACCCATGGTTTCCCTTGATCAGATTTGTAGACAAACAAAAGCAGCTGAGCAAGGCTGGCAGCTTCTGCTTCCAGGACTTCCAGAGAAGAAGCCTGCTGAGTTTGTGAGCTGGCAGATGGTAGGCTGCAAGAGTCTCAAGAACACAGGATACTTCTCCAACACTGGCCTGCTCTGTGATATGAAGAACATCATTTTACCTCCAGATCTTTCCTCTTTTTGTTTTTCTGGGTTAAAACTGTCTCTTAACTGATGTTAGTACTGTATCTCCCAGGACAATGGGGTTCAAATGGCCCTATGTGCTGTTAGAGCATGGCTTTCTCTTTGTTTCCTTTGTTCTAACCAACCATTTAGATATGGAGGGAGATTTATCTCTCTTTTCGTTACAGTTCTATGGAACGGAGAAAGAAAAAAAACAACTCAACAGGCATAATTTCCTGACTTATTTGTACATGCCCATTTTGTCAAGGGATGTGCTGTGCATCTACTGTGAATTGCTGAAAATGTAAGGTAGCTATGAAACACGATGTTCTTGTGCTTACCAGCCCCTTGCCTTTAAAAGATCTGTAGCCTAAACAGACAGCTTTAAGAACTCTCCTGGCTCAGTTGTAATCAAGATACCATCTACTTAAATAAGCATTTGTACTCCCAGTGATTTTAGGAGATGAATTACTGATCTTATTACCATAGTAAATACCCTTGAGGCAATGTACAGGCCAACAGAATATTGCTTTCTGCTGGTACAGTACCCATTTTCAGGAGAACTCTAGGAGTATTTCTAGTCATGTGGTAATAATAGAAGATTTGCTTAGACTGTATTTGCCAGAAAGTCCTATTTGCAGAAGTGGCTTTTAAATCTTTGACACTGTTCGTGGGAAACAGCTTGTCAGCCATGAAAATATTCCTACCAGCTCCTGTATATCAGCCTTACCACTGGGGAAAAGAGATTTTTCAGGTGGCATAGCCCAATAGCAAGCAGAGAAACTTTTCAGCTGATATGGTGAGTGGCAGAGTAGCATTACCTGGATAGGCAAAGGTGGTTTGTGCCTGCCAGCAGCAGTGCAGCCTGTGGTGCCCTTTGGGGACAGCCCCCTTTCCATGCACAGTTCCATGTCCAGGCAGGCAGCGGGCAGAGGACAGGGAGTGATGGTGTGTGGGAGGCCTCCAGCTCAAGCACACTCCATTTATTTATCACTGAACTGTCATCTGGTCAACAGGAAAACTTGATAAAACTGTTACCTTTGGGGCTCTGCTCTCCTTGGGAATAATGAAAAGGTGAAGCTGGTTAAGGTCAGTGCACAGGAGGCCCTATTGAAGGTGGAGCAGGTTGGCCATGAATTACTGAGCATCATCTGGTATCACAGATAAGCAGAATGGGTAAGAGACTAGGCAGGCTCTACAATAAGGGATGGATTTAATTAACAATTGCACAGAGGGAACAGACCGTAGCATTCTGGCACGAGGACATCCTACATCTGACAGTTGCTTAAAGAGACAGGGAGCACCCTATTATAAAAAATATATTACTCCTCAATGTATTTTAAAAATTACATGAGAAACAATAACATATTGTATTACTCCTTCTCTCCAGAGCTGCCTGATTACACCAGCACTGAGCACCGCAGGCTCTCTGCAGATATTCTGCACTGGGGCCTATTTAAAAACATCAGTCCAAACTTGGTTGCAAAAGTACAACAGTACTGAAGTCAGGGGGTTGTGCAGATGTAACTAAAGGCAGATGTTGATCTGTATTAACTGAACTATTAAATACATCAATCTTATGCAACCATCTGACACCTTGTCCTACTTCCCAGTATTTTGTTTCCCATAAGTTTATTTAAATTCAGCCAGCTGACAATTTGCAAGCTTCTGGGCAACCCTTTTTCTATAATTTCTTGCTTTCCACTCCACCTCTCTCTCCCCTTTCTCTCTCTCTCCTTCCCCAAACCCTTCTCCTTTAAAGTTATTACTTTAATGTTAAGTGAATCCTCTAATTATTTTGAAAGTTCAACATGATCATCATTGCACAGTTCTAGCTGTTCCTCTCTTCAGTCAGTAAAAAAACAACAGCAACAAAACACCCAAGGAAAGAAGCTGAAACAAGCCAGAGTTCAATTCTTATTTCTTTTCACTTAAGTGTTAGCAAAACAATTAATTAATGCACAAGCTTTTTAACTCATGGGTCCATGTTCAAAAAAATGCAGACAACTGATTTTGATGGTCCCAGTTTCAGTCCTAGTGGGTGTTTAACCACATCCCACAGATCAGTGGATGGACTTTCCCCCCAGGGAGCCAAGCATGGGACACACCATTGCTAAAATGGACATAGATGGAAAATAGAAAAATACATCCCTGAACACATTTGCTTGAGTAAATCACCTTTTTTTTTTTTCATTCACCTGAATAAAGTACTGCCCAGTCACTGGAAACAATAAATTAGGAGGGAGAATTGTTATTAACCAATCTATTGGAAAAAAAGGTTCAGAGATTTCAGAGCTTCCCTGCAAGTAATGCATCTGATTTCCTAGTTACACCAGCTTTGAGACCATACAATATGACTTACTCTGGACTTTTTCACCAATGACAAGCAAGATCCACCACTGTATCCTTGGCCTCTTGTAAATGTATCCGTTTACTAGAGCCCATCCTGTAGAAGTAGATAGTTTTTTCTGAATCATACTTTAAAATCAGTGCTATAAATCATACTCCTTAAAAAAAACAAACCATAGAAAAGGTGTGACTTGAATGCATAAGAATTTTTTGAATGAATAGAGCCCTTAATATTTAGTTTTGCCTAATGAAGTAAGGCATGAATGTAAAAGGATTAGTATTCCCGTAACATTCAATTCACACACACAAAGTGTAATTCATGGAACCTGGCTTTAATTTTTTTACATATAAATAATTAATGCTGCATTTAAAGCATGTTAAAATGTTTTATTTCTTAATCAGCTAATTTGACTGAGAAACAAAGATGCCTTTATTTTCATTTTCCTTGACTAGAGTTACTGTAGTAAAAGGTCCCCTCTAGCTTTTGGCTTTTGACTCTCAAGTTTGCTGCTGCCAATTAGTTTTCTAAAGTCACTATTCTGAAAAATGTTTCTCACTTTTTAAAAAATGTAATTGAATGTCTGTACATCACAGAGTTTTTTGTGTGCAGACCCAGGGTGTTAAACATTCTTTGGGTTGACTTGGGTCAGCTTTAAAAAAATCTCAGACACTGAAACTTGAGAAGCAGTCGTGTGCTAGTGTTTTCTCCACATCCTGTTAAGTATTAAGTGGTTATTTAAAATAGAGTTGTTATACTCAGCAACTGACTTAAAGTGCCTGATATAGTTTACAAGACGATTAATTAAATGAGAGCATAGCATGTGATGCACATGTATTTCCATAATCATTCACATTGGCCTATAGTTGCCCTTTAATTTTCATACTAATTAAAGTAACACATTGAACTGCAAATTGTAAATGGCTGCATTTCTCAGTAGATGTTAACACTGATGTAAGCTGAATGGCAAATAAAAAACCTCAAGAATTAAGCAGACTGTTTTTTGACTCTGATCTATTCAAGTTTCCCTACTCATTCTATTACTGGACCATGTCCACATTTTAACAAGACTGCATTTTTCCTGTGTTTTCAGCCCCATATTTTTCTGAGGTACAATGAGTGTATTTTTTTGTATTGTGATGTCTGGTTAGTTGGTTTCCATCTGATACAATAGAGCAGTTATGCAGGGTTTGCTGTTACAGATTAGTTTTTTTTAAGTGAAGGTGGGGCTAAGGTTTGTAATCTGATGGGCAGAGAGAAAGAAAACCTCTTTCACCAGTAGTTTTACTTCTTACATCTGACCCATTATCTTCCTTGGTTCTTTTTCAAATCTTGACACGGCTGACTTAGAACCTGAAATGCAAACTGGAGGGCTGCACTTTCAGGTTGCATCAAGGAAGGGGGAAGTGACTCCCTAGAACATTTACTGCAACTTGGAAAAAGAGAAGAAACAGATAGGAACAATTATCCTGTGGCTCACACAGCTGCTGGCACTTTGACTTGATCCATGCTCTGATGGGGACCACTGTATCCACCTCAAGCAGTCTCCAGCATGTAATGGACATATGGTAATTGCTATTGAATGAGAAGTAACCTTGGACTATAGGCATATGAAAGACACCTTAAAAAGAAATCCTTGACAAAAAACCCCCTCTGTCAGGGCCAACAGCTCAAAAATTAACAACTAATCACTCCTTTCAATGTGTCCTCCATCTAATTGCTTCCATGATGAGGTAGGGTTTTTTTTTTTTTCTTTTAGAAATGAGCATTATAAAAGATTTCTTTTTAATTTAAAATGAAAAATTCCTCCACTCCCAGGTGACCTATCCAAGAGAAATAATAATAAGCACTCAATTGCTCAGAGAGCATCAGCTCTCACACGTATTACAAGGCTGAGCGTTCATGCTCCCCTCCACCCCACCCTGCTCCCTTCCCAGAGTGTGTCCTATCTCCAGATCCTAACTTGGCTTGGCCCAAGATGTTATTTGTTAAAATTAACTTCCAGATCAGGCTGGAGTCAGTGTTCTTGGCAAGAAGGAGAGGAAGACAGACTGCAAGGGAGGGAACAGCTTCAGGAGGCAAAAAGGGAAGCTGTAGCCCAAGCAGGATTTTGGGGACCAGAACAGCCACAGCAGCACTGCAGCAGAACACAGAAGTGAAGCCAAGTTTGCCCCCAGTTTTGTCACTGCCACCTTGAGCATTATGCTGTCCCCAAGTCCCTTGATGAGGGCCACACAAAGGCTTCCCCTACACCTGCCCCCAGCCCCCTGGACTGCAGCCAGGCAGGGCTGAGCTCCTGCCCCTGCCTTGGTGGAGGCACCCAATGTGACTGTTCCTATGATATGCTTTGTTTCAGCAAAAGTCTTCTGAAGTTCAGCTGTGGCAATGCTGAACAGGCACGCATTCCAAAATGAATGGAGTCACACTGAGGGAAGACTGATAGACTATGGTAATAATGCAAGACCTTTTTTTCCCCTCATAAACCAAATTTCCCATACATTTCTGGAAGATTAATTTAGATTTAGGGAGGTTTCAACTGAGATACTGGAAAAAAAGACTCTAAATGCAAGGTTGGTTTCTACCTGACCTTAACTACTACATCAGCTACCACTGCTCCAGTACATTTATATATAAAATGTTCTGGCACTTCAGCTTAATTACCTAAGGACTCTACAAAAGAAAGCCTTTAAAATGTTTTAATTGCAAATTTAGTCTTTCTGAGTACACAGCAGTGGTATCATCCATTGAATAATTAACCACATATTTAAAGAAAAAAAATAAAATAACATAACTCTTAGCTACATGGGCACAGTCCTGCTTGTCTTAAGTACATGATGCATGTAAACATGTGCACATACAGAATTAAGTAGTAATTTGAGTTTGCTGGATTTTGTTTTTCCTTTGAGACTGATTGGTGTAAATGTAACATTAGATTTATTTTCAAGTCTATCCTCAAACTCTATTTAACAAAGAAGGGATTATAGAGCAGGGGAAAAATCCTAAAAGAAAAAGCTTGTGAAGCTTTCTGATTCCTGTGGCACAAAAGGACTGCTATGTTTTCAAGTGGGAGGTTCAGTCAACTCTTCCACTTGGACAGAAATCTCCTCTTCCCATCTCTCATTCCTCTAGCCTTCATTTGCACTCACCTACAGCATGGACTTTCTCCTCCTCTGTTGCAGCCTGCAGATTGCCTCTGATGGGACTCTGCTGGTGAGGTGCAGGTGGGTGGTGTCAGCTGCTGGCAGGGCAGTTGGCTGGGCTGGCACTGCAGCTCCAGTGGGACCCCAGAGCAACACACAATAAAAGCAGGGCTGCTCAGCTCAGCAACACGTTGGCTGTCCAGCAAGGGTGCGTACATAAAAGCCCAGGTCCTGAAAAGCCTTTCGTCTTTCCAGAATCAAACCCTTTCTTTACGCACATACTCATGACAGCTGGTTATGATGAGCAAATTAAAACTAATTTAAAAGTTACTCTCGGGCACAATTGTCAGGCTTTCATTCAGGAAACTCTCTAAACAAGCACTTAAGTTTAAGCAGGTGCCTAAATCCCACTGAACAAGGTAGGATTTATACACCTGTTTTAGTGCTTTCTTGGGCAGGAACAGCCCTCAGCAAGCAGAATGTTCATCCCTCGAGTCACAAAGTCCAGGTGTTTTATTCTCATCCAGGTTTAATTGCCAGTGCCCAGGCAGCACTGGGATAACACCACTCCTAACCTGATTTTTATTTTAGTGCACATCCTGCTGTACTACAAACCTGCTGCAGCCCCACAGGCAGCTCTCCTGCTAATGAGCTGCAGCACAGAAATCTGAGCATGAGAGCTATCTAAGAAGGTTCATAGACACAAACTGCCACTGTGGATAGCAATGCTGTTCTTTCAAGCCATGAATGAAGCATTGAGCCATTCCTTGAAGTTGCAGCTGGGGCTTATCTTCCTTTTTTATTCTTCTGAAGAGTATCATTGCAATCAGCAAGGATAGCACTGGGAGCACCAGAAGTCCTCTCCTGCCATAGAAGAAGACTATGGTGAGGGTGAACATTCATGGTAATCTCCTTTTTACAAGATACAGGTGAGCTTGCTCAGTGGCAAGATTAGCATGCTGGGAACAGCTCTTCTCACCCTAGAGTGCAGAGCTGGTGGGAGAAGAGAAAGGAAAACAGAAGTCTAGCAATATGACAAGTACTGTGAAGTATTTCTTTGACCATTAACACCTATAACATTGACCTATGCACAACAAAAAGCTGAAAAGTAGCAAGCATTTTCAATGAAAACCCCACTACATTTCCTAAACTTTGAGTCATTCTTGTTACTTAATTGAAAAACAAACCCAGAGTTTCCATTTCTCTTTCACTCTCCATGCTGGCAAGAGGAGGATGGGAAAGGAAACAAAGAAAGAAAGGCTAAGCTTTCGAAGGTCTTTCCTTTTGATACTGTGACTTGTTTTGGTTATTTTTTCATTACTTATTTTCACTGAAGTAGAAGGTCTCCAGAAAAGCATTTGCTTTGGTTAAAATCAAAATTAAATCTGACCTATCACTGAGAGAAAAAAACCCCAGCTGACTCTAAAGAAGACAAACTTTGTATCAGTGTGCTCGCATATTAAAGGCGCCATGTGCGAGTCAAATTGCACTGACAGACCAGCATAGGTCAGATCTGGGGAAAAAAAAAAGAAAAGGATTTTTAACAATCTTTCAGCCCTCTCTTTATTAGACCTTAATTAAATCAATGGGTCAAAGCAACAGAGGGAAAAAATGGTTCAGCTAGGGGACACTAATCAACCCCTCTCAGTGGACTGAAAAATATCTTAAGCAAGAAATAAGCTTTAAATCAACATCTGCCTCATGTAACACATAAACAGATATTACTGCTTAAGAAAAAAGTATTTGTAGGACCTTTTCTTGAAAACAAAAAACATTTATAAAAGAAAGTGTTGCTCATAATCACTAGGTAGATCAGTGAGCATGCTTGAATGAGGACAACCAGGCAAATCCTTTGGGGTTTGGTTGAACAGCATCCTTACACATGTTGTGAATTTTAGAGAACACAGAGCTGAACTCAGCACCAACTCCTGAGTCGGTTGTTGGTGCTCTTGCTCAGACAATGACATGGCTGTGTTGACCATCAGACCTCTGAGTAACAACTGAACCATTTAACTTGATTAATACCAAGTCTGAACTTGCCCTTTTTTGTGCCCACAAATTTTGGCTAGAAACCTGAACACAGTCTAAGATCTCATTCATATGCAGGACAGAAGGGTCAAATTAAGTTACACCAATGCAACCTCAGTAGCATTAGGAAAACAAAAAGGCTTCATCCCTGTGACTGAGAGTGGCACTTGAGCCACCATGGCCAACACAACTGACAAGAGTGAGTGTTGGCAATACTCAGCAACAGTCTGGTCCCCAAACTAGCTTGTAAACCCCTGCAAGAGCTGTACTGCAAACAGACAATGCAGAGAACAAATAAAAGAGAATGGGTAAGATAAGCATTCTGCCTTGAAGACATAAATGATTACTTTTGAGGATATTCAGCACAAAAACACATTTCCTGATCTTCACAGAATATATACAGTGTGCTTGCACTGCAGGAGCCAAGCCAAGTGGTGAGAGTGAGCCAGCATGCAGTGTGGCTGTATCCCTCTGTCCTAGCACAAGCCCAGGGGAAGGAAATACGGCTCAGAGCTGGAGGTTTTTCCCCTCCTCACTCCTGGCTGGGGAAGCTGAATTCCCATGTGCCTGGGTTGTGGCTGGGGATGAAGAACACCTCCCTGTTTCTCATCCCTCTGCTAGGTCTTGTGCAGATCGGGTCATGTTTGCATATATTTCTTGTCGGGATCCAGGAAGCTTCTGTTATGGCCCCACAAAGACAAGATCTTGATCTATGCTGCAGTAAGAGACAATCTTCTATCCTAAAGCTGAAGTAGTAATTTTTAACTAAAGTATAGCAATCAGTAATGAACAGCCTGATTTGGAATACTTACCTATTAAATAACATATAATACTTCAAATTAGCTTAAAATTACAAATCTGCTGGTTCAGATTTTATTGATCATAGCTGAGTAAGTAACATTACTAAGGGAAACACTCTTTACCTGAAGAGCATTTGGAGCCACACTCCATGTTCCATTTAGCCAAGGAGAGTGGTGATCTCTCCAAACACGACTGGCTCCGTGCAGTTTTCATGACAGGCTGCATCAAAGAACTACCACCAAGTTGCCATATAATATCTTGCTTATTATAATTATTTGTCTCTACTGCTTAAACCACTGTTGCATGAGAAAGTTAATATTTCCAAGGCACTGGGTGGAATACCTTTCCCAGAAAACATGCTCTCAACAGGAAACCCAAACACAGTGCTAGAGAGTTATCTTAAGCAGATTTAAATAATTAAATCCAAAATTCTCAAGCCACTTGCTGTTTTAAATTTATTTCTTTAATAACATGCTTGTTTCAGCAACACACTGGATTAGGGTTTCATTTATTCAAAATTTAAGGTCTGTCCCACTCTGAGTGTTATTTTAAGTATTTAGGGGAATTTTTGTGCTTGTGAAAACGAAGAGATTGTTGCATTATAAATTCATTTCCTCTGTTATTGCACAGGCCATGCACAGTGCAGCTGTGAAAGCGCTGTAAGAGCCCCAGCAATGTCCTCAAGCTCCACATAGATGGCTGAGTCTTTGTCTTTGCACAGAGAGGAGCTGGTCCTTTCTTATGCCATCAGCTACAGGTACCTCCTAAACAGCATTGCTGACTCTGAGCAGCCGTGCTGAACGAAGAGAAGTTCACTGACAGCCATGACTATCCACATTCCCTGAGGGCCAGCTGCCAAGAGCCATTTTTGTGCGGGACTTGCAAGAGGGGTTGAGCCCAGCGCCCACAGCCCCACACCGAGCAGCAAGCAGTGCACGCAGCTCCTCTAGCAGGTGTTATCTCCTAAGGAAGGGCTCGGTGGCGGTTGCCATCCACACCAGCTATTTTACAAACAAGCAAGGTTCTTATGTGTTCTCCATCACCTCCAGGCATTCATATTCTTTTTAAGTACAGGAACATTAATTAGATTTTGACCACAGACCCCAGATTTGACTTACGCTGACAGGGTTTCCATTAGTGTAATCTGTAGGGGAATTCACTGTTTCAACATCTGTGTGCCTAAGGCCTATCTCACATTTACTGCCGCTGCCTGAAAAGCCTCCCTTGTACGGCTGTGTGTTTCTTCATGCTCCCAATTTCACAGAAGTCATTTCAGCACCAAACGGTAATTAGCAAAGGGATGGGCCTCGGCTGACATGAATGCAATTTATTGTTTTCCACAAGGCCCTGAACAGAGCAAACAAAGAACGCAGTCTTGCTGTCTGGCATTTTATTAACTTGTATTGTGTGATGTACCTTACTGAAGGGAGATCTCCCACTAAATGCAGCAGTGAGGAACCAGTAACATGCGTGCTTTTGAAGAATATTAATTTTGGTTCAATTAAGCAAGTTTTGCGGGACCTCAGCCTCTAAAATAGGACAGCCACTTTTATAATTATCTTCTGTATTAACTTTATCACCATCCGACTTTTTACATAAATGCAACCTTTCATCTTTAAAATGCCAACACTTCTTCAATTTTGGCAACCGTACAGCATTGCTAATTATTTGCTCATTATGTGTGGTTAACTGATGAATCATTAATAAATGAATGAATGGCTAATATATTTTTATGGTAATTGGAGATATAACTGATTGCAGACTTCCTTTGCTTCTCAGAACTGCCCTGAATGAGCAGTAGCTGCTTAATTGTTTACAGATGATATTTATGCCACTGACAAGCTCTTCCTATAGCCTTGGTGTCTGAGAGGTGAGCCCTCCCTGTGCCCCACGGTGGGCATGGTGGGGCAATGCTGTCCCTTCCCCACAGGCACAGCAGATGGGCAGGCACACACATTTCGGACAGGTTTCCCAGCAGCTCCCCACAATGGCTGGGGGCAGGACTACTGACACCATCGCAGTTATTGCCGGCATCCCCAGTAACACCAGAGCCTGACATGGAAATGACACCTTTCTCCCGCAGTCTGTGTGTCTGCAGTGAGTACCATAGATAAGAAAGGGAAATCAGGCTCCAGTGACATTTTGTTTTAACTCCATACTGTGCATTACAGTAAATGGCTTACACAACCTCTTGCTGCCAGTGCACAGTTAATGAATTCAGAGATAATTGCAGGCTTGATTTCTTTCTTTCTGCTTTTTTTTTTCTTTTTTAATAACCTATCTTTCCATGAATCATTCTATAGGGTGCACAATTCCAAAACACATAATTTAAATCTGCTTGACAATTCAAATCAAAAACAAAAGATAGTAAGATATCCAAACAAGGCTCCTTTAGCTATGCACACGCATCCTGAAGATCAAGTTAAAAATGCAAAGGAGATTACCAATTCTTAATTATAATTATTTAACCAGGTGGGTAGTTTCTCTAATGAACATTTCTATGAAAACAGAATAACTAATGATGGTCTTAAAGAAGTCTTTGTCTTCCCATGTACTAATGATCACATTTATAAATATGCAGGAAGGCCCCCATGTACATTGCTAATGATAAGTAATTAAGCACCAGGCGTCAAAAGCTATAGAAAAGGGTCAGGGTAATGCAAGAGAAAATTAAAAATGCAATAAAATAAGTTGCAGAGCAAAATTAAATTTCTGGCTTCTGCAGACCTGCCTATAAAGAAATCTTTTCCCTTTCAGTATAAACCATGGCTGCTGTGGGGTATTCCAAACAAAATCTTCTAAGCACTTTCATTAGATTTTACTTGCCTCTGTGCTTGTACTCATATTAAAACCAAGTGAACTACCAGCCATTTAAAACAGACGCTATATTCAGTAAAGCTGCAGTTTCTCTCAATGTTTATGAGAAATCACTGTGGCTGAGATTATGGCTATCACCAGCCTCCTCAGAAGCATTTCAGAACTTCTGATGAAAGAAAACAGGGACGTGTTAAAATTGAAACCTGGTTTTGTGATTATTTTTTTAATGTGGAGGTCAACTCATGAAGGGCCTGCGATTCGATCCCTGTCAGGGTCTCCACCAAGAAGACTCAGACCCAGGAGGCACAGAGGGCTGGCTCAAGCCCACATCTTCAGTTCAGCTGCAGAACCCACACCACAGACCATCACAAAGCATTAAAGGCAGTTTCCAAATTAAATGAAATGGGTTGTCTTTGGTAGGAAAGACATGTTTTTCTCTCTAAATGAAAAGCTGTTACATTAGGTAACACGCTTTTTCCTGGAGGCTCAGCACAGGGCTGCAGGAGCCTGGAGATCCCTGTGCTCCTGCTGGCTGCTGCAGTGCCCCTCACTGGCCTCCCACCAGCATGTCACACCATAGACCCATACCATGGCTAATGCCCCTGCACCAAAATCCCATTTTCTGCTGCTGCAGTTCGGAGTTCAGTATGACAACAGCCTGTGTGTGAAGGGAATAATGCATTATTATTATTATTACTTCTCACTGAAAGCAGGATTAAACTTGTTTGTAAAATCATGGTGAGGAAACAGTAGAAAGTAGAGAGAGGGAGTGACGGAGTAGGGGGACACAAATAAGTGCTGTCCCTCTACCCAGCACCTCACAAAATGGTGTTTCCATGGTGGATGGAGCTCTGCCATGCTGCAGGGCCATGGCCAGCCTCTAGGCAGCAAATACACAAGATTTCTTGGCCCGATCTCAAGTTTTACCAATAGGTTAGATTAAAGCACACACAGTCTTTGTATTTAGAGATTGTGGACATTGTGGCACTAATTGCAAATAATGCTGTGGCATATTTTTCAGGTGAAAGCAGTGACTCCCCCACATTTCTAGCCTTTCAGGACTTCTTTTTGAAAATGATCTTAACATTTGCTTCCAAAATGACCTCTCATTGCCTCACACTGGGTATTTCCACCACCATCTTTAGCCCAGCCACGGCCCTGGCTCTCACAGGAAGCATCAGGAGCACAAGCCCCGCCAGGCCAGGTGATACCCACTGACAAGGCAGCACGGTTTCCACTTTTATGGGCCATGCAGCCAGCCTGCCTGCTCGAGCTGTTTCATTTTGTCTGCAGCCGAAACTCAAATAACCTGGAGTAAAGTTGTGACGGTGAGACACCGCGGTGCTAGAGAGCATACTTGGCCCTGAGAGCAGAGCACGTGCTGCTGAGTGGCGGCGGGTGGCCAAGCCCCAGCTGGAGCCCAAATCCACCCTCCAGGGTGTAACTCTTCCTGCAGAATACCTAAGGGGACATCTCTGAAAGAGACAGTCTTAGGGGGTTCATGAATGCCACCTGGTCCCTTGGGCTGGTGAGCCTGTGCCTGGGGCCCCACTCGCTCTCCGGATGCTGCGTGGCCCGAGGTGGCTTCACATCCCTGGGATGGCCCACGAGGGACAGCCCGCACCATCACAGGGCTGCTGCCATGGCCAGGGTCTGGGGGACGGGGGATGAATGTCTGTGCTGCTGCTTGTAACCACTAAAATACAAGAGGGGTAGGAAAAGCAGGTATTGGGTTACAGTTATCTTCAATTAAAAAACTGTTTATCTTTGAAAATACGTATCTGTTACTGACAAGCTTTGAAAACCACCACTCCAAGTCTGTCAGTAAAACCAAATGTTAAATGGAAAATATTTGCCAGGATTTAAAATTAGACCTACACATTACTTACAGATGTTTCAATGAAAAACACTTGAAACTCAACCACATAGAGTAATAAACCCCACAATGGTCTATTTTTTTTATACTCCGAGTTAATTTTTATTATATAAGTAGCCATACGAAGAAGCCATTGCATACTGCTTAAATTAAATGTGGAGGAATGAAATCAGCAGTATCCCTTTACAGCATATGGTCCAGCAAATCAAATTATAAAGCTTTCCACATCTCATTAACTGCAATGAGTACAGTGAGATTTCTAATAAGTCACTTCTTTTTCATGTGAGAGGTGAGCAGTGACTTATTGTAACTATTCTCACAGGATGACCCTTGTGCTGAAATTAAGAACTAATCTAAAATGGGAAAGGTCATTTGGTCAAGTCTGATCATAACATTTCCTCGTTATTGTTTTAGTTGGCATTGAAGCACATGCTTTCCCAGTGCATCAGCTGAAAAATGCCTTTGATAATTTCACTGACAGCGAGTAACCCACACACTGCCATTTAATGAGTTTGGGCTGGATTAGCTGACAATAAAGAATACAGTATAAATGCTTTTATAGAATGAGTTTTTCAGCAGGAAAATTTCATGCAGGCGTACTTAACTAATTTATTTGCATTTACCACTGCGATGTCAGTCCAAGTACCGCTCTGGTGAAAACTTCTGGTCCCCAGTTAGGCAGCAGCCTCACCAATCCCTGCCTCTCTTTGGAAAGAACCTGCTCCATGCCCCCCACTCCTGGGCCACCTGTAGCCACAGCTTCAGTTGCAGCAGGCATGCCAAGTAGAGAACTGCATTCAAAGGCTCACTTCCTCCTCTGCACAGAAAATCTAATCAACATACAATTGCTCATCATGTGGCTTTGCTTTATGTGGATTCCTGATTTAGTGGCAGATCTGATTCAGGAACTGAAGCATTCCTGGCTCCCTGTCCCAGGCTCAAATCTCTAACCTGAATCCAATCTCCCTTCCGCCATCAGCCTGAAATTGTTTGCTAGAGGATATGTTGACCATAAAAATACAGTACAGTGCACAATGAGAGAAACATCTCAAGACAGTGGAAAAGAGAACGCTCAGCCAGGCCAGCTGAAACACTTGGGAGGAAAATCAACAGGCTGTTTTTAGCAATTACAAAGTTGTTGGCTGATCTGATGTAGCTGGGCAGGAAATTCCATAGTTTTTGGAAACCATTGACAAAAATGTTCTGGCAGTTCTATTCTCCATTTTGTACTTCAAGAAGAGTTAATGTACTGTGCCCAAGAAGTTCAGTATGCAAAGCAAAATGGGAGAAAGCTTTTCAACTGAATATGGAGACACATTGTCTTCCACAGTAGCAGAAAAATCCTGTGACTTGAAATCTCCTGATGTACCACTGTAATGACCAGGCAGTAGTAGAATGTGATCATTCCTGCCAGGACATTTCACTTGGTTATTAACCTCATGGAAAATTCTGGAGGACTGTAAACTAATCCCCAAAGGATGGATTTCTTATTTGCTCTAAAAACACTGCCTTACTTTTGTGCAGCCACTACTGAGAAGTCTGAAATCTAGCTACTGTTTAGATTAATTTAATTTCCCCTTAATGTTCATTAAATACTAAGTTGTTAGTTTAGGGCACTTCAAGACAAATGGTTAGAGCTAATTTTTGGAAAAAGTAGTGTTTGAATGCAAAACCAAGCATGCAGGGGATGTTCATGTCATTTCCTTTGGGCTATTTTAAGCATCTAGCAATGAATCAGTTCAGAAGACCTGATGTCCTCTGGCCCATGAGTGGGGACCAGCAGGCACCTGCAGCCATCTCAAGCCCCAAGAAGAGGGGGACAAGGTCTCTGAGCACCTCCATCAGATGGCAGCCAGCCATGGGCTTATCTGAGTGAGGGATAAGCCTGGAATCAGCAGCAGCGAGGAGGAGACCAGAAGAGGGAGGATGGGCACCATGTGGCTGTCTGGTCCCACTGCCCCACAGCCACACTGTGAGGCACCACTTCCACTGTCAGCCTTTGCTTTCCATGTCCCCTCTGCAACAGCCAAGCCTGCTCTCACTCTGCTTCCCAAAACATTCAGTGGGTTAGATGGTGTTTTTCTTCAATTGCATATGAAAATTCAGGGGGTGGGAAACCTTAAAAACACAAGTTGGAATGGTGACACTCAGACTACAGAATGCTTGAAATAACAATTTTTTTTGGCAAACATGGAGAACTCTCACATCTCACTAGAATTAACTTTTGACCTCCAGACCTCAGAGAGTCGGAGTTTCAAAAAATGCAGCTTTGCACAATGTGCACTGAATTACTACAGTTCTCATGTGCATACAATCGGGCAATTATGTATGCAAAAGTTTAAATTAAGGACAGAACAGACAATGTACTTTAAAACACTCTGAGTTTAAAAAGTGTGAGTTGTTTTGTTGCAGTGAGTTAAGCTGAATGCAACAAAGGATTTACCAAATAAAAGGTCTCCCTCTTCCTTTGTGCAATGATTACATTGTCCAAAGTACAGTCCTCTGGCACCCCCAGTAATGCACCACTGTCTTTAGCATTTGCTGAAGATCCACTGCAGGAGGACAGTGCATTATGTGACAGTTGCAGGGCCTTCAGTGAAAAAGGATCTCATTTAAGAGGGCATTTGAAACTCTCTGCTGGATTTATCTGATGCTTTTCATAGTGCCTAGTTACTACATTTATCTAACCACATATTGACATTCTGGGTACATGGGAAAAAAACTGGGAAAAGACAAAGTGATGATATGCTTAAGCACAGCACCCTGCAGCTGTTCTGGAGGGATTAATTTTCAAAATATGGGGAGAGCCCTTAGAAACTTATAATTCCTACTTTGAGAACTTGGACAGGCTGGTCTGCATGAAGGTTCAGGGTGTGTGGTGCAGACATGAGGTCACCCTCCCAGGCTCATTAGACCCACGACGAAGCAAAGCTATCACTTTTCAAACACCAAATGTGGGCAATTGCTATCAGCATTTCCATGCATGTTTTACTTTAAATAGTTGCTACTTGCTCATCCTTCCCTTAGCTGAAAATTACCTACATACCTAAATGCATACACTTGTTATGTGCCTGCATATATTTATTTTAAAATAGCTTATGCATATATAACACAGAGGCACAAAAGTTCTCTGATGCTTGCTCCTGGAGGGGTAATAACACAGAAATATTTAAGATGATTCAACAGTGGACGGCTCAGCAGATGTCTCCAGCATGGTGCAAGACATTAACGTCTGCTGACTCATCATAGCAGTTAATTCGTGCCTGGCTCATGTTCCCGTCATCTCAGCAGCAATTTAGTACTTGGTGAATTTTCTCTCATCAGGAGTAAATGTTATCACAGACTTGTGATTATGTGCTATTTGAAACTGGTAGAGCTAAAGCCATGTGTGATAATAAAAGGTAATTGTTTACCTTTGAAGTTGATATCTATGGCCTTCACAGCACTCTGCAGGAAATTGGGCCAGTCCGCAACTGCTCGGGCAGTCAGGCTGTGTCTGATACCCCTCTCCAGGGCGTGAAGGTGCACATACAGAAGTTAAAACAAGCTAGTGGCACTTTTATAGACTTGTTTTCCCCCACCAAGAGAAGCTGAACACACTAAAGAATTTAGTAAGGGAAAGGTTCCCCTTCCATTTCATGTAATGACATTGCTGGCTAGAGTGGAATAATCAAATTTTCTTCCAGTGGAAGGTTGAGCGATGCAATACCAGCTATGTACCCATAAGCAGCACACCTGAGCACAGGCCCAGGTGTCACAGACACAATGGAAGGCAGGGGAGTGTGTCAGCCTGGGGGTGCTCAGGGGCTTGAGGCCAGCGCTCAGCCAGCAGCACAGCCACCTGCACGGGGCCTGGCCAACACTCCCTGCAAGCAGCGCCTGAACACCTGAGGCCACCACGTCCTGGGACGTGGCACAGCCAGCATCACCTCCATGTCTGGGATTAGATGCATGTCAGCTGATGGATAACCTGAAGGAGACAGTATTTTGGTTACTTCAGGGGAAATTTTTCCTTCAGCAGGCACAAGCTGGGGTGCAATTTCATACCATCCTTAGGAAGTAGATCCATCAGTGCCCAAACCTGGCTCTGCAGTTACTGGCCTGGCTGCAGGCAGACACAAACTGCATTTACCATTAATTTCCTGATCTAAGAAACAGAGAAAGGTGTAAATCACAAGTGCCAGTTGAAGGGATTTAGTATTTGTAACATATGCTATTTGCATACTGTTAGCTTTTACAACTCATTTTCAGCATATTATAACTACTCCAAACAGAAATGGCCAGGGAGATGAAGAGGTCTCAACGTTTTTTTCTGCTTTTCCTTTTTCCATCTTATCCTCCCAAACAATCCACATTGGAATTCATAAATAAAGACATATGCACATTTGGAGCATGTTCAGATCAATTATCCCACATCATTTTTTTGGAGCTGGGAAGGAGGTATATTGCCTAAACAGTAATGCCTATGGATCTTTAATATTAATGTGATACTCAAGAGATAATTACTTCTCATGAACCGGAATGAGTCTGGCCAAAAAGGTTGAACACATCCAAAATTCAGCTGATTTGAGTGCAGCTAATTCTGGCTGAGTTTTTTTTCTCCCCTTCTGGACACACTGCCAGATGTAATAGAAATAAACCCCATTGAAACTGGCTGAGGATACGTATCATATTTTGATTGGTAACAGATTTTCAGATTATTGGACAAGGGAAGAGAATTTACTAAAAAACAAGTCGGTTAAAATACCATCATGGTTCAAGTATTGCACCTCTAAAAAGTAAGAGTCTTTCCCAAGAGGAATCCTCTTGTAAACATACCTTCTGCCCTGGCACAGGGTCTCAGACAGAAGAGAAAGGAAACCATTTACTGCAACCCTGCCTATGGCCAAATGCAAGAAAACTCTGGTGCCAATACGACTTCTGGAAAAAGAAGAAAAGATTAGGTTTGGATTGAACTAAAACCTAGGAGTGTCAGACCTGCGGCAGGATCCTTAGTGGGTAACCTATAGAGAATGGCAATGTTCAAAAATTAAAGCTGACTCCATCACTTAACAGAGGGAAAAGCATCTTTGTCTCTTGTATGGGAAGGGTATGAGAGCCCTTGCATACCTGCTTTGCAAAGCAACACTGAGCCCAGCTGACACAAGCACAGCAAGTTAATTCCTGCAGCCTGGAGAACTGCTCCTCTCCATGGGATTGTCTTCCAGAAAGCTGCCCAAAACAGGGCTGGTGAATAAGGAAAGCAGCTCCTGGGCAGTCCAGTCTTCCCTGGCTCCTCCGTCCTGCTGCAGATGAGTCATGTACAGAGCCGGAAAGGAAATAAATGCAAACACATGGCAGTCAAAATGGCTTTCACAGAAAAGAAAACATTGGGCTGGAGCTGCTGTGGGTGTGCAGCACGGAGCTGGCCCTTGTGGGGTGGGCACCTCTCGGTGTGCAGCTTTGTGCAGCCATCTGCCATGGCACAGGCAGCTACAAACATTTCCAGACTTGCTAAAGCTGTTCGCCAAGGTCAGGTTAAATATATAATTTCTTCATAACTGGGTTTTAAATGTTTAATTTACATGGTTCTGTTTGACATAAAAAAGCCTGGAAGAGGGAAAAAGGGGTGGCAGAGCAAAGGAAAAAGCCAGCAACCCTGGACACTTCAAGAGTGGAGGGATATAAGGGGAAAAATCTACCTGGAAAGAATACATCTAACTACTTCTAGTATTAAATAAAAATATACACTTAAATATATAGGTTACACATTCAAATCTGGAAATATCATGTATTTATCCCATGCCACTTTTATTTCACTTCCTCATACAAGGACTGTCTAATGGTTTTTAATTGCACTATCATGTCCTCACCTCTCCATAGCACCTCCTTGCAAAGGCAGGTGACAGATGAACTGTGGTGTAGCAGATCCCTCCTGCAGGAATCCCCTTTTCTTTGCTTTAGAAGAAGGATTTTATCTGAGGGGTTTTTTTAGGCTGGTACTTCTCCTCAAGAAGTACCCCTCTAGCTGCTCTTGCTGAGCTTTCTGCTCTAACAGGAGTGTCAAAAAACCTATAGAACACTCCCATAATTTTTATTTTGGTGGTATGACAGTATTTTCCTAATAAATTAAAGGAGAAAGATAACTATATTATTAAGACAAGATCCAAAAATTTGATAATGGCAAAAAGAAAAAAAAGTACTCCCCTGGTAAACATTGTCTACACAGACACAGTCACATCCAGAATGATGTGACTTTTACAAACCATGTGCCAGTACTGCAGCTTCCTAAAAAGTTTATCTTTAAGCACAGTCAACATAATGATTTTTACCAGTCCCCTCTACCAACACAGTCTGGACCTTGCTATGTGTTCTTGGGCCTTATTCCTTTTATCATCTGGGAAGACCTTTCCATAAACAAAGATGCCCTGTTTTAACAACACAATGTATCTCCAAAGTCAATGAAAACTTTTCATGTATATCATGGATGTCACATTCTTATTTTCTGATTAATACCTACAAATATGTCATCTGTAAAGGTGTAAGAGAACAGCCAGCCACAGCACGTTTAGTTAGCACAAGGTGAGATGCTCCACTCAGCTTTTGTATAACTATCCAGTCATGATTTTAAGTATTCAATTCTACTTGTATGACTCCTTAAAATTCCCTGCAATATAATTATACTGATGGGAATGCAGAAAGATAATTGCTTTTAGAGAAAAGTTTCTCTTTTGTTTCATATTCATCTGGCTTCCATAAATAGAATGGGAGACCTTGAACAGCAGCAATATGCATCCATGTGTCTCTAGCTATTTATTTACAAAGCTAGACCTTGACAAATCTAATTTGTTCAATAAAATTAAAAAGTATGCACAATAATTCATTTAGACAAAAAGGCTTGAAAAGGAACATCACTGGGAGCGTGTCTCATCACTGGAAGTGATCAGCTGATTCCTGAAGAATTGGCAGGTGCTCTCCTTTTGGAAAGCAGCAGTGATGTAGTACTTAGGAGAGGAAAAAAGTGAGCTTGGAATCAGAGTAGTTCTTTATTCAGACAATAATTATACAAATTAGATCCATGAAAGCCAGAGAATGACTGTGCCTTGAACCCTGTCTGTGTGCATAGAACAATGGAGAAATTAATAATTAAATCTATTACATATGCTCAAAACTCAGCACAAAAGATACTTCACTAGCTCAAACAATTCTGCATTTTCATTTGAATAAAGCTTTCACACATTTTTTTTCTCATTATATATGTATTATATTTTAAATTTAACAGCTTATTTTGTTGCCTTTATGCCTTGAATTAATAAGGCCACACTTTAATGCACTAATGTTGAATAGCATTAGCATGCTTTACAGTCATTACTTTGTGGGGGGGGCAAAAAAATCCCAAGTTTCCCAGTGGTGAAATCAATTTGCCCATAACTTCCTGTCTCTCATAACCTCTGCTAGCATAGCTTGAAACTTTGTGCTGCTTTTCGTACCAGAAGTCTTGTTTATATGTTCTGGCTGTGGCTGGGGCAGGATCTGAAGGTAACACTATTCCGTTAAGTTTGCACAAACAGTTCAGGAACAGACTGAAATCTTTTCAGCCAGTTAAAGCAATTAGCAGCCAGATACACCGACCTAATGCTATTTCCTTTGTAAGAAATAATTTAGCCTCAGAAACACAGATGGCTCAGTGAGTTCTGACCCAGAATTATTTTCCTTTGGCCGGGCAAGGGGGTCGCAGACACACAGGGGGGCTGGTGGGGGAGCAGAGCAGGGCAGTGGCTGGAGGACCAGCTGACTTCGCCCCTTCCCAGCTGGAAAGGACTGGCTGCAGCATCTGAATATTGAGGGTGGAGGGAAGAGGATATGGGGGAGAGAAACCACTGAGAGACTTCAGTAAAAATTACTGAGAGTTCCTCCAAAGTCCTCTTCCTAGATGAAGGCTGACTTCAGGCCCTCACAGCCTACAGCCCACGCAGGCCCTCCGACGGCTGCCAAGTCAAATAACACTAACTGAATTACAGATTGCAAGCAGAATTCGCTGTTCTTTTCAACTAAACCCAAGACTTTCCATTTCCATTTTGTTCGGGGAATTTAAGTGGAGTGCATATTCCTACTGCCAGCCAGGATATGGGGTTAGGAAAGGGGTGGCAATTGCTCACTCAGAGACCAAAAGCAGATCTGTAAACCTGAGAAACCAGAGAGGGGTAACTGAAGGAGCAGGCTAGAGACTGACAGCTGTGGGAACAGGAGCCTTGGGGGAGGCTGGCTGCCCCTTACACACCCTGGGTAGTGCAGCCTGATGGGGATGGCTGGACCCCGCTGCAGTGTGGGGAGTGCAGATGCTGCAGTGGCTCGTCACAGGGGCCCGCAAACCTCCCGCTCCCCAAAAAGGAGCACCCACACCCACGCTCCCTGTGCCACTATGGGAGGCATCAGTGGGGTCATCCTGCAGGGAACACTGAGCCACAGCATAGCCCTCACCCATCCCCCAGAAACAGGAATGTGGGACAAGCAGGGCTGAGGCTGCTCCCTGAGCACCAGTGGGGAAACAACCCATCTCAGAGGGCACAGCCACAGCTAGTGGTGCTTCCCGTAGCATTACACAGGGGAATGACTTTCAGCATCGCAGCATAAAATTCCCCCACTTCCCCATAACTTTTGGAGTAAATTTTAAAAGATTTAAAAACTTCTGCAGAAGAACCAGATGCCCATATTTAACTTAAAACATTTACATTATCCTACTATTTTCTCAGAAATCTGTAATACAGAAATGCATGCATGTGTCCTGTGTTTTTTTGCTTAGTTGCATGTCGCATTCAAAACCCCTAACACTACACAGTATTAAAGTACTTTGCAATTATTAGGATGGCTCTGATTGTCTTGCAGCCTCCAAGGAGAAATGAACTCTAATTTTTAGAGTGAACAGAAATTCTGACAAACCCTCCCATCAGCTATTTAATACGGGAAAACTCCAGTCCTCTTGAAAACCTCCTCAGGACTGCTCACCCCACTCCATCAGCTGCAATGCAATACACATTTTGCACTGCAGCCTCCTTTTCAGAGGCATTTCAGTTGAACAGAGATGTTAGACTGTCACGCTTACTTAAGCAGAAGGGTTTTCACTGTTCCTTCACACAATACTATATAGCTCAAAGGTGCCGTAAGAAGCCCCAGAAATATGCCAAAAAAGGTTTGTGAAAATAAACAACGTCAATTTGCTCCTTTAAGTATCATCATGACAAATTTACCGGGAGGCTGGAGAGATAAAATGCAGCACTTTAAATACCCAAACTAATCAATAGAGAGAGCCAAGCATGCAATCCATTTTCTGAGAAGGGCAACCTTTTAAGGTTAATTCTTCATTCATATAAATACAATGCCAGGGTCATTATTTAACTTGAAGCAGCCCTTCATTAAACTGTAATAATTGGGCTCAATTTAGCACTAAAATGAGCCACCCCAAGCAGCCGACTTCCTGCAAGCGCGGGCCGAGCGCGGGAAGGCCGCGTGAGGGCCGCGCTGCGGCGGGGATGGCGCGGCAGGGCCTGCCCGCTCCTCGGGCGCCATCTCGCGGCCGCTCCGGCAGAGGCGCGGAGCGGGCACGGCAGGGCCGTCCGCCCCCTCAGCGCCCCTGTCCGCCCTCCGGAGACAGGGGAGAGGGAGCAGGGCTCGGCAGGGCCGTCCGCCCCCTCAGCGCCCCGGTCCGCCCTCCGGAGACAGGGGAGAGGGAGCAGGGCTCGGCAGGGCCGTCCGCCCCCTCAGCGCCCCTGTCCGCCCTCCGGAGACGAGGGAGAGGGAGCAGGGCACGGCAGGGCCGTCCGCCCCCTCAGCGGCGCGGTCCGCCCTCCGGAGACAGGGGAGAGGGAGCAGGGCTCGGCAGGGCCGTCCGCCCCCTCAGCGCCCCGGTCCGCCCTCCGGAGACAAGGGAGAGGGAGCAGGGCACGGCAGGGCCGTCCGCCCCCTCAGCGCCCCGGTCCGCCCTCCGGAGACAGGGGAGAGGGAGCAGGGCACGGCGGAGGGGCGGGAGCAGTCTGTCCCTGCCGAACCCCCCGATCCCAAAGCTGCCGTCCGCCAGTGGTCCGTAGAATCACAGAATTCTTAAGGTCGGAAAAGACGTCTGAGGTCACGGGAGTCCAGCCATTAGCCCAACACCGTCCGGTCCACGATTAAACTAGGTCCCCAAGTGCCACACTTGCACATTCTGTGAACATTTCCAGGGACGGTGATTCTACCACTTCGGAGCCTCACCAAGACTGAATTCAGCAGCTACTAGTTTATCTGCCCTCAGGTCCAACTTAGAGCATCATCCGATTAAAGACCAGGCTTTTTCATGATAAAAGTGATAAAACGCACAAATGCTCTTTCTGATTATCGGCCATGTCCCCGCGACTGTGCAGCCGCCACCTCCTACCACGGACGGACAGGAGCAGCCTGCACACACAGCACCCGGTGTCCCCACGCCACAGGGTCCCGCTGCAGCTCAGCACCGACACAGCTCCTGCTGCTGCCCCAGCCGTGGGCAGCCAGCTCTGAGTCCCTGTTGGCAGAGGGGGCCTGCCTGAGCAGGGAGGCCAGGGCCACATCCCACTCCGACACCACCCTCCAGGGCTCTCTGGCAGCACAGGATTTCAGTCATTTGTTGGCCAGATCATTCCATATGTTAGTGCCAACAAAAAAATTTCCTGTCTGACTTCAAGGAAGCCACTGGATCTTGCCATGCCTCATTTTTCCCATTTATAAACCAGAGCTAAATATTTCTTTTAACTGTAAAATAGTACTGTAAAAATCCAGTGTTGTTTCCATTGTGCTCATCTCTAAATATCCCTCCCTTTGTAACATATTATCTAATTTCTGTCCCCTAATTAACTCAACTGCTATTCCATCATCCTTCAAATATTGCTTAGAGAAGAAAACAAAGCCTCTGTGATGAAACAAGTAAGCTTTTCTCAAACCTTTCTCTCTAGGTTTGTTCACTGTGATCTAAGCGACACTGGGGAGCACTGGTATCATCACCACTTGCTGAGGTGCAGCACCCAAACAGGGACAGATACAACCGTCCCCACAGTCAGGGACAGACACTGCTCTGGCAGCCACTGGCCTGCCACACTTGGTGTTCACGCGCAGGCAGCTTCACAAGAAGGAAAAGGATTAGCAGCACTTCTGGTCAAAGCAAAGAAGATAGCATGAGTTCAGAATGACTTTCCCGTGACCACACAGGAAATCTGCAGTGAGATGGAGGGTATGACCGGGGACTTGTGACTTGGCTCACGCTGGGCACGGCAAGGGGCCACCCCTTCAGCAGTGGTGGAAAGGCACATGCACATGCTTCTGAGATACGGATACAGAGTGAGCTTAATGCCTTTCCTTGGCATAACCCATCTGCAATGTTGCTGCAACTGGCCTAAGAGGTGAATTAAAAGTGAATGTTCACTCAGCACTTGCATTGGATTTCTTTGCTTCAGACTTCATTTCTTGTAAGCAGAGCATTACTTAAATCTAGTGAACTGAATTTTAAAAAGAAAAAAAATTCTTATACCTATTAAAAAAAACCCAAAAAAACAACAACCCAAACACAAAACAGTTCTTCTGCCTTTTGTGAGAGTCATCTGCAACACGCAGCCATGGAGAGTCTGTCCCCTGTGTGTGCTGAGTGCTGGTAGAAGCCAGCAGCAGTTCCAGGCAGGTGCTGATTTTCACTGGCTTCCCAAAGGTAAGTGCATTAGCACAGATCCCTGCCTAAGACAACAGAGAAGTCAGGGCAAACACAGGAGACACAAAACATCTTCAACAAGAAGGCCAAAGGTGGCAGCAGAGCTGTGGGACTGCTGGGTTGGCAGGGTGGGGATTGCTCAGAAGTGGGGGTAATGGCAGCACGTTCCTGATGAGCACCACAGATGCCACGTGCCCTGGACACATTCTTCCATCCCCATAAAAATGTAAAAACTTATTTTGAAGGGCAGGGGGGAGGGGAGCAGAGAGATGTAGAAACAAATGAGTTCAAACAAAGTTTTATGAGGAGAGCTGGAGTGCACTCAGCCTGTAAAACAGCCCATGGTAGTGTCAGGCCACCACCGGGCAAAGGTAGTTCATGATGGTATATAATCAGGTTTTATGAGAGGGATACCACTGTCAACAGGTGATTGAATAGCTTTTTGCATGATGGGCCTTGCCAGGGATCAGCAGGGGGAAGGACAGAGACGGCCATTTACCTTGACATGCTTCTTCCACACAAGCCAAACTAATTGCACACGTCAAAAGGAAAAGGCAATGCATGGCTTTCATCCACTCCTGATAACGATCAGATAGGGCTCTTCCTGTCTTCTCCAGCAGCCCTTCCTCCAGTATAGCATGCAGAGGAGGAACAAAATACAGCTTTGAAGGTCAGGTAATGGCCTAATTAAAGCAGAATTCCAACTCCAACGCTGTGGCCCTGCCCTTTTAAAGCACAGCACTGGGTCAGGCTGTCAGTTGTGGTTTAGTGCACTGGTGCTGTTAGCACACCCCTAGTAATATGCTCTTTGGCTTAACGTGGGTCATTTGACAAGGGGGGGTTCTAAGTAATTGCAGCAAGTGCAAAAAGACACGTGTTAATTTTAAATCAGTTATTGCCCTCTGAAGGGTGCCTACCCCCAGCCCTACTGGAGATGGGGAGAGCTTTCAGAGGCCATGAGAGCACGTCTCCCCTTCAAAAACAGAAGCACAGAGTGGGTAGTCGGGGATGGGGAAGACGCTACAGAGGCCTTCGCAATAATTTTAAGGCAAAGTTTAAATCTGTTACTTGCCCAGAGTTCCAAAAAAGTGTGCAGTGTGTCCTGCAAGTATGGAAAGCCCTAGGAGGACTGCTCTCTAAAACAGATGTGATGTTCTAACCCTCAGCTTGCACAGGCATGTATTTATGGCACACTGGTATTTCTATGGAGTGTACCTTTTGACAGTGTTACTGCATGGCAAGTGCACAGGTGCTCTTGGGCTTGTTTTTAGTTAGACATAGGCCTGAATGTATAGTGAAAAGTGAAAAGGTGTTTTTGGCGTGATCTCAATCCAATATCCTCATGCTTTCATTTTGTATGACCAGTGCTTGCTAGTGCAGGAAAGATGCTTGCTTTCTTTTTCAAAATGAAGCAACATAATCTGTTTTTACCCTGTTAAATATTAATGGAGTTTGGGCTAGAGGAATGTTGATCTGGGAACAATAGTGCACAAGTTCTATAAAATGTGGTGCTTTCTTGTGTCTCTCCAGTTCCTTCTACCAGCTGCCTACTTCATCACAAGGCTAGCTCAAGACAGGGCTCTGAAAGACCACTGTTCCTAACTACAGATGTCCAAAAGGATCAGATCACCTTCTCTGATCTTTTTCTCCTTGTTTTTTAGAGTGGTTAATATAGCAGGCAAATAAAGAAGGTAATTGTGGCATTTCTTTTCTCCAATCACAAAACTTCAGAAGCAAGAATCAGACCTGGGGGGAGAAAAGCAGGCGCAATTGCTGCTCTGTAATCCACTAAAGCTGCCAGCACAGACAGCTGTTCCTGTTCTGACTCTTTTCCAAATCAATCAAAGAAGTTAGTTCCAACTTTCAGAACGTAGCTGTATTTTGCTTTTTTTTCCCCCACTTCAGGGCCTAGGATTCACTGTGGAGTCCCAAATAACAACATCTTGTTCCCTGATACAGCCAACAACAGCAAGTTTGAGGGATTCGTAACTCATGACCAGTGCTGCAAATACAGCGTTCCTGACACCCACACCTGTTCTTTGACCCTTCACGGTGCCTGAAACCTGACAGGCAAGTACAAAAATTAAATTCCGTATTAAGACATAAATTATTACTTTATTATATTAAAATGCTAGAGGTTAGTACACATTAATTGAGAACATTAGTCATGCCAAGGTAAAAAGTTTTATGAGAAGATTAACAAAAATACATAGGAGCAGCCTGCACAGGGCTCAGGAGGTCTGAATTCCTGGCTCCTCAACAACGTTCTTGCCTAGCTGTAGGCAATTCACATATACCAACACCACTGCTATATTTGCAGACACCACACTCTTGGCTTAGAAGTGCAGTGAAAAGCCCAATCTTGCTGCTATGCCAGCAGAGATCAGTATCAAAATAGCTCAGCAGGCAGACCCACCAGGTCTAGGCCTTGTTCCTCCAAACTGTTGCAGGTTGCTGTACCTGACAGCTGGCAGCAGTGTTCTCAGTGCTGGCAGAGAGGGGAATCCAGCGAGCTGTTCCCTCCTGGGCACAGGGCAGCCCTGCTGGGGCACCAGCCGGCCATGCTGTAGCTGCACGAGGGGTGAGGCTGCACACAGGCAGCAGCAGCAGGCAGAGGATGCAGCTTCTCAAGACAGACAAACCCCACTGGAGTTTCAGTGCCTTACTTCTGACACAGGACAACAGTACCAGATTTTCTACCCAAAATATTGTAAAGGATAAGGGGACTTTATTCAATACTGTCCAGAAATAAGCAGATATTCTGGCAGCCACACAGCAATACCTCTGACCAACACAGGCTTCCTTTGGATCTGCAGCACTATTGCTTTATGTGCCAATAAAAACATTTCTGTGCAATAACACTAACACAGCTCTTTATCTAATTGATCTACAAAGAACAAGCATCTGTACTTCCCAAAATAGGTAAAGAAAGTGCTTACCTGATGGAAAGACTTTGCTGGACAGACGATGATGACAACAGGTGCCCAGAGATGAGTGGAAAGATGAGATGTGCCAGATGCAGCAATTCACCTCTGGCACCTGTGTTTGTCTACTTGCTTTGCACGTGCAGGGTGCAACATCTGTCTCTGATGAGTAACTGTGGGGAAGTTACTTAAACTTCTCAGTTATGCTTTGTGTCATCTAAAAGACTGGAAAATCGTAATTCCTAAAAGCTGACACTAATATCCCACAACTAACCTTTCTCCTGCCTTTCAACAGACAACTCTGCTGCCAGCAGTCAGTTTTTACCATCTCCTGGATATTCTTCACTGGAATTTGAGACATCAACAAATGCTAACAAATCTCATTATTTGATGCATTTATTGAGAGTTGATACATCAGCAGATGAAGCCTAGAAACCAATCTGCAGGACCCTAAGAAACATTCTAATCTGAAGTGACATTCAGGGAGTGGAATCCTATCAAATTTTGAAGTGATGTGGGTATGGATTTGTACCAGCTTTAGGCAGGGTGAAAATCTGACTTTGTTTTTAATTTACTTTGCTTAAACTTTGTTTCTTAAAAATCCTTTAAGATTCTGTTGATGGCCTTTTTTTTGTGGTGGCAACATCACATGAAAACCAGCTATTTATTCCTTGAGGGTTCCCCCTACCCCCACCTGATTTGGGAAGAGCAGCAGTATGGGTTTTTTTGATTTATATGGAAAGAGGAAACCACCCTGGGCAAAAAAGTCTACAGTCAGCAGAAGCAGCACTTTGTCTTCAAAGACTTAAGACACAAGGCTCCCAAATGATTAATGTTTCTAACCCACATTTTTCTTGCAGATGTGATTACAGAAGAGAGTATGAAGGGGAAATGATTTTTAAATAAATTGTTAGAAATGTGTATATGTACTTTCATAGCAAGGCATGAAACAACAGAAACCAATTTTCTTTGTGGTTTTAAAATAATAAAGTCAACAATTACAAACTCAGACACCAAAGTGTTACAATGTTAATACCTTGTCATGAAACTAGATATTCTGCTTTCTTAGAAAGTTACAATACTTGCCAAGTTGGAAAAAACCAACCCATCAACAATTTATTACACAACCACATATTAACATAAATAAACCACATATTAACAGATCTAAAGTCAGATTCCACACTTGAAAAATTGACAAATACTGTCAAATATAACAACATTTACTTTGCATTGCTTTTAGCTATGGAGTATCACAGACTTCAAGAAATTTTAGAACATCCAGAATGGCTGTGGTAGCCAGGTCCCCATTTCCTAGTCTCCTGCAGTACCTTTGGAAGTAGATGGGAAGACTTCCAGTCGTCAATCATTATTTGAATTTAGATAAACAAAATGAGATTGGCATGGGAGAGAGTCTATTTTGGATTTTAAACACATCTTTTTCATGCATATGATAAAGGACAAGAAAGAGCTTAAATTACCACACACAAGCCAGATATGAAATGATGAAATTAATTTGAACAATCATCTGTGAACATCTATGATAAACCATGATGACATCAGGGTTTCTCCCTCCTCTCTCAATCGCAAGGTACATGATTGCCTTGGAAAACAGTTGTTAAAGGAGCAACAAGCTTTAACATCAGCATCTTTCATGGCAGAAAGCTCTTTTAAACTTGTTTCCTATGTGCTTGAACTGAGTACAGCCCCAACTGTACTCAGATACTGACAGACACAAAGCAGCTGGGTTTTGAAAGCACATTCACTCATCTGCCTGTGCCTCTGACTACTCATAAGGTTTTCAACCTTGTCTTCAAAAGCTGCCTTCAGCCTTGTAATTCACTCTTCATTTTTCTTACACATTCCTGGTTGGGTGAGTTCAGGAGGAAGGAATGTAGAACCAAAGATAGACATAAGCTTACTGCAAAGCTTTGCTCAATAAAACCTGTTGATTGCAGCCTAATTCTCATCTTGTCGGGCACTTTTCCTGCACAAAGTTTAAAAAAACTATCCCCCCAAGTTAAATATCCTTGCCAGATACATGGGGTAAATGTACAAAGTGTCATATGCACTGTCAGCAGCACACACGAGCTAATGCAGCACAACACGTGAGTGCTGCCCCCACACACAGGACAGGGACCTCCACTGCCACCAGGATCTCAAAAGGTGACCCTGAGTAAACACCAAATTTGATAAACTCCATACTGGAGCGTGATCTCATGTCCCACAACAATACCTGCAAGATAAGACTTGTCCTTTCGAAGGCTTGTGAAGGAACAAAAACTAGCCATTATCTCATAGAGCCAGCTGAGAAAAGAGAGAGACTGAGCACAGATGTCATACACTCATACATATTTTTCCACACACTAGGGGGATAAAAAAATAAAAGTACACTGACAAAGAATGTTTGCTGGTGTGGGGAGGGCACTGACATGTTCCTGTTTTGCTCTGTTTTAAAGGGAAAACTCCCTGTTTGTCTTACCAAAAAAACCTCAAAAATCTTGTTGAAAAGTTTTGTGGAAAACATCTACAGCCATTTTTACTGAAAGTAAAACTCAGGTTTCCAGCCATCTCTCTGAAGTAGCCTTTAGTATTAACAGATGTCTTGTTGGAATCTGCCTGAGCCAGTGAACTCATTCTGAATGGACACCAAAAAAAGTGCAGAATTTTTACTCCATATAATCTGAACGTTAAGTTGCTTTCTCCCAGACTTTATGGATTTGACTTCTATCATGCAGTTATTATTTTATCTTCAAGAAGCAAAATCCTCAAATGCAGAGCACAAAAGCCTCCCAGTCAATGTAATTTGCTTTTCCAGATCTATAGCTTAGCTGTAAGTAGTACTGAAGTGAGGGAAGTAGGTATTTGGTCTGGGTTATAAATAGGAGACATTTCATTTGGTGGTGTACAGGCCTTGCTTATAATAGCAGCAGCCTTGATGGCTGCAGCTTTGAGTTCATTAATTCAGTCAGAAGAAGGCACTGAAGATCCAAAGCAGATAATTAGGACAGAGATAGCCATCCCAGCTGTTAATTTAAGCAATTACTGCAATATATAGTGGTTTATATTTCTGCCTGTACTTTCCTTTGGTCTTTACAGACTGTTCACAGATATAAATACACCCCTCCTTCCATATCGACTGTTTTACATGAAGTTTGCCCATATTTACACCCATTGTTACACACTGTGAGGCAGTCTTGACAAAGCCAGACTGTAACTGCACAAGTCTCTAGCATTCCTTCTCCTCTTGCCAATTCTCCAAGTCATACAACATTTTTAAAGTTCATAAATTCTAAATAAAGGAGATTAAGGATTCCAAATTCTATTCTGTGCTAAAAACAGCAATCAATAATTGTCAAGACTATAATAGTGCCTTTAGGCTCTCTAGGCCATTATTCTCTACACTAGCTTTTCTCTTTTTTTGGTAAAGAGACAGTTTATAATATTTTCCAGTAACTGCTGCATCAGAGTTTTGGTACAGTTAGTGCATTCAAATGATCATACCAAATTAGGTATGCTTCTCTTTTGAAACAGAACAAGGTTTTTTGTTATTAATACTGAAACTCTTTGAAGTAACACATGCATGTATACAGCACAGTACTGAATAATTTCTTAAAACATCAGAGAAATGCAATACCTGTATACTTGAATTATAACCACAATTCCCATGAATTTTAACCTCTTTTTTTTCCAGATTTTAATTTTTTTCAATAGGAAAATTATCCTCTGTGCAATCATTTTGACAGTCATATTTATTACAAAAGTTTAATGTCTGTTTGTAGCAAATGTGAGAATGGATTCAGGATCGACCTTGTAAGTGTGCAGAAAATGGGCAGGGAATGTTTATCACAGTATTTTCCACTTTTATGAGGATGCAGTTGGTTATTATGACAAGGTGAAAGGTCTCAATGCCTTCATTTTTAGGCCACAGGTGTTCTTTGTAGAGGTTTTTTTTTTAATAAAGAGTATTATTAGTCCTTTAAATTAGCTCTTATTGAAAGTTACCACATCTGTGTTATGTGGTAATGAAGCTGGGGGAGGAGGTCATAGCAGGGGACTTGTGCTTGAAGAAAACATCTGGGTATTGCTTTGACATTCACTAGCAACTTCTTTTATTTTATTAAAAAAGTAAGGAAATTATACTGAAATCAACTGCAAGATGCAAACAATAAATGAAATGAAAATACAGGATCTAAAAAAATAAAAGGTTGGAACAAAAAACACCTTTCCCTTCTCTTGCTCCCCTCCCATGAATACCAACTGCTGAGATTAATTACATGGGCAAATGGCAACATCAGTTAAAAAATAGCTCAACCAATACCTACCACATACACTACAGTCTTTCTATCTTTCAGAGGAGGAGCTACTGTTTTAAATAAAGCTTTTTGTTGTATTGCACCCTTTTTTGGCTGTCATTCTATTTACTACATCATTTCAGAGACAGGTACAGTGACCTTAGGAAGTCCTCTAGATAGGCATTTTTTTCCTCCACTTCCCCCAGCTGATAAAAGCAGAGACTTTGTTTCCTGTGCACAATTACACCTATCACAGGAACAAGGAAAACAAAATTTTATTTTCAACAAAAGGAGGATTTAAAAGCCATCAAAATCCTCAAGTGGAAGTTGCTGAGTAATTGCATGATGGTTCTTAATTGTCAAGGCTGATAACTATGTTTAGGAACTACTGCATTAAGAAACTTGGCAGAGTCAGATGATGTTCAGCTCCATGGCACACACAGCCAAGGATGTTTATAGGGCAGTGGTTATAGTATGCCTCAGAAACCCTAAACAGCAGCATACCCATGCTCCCTGTATTTTCTTGTTCTACGTCCTTGCTTACAAATGCAAATGACATTTCTAGTCTACTTAAGTTCTTACACCACTCTCAGCCCTGCAGTAATTGAGGGTGTTACTGTACCATAGCAATTGGTCATTTGTTTCCTCAAGGAGGGAAGCACAAAGGTATCAATCCACTGTTTTAATGCAAGTTTTCTGTTCTTACAAATCTTGGCTTTAATATTAAGAACTTTTCATTGACACCTTCAGAACAGTGTATACCCCCTGCAAACTTACATCTGGTCACAAAGCCCATCCGAGTTCTATGGGCCTCTAAATATATTTGGTTATATTTGGTTATAGCTGCATGAAATTATTACAGATGAGCTACACCCCAGCTTGTCTCTCCCCTCTAAAATCACAATCACTGACAACAAAGTTCACAATACTGTATAACAATATGCTCCAGAAAAAAAACTTTCAATGTGAATGTGACATGCAAATATTAAGACAGGACACCAGACTTCTTTTTTTTTCCCTTCCCAATGGGTGTTTTATTTTATAGCATTTGCATTAGGTAATCAACTGAAACACTTAAACAACAGAAAGCTGGCAGCACAGTGAGGAAGAATGGAGATCATTTCTCAAACAGCCGTGACAAAATTGTTTCAAGTTGGAATAGTATTGCACAAATGAATCAATTTACTGAGGGTGAGTGGGAGCAAGCATCTTCAACATGGATTGTGAGGAAAAAAGGCACTATTTAGCTGTGTGTGTGTTTAAAAAGAAAAAGGTCATGAAGCACAATCCATGTTTTTCAAAATTACATTCAGTACTGCTTTAGAAATGCTCACAAACCTGTCTCTTTTGCAGAAGCTATGGAAAGCTGCTGATGTAAGTATCAGACAGTACAAGTGTACAAACATTTATAATTATGCTCCAGAAAAGTCTCAGGAAGAGAGGCTCTTTCTATAAATACTGCTGCAAAGGTTACACAGTTGCATAGGCTTACAGTAAAGGAAGCATCCATCCAACTAAGCAGCCTTAAACTTTAAGTTTAATCTCTAGTAGTCATAAAATACGCTCTAATTTTGAAGAGCTAGATTGGCAGTGCATTTGAATCAGGCTTTTTTTCCATTGTCTGCTTAAGCAGCACAATTCAGACAGTATCATCCACACACTTTTTTGTCACATACGCCTTTAGCAACACCAGGTAAAGCTTAATGGAAACTTTTAACAGAAGTGCGAAAGAAAATAACTGAATTTTTCCCAATATAAGATAGAATTACTCTGAGAACATCAAAAAGAAGAAGTATATTCCTGTAATGTAAAAATAGCTAGGTATCTTCAGAAAAACTAAATACCAAAAAAAGGCATTTCAAATGACCAGGATGGCTGGTTCTCCATCTCCTACATTGTATAGCTATAAATTTTAATGTGTGTTTGAAAATGAAGCCATGATCAGCATACCAATAAAAGAGAGACTGCTAGAAAATCCACCCAGAACAAGCAGGAATGTGCACAGAGGACATTCTGCACCCTAGCCTTGGGTCTGCTTATAGATGCACTAACAAAATAGAAGTGAAATTCTTGTTGCATGGCTGCAGAATTATTAAGGGAAGGAGCTAAAACCGCTGTTGCTCTCCCACCAGCACTGCCCAGAGTATCACAAGTGCCCCAGGCATGCTGTGGGTACGGCTGTGTACTCACCAGCGCAGCAGGACCTCATGCCTCGTGCTGACATCAAGAGTTTCAACAGGGCTAGAGGCTTGCACAAAATCTGGGAGGTACTTTTGTACAGAAAGTACAGAACAGTGTAACAAATCTACTCTCAACTATATGTAGATATATGAGCATTTCAGCACCTTTCAAATGAACTTAGCCCTGCAAAAAGCCAATCTCATTCCTCTAAGAGGGTACAGTGACTTCAGTTAAAAGATCTGTGTTCAGGAGGCTGCATAGTAGTTTACTGATCATACAACCTGCAAAAACAAAAATTCACAGATTGCTGCTTTCCTCTCTAAGTCATTAAGGGAAAATACATTAGATAAATCATTTTTATATACCGTAAAATATTTTTAATGGCAACAAGTCGGATTGTTTCTATTTCCAAACAGAAGATGAATAGAACAGATTATTAAAAATCTGTAAAGCTCTTTTCCTAAACTGTCTTTTAGGAAATCCAGATCGTTCTAAATTCAAATTATTCCAAGTTCACAGTTGTCTTTAATGGTTGCACTACATATAAAAGTAGACAGTCTTGGTTCTTCCTGTGTTCTACAGATGATCACATTTTGTGAGTACATCTGGAATGAGTACTGCTCCAATTGTTACTAACATTTCTAAAAAATATTCCTAAAATTCTTGTCTCAACCTTGACAGTTCACAGCAAAGAAGAGGAAGTGATATCTGATTAAATAAAATGTGTTATCTTACATGAACTATGAAAAATATATTGCTCTTTTGAAAGTAAAAAAAATTGCATTGTTCTATTGGTTTTGTTATTGGAGACTCGTAATTAAGAAAATCTAAATCCTGGAAAAAAAGAAAAGTAACTTTCAAAACTGCTTACAGAATAAAGAAGCTTCTGTAGACCCTACTGAAATCAGTAGAAGTTTTGTCTATTGTTTTCTTGTCAATAGAGAAGCATTTGTCTACATACCTATATCATTACGTAGATGACTATTTTGCATTTTCACTTAGCAAGCTCTTCAGCTCTCTTAGAGGTGCTCTGCTGAAAATTCTGAAGGAGATTCAAGAAGGTAAACTAATCTGAATTATTCTGAAGGAGAACAACATAGTAAAAAAATTCTACTATAAAACTATCACTGAGTGGAAATCTTTCCTGGGATTATAAATATTTACTTTTTTTTTAAAAAAAGTGACTGCTTTTAAATGAAAACTTTTAGATCTCCATTAACTACTTTTTGTGTTTGACTCCTCAGTTCCTTTCATGAGCTAGGAAACATGTCTTCATGTGTGACCTAACACATCCTATATCCAAACATGTTGGCATTATTATTGATGGCAACAGACAAGAACTAGAACAGGAAGGCTTATGCATGGTTCATGCTATATAAATGGTAACTTATGAGAGGGAACTTCCCTGATTATTTGGGAAGAACAAAGAGAGATCTATTTTTAAAATCAGAAGGGAAAAATCTAAGAAAACAAAGAAACTGCAAGATGTACTTGATAGTCTCCTGTTATCCTCTCTGTAATTGGGCTGTTGCTTTTGGCTGCAGACATCCAGTTCACAGACCATTTTCCATTTCCTTTGTTTTCATTACAAGAACAAGCTGGTTAAAGAAACTCCACTCAGTAATTTTAAACTAAACCTTCAGCATCATACTGTAGGAATTTAAACATTTCCCACCATTCCCTTCTTTATCTCCTCAGCGCCTTCCCAATCAAATCCTGTGAAAAGCACTTTTAAGAAAAGGCAGGTGGAAGTTGTGTAAATATTCATATCTTTAAGAAAATTCAATATGAAAACTTCTTGCAGTGCTCCACGGCCATTTGCTATAATGCAGTGGCCTCAAACATCTGTTCTCAAATTTCAGTTTACTTCATCTGCCAGGTGTTTCACATTGTTAATAATGGTAACTCACAAATTTACAACAGTCACATAAGGCAGTTACATAAATACAATTATGTCAATCAAGTTCACTGCATCTTTCCCAACTAGACCGCATATGACATTTTTCTTCTTGCTCTCTTATCCTAATAAATGGATGAAGACTACATTTCTGTAAAGAGAATCCCTGGAAAATATTCTGGTATTGAAGTCAGAGAGGTCACTGAAGTGTGTTTCAGCAATGTCCAACAGTTAACTCAACCAGGAAGTAGATGTGATGTTTTTCACTTCACATATAACAGAATCGGTGCAAAAAACCCCACTTTAAACTAGTTACGTTAAACCTTTTGGTCCAAATACATAAAATAAGCAGTATTTACAGCATTTTACTCCTTTTGTAAATGCAATGCTTTAAAACACGTTATAAAGCACCTCAGTAAAAATATTCTACAGATAAAAGTATTGAAGTAGTAGGAAAACCCTAGCCATACCACAGCTCACTAATAGAGTCATAATATGGATTCACCAATACCTCAGTTTACAATTATTACAAAGAATCCATGGAGAAACTTACTGAATTTACAATTTTTATACCACTGTGTAAGGATCAACTAGAACTGCAGACAATACCAAATTTCTTTGTAGTTTTCCCAACCTCAGTCGGTGGTGGTGGTGATTAAAAAAAAAACAAAACAAAAACCCCAAAACCCCACTGTTCTGATTCTTTAGCTTTTTACAATATTAATATGAAAATGACATTTTAACACTAATGGTAGTTGTAATTTTTTAATAAAACCACATATATAAATATGGGCAATTCCAGCAGCAACAGCATTTCTCAGCAGAACATGATTAACCATCTCAATTAATATCATGTGACATGATTCTCAAAAACAAAGCACAGATGTCAACCAGTTATTAGGACTACTCATACTGTATACAACCAAAATTTCCATGTCGAAAGCTGGGGAAAATGATTTCCTCTTCACAGAAGTATAAATGAAAATAAATTGCTCTGAAAATTAAAAAGAGCATCAACAGAAGTGGTTTTTTTATTGTTTATATTTTCAAATAGAACTGCCATGTATTAATTGCTCCGAATTACAGTGTAGATTTCTTCATTAAGGATATTGACTCCCACTGAAAGTATTAGTTAGATAAAAGAAATGAAGCCTTTGCTTCTGGATTACCAACACAGCTATATCCAAAGCCCTGGAGGTGATCCACAACCCACTTTTCTTGTGTAAAGAAATGTCTTGGAGGTCTACAAGCAATCTAGTTTCCATGGCTGAGGACTAAGATGATGATGTGACCAAAGATTTAGGTCCATAAATCTAACAGTATAGCATTCTTAGTTTGATTTAGGGTAAATCTTTTCATAGAAAAAGTTTTGAGCCAGAATATACAATTCTCCATCTTTTTCCCGAACTGCATGTGCTCTGACAAACTGAAATTGCTCCAGTGCAAATTCATAGAACTCATTCTCCATTTTCCAGATTTCAGACTGCTGTAGCTTGGCAATAGTTTCTTTTGTGGGAAGTTTTTTCTCAGTTGTTTTCCTAAGATGCGACTTCTTTCCTAAATGCAAAATAAAGCAATAACTTCACTTTCAAGTTCACATGCTCAAAAAATGTTTACAGTCCTTTGTAATTTACAGAGTTTTTAGATTCTCAGTGTGTTGATGAACTGCATCAGAAGGAGCAGGCTTTAATCCAGAATTTATTAACACAACATGTAGAGTTGGAAAACTGCAGCCCATCTCACTAAATGTTTATGAATCTTGCATCCATTCTTTCAATTCCTCCTGTTTGCTCTAATAAACTCAGGAAATGAACATTCATTTAAGGAATAAGATTACTCCATATAACCTACCTGGAGCAAAACTAGTGTTTCAAAATTAATTATTTAGATGTTAATCTGGTATTAATTGCTAAGAATTTTAGGGACTGCAGGAGAGACTTCTTTCATAGAACCATCAAAACATTAAAATGTTTTGATGTTTCATGGAAAAAATGTTTAGAGTCATTGAGTCCAACCACAAACCTAACACGGCCAAGTCCCAGTCAGCCATGTCCCTGAATGCCACACCTACACATCTTTTAAATATCTCCACCACTTCTTTACATCTTTTAAATACCTCCAGGGAAGGTTATATTCAGCTCAGACTATGAAAACCCCCACTGTTCTGCTGTAGTTCTCTGTAGCTCTCCATAAAAGAGAAAGAAAGTCTTGTTTTCATGTGATTTCAATTGTCTATTTCTAATCAAAATATAATCTCTACTAATAGCATTTAAACCATTATTCTCCCATCTAAATAGGATACTATAGTCTTATCATAAATTATACATATGCCAGATCCCTGTTGAACAGAGTTTCTGAGACAAAGATGGCCAAAATGATGACCAAATTTTCCCCAAGGAGTGCTGCTGCTTTGTAATTAACTTGTTAATACTACATATCTAGGCTCTGTACAACACATCCTCTTCTCCCTCTATTTGCAGATAGAAGTCCTGCTAAGATAGATCTTTTCTTCATCATAAATTGCATGGCCAGCTCCTAGAAACGGAGCTACTTGTAGCTAGGAGTGCAGGAAGATAAACATCTACTTGGGTCTCTGCATCCCTCAGGCTTTATTGCTCAGCCAACCAGGCTGCATTGAGCACAGTTAATTCCAGCAGGGCTTCTGAGGAAATGGAAATCTGCCACATCAGCCACTTTATGAACCTGAAGCCACTGCAAAACCTTTAAAAAATATTCTGTTACAAACACATCACAATGTAACATGCAGTATACATACACACCTGCATTTACCCCAGCCTTAAATATTGACAATTTGTGTAAGGCAGCAAGATACTTGGACTAGCACTGGAGAGGAGAGAAGAGAGAGACGGAGAGCGAAGGAGAGCGAGAAGGAGAGCGAGAAGGAGAGCGAGAAGGAGAGCGAGAGAGAAAGAGAGAAAGAGAGAAAGAGAGAAAGAGAGAAAGAGAGAAAGAGAGAAAGAGAGAAAGAGAGAAAGAGAGAAAGAGAGAAAGAGAGAAAGAGAGAAAGAGAGAAAGAGAGAAAGAGAGAAAGAGAGAAAGAGAGAAAGAGAGAAAGAGAGAAAGAGAGAAAGAGAGAAAGAGAGAAAGAGAGAAAGAGAGAAAGAGAGAAAGAAAGAAAGAGAGAGAGAAAGAAAGAAAGAGAGAAAGAAAGAGAGAAAGAAAGAGAGAAAGAAAGAGAGAAAGAAAGAGAGAAAGAAAGAGAGAAAGAAAGAGAGAAAGAAAGAGAGAAAGAAAGAGAGAAAGAAAGAGAGAAAGAGAGAAAGAAAGAGAGAAAGAAAGAAAGAAAGAGAGAAAGAAAGAGAGAAAGAAAGAGAGAAAGAAAGAGAGAAAGAAAGAGAGAAAGAAAGAGAGAAAGAAAGAAAGAAAGAAAGAGAGAAATAAAGAGAGAGAGAAAGAAGAGAGAGAAAGAAAGAGAGAAAGAAAGAGAGAAAGAAAGAGAAAGAAAGAGAGAAAGAAAGAGAAAGAAAGAGAGAAAGAAAGAGAGAAAGAAAGAGAGAAAGAAAGAGAGAAAGAAAGAGAGAAAGAAAGAGAGGAAAGAAAGAGAGGAAAGAAAGAGAGGAAAGAAAGAGAGGAAAGAAAGAGAGAAAGAAAGAGAGAAAGAAAGAGAGAAAGAAAGAGAGAAAGAAAGAGAGAAAGAAAGAGAGAAAGAAAGAGAGAAAAAGAGAGAAAGAAAGAGAGAAAGAAAGAGAGAAAGAAAGAGAGAAAGAAAGAGAGAGAGAACTGAGAATTTTCAAAAAAAGGGTTTTTCTTTTCTGTAGGAGCATGATCCAGCTGAGAGACAAATCTGGCAGAGACTCAAAACTATTCATCTAGATCTAAAGAATTCACACTTAAAAAGGTAGTAAGTAGATGAAAAGATCCATGGAAATCAACTATTTAAATACCTGTCCGGTACAGTTCTGTGGCACCCCTGAAGAACCGGGGCAAAGCTGCCTCCAATAACATGATAAAGTCTTCAAGCTCTTCAGTAACTCCCACAAGGAAGTATTCATTAATCAGATTGTATTTGGCTTGTTCCAAAGCCCATCTGCTTCCCACATTCCTAAAATGACAGAGAACAATTATAGCAAATTCTGATGTCAGCCAACAATCCTTGGTCCCTAGATAGGGATTACTTCACAACAGGACATTTGTGTAGGAAAGGCAAGACTTACTCCAAGTTATAACCATCCTAACTTCATGTCCCTTTCCAGTTTCTCTCATCTGTGTTCTTACCTAAAAATGTGAGTCCTCTACTTATAAAAGAGTCTCAACAAAAATATGTGGCGTGTGTGTGTGTATGCTTAATGCCTCTATTCAAGCAAATTTTTCAAGGATTTACACTGTGTCTGTATTAATACCCTGTCTCCACTTTCACATTAGATACCAGAAATCTGGCAAGAACACACCTTCCCTTTTGCACCTTTCTCTGCTTCTCCACATGGCCAGAGAGTAGATAGGTCTGAATAACAGGCACTGACAGAGAAGCTCCCAAGTGGCCATTTACTTTGCTTGTGTTTGAATGAACAGTACCTTTGACAAATAATTGCCCTTGATATCACTCAGAATCTTTCAAATAATCTATGGGGTTTTTTTGGGTTTTTTGCTAAAGAGCTTTTTAAAGCCTTTGCCATTATTATACAATATGTTGTATTGATAGATGAACACCATTTGATTTTGTTTCAGTTTCTGCTAAGTAGCATTGACTACTGGATATCTGGTAAAGGTTTAAAAAGATGATTTTATCCTTATCTCAATTATTGTGTACTCCCCAGGAACTTTAGGAGCTTGAACTAAAGTATCTCCATTCCTAAAGGATACTGTAGTCTGACATAAGAGAAAAATGTTAAGACTCTACATCTGCAAAAATGATTTTTAAAACTGAAAACATATGTTTTCCCTCATAGCATTAGTGATACAGTATTTTAACATACTGCTAGTTTAAAGAACTGCAAAACTTTCAGCAAATCCATTTTCAACACTAAACACATTACTCAAGTATCCACTGCTTCACTCTGCCTCACACTTTTATCAAATGGACAACATACTGAAATTTGTTAAAGTTTAGATTTCAGCACTGATGTACTTGACAAACAAGCTACATTTATTTCCCTACCAGCATTCTGAGCTGTGGCCACAGAAGAATGGAATTTGAAGCCAAAGTTTCTCTGGAGCACAGTCGGAACCTCCAGCTGCCACACATTCATCAAAGGTCTGCAACAAAGACGAAACTGAGCTGAGCTTTAAAATCTCATACGTATCAAACATCTCAAACTGGTTAGTTGCTAAACGTGGTGGGGACAGAAAAACACATATATGATGTTCTAGAAAAAAAGTAAATTCAAGCCTTGCTTTCACAGTGTTATTAGGATGATCTATTGTCTCAACTAAACAGGACTTGGATAGTCTTTTATGGTTACAACTAATGAACAATTGATCTTACCTGATACATTGATACCTTTGATATAACTTTAGCAAAGGCTATTTGTCAAAACTAGCAAAAATAGTCAATAAGCGTTAGCATAATTGTTTTCCCCTATAAAAGAAGTCACTAAAGATACAGCATCAAATGCCATCTGGAATTGTGTAATCCTGCAACAGCTGGATGTTTATAACACAGAACATTGTGCATGTTTTAGATTAAACAAGGTTCTATTACATTTTAATTATGACAAATAACTTCCATTTCAGAGACTAATTTTGTTTTGGCAATCAGAAGAACTGAAGTTTTTCAGGGCATAACAGAATATCCCGTACAATATTGCTCTCTACATGGATATACAGCTGTAGTAACCAAGTTTCAACTGCAGTAACATAGGAATGACAAGGAACATAGGAATTACAACAGGAACTCCATTAGTATTGGAAGGAATTTGTAAGTGCTTTACTGTGTCACCATAAAGGAAGTATTTATGATATTTCTAATCAAGATATAAGGTCTGTATCTAGGATATATTAAAAAAAAAAAAACAGATAACATAGGCAACTTTTGAGACTGCTTCTTCAGTATAATTACAAGTTTCTGTTCAAAGCAACTATGTAAAAACATATTTGTTTAATTACTTGTAGTTAAAAACAAGGACAACATAATTTGCTTCTATTTTGAGGTGAAGTTTATGAGATAATTTAAAAAAAATACTGATACTATGCCAAAGTAGGGAGTAAACTGTGGTGCCCTGGTTCACATTGAACTCTGAGTTTAGAATAGCTTGTACATGTTGCACATCATAGATAAAAACACAGCTTAAGTAGGAAAACAAGACATTGGTATGCATTCCCTAGCATAGTTCTCCAGAGAAATTCTGCACTGATCTATTGTTAAATGTACCTCCTAAATTATGAATGTTTATACTAAAAATGAACTGGCATCTGTGTAAAGAAAGATTTCTGTGCTTATACCTGCAGGTTATTTTACAGTTAATAAGCAAAAGGAAGCAAGCCATTTTCTAAGTAGGCTGAAATAGGACAGACTTCCTTCCACACTTCCTCTTATGCACCTACCTTGGCTGCACCATCCAGTGATTTTATTATAAAATACCCTTGCCTCTACAGACTGTGCATTTAGAGCCAAGCTATCTATGACTGGAAGCACAGGGATACAGAAAACAACCTAGTTAAAACTTCTTCTGTATAAATGCCGTGCTATGGACTAGGAGGGGACAAGAGTATAAAGTGCATTGAGATTCGTTTCCACTAATAAAACAACTGACTTCCAATAGAAGTATTTTCTGACCTTCCCTATTTTTCATTTGAAGAGCTTTTCATGAATCTACTGTAACACATACTAGAATAAAGACAATGCAATTGGCTCAATCCATTTCTGAGCTTATTGAATTTTAGAACTAATGTATACAAAATTTACATAGTCTATATATGGACAGCTCCCCACGGACACTTTGGAAAAATAGTACTACCTGATTTAAATGAAAGAAGCCAGAAGTTTTATATAGTAAATCAATTTCACTTCAAATGAACTTGAAATGCTTACAGAACATGTTAAATCTGTATAACAACTAAATCTCTCAGACCTAAATAAAGTGGTATCATAGCAACAAAATGAAAAAAGCATCTTCAACAGAAAAACATAAAATAAATAATGCAATGCATTGCAAGCATTATAAACAGGAATGCATTTGACCTTTTTCCCAGCAAATCAAAGCTTAGAGTGCAGTCTATCAACCAGCAACACTAAGAATTTTTGGCATGTTTCCCAGTGACTACCTAAACCAGGTTATTTGGATTATAATTCAAAATTAAAATAAACACTGTTAAATTTCACTCATTTTAGTAAGTTTTATGACCTAGTGCAGCTCAGACTTGGCAGCATGCTCAGGTTTCCAAGTGACTGACCTCCAGCTGGAAAGAGGAAGACAGGCTACAAAAGATGAGATCCTATCTCTCTTTTTAAAATTGCCTTTATGATATCATATTATATCACCTGTTCATCTGTTTAGCTAGTTCTATAAAGACAAATTTTAAGCTTAATTTCAATTTATTCTTGAAGCTTTCCTTTTCCTATGCTGTTGTGCTGCAGGATGCCTGGGCAAACTGAAATGCAGTAGCTGAAGATGGCGCTAAATCCTAAATAACAGAGGAGCAGTTAGTTCCCAACTGGAAAGAAAAGAGGAATGGTCTGTTCCCAATATTTAAAAAGCACTATTTGGATGGGAGCAGCACACAAAATGATTACTCACATTTATTAGTTGTTACGACATTTATAGATTAAGCTGTATTTAGTGCGATTTTCGGTTATTTTTTCAATGTCTCTTGGTACCCAAGCAGCACTTATCAACAAATTAAATTATCAACATAACAGAAAAACAGCGTCAGCTTAAGAAAATATTGTCACCGAAACTGTATAAAGTGCTCAGCTCTGTAAAGTACAAAAATTCATTACATTTTATAGGATTCCACACTGTTCTAGCTACAGCTTTGTAAACCATACTCATATATTTAATACCCTGCTTTTCTTCCAAATACTAGAAAAATTCAAACCAACATGGCCAAAAAACATCATACTGCAAAGCATGACAGTGGATGTATAGATTCTTTCTGGAACAAATCCATTATAAAGCCTGGATGATGTTGCCATCCTGAAACTGTATTAGTAGTCAGTGTTTGAATGTGCTAACCTAAACTTATCTACAGCCACCTAAGACACAAGGAGGAAGTACAGAAATTTATGTATCATACTCTACAGTTTCCAAAAAGACATTGAAATGTTTCCATTTTAAAAAAAATAGAATAAATTGGCTTGCTAATTATATGAAAATAAACAACAAAGCCAAAGCATGAGCAGTTCTACAGCTTTTAGTGAAAAAAATGTGTCTCAGTCTTCAAGAAGAGATGTAGCCTTCTTACATAGGAGGATAAGCCTAATTTGCTAATTATAATTCTGGACACCTAATAACAATTTAAAAAAAAATTATTTCATATTTTTAATAAATTGCAATATACAGTGAATTTATAAAGGTACAAAGAACTTACTAATGCCATGTTCTGCTCCAGTATGGACAGGAAATGGAGAATATAACTTAAAAAGCCACCATTATCACCAAGGCTGATAAAAGAACAGGTTGGCTTTTATCAGAGCATTTAAAAAATTGTTTTCACATTAATTTTATTAAGTTAAGCATATATTATTGGGTGTACTTTACCTTTTTATCCCCCTGTTTTCGCCTCCGTAGCCCTGGTCTGTAATCATCTCCAAAGCGCAGAAAGTAATAATAAGAAACTAGGCGTTCTATAGGATCTCTTATGACATTTATGTAAATTGGTTTCTTTTTAACACCAAATCTAAAGTAAAAGAGGAAAAAACATCTTTCAATGGACAAATCAAAGCTTCTCATCTAATATATAAGAACCTATCATTATTGCTACAACTGAATCTATACACAGAATACATGATAGTGAGAGGAAGTTTAATGATCGCTTCTTTTCATCCTCATATCCAGAGCATTACATGGATGGGAAAGTTAGTTCAATTTCAGTCTGCCTAAGATTATGATTTTAAGGACTTATTATTAAAGAAACAAACAAAACAGACATATTGTCACACAAATAGGTACTAAACATGTTTACACAACCATCCTGACTCTAGACATGCCTTAACCAGTTTAGCAGCCATGTACATGTTTATAATAAGTACAAGAAGTTTGATATTGAGTTCCTGCTTGCGAACTGGGCTTTGCAATGCTATGAGTGGTTTTCCTGGCAGGTCTCCAGTTGTCAGAGATATTAACAGCAGGAAGGCAGAGCTCAGAACCCATCCATTGCCTGGGTTGAATGCATACAGCTATGCTTATTAAATATAAGTCTAAGATAGTATCTATAACCATATTAACTTCTCTATTGAAAGATATTAAATTTTCCCTTAGACATTTACCCTTCGCAAATTTTGATGTACTCCAGTACAAACAGAAGCCTGATGAAATGAGGTGGTTAGCTCATGTGACACAGGAGAAAAATTTAAAACCACCAAACTGTTTTGTGCAAATGCTACATTTCAAAACCATCTATGTTTAAGTCAGCTTTTACAATACATTTCTCAGTTTTCTTTTCCATTTGAGAAGTGCTGTGGCAAATAATTATGGTATCCAAATATTAAAGAGTTTATATCACAATGGAAATTGCAAGTGTGTCAAGTGCCCTGAAGTAAAGCTAGAAGCTGGGAAAAAAAGATCTCTTCTGTTCCTTTGCAAACTGGGAAAGCGTTCTGCATCGAAAGAGGGCCATTCATGCCTCCTAGCTTGGCTAAAACAGAGCACTCATAGTTTTAAGATGCAGTACTATGATTTTTAAAGGGGTACATTTTACAACCAGATACTATGCATATGAGGAACATTAAGTTGAAAAGCTGAAGAACAGAAATTTAGCAAAAGCAGCAGAAAGGAGGAAGTTAGGAAAAAAACCAATTAACAGGCATTGCTTTTGCCAAAAACCAGCACTACAGACAGAGAAATTGTTAAAGGCAACAGAAAGAGCAATTGATTCTCCAATGCTGCCAGTAGAGTACCAATGAGTCAGACTGAAGCACTCAAAGGCCAAACTGCTGACATCTGTCTGCATGCCAGCTCTGACTTCCCAGAGCCTGCAGTGTAGAGGGTGTGAATGTTTCAACCATTCTGATGTGAAGTCCATGCCTCGAACTACACCCTCTTTAAGGTCCACTGAAATGCATGAGACATGCACGTGTCCCCTTCCACAGATGACTGCAAATGCTGAGGAAGCTGTAACAAACCCTTTTGTAACAAACCATTTCCATACAGCAGCATACTCAACCAATGAATAGCACATATCTGCGAGTTAAATGAAAATTACATTTTCATTTACAAGAAATGCTTGTGCTGGATTGTACAATCACCTGCATTTGCACACCAGCTTGCAGAATTAGTTTCAGTTACAGTAACATAAACCTACTAGTAACATAAGTTATTACTGTAACTTTATTAATAATGATAATGAATTGGCAATTGCATTGTCAAAGAACTTTTTTCCCAACTATTTACCAGAGAAAATAGGGAAAAAGAATGGATAAGAAATTTTAAAAGACAAAAAGTAAAGGGAAAAAATTTAAAGTTTTATTACCATAATTTCTACATGGATGGATTACAATAACCTGTCCTCAATACTCTGAGTTATCAATGGAATATGGTACTTTAATTTTCAGCATATTTTAAGAGGTACTTCTGATATTTGACAGTGGACCTAAGTCTGATGTCTATGTATATAGAAGCATTGACTCTTCTGAAATATTTTACATTTAACTACAAGAATGTTCATTACAAGAACATACCTCACAGCCTTAAAGGTGTGGGCCTTGCCAAGCACAACCAGCGTATTCAAGATATTATTTTAATAATGAAAACCCAAAGTATGAGAAAGCAAGCTGTTGTAGGGAAAAAAAAAAATCACTCAGGTGAAAGGATAACAAACAACAAAGACAAGGATAACACAGTCCCGGAAGGAAGATGCAGATGAAAGAAATCTGTGAAATTGCTTAGATGCTTTCTAGATGTAAAATATTTTAATTCTGGGAGTTCCAGTATCTGAAAATGTTTTCAGCTTTATGAACTAATGTATAAAATGACATTCAGCTTTGGTGCACCAGAAAGCTGTTACTCAGTTCAAGCATTTATTAATGTTGAAGAATTTTAATTTTAAAAAGGCAGAAAAAAAAACCTAATGGATTTTGATATATTTTATTTGATTGACTGATCTGTAAGTAACTTCTTTTGCCTGTTACTTTTTGTAAACCTGGTGCCACTAGTCGTTTTCAGCTACTACTGTAGCTTTTAGCCTTTTCTGATAATGTACTGTATTGGGAATCTGCACAAGCCTTGCTTCCCCATCTCATTCTTTGTAATAAAAAGTTCAAATTAAAAATCATGTGTACATGACAGAATGAGAAATTAAACAGAACGACTAAACAAAAGGAATTATTACATACAAAAAAAGAATTTAAATAAATACTTCAATGCACAGAAACAAAAATGCAGAGTGAGTCAGCAAGAGGTAAAAGTAGCGGTAACTATCATTTGTACAGTCAAATGCACTGAGATCTGAAAATTCCACTTCCAATTTTAAATCATCTTCCACATGCTCCAAGTGCAAGATGAAGCACTGCCTAGTAAGCATCTTAAGCAAAACTGACTTGTCAGTTCAAGGGGAGGTTTCCTAAGACTGAGCTACTGAGGATCACAGCTTTAGATCCAGAAGCAAAAATAAGACAAGAAAAGAAACATATGAAAGTGGGAATAAAGATATGATCCTGAACCTTTGAAATCAATGGAAGGATTTTGATGATATTTTATTTAATTTTAGAAGTAGCAGCATTTAACTCCACAAGAATTACTTCAATGCTTTTTCTAGCAAGTCAAACTATTATAGACCAGAAAACTACTTCAAAATATAACTTTTCATATTTTTGATAAAGTACAAAGGGATACTAAGGTAGAGAAGAATTAAATAAATTAAGAGGCAGGTGGTGTTACTCTCTATATGAAGTATTTTTGAGACTAAGTATGTTAAACTTCCCCAAATGGGAAGCCAATCCTAAAACAGAGCTGCCAGTGTTTCAGAGGAAAGACATGATTTTCAGCAAAACAAGCTTGGAATTTAGACAAGGATTACCAATCCCAGTATATCACCTTTTTTTTTTTTTTAAGTGAGACTCGGCTACATTTTATCATGCAAGAGAACAAGAGAAATGAGACGACCAAGCCCAAACGCCGGCCGTGGGGGAAGGCCAGCGGGCGGCTCTGAGCAAGCTGCAGGTGCCGGGCTCCGGGCGCTAGAGGGCGCCGGCAGCCCGGCCGGAGCCCAGCCGCAGGTACCGCCGCGGGAACGTACTTGGCGAAGTCCAGGTACGATATATGGCCATGGTAAAATCCTGGCTTCATCTCCTTCCAGGAAGTCACATTCTTCACAAATCGGACCTGTGAAAGTGGGCAACAAAAAGTGTTTCTGTACGGCTCAGCACATTTCTCCATACACGGGGTTTCCTGGCTTTTAGTCATATAATGAGTTAGATAAAAAAGTCTATTTTGAATATTATCAAAAAATTTGTGCCACCTAAAATAGACTTTCCTGCAGCATAAAGATGACCGATTTTAGATCATCAAATTTAATGATCAGAAACTAAACAAAAGCAGAATACAGAAATCAGAAGGACAGTTCAAGGAAAGCTACCACAAAAACATCAAGACAAACATTTATATTTTTGTCAGTCCATTTTATTTGTAATTGTAAAGGAACGTAGGAGTCTCTCCGTAGAAATGCAAGTACATTGATGGCATTGTCAATGCTCCATATTCAGTCCCTCAAATAAAAGTGTACCAGATTTACAGCATGTTCTTAGACCTCTTTTACTGGGATGTATGAAATTAATCTGATGGTTCATTTGCTCCTCCATCCCAAAATGCAATGCACAAGTAATCCAGAAATGCTATAAATGCATGTAATGTAAATCAGATCTATAGTTTGCTATTTTGAATAGTCATCTTAAGCCTAACATTTCAGTGAAACTTCCATGCTAAAGCATGAAGTAGCCCTTGAATGAGAGCTGATAGAGCAGTTATTGGCAAACTTCACAAAAATAGGAATAGCTTTACATTTCAAAGAACAAAATAAGACACATGCCCCAAACCAGAGAGCATGATCAAATTAAGTGGGACATGCAAATCCTGATAGAGCTTGGCTTTACTAGATGAACAGAATATTTTAACATCAAAGCATGTAACTGAAAGTTATTTCAAAACTAGTGAATTGGATAATAACGAGAAGATGATAAATTTGTACTGCCTGAGCTGTCTGACAAAGATATCCCATTTCTGAGGCTGTGAATTAAAAGATAGTGTTCTTCACACATCTGCAATATCTTTTCTGTTATACAGAGAAACAGATAACCACAAAGATTCTGAAGTGAGACAAGAGAGACAAAAAAGTTTGAGAGCTCAAGACAACACGAACTAATATTCTGTAAGGTCAAGTGGATCGAAAGTGTCCTGAAGCATAATATTTACCAGTTGAAGATTTTAAGAGGTGAGACTGGCCTGCTGATTCTTCAGTTGTGCAAAACTTATGGTCTACAATTTAAGAGGTTGCTAACCTGTAATTATTTCTTTAAACACTGCCTCTTGGACTCTCAGATAACAGAAATTTAAATTACCTTTTAGTAACCGGCAACATTAATTTTTTCAGTGTACAAGTTTCACAGTCTGTGCATTACAAAATTTAAAGCATATATTGCACATGAAAATGGTGGGAAATTGAGCTGAAAAGCACTGCACAATGTTACACAACGGTGTTTCATAAACTGCATTGGCTTTCTGTCTGATTTTGTCCATAGCACAAACTGATAATATGGGACTTTGAAGTTGAACTACCTTAACTGCTACTGAAATAAACCACACTTCCATTAACTGCATCTTTTCAAGGTTAATGACCAGATATTTTCTGTGTAGAGCCTTAGCTATAAATATTTCTCTACCTGGCAAAGGTATTTCCTAAATACAAAATATAAATCACCTTTCATTCCTTCACCCACAAACCCCAAATGTCATGGTTGGTTGATACAACTCTGCAAGTAAACCAGTTATGCTATTTCGGCTGTGCAGTGCAGCCAACATATTAAAGTGTACATTTATGTTTCCATGAACGAGCTTTTTGGAATCTCACATTATCTAGATTTCAATTTCTAACAGACTAGGACTAGACATAAGGTAATGTTAAGTACAAAATCCCAAGGTTTTTGTTTTAGATGCCCATGCCAGCATCTGGCATCAAATCATAGATTTTTCAGTAAGTTAGAAAAATCTTTTATTGCCTTTGTCTTACTGTGTTGCTGTCTGCTGTGGAAATAATTTTTAAAAACATAGGATGGATAGTCTAGCCTCTAACACCAGAGAAGGTAAGAGAAGGCTAGGAAGGTTTTACAACACACATCTGTCTTAAGATGCACCTGCAACATGCTAAGCCCCTGAGAACTATAGTTTTTAACACCTGTATCTAGCCTGCAGGTAAGAGATTTTTTTTTTTTCTCCCACAGTTTGCAGCATTCCAAAAGCCAGAGTTGTTCCAGGTCACAGGCAACCTAATGAGTCTGGATTCACACATTTTAGGTCAGAGATGAATATTGCTCCCTGCTTCATACTGTTAAATATGATCAATTTCACCTTTCTTTTCAGGGCTTAGCAGATACTGGAGCTTTCAAGAGACAGAGAAAGCTTCTCCATCTGTGCCCAATCGAATAAAATTTGAGGTGACTTTAGAAGTTCAGATAGATGTGAATGGAATTCCTGTGAAGTTGTTTCATGGTGCTTTTATATAATCAGCTACAAAGTTGCTTCACAGCCTTTAGTAAGTGGGAAATCAGCTGAGGTTCACTGAATTAAAAAGCCAGATCAAACGCACTCTAGGGGCATAAGATGTCCTGAAAGGTAAGTTAAACACATTCAGTTTCTAGGACAGTAGGAATTTAAAACAAGTCCCAGTGAGCCAAAAGGAGGAAAAACCCAACCAGCATACCTGGTCTGAGAAAAAGCCATGTGTGCAAACTAAGTGATGCTCTAAGTTCTTATCTCTGTCCATTAACTGCAACCATCAGTCCCTCTTCTCTGCAGTCTGACCACACACACTCACATGAGCTCATGCACACTCACTCACAGTCACACACACCCTCACACATGCGTGTGTGCAAGAGCCTGTGTGAGTGTGATTGTGTGTCTGAGTGTATCTGATGGCATGAGTGTGTGCATGACTGTACTTCTCAGTGTGAGTGTGTCTGTGTGCATGTGTTAGTGTGCAAGACTTTGAGTGTGCATGAGTGTGTCTGAGTTAGCTCTGAATCAGAGGGTCAGGAATGCTGGAAACAGGCAACCAGCATGCCTTTGGCTGCATACCACGAACAACCACAAGGCAAGCTCAAGGCAAGGACAGTTGAGAAGAAATTTTGTGAGATGGTGAAAAGATTGAATTCACCAGTTCAGCCACAGAACAGCCAGGATACCTGCCTTGCACTAATAGTCCTTTCTCAGAAGGAAAAATTCAATTGGCACACATGCAGCACTCATAACAGAGCTGCTGCAGCCTTTTCACTCGTTCCACTTCTGACATACATGGAAACTTGCACTAGCAGAGGAAGTAAGTACCACTAAAGCCACTATGTACTGTCCTCTGAGCAACCGTTTTAGAATGTACTTGAAAGCAAGATAATGTATTTTCATGCTGCTCTTTTGAGAAAAATCGAGAGAGAAACTGAAGGAGAAAAAAACCCCAGAATCAGAAAACAGCAAGCTGAGGGATTGAAACACTGGATAATTGTAGCATTCATAACAGTACAGAGAATGTTCCTCACACCCACTTTTTAAATAACATATCTAGAATACATGCTGCAATGCAGAACAGTCATTTAATTTAAAATGTTTTAGATGACAACTTCACCATGTAACAAAACCAATGAAGTTTGTGTGGTTGGTATGCCATCCTGATAGCCACAGGCATTCTTGGATGGACAAATTGTCACTGCTGAAACATGCAACCAACAAATAAAACTCAACCAAACAACTACTCTGACTTGATTACGAAAAGCAAGTGTTTCTACTACAGACTACACAGGCCAGAATGCAATATAGGCAAACATGGCACTCAGTTTGCTGCAAAGAAAAGGCCACACCTGGGGAAAGAGGGGCAGCTCCCAGGATCCTGCTGCCAGAGATGCTGCAAAGGAAAGGAGGGCTACTGGGAGAAGTTAAACCTGAAACTAGAATGTGTGTTAGGAATTCTTACCAGATTATCTCAAATCAGATACATACTATATTTGGAGTGGATTTTAAATATCATTTTTTTCATATTGCATTCAAGAAGTAAAGGTTTCACATATGGACAGAGAACTTAAAATCTGTTACAGAACTACAGTAGTTTGTAAAAAGTACAGCAGAAAAACTGCACAAAAGAACACTCACTAATTTACAAACTTGTCAGGCCTGAGGCAATCTTCACCTTGCTTAGGGAGATCTGCTTTAACTAACAGTGTCACTAACAGAAAAATTTTGTCTCTATTATATGTTTATGTATTTTACTACTGGCACATATACACCTAACGCACCCAAATAAGCTATACTGGTGAAGGTGGCATATGAATGTGTCATACTAATCCAAGCCCACACAGAGTAAACATCATCAGCTACCACTCAGCACCTCTGCCATCTCTAGAATTACGCACAGTGACTTACAGTGGCAAGTTGTTATCTCCATGTATTAAAGATGAATAATTATTTGTGCATCTTTGAACAACTGTGCAATATGTAAGTTCTTCACTGTCAGCATGTCCCAGTTAATGGCCACCAAGGAAGAACAGTATCAAATGTCTAATAAACTACATAATTTACCACTTTGGACAAGAGCATGGTATCAAATGAAGGTAGGACTGACAGTATTGTGTACATGCTCAGCACAGACAGATTTTCATTTTTCAATACATTATTATTAGAGAGAAGATGAAGAGTTTCTCTGCTATAAAACAAAGCCAGCAAAGGACAAATTTTATTTAAGTTCAAACAGAAGTAGGAATTTAAGATAGCCTGTGTTTAATTTATATCTATTTAATGACTAGCCCTCCTATCCTTTAGGACAGACCTCCATTTCAAGACACAACTTGACAGAAGCCAAATTTGTTTCTGAAGTGCAGCCTAGGTATGACTGACTTGAGCATGATTTTTAATCAACAGACACAGGCTTATTAAATCTTTTGAAAAATCACTCTGCTCTTAGTGCACTGGTCTTTAGTACTTGTTCTACACAGTGACAGTCTACCAGACTTGATAATCACAGTAATCATATATGACAGTATCACCTTCATACGTAGGAAGCAATTTTACAAGAGGAAATACTCAACAGTAACACAACCCCACTATCACAAAACAGATTCCAATATCACTCAAGTCCATTATTTCCACTGCACAGAGATCCCTACCTCAGCCTTTCTCCCACATACAGAACTGGAAGTGGAGGGCCTTCAGCATCTGCTTTCCCCCTGCCCCAGTCCAGCTGTGCTGAGCTGCTTTCGGCCTGCAGACATGCACTTAGAGGAGCTGGAAGGCTCAGTGCTGACATGCTGCAATGCAGAGCAGCTCCTGCCTCTGCTGCGTATCAGCTTAAGTGATCAGCATACAACCGGCAGTACAGAGTTCGGAAACATTTGTTTTACAGGCAGGGATGATGACAGTGATGTTTCAGATCTCTAACCTGGATTCTCTGCAAGAGCACTCATGATAGACAAGGAAATATTAATGAAAATAAACCAATAAACATGCTTCCTCAGCCCAGCCTAACAAAAAGGACTGAACCCTCATCATCTTCCGATGATGCACTGAACCCTCATCATCTTCTTAAAATACTCTTTTTAAATACAGTATCTATGATAATTTCTAGTCCGGTACTACAGTGATTTTAGTAAGAACTTTTAATGGATGCAAAGTGACCTGTACTTCACAGTGCAAACTATTTACAGGCACTTTTCTGTATGTTTTTTATCACCTGTGAGACCTGACCAGCCCCAGTACCAAAGACAGAAGTCTAGACCTGACAGCATGGCACAGTGCCTGCACTACTCAGAGAGCAAATTGCCTAAGACTGCATTCACTGCAGATGGAGATGACAGGCAAGTTGTATTACACAGCCAAAAGAGCTATAACAACAAAGGTCATTTCCACCCCAGTCATGCCCCTCATTAGCTTTGTTTTTGTCCAATAAACAGACACTTACCACCTCCAGTAGCCAAGCAAAAACCTAAAGCTATTAAGAAATAATATTAATTCTCTATGAAGAAAATATGAAAACATTAGATTTCATTCATATTGGAAAATGTGACAAAAAAGCCAAATACATCAGATCACCCAAGTTTACAATAGCAAACTTTTTTTTCTGTGCTATTCCCTCATTTCATAAAGACATCCCAAATTCAACAGCTTACCTGATCTTGCAGAGACATAACAGGATTATTTTTGGTTGTATTGATATGTAGAACATGGTATTTGTTCTTCGCACAGAGATCATAGGCAATATTTGTGAAGGATGTGCTGGCAGTCTTGGGTACTCTGTTATAAATAATTACCACATCATCTTCTTCATCCAGTGTCACATCTTGTCGGGGACCATCTACTGTATGACGCTGCTCTATTTCTCTGACTTCATGCCTTGCAATAGCCCTTTCTGTTAGGAAGAAAAATATAAAATTTCAATGTAACTGTCAACAATTCTAAAGTTCAAACCTGAGAACACAATCTGGTGAAAAGCAGTAACTCCTCAGCAATAAAGGAAACACCTGCTGTACTATGCATTTCTGACATATCTGAACAAAACTTCATCAATAAAAATGAATGGAAGACAGTCCAACACAGAACACAAAGCCTAGAAAACAATGTGCTTAGGGAACACAGACCATACTCTGACTCACACTGATGTCACTGTCTTCAGAGTAAATGTCTCTATAGTTAAGTCTCTAATGCACTATGAAAATGGTGACATCCCTGAAATATCCCACATAACTTCTACAATACCCCTAGTTAAAAATTATAATAGAAGAAATAAATCAAACAATTTTAAGAATATGAGTCTTCTGGAAATAGTAGAAATACTAACACCAGAGACCACAGTCAAGTGACTGTGCAGAAGCACTGTCATTCAGATGAAACCACTGGGTTTTTATTTCAATTGATACAAGCCCCAAGAGTAAAGCATTACAATAAATGGCTCTGCAAAAATTCAATTACTTTTATTAATTTTAAGTTTGATAAGAATAGAAGCAAGAGGTGCCTACAAAACAGGTAACATTAAGGTGAGTGATCTCTGAGTAATGAAATACATCAAAAAGAAAGAAACATGGGAAGGCAAGCTCTGAACAACACATTTTAGCAGAGTGAGTACTTTGCAAATAACCCATCTTTCCTATTATACAAAGGGCAATACTCAGAGTAACTGAACATTGCTTCAAGTGCTAAAAGATTATTTGGAAAACAAAACTCACAGTATTACAGCATTTTTTTTTTTTTTATGCTGCAGATTATCAAATACCCTGTGCTGACTGAGGTTCAGGTTTTTTTCTGATCCTGATAAGTATGTACATTAATACAATTTGTAGTACAGATATCAAAGCACTTTTTCTCATTCATTTATGGTGATACTGCTTTTAATAATGTATTCAAATAAATCTGCATTTGTCAACAGTGTAAGCTGAAGTTGATATCACAAGAGTAACCTGTATTTCTCTGTATTACGTTCTTTTACAGGGTATAGCTCTTTATGTACAACACGCTTGTAACAGCAGCAGCAGCTCTTGACCTTTACTTCCCTCGATTCTTTAGCCCAGTTCCTTCTATTCTCTTTCACCAAATCTCTTTAATTATAACACAGAATCACTTTAAAGCAGAATCAACAAACTGTGAATAGCCTACCCTTTAATTCCACGTAAATTGTCTTAAACCACAAACTTCCATCTGTCTGAAATGCTTCAAAGCTTAAACTCACTCACTCTCTCATATGCTCATATCTCACACCCCATAACTAAGTTACATCAGTATGAAAATGTTTGTAGGAAATGCTTATTGAGTACATCTCAATTTTCCACATGACATCTGTTGCTCCCCACTACATCAGTCACAGTTTTTGCTCCTTCCTTTCTCATTTGCTACCTCTCCCATCAATGCTGGCAAACGTCCTATTTTGGAAAGAGAAGAGGCAACAGACTCAGGTTTCATCTCTCTGAAGATGGCTACAAAAAAATGGGGCTGGCAACTCTCCCCTTTCTGCCAGTAATAGATTAGAGGAAGTATTTGGTAGGAAATATAGTTAACCATGTGGCTGCACAAGGCTACATAGATACTGAATACCACCTAGAGAGGCTGAAATTAAACAAATTTAATTGGCATTTTCTACACCAGAGTAGTAGATCTAAGCTAGATTTGAATCATAGCTGCTCAGAACCCCAGGGCTGATGAGGCTGGCACAGAGCTTCCTCTTTTACATGGAAGAGGGAAACATTTGTGAGAGAGAGACATGATTTGCCAGAGGATTGATGAGAAGTATTCCTCTAATGAGGTATTTTAAACCTTGATGATTCAAGAATTAGCGTGATAAGGGCACTTTAAAGACCATGCAGAAGATATAAAAGCTGCATGATTGGATGCAATTAGCAGAAAGGCTATTGCATCCAACCACCTTCAGCTTCTTCCCACTGTGAGGGGGAAAGCAAGAACTCAGGTATGGAGCAGAACCTTCACAAGCCTGAAGTATACAGACAGTCCTATTAAGGGGGAAAAAAAAAAAAAAGAGGCTTTAAATTTCAAATTAAAACAACAACTAATCTTTAAGATGAAGCACTGAAGTCACCTTTTTGAAGTAACTGCAGTAGTTGAAAAACAAAAGTTGAAATGAAGTAAAGGATGTAAACTGCTCAAGTGCAAGGGAAGTTGAAGTGAGAAGCAGAGGAAGCACCTGGAAGTGTCTAACCTGGTCAGTCATCCTAAAGGCCTATTTCATTCTAGTCTATGAGTAATAGTTATGAAGACTGCTAGTTTTGTAAAAGTGCACATTTTTTTCCCAGTCACAAATAGTTGGCAGTTTTTCCTGTGAAATCGGGAAGCTCTTCTGATACTTACTGAAAAGTCAATTTAATTCTTAAAATGATGCATTATCAATTTTATTTATTTATAAGGTTAATTTATTATTTGGAGAGAGGAAAAGGTACAGTAATCGTAACATGCTGAGACTAGTCTTTGGGATACATATGTAATCAGAAGTTAGAGAATTTAAGGAGTTAATGGGCATTTTCATCATTTGCTCTTCTATAAAATTTAAATAATCTTGGAAGTAGAAGCCCTATAATGGCTGAAAAATGAATGATGTTATATGTTTTTAGAAATATGGTAGAAAATGCAATGCATGCTTTAAAGATATTTCACATGTGGAAGACAGGGAGCAGTATTTACTAAATATATTGTGTTTACTGAAAATCTCCTTATATGACAGCCCTGCAAACATACCTTTGATTACAAGAACCTGTCTACATAAGGTTGGACTTGTTTCACTGAAAATAATTTCAAAAAACTTTAAAAATCAGGATGGGTGATTTCTTTCCTCTCAGAGATCCAGTGGAAAAAAAATGTCCTACAGTCACATTGCTTTCACTGCATTCATTGTTGTAGGAAAAACACCTGTGCCAAATTATTAAGAACCAAATGCTTAGACAGGGTTAAGATCATACCCTCTAAATTCTACATAACTACACCCATTTAAAAAGATATGCAGCATTTAAATAAGTGATACCTTTGAATACAAGACAGGTTTTCATAAAACTGTAATACAGAATAATTTTAAGGCATAAGATATTCTGTCTCACACTTTTTTATTATTGTTTGTTTAATTTCACTGTAATACACAATATAATTGCTATACCCTTGGGCTAAACTCTGTTCAACATCTGCAGTTGTCCTGCAAGCAAACTTTCATCAACTGCAAGGACACTTTGTACACAGGCAGTACCAATAACAGTTGCTGAACTGATTATTTATCAACAGATGAATTACTTGCAGAAAGTCCTTAGCTGGCTGAAGTAGCTGCTTTGCAAGCAGTAGAACAAGTTTGTTTTCTCACCTTCTTGTCTACATTTTCTTCTAAATCTCCTTTGTGTAACTCAGCCTTTTAGCATAACTTACATTTCCTGAGCCATCCTATTGTAGCAATAAACCAAAAAATATCATGGCTAACAACAAATTGGTTTGCCAGCCACATGCTACCAGAAAATAACATATAAAGGGCAAGTAAGTTTTCTCCTTCAGCAGAAACATTAATAGCAACATCTCATCCTTGCGCCTTCATTTCAAGGTCACTGCCCTTTCAAGTCAAGGCAGCTTCTCAACAAGCTCAAAAGTTACTAACAAGAAACACTTGGAGAGAAATGGACAGGCCAAGGATCTCAACTAATAAAATCACCTGAGCAAATGCAGTGGACCCCATACATCTAAAAATATTTGAAAACCCAGATGAACCATATTTACATAATTACAGAAACAAATCACCCAAATAAACAATATTCAAATAATTATAGAAACAAATGACTGGGATCATAAGCAACAGTCTACATTCCTTGCACATTCAAACACATAAATGTCTTAGGTAAAACAAGCTTATTAGCATTTACTTCAAATCCAAGTGTTAACTGCATACAAAATCTTCCCAAAGAAAACAGTGTGTCATGGGTTTTAACAACTTAAAGATTAACAAAACCAAACATTTCAAATTCCTCACATTTTTCACAGAAGCATAAGAACCTCCTGGGATTTCTGAACAAAGAAATCTATCAAAATCAGAAATCCTTCTTTACCCTCTAACTTAGTACTTACCACTCTTGATGAAAGACACATTTAGAGCCTTGCTGGCTGTCAAAATCAAGTTCAACTAACTGGAAAAATGATTCAGAGCATAGTTCTCTACTCTCCCAAACTATGTTCTTTGTCCTCTACATCTCTTTTCCTTCTGTACATATCTACAGATATTATTTAGGCTCTCTCTTCAATTTGTCTTATGTGCCTGCCAGGCTTCACTGTGAAAGCTCCCACTCAGATGAAGAAAGACTCAGTCTTAAAATAAATTTTAGCTCAGCAGCCTTCATGTGTTGCCCTACAGAAGAAAAAGACATGGATTCAAACTTCAGCCATGCTGGCTAGATGTGAAGGAACTGGGCAGCTAGCCTTGATAGCACCACCCCTGAGCAAACTGTTGCTGCCTATCTGCACTACTGGATGCCACGTTAAACCAATAAGCAAGTTTCTTCGAGTTGGGAACAACACCAAAGCCAGGTGACTTGGTGTCTCAGCTTTCTTTCCACTGTGCTCCCAGGCCAATTAGGCAAGCAGCTGGTAGCCTGAGGCACTGAGCAGCTCTCAAGCTGCTTCCCTGCCCAAAAGCTGCGATTAATATGATTGGTCTAAATACTGACCCCGAGCAGGACTGCAAACCTACTCACTATGGACTCCTTTCTCCTCTGATGAAGAATGAAACAGCTTAACAGCTTAAAACCAAATCATTATTCTGTAGCAAAGCTCATAAATTCATGAAAATGAATCATTTTCAACACCCACCATATACACACAGACTTCATCTGTCACTGAAACGTGGCCTCTCTGGGAGCTGTTTAGCAGCACACAACTTACAAACCAGAGTGCAGCTGTATGTAGATACTTCAGGGATGGAGAGAAGAAAAAGAATCAATGGTGCTATGACAATTTATGGTCATGGAGGACTTGTGTCACTTTACCCAATTAAATATGAATGAAAATTTTAGATTGAATTAATAAAAACTGCGTTAAATTTATGCAAGGTATCAGTATTAACATACCAACTTTTTCAAAGACCTTTATAAATTACAACTATATTCTGCTCTAGTTTGAAGTCCTACTAAAGAGTTTCTAGAGAACCACCATGGGTTCTCTAGAAACTTAATGAATTAAAGACCAACACGTATTTGTGGGCAATAATAATAAAAGAGATTTCTAACAAGCAAAAATGCAGTTTTGTTTAATTTTTTTGAGTCACACAGCAAGAACACTGGTATGCAAGCAGCAGCAGCCCATTGCCCTTAGACAGAGGGTAGAAAGTCCTGTTGCATTCCCAGCCCCTCACACACACTACCACCAATCACTTCACAGCTTCAGAAATTTTGGTTAACAACAATACCATTCAGGGAATGACGCTTGTGGAAAGCACTGCAACTGCCTTTTGCAGTAGCCATAACTTATTCCAGTTAAGAGAGTAACTTGGACCTTTTACTTTCTTCTTTTCTTAGATATTTATCTGTGTGGTTCAGAACAAATTTCCTAATTAAAAACATCTTAACCCTTAAGGTTTTTTAGTTATTTACATTTTAGACAAAAAAGACTGTTGGTCTCATTTGCAAGTCTAGCTGTCCTAATCAACCCATGAAATACCTGCTAAAACCTTTAACATTTACCTTCAGGACAGCCTTAGCACATATGTGCTCTGAACCCAGTTCTGACCTATAGCAAGCAAAGATCACACGCAAAGCACAAACCAGGATGGAAATAGAGTACAAAGCTTAAAATAATACCAGAAAAGTAATTTTTAGCTTTTCCAGTCTGGTCAAAACCCCCACGTTTTCTTCCCCTTCTAAGAATTCAGTTGCCTTATCAACAAGAAATTCTATTGACTAATTTTAGAAATTTTATCCCAGCTTGTTTCTTTTCCAGTAATGTATGAAAAGAAATAGGTACAATAGGTATTTTGTAATAAACCCCAGTAGTTTAGTGACCAAGTAGAAATCACGAATATAGCCAAAACATTTTCTTTCATAGTGGTTAATGCACTTTCAGAACAGAAGGAAAAGACTGTTCTGCACTTCAGAACTGCCCAGACAGAAGAGAATGGTTTTCAAACTCCACTTTAAACTCCAACAAATGCTCACTGAAACTAGTTAAAAGAAAAAATAAGAAATCCCAACACAGACAACCAAGTAGGCACTGAGATCGGTAACTGAAATCTAATGCAGCAGCTGCCTGAAAATTAGAAGAAGCAATTCCAAAAAGCCTACTACAGTTGCATTGGCATTTGCTATCTGTCACTTTATTTCAAGACAGCATTTTTGCCAGGACTTTGTTTTGAACATGTAAGTAGAAGCATACTGATTAGTGAATAATACTGTTAAGGCTTTGATTTTAAACTAAAAGACAAAAGGTTTACTCTTAACAATGAAATCACTATCCCACATCTATATCCAACCTGGTTTGAACATCAGAGACTGCATTTCTCATTTTTCTGCTAATTTTGTTATGGAAGAGAGATTAGGGTCTGACCAAATACTTGCTTGCTTGCTTTATTTTTTTTTTTTTCTTAAGACTATAGTTAACATACAGCCTTATATCTTTTTCTTCTAGCATTTAATTGACCAAAATATCTTAATTAAAGACTATGGATTTAAGACCAAGAATACCATGCATGTACCATTAAGTCAACCTGTCTCTTAGTAATATGTAGGACAGGTAAGGGCCTACATCTCAAATTGTCCCAAGAATGGCAAAACTAGACAAACTCCCACACGAAGTTAGATATCAGATGAATTGCATATTTAAATCAAATTTTAGGTACCCCAAGAAGCAAGGTTCCCAGAAATAATATGGCTTATATCAAATACTTGGTAAAATAGCGTCCAATAGAACAGAAAAAAATAGAAGACATAATTTCACCTATTAAGAAACTTTCAAACATTTGTAAATGCTTTAAAACAAAAGGTGCATACTTAAGACACATCTTCAGCTATAATTACAGCATCACTGCTATGACTCCTGAATATTGCACATAATGCTAACTATAAAGTTAGATAAAAATCTACAAAAGCAACATGTTTAGGCACCATGATGTAGAACTATATTTAAAATAAGCATATGTCAAGCAGCTCCATGAGCTTTCCAACTTCAGACTTATCTGTTTTGCATGACCCAAGTGTTGACTTCAAGTGACGAATTAGCACAAAAGCAAACGCAACAGTCACCATTCATCTTTATTTTCTCCCAGTCACTTGCAATTTCTTGTTTTGTTAGGACAAGTAAACAGCTGTAAAGAGAAGGATGTAATCACACAAGGAAAAGATTTGTGGCATTTCAGAACACCGGAACTGTCAGTAAACTGTTATGAAGCATTGTGACTATGATAAGAGCAAAGAAAAATAAGTTGCAAACCAGGGATTTGTTCTCTAAATAATAAACCTCAACCGAGTATATAACAGCAGGGTTTGCTCTTATTTAGAGTGCTTTAATATCTTAATGCAGGTCTGCAATGTTAGCAAGATAAGTTAATGGAACTGTTTTTTACACACAGAGTTGTCACAAGCATTCCACTATACAAATATGCATGTCACTCCTTCAAGAACAATCCAATTCAAATAGTGAAAAAAAGTAGGATCAATATAGAGTGTCTGATTCTATTTAGTAAGGCAGCCTGGAGACTGGTGCTTATTTATATATATTTGTTATCTATATTATTATGTGAGCTTTCTGCAGCCATACAATCATTTACTTTTTTAAAAGAGTATTGACTAGCAAAAAAGCAAAATGAATCATTAAAGTGTCTGTTAAAATCATTGAAAGACCTATACGGAAGGACAATGCTGTATTCTAGTAAGTCGTCATCAGTTTAATAAAACTAATTGCTAAGATATACTGTTATTTGCAACATATTGCACTTATACCCCTGCTTGTCTTCACACTTCTTGGCTAAACTAACCTAATCTGGAAAACAAGCTATTGCCATCTGGTCTAACAGCCAAAAAAAGGAAGACAGCAAACAGCACTGCCTTCTGATCAGAACGGCAGCTGACGTGGTTAAGGTAGAAGAGCTAAATATTTTACTAGGAATCTTAGGAAGTTGGAGTACCAAGAATAACCCTACAAGAACTCTGTGTAGCACCAACAGATAAAGCGTGATATTTGCTTAATTGACACTGGCTATGTATAGATTAAGCAGTGATAAACATGATTTCTAACCTTAATGTTGTTATAGGAGTTTGTGTAAAACAGAAGTTTTGAAAGTTTTAAAGAAAAGAAATGAGCCTGCGTGCTTTATGAGCATGAGGCTGTTAAGTCATCACAGAATTAATTTTCATTACATTTTTAAAATACTGATTAGATAAGCTCTTAGTTATATTTTTTGTTTTCTTTATGGAAACCATTTATCTTGGTCTTAGCTTAATTTAAGAACTTCAATTTAATTCTATACCCTGTCTGCTTTATACATAAATCAGAAGTAAATTTTATTTTTCCCTCAAAATGTGAATTGTTAATCAAGATATTTGCTATTTCACGTAGATAAAATATCAACACAGATAAAAAATACTGCTTTATCTTTTTTTTCCAATCTAAGGTTTGCAGCCTAAAGACCTCCTCTGCAATGGAGATCAAAAAGATAAGCATGAATAAAGATAAGCTCTAACAACATACAGAACACTTAAAAATTACATTTCAGGAACATCAAAGCTATTTTAAGTAAATGAAAGTACAAAAGCCCCCCTATTTTTAATTAAATACTAGAATTACAGCAGACACTAAATTAAAACTTTTTAATTATGTCTGGAAAACTCTTCTTGCTGTGTCCTTCCCCCCTTCATACCTAAGTCCAAGCTATTATGAGGCAGAACTAGGAATAAAAATACAGGCAGCATCAACCTGGTTTGAACCTTTACAAATAAAATAATCACCTGCTTTAAGGGGAGCCCTTCCCCTTTGACTTTCAGAGGATTCAAAGGAGCAGAGGCCCAGTGGACTCAAGGAGTCCATAGAGGGAACATTACAAAGAAGTCCTCTCAACACATACCCTGCCTGACCCTACTCTGGAAGTTCAGCTGGACTTTCATGAGAGAAGCCCACATGAAATCCTCAGTATGAGTTTGAAACCATGCATTATGGAACATTTGTGACACAACTAGCAGCTAATGCAATCCTTCTCCATTATAAGAAACAGTGATAATCATAGTTCAAATACTTGCATATCAACATCACTACTATAACATCTCTTTGCAGAAGACATTGATTAGCAAAATCAAAATTATACAAGCCAGAGTTTGACCTCATTTCATGTTAGTGTGATATGGAGCTCCTTGTGCCTGGTAAAAACAGAAACAGTCTAGGCTAGTGATGTACAGTAAGGTGGTTTTGTACAAAAAAGTTCCCTCTGGTAGCAGAGCCAGCTGGCTCATTGAAAGCCTCTTGGTGTTAATCCTGATTTAGATTGGATTAAGCTTTTTAATTAAAAATAATTCTTTTCCTACATGCATGAGAAATATTCCAGTATTCTTCCAAATCTTTTTATGAACAAGAAGGACTATTTGATGAGAATTTGTCCAGAACAAAAGGGCAAACAATTCCCTCAACTGCATCTCAGGTAGCTGATACAAAAAGCTGCAAACAGCCCCCTTGCTCAGTACTTTGGTCCTACAGCCGTAAGGGATGCAACGGATTTGTATCCATCAATCTCTACCAATGCTTCCTGACCACAATGCATAATCATTCATTATCAGAAGACATACCATCACTGAACTTACTAAAAGTCAGAACTATAGAATGTTGTGCTGGGTAAGGCAATGCCACTGAAATTAAAGTCAAAGAATTCACCCCAGTAAGTCCAGAGAAAAAGAAGAATCAAGATTCTCTTTTAAGATTTGAAATTCATTATAATATCCATTTTATGCCAAGAAAGGTGATTGAGCTTTACATACTGTTTTGTTAGCAGTCAGAATTGCACATTATGCAAAGAGTTGACTGGTCTTGAAAAAAAACCAAACCACCCCAAACCAAACACTAGGAACACTCACATATTTGGTCAGATTATCTTTTGCAGACATTAAGACTTTCAGTTGTCAGATTTTATTTTATACAAGCAAAGTAATCTGCTTCCAACAATAGTCAATAGGCTAAAATCTAGCATTAACCCATTTCTAATAAGGCTGAAACCTGCAGAGCTCTCTAAGGCAATAATCCTTTTGGTGCCATTGAGAGCGGAAATGTTTTGAACTCAGTACCGTGGCACTGATGGTATTTTAACTTGATCTTAAAGAAATATTACACGGTCAGCACAGCTATGAATAGCAATGTTAAAACTCTATTTTGAAGAAAAGGTTTGTGGAAACATCACAGCCCGAGTTCCCAAAGAGGCTGTGACACTGTGCCCTCATCAGGGGTGCAGGTATTGGTCTGAACTCAGCTTTCCCCAGAGAAGCTGTACAGCCATAACATTTCCTTTCTATGCCAGTATGAAAACTACTGAATTAATCTAAAGCACTTCCTCCCTGTTCTTCACATCTCCATTCATGAACCTGAATTCTCCTGAGGTGCTTTTGGTTTGAGCCTCCAGTGACCATCAATGGTTTCTGTATACACAATTTAAATTTTTCACGCTGTTGCATTAAGTCTACATCCTCAAATTCCATAAGCCTCAATTACTATTTTTGCATATATGAATAGTAAGGTTCAAAAGCTCATTTTTATGGTAACAAGCTGCAACCATGTAAGGATATATAAATAATTTGTTGATAATTCAAATAAAGCAACTTGTATGAAAAAACACACAAGTCTTCCCTTCTGCTATATGAAATGGAAGTTACTGCTTCAGAATTTTAAATCAGAAAGATATTTTAATCAAAGCTATTACTAGAGGGAGGGGCTACAAAAGCACTACTATGAACATCTGTGGGGAGATATAATGATTGATACAGTTTTTTATAAGAAATGCATTATTTTTCTGGTATACTTCAAAGGAAAAAAGTACCACTGATGAATTCTTATGACACATCACCTTCCAGATATATATTAAATAGTGAAGTTGCTCTTTAGACTCAGAGAGTAGAGGGAAACTTGAAAAACTTCTTTGTCATGATACAGACTCTCTGGCAACACTGTTACATAATGAATAAAATAACATAAAATAAAGTTAAAAAATAAATAAATGGAAATAAATTTAATTTTGACTCATGACACTCAGCAAATTTAATTGTCACCCATGTGACAACAGTGCTCAGAAGACAGCATATTATGTTAGGAACAATTCATACTGAAGTTTGGGCAGAAAAGACAGAGGGAAAGTCAGGAGGCAACAGTCATCTATAGTATGACGTGGTGCAAAGGAAGCTCCATGATGAGTAAACACTGAAAATGTGCATACTCTCATCCTTCAGCTCCTCAGTTACTGTTCTATATCTACTTCATCATTTTCATCTTCTTTTCCAATTCACAGTTTATCCTTAAAAAGGCAGAAACACTATGGCTGTATGTAAGTAGTAAACACCAACCTCTCTTGCTCATATTAAAATAATTTCTGAAGTCTTATTACTTCTACACTCCTTGATTAAAGTAACTTCTCTTAGTTTCCAAACAGCCACCTCAAAATATTTTCACACCTCTTCTGACACCTAGTTCATACCAACTTATCTTCTCAGGAAGGCAAGGATATCTTGGGCTGACATCAATATGCAGGATTAAAACTGACTCAGGGTAAAAATTCTCACTACGTTTCATACATCACACTATCAATGAGAAAATGGGTCACTTTTCACCAAAGGGAAATTATGTATCTTAATTGTGGTCAATCAGGACTTCACATCTCTGTACACTACTAGCCTATTACCAACTGAGAAGAGAACTCTCAAGCAAGATGCACGGCTGTACCACAGTACATCTGCACAGCTATGTTTCAGCAAAACTATGTCAAATTTAAAAGAGTTTATTTTGTCCAAGTGTCCCCCGTTCTGTGTTCCCAAAGGTGAACATATTATCCCAATGGTGATTTGGTTAAAGTACCAGCCATTTACTCCAGAGGCTATGGATAAGTCAATGTCACAAGACTGCAACTACAACAGGTGGTAGAAATTTCACTTGACTTTACATGTGGCACTTAAAAACTATCAGGAACTTCAGTAATTTTGTCTGCCCCATGAACTATTTTAACCATTTCTTCAGCTGAGGTACAATTTCTGTAATATACTGACTTCTAAAAACTGTATTAAAAATAGTACAGAGTAAGTTTTATTTCAAAATACAACATTTCCTATTTAACAAAAATGCAATGAGCTGCCACGGCTCTGCTCTGCTTTTGTGCCTTCCAGCTGCTCAGAGGGGGAAAAGGAGCTGGTTTAGGTATTGTGAGGTTTTGTTTTTAAATCATGCCTCTCAACACCTTAGAAGCAAAGGAGTTTCATGCTGCTCCTCTCTGAGGAAAAGGAGCCTGTGCATCAGTGCATGGCAGAGGTGAGCGCAGCGCTGCGGCTGCAGGGCGGTCATTGACACGAGCTGAACGGCGCTGTCTGGCCCGGCTGAGCTGTGGGAGTCAGACTGGCTGTCTCTGCACATCTGTTGTGGATATAAGCATTTGAGAACAATCCCTGCTTTCAGCCCAGATACGAACTCATCCAATATATTCATCAAAAAGCAGCTGAATCCAATGGCTTTCATTTTCCAAAATGATAGAGACACGTTCCCTCATGACTACAAACGTGACTAGTTCCTACTTCTGAACTTGAGATGGAATACTCCCAGCTCTTCTGTGAAGGGTCACCCTGTGCAAAGAACACAGCCACAGGAGGCAAACCATAGGAAATCAGCTTACTCATTGAGAACAGTTCTGAATTGATAACAACTGAGCTGCAAAAACCCATAGAAATTCACATTCATGCCACTAAAACAACTGCAACTGCCTTGGTGAAAGGAAATTCACCATGGATATGAAACGCATTTTTTTCAGGAAGTGAGAGCTCTTGATAATAATTATTTAGGCTATTACAAAGCTAAACCTCACGAGGCTGAGAACAGTTCTGCCTCTCAGAGGCACTTTCAGCCCAATTTGGAAGTCACTGACGGCATCCTGGCTCATTTAACACACAATACAGCCGTCCTTAAATTAGTCCTAAACTGATAAATATTAAAATGATTTGTCATGTTAATTTTATTATTCAGATTATCATTGCATGTGAAAGCAGGAAACTCTCAAGGAGTACAGGTATTTTAAGGTAACTTGATTGCAAAGTTTATAAAGAAAAGCAACAGCAATTTACCATTTATCACAGAATAGTTTGGGTTGGAAGGGGCCTTTTTAAAGGTCATCTAGTCCAACTCCCCTGCAATGATTTACAGTCAGTTGTACAGAAATCAAGACTGATGTGATGAAGAGCATGAATAACACAGGTAAGATTTTTTATTTGCTGTCTTGTTTTCTCACCATACAGTAACACGTGTTTCTCATTACCAAGTCCTTTTCCCCAGCCGGGAAAGGTGAAAATTTTCACTGTAAAACATACACTGACATACATATTTTCAAAAGCTAGAGTTTTAACAGTTTTATCAATTAGTCTAAATCACCTGAGTTCTCAGAATTAAAATTATATCTGTTACAATAAATGCTCCTTAATCTAGTCTTCACTAGCTGAGAAATACACTGCAGAGATCACAGAATTTTGCAACTAAGAAACATTTCGGCAATTTTCCTGTTTCTGTTGCCTAAGGATGTATTTCTGAGCCTAAGGATGTACTTTATTTTCTTATTTTACCATCGTAGTACAACTATGCAAACCTTTCTTTTAAAAAATACTGTTACTAGAAAGAGGAGGCACTATTTTTTCTAATTAGTGGGAATTTTTGCATCAAGGAAGCTGTCTTTCAAATGAGTTCTGTGTCTTCACAATTATATAAAGTACCCATTTAAGAAAATAATTAGTATGTATAACAATCACTTGAAAGCCTATCTCCTGCTATAGGACATTTCCATTGGGCAGCAATCTGGACTGCATTATAAGACACTATTATACATGAACAGATGGAAATCATAAACTGATATTTAGCTACAGACTTCCTGTCAGAAACTTATATAAAAAGAAAAGAAGGAAATATGCTTAACATTTTCCATTAGCCAACATCAAATCACTGAAAAAAAACAGAGGCATCCATGTAATGCCTATAAAACAGCAACCTATTTTAATCCGTATCTTTTCATGTCCCTTGCATATCAGATAATCTTATTATGCCTATGTTTTTATCCTGAGGCACACAATATAGGATCAAAACCAATAAACTACGTACAAAAGAACACACACACACATTTCAGTTACAGTTAAAAATTAAGACTTCTCATATTTGAATCCTTAATTTTGGCTGAAAATCAGTAGAAGGCACTGAAGCACTACAGAGCTTCACAAGTTTGTCAGAACTGATTATTGTATCACAGGCCAAAAATGTATTAAACTTTCCCATTATAAGTTGTAATGAACTGTCTTGGCTAGAATAGCAAACACATTGTTTATATCATTGACATATGAAAGAAACTCAAGTTGCAAAGATTAAGGTATATAACACCAAAATTAGTATGAAAATAAACTGCTCCCTTTGTTTAAGGGCAAAGTAATATCAGCTGTTGCAATCAATACAGCTATTTTGAAATACAGTATTGTCTTGGATTACACTTAATCAGAACCTTCTGTTTCACTGCCAGGACTCAAAAAGAAAAGTAAATATTAATGCTATTAAAACACAATACAGAGATCTTTCAGTTGCTGAACATGCCATCCAAGAAGAATGGGGAGTATGGGGTATAAGGTACAGAAATCATCTGGGTTATGGGAGTTGTACTTCACAACTCATAAAACTGGTAACTTCAGCTACCTGAAAACGAAAAAATATCCAAAATATTATTTCATAAAACTTCAGAACACATTAATAATTAAGTACCACATAAATGTTTCCGTTTGTATGTAAGTCAATAGTAGTGTAAATTTTTAGTCTGCACCTAGGACTGAATTTGCTATTTTCTTTATGGATTTACCAATGAAAGCCTGTAATGCTATTATTCTACACATTCAGCTTTTTTAATTTAATTTTTCTTTCTGCACAAAGATAATACAAGCAACAGAACATATGGACTTTCTTCTGTTTCAATGGTCTTAAAGACAAATCAACCTTCAAGAACACCGATGGCCTCCAAAAATATTTAAATATTGGGAGTGCCTTTCTATTAATTACTCCAGGCTAACAACCTGGGGGTTCAAACACAACCAAGACAACATACTTCCCCATTTCATGTGGTGAATTCATGAGGTCAAACTGCATTAAACATGGGGAGGACGGAAAAGAATTAGAAAGAAAAACTAATGTATAAATTTGCTATCAATTAGAGTATGTTGTGTTACTCCACACTCCACTAAGAAGCGAACACTGAATCCAGAATTTCTTATTTATACATAAGTTCACATACTGTTGCATAAAAGTTAAAAAAGTCTGTGTTATTATTTACTGAGATCTGGGAATAGTCTACACAAAATAAACCTGGCAGCTCACAGCTATCTTGAAGTTACCCTTGGGAAGGGCATCAGAATTCTGCAATATTTGTCTGGACACAGCTAATAAGCCTTGTCATTCATAATTAACAATGTTCTCCTTTTATTTTATACATTATGCAGCTGAATAAGAACTTGTCTGTTAACCCAAACTGGAGAGAAAGAGTCTGAAGGTTTACTGAAAGCCACCATTAAAAAACAACCACAGTTCTAGCAAGTGAAGTTAAAATAAAAATAGCCATTAAAAACAAACAAACAAACAAAAAAAAACCACTAAAAAAGGTGGGAAACCATCTTAGGGAGAAGAAAAATATACCCCTCTACACTACAGTGAAAGAATGCCAGGCACTCTTAAGGGTTAACCAGATGCACTTCAGGTAAAGAAGTAGTGCTACTTCCAGACAAAAACAAAAACAAAAAATCCAGCAGTTTCAAAAACTTTTAGAAGTTTTTTAAGGTAGCTTTTAATGGACTTGAATGGGAACACTCTGAGGCCAGAAAGCAATGAGCAGCCTGAGGATCCCATCTTCCAACCATTAGGCTTACGCAATCCACTGCCTCAGCCTTTTTTCTATGGCTGCTTTATCAAAGAATAAATACAAGTATTTGTTTATAAAGCTGCAGGAATTTGAGGGGGAATGGACATGTGGCTTTCTTTATCAGAAAAGTGACAGTCTTCATGGATCTTTTTATATGTAAGGCAGTTGAGATAACATTAGGTCTTGTCCTAATGGATTTTGTTTTAGTATCTTCCAGCTCAGAAGTAATATAACATGACATACAAAAGGTTTGTGAACAGGCTGAGAACACTGGGGACACCACTTCAGCTCCCCTTAAACTCCCTCCAAGCACAAACTTCTGCTCTATAGAACAAACCTATTATTATAAAATTACTCAAGGTATTTCTCTGTTCATTTATTAGAGACTGAATAGGAACCAAGAATACAGAGCTGCTGGTCTGCTTAGAGGAAGTTTACTAGCATGTAGCAATACAGCCAAGTGAGGAACCAGAAGATCTTTCAATACACTTAGTATTTGTGCTGGCAGACACAAATAACAGTAATCAAGTTTTTTGATTGTAGACCTCTAAACTAAAGGGGAAGAATCATCCAATTCCTTTCTTCCCAAAGCTCTGCCACTGGGAACAAAGCACTTACTTCTTGTAGGGGAAAATCGCACCCAGTACTTAATTGTAGTACACCCCGAAACAAATCCCAAACTAAAAAACCCCACCCAAGGTAACTCCCTGCCACCAACACCAAAAGCTGCTGATCAGTACATAACTACGCCAAGTACTTCGTAGTGAAGTTCACAGCTGTGAGTTTTCAGCTATGATAGCCCTGTTTGTGTTCTGTTCACAGCTACCAGTGTCTTCTCAAACACACCTTGTCAACTCTCACTGGTGTCAATTTAAGCACCAAGCCTGCAGCTTGTTTTTCCAATGTGAAATCTCCCCAGTACTTCCTAAACCCTCTGAAGCTCCTACTCCTCTGTCTTAAAAACACCCAAATGTTAAGATGCCCACATACAAGTTGCTGTTGCCTAGTTTCCATTAACAACTAAAAATAAAGTAACAGGAATAAAGCTAAACACTTAGGGATAAAATCACTATTATTCTGATCTAAGAAAATTCACATTTATCAGTCAATGCAGAAGCAGTCCAGATTAAGACAATGGCAGTTGAAAGACAGTTCCCCCAGGTCAATACACCTAGAGAAAATAAACAAAAATTATGTTTTTATTTCAGTTAAGAGTTTTGTTCTACTTTGCATTCCACAAATTCTATACCTTAGCAAATTTTGGCTATCTCAACTTTAATTTGTTAAAGTTTATTCTGCTTTAAAACCCAGCAGGAAAATTAAACCCCTTCAAGCCATCCCATATCCCCTGCCTCCTTCTGATAGTGGAGGAAACACTGGGAGAGATTATAAAATGAAATCACAATTTACTGAAAAATCGCAGTACCCAGAACAATATTAATAAAAGTGTACAAAAGAGTGTTTTAGCCCCAAAAGGGGATTCACCACAGAACAAGCAAAAACACTTCCTGAAGACGGCCTCCGGTGTGGTTTCCCAAAGGCAAAATGGTGAGTGCGCTGGGCCTGCGGTTCATGGGAAAACAAAGGCTTAGCTTCCCCAGGCCCAAAACGGGGAAAACAGGGACAAGGCAGAACCTGCTGGGACCTGACAGGGCTCTGAGACAATTCAGCCCAGCTTCTCCTGGGCCTGACTTTGTGGCAGCGGGACTGGAACATTCGGCTCGGCTGCAGCAGCCGCAGCTCGGGCCTCACACGGCTCTGCTGGGCTCCGTGCCGGTCTCTCCCTTGTCTCTCTTGGGGAGCCACATCTTGGGCTCATCGGTGCTGTCTTTCAGCACCAAACCACAAAACCTGTAGCTCGCAGGAGCCAGCAGCTGTGGAGAGGGGCTTGGTCCGCCAGGCTGACCCAGTGCCTGCACAGCCCGAGCCTTCTGTTTCCAGCTGCCTCCTGCTGACACCACAGCCGCGCCACGACCTGCGAGGTATTAAACAGCGCTAGAAACTCCAGCCCTTTTCTCTATAAACATAATGTGAATCATTTCTCTATCTTCAATAATTTTTCATTTTTTTCATTATTTTCAATAGTTATTTTCAATAATTTCAATTATTGAAACGAATAAAAAAATTACTGTCAATTATTTTCAATAATTTCTCTATAATCAATAATGTGAAACAATAATGCTTCACAAGATATTTACCTCTGGTAATTCATATATACTTCCTGAAAAAAAATCCCACTTTCACCCTGAAGAAGCTGTGAACACCAGACAAACAGAAATCACTTGGAAGTATTTATTCTTAAGTTCTCTTATATATGTCAAGGTCTAGATAATCACTATGCTGTGGCAAATGAAACTATTTGGGTTCGTTTCAGTTGTGTTTGTTCTCTGCTCCATGCTGTATTTTTAGAGATTTATCTCTCAATCCAAGATAGTCATATGCATTTTTATACCTATATTTTGTTACAGAAAAAGAAGAAAAAGAGAAGGAAAATTTCTTTTACAGAATAAAACATTGATATAGCAGTATGCAGATGACTAATATACAGATTAGGTGCTTGAAACAGCTTCTACTTCAATCATCATTTCTCTATTTAACTATTCAGTAAAATGAAACCAACCCTTGACTGACAAAAAATACAAAAATGTCAAATTAAAATATTTTTTCAAGTTCCAGACATATAATATTCTGCCGCTCGTACTGGTGGTCTATAATTATGCAACACGGATATAGCATACTTATGCAAATTAAACTTATGCTAAGGGATCAATTTCTCCATCCTTGAAGTGCAGAGACCCAGCAGAATATCTTCTAGCACAAAATCAGAACTTCCTTTGAGTGGAAAAAATTCTCAGTAAAAAAAATTAAATATGTATATTTGAAAGACTGTGTTCAAGACACTAGAATTCTTATTCCAAAATGAAAATAATCACTCTTCTGCCTATCACTAGGACAGCCTATTGTCAGTATCTATTTTGGAACTGACTATTATATATCAGCTTGAACGATATATAGTATCATTATATCAATATATAAATATCTATAAATATATATCTATATATATATCTATATCTATATATAAAATAAATATATCCCAGCACTGAATGAATGCAAAGGTTCACAACAGTGAACTGTTAATTCATGTCCTTTCACAAAGAATCTGGACAATTAAAACATTGCTGTTCCTTCTCAAAACAAAGCACACCATCATACTGTCATATAACTTCAGCTAGTATGTACACTTTGTACACCAGTCAAACTCTTTGTAAAATCAAACCCAGTGATCATCTTTATGAAGCTGGTCAATAAACTTGTGCTTTACTACCAGAGTGTCTGCTTCCTTCACAGTATTTATAGTAGAGGTGATAATAGATGTCTCCTGCTTTTGTTTAGCTTTCCTAAAATTCCAAATGCCAGTGCAGTATTTGTCAACTCCTTTGGCCTCTCAATTACTGTACAGAAGAGCTCAAGTAGACACAGCAGAGCCTGAGAAGTACCATCCCTTAACAGGAATGAGGAATGGGCCATGTGTCTGCTCCTCCCCAGCCCTACCTCCCATCTTAGCCTCCTGTCACAAACCCATTTCCATCAGTGGCTTAAGCCAGTATGGTAAAACATGAACAGGTGACAAGAGTTTTCAATGAAGACACAGCAAAGAGCTGAAGGAAACGCAGGACTGATGCACATTTTCAATGGCCATATCAAAATATAACAAATTCACCTCCCAGGGACAAAGATTGATTCTCAGTTTGATCCTCTTGAGATATTTGCTTCATCTGGAAAGCAGTGCTAGAAATTCTGGGAGAAAGGTATTTTGTCGAAACTCTGATGCTATGGAAATGTCATAGTCATTTCAACTAAGAAAAGGTTGGGATGGTAAAAGTCAGACCACTATTTGCTTTGCATAAAGGCAATTGAAAGAAAAATTCATATTTTCTCAGTAAATTCATGGGCTTTAATCAAACAATTCACGGGAATAAAGTCACTATATATATAGATGAATATTATTAAGAGAAAGCAAGTTATCATTGTGTTGCTATTACTGGTCTCAGTTACTTATTTTTTCCCTGCTGTTGTCCTACAGCTGTACACACAGATATCCTATTTATCCAAAAGAAAATGAATTGTGCAAGGTCAGTGCAGAATAAAGGGTGCAGTCCGATGGTCTGTGTTTTAACACTGATAATGGATGGCTTACCTCAGTGAGCAGCTGATAGAAAGCTGGTTTCTACTGCATGAACCGAGTTCAGGGACAGAATTGCTTCACAGAGTCTGCATATGACTTTTATGACAATTGGACACTTGACAGAGTGAAGGGTACTGCATTAACTGAGCCCTGATTCTAAGACCACAAGAATGGCACTGAAACTTCAAAGCAGGCCCAGCAATACTGTTATGGGCATGGATAGTGCTAAGGGATGAAAGACGCTGTCATAGAAGCAGGAAAGTGATCCTTTGGGGTTTTGTTTTTAGTCTTATTTCTTTTTCCTATAGCCTCATCTTTCTCAGTTTTCCATTCTACTGCCTGTGCTCTGCCACATCATCATTTGGCCAGAACATTCCATGGAAGCCAATACAAATTTCTCTCACCAGAAAATCTCCTGACTCCAGAAAGGTGAATGCTAACTTTTGGGTTAATTGGGTCAATTAATAAAACAATTAAATACATGACACTCTTGGAATATGAAGAGAAAAAATCCAATCAAAACACAAAAAACTAACCCACCATAAAAAACCCCACCAAAATTATACAGCCAATACAAGTTGACTGGCATTTTCTTCTTAATAAAGAGTGCCACAAATTATTTTCTTATGCTTCCTCTCATAATTTCTTATACAAAATACCATTACAAAGAACAGAGGTAGCACACAAATGAGGTCTGGCATCACCTTGTCTAAAAATATCTGTTTTTCCCTCTATATATATTTCTCTGTTTCTCGCAGCTTTAAGCTGATTAGGTTTCTACTTTTAACAATGGAGAGAGGAAATAAAGCAAATATAACAAGAAAAAAACCACACCAAAACCAACCAACCAATAAAAACCAAACAAAAACCCCACCACCACCACAAAAAAAAAAGTTTAAAAAAACAAAAAAGCCCAAAAAAACCCCAAAACACCCCAACCCCCCAAAAAACTAACAAACAAAAAATACCCCTGAACCCAAAACAAAACACAAAAAATAACCAAACAAACTAACAAAAAAACCCCCCAAAACAAAATCCAAACCTGCTTCCTTTAGTATGCAAGTCAAAAAATTTTCCAACATCTTTATAAGCACCTGTTACTTGTTGGTTCCAAAGGAAAAGTGATACCAAATCAGCAGAAGAGAATTATGATTCCATGAACAGCTGAAAATGGAAAGTGATCCTCTAAATTAAAAAGGTTGAGAAAGATTAGGGAAGTTCAGATAAGATTTTTGTGTAGAGAGCTAGCAATAGGAATGACTTATAAAATATCAATCTATAAAACATCATAAAAGCACATCTAATATAGAACTTGTAGTAGGGATAGTTAACATCAGTTTTCACCATGACAGCAGCTTGTACTTTAAACTAGTTGTTAAATTCGTGTTACAGACATGCACATAGTAAAAGTTAAATTTAAGTCCTGCCCTTTTCCAAATGTTAAGAAAAAGTACTTGATTAACATTATGTAAATGTATTCCTATTTTGATCATGACCAAGCAGAAAGTGTTCATTAAAATGCAAACACAATATGCTGAGAAACTGTCAGTCCACTTCTTTTGCAAATTATTCATTGAGAGTCAGGCACTACATTAACACAAATTTCTATGACAATAAATACACACAGATCTGAAGTTTAATGTGGGAAAAAATGATGGGAACACTCACATTTTGAGTGTTTTTAAATGTGTGACTCTAATACACTGTTACATAAAGTTTCATGACTAGTGATGGTCTGATTTATATTTTGTGAAACAGCACATTTGATACAACTTTCTGGCTGCTCCCCACTAATGCTATTAACTTAGTCAAAAGTTTGTAAAACATTCTGATAAAAACTCCTGTATATTTACATTTTTACACAATAAACAGTAAAACTACTACTGCTAGAGTTTAGTCCAATGTTTACGCTGCACTGGAAAACAGAAATCAAAATTCGTGAATATGCTTATAAAGATTAAACAGACAAATGTGCTTTTCCATAGCTTTAAATGAACATTAAAAAGAAGAGAAAGCCAGTATTCAGAATACCAGAACAGGTATTTCAAAGTAACAGAAAAATAAGTACATGTTCTTGTTTGAAGTTTGTTCTTGTAAAAATCTTCATGGATGTGATCTGAGAAGCCACTAACCACACCAAAGGAATTGACACAAGCACTTTTTAAAGCAGCTCCACAAGCATGGCACTAAGTTTTCATGTTTGGCCAATATAAAGCAGTGGTTCCTTCCCTGCTCCTTCCTCCAGCCACCCTCCCAGATTCCACAACTGCAGGAATAATCAGAGGGAACGTATTTTTAGAACTTTACTCTCTGCAAAACAAATCTCAGTTTCTGATAGCTCACAGGGCTTGATTAGGCCTTTCACTATCTTTGTAGCCTTCCTTTGGCCTCTTCCTAAAAACATCTTTCTTACATTGTGGCACCCAACTGTGTTGCTAAAAACATCTTTCCAACTCTTACAGTGATTCTTTTTTACCCTTTTGGAGTACCACAAAGGGCTGGAAGGTTGCAACAGATGTTTTAATCTAGTCTTGTTTTTTCTCTTTCACTTCTGTGAATTACACCACACTTTAATTACCAAGCTGAGAAATTAGTACAACTATTTACTAAATTGATATTATTCTCAGAGCCTGAATTCCTAGCAAGGAGAGTGTTTGTACTGTTGAACAGAGACTTTTTCATAGAACTAGTAAAACAGAGTAACATTGCTGATACCAAGTGTCATTGCATTTACCTAGAGCTTCTGGATTCTAAGCTGGCGCACTACTAAAAAGAAGTATTTTCTATATGAAAGACTTTTAAAAGTAAAGAAAAAGAAATAAATATTTATGAAAAGTACCTAACTAGTATACACTTGTCCTTAATGTAATCATTGCAACCTAGATTTCTTCAGTCCATGGTAGTGCTTTCTTCTATCTTTGAAGTTTCTGGAATTACCATAATGACCACATCTACCACGAGACCTGCATGCCTCCAGAATTTATGGATTTAAACCCACAAAACTCCTTTGAGACTGGAAAATGAATCTTTCCATTTTATAAACAGAGGCATAGTACAAAGAAGCCATTTGCCTGTGCATGCACACATGCAGCCCCCAGCCAGAATTTAAAGCCAGACTGCATAAATCCTGGGCTCAGATTCAATCGTAGTATCAGTATCACAGCTCTCTGTAGCCCAGACTGACACAAGAGCAGCTGATATTTCAAGAAGGGTGTCCTGAAATCTTATTCAAGTTTGTATCTCCAAAGAAAGACTTCAGCTGTACACCAGAACACATTTTATTTTCTTCTTCACCAGAATGTTTTGTCAAATAGCTAGATAGGATTTATTTTGCTGCAGCATCACCTTATGCCCTAGTCTGCTACTAATGCAATCCTCTAATATGCATTAAATTACCTGTTTGGCCACTTGACACTGAGGTAGCTATATTGAAAGTACGTTCTGTGTTAGGTTTGAATCTTGCATACTGCAGAGGGTGAAGATAGCAATGAATTATCTACTCAGTGTAGATAATTCAATTACATTACTGCATTAAGTACAATACCTTATAAAATTCTGTTTAGTCACCAGTGTCCTTTGAGAATTACAATAGACACGAAACCATCAGGAAAATAAAAGTCAGCTGTTAAAAGTTTACCTTTCCCTACTCAGTTCTCTGGCGTGTATCAAATTACACAAATTATATACTTGAGGGTAAAGAACCAGGTGAGCAAGTATCCAGTCCCAGCAGTATCAGGTCTGACAAGAAATGACACTTTCCAAACTAATTAGAGTTTAAGAGAATTGTGTTTAGTTAAACTTAACTGTACTAATTTGGCCCCTTGAGAAAAAAAGGACAGCTGGCTTTCAGAGTACATCAGCATGGGACCATGCTGCCAGTACCTGTATAAAGACACACAAAAATTGTTGCTTATCTGTTCATGAAGGGTACGCCACCAAGCACAAATTTTATGCAACAAAATTTTAAATTTTAATTATCAGACTTACCTACCATCTTGTGGTTTGCCCTAAGAGTAAGGCCCAAGACATCAGTAATACCATTCTACACTGCCATTAGACATTATCCATTTATCTCAATTACATGAGAATTCATCCTCATATTTTAATTCCACCAACATGGTTTCCATGTGGAAAAATGGAGTAGCAGGCTACATCAAATACACAGCTGTGACTATACACATAACAGATTCATGTACTTTGATGTATTTTTCTCAGCACCCAGTGAGACTTGCAAGCTCTGCAAGGTCTGGCACCATGTGCTGTTTGTTGCTCTTCATCAGTTGTGATTTAATAGAGCAGGTGAAAGAAGCTCTGGCAAATCCATTCAAGACACATGTTTCCTCTCCCCTCCAATAGAGGCACTAATCATATAATGACTTTTGTAGGTATTTTTAATTAGGAAGTATAAACTGTTAGAGATGAACATTCTCTTTAAGAGTAAATTTATTTAGCTTTTTAAAAGAAGCAGCTTTATTTCCCAAAAAAAGTCCTTTCTTTCAGGTGAAAGTCATGCCAAAATTGCAAAGGAAAATGTCAGCAGTGCTAGCCTCAAAAGCAGATGCAGTGCTACGCAAGAACCTGGCTATATTCCTCAGCCTGTTTTGTGGACAGCAACTAGTTCTGAAGAGGTAGGTTTGTTGGCCTTTATAAGCATCCATTTTGTTAGACTTAAGCTCATTATTGCTTGGGTTTTCCACTTAGATACTTGATGTTAAAACTGATCTGCAGTCAATTCTTTGTGCTTCGTGCTTTTGGAGATGAAAACAATTCTTTGCATCTTGCAGTTTCCATGACTGATAATATGATCTGTTCTTTCTATCACATATACATTATGATTTTTTTCTTCCTGGGGGAAGAATAAAATAAAATAATTTTCTAAACATTAGATACATTTTTTAAAAAAAGACACTCACATACTATTGTACATTCCCTCTTCATAGAATTAAGAACTGAATTAAGAGCTTCAATAAAAATTTTAAAACATGTCGAATACTGACCACACTTTATCATCAATCAGTATGTTTCTCCTGCTGATTAGAATAAGAAATCACCAATCTGTAATCTTACCTGTCCAATGAATTATATGATACTAACCAATCAGATTTTCATAAAATGAAGTTTAGGTTCTGGAAATACATGATCACTCTCAAACTATATTTCATCACTCAAGATACTCCAGGGTCTAGTGATATGAAGGTAACCCCCTCCTCTTCCCAGCTTCCACATTCAATACAGTGCTTTAAAGCCGTGTAACCCTTCAGCTTTCTCCAAAAATTACTGCTCTAAGAACTTGATAATCTAAATCACTGTTTTGAAACTACATGCCCCAAAATAGATTTTTATCCTAATATCTCATTTTTAGAGGAATGTACCAGTTTATGACCAGTTTCCACATTTTCAGGTTTTTCTACAATCCTGATAGTAAACATTTACAGGTAGGAATCAACAGGCCCACAGCAGACCCAATCAATGAGATCAAGGAATATAATTTATCTGCCTGAGAATCACCTTTTATACCTGGCAGTCTCCACATAATTACTCAATTGTTGTTTAAAACAAATACAGCACTACTGGAAGGAATGCCATCAATCAGCAGGCAGCCTATACAAACCAGCCACACTTGACTTCAAAGCATTATAGGCAAATTATTTACATTAATTTTTTATTAAGATTTTAATGGTTTTATAATGCACCATACCAACAAATCAGCAAAACTAATATAGCTGGAAATATCACTGTAAACTCTACTGAATTTCCCTGGCAGCAATGAGAAGCTGGTAATGTCAATGTAAAAACCAGGCCTTAGTTCACCATTATTCTCATGAGAAAATATTGTTATGACTAGTTTACTGTAGATTTTCAAGCAACAAAAACACCCCAAGGAAAACAACAAGGATTTTAGTGCAGTCCTATTGATACACTGAAGAGCTTGTCAATGTATTCTGGAATTTCATTAAAGTTTACAGTAAAACAAAAGGTCTCTCTTCTCATCTCATTTTCTGCAAGAGCCACCTGATTTAACTTTATAATCCAAAACTCTATTAAGAATTTAAATGTTACTCCACAGCAAATATGATCTGAATGTTTTTATTCATATCTTCTTCCCTCACATCAATAGAAACAAACATATTTCCATTTAGATTTGATAATAAATTTTTAAAACTTTTTTCCACTTTTTCTAGGCAAATCAGTTGTGAACGTGTTAGCAGGAAAAGCTGAGATTCTAGTCACAGAAAACAATGAGAGAAATCTACAATAGGAGTCAGGAGTTAAGAGTCTACTCATCTATTTGCAGCAAATATCCAGAGTATCTCTTTCATAGATACGTTCAAATCCAATCACTTTGTAGTGGCCAAGCAGCTCCTCTCAGCAGGGATTTCCTGTTCACCATTGCAGTAGAATGATATTTATAGCCATAAACTGGAGTTGCTTCTTTCTTCCTTGTTTTCCATTATGTTTTAGGGGTTTATTTTTTCCCAGAAAAATTATTTCTTTCAATAGTTGCTCTGTTTCCCATATTATTTCTTACCAACAGATGCATCAGAGATGTTTCTGTGTTTCAAAATGGGATGGGGAATTTTTTTCAAAATACTTTCTCTGGAGACTGAGGGAATCAGTTCATATGATTTTAAAAACCATAGTAAGTAATGTGATATCTAAAGGATATGCAGAAAATCAATGACAAAAATGTAGCAAGCTGCAGCCAAGGGAAGGTAAACGTCAGGGACATTCCCATTATCAACATATTAAAAGTGAAGATTAAACCAAAAGCACTGTCCTACAAATGCAGACCCTATTTGCATCAGGCTATTTTCAGAATTTCTGTATCTTCATTCTCGTAACCAAATGTTAAGGGCCATTCTTTGCTATCATTACCCTAAACAGATGAAAACTGAATAGCATTTGACTGCAAACACAGATTAAAACCTGAGTTAAGTAAAGTACACATTAAAACATCTTCAGGATAGCTAGGGCCACTAATGTATAACAAAATACATTTACTATCCTGATGAACATACAGCACTCAGCAGCATCCTTTTACAGGTCAATGGGTTTTCTATACAGCCAGTGTGGAGAAATATTTCTAAAGTAACTCCTCAAATACGCTTGTCTAAATCTGTATGTCCAAATGCACAAGTAAGCTGTCAGGCCATAAATAAAGCAGACTATTTGGCAAGCTATTTATTTATTTCTTCAGACACTGTTTATACTGTTGCATTTCCTTTTAAAAGTGCTACAGCTGTAAAGGTACTTCAGGTTATGTATGTAAGGAAGTACTACTCCAAGTATCAACAGTTAAATTGGCTGTTTTCTTCTAGGGGCAGTATTCATAGACCTTACAAAATTTTTAAGCTTTAGAAGACTGATACCGGGTGGAGGGTCTTGGTGGTGGGGTGGGGAGAGTGTGTGTGGTGAAAGCAAGTGTGCATAAAGAATCCATGAATATAATTTTAAGTAATGCAAGCAGCATCAGATACAATCCCTATGCTCTCCCATTTTTATTGCTGTTCATCTGAAGGCTTTTTTATTAGTAAGTGCAGAACTTCAAGTATTTTCAGAGGCTTAAAAAACATTATGATTCTAATCGTAAGTAACTGTAAGAGACTACCAGCTGCATGATGCAAAAAAACAACAACTAAGGAAATTCTTTTCAGGCTATAAAAATAAAAGATAGAAGAGTTCTTTAAGTCCTTTAAGCAATAAGGCTAAAAAAATTATGAATCCACAGAGACAGTTCAGGTCCATGTATAGACTTAGTAAGATTCAGGCTGCCATAAATTGAGTAGGCTGCTAGTGCGCCCAGATATATTTCAATATATGCTCCACAAAGTCAGTCTTTGGGTATATGAAATGTCAGAGAATCAAACATGAAGAAATTCCAAAAGAAAACTTGTAAATAATGCAAAATATAGAGCATGTTACTCTAGCTAGCCAAATTATAAGCAGTTTCACTTGAAAATGCTGATTAGAGCAAAATGTCAGGCATAAAGTATGTAAAGAAAAAGTGTGCTATAGTAATCAAGTCTAAAGATGACAAAGATGGATTCCTGCCGTTTTGTTCAAATCCTTTAAGAAAAGCTGCAATCACTTGGCCAGCTGGAGACAAATACATTTTCCTGGCTACCCAGGCTATCCAAAGAACAAGCAGTAAATCTCACAACTCAGACTGCAGTGCACCTTCCCAACTGAAGGCCTTAGACCTCCAATTAAGCAGCCCAACTAAATCCTAAAACCACTGCACCTTTTCCCCAAAACTGTCCCTGTCCTTAGTGAAATTGAAGTGCGTGTCAGCCAGCTTTCCAGCTCCCTATCTTCTTTAGATACTGGGAAGAGAATGTTCATCCAATAGCCACACAAGAAAGCTTTAGTTGAGCATCTCTACTGACTTCCCACAGAACACTTACCATGGAACATGCAGCTGTGTTAATGCACTGAAATTTATGAAACCATTCCACAGATGAGGAAACAGGGACTGTGGAAAAACCCACATCTAATGTTCAAGAAAAAACATTGTAGATCTATTAAGGCTTTTTCCTGAGTCCTGAACTGCAGTCTTTCAGCTTTCATGAGGTCTTGAATGCAGTGAGTAACAACATGACAGCTTCAGACAAAGGACATTTAGAAATAAACATCAGTCCTTGGTACTTTTCTATCCCCTCTACCTACCACTCTTTACTCTTCACTAGAACTCCTATACCATACACACCTTCTACCTTGTTCTCCTTAGCTCAATTCCACAGGGTGGTGAAGGGGAATCTGATTTTATAGAACATACATGCTTAAAATACTTCCAGGGTATATTTTTTTATCTTCTTTCTGCTACCCATACTGTAAGATCAACTTTGTAATTTCCTGTTCCCATGTCCAGCAGCAATATTTCAGCAGCCAGCTTCTATGTCCAAGTATCTATTTTCAGAAAAATAAAGGAGTGAAACAGAAAAAAACAACCACCAATATACAGATATTTATGCAATATCCACATTCTCCATGGCTCTTTCAGTCCTTATACCTCTGAGTACCAGATCTGGTACATGGTCATACAAGTCTGATTCACTTTACCTCTGTATCCCACAAAGATTATACAGATTTGGAACAAGCACCAAGGGAAGGAGTAGTGGGGTCTGCCTAAGTCAGCATTGCTGCCAGAAATAATGAATGTCAAAGAACATCCCTAAGACATCTAGAACATTGAGGAATGAATAAATAGATCTGGATTTTAGCCTGCTTTTCAGAAAAGCAAACCCTCTACTCCCTCACTGTAACATTAAATATAACTTACTGGATACCTGGAAACAGAATATAGCGAAGTTAAGACATCTTAACAAAACTAATTAAGAAGAAGCCAAACCAAGCAAAACATGACAATTGCCCCCACACCTCCAAAAAATCAAACAAAAAAACCTAAGCCATGATGTAAAACAAAATTCTTGTGCATTTCAGTGTAATATGACTCAACTTTCGGGAAATAACCTTACCAAAAACTGAAAACTATTTCACTACATAAGTGAAAAACATTTTAATGGAAAAGAAAGAAAGGAATTTCTATATTTCAAGATATTTGTGGCATTACTTCCTAAAGTTATAAAAGCTAAACTCAGCTCTCCAGAAAGTGAGGAGAGCCCAGTTAGACAATACATTCACCATTATGCCTCTGGAGTTTAATTCTTAGACCTCTGTATCTAAGTGAGATAAGCATCTAATCCTGTACTAGCTGACTGATAATGGCTCAGTTTCCAATTCAGCAAGATAATTAATCACGTGAGTATTTCCACTCACTTGTACAAGATTACTTATTTTAAATGATTTGTTACTGGAAATCTTAAATTTCTGGGGTTTCTCTTTCACTTTTTTCAGGGGTATGACTTTTGTTAAATCTTGTATGATGGAGATATTTACACATCCTATGCATCAAATAATTCTAGTAACAACACCAAAAGAAATGTCTTTTTAAGAATACACTGCATAAAAGTTAAAGAACTTGCTTGAAAAATTAGTATCATTTGTCCGTCACTAACAAAGCAGACACTAATGTTTGATGTGTTTGCTCAAAACAAAGAAAACTGCCAATTTCTTATCATAAATACTGCTTATGTAAAGAGCAAGGCCAAAATTCACAAATTAAACCCTCAGAAGGGCTATGCCTTTGTCTGCTAAACATGTCAGTCAGCATCTGCTGACTCACTGAAGAGAAAACTAGACTTGAGAAATAATGTAATTTAACTCCTTTCTAATGAAAAAAATAATCAGATTATATCTGTTTAACCCTAATTTGCAGCCAGTAACTTCTACAGAAATTTCACTGGGTTTTTCTCCTTGGGTCCTAGACTCATATTCACCTAAAAAACTCAACAGTTCTTGACTGCTGACCTCTATCAGCTGTTACTCACTTCTTCTCTGGAAAAATCATGTTTAAGGTCTACAGGCCTTAAGCAAAGTCATGCGAGTTAGGTCTTATCAGTCTTTATCAGAGGATTAAACTACAAGCCTAAAACAGATGAGGAAGCACGTACATAATACTTTTCTGTCAAAGCAAAACAGCCAGGGTAGCAACCCCCAGCTGGGCAGCAGCAGCATCTTCTTTAAGCCCGGCTAGATCCAGTGAGGGACGTCTGTCCCAGGCCCTCTCCATTAGCTACATAAGCACCCAAAAACTGTTTAGTTTTACAGCTCAAAAAGTCCTGGCTAGGAGTCTCAGACTGATAAAAAAGTCAAAGGGCATGAAGAGAAGCAATGTGTGTCCTTGCTTAAAGAAGTCTGCATCTTTTCAGTACTCATCCACCCCTTCTGAGCACAGCTATTGATATTGTGTATTTAGTCACTACCTTTCTCAGGGCAGAGCTTGCATTCCCCATTTTCTTAATCAGAGCAGTAGAGCTACGATGGTCTTGTGATTTGCTCCATATTCCGCAGACTTTGTACTCTGCTTTTAATGGTAGAGCTTCTCAGTGACACCCACTGAAATACACAAAGCCCTAGAATCTTAGTCTGTGTGAAAACTGAAAATTTAAAATAGCAATACAGTTCAAAGTAAAGAGCATCTGGTTAATTTATAAGGCACTTGTGATACCTACATATCTATTACTTCCTCTCCTCCGCCTCCACATGATTACACCTCATTGAAATAGCAAAAACACTTTCATGACAGGGTTCTAGCTCTTTTGGCTAGTTGCCCATATAAGAACATCTATCCCTGTTACAGTAACTGCAGCTAGAATATATGCCCTATCCTATACAAACACATTGCAAAACCCTAAATACACTAGAGTGTGTAAGAATCTCTATTATAGCCAGTAATACTCATATTTCTTAACAGAACTATGTCATGCACAACTAAGAAAATTACACTGAGATTTAAACTACACTTACATAATCTACCTGACAAGTACCATTTTTTGTCATACTACTACTTCCAAGATTTAAGCTGTTTTCTTGTGTTTATTCTGTACTAAAATAGGAAATAATTTTTCCACCACACACCAAAAGTAACTTTCAGATCTCAAACTCCTTTTTGTCAACTGTTTTGCTCAAAGCTTTCTTATATCACTTCTACTGCAAAGGAATGTTAGTTATGTTGAATAATCACACTAATACCAATGGGAAAATTTTTACATTAAGGGATTTTTCCATATTCTTCTGGTTACTCTCATGTGGAGTAACCTCCTACAGCACGCAGTACTCCCCTCCAGGAGTGCTACATTCAGCTCTGGGATCCCCAGCACATGAAGGGCATCAATCTGCTGGAGCAAATCCAGGGGAGGCCACCAAAATGACTGGAGAAATGGAACGCCTCTGCTATGAGGAAAGGCTGAGAATGGGAATTGCTCAACCTGGAGAAGAAAAGGCTTCAGGGTGACCTAATTGTGGCCATCCAGCACCTGAGGGGGGCCTATAGGAGAGAAACATTTACAAGAGGATGTAGTGACAGGACAAAGGGGAATGGCTTCAAACTGAGAGTAAGTTTAGATTAGTTATTAGGAAGAAATTCTTTCCTGTTAGGGCAGTGAGGCACTACAAAAGATTGCCCAGAGCACAGCTGGATGCTCCATCCCTGGAAGCGTTCAAGACCAGGCTGGATGGGGCTCAGAGCAACTTGGTCTAGGGGAAGGTGCCCCCTGCCCATGACAGGAGGGTTAGAATTGGATGATCTTTGAGGTTCCTTCCAAAGCAAACCATTCTGTGATTCTGTAATTGTATGACATCTAGGACAACAGAGAATCTAGACACTTAAACCATCCGAAACATATCTAATCTCCGTGAAAATACCTGCACAATCTGAAAAGGTCATTAGGGAAATGTGTCCTGAACTGAATTAAGTACAAAAAAAATTTTTTACAATTTCTGAAGTCAAAAAGCCACCCAAAACTAACTGAACACATCACAGTAAGCAAGAAACTCTGTTTCATATTCACCCAAACTCCCATTTACTAAATTGCATCAAGGGAGAAAATATAATCACAGTGAATTGATTATGCAATTATGATATGATTATGCTATGTTTTCCCTCTTGGTACAATTTGGTAAATGCACGTTTATGCAAATGTTAAACAATATTCTGCAGGTAATGCAAGTTACACTTAGATTTTAGTGGGAATATCACCAAAAAGCAAGTCATGAGTGTACATTAATGCCTTACTATAAAAGATTATTTCAAATATACATGACTGTGAGAGTAGAGACACTGTCTAGATTATTACTATGACATCTTATAAATAAATCAAAATAAGCACAAATTTATTGTGTATGGTAAATATTTTAATAGTCAGAAATGTAATAACAAAGGAAGACCACAAAAGTGGACATGAGAGGATGAGTTGGATTGGTTTTTTTAGTAGTAACAAATTTACAAAATTTCTTTTGTTAATAAGTTGGCTTGATGTACACGCAGACTTAAATGCTTGTTTTCCTCATCTCTTTGCTTCTAAATCCACAGATTTGTAAAGTCCTAAACCAGAAATTAAAAAGATATATGACATCAACTCACACACCATAGAATAGCATGAAATCTGAAAAGCACACTTCATATTTTCAATTTCTACTCTGAAAGAAAGGGGAAATAATCTGGCAGAGAATTTTCAGGGTAACTATTTTGTAATATCCTCTTTTCCAACTACTATTAATAGGAATTTTTTCTTTGCTCCCAAGTACTTCTTTACCCTACTAATTCAAACCACATCCTAGACTAGTCTAGGAAGGCTTCAACATTCCCCAGACAAACTGTGTTCATCTTCACCCCTTTCTCCTGTTTCTTCCTTGGACAGTCCTTATTTTAACTGATACAACATTATACCAGTGCTATGAATTCCTACATTTTTTCTGAAGAGAATCCTATGTCACAGCACAAGGTGCTCTTAAGTGATCCTAATGTTACATGTAGAGCAGTTAATTTCAATGGTTTAACTACCACAGAATCACAGAAAGGTTTGGGTTGGAAAGGACCTTAACAATTCTTTAGGTACAACCCCCAGCCACAGACAAGGACAGCTCCCACTAGACCACACTACTCAAAGCTCCATCCAACATGGTTTCAGAGCAGTGGTAATTCTGAGTCTTTGCCCACAAAGTTGAAAGCTTCATTCAATATTCTCCACCAGGACATAAACTCACATGGCATAAGGTTATGATCAAGCTAGTTCATTATTTAGATGGTGACCACCACTAGAAAAAAACCCACAGAGCATAAAGTTAATCTTGACTGATCCAGACCATTGTTAGAAACCTCACAATTTATCACTGCATTAAATATTTCATTATTCAAGCTTTGCTACAGGAAGCCCCAAGCTAATCTTGCCAAGATCAAATTTCTATTTAAAATCAGCATTACATAAGTATTCTAAGATATTTCAAAGTATCTGTCCCATTCAGACTTCCAAATTCCAAAACAGAACAGGCAAGTTTATACCAATTATACCAGACAATAATGAAGCAGTTAACCTACATCTGTATAAAGGATTCTTTTTAGCAAAAAGCCAAAGATTACAACATTTATTTTTCCAGACAGCTTACATCAACATGTAGTATTCATTATTTAAGTCTATTTAAGTGTTTTAGTAATTTATTTTTCAATGGTTCAACTTACCTTGACTTGCTTTAAAACTAATGAATCAGATTATCACCAGATTTCTGCTCAGGACTGAAGCTTGGTGGACTTTACTGGAAGAATTCTTGTAAATATAAAGTTACACATCATAAAAAAAAATTCTGTTTGTAGTAGTAATGAACCAAGCACCATGACCCCACTGTACAGTGTGGCTGTTGGCAGAACTACATCAATAGCAGCAACTTGATGTGTCGATGTCAGTACTAAATAAGATTCTAAGTTGCAACTACTTAGGTAATGAATATATATGTTTGCATTACAATTTAAAACTATGGAAGAGAAAGCTTTTTTCTTATACTTATCTTTCAGTTTATTAAGAAGAATATGAGTCTGGAATCCAAACATCCTGCATTTTTACACTTTTAATGAACAAAAATATAGCTTTGAATTTAAATATTTTGTCCAGACTTCACTAATGCTGATTAGAAAGAAAGAGATTCTAAATTGTAAAATGATTCCTTGTGTTAAATAACACCCTGAATGAGGTTGTAGAAGGCTTAAGAGCTGTTCTTATTCACATTCTCCCCCAGGAAAAATCACTTTTCAGAATGTCTGAAAGCATTGGTAATTGAACACTGGAGTTGTGAAACAGTTGTATTTCCATAATTATAAAAACCCAACCACCCCCAACCATCCCCTCCCCCCCAAAAAAGCTCCCCAAAAATAACAGAAGGATATGGAAGTTGTAGAAACACAAAGAGCACTGGGATACATAAAGATTTGTTTTCCCAAAGGAGACAATCTGATATGCTGGAGTAGCAGTTTCTAGAGAAGCACCTCAGAAAAGGGAAAACGCTGCATATACAGAACTTCAGGGACAGAAGGTTCAACTCAACACAATAACTCAGGTCTATCTATGCTCTCAGTACTTAAATTCAATGCTAACAGTTTTGTCAATGCCAATAACTTCTCTCTTAGCAACCCCTCTCACTTGTGAATTAGGCTGGGTAAGATAGGATTCGTCTCTTACTAATCAATGTTCTACCATTTAACAGAGACCTTTAAATTCTGTGTTTAACGATTACTTTCAATGGATGTTTATCAATTATACATTCTTTGCTAAAACAAAAGATAAGATATTCTCAAAAGACTTTTGATCTCCAAAACAGAGCCTGGGAAACCAGTCATAAAAAGTCCATTTTGAAATCTACAAAAACTGAAAACAAAGAACAGAAAAATTATGCTCTTTTATACAAGTATCTGCAGAATTATGATGGATGATGGAGGTTGCACAATCTAAAACCCTGCACTGCTCAGAAAACCTGCAGCTTTGCTGTGATGTGGTCTTATATAGTTTGTAGGAATTGAGGAATTTCACCTGAACGTTGAGGTAAAGAAAAATTGAAGTGAAAGATCATATTTTCCAGTGTACTGCTTCTGAAAATGGTATTTAAGAATTCTGCTTCAGTGACATTTATGTTCAGCCTGTGATACATTTGCAGCACTTAAGGAACCAGAAGAGAAATGTTTCATTTGGGTGGCACTTTTTCCAACAGTCCCATCTACAAATTTGATTTCCAAACCTGATGCATGAGCCAAGACTTCAATGAAAAAAGTTACAGTATATTTGGTTATTTCACGTAATAATATAAAAATTAACCATAAACCCATTTGTCAGGAAATACTTCAGCTCAATTTTTATATATGTTCCCCCCAAAAGCAATGTCACTTAAAAAGCCACATTAGAACTTCTACAGCAATCTTCACCTCTTATGTATTAAATGAAGAGGGTGCCCTCATTGGCAACATAAAGCACTGGACCTAAGAACAGGGTTAAGTGGCACTATCCATATTTTTCAAGTTGTGGAAAGTAGAAGAAAATCTGTTGCTAGGCTTTGCCAGTATTTTAATGATTTCCCTGTTTTTTTCATTAATAAAGCTTTATTTACGAATTCATATTGTATTTGGAAATTCCTGACTAGTGAAATCTAGTCAGACACTTTACATGGCCATGCCCTGACTGTGAAGTCCTTCTTTACCTCCATCACTAATCCCCTAAATAAGCAGTGATGGAACTGCCTGGATATATCCAGTGCCCAATCCAAAGCACGATGATCGTGCACTGTGCTGCTCCTCCAGATGGGACTCTGCTTCTGCTCCAGCCTAAAGTTCATGTCAAACCTTGACAAGTATCAGTGCAAATGGCTCCATGAGGTGGTGCAAAGTCCCTTCTACCATCTGTGCCAAGCAGCTCCACCTTTGGTAGATTGGAAGGTCAGGCCCAAGAGGCAGAGAATCAGTTAAACCAAGATAGCAAAATCCATCTGGGAATATGAATCAGAGCTCTTTTATGAAGGAGAGGCACTGGATTTCTAAGCACTTAGCTTCCATCCACTGCACTAACACTGACTGCCAACCACCACCAGCTCAGCTCTCACGTGGATTTATAACAGCACATTTGGAAAGGCTAAGTCATATCACCAGGGGATTAAATTTTCTTGAATTAGTATTCCAGACATATGATGATCAAACTCCATTACTGCCACTGAGATACATCAATATAGAGAAGCCAGAGCAGAAAAAGGGAACAGTTCTATTATTATACAGGCTGTCCCAGTAGAAAAGGTTTGAACTATTCAAACCAAAGTAATGGCAACCAGTTACAGTAATGGGTTTATTGAACGTTCAATTACATTTTTAAGAGTTTTCATGAATTAAATGTGTTACTTTTTAATTGGCATGGGGGCCAATGTAGTATCCCATAGCATCATTATTATCCTCCCTTTTTAAGTAATAGGGCTTTTATCTAGTTTTAAATTATAAAACAGGTAATCTAAACATATTTTGATTAAATTGGAAACTAGCCAAAAAATGACTGGAAATATTTGCTTCAGTAGAGTAAAATAAAGCTTCTCTGCTGGGTAGCTTGGATGAAGGAAAATGACTTGCAGACAGATTTGCTTAATCCACATTTATTTATCTCTATGTCTGGATACTCAAAATAGGGTAAATAGTAACTAATCTAATAAAACTTCTGTTCCAGTATCAATCCAAAATCTGAATTAAATGGGAGTTAAGCACAGTAAATACACCAGTGCAACCCTGTGGTTATACAGAACTTGCCATAGGTAGGATATTGGTTCACTCACTTTCAATATTTTTACTACCTGTGATCAAGATTCACTTTTCATATTTTGTGACATGAACAATTAGCATCAGAGAGAAGAAAAATTAAATTTCCACCTGACATGACCAAAATATAGTGGCACTAGAGCTGAAAAGCTGAATAGCCATATTTTTTCAGTAATCAGCATCAGAGAGTCTTTGCACAGAAAGAGTCTGGGTATGAGTATTCATACAAACAATTCCGGTCTGCAAAAGCCACAGGTCAAAGCCTTCATCATCCCTTGCCCACAAAATTAAAAAGAGAGAAATCCTTCCATTTTGCATTTAAAACTCCTCTTTGCCAAGGTTGTGTTACTTCTTAGTTTGCTATTCCCATCTGCAACATGTCAGACATCTCAATTAGATATCACAAAAACACTCTACTCCCATCAGTGTGTTTTGTAGGCAGAAGCTGGGAACAAGTGACACTCTTAAGTTCCAAGTGGATACAAACATAAATAGCACCTCCCTGTAGATCTATATGCAGATCCCAAAGCACCCTAGGAGTCAGGTTCCCAGACTCTGAACTTTCACTGTGCATGACTGCTGTCTTTATGAAAAGAACTCTTTGGCTCAGCTACAGTTGTCATGGAGATAGCAACTTTAATTTTTAGATCTTTAGTATATGTGATATTTCAGCCATATGTTGCATGCATTTAAGTTCTCTACCTATTCCTACTCTTTAAAACTGTGAGAAGTAAGAGAAACTGAATGATGTCAACATTAAAGTAAAATGCAAATCATGTACTTTTCATTGTGGAGAAACATGCTTGCGATCCAGAATAACCACAAATTTAAGATACTATGAGCATACTTGGTTGATGTTTTTTTCCTCCAAACCAAGCAGTTCCATTTATGACAAGAGTTCACCTGAAAAATTAAGGCTCTGTTCTTCTGATAAAGCCATGAGATGGGCTTAATCTTGCACATTATCACAGCAAACTGCTTGTTGTGTATTAGTCCTGTATTAACAATATCTGAGAGAGAGTTCCAATTCCAATCACACTGGGGTACTGCTGGGCAGACATCAGAATCTCCAATATCCCAACTGCTTTGCCTGTGTCTCTCTGAAGTCAGACCAGCAGGGTCCTTTACCACACCTTAGGGGGCACACTAAATGCAGTCTCAGCCTCACAGAGTGGTGATTGCTACAGTAAACATCAGATACACGTGCTCTTGTTAAAAACACCCTCAGTACCCAGTGACAAATGATCGAGCTATGGTGTGGACTCCAGAAAAACAAAAAATATGAAGATTGCAAGATACTGCTTTACTTTAACAAAACAGTTACATAAATAAAGCAGTGCAACTGCTCTCACTTTTGGTATTACAACCGTGATTGTCTGTGTTTCCATATTTTCAACTTTACAAAAAAATGAACAGTACAAACTGCTCTACTTCTCTGTTATTCAACAAATTTACATAGGCAACCAGAGGGACAAAGCACATCCACTCATTTATCTCTCAGGGTGCCCAATACAGAGTCACAACTTCAGTCCAAGCAAAGAACACTCCAACAATATTTCTTCATAAAAAACAGAGCACTCTACAACAAATCAGTAATTATCAGCTGCATTCAAGCTCTTGACTTCAAAGCTAGGAACATGGATAGCTCACCAATAATTCTAAAAGTTTACATCTAAAGCAACAATAGATAGCAACTTGCTTTGCCGTGGGAGCAATTCTTAAAATTTAGAAGAGCTCACTTCTCAGATGGAACTATAACCATAAATACAAGTGTAAAGCAGCTGCTACAATCCATAACTTGTTTTCAATGTAGAGATACTTACCACAAAGGTTTCCAATCTCTAATGTGAGACAATACCAGCTATGGAACAGAAATACAAGCTACAAACGACTCCATCCCCAGCTTAAGCACATCACAAAAAGAAATCAAAACACTGAGACAGGAAAGTAACTTGCTCTCCTCTCAAGAAGAAATTACATTTCAAACATCAGAAGTATGACTGGTCAATTATAAAACCTAAAAAGCCTGAGTACTTTCTTAAGGAAAAATAAGGGTAAAAGTTTTACTTATGGCAATATGAAGAAAAAAAAGCAAAACCTGAGACATAAAAGTGTGAGCTGCTTTCTCTTCCACTGTACAAATACAAGAAATAAAGAAACATGTTATCTTCATATGTTATATATTCCACCAGGACACTAAGAATGTAATTTATCACTCATCCTAAAATGTGTTCTATCATGTTTCATACTGTTCTAACACTGGGAATTATCCAGTGTTTCAAATAAACACCACATTCACACACATTTAAACATACTCTGAATGCTACTTAGACCTTTAAAATTAAGATCTGGGTTTTTTCTTATCTGCCTTCTATAAAGAAGTCCTGAACCCCTGAGTAACATGTGGACAAATCTGAAAACAGCTCAAAAAATAAAAGCAGTAGTTGAACAAATATGACTCCATGCCAGTTAAACTATAGATTGGACTGGAACTAGAAACTCCAAATTAAATATATCCACAGTATTTGATGGATGTTGGATCTAGATTTTCCTATCAGTAAAATAAATCATTAAAACCTGCAAGTATCAGCTCTTGAAATTTCGAGTTTGGGGGTTTTAGCTATACCATTATCTCCATACTATAAAAGCTCTGTATCTTGATTACAAATTAAGTTTCTACTATCTAGCAAATAAATTGAAGGCAAATATTTGTTGGCATTTTTTGTTTGAAGATAATATAAATTCCCTGCTTTCAATTTAATATAATGATGCTGCTGTCAGAGTTCTATCTGCTATTCGATTTCAGGAAAAATTGGGAAATGTCAGAACACTGCATCTTGCTAACATAACCAGCCACTTCAGCCATACCTGCAGCTGCATAAGCAATCACAAACAGCATCCACTGATGGGTCAGGAGGGCAAAACAAGAGGAAAACAAATGAAGTGCATGGCAGGGAGGAGCCTGCTACTGAAACACTCCATACTATTTTTATCCACGTTTTAAAGTGGTTGGTGGAAAACTATGAGGGTGCAGAAGTCCCATAAAAATGATTCAAGAATCAGGAAGGTACCTTACAATGAGAGGCTTAGGGAATTCAACGTGTTAAGTTTTTCAGAGAGGTCGAGAAGTGAGATGATTACAGGATGTAAGTACCTTCACAAGGGAAAAATACTGCAGGGGTGTGAGGAGGGAGTATAGAGAACACAGTGAGATCCAGCAGCTGTAACACGAGACCATCTATATCCAGATTTTAAGAAACTGTAGCTTTATTTCAAAATACTAAAAGGTTCCAAATGAACAACGGAAATGCTTCCTTTCTTGATGACATTTTCAAGGCAAGACTACATGCCTTCCTGGAAGAAATGGATTGACAAAACTTTTTCTAGATCTGGCTTGAAATTTAAGTGACTAATGATAAACAAAAATCTTTAATTGCCATCTGAAGAGGTAAAAGCTAAAAATCTACACAATGCTGAAGAGCTGTCAGGCATACCTTGAAAAGGATGAATGAGGATGCATTAAGGGACGTGTGGTATTTAAGGGAAGTGTGCTGGGGCATACATTACCTAAAGGGCTTTACTGGTTCAGACCAAGGTTCTAATATCCTGCTTCTGACAAAGGCCTACTGACGTCTAGAGAAAACAAAAACAGGTCAAGCACAAGGTTATATGCTCCTGATGTACTTAACATCACCCACCTATTTTCAACTTAGTAGATTACTGAATTTTCAGATGAATAATTTTTCTACCCCTAGTTCTTCTAAGCACTTTAATGATCATTTCATGCTTTGGCATTGTGTTCTACAGTTCACCAGTTTGTTTCAGCATTTCTGAGGCTATCAAGTAATAGTTAATTTTTGATTGTTTCTTACTACTGGTATAATAGGGATTCCTTGCTCACTTTATCCATACTTCCAGGCTCCTACCATTCCTTTCCTGACATGTTTTCCCCAGTCTGGTAAGCCTTGGTCTACCTAATCACACCCCATATAGGGAGATGCTTATTTTTTTTAATTATTCTCAGCAGTCACAGATCTTTTCCAGTTGTTATAACCTTTTCTATGATGAAGGGCAAGAAAGACCAGCACAGCAGAACTGCTGCATCCAATAGAAAACAAAATATTCTCATGTGGTTCATCATTTGTTTTTAACATGCATTTTTGACCCTTGTTGAGGATTGAGCAGCAGTTTCCACAGAGATAACTTCTGTAACCTCAAGAACTCCTGCTTCAGTGAGGACAGCAACTCAGAATTTAAGATACGTAAACTTGGGATTGTTTTTCGCTTAATACATTTAGATATGACAAGTTTCACCTACTATTAACCAATAACCTGGTATTGTAAGATTCTTCCCCTGAAAAGCTAATTATCATTAAACAATGCACAATAATCCCTAAACAAGAAAGTGCATATCACAAGTTTCAAACTATGAATTAATGTTCAGTAAAATATGCAAGTAACAATTCTAATCACAGTCTTCAAAAGATTCAGATTTTTTTCTAGCTAGTTAACAGCCTAGAAAGACTTCAAAAAATGTTACACATCTCCTTCAGCTACCATTCAGCCCTCTCTCTACAGCGTTAGAGGGAGCAGAAATCAGATGTAAATGAGGAGATACCTGCAGAGGTCACACTCTGTGATTATTTTTCAAAAGCCCATGCAGCCCTAAACTGCTATTCAAAATACATTAAAACTGTTCCCAAACAATAGCATTTTTGTTTGTCTTTTTAAAGAGACTTCTTTAGAATTTAGGTTTAAATGTGCATACACACTTGAATAAAATGCAAAAGCATTCCCTGGGTGCCACTATATCCAGTGTGACTATATCAGAAATTTTAGAAATCTAACTGCAGAAGGATACTCCAGATAAACAGTTTCACTGTTAACAACTGTCTACTCCTCACAAGATACCAAATCCCCCAGATTTAAACCAACCCTATCATGTGGCTTTACTGAAGACTGGTCAAGCAACTGTGTTTTTTTACAGTTGAAACTACAGATAGAAAAACTTTTATTATGTGATGTTACAATGTTGAGACCATACTGTTTCAGCCAGTGTGGCAGCAACGCTGTCCTTCCTCAGAGAAAGTGCTGTGAAACCATACAAGTACATTTCTTTTGGGATGAACACAGCAATAGCATAAAGGCAATGGGAAAGGGGAGGAATATCAAATTCACTGTCCAGTTCCTATCTCATTTCAGTAAATCTGTGCCTAACTTGCCTTTACAATTTGTATGCAACAATACATCTGTTTAGTGTTTTATGTTCTCCTGATAACACTGCTTTCTGCAAGAATTTATGATACACAAGAGCGCATCATCCTGAACTCATTTTGTTCCCAACCATTTGTGAAATTATTAACCAACTGGTTTTCGTGTGCACTGGATAAGAACAACCATTTTGCACATTAAAAGTTTTCAAAACTTCAAACAGAGTTTTTTATGATGAGTTTTCTGCTTGTTTGTTTGATTGGAGGCCCATTTTCCTGACATAAATTTCACTACAGTAGAATTTAAAATCATGGTTCATGCAGACACAACTACAATTATATTATTTGTTGATTTGATGTTCAATTTATATCGTGTAGTTTCCAAAACAGAAAAATCTGTTCAGAGACTGTAAATTTAACAGGCTCTAAATTACTTGGACCAAGTGAATTCCTACTCTTCCCTAAAGCCAAGCTTGCACAGACTCTTGGCATCTTTCAGTTGTCTATCCTCACCCTGCAGGTTGTTATGTCTAAAAATAGAGTAATTGTATTATTGCATATACAGTGCTATAGTTAAGAGTTCCCAGGCCAAATTAACTTAAGATGGTATTTGTAACTGAAACTCGTTTCCTTTGAGGGATTACTAACACTTTGCCATGTTCTGAAGCAACAGGTTTGTGACAGTAGAAGTAAAAGGGCAAGTGAGACTGTAAAACATCAAAAGTTCTACACTGTTATTCTGACCTTCTGTACTTCCTCTGTTTTCAGAACCAGACTTCGAAAAAAATCACCCCAAGCCTTGTGTATGTTTTCTTATGAAATTTTTCACCCCCTATTTTCAGAGAGGGAAAGTTCTCTCATTAATTTTAAGTCCTGACTTTATTAAACTTACAACGCTTTTAGAGTAGCAGCAAGGCTTTGCAACAACCTCAACGTAGTTAACACGGGGAATAATTAATACACAGCAGCTTTTCATTTCATCATCTGGCAAAGGGAGCAGGAGAGAAGGAGAAATTGTCTCTTGTTCTGAGATGATAAATTTCTTATTTTATCATTATTGAGAAACCTGAAGTTGCACTAACAAGAAATGTGTTTGTTAGTTGGTCTGTGATAAGTGGAACACCAGACCAAAAAGAAACCACAAAAATTTGTATTCATACAGGATTATTCAGTACCTCTTCTCTCTCATCACTTTATTCTGAAGCAAGTTGGCAGGATGCTTCCATGAATCACGTCTACAAAGATCTGCTATCCATTCATACAGATGTCAGTGAAGTATTCCATTTCCAGTATCTCATAAGGAGTTTTTAGTGAAGTCCCTCTCTGACTGGTCCACAAATTCCAGTAACAGAAATACTGCAGCAAGTTTTCCTCTTAAACATAAGACCATATATTGTCATTAGAAAAGGAACACTGTTAAAATATGATCAATTTCAGTTCTGTGGTTTCAGATCAATACAGCAAGTCTTCAATGAAGAAATAAGACTCCTTGAAAGACTACATTTCATATTTCTAGACATGGGGGGATAAAAAAATATGGGAAAAAATCGATATATGAGAGGTTGCTTTCAAGAATGTTATGAAATGTTATCATCTTACAAGGAATTTTACATGCCTTTTCTCTTACCAGCATCATTTACTGTATGCTGCTCTCCTAAGCTGATTTTATTTTACTTACTGCTGAGTAAGTGGCATTCAAGCTGATCACAGCAAAAAGCCATAGAAGTGTCAAAAGCAGGTTAAATTCTTGAAATTGCCAATGAGCTCATAAGACTGAGACTACTTCTGATTTAAGGAGTAGAATAATAAGCACAACATATTTATCCATATAAACATTAAACACTTGAAAGCCTTTAACAGCATGACTTTATTATGAGGTACTGTGCAGAAATTATACACTGTCCCCAAAATAGTCATCAGTCTTCTCAACACACTCTCTCCTCTGAAATGTTAGTTTAATAAGCTTACTTCCAATTAATATAAGAAGTATCTAGCTCTATAAAGGTTTCATTTCAATGTATACATAATTTATAATATTATTATTTATTAAATAATTAACAATCCATATGGACAAATAACTAAAAATATGTCACTTAATCATTTAAGTCTAACTATAAAGAGTCTCTCAGCACAAGGATGGCTGCAGGACTTCAAGGGAAGAAATTTCTCCTTAATTCATGTGAAGTACAATGGAACAAATGACACAGAAAGACCTCTAAATCTCTATTTGTAGATACCTCAGGACAACAGACATCGTGAACAGACTCATGCTTAAACCTACATTATAAATGCAGCACTTCAGAAACATAAGTGAGCTGTGGATCAAATAGCTGGTCAGGAACAGGCTTAGAGAAGCCAAGTTCATGGCCCCAGAGAGGCTGCAGTGGCCTGAGTAAGCATCCAGGCTCATTCAAACCTAATTCATGTAGCTTTAACATGGTTAGGGAGACTAAGCAGTTCTCTGTCAGATGGCACAAGGATACCAATATAGTTTATTCTCCATAGCAACATTTATCAAATTTTGTGAAGAAAAACCAAGTTTACACTCAAATATAAATACAAACAGTGGCTTTTTGTATGCATACAAGTTTGTAATGTCACATACCTGCAATACATTTGTGAAGGACATGGATCAAATACATAGACTGTATTGTTTCTGTACTAGGATGGTTCTTTTGGTTTTTTTATCAATACAAAGACTTTTACACACACACACACACATAAGCTGATCAGCTACATCCTTGAGGTTGCACAGAGAGGGGAGTAGAGGCAGAAGAGCTACTGAAGGCTTCCAAGCTTGTGGGCCTATAGCGACCCACACCATTAGTAGTAACTTCCTGCCATCACATCATCACTTGTACTGCTATGAATCACCCCAAGGCCCTACAGCCCCAACCTTCCTCCTGCGTCACAGACAGACTATTTAAAATGTGGGAAAATTACTCTGCCCAACAGACTCTGTTTTATTTGATTGTTACTCCATGTTAAAGGCTGCCCTTTATAGTCTGTAAAAGTTGTTCTGTTCAGTCAGTGGTTCACAAACTAACTTGTAAAATGGCAAAAAGCTCAATAAAACTGTTCTTCATTCTAGCATTGCAGCCCAGGCTTCCAAAGCATAAAAAGGAAAATTTCCACAAAACACACAGACAAGGATAGTTATGTGCACTTTGTTGATCCAGTGGTTGTTAGACTACTCAAGGCAAGAGATCTTAAATTTTCATTAGAAAATGTCACTTCAGCAGTTGGCATTAGTATGTGCTCTTCTTGGATATCCATGTTAAACCCAGAAATAACGTACCCCCCCCACCCCAAAAACATACATCAAACCCAAAAGTCATTTCTACACTAGCACAAAGTTTATCTCTTTATCAACCAATCACAAAAAGACAGAGTCACAGCATAGTTTTAATTCAACTATTATAAAATAAAACCTACTAGTCACAAGTCTGCCACCAGAATCAGCAATATGTGCACTTACCACGTAACATTCTCAAATACAAATTACACTGACATTTTCTGGTCATAACAATCCTTTTACTTAAAGAAAAAAAAAAAAAATCAAAAAACAAAGTATTCTAAATTCACCTGAAATAAGCCTGCAGATCAAACAAGCAAACAAGCCTACCTCAAAATCAAATTCAGAATGCTAAGAATCCAGTTAATGCTTTAACTAGTACCCTATAGAAGATGCGAGTCTGATTCTAGTTTGGAAACAGCACTCTGTGATGAGTACTGGAGGTTACAGTGACAGAATGCTTAGTGAGTACTGAAGTGTAATTGAAGATGATTGTTTTAGATCAGGCTATTTTTTTATTTAAAAAAAAAATTAAAAAATCAAAGCCTAACCAACTTTTACATTTATAAGATCACTACTGCTGTCAAGAAGCAGTGTACAATAAAATAATAGTACTAAGATGTGTAATGATTGCAATAAATTTAGTCATAGTTTGCAAAAGAGCAAACTTGGTTGTTTTCTAAATAAATTGTTAGAGAAAAACAGCTACACTTACCAAGGATGCTTTTAGCAACTAATTCATATGCTCTCTGACGCTCGCTAACAATCCTTGGATATTGTGCTGTCTGGGATGATAGACCTCCTAAAAACTTAGCATTTGATAATAATTTAAGTGCCACAGGAACGCTGTGATACTTTTAGTTATCTTTGACCACTTTAGATCAAAAATGAAGCAGTGATAAACTTAAGAAAATAATTATCCTCAAATCATTAAGTTCTTTCTATGTACCGATTGCCCAAAACCAAGATCCTTTGTTCTGGAAACAAATCAATCATTCAAAACCTCTATGAGTATCTCCTAGGACAAAGAGACACAGACAACTCATTAGCATACACCACGTTCCCACATCCCATCTTGGACAGCATGCAGTTGCTTAAAATCAAATCCCAAAATATGTTATGTACCACAGGAAAATTATGAAGGATGCAACTGAAATTACACACTAGAACAAGATTAGCCAAGTTTGCAATTAATGCATTTTGATCCTTAAACATCACAGCCTCTTCAGCTCCTCAAATTCATTGAAACAAGGTTTTGACCAAATAAAAAAGAACAATCTCTTTTTATGGTTTTATGTCTCTGCTTAGTTAACCATTACCCATTGGTAAAACTTTAAACTACTTTGTGGTTCTGCCTGATCCGTATTTGTAAGGATTACGCATTTTTCCACAGAAAAACTAATTTAGGTCCCTATTTGATTGTGCAACCTGCTACAGCAAAGGCTGAAGGATTTCAACAGAATTTGCAGAGTTTGTACACAAGCAATTCCATCAGGGCCAGAAAACTCATCCAAATCAATTCCTGGCTATCTGAGAGGACGTTCATGTATGTTTCACTTGCAAAGTAATTATCTTTAGATTACCATCTCATGTTTGTATTTACATGCAAATATATATTAAGATAATAATATATATTAAGAGATGTAGGAACAATCATTTTATTTCGTATTTCTGTTGCTATATGAATACTTGACAGATTTTTTTGCTTAAGTGCCATGTTGGCAATCATTTAGCAGGTTTCCTCATACTTAGAAAGCACATTATGTGTTATTTTTATTTCCACATTGTTTTAAGACATATAATGAGAAGAAGCAAGTATAAAAAAAGTATACCATTTTCCTAGATTCATTCTTGAAAACTAAAATTTCAATCTCACATAACATTTAAAATCTTTTCTCATCATTTCCACCAAAACAACTATCTTGTATGAATATTTTATAGCACCCATTGAAGAAATTTATTACATATCATTACTTATTGCAAAACAATATGTGCTTTCAACTGCAACCTTGACACAAGCTTCCATCCCCAAAGCATGCACATATTTAAAACCTCCACATAATCACCACTAATGCTCCTAATACACTAATTCAGTTTCCAAGGGCTTTTTATTATGGATTAAAACACGGAAAAAACCTCAGCCATCCTTCAATGTCTTCATTCTTCCTTCACACATTTTTTTTTTCTTTACACTTGATATGTGAATGATTTATCATCTATTTCTTTCTTAATTCTCATATTAAGACTGCCTTGCCATCTGCACTGTGCAATCACACTTAAGTAGGCACATAAAAATCAGTAGAAACAATGCTTTGGGTTGCTCCAGCAACCACAAATGTTTAGAAAAATGCCCCCACAAGCATGTCAGGGAGACCATATTTTTCAGAGTATGGTTTGGAAAGCACAGACAGGAAAACCAGAAGAGGATACATTTAAATGTTTTGCTGTTTGATTTATCATTTCTTTGTGCTAAACCAACACCTCAGTTTTATGCTGGTTTTTCATATCAGAAAGGAGAGAAGGGTTTAATGGCATTGTAGAGGATAAATGACACAGCAATAGGAATCAGAAGCAAGTACATTTTCAGAGCGTTAAACCAGTGAAGCCAGCCTTGAAAATAAGCATATTCCCCAATACTCACTGGCTTTGTTTGGATCAGAAAGACTGCGGGTAGCTCACAAATGCAAAAGTTGCCACTGATCCTCACATACCCGTCCTTTCTTCTTCTCTTACCCTCTCTAGAAGGTAATTTTTAATATTCTCCTCTATGTCTGACCACGTGATTACAAGATCAATTTGCCCTTAGGCCAAATTCAGTTAACACACCTCAGGAATAACCAAGAAGCCTGACTAATACCCTGTACCATTTCTTTTTCAGGGTTGGACAAAAGGATGGCTCTCCCTTCCTGTCCAGAAGCAAACATATGACATCTCTGTAGCTCAAGGCCCAAAGCATTAAACTCAACTGAAATCAAGAGTGCTTTAACTTCACGCTCCAAGCTCTGATTCCTGCTGGTGGAGGAGCTGGGTACAGCTCTGGTTGCTACCCTGGCTATCACTAGGGTGCTACTCTCCCACCTGAGTGCCAGGCACACTGCTGAGAAAACACTTCATGCATCCTCTGCTAACTTCAATAGCGCTTCTGTGACTTCTCCAGCCCTCTTATACTCCTCTATGACCGGTAGAAATTTTACATCAACCATTCCAAAATTTTTCATCAAAATGAAAACTTTTTAAATAAAAGCAGCTCCAACTGAATTCTGTGTAGGTTTTACATAACCTTAAATGCTTTGGCCATTGAATAGTTTCAAAGATAAAATTCAAGACTGTACCAGACATGACAGTCATAAACACTGCTGTGTTTAAGTCTAAGCTTAGACAGGTATTTCTGATCATTTAGCCTGTGGTTTTGGCTCAAGAATGTATATTTGTGGGGCAGTTCAAGGACTAGAATAAAAATTACTAGCCCACTAAAAAGTAAGGCATTTTGGGACTTTTAGCCAAAACCACCTAGACTGCTGCATACACATTCAACAGACAATAAGCCCTTGTTTACAGATATAAATCAAGCAGTATGCCAGAAATTTTATAGGGTGTTTTTTTTATAGCTTGATCAAACAAAAATATTAAATACACTCCTGTTGTAGTTAACTTTAAACCTAAAGAGGCTCTGAGAAAACACCACTCTAAGTTTTGCCCCCACTCAGACCAGCAGCAGCAGTGCAATTAGCACATTGAATAACAATGTGGACAGCAAAGCGAGAGATACCTAGAAGTATTTAAAAAAAATATTTGTTTTGATAAAAATAGACCAAATTTACAAAACATTCCAATTCCTACTAAATGCTTACACACCAGAAGGTCATTTTTGTGACAGGAAGTCTTCGAACAGCAAATATTCATCTACTCTTGAAGTGCCATCTTTCTAAGGGAAATGGAGTTCAAAAACATATTCAGTCCAATCCCACTACACACAGTTTGAAGTCATCAAATTGGACAGCAAAATCTAATCACCTAATCATAAAACAGCAAACTATTTATTAGGTACTTATCTTCAAAAACTTGCCTTGTTAGTAGAATCAACAAACTTAATACAAAATAGTTACTCTGACTAAAAATCTATTAAAACAGACTAAATTATTCTCAGAAAAGGAGGAGGGCTTTGTAAGGGTCTTTTGTTTGGTTTCAATTTTAAAAAAAAGGGGGGGTGCATTTGGAAAGAGGGGTATACTCTAAGACATTCAAAATTCCCAAAGGCACTGATTTGATTACAGGAAAGCATTTTAGTACTATGGTCAGCTCAGTTCATAGGATAATGTATCAAGAATATTATTATATTGTAGGTATTTTGTCAGGAAAATACCTTTTAAAGCACACTGCTGAAGGTTTACTGACAAATGAGATGCTGAAAACCCTCAGCTCTGAAGTTCTCACTGGGAGCGCAGCTGAAATAAGATTCTACCAATGAAACACTTCACTCAACACCACCATAGAAAAAAAACTGATATTATGGCTTTGTTTAAAAAAATACAGATCTTCATACAAGCTATTTTGTGTGCCACGTGCAAAACCGCATCTTCAGAAAGTGATCATACACTTGTGCTCAAGAGTGTTTTGGTCAGGTGACAGGATATGGTGTTTTTGTCCTTCAGCTTGGGAATAAAACCCTATGAGATATTAGTTTTACTGCATACAATGGAAGGACATGGCTGGACTCAGCTTTTGTAAGCATTAATCCTCTCTTCTTGAAAGAATAAAAACTTTTAAATTACACTGTCAAAAAAACCCCCATATTCTCCCCAATTTACATGTCACTCAAATGCTGAAAGAGCCAAAATCTTAATGCTTTGTTATTATGAAGGCAATTTTTTGTCTATTAAATATTTCAGAATAAGATTCTATTATTTTCACATCCTATCTTTTGACTTCTATAAATTTCTAAATCCTTCTTAAAATTAGTGAAATCCTTTGCTTAGAAGGAATGATCAATATCAACTCTAATATAATCAATTGTTGATTAAGATTTTGTATATTAAAACCCATTGCAAATTCCGTATTTTGCAAAAAGAGACTTCTTATTCCTCCCAAGCCCTCCGCAGAATTACTGTAAAGAAATGGAAATATTTCAATGAAAATACAGATATGCTATTCATGCAATTGTCCTGAATATGTTCAACAACACTATATGCAGAAGAAAAAGATAACAGAAATATTGAAAGAGGAAGATACACAAGGAAAATATTCATGGGGAAAAAAATAATTTAACTGGATTTCCCCCTTCACTTTGCAGAAAGTGAGATGTCTAAGCATAATCTCTGTCCAATTGCTCTCACACCTTGAACTCACACAAGTTCCTTGATATTCTCAAGTCATTTTGCACCTTTTTCAAACTGAAATTAAATGCCACTGCCTTTCAATCTGCTGTCCAAGAAAGATCAATCCTATACTACAACATCAGAAAATACAGACAATATAGGGTGAGGAATATATACACAGATCATATTTATATTTCATAGGATTATATATATGATAAATTTATATACTCCATAGTCTCTTTCTCACCTATGTACTTTTTTATATATTAGAAGAAAAAGAAGAAGAAAATAAGATTGTCTGAGAGAAAACCCATTACAGAAGTCTATGGAGAATATATGCATTTTAATTTAAGGAACCTAAGAACCCATCCCCACACTCTTTACAGTTTTACAGCAATTATGCACAAGGTTTGCATAAACACTTCAAAATCATCAAAAGCTGTTTTATCAAAACAGCACTTAAGTTTTACATATGTTTCAACACAAATTAGTATTCAGAATTAAACAGCAAGCTGATAGAAAAAAAAAATATGTCAGCTGTCTTTTTAAACTCTAACCAGATACAGAAAGTGGACATGAAGAAGGAAACAAAGACTGGGCCAAAGTGATAGTAAAGTTCTTTCCAAATACTTCTTGTAATTTAATTACCTTATTAAGTCTTTCACTGCCCTAGACTTCTAGCTACTCACAATGAATTTTATCAGTACCAGAAAGCTTGAATAATAATTATTAAAGCAGTAATGTTATTGAAACCATGATGACACAAGGATATTGCAAAGTAAGGACAGCAATAATATGCTGAATACTAGAGACAATAAAAAGACACATGAACGCAGTTCGGTTCTCTGCAGACACATCTGCAAACAATACCTGTATGGTAAAAGTATGCTTTTAACTTATAGCCATAAAAAGTTGAACTATAGCATGAAATAATCCCTTGGTAACATACAGACATTCAATATGAAACCAGTTCCTGACACAGGCACATCTTACAGTAACACTGATATCCTCATTGCTAGCATATTCCTGACACAGAGCCATACAAATCTGTGCAACAGGAATGCCTCCATGAGCATCAACACTTGGAATCTTTAGGGAAGTGCCTGGGCATACCAACTACAATCAGCATTAGCAGTTATTTTGATACAGGCAATTACTGACAGGAATGCCAAATCGAGGTACTTGAGCTCTCCAGAACTTAAAAGGTCAGGTGGCAAGGAGCTGGATGGTGAGTAAAAAAACAGCTGGGCCAATTCCAGCAGGAAAGAGGTTTGCTTTTCTCTCCTAAGTGGTTAAGACTTCTCTGAATGCCACCGTTCTCAAGATGCTGGGCTTTGAACACAACAACTTCACAGAGCCACAGGTTTTTGGAGGAGTGGGTGATTCCAACACAACGGATGGGCTTGAGCACCACATGAAGCTGAGGGTTTGGAAAAGACACTGCCTGTCCCCCAGATTGCAGCTATGAGTCTGTACATATTTATTAAAGGCTGCAGCCAGCTGGCCAAATTTCAGATGCCTCTCAACACTGGAGTCCTTTCACTCAGTCTTTTATCTTTTATTTCCAGTTGAAAAAATAATGCAAATACATGCACTAGTTCAGCTATTTTTCTACAGCATGGAACTCTCATTATGCTTGCCAGGCTAGTATTTCAGATACATAAACAGATTTCAAGCAAAGCTCTTACCACTATTTTAATACTGCTTTGACAAGGTTTAAATACACTTTAGATAAGTGACAAAAACTACAGATTGCACACAGTTACACAAAAAGACTGGTTTTTGATCCATTGAAGTGATAATACATGGAGGATTCCATACGCAAAACTGTCTATTTCCTATGGAAAAGAATTTGAGGGAAGGCATTCATTCTTAGAAGACAAGACCAGTCTGGCCAGAGTAAGTCTAGTAGTGAGTGACTCATAGTTGCCAGTCAATAGGTATGGAAATTACTTCTTCATGAACTGCTCAAATGTCCCTAACTTCCACAGCCCCACAGCCAGGGGCAATACAAAGCTATGCAAAGAAAAACAAAATCCAGCATCAATTACAGCAGTTTTTTTGAAATACAGAAGTAAAAAAAAAAAATTCTACAATTTATTCAATTTATTTATACAATTTATTTCACTTCACGTAAGTACAGAACCATAGAATGGCTTGGGTTGGAAGGGACATTGAAGATCATTTAGTTCCAATATCCCCACATGGGCAGGAACACCTTTCACTAGAGCACATTGCTCAGAGAGGTGTTGAACCTCTCCTTAAATACTCCAAGGGATGGGGCATCCTCAACTTCCCTTGGCAACCATGAAAAACTGGAAAGCAATGGTTTCATCTGTTATATTAAATCCAAGGTTTACATGGTTTAACAAGGCCTCTTTTGGACATGCAGTATGCATATCCTAGCCTCCAGTGAGAGCTAAGGGGAATAAAAAAGACATAGGAACTTCCAATCATTGGATTTCACAGGTATAATTGCAGACGTGACATTTTTACTTATCTTTGCCATGCTCAGAAGTAGAAAACAGAAAAGAGAAACAAAGTAAGCACTGGCATGCCATTATGCCACAATGCTGTTGTTTTAGTTGCCTTAGCACAGAGTAAATAAAGGCATCAAATGTAGTTTTTTCTGATTTCCAGTAGTGTTACCACTTTTCCTCTTAGAGTGCTAAGGACAGTACAAAAACCTGCCAGGTATTTCATTACTGAAATAACCCAATCTATCTTCCAAAGTAAAAAAACAATGATATGGAAGAACAGGATGTAGAACTCCTTTGAACACTTTCTCCTGAAGTTTTCAGCCTTGAACTCACAGTTATCACTACTAATTTTTAATACTGCATTAATTCACAATGAAGAAGAATACAGTACTCACATTCCTTTGACTGTGCCACAAGCCTTTTCTGTCCTAAAGAGGTGACTGCCTCTTTTCCAGGAGCTCCAAGAATGGTATTGTAGTTCTATGTGCTCTTCAACTTGAAATTTGTACTTTACTAAGTAACACAGACAGGTATGTACTGGCCCAAATCTGGCCTTTTTCAATGGAGAATCTAGAAAGACAGAGTGCCTTACCTGGTGATTACCCCATCCATTACCCATGGCTGAAGGGACTGGGAAGGACTGAAGGTGCTTTATCTGTTTTCTCAAGTCCACTCAATCTCTCAGAAATGCCCTCAAAATTTCTCTAACAAAAATATCCCCCTGCCAGATAACTCTTCAGCACAGCATCTGCTATTAGAAGCCAAGGCACAGCCCTGAGAACATCACCAATTTTCCAAGTTATTTCACTAAAAGCATGATGCCTGCAAAGTAGGTCCAATATTACTGCAGTTTCTCACATGCAGCCTTCCAGAAGGGGAAAGGTATTTTAGATTATCTTATCGCATTTAGAGTATCTGTTATATGTTAATCAACTGTTAGAACCAGCTGCTGGGGTACCAGCAAAAGGGGGTGAGATCAAGTCACAGACCCCATTAGCATGTCTGAGCTGCCTTGATGTGGGCTTGGGAATGTGTAGTTCTATACTAGTCAAAGTTTAGACACTACCAGTTTCACAGAAAACAGAATACCAACAGCTGCAACATTACTCCCCAGAAAGTTATAAAGAATATAAAAACACAACAACAACATAAATAAAAAGTAGAACAAAATTCATCCAATTGCTCAATATCACAGTTTTCAATGGGAAGTACAATCATAGTATGGGAGTAGTTTAAAATTTATTCTGAAACCGTCTGGGACAAGCGGAGGCACGGTGAAAGGGAACAGTAAGAGGGAACCAAGTGAAAAAGTATGATTAAAGCAGCAAGATAAAGTGGAAGAAAGTTCCACTGGATAGAGACATACTAGGGAAGCAGCATTTTCTTATTTCAGAAAACCCAGTATACAATAATACACCTTCTGAAGGAATGCCTTGGGCTACTCAGCAACAAATAATAACTATTGTGTAACAGGGCAATATTTAGAAAAAATCTAGGAAATTATTTGCATAGCTGTGTGTGGCCAGACCTGCCAACAATCATAAACTCCTCTTTATAAATGTTCTATGTCCCCCTTTATAAATGCTCAATTACAAAAATAACAATATGCTAAGGAACCATGCGTGCTATATTAGAACAGGCAACTTAATAAGTTTTCTGAGGGATTTTCCAACAAGATGCAACAGGCAGGCTTATCAACAGGAGATTTTTAACTTCTAAATACAAGAAACATGAAAAGCCTATAATTTCATCATCCCAAAAAAGCAGATAATCTTCTATGTCCATAAGGTGTAAGACTTAATTGTTGCAAAGTTAAATCCTTTTAACTTCAAGGGAACAGTGGTTTATTAGGCATGCAGTGCTTAGAAAGATACTACCCCAACAAGGGTCATATACGCTAGGAAACTACCTTAATTTTTTTTTTTTTTTTAAATCTGGCAATAAATCATCAATTAACTTTTCTTTCCTGGGCTAACAAAAAGAGCCTTAGCCTTTCAAATTATTTAAGTATTTTTAAACAACAACAAAAAAAAAATAATAAGTGAAATACTAAGGATTTCTTTTAAATGGCAGACTTCTATATGCTGAATTCAAGGTGCTGAATTAACAGATATGAGCCATTATTTTGTTCATCACTTAGCAGAAGAAACCCTTGGACATTACAGCTAAGAAGTTTTTCAATGTGATTTTCCTGTTACAGTATACTGTGTTTCTCAGACAAAGATTTTTTCTAAATGCAATATGTAAACATCACTAAAGTGCTAGAAAGTAGCATTATTATTTAATTTCCCCCCCACCAAACAGCAATCCTCCATCTCCTATCCTCACCTTCTTTCATCAATCTTACAGATTTCAGTCCTCGAATGAGACACTGTCTTCTCACACTTCCCTGGCCAAACCTGAAGAGCTTTTAGTGCTTGGTGTTGTAAAACACTGTTAGTTTAACAGAAGAACTAGAACACATATGAACTTCCCTCTTCCTTCTCCCCACCAATAAATTACAAAATCTTGGGGAGGTAAGAGAAGATAGGGATGGATTACATCCAACTGGATCATTTTTTTGATCCAACTCATCACAAATACTGGCAAATAATGGCAATATAGGGGATGGCATGGTACACATTAAACATGTTAAATGCTAGGTCAATTTATACCAAAGGCAGAGCTGTACTCTGTAGGCTTCCAAAATCCAAAAGGGGCAGTCAGACATTACTTCTGTTCCAGGAGCAACAGTGTAACCTCAACATTAGCCTTTCATGTCCAATATTCTCTATTAGAGCTGTGCATTCCTAGAGCTAATGGGCACATACCTACACCAGGCTTAAATAAAAACATTAAAGTTCTCACAAGCAATTAGGGACAGCTTAGTCAGGAGAACATGCTAATTTATCATGTAAACCTGAAAATAATACGAAAGATTAATAGCTGTAGGTAGAAATCTCACCAAAAAAAACCTATTTCAAATTCTTCACACTCTGCTTGTGATCTCACCGCTACAAACTACTTGTAAAAAGCTGCAAAGAAGTTAAAAATAGTATTTTGATTTACTTTTTTTTCTTAAATCAGGAAGTTATTTTTCATATGAAAAAGCCCACAGATTTACAAATACCCTTTTATAGGATCATAGCACTTTCGTTACAAAAATCAGCAGCAGCAGCATTTGTGATGGTCGTTTGCTATATGTCCTATACTTCTGAACTAAGAAGTCTGCCAGGGTGACCAAGTTTACCCATATAAAGTTTTACAGAAAAACTGTTCACATTCTTTCTTTTCACCCAGAAACATGCTCCAATTTCACCTTATAGGCTAGATATTTTAAGTTATTAAACTGAAATTAAGGCCCCCAACTGTTCACTACAGAATCTGGAGTTGCTCATATGTGTAAGATTTGGATAAAGCCCTTTCTGTCCAAAAGTATAACTGAACATTTTTAGAACTGCTGATAGGACTGCTCAATTATTTTGCTATCAAATCTGAAGTCATTTGGTTTCCCTAGCCAATGCCTAACTCTTTCAAGAACTTTCCAAGATGACAGTTTATCATACGATATCAATGCAAACACATGGCATAGCTCAAAACCCAGTCTCCAAACGCTGTGCAATGAGACTTCTGACACAAAGCACCCACTGAAACCCTCAAAATACAAAAGAGCAACTTTGTCCTTACCCTCAAATCATAGTATCACTTCACGCACACCCACACCATTCTTTTAGGGGGCAGGGAGAAAAATTTGCATTCAAAGTGCATTAGGCCAATTAATTCCTTTGATCTGGAGAAAAGCATTTTCCATAATGCAGCTTGGTAGAAATCTAACCAATCATGATGGTAAAAAACAGCCATAATGAAATCTTAATCTCTGCTAGTCAGAAAATACACACCAAACATGTGATAAGGGAGACATTCAGACAGCTAGAAGCTTTTTAACAAAGCATAGTCTCACACTGAGAACTGGAATCCGAGTTCAAAGCTGCTGCAGAAAGTCCTTTTCCCCTTCCTTCCACAGGTTTTGGAGAGTCACCAGTAAGTTGCACAGAAAGCAAATCTTTCCATCTTACTTTTAACAAACTTCGCAATAGTTTTCCCTTCTCCTTAAGCAATAAAATCAGCAGAAGATAGTAATTAGATTCTTGTTCCAAAGCATTATGAGTATTTTAATCCTCTAAATAGGTAAGTTAAACATGTCCATTGCATATATATTAAGGAGGAAAAAGTTTTACCAGCAAAATCTTTATTCTCACACGCATTATGTTACTCTTTTCATGCCAGGAGGTAGATTTCCCTAAAGTAACATACACTATCAACAACAGCAGCATTGAAGCCATGGCTATGAACCACTTCAAAGCAGATGCATACAAAAATACCACTGAACCTTCAGCACTACGGCAAGATTGGCTTTCTTTATCTTCCAATTTCATTCACTTTCTTCTTCAAATGTTTGTTTACAGTTATTGAGACCCTGCAAAAAAAATGCCTCGATTATAATTGGTAAGAACTTTCACTTGAAAAGTATGCAGAGTAAGGACCTCCCTCAATTCAAGCAGTCAACCACTTCAATTTCCAGGGTCCTAATCGCTAATATGCAGTTAAGAGAGAGTGAAGTGGAAAAGAAATGCTGTGGAGTAAAATCCCAATAGCATTCATACAGCTCAACATTTAGTTATGTAGACTCTGTTAAAAACTTATTGTTAAAGTTCCCACATCACTCAAATCAGCTTCTACTGTTAATACCAGAAGGAACGCGATGTGCACTTACAAACTTAAATTTACACTATTAACTATTGTTCATAATCTAAATATCTTGGTATAGTCAAATAACAGGAGAAAGCAAATCCACAATGCTTGCAAACCAGTTCCTTATCTTGTATACACCAGAAGTCTCAGTGCTCTGTTTTCACAACTCCTAGGCACCACAAACTAGGTTGAGAATGGTGTTTTTTCACATCCTGGAGACCCTTAATTAAGCAATGTAAAATCTTTACAAGTTCTGCAGCCTTATATACAACAAAGTAGTAAGACGTTACCCACCAGGCAGATACTACTCTAAAAATATCCTTTTAAGGCAGGAAAAGTAGAGGAAATTTTACACAAGAGATTTCTAGTTCATTGCTATTCACTTAAGTACAGCTCAGTAACAGTCTAGGAAATCACTAACTACACTCTGTAAATACAATAAATAACATCCTACGTTAAATGAGAGTTAAACAAATTACCTATTTGTCATTAGCAGCAATATGTTTAGCCTTCTTTCCTTTACACCGTGCTTTCCATTACGGTGCCAAGCGTTAGTAAAACGTCTGAATTAGAAATCAGATGAGAAGAAGACGGTAATTCGCTGCAGCAGCAGCAGAACCAGCCTCAGTTTCGGCACCAGGGCTGCTGCTCTCCTCCCTTGCCAGGTGCCTGAGGAGGCACAGGCAGGCCGGCCGCTGCTGCCCACGGCCGTGAGCACCGCGGCTCTTCTGACAAAACCCCTTCAGACACTACAGACACATCTGCGTTCCCAGCGCTGACCTCTCACAAGTCTCCCGGTCTCATAGAACAAACAAATTAACTCAGAGGCCAAGGCTGCCGCGGACAGCCCCTTCAGCAGAGCGGCCGGCCCGCACCGATCCCGCGGCGCTGGGGCACGGCAGCGCACGGAGCCGGCGGGAGCGGCGCCCGCCGGGGCTCCCCCAGCCCGGCCGCGCTCCCTCAGCCCCCGGCGCTGCCGCCCCCCGCGCCGCGCCGCGCCCGGCCGCGCCCGCCGCCGCTCACCCAGCTTGCCGCGGGACTCCTCCAGCTTCTGGATCTGGTTCTCCAGGAACAGCACGGCCACCCCGAAGACCAGCACCGCCAGCAGCTGCAACTTGGGCGGCAGCATAATCCTGAGCAGCCCCATGAGCAGCAGCAGCAGCGCCGCCCGCCCGGGATCACGACATAACGCGGGGCCCGGCCCGCGAGGGCCGGCGGGAGCCGCGGGGACGGCGCGGGCGAGGAGGGACGGAGGGAGCGCGGCCGGGGGCGCGGACAGGGCCCGGCGCCGCCGCTCTCACATCGCCGCGCGCACGGCCCGCAGCGCCCGCCCCGCCCGCGCGGCCCGGCCCCCGCCGCGCCCCGCCCGCCCTGCGCGCGCTGCTCGGCAACCGAACGCCCGGCCGCGCTCCCGCTCCCGCCCCCGCCCCCACTGCCGCCGGGCCCCGCGGCGGGCCCCGCCTCGCGGCCCCGCCATTGGGCGGTGCTGCCGTGACCCCGCCTCTCGCGCAGTCCGATTGGCCCGGTGCGGGAATCGCTCCGCCTCCCCCGCCGCTCTGAGCCGCCGGAGCGGGGCGATGTCCCGCCTACATGCGTCCCTTCCAGATTGGAAGGCGCTGATTGAAGTCCCGCCCATCCGCCCAACCTCGTTGGGCACAGCCACCACTGCCCGTGGGGAAAGTACAATACTATTGGTCGGAGCGGCTGTCAGTCATCGGGCTGGGGCCGATGCGCCGGTTGGCAGCCGTTCCCAAGAAAGGGGAAAGGGCTTTATTCGGGGTTGCTTTCGCAATGCCCGATCAGCGTTGAGGAACGGCAGTTCCTCCGGCCTCGCTGCAAAGCGCCGCTCGGAACAAACAAAAATATCTTTGCTCAAGAATTCCAGAAGATATTCTGGGTTAGCTCGTGGTGCCGGGGCTGGGAGCAAGGCTACCTCTCCCGCATCAGGCGGTATGTCGGTCACCCGCGGTGGGAGAGGTCCTTGCGCGGCCCCCGCGGCGCTGGCAGGGGCGTTCCGGCACCAAGATGGCGGCGGCGGCCGAGCTGGGGGCGCTGGGGCGGCGCTGGCTCTGCTGGCTCCTGGGGCTGCAGGCGGTGAGAGCCGGATCCGGCGCGTTCGCGGCTGGCGCGGCCGCAGTTCCTCAGAGAAAGGGCGGGTGTGAGGGCGGGGGAGGCGGCGTGAGACGTGTCCCGGTGCGGGAAGCGCGGACGCCTCCTCCCTCTCCTGCGGCCGTGGCCGCCTCTTGCTTTCCATGTCGGAGACTGGTCTCTGCTTCTGTCTTGTTTCTAAAACAGTTTGTATTGGCGCTGCCTTTTTTTTTTTAATTCGGTAATTTTTTTTGTGTATGAAAGCAAAGCAACAGTGTAACGCGTACTTGGAGCCAAAACTTTGAAGAAGAAAATACTGATGAATTGAGGTGCATCACTTGCTAAGTGTCTGAAATCATCTTGTTCTGATGGAAATTTACTTTCTGAAGTGTGAAGGGTTTTTCCAGTCCCAGTCAGAGACATTTACGACGTTTAGAGTATTTATTGTTTCAGGAAAATAATCATATTTAGTTAAGATACTAAAAATAGAGTAAAAATATTAGAGATATTAAATAAAAATATTAAAAATAGAGAGACCTCTATTTCTTTTTTTTCTACACCGCTCTGTGGTTTTACTCTCAAGTTTTTTTGAGCTTGCTATGTAACCAAAACTACTTGAGTGAGGAATTGTCATGTGATGGAGCCTTTACTTGCTTTCATACACTGTTAGTGTTTTGGTTGGTTTTCTCACATAGACACAACCCAAAAAACATTCTCAGGAGAGTATTGACCTTACTTTCGCAGATTATTTAGGGGTCTGTTGGGCAAAGGTGTGAGGAGAGAGGCTGCTGGAAGCAAAGTGCCAATGCCAGTAGCCCTGTTATTGCTCCGAGGGGAACAGATTTAAAAGATGACAGTAAATCTTTTTTGCCATCAAAGGGGTGGATGGCAAGCAGCAAGATGCAAGAAAATTGTTTTAGTTACTACCATCGTTAATTTAATAAGTGAGCAGTAATTAAAATGTAGCTTCAGCTGTGTTTGGAATGCTCCTTAAGGGCTTTTTATTATTTATTTATTTATTATTTATATTTATTATATATTATTATTTTATTTTTTATTTTATTTTTTTTTAAACTGTGTCATTGTTGTATTTCTTATTGCCAGTATCACTCAGAAAAAAGAAATACTTGAGAAAGATAGATACTAAATACTTTGAAAAATAAATACCTTAGTAAAAATCCTAAAAAAAAGGATAAATTATTCCAGTAGAACAGGGTTTCATTTTTACTTACCTGTTATACAGTGTCCTGGAGGAAGAAGAAAAATAGCTTTCTGGCAGACAGAATAGTGATTTCAGAATACCTTTTTTTTGTGTATTATACTTCTCTGTTCATGCTTTAACTCTTATTTTTTTAGCATATCTGTATCTGGAAATAGAGTAATGAGGCACCTAATATATTTTCTACTAATTCTCAATCCATAATATTTTTAACTGTCACATAAGGGGCATCTATTTCCTTCAGCAGTAGGTTGGCCACTTCAGCAGAAGAAATGGGGCTTGCCTCTGTCTTACTTGGCTGTGCTGCATGGATTAAATGGCATGTGAATGTGAAGAGAAGTCTGTTCTGCTGAATGACAAACTTACTTTTTCTTCTGTACTTTTCTGTTTGGCCCAGTATAATTCTTCTGATTCTTGGCTGTTATCATCCAGTTGAGTTTGCTGGTGCCTTGTCACTTGCCTCAGAACACAGTGGTGCTGATTGTAATGTTGGTGCTTTGGATGTAGTAAGTTTTGCCTGGGGTCTTTTACCCAGACTGAAAAGCATTTGGGAAAGCTGCCTTCTTTCTCTCCATTCTTAATTCCCTCTCTCACTTTTTCCCCTCCAAAGCAGGCAGCTAGGAGGGAAGGTTTAAAGCTAAGGTGTGAGAAATACATATGTAGAAAAGTGGGAATTTGCTACAAGAAAGACATTGAGGGGCTGGAGTGAGCCCAGAGAAGGACAGTGGAGCTGGGGAAGGGTCTGGAGCGCAGGTTCTGTGAGGAGCAGCTGGGGGAGCTCAGTCTGGAAGAAAGGAGGATCAGAGGGAACTTACCAGCCTCTACAACTGCCTGGAAAGGAGGGTGTAGCCTGGTGGGGGTTGGCCTCTTGTCCTAGGTAGCATGTGATGGGATGAGAAAAGCATGCCTCAGGTTGCACAAGAGAAAGTTTAGGTAGGATATTAGGAATAATTCACTGAAAAGGTGGTCAGGGACTGGAATGGGCTGCCCAGGAAAGTGGTGGAATCACTGGAAGTGTTCAAAAGACATATGGATGTGGCACTTGGGACAGGGTTTGTGGCTGAACACTGTGGTGCTGGGTTAATGATTGGACTCAGTAATGATCTTAGAGGTCTTTCCCAACCTTAGTGATTCTATGAGAATAAACCCCAAGTAACATGTAAATGTTGTCATTGGTTGTGCTGCCCATAAAAAGCAGAACTGGTGTTTTACACAGAAGCCATGTAATTGAATTGCCTGTAATAAAGTATTACTGATAAATCAGAATTGCAGGTTTTTGTCTGCACTTCCACTTACAGTATATGCCATTTTCCTGTAACATTAATGCTAACATGAAATTAAAATCCTACCTGTATGTCTTGTTGAGCAGTTTGGTTAATTTCATCACTTTCTGGTTGTGTTTTTCCTGAGCTTAGCTGTTACATTACTTTCCATGAGTGTTTTTAGTGATCTGAAACTTACTGAAATTCTTTACAGAGAAGAGGCTTTGAAAAGCTGTAAACATGTGCATTTAAGTTGAGTCATTACCTTCGGGTTTTCTTCTTAACTTGAAGTTAGCAATAGGAAAGCAGTAGGGTATCAGAAGCGTATCTAAATTAATTTTGGCAGGTCTGATACTTTGAAATGTACATATTATGAGTGTCTCAAATTCTCTGTTAGTTTAAGATCCTTTTTCTCAACAGGGTGGTGTTTTGAACCCCTGGGCAGACTATTTGGGCATTACTGTAAAGCAGTCACAAGAGACTTACTTGTTCTTTCTAATCTTTATAGCATTTAAAGTCATCTTTAAAAAAAAAAAAAAGATACTAAAGTGTAACATTGTGTTGACTTTCAGGTAAGTGTTTATGGAGCACAGCTGTCATCCGAAGCTTGCAGGGAGCTGGGCTTCTCCAGTAACTTGCTGTGCAGTTCCTGCAACCTTCTTGGGCAGTTCAGTCTGAATCAGTTGGATCCGTTCTGCAGGGAGTGCTGCCAAGAAGAAGCTCAGCTGGAAACTAGAAAGGTGAGTTTTGGACCAAATTCCTTGTGGAATAATTTAACATGTCATGTTTATGAAACTTTTCATTAAAAAAAATATATGAGAATCTGAATTATCATTTCGAGAGGAACATGCAGCATTTATTCATAGCCCAATATACAGGATCTAGATATGCAGGGTTGCCATACTGCTGTAAAACAATGTCCCTGTACCAACAGGGGAATCTTTAGTTCTTTGGCAGCCCTTCTCTGGTGTGATGTGACCAGAGGTGGGAACTATATCCAGCTTCTTTTAAAAGGAAGATACATGGGATTGGAAGAGGGCAGAAGAAGAGGATGAGGAGAGTGGTGCTTGATGGCAGCTCCTGCTTGGTCACTGACCTGTAGCATAAGGGCCAGGATAGCTCAGTTTAGTCCTGGGCAACAAAAGGCTGGTGCAGCCTTCAGGTCAGTTCCTGGTGTGGCACAAACCTGATAGGAGCAGGACTGCTCACCTCCATCCTGCAGCAGTGACAACAGCTGGATATTTTGGGAATGGTCTCTCTCAGAGCTCATACTGTGCTTTAATCAGTTTAAGGCAAAACCTTTCTTTTATCTGCGGTAAATAAATATCTGTTCCTTAAGGCATGTTATCAATGAAGAATTTTTAGAGTTCTTGAAAAGAATACGCATTTTCTAATATGTGGTAATTTAAAAGTTCAAGAATATAGTGAAGACATATCAATCACCAAAATAGTAGAGGTTTCAAGGATGAGAAGTGCTGAAATTATTTTTAGTGGCTAGGAGGTAATGAAATAAGTGACATAATGAAATTAATGCGGAAATCTAGCAGGTTTTTTCTGTCAATTAAATTCAGCCTAATATTTAAAAAGGAAAGTCTGCCTTTCAATTTTAGTAAAACCAGTAATTACAGTTCTAGGTACAATATATTAAGTATCAAGAAGCATATGTTTGAGATTGGCAGAGAATTAATAATTAGTAGTTTCCTAATACTGACAAACTTTAAGTTGTAAATTTTATGTATTAATGAAGTAGTATTTCAATGCAGTCCTTATAGGACTTGATATGTAAGGCTTTTTCTTTGCTAGATATAGAAACCTTATAAAGGAAAGTTTGTTTTGGGGAAAGCTTCAGTTCTTTTAAATGTATATATATATATATAAATATGTACATATCTATACATATGCATAAACAAAACTTGAAGTTTCAAAATAAGGTCTTAATGAAATGTACTATCAGGGAGTGGCAGAATAGAAAGGGTCTCCAGCATGCTCAGTAACAGTTGTGCTGGCAGCAGCAGCAAGGCTTCCTGTCCTTGTGTAAGGAGAAGATGCTTTAATTTGCTCAGGGAATATTCTTAGAGTTTTGCCTCTGTGCACAAGATGTAGCACAAGAACTTATGGAGCAGGACAATTTCTGTTGTCATTTGATGAGAAAATAAGCTAGAGGAGTTACAGTGCATTTCTGTCAATGTAACCTCTGAGAAAAACGTCTTAACAATTTTAACAATTTATCAGTAACATACTTAAGGATGTAACTTAGTTTGTACTGTAAACATTGCATTAATAAAAGTTGGATCAAATAACACATATTAATAGATACTCTTCTGAATTTCCTGAATCAGACATAGATTTCATTGTGTGGATAATTACACTTTCTGTGTAAGAATAAGGAAATGCCATTTTGTGGTCAGGACTTTACACTGTAAATATTATTAATCTGAAAACGTCTTTATTTTATGATCAATGTAGTAAAATAAATAGCACAGAGCTGGACAGGGTCTTAAAGTTTTTTGACAAATTCCTTCAGTGTAGACCAGATTTCCTTGTATATTCACAGGAAGCAAGAAATTGTATGATGTAAGTTGTTAGGTTTTTTTAATCTATTTGTGTTGGTTTACCCAGTTTCATTTTCTGCTTGGGCTTTGTGGTAAATGTGAACAATGTAGATTTTGATTATTAATTTATCTTTTTTTATTTCTGTGACATTTCTGAAGAAATGTAATACAAATGTCCAAATGAGATTTGGAGCTAATACGGTGAGCATCAGCTTAAATTATAGGAGCAATTATGATGGTATTTTCTTACATTTATATATCTGAGTTTGAATGCAGGCTTTCCGTATTGTGTACATTAATAGAAATACTGGATTGTTCTAACATTATGATTATATGGTTTATTATAGCATCATTTCTAATTTTCTTATGAGTGCTGTATCAGAAAGTGAAAAATTTTTATACTGTTACTACTGCTTAGAAATATATATTTCAGATTTTGTGATTGATTGGAGGTTTTACTTTTTTTTTTTTTTTTTAAACTCATACTCAGTGACTTCTCTTGAAGACTAGCCAGTGGAAGATTAGTATTTAGAGACAGTTAATATTATCTTGAAAGATTGTATTCAGAGTCATCAAATTTGAATTGACTTATGTTTTAATATAGTGCTGATTGTAACACATATCTGTAATTGAGCTTGAGATTTTACTATAACATAAAAAATTACAATAAAATTTTTAGTAGCTTCTTGCTAAACAAGAATTTTCATGCTAGGTATGCAGGCTATGGAAACTGAATTCTGCCTTTTGCTATAATTTTTCCTTTTCCTTGTTGATTTGTTTTTTCCCTGTTACCACAGAAATCTTCTTTCAAATGAAAATTTGATATTAAAGAGTGAATGAATGTTGAAAGTTCTTAAAGGTTTCTTTTTTTCCTACCTTTTTGCGTGTAGAATTTTTCATCTTACTCTGAAAACCTGCGTCTCAATGTAAGATGTTTGACTTTCTGATTAGCAGCCTGGCATGTTGCTGAGCTCCAGAGCTGTGGTGCTCTGGATTTTGCTAAAGCTGTGACTCCATACTTGAACATCCTCCAAGTACAAGAATCATTCTTCTCTGAACCACAGTCCCAGTACGTGAGGTAGCTCACTCGTTGCCTGAGCAGGTATTGCTTCCCAGGAGGTGGCAGAGCATGTTGGTTGTCTGTGCTACAAACAGACTTGCCAGCTACTGGAGTTCCAGGACATGCTTCAGGATTTTAATTTTACTCTCTTTGCAATTACATGGCAAATACTAGAAATGGGGAAAGCAAGAGTTAGTTTATTGCATGACTTGTGCCCGAGTTCTAAACGAGAATTTAAAATTAAAGGTAATAGCACATCTATCTGAGAATTTTTACATAATTGCTGCTTTCCACAAATGATCTGTGAAATACCCTCAGGCCTCAAAATATTTCATGCTGCATAGTATCAGTACAGCCTCAAATGAGATGTTTACAGATTTGAACTGTTATATAGCCTTGAAAGAAGTGTATTTATTAATCCTGCTCTTGTTATTGGTCCAGTAGTTTGTGAATTGACATTGTGGAAAATAGCTGTGAGATATTCATGTTACATAAAATTTGTCTTGCTCTGAACTTCTGCTGACACCTGTTCAGTGAAATATTTTAATTACTTCATAATTGGACTGTGGGTTAAATGAAAAAATGTTTTGGTTATTTTCTCTTCCTCTAGAGATTTTGTATGCCGTCTCAGACTAATTCAGAAGCCAGCTTAAACAGTATTGCTTTAGACAGCTGCAAGTTTTAAGCCTCAGTCTGTCAGATGCAGAGTACTGCTGGTGTGTAAAACATAGAAGGATGAAATGGAGGTGAAGCTAACTGTGCGTGAAATTGTAGTAGCAGGAGAGATTGTCCATATTTTGCAGTAGCTGAAAATAGCTGCACTCCATCTGCAGCTTCGCTTAGGCTGTGTGATCATTTCAGACATAGCTATAAGCATATTCCATTAATTGTTTATCATAATCTTATATTTATCTCAGCAATGTATCTGTGTCAAAATCCAAATTGATTTTAAAAATCAACTCTGTGATAAAATTTGCAATACATTAAATTTCACAGTTGCACTATGCAGGGTTGCTACAACCCAGAACAGTTATCAATATAGCTAAATGGAGCTTTGAAAAATATATTTTGCTCACTAATATGTGTTGAACTTTAGCATTTTAAATTTCTACTGTCAAGTATTTGTCATATTGTAATGTAAAGGGCTTGGTGACTTAGAAAACATGACACCAGATACAATGACTAGGTGCTTCTTCTATTAAAAACCAACGAATCAAATTGAAAGCTTTTTTAAAACTCCACCCTTTTACATGTGTAGAATTCTTAAATGTGCTCTTATAAATTACAAGGCAGAATGAGGTGACATTCTTGTTCAGACTTACTTTTTAAAACTGAAAAAAGAATTTACAAAATTCACAATTATTGCTGGAAGTAGAATAACTTGAAGTGCTTTTAATGCTTCAGGCTACTCCTGTGTGACCCAATTTACATTCATTTTTCAGGTTTGTTTTTTTCTTTTCATTACACTAATTAAAGTGCTACACTCAAATTGCTGTTGACTGCTTTCTTGTTCTGCCAGAGGCTCTTAACATGAATAGTTCCACTCTCATTGGAGCTTCCACTTTTCAACTCAATGGTTAAAAACAGAGAACTACTTAGAATTCACTTACATCTCAGAAATGTAAAGTAAGTCATATCAATGCTTACAGAAATTAATTAGAATTTTAGTTTACTTCTTCTAGCTGTTTCTCAAAGCCCACATCTTTTTCTGTCTTTTGATGTGTCCTGTAAAGTCTCTTGGATACTTGTAGAAAATCAAATTATTTTTTTACCTATATGTATTCCTTATATCTAATGTGTTACACAAAAATGGTATAAACTCATTGGTTTTCTAGCAAGTGTGACTTCAAAAATAGTGTGATTCAATGACAGCATATTTTATTTAACATTCAGGTAAATAATCAGGACTTTCTAATTAAGACTAATATGTCATATGGTGTCCTTTCAAAGTTTGCTTTTAACTAAATGTCCCATACAGTTCATACAGGAATGATTTTATGGGCTATATTAATAGGGAAGTTAGGGGAACTGAGGTGATGCTGTTCTCTCTAATTGAGAAAGTCTCTTACCAGTACTATTCCTTCAAAATATTATTCACAACCATTCCTTGTACTACAAGTGTGCTGCAATGGATGTCCTTCTCAAGAACTTTTCCATGTACACTCTTTCCCTTCCCTCTGTACATGATGTTATTGGCAATGAAAATTAATGTTGACAAGAAGTAGTCCTAGATAAGGAAGGTGCAGCAAACTAGTCGATGCCTAAGACAGAAATTTACTGCCTTTTGTTTGGCTCAGATTCACCAAGTGTTCATCTCTGTCAGATAAACCAAGATAAAATATATTATCTGTCTGTAATAGGGTAAGCCTTACCCATGGAAGAGCTCTATCTGATCTTATCAGTGAAGAAAAAATAGATTAGGAAAACTACAAATGTGAATTTCCTAAATGTGAGTTTCAGTTGTTGATGTGCTTCTGTGCTGGTCAATGGAATAGCTTTAGCTAATTAATGCTGACCATCTAGATAAAGTACTGGCATTTGACTCTACAAGTGAAACTTCAAAAAGTAAAAGTCTCAAAATTTAAGAAGCACACAAGGTCAAATAAATATCTCATAAAATCTGTTCTCACTGTTTTCTTTTGAAAGCATCTTTCCAAGATGTTTTATTTTTTAACAAAAGCATGGACTGGAGAATAAAGCAGATGTTCAGTGATTCTACTTCTAGAGGTAAGTAGGTGCTTATATAGAATCAGATAGTATAGACCAGAATTGAAACTTGACCTGTTGACTTCCTATGTGTATTCTTTCGTTTGCGTAATTCTGACTATGTCCAAGTGAGAGCCTGTACATAGGAACCCCTTCTCTGTCACCCTTCTCTATTCCACTCTGCTCTCCACCTCCACTCACACTGGATATTCATACCACCTAATACAAGCGACAGCTCCAGAGGTCTGAAGCTGGTGGTTGCTCAGCTTCTCCATTTTCTTTCTCACCCTTGGCCAGAACTCTTGCTTACATGAACTCACACCAAACATTGCAGAGACCAAAGTTAATAAAAATAGGCTGCCAGGAGCAGAAGTTGGTTTGGAACTTTTTGGTGATATTGGATTTAAACAGCAGAAATGTTTAGAGAAGCCTGCAAGGAGGGTATCGTTCAGCAACAAAAATAGTGATGGATGATACATTTCCTGTATACTGAAGAATGTAATAGTAATGCACAATTATATTTTGTATGTACAGAATAAAAAGTCTCCTTTGAGTTTCCTACTCAAAGCAGACCTCAAATGAGGATCTCCAAGAATGCAGCTTATACAGTCTTCCTTAATAAATTATTTCAGTGCTTAAAGCCCATGATTGTGACTTTTTTTCAGCCTTATACTCAGTTGGAATTTCCTTCCACACAAATAAATGAGAGCTTAGATCCTGCTCAGCTTTGTTCAGAGCGATTTGCTGGTAATACATATCGCTAATCACAGGAGTAGTGCTGATTCACATAACTGGCTTTTGACTGTTAGACTCTGTTTCCACACTCTTATTAGAGTTAGGCATCTCCCTTCACAGGATAATGAGCTGTCAGTGGTAGAAGTTGCTTTGTTGCTAAATTTACTGATGACATCAGTTCAGAATGATGTGTGTGTGTAGCAATGACTTTTTTGGCTTTCTGTATTACAGAGCAGTAATTCATAATGTTCCTGGCAGTGAGGCTTTTCTGACTGCTCCCTGTTAAGCCACAGATTCTTACTCATGTTCTGCCTCCAGGATAAGGAAAGAAAAGAGTGATTTTGGAAACCTTAAGCTATCCATATAAGGGCATTCTCTCCCATAGAAAGTATTTCATAGTTTGTATTGCATTGTTTATTATTTTAAAGTTTTCTAGTTTAGAATACGAATTTTCTGGTAAAAGTCACAAATGAACTGCTAGTTAGAAGAGTTTAGAAAAAAAACTAAAGAAACTTTAAACAAAATCTCTTTTGGCTGTAAATTTCTCAGAAGAACAAATATTAGTTAACCTGTTTTAATTTCTCTGTGTGTGGATGGAATACAGTAAAAATTAAGTTGCATGCTTTCATAAAAGAGATAATTCACCCTATTTTTCAGTACCATTTTGCATATACCAAGGAACTAGCTATTAAGAATAATTACTTCCATGTTTTTCCTGAAATTTTTTTAAGTCTTTAAGAGATGAGGAGCTGTCTTCTGCAGACCTGCTTATATCATAATATGAAATTAAACTGGCAGTGAATTTTATAAGAACATTGTTTACCTTAGAAAAAGAGTTGTTACTAAATGTTTAACAGAAGATAATCTTGTACCTGAGGCAAGTGAAAATTCTAGATGTTTAGCTGTTGTCCTAAGTTTGCTTTTCTGCTTGTTCTCAGAACCTGGCTATTTTTTAAAAAATGTTTGATATTAGGAGAGGACAGTTCACACATATTGGAGGGAATCCAGGTACCATGAAGTAGCTTTTGACCCTTTTGTGGCTCTGCCTTAACTGTTTAATTTCACGTTTTAAGACATGCTGGTACTGTCAGCTGATTACAAACAGCTGTACAAATCCAGCCTGACTGACACTTTGTAACCTGTGTCAGGCAGGCTCACCCTGAGTCAACAGTTAGAAGAAAGCAGCATGCAAAGCTTAAGTGTCATAGAAGTAAAATTAGATATAACTTGCTGTATGTTATTAAACTTTTTTGTCACCTTTGAGCTAACATAATTTTATTATGATCAAGGAGCAATCTCTGTTCAATACCACTTTGCAGTTCAGTTTGGTCTGGATTCCTGTTTGGTTGTAAACATTTATGGTTATGTAGCAGGAATGTCATTTTTCTTCTGGAGTTTTCACCATGAGTAACTGGTAACAATACCATATCAATGTATAAATGAAGTACTGCTGGAATTGTGTTGCAGAAATTGTGTCATTTCTCTCTCTAGTAGCAGGTGAAATGTTTTCATTCATGTAAGTTAAAGCTCCTTATTTTTACAATGCATATTTTTAATTAGCACAATTCTTCTGCAAAAAGGTGTTGTTCTGCTATAATTAGCATTCTCATTCATAATTAAAGCAGACATGACCAATAATGTGGTTTGTCTCTTCTCACTTGTGAATAGGCTGTCCTGATTGCATCAGTATGAGCTGTCACTAGGGTTTCAGGTGCTTTCCAAAAACTTTAGAATAAAACTGAACTCAAGTTGATGCTTTGGAAAGGATGAGGCAAAAGTTCAGATATTGTCAATGTAACCTTAGAAAATATGCTCTTAGAATGTTGTAAAAAAAGCTAAGTTTTTTTTTTAGATGCTTACATGAATTGGCACTTGTTTTGGATGTTAACATGGACACCAGAAATACTTAGAAAGCCTTTATTTCATTGCTTCTAGTACTAAACTCAGTTTCTGAGCACTAAAACAAGTGAAGCATTACTTTAAAATGAACTGACTCATGAGTTAAGCATTGTGTAATGAACTGACTCGAAATGTTTGTGTGCCTCCATGCTGAGTGATACATGTCATTCTTGTTAATACTTGAACACAGTGACTGCCTTCACAAGGAAATTTGGAGAACATCTGCTCTGGACACAATGACATGGTAGATATTAACAGCTAGGCTTTTGTGGTAGGCTAAGTGATGCAAATAAACCTGGGATTTTTGCAAAAGATACCTTTGTTTAGAGTTATAAATGAAGCCAGTTGATTCTTCTTTTTTTCTGGTCTAGCCATCAAGAAAGCAGCTGTTTGTCCCAGCATGAATCTAAACCTTTTTGTACCAGAACAGTTGGGTTTCAATTATGGCATAATTATAAGCTCAAAATTTAGACATCAATGATTGAGCTGTTTTCTTTGTTAAATTTCTATCAGATACTGGCCAGGAGTTACAAAGTGGGAGTAGTGAGTTGTTACAAAATGTCTTACATATTTTAGATTCCTACAGTGATTTTGTTCCATAAAAATTCTTGTTTGGAAGGAAAAGACTAAGAATAATTTGCAGTAATAAGTATTGAAAAATGCTTCATTTTACCGTTGTCCTAAATTTGCGTGTGCTTATCTTATGATAGACATACATAAAATAGCTAATTAACTAGATAGAAGACTATTTATTCCTTTGTCTACGTCTTTATACTGCCTTGATAGAAAACTGCAGATAAATAACTGTCCGTATCAGAGAAATCAGTATAAATGTTCAGTGGATTAGTGAGTGTGCAGAGAAATATCTAAATCTAGAATTGCTGATAGAACTGTTAAATATTTTTTTCTAACCACAAAGAGAAAAGGTGAGGTTTATGAACCCCTCCATGTTTCCATGTGTCCTTTTTCTTCCATCTTCGTAATTACTTAATGTTTTAATTCCAGAGGAATTTTAATTATTCAAGCTAGTATCTGAGTTGTTTACCACTGCCTTTTTAAATTAAAACCTTGATTTGAGTGGTGAAAAAGCTTCTTGGAAGTCTGGTGTTTATGATCTCTTGAGTATTGTTTCATAGTATTTCTGGGTTTTAACAGTCAAATCTTAGGTTTTTATCTTAAATACAATGTTTAGTTGAAAATGTATCTGTAGTTAGACAAATTTCTGAGATGCTGTTCTGAACAGATAATGCAGTGTAACATTCTCTTTTCAGTTTCCCGTGAAGGTAATGATTACTGATTTGTTATGCCAAGAGAGAAGTTGAAATTTCCCTGCAAGTGATTAGAGTATTTCTTACGTTCTAATTCATAGCATTTAAGCAAATACTGAGTTGGCCCCGAATCAGAATTTGGATATTTAGAAATGAACTTGTATTTCTGGCTGTCCATAATGCCTCCATACAATAGGTGACGGAATGTTAATAAAATTGTGTTTGAGATTTCTGTCATATCATGTGTGGTTTGCTTTTTCAGCGTGGTTCATGAAGGTTAGTTTTAATTAATTTGCGGTTCATATTTTAAGTGAAACATGAATTTAGGTAATTTCAGTGAGGTTATATTTTTCTATACTTAGACTTGCACATTTGTTATGAGAACACTGTCTAAAAGAAAATGAATGCAGAGATTTAAATTGTCTGTAAAAGGTAATGAATTAAATTACAAATTTTTAAATTAAGCTAATTCAGTTTGCTTATCTATAAGCAGTGGGGTTTAAGGCTTAGAAGGGTGTGATTCGGTATGCAGTATTATATATATAGTATATATGCTATGTGTAACATTAAAATGCCTAGCTTTGGAGTATGAAGTTCTATTTTTGTAGCTGGAAAATCTGTTGTTAATTTAAGATTCACCAAACTATAGAATCATTTGCATCTTGCAGAAAGAATCACAAAATAACCTAAAAATATGACAGTATGCAAGATAATTAGGTGAATGGTTTTTAAATTTAGATAATTTATAAAATTGAAATTAACTTATATTTTAAGACTGAATCTGAGTATTTTGCATAGCTGACAGAAGTGATTGGCAAGTATCAAAGTTAGCCCAGCCTGTACATATTACTTCACCTAAGGCCTGTTAATGTGATCTGACTTCTTTCTGTAAACACAATGAATTAAAGTCAACCAATAGCCCAGAAGGGAAATTTAAAGTCCCTGTATTATCTTTATTATAAGTATTTCACTGTCCATGTTAAGTTTAAAGTGGCAACTAAAATTTCATTTAATGAGATTAAATGATTAATGATTAATAACTTTGGGAAGGAAGAAATAGTTTTCCCTGTTAATAACCTGTAATTCCCATTGTAACATGTCCAGTTGCATTTTTTTAAATGAAATTTTACTTACACCAACAGTATATCTCAAATGATCTTTTTTTTTTGTTTTTACATTTTTACTGTAATGAATGAAAATTATCATGTATCTTATGTGAACAGTCAGTTGTTGCATAATCAGAGACAGGTTTAGAACTGTGATTCTGTCTAGGATCTTACTTGTAATTAGCATCAACAGTGTGGCATATTGTCTCCTCAGAGAAAAATACTTCAACAGATAACACATTATAAATAAACCAGTCATTTAGATTACTTTTGCCATTAACCTTCTGTTTATTATTACAGCTTTATGCAGGAGCTGTCCTAGAAGTATGTGGATGAAAATTGGGAAGGTTCCCTCAAGTCCAGGGTAAGTAAAGCCGCTCATATTCCTTCGAATATGAAATACTGTCACAGCTGAATGACAAAAGGTACTCTTAAGTACATTACAAGTAGCCATAAATTCAGTATATTATATCAGTAAAGTTACATTGATCTGAGACTCATAGAACTGGTCTCCAGTAATTGATAGATGAAATTATATTGTGCACTTATGGAACAATTTTATTTTCACAGATCCTGCCATGTAATTGTTTTATCAGTGGATAATGACAGTCAACTAACAGGAATGGAATACAGTAGTGTAAGAGGAAAATCAGTACCATCAGTGTCTGGTGGTAGGAAGTTGCTAGAAAAGAACCTGTGAGAATTTCAAACTGGACTTTTCTTATAAATTAGGGAAGAGCTTAGGATAGCAGTAGTATGGTTATTTTGGGGTTTTTTCCTACAATGAGGACCCTAATACCGTACTTTCTAATACTGTACTTGGGACATAGCTGGACGTAAGTACTAATTTAGCTTTAGAATTTAAAACTGCAAAAACAGCATGTTTCCATCTACTGTGGGAAGTATTAATACCTCCCTGTTTGAAGGCTGGTTGTGGAAAAAGATAAGGTTTTAAAACATGTTACAATTTACATAAGTTGTACTGCATTATATCTTTTCCTGCCACCTCTGCCCACGCAGTTGAATTGAATGATTGCAAGGCCAGACCAAAGCTCTTTTCTCTTTTCCTCTGTACAAAAATGTCAAAATGAGAATTCTTTAAATGACTTGTCCTACTTGAGGGGTGTGAGGAGATTAACTTCATTAGTGCAGGAGTCCATATTATCTCCGTGACCATTCAAATTTAGCAAACATAAAAATGTTCCCAACTGGTGTTGCCCATTCACTCAGCTGCTTTATGATTCTGGATTTGTAACAGTTAAGTGCTCATTTGAGCCATAGGTTTGAAGGAAAAGTTTAACCTGTTAGCCTGACTCCAGCCTGCATTGTGTCCTCAGTTATCTTCAGGTGTAGGTCCTTGAAGGGAATGTCCCTCAATTCTTGCTGTGTGCACACTTTGAAACATGTTCCAAAGACTTGGAATGGTGCAAAAGGGAAAACTTGAAAATTGTGACTAGGTTTTTTTGTTTATTTCAATTCTTGGTTATCTAAACCTCCTCAAATATTTACATTCCATTAATCATATGGCTTACTTCTTGAAGTGGCTGGATACATTTCATTGTTTTTTAAGAAGGATCTCTGTTTTGACCCAGTTTTGATTTTGACAGTATTTTGTACATTAAGAATTGAAAAAGGACTGAGTAGTGCACTTAAATTTCTCTTTTGTGTTTTCATCACCAATTTGTGCAGCCACTCAATCTAAAACAAATTTATCTTAAACAAATTTACAGCTAGGGTATTACAAGAGGTTGGAAAATGGGATATGTATTAGAAGCATACTTAGAATTTTTTAAAAGCAGTAGACTATATTCTTTCAGCTGGTATTTGTCTTCACACTAGTATTAACCTCAGAATACTCAGATTTTCTCCTTTATTTTAACTTTTAACAGAAACAGTATTTAATGTCTCCATCTTAAGACATTTACTTTCAAGAAGTGTTTTTATTTCAGCTTTTCACTTGGACATTTGCTATGGACGTAAGGTTGGCTCAAGGTCATGCTGATGGTTTTGAAGCATTGTCTTTGTAGGCTTCATTGAACTGTGCAGACTGTCACTGACAATGTCTCATTACAAATAACTCAATCCTTTTTCATAGCTTCTGTGAGGGTTTTGTTAAGAGTTTCTTTAGATGTGTTTGGTTTTTCTTCTCAGAATATACAGAGAATGGCATTGTTAATTGCAGATTGTGTGTATATTAGAATTACATGGATTAGTGTAACGTATGTAACTGTGAAGTCTTGACCTTTAAGTACCTGTGTAAATTGTTTTGTCACTTGGCTTAGTCCCACAGACATTGATGTTTCTCAGACTGTCTGGATTGTTTTATTTGGCTAAAGAATGAACAGTGTTGTTCTGTTGGTTTTTTTTGTTGCGGTTGGATTTTTTTTCTTGTGAGATTCACATTTAAATAGTTAAAGATTGAAATCAGTTGAATTAATAAAAAGGTTTGTAAGAGTTACACAGTTGGAAGAAGCTGTGGGTTGCTCAGTCCTTCACTATTAAAGTTTCTTTCAAAATTACTGGTTATATAAGCTGTATATTCAGCTATAAACAGTTGCTTAATACACCTGTGTGCCTGAGATGTGAGAATCGTTACATATGGAATATATCTGTACATACTAGGAAGGCAGAGGAGTGAGAAGTGGTGACAAAAATCTAGTCCTCAGCAAGAGGATGGAAAAGTCTGGTCTTCAGCAAGATTATCTCAGTCTTGAACTGGATGTTATTGTTTGTAGTGTCACACCAAAGTACTAAATTTGGCTTTTGTGAATATGGCCAAGCATGTCTATTAGGTATTTCAGATACAGTTTCTTGTGGTAAGTCTGGTAACAGACCATATTTCTGTATGTCTCTTTTAAATTCAGTACTGAAACAGTCTTATTGATAAGTTTCCCTTAAAAATAAATAGCCCTATTATAAATGCTGTACTCTAAAATTAATTGCTGTATTACATATATTTTGAAACTGTTCTGTATAAAACTGTTCTTAAATATTTGTCATTTAAAAACACTCCATCAAAGTACAATATTAAAACCTAAGTGAGAAGATTCATAGATAAAGCAATATCTTAATATACCAGGTAACACATTGACAGTTTTTGGCTGACATCCATAAAACTAAGGCTCTGGAATAGAATAATGAATTGGCTGGGTCAGTGATTAATGTAGCATATTTGTTTTATGTTGACTTTTCAGTGGCAGCTGTGTTCTTTTCAGCATGAAATAGGAGATCAGTGTTTAGACTCCTACATTCTCTCCAGTTTGTTTAAAAAAACAAATGAGACTGTTTTTTTCAATGAACATTCCTTTCATATTTCTCTCCATTCTTTTTTTTTTTTAATCAAATAATTCTCACCTTTCCTTGTGTGACTCTTTTAGTTAAGAAATGGTTGTGTTCCCAGCAAATCTGTTCCAGAAACAAAGTCCTTAATCCTCAGACTCATGCAGTGTGCACCTACATTAAATCCTCTGACTTCAGAGTCAAACACCACTTTCATATCACCCAAGTTCTCCAAGTGTTAAGGGGATTCATTTAGCTACTAAAATGTAATTTCTTACGAGATTGTATTGTATTAGGTAAGATCACTCATTTCCTAGTAATTTTAATCTGTAATTCATAAATACTGACAAAAGAAAGTTAGAAAATTATATTAACCTTAAATCTTGCACGGATAAAAGCATTACTAAAACTCTTGCTAAGAAATATGTATATTACAGTGGGAGACATTCATTGCTTTATCATAATCTTTTGTGAGCAGATGACACACTAATTAAAACAATACTTCCCTGCAGATTCAAAAATGTCTCTTGCCCAACTGCTTGTACAAAGTACCCTGTCTTTTGGATTTTTTGAAGTTTTTTCTTCAGGCTTGATTTGAGCTCTGGCTTGGATTAATTTCTGAAAGCATGTGGTGCTTTTTATAAAATCATGAACAGCTGCATTGTAACTTGATTAATAGACTACAAATAGTAGTTATTGATGTGTCATATGAATTCTTAAATTTAAATTTTTATCCCAAACTGAGGTCCCTAAAAGGTACAGAGTTATAGTCATTAAAATGTAAATAAGTGCTTGCTGTGTGCTGTAGTTCAGTCTTTTTGCTCAGCTTTCATGATAACTTTCGAAGCAAACTCATACCATCTTCAGAGCTGCAGAGCATGTATTTGTCCCCAAAACAAATGTCTGAAGGAAGACATTAATGCTCTTGTCTTGCCCAGTGATTTATGTATTCACATTTCTAGCAAGTATTGCCAATTTTCTTAGCAATGCTCTGCTGTTAGTGGCATTATTCAATGTTGGAATTTCCTGTCTTCCTAAAATGTCCCTCTCTTAGTCTACCTTTTGTTTAGGTTTTTCTTTTTCATGGCTTTAATACTTGATAATTGGCAATGCCTTAGTAAAATGACTTTTAATTCAAGTTCATTTCAGGTACAAAATGGTCAAGTCTGTATAGTCGAGTCCTTTGTGCCTTTATTATATAAAACTGTGCAACGTTATGCACAAACTTGGGTCTCCAGTAGAATTTCTTATTTTCAAATGGCTTGTGTCTAATAATTCACAGCCAAGCAAGCAGGCTACCCTTTAGCTTATCTGAAGTAATATTACACTTGCTTTCTGTTTATTCAGGTTAACTCAGAGCAACTGTTTGTTCTGCTTGGGGAGATGTTTCATGTCCATATTGGGTCAGGAAGTTCTCTTATGCTGTGTCCTGCTGCACCTCAGAGAATAGTGCAGGTGTGTGTGTAGATATACACAGACTTGCCCTTTTGGCCACAGTGATTCTTAGATTCCTGCAGTCTCCATTTAGGGCTCTGGGATTTAATTCCAACAAACTAGTTTTCACACACTTTCTTATTACACTTCTGTGTTTGGTATCGAAACAAATGGACATTATAACAATAGCAGTGAGTTCTCCATTCTACTGTGTTCATAGGTAGAGGCTGCTTTTAGATCTTTAAAAGCACTGTTCAATGGAGGCCAGGCTTTAGAATGCTTTTACACACTTGATACTTTTCTGGCCTTGTAGCCGTAGTTGATTGTGGTGCGATCCTTTCTGCTCTTCAGGAACACCTCAGGAGCACTTCCAACAGAAGTGCTTTGGTACTGTTCATGGTTTGTCAGAGCATAAGGTGAAGTGATTTTGCAAAGCTGTCTGGAGAGCAGCTCTGACTTCTGGTCCGGCGTTTAATTCAGCAGAACATGGTGTCATGGCACCGAGCTCAGAGTTCATCTTACACAAGTCACAATGGAAAATGCCTCTCCTGCTCACCCATGGATAGATTAGAGAAAGGTTTGTTTCTCTGTGGTGTGTAATTTCTAAAGTTGCTACAGAGAAAAGAAAATGGGGAGATAGCCTGGGTAAGATTTAGTATTAAACACCAAACTACTAAATAATGGTGTGTAGATGTGCAAGTACCATTTAGACATAGAACCATAAGAAGCAATATTGATGTCAGGGTATAGAGGGGAAACTGTTGGAGCAATGTGAAGGTGGAGCATTTGCACCATATCCCATGATAAGCAGGCAGTCATGTGTCCCTAAATATCCTAAAAATGTAGCTGCATCTGACTTCCTAACCTCATCATTTCAAAGGCTGCTAATTCAACTCAAGGGCTGATTTTGTGGAAAGAAAAAAAACAAGTGTTTGATGGGATAATCTGTGTTTTTAATGCATGTCAGTATTTGAGTTTCTCATTACAGCTTCCAAAATTCAGAATATACAAATTATTTGTACATTGAGTGTTTTTCTTTGTTACATTGCAAACTCAAGTGAGTGATGCAGAAAGTCACTATGATCAGCATTAGAAATAAATATGCCATAACAGAAACTAATTTTGTTCAGGAAATTTCAGGAAAAATGTTCTGTAGTGCTTCAGCTTTCAGAAGATTAAGACATTTGACATTGATACAAGTGTGTAATAGCTACTTTTAGTGTAGCAGGGTGTAATGCTGCCTATAGAATACTTTCCTCTTCCACCTAATGCTGTTCCCACTTTATGTGAGTTTGTTCAGTCCAACACTGCAGCCAGAGAACAGCCTCTCGTGTCCAAGTAAGCTTTTATCTGTCAAATCCTCACACCTGTTACAAGCTTAAAGTGCTGTAACTTGAGGGCCCTCCCAAAGGCTATTTTTTATTAGTCAAGTTCCAAAGTTTGGATTTGCTTCAGAAACTTCATCCATTTTACTATGCTTTCTTAGCATTTTGCAATTAGTTACCCACTGTACTGACTACTTCTTACAACCTTCTTTTCATATAAAGCCCTAGAGACTGATTTCAGCTTTAGATTTAAGGTGAAGAAAAATGTGGAAAAATTCCTCCAGAAACACTTCAATAGTCTGTGGACTTAACAAAGAGTAAGAAATGTCTTTGCTGCTTTTTTACACATTACTTTTGATGACAGCCAAAACAACATATCACAAGGGCATGGGAAACACCAAAGTTGAAAATACATCTTTGACTTTAAATCAGAATCGAACTGCAATATGTGAGCAAGTACTGGTTATTTTGTGCTATTTGAAATTGTTATACACAGCTTACAATATAATATTAGTGCATAGTCCTGTAGAAGGAATAAAGACAACTCTCATTTTCTTCAGGGGCCTGGTACATCTGGCAACTCCATGAGCCCTTGGTATTTTTTTACCTTGTTTGTATTGTGTAGTAGTTGGTGGAGCAAGCAGAGTATATGATTTTTACCTGTTCTGGGAGCTCGGTGGAAGAGAGAAGAAAATATATGCCACTCTGTATAACCATGCTGAGAAAGTGTTAAGGTAACTGTCCGCAGTAATGTAAAGATAGGTATAAAGATGCCAGGGGATAGCTCTGCAATTACTGGGAAAGCACTACACTTTGTCAAGCAGTATGAAACATTAGTCCTGAGGTTGCACTCATCTCCATGCACCAGCTGGATGCACTGCAATTTGTGAGAGATTCATTGTTGTCTAACCTTGAAAAAGCAGCTTTAACATGCAGCTGGCACTCTTGTAGGAGCCAGTCTGTACTGACAGGATTCATCCTTGGGGAGATGCTACTGAGATACTACAGGAGCATCCTGAATCCACTTAATGTCAATATAGATACTAAATTCAGCTTTTAGCACAACCTGACTTTGAAAAGGAAGAACAAGGACTGTTATTTTCTAAATAAATTTTAAATATTTCTAGAACTCAGTCATTCATTAGGGTGAAGTGCTTGGAAGTAGAGGATTATGCTCACACTTTGTCCTGAAACACTGCATACTGTCTTTTCAGAGTTAAGGGTAATGCAAGGTCTGAGTTGTGCTGTAGGGACACAGGGCCTGTGCTGCTGTTAGCACCTGCTGGCATGTGCTGCAAGTGAGGAGTGGTGCAGCAGCAACCCACCTCACACCTGGCCTTCTCTCCAGGTAGCTGCCTGACAGCCCATACAGCTTCAGGAGTGTCAAGACAAGAGGAAATACGAGCTTCTTTTCCTGTTCCCTGGCTTTGTTTTCTTGATGGTATTCAACACATAATGTCAGAGATCTCTGCAAGACAAGATTGTCCGTCTTGTTCACCAGAATAACACCTCTCCCCACAGCTTCCTGTGCAGCCTGTCCCCCGCAGAGCTGCGGCGTGTGTGCAGTGTGCTGATGAGATGGGTGTCACATTCAGCCTCCCTCACAAAGCTGATCCTCAGCCAGACTTTGATCGCTCCAACGCTTTTCCTCACATTTGCGTAGCAGCAGCATATGGGCCAGTCTGCTGAAGGCTGTCAGCTGTGCGTGCAGATAAACTGCCTTACGCAGTTGCACTAGTGTTCAAGGAAAATCCAACAGATAGAATTTTTGTTTGGACTGCTAACAAAAATAGGTGTTCCTTTGGCGTAATAAGATTAGTATTATTAATTTTGTGAAGGTACTAAGATTTTAACATTTAAATATATCCTAAAGCATAATTAAAAAAATTAATTTGGGGAATACTTATTTGAAAGCAAATCTACTTAAAGTAAATTTTAAAGTAAATATATTTTATGTAAGTAGAGAAGAATTTGATTTTCTCTCTTTTCTCCAAACTGTAGCTTTTGTCAGGAGTGATAAGCCAAAACTCTTCAGGGGACTGCAAATCAAGGTAAGTAGTAGCCTAACTTTTTTGTTTGTGATGTTAAGAAGAACTAGGTTTGGTGGAGACAGTCCTTTGGATTGTTCCCTATATGCTGATCAAGTAATCCTTCAGTAGAGGACAGATATTTGCATTGCCAGTGTGAATCATTGTAAGTTCCTGCTAGTAATGTTGATTTGTTTACTGCTCAGTAACTGTTTGGTACTGATTCTTTGGTGGTGGTGAGGTTTTGGTTTATTTTATTCTTGTTTGGTTGGTTTTAATCCCAGAAAAAATATAATTATAGCAGATGGGAAAAGAATCTGAGGAATGTTTATATTCTGTTCTTACTTTATAGATATCTTGGATTTACTCAAGCTTTATGTCATAGTTTCTTTTTCTCCTGTTTTGTTCTCCCCTAGTTTTCTTATGGAGCTGCCATTTCCATACATTCAGTGATTCTTGGGTTTTTCTTTTTCTCTGTTCTATTATGCTGGTTTGTTTCTGTATACTTCAGACATCCAGCATTATACAAATGCATATACTGAACGGTGTTCCTTATAACTTGCATATATGCAAAGTTGCATAAGCTGCACTGCCTTAAGCTCCAACAATTCTTTGGTTTCAAGATCTAACCTAAGACTTCACCTTCCTCTTAAAGTCCTATGTGAACTTCAAGTGTACTTCTGAGATACACATCTTGATTCTCACATCTTGTGCTCCCATCTCTATTGCCCAAATGGCACCATCTGGAATCACTTCATAGCTGTGCATGGCTGCAATAAGTGATTTTTCTTCTCAGCAGCAGATTCTATGTAAAACAGATTTCCTCTGTCTGTCTCACACATTCATGTCTCCGTGTCCTCCAGTTTCTTTCAAAAGCTTTCTCTCCTTCTGTATGTCTGTTTCTTTTTACTTTGTAGGTTTATTGAACATCAGAGCAGTCTAGACTACAATTGGTATCAAGTACTACCAGAAAAAAAAAAAAAAGTGCAAATGAATCTTTTTATTTCACAAGACTTTGAAAACTCAATAGAGGTTCCACTGGCTTCATTAAGTAAAACCAACTAGGTTAGCTCAGTTGAGCAGTGGGATACTCCTGAGGAAATCTTTCCATACTTAAATGGTCAGAGCTTTCTGATACTGTTAAAAGCTTTTATTTGCATTACTTATTTTGGGACTTAGTGAGTTGGAGAAGCACTGAAGAATTATGTTACCAAGAAAGCATGGTAGGCACAGATACAACACAGCAAGAAAGAATGTGATTGCATTAGAAATTGATAGTCGAACTTTGACCTGTTAAAGTGTCCCAGAATTTCTAAAATGGTACAAAGGTTGTTGATTGTGTAAGAAAAATCATTCATCTAGCTTTAGTAACTTAAAACAGTTGGAGTAAATACCCTCCTTCAAAGCCAGGCCGATGGCATTGCCCCTCTGCACATGCATTAACTGCTGTGGCACACCAAGGAGAACAAAGAGATGTTTCTGACACCCACCCCCTTCATTTGACTTCTTCCTCCACTTTCCTCTCTCTGACATTAAATGTAAGTCAGAAGTCTGAACTGATTTAAATCACTTGAGAGCAGGGGCAGTGTTAGCATGGAGAATGCATTTCCCAACCAAGGTAACTGACTTCTCTTCTTTCCCCCCCAGTATGTGCGTGGTTCTGACCCTGTACTAAAGCTGCTGGATGACAGTGGGAACATTGCAGAAGAACTGAGCATCCTCAAATGGAATACAGATAGTGTGGAAGAATTTCTAAGTGAAAAACTAGAACGTGTATAAATCATTGCTTTCTGTCCTTTCCTTTTCATATTTTGTCATGGTAATCTTCTCAGATGAAGTGCACTACAATTGAAGAAACATTCCAACATCTATATTAGTTTTAAAATATCTGTTGTGCTGTACTAAACATCTTGTAATTAGAAAGGAAGCTTCAGCACACATATCTGACAAGTTGACAAACAGTAGGTTGTCTTAACATTATTATTTCACCTCTTGATGCATTTATCACTAAGAATGCTTTGTTTCAAAGTTAGTTATGCAAATCTCAGTTTGTTATAATCAGGTTTTTTTCCACAAATGCTCTTAAAACTGAAGAGCTTCAAATAATAGAAATGATTACCATGCTTTTTGTATGCTGCTCTTTCTTAAGGAAGTTAGAACCAAATGCAATTTATCTCCCAAAGAAACTTGGCTACTAATGCTCTCTTTCATTTGTATTTGAACTGTCTTTTTAAAGGAGCCTTGTTTACAGTGAGTACCTAATTCACAGGTTTGAAAGCTGATGGAGGAACTCATGCTCTGATATTGTGAAACATTTAGTAAGTACACTTTAGTGAAGACTACATAGAAAACCTCTGAGGTGTATGAAGTCAGATGTCAGGTGTGCTTTACATCAAATGTTTTGCTTCAGAAAACATGAGCTATAACTCGTGAAAAACTTTCCTTCCAACTTTCAGAAGTTTATTGGAAGTTTGTTTATGAAATTAATTTGGAAACTGTTCTTTTAAAATGTATATTTTTCTTTCTTAGTTGAAATTTATGTGAATAGGGAATATAGACAGTATGTATGGTAATGAGTCAAATCCATTAAGACTTGCTGGGTTTTTTCCACTTAGAGTCAATAAATATGGTAATCAAGAACAATGCGGGGTTTTTTTTTGAAGTCTAATTTGCAAATAAGTGTTCCCCGTAATTACTTCATGCTCCCCAGATTTGGGTTGGATGGGTGTTATGCAATGACCTGAAGTGGTACACAGTTTTTGTCTTCATATGTAATTTTATATCTCAAAACATTTCTCTATGATTTACAGACTTTATTCCAAACTTTAGAGAAGAAATCATCAGCTTCATAGCAGAACAATAAACCTGAGACTGAGACCATACTGAACTATCAGAAGTAATGCACTAAGATGATTCTTCAGTTTGAGTTTTTATTCCCAAAATATTCTTATAAACTCACAGAGGGAGTGTGTGCAGCTGACTCCTATTCTTGTGAATATGCTCCTGATCTTCCAGATGACTCAGTGTGAGACAGCTACAATAATGGTCACCAGTATCTTGGAGAAACATGACCTGTACATAAAGAGCACAAAAGAGCAGCTTGTGCTGACTTACCAGTCAAACATGGATTTGTTCTTGGGACATATGATGTGTTAGTCACCAGATGAGCTACAACCAAAACATGTGGCATGACAGTCCTGTATTCTGGTAGTAAAAATATGCTGCCATCCACTGGTCTTTTAATATGCTAACTATAAGCAATATTCGCCATTCCTGTGTTTGCCAACAAGGGATTTCAGTTTCTCTATTGACTTACCACATTTGTTTCAGCAGAATATTTTAACCTTGTTCGTCTCTCCAGCTTTACCATTCATCAGTGAGATTGCTTTATTTGATATCTATCAAATACTTCTCTTTGCTTTCCTCATTTTTTTTCCACTTCCTCCTGAACATGATAGCCAGCAGTTTTCTGACCTTCAGCCTCCCTTTTATTTCCATGTCTTCCTACTGCCAACTCACTATTTCACTACACAGATTTTGTCTTCCTACAGTAGATCCTTCATGGCTGCTCTTGTCTTTCAGAGAAGCAAGGAACTCACTCTTCAGTGCATAGGCTGGAGCTTATCTGGCTCTATCACTTCAGCCCTGGACAGGAGTGGGTCACACCCCAGGAGCAGGATGACCCGAGGTGTGACCGGAGCACTTGCTCTACGGCTTTTTGGCTGTCATTCTGCGCTCTGAGGAGACAAGGACGAGAGGGAGGTCTTTTGCATGGGATAATAGAGGATTTATTGTTCTGGGCAATCTTGGGGGAAAAAGACAGAAAATGAGAGCATGTAACAGCTGAAATAGGGAGGCGGTTCAAAGGGAGGGTACAAAGCATGAGCTAATCAGAAATATCCTGGGGAGGGTAAAAGGCAGAGTTCACAAAATCATCATCCAATGAGGGAGGTAGGGGGAGAAATTGGGTCACATGGACTAATCAAACGTTAAATTTTAGGGGATTTCCGAAGTGGAATTCAAAGCATGTGGTGGGTCTAAGGTAGGACTGACAGGAGATTCAGGGTAGATTGACAGCGTGGAGTGGGAGGATCTCATTTGGACCAAACCATCAACTTCAGCAATAACAGAATATACCATTACTAAGTAACACACTGCAACAGCTCTTGTACCAGAAGATGATCTTCCCAGACTGAAGAAGGATGATAGGCCAAAGAATTTCTCCTCCAGCATAACCAAGTTTTACAACAGTCCCAGTGCTTTTTCTGCAATTTCTGACCTTTTCCAGTACTGGTTCTCAAGTATTTTTATTAAGGACACTGGAAATAAGCTTTTCTCCCAGTTTCCTCCTAGGTTCCTGATTTTCCAATTCCTATTCCACATACTAATCTAGCCCTGGATTCATATTCCCATTTAAAAGCATGCACAAGGTACATTCCTATAATTCCCTGTATATAGGGACATATTGAGAGTTCTCACTGATTCTGTTACCGGGCTGCTGAGCCCTGATCCTACTCAATCTGCAGCTTTTAGCAAAAGCTAATTACCTACACTGCCTGACCTGTTGGCTGTGCTCCATGCTGTTCTAAAGTGTGGAATTCATGCTGTTCTGCCTTTATTCTTTCTCATTCTGTCCTTTAGATGATACTCAGGTTCTTGGCTCTACAGATGTGTTAGGAACATTTAACATTCTGGCATAAAAGAGCTAGGCTTTGTGCTAAAATAGGCAATTAGAGTGGGGAATAATTAATTTCTTTTGGAAATTCTTAAGTTTCTATTTATTGGTGAGAGGTTTTTTTTTCTCCAGTCTGCAGCTGTGAAAATTCATAGAGCTCAAAAGGTTATTTTGGTTTGTGGCAATTAACCACACAGAATACAAGGTTGAAAGCTCCTGTTTAAAAAGGAAGTGATTCATTTTTACTTATAGCCATGATAAGCACCCAGTGCTTCATGAAAGGCATTCACTCAGACTTATGTAAGAATTATTTAATTTTATATAATGCTCTTGTTGTGCCAAATCTTGAGAATTAATGGAAGGACAAATAAAAGCAGCAAGCATGCATGACTGAGTTGGAACATGAACTGTCCATCTACTACTCCTATCTTTAAGAAGGGAAAAAAGCAATCCTTTTGCAGGAGAGAATATCTGTGCTTCTAAGAAAAAAGTGTGTTGTACACTCCATTTTACCCATATATATGATGTGTAGAGGAACTTGAAGCATAGTGTGTAAGTCATTTGGAAGGACTTCCTGGGTTAGTCATAGATTCCTGTAATGTGAACCTGAATAACATCATTGTAGCAAGCAAAAATCTGTTTCAGAGCTAAGGGAAGCCTTCCAGCAGATATTAAAATCATGGGAATAAAGCAAGTATTCCACTCTGTATTTGTTTTATTGTTTCAGCATACAGACAGAACAAGAACAGATAGTCAACTTAATGAAAAGCACACAAAAAAATTGTGTTCAGAAGCCTGAGCACCTGTTGAGAATGGTTCTGGTTTTGAACTTGAGCTTTCAGAAGCAGAATGTATCTTCTGGTGTTCAGCCAGGGAGATTAGACACCACACCTCATGGAAAAAAAGAAAAAAACCAAAAAACTGTTTTAAGTGTCATTCTACTTCATTAGCATAGATGCTGGATTGTAAGAGCTGCAGTAGAATTTCTCTACATTGTACACATAAAGACAAGCAAGCTAAAATCTAACAAGATGGTTTCCAAGAGTGCCTTGCAAGGAATACTGACATTTGCTGGTTCTTGGATTCTGTAAGAGCGGTCAGACAAAGCATTAAATTTTCTTTGCTAGCGATGCTTTGGGCACTTAAAGTAAATGGACTTGGAAATTTGTCAAGTGTGCCTGAGAAGGGTCCATTCCATGAAATGCTAAAACACAAGACTATATAAAAAACAGCTAAAGAAAACTTCCTGAACTTGTGTGATTTTCTGAAGTTGTTAACTGTTAATGCCCAGCACAACTACTTTGAAACAAATTTGCTGTGATGTCGAAGAGGAAGAGCCCAAGGGAGAAGATAGCCAAGGAGACACATAAGAGCCAGCCTGCTGGTATGTTACTGTACACTGTGGTTCAGAGCACCAGCTTCACTCCTAAATGCATTGTTCCAAAAAGTCTAAGCAGAAGGTAGTGAAGAATATTCTCAGTATTTTTTTCCTTATCACTGGTCAGGAAGGATGGATAGAAAGCAGTGCATTATGAAATTACTCACTAGTGAGCTCACAGACAGAAGATAGACTACAGAAGTGATCAGAAGATTCTAGTATTGATTGATTTAAACTGGAACCATAGCTGCAGGTGAACACAGACTTTCTCAAAGAGTACCTGATTATGTTATATTCTGAAATAGACCACCTTCATCTTCAGGAATGCCCATCAGTTTTGTTGCTGTCCAAGATCAGGTCTCTTAACAACATGTTTCAGTTGGCCCTCACAGAGTGAAAGCCTGACATCAGCACATGTCCACCAATGTGCAAGTCAAAGTGTGTAAACTCTGAGACATGGAACAGTTCTCTCAGCACTTCCTGCTACTAAGGCAACTGCGATCAAAAGAGTTGACCATTGCATCAAGCCAGCACTGCTTTTTAGTCATAGTCCATTTTGTCTGCTCTCTGGCTGTGTTTTCAAGCTGTCATGGTTTAATCCCAGCTGGCAGCTAAAGTGCCTCATGGCATCCCACTCACTCCCTTTCCACAGTGGGATGGGAAGGAGAATCAGGAAAGATATTCAGGGATGTTCTCTTGACAATGATCTTGTGAGGCTGGATTTAACTAGGTTAGTTAGGCACCTTTCTGTATCTCCCCTTAAAAATTAAAGTGAGACTTGTAGAACAGACTAAAGCATTCCTCATCTTAAATATGGGCACAGTAAAAATTCCGCTTTTTTCTGCTGCAGAATGTATGTAATTTCAAGGCAGGATGTCTGTCAAACCTATCTCCTGGCTATTGTTTCTGTCTAGGAAGTTCCATGGGCAAACACAGATGTTTGGTGCAGGAGCATAAGAAGAGAGCAGAATCATTAGATAATATTTTTGCTCTGCCTTTTCCCCCTGCATTCTGAGGGTTTCTCAGTGTTACTCTAGATTTTAGGCCATCTTGCCCAGTTTTTGGAAAGCACTAATCTTTGATAAGGAAATCTTGAGGACAGACACATCTTCAAGCAACAGGGTTTGGTGGCTTACGGTGAAACAGAGCCTCTGTACTCAGTGCAGGTAGGCTCCAACCTGTGGAGTTGCCAGTCATACTGTGATTTCTAATAATGCCAGGTTGGTTTTTTCCCCTCCTGGGTCTGACAGCAGAGCTGTAATAAGATGACAAACCACAGCTTCCCTCCACTGTCAGCAGTAAGGAAACAGCCGCATCCATGCTGCAACAACCATGCTCAGCTAGGCATGCCCCAGCTGAAGCAGCTGTGTCTCCAGAGTGGAGTCTTGCTAATGCTTCATAGGATTATCTGTATCAGTCACACAGTATCAAGTTTTATGACTTGTCACTTCCGAACTCCAGGGCCCCTGTGGCACACGCCTCCCTGGGAGCCTGGCCAGGCTTTCCTCACACAGGACACTTGGCCACCCTGTGGAGGGGCACCACATGCAGCAAAGACCCCAGGGCATTGGCCAAGAGCCACCTTTGACCTTTCCAAAAGGTTGCTGAAGGGACTGTGACAAAAAAGATCCACAGCATGATCTTCCTGGTTGCATGGAGTAGTCAGAGGTGTGTCACTGGCCATGGGACAGTCTCCCCATGACCCCCCAGCTCAGCCTGGACCTCTGACCCTAGAGCAGCAGCTCGCTCTGGTACTGTTTCCCCGTTCCTGTCGCACCAGAGGTGACAGCCCACCAGCAAATGCAGAGAAACTCAACCAAAACAGAGCTTTTACTTCCTAAACCTGGTGGCAAAGATTCAGGTTTCCTGAAGAAAAGCATGGCAGCTGTCACCAGCCTTCATAATAGCCAGGCCAAGAAATAAGCCTTAGAGATCATTTCTGCATCACTGGAACAAAAGGCAGATCCTGCCATGAGGCAATGCACTCACTGCTGTCAAACAAACTGGGGGACACGTGACCCACCCGAGGAGGGGAGTGTAGGTGTGAAGGGAGAGCACAGCAGTTCTCCACTGTCCAGTGACATCCTGGCTGCCCTTGCTCCTGCCTCAGCACTGGCCACTCCAAAGAGGGACTGGTCTCCACTGCAGCAGAGGGTGGGAACCAGTGTCAGGACTGCACTGAAGTGCTTTCCTAAGGGGATCTGAGAGACACAATATCATGTCAGGAAACGGGTGTAAGAGTGGGCTTTTCTTGCTTGTTATCTTTTAAATAAAATTACTTTCCTTGTCCTGTGTTCACACTTGTGCACAGGTCCAGCTCCATCCAGCTGTAGCCTCCCTGGCTCACCCTTTTCCTAGTTTGCTGACAGATTATTCACCATGAAACTGTTTTATTGTCACTTATCATTGTAATAGCTAAGGATTGCCATAAATTATTTTTGTGTAAGTGAAGCATAAGTGAAACACGGGCCTAACATGAGCAATGCTGCTGTTCACCATTCATGCAGGTACAAGCACTGGAAGGTCACAGAATTTAGAAGCATTTATTACCCTATTTCTCACCTTTTCTGGGACTGTGCCCCAGCCATGTCCTACTAAGGATGGGAATGTGGTGACCAGCCCCACTCTCAGCAGAATGCAGGCTGCCAGCTGCTGCTTGTCTCACACAGGCACTGCAGGGGCTCTGCTCTCACACATTCTCTGAGCCTGAGTGTGGTTCATTTTAAGTTAAGATACACGTAGCCATATCTCCCTTTTTAACATAATTAGTCATTTAAAATGTAGAGAATTCAACAAGGAATACCACTTACACACTGTAAATCTGTATTCAGTGAGAAATTTTACCCCAGTTTTATTTTGCATCTTTGGTTACAAAATCAGAGGGACAGCATCACTTCATCAATTCACCCCGTGTTGAGCACTAGGTCAAAACCTGGACTAGAGAAAAGAGTCATGTAAGCTATGAAGATCACATGTGTGTGACAGATACCATGTCTGCCCCACAGCAGCACCATTACAGACATCTTCCATGGGTTATTGCAAAGGCAGTGGTGTATAAACTGCATTGAAACAGCTCCCAAAAGACTCTGGATGAACTTCTGTGACAGAGTAAAGAGTTTTCACGTCATCTAAATTTCATCATCCAGGTAGGAATTCCTGTCATTAGCAGATAGATTCTACATCTAGAAAGGCCCTGCAGTGAAGTGTCTGAGTGACAAGTGATAAGTTCCCTATTAGAAACCTCCTTCTGTTCAAGCACTCAGCAACACCCAGAAGTCCCACCCCAATGGACAAGGCTCCATGTGGTATGGGAGCATAGTGTGAAGGTGCTGGCTTTTTAAGTGGGTTTCTAGTGCATTAGTTGTGCTAATCATCTTTGAGGAGAAGGGAGGCTCTTTGCCTATGTGCAGAAAGCCAAGGCTTCTGAGACAAGCAGATTTTTCTTAAAACAGCATCATTACAAGAATGACTTAAAAACTCAGATAAAAACTTACAGCTAAGCCAAAGTGCTGTGAGACTCTGAACAGTTTACATTGCTTTGGTGTCTCTGACCTGCAGTCTACACAAGTGTGGCGCAGAGGGAAAAGTGTACAGAGTGAAAGAGCTGGTGCTGAAAATCCAGCATTATAGGATAGCACATTCCAGGTGTTTTCCTAGGAAACATCTCCCACTTCCATTTCTCAACAAAGGAATCTGGACCACCTACTAAGAACACAGTGACACAAACCAATGCACACTAAGCAAGGACAAGTGTGAGGGTCACATCAAAAGCACACAAAACACTAATGCAGGCAAACTCCCTTCCCAACTTCACAGTCCAAGACTTCCCTGAACACAGCCATTTGACAAAGGATCTTGCCTGATCCCTTTAGATATACATTTAAGGAAGGATACAATTGTTCAGGATCCTATTGTGAGGCTTTGAAAGTATATTTAGCATATTTGTTACTGACATTTGCTGCAGGGTTGACTGGATGACAAACAAGTACAGTAATCACCACTGAGACAGATTCAGCACTTGGCAGTGGGGCCAGAGTGGCTAAAATAACACTGTTCTCCACAGAACATTATTTTTCCCCAGATGCAAGGCATTTACTGCTGCAAGGCAGTTAGCATTTAATTCTACCTTACAAATATACATAATCTGTAGGTACAACCATCCGACTCACAAAGGCACATTTAAGAGGTCTGCTGGACTCAAGTAATGCTGTCCCTTGCAAATGCAAAGAATAAAGACGTCAGCATTCTTTTAAACTAGAGCAAATAAAGGTTAGCTTAAAAATGTACAGGATTTTGCATAAACTGAGAGCAGCTCAGTGGAGTACAGACATTAATGCCACTGCTCCAGTCCTCTGCAGCCAGAGAAGCAGCAGGGCTAGAAAAGGAGCTGTTGGGCCAGAAAGTGCCTGGCAGCGTGCAGTCTAGAGAGAGCTGCTGTCTATGCAAGTCTCATACACAGTGATCAAAGTCGCTGTGAGAATTAAATGAAGTTTCCTTCACACCTGCTCAAGTCATTTGGCACCAAACTTTAAATAGCTCTCCAGCCAACTGTAAAATGCTTTAAAGGCAGTAAACTTCCAATCTAGCCCATCACACCTATCCAAAAACTCACACACAACCAGCCTCCCCTCATCTCTAAACAGGTTCCTTATTTATGCCAAATTTAGCTGAACACTATTTATCCGTAGGCATGTCTTTGAATTATATAATAATATAAATAATAATATATTATAGATATTATTTATATTTTTATCTTTTTATATAGATTTATATATATACAATTTTGTATATTAATTAATATAATGTATATATAATTTAAAATCTATAATTAAAAAAGGAGAGAAAAAAATATATACTATCTACACTTTTTTATAGGATTTAACATAATCATTGAAAAGCTTTAGGTCCTTCCCTTGTTACCAGTGATTTCTCCTCACCTCTCAGCATATTAGTGAACACATGCTACCTAATGGCCTCAGCTGGGATTGCAACCGGAACCACAGGGTTTCTGCTGCACACTGACAGCTGGAGTAATTCAGCTATAATAATCAGTAATTACCCCACCATCCATAGCCCTACAACCTCTTAGCTTCTTGCTCATGAATATTGGCAGGGTTTGAGCCTGTCTGGGAAGCTGGAGGAAAGAAGAATCTGCTCATCTCAGAAAAGGTCACCTGTGGCACCTGTGGGGCAGGGAAACTTCAGGCTGTGGTGGTGAGCAGTGCAGCAGCTCTGGGGGAGGCAGGACTGGCCTAAGGGCAGCCAAATGTGACTTGCAAAAGCCTTAGGGTAGCCATGGTAACCTCACTTGAGGCACTACAGTCACTGTATCCTGCTTTGGAGTGAAATACTCTTGCCTCCCTAAGTATGTTAATAGTAAAATCTAAAGATCTAAAAAAGCTAGAAAGCTTTGAATTGACAAGGAAAAGAAAATCCTTACAAAGTTGACACCAGCAGTGATTCTATTAGCACAGGATAAAAATATGTCTGATCTGATCCAGGTTGAATTCTGTCTACTTCTGTATTAAGTGTCTGGCAGACCTTCTCACAGCTGGTGCTAAACAAAACAACACAGCAAAATAAAAGTTTGGGAAAATTATAAAGTCGTATCAGGCTCTCTTTTCATTCCATTAGGTGAGAAAGAAATCTATCTAAAATATTTTTTTCTTCTTACTATTAATACAAAATGTGAGCAGAGCCCTTGAGAGGTCATGTCCGAGCCAGCCTTTACAGGAGGATATGATTAAGGCACAAGGCATCAGGAAACAGCAGCCCAAATCACCAGATCACTAAGATGATGTGGATGAATCGTCCCCCATTTCTGTGCTGCACATTCTCCCAGGTAAACAGAGATAATGACACTCACCTTTGTAAGGGAAGTTTATGATCAGCAATATGGAGACATTGAACTGAAAATAATGAACAGTTTCTCTGCACAGGGAACAGGATTAGAAGATTAGAATTAGAAATTCTCCTAGATGCTCAGTATTCTCTATGAAGAGAATGCTTTTTTCATCAACGCTTTTCTCATTAGAAGATGTATAAAGGTAGATTTGGGGAAATAATGAAATTAAGCCTCAGTGACATGTGCCCTTCCCTTTTCCAAAGATATATATAACATAACTCCCCAAAATCTCCAAAAAGGGGATTTGAACATTTTCAAGACTTCTAACATACAAAACCTCCCTGTTTTTGTGAGACTCCCAATGTATACAAATATCACTGTTGAGCATCTAAAATTAAAAGCAATTTAATTCAGATGTAAAACTGCAAGATTTCTTGTTTCAAATGCTTCTCATGTACTTCAAATATATGAAGAAACAATTTTCTCCCTCATTACTCCATTTCCAGTACTTTTGCTTCTGTCTATAATTGTGTAAAGATTTTAAAACTTAAATTAATTTTGCAATTCCAAATAACTTTCCTCAATTGCTCATGTCAAACATCTATTTCATACTTTTAAAAAATTTATAAAACAATTCTGTGCTGTCAGGAGGACAAAGTTCAGATTATTAATTGCATGTAAGATCCCCATGCTAATGTATTTCCTGTCATTCACTTCTGGTAGGAAACTCTTTATTAAAGGCATAACATTCATACAGTAGTTCAGTATTTACCTTCATGGTACATTTCTTGCCGTACGGCCGCTCAGGTACAGAATTCATCAATTAACCAGCTTGGAGGGGCTTCTCACCCCCAGATGTCACCCTGAATGCTCCATGTCACAGCTCAATGGTAAGGGTAGCAGCACAGAAGACAACTGAGGCTGTCAGCTTGACTGATGTTCTTTGCATCTTCACCAAACACAAATTTGCATGGCCAAATTAACAAGCTTGCAGTGTACTGCCTTGTACTTCCATTAATAGCTGTGTGATTAATTGGTTACAGCCCATTATATTAGAACAAATACAGCTAGGAATTCTGCTTAAAGAAAATGAATCAGGATTGGACTGCAGGCTGAGTTTAGCAAGGATTTTCAGCAGTTCATAAATTCTTAAGGTGAATGAAATGGAAGGAAAAAAGGAAAACAATTTCAAGGAAGTCTGAGATCCAGGGATTCAACACCAGCCTCACAGGACTCAGTACTATGAGCCTAAATAATCTTTGACAGTCCAGGAAAATAAGACAGCCTAATTCTGCAGTCCTTGTTCAAACAGCACTTGCAGCCATAGTGCCAGGGAGGCAGTGACAAATTTCCCATCACTTTTTATAGGGTACAAACTCTCACAAGAGTTCTTGTTACACAGAATTCCAGAAATTTATTTACGGCTCATGGGGCTTGATAGCCCCATTCCCTTTCCCAAAAGTATTTCTTTCAGACCAGATGACTACATGACCCTCTGAAAGACCAACTTTGAATTGGGATAGGGGAAGCCACGAACATAAGTACTGATAAGGCATTTAAACACTAAATCCTTTTGCTCTAAGTCTCATGTGGAATTGCATGGTTAGATGGAGAAACTCCACAAATTCTGAAAGAGGGATTAAAAGGTAGCATGTTGCACTGCAGAATTTCACACAGCTTCACTATCTTCCATTGACAATTTCAGTCTACATTTTTGGGGAACTGAAAATCTGTTTCCTTCTATGCTCAAGTAATTTGTACTGCATACAAATGGGAATATTTATGCCTGTTCATTCTAGGTGAAAGCATAAAAAATACTTATGGGACTCCTGTCATAAATTTGAGTCAGAGAAGTAATGTGATGTCTTTTGAATAAAGAACATTTGCTTCATAAGCCTTTCATCTTTGTGGATCGTCACAAGTGCCTTTCTGTCTACAACACTGAAATGGTGAATTCTTGGGCCTTCTAAAATGCAAGCAGGAAGAAGCAGCCTATTGCTGTTTCCCTACAACTTCACAGGGCTGCAGTACCTGGCTAAAGCCCAGACCAAAGATCCATTTCACAATGTCAGTCTTTAAGCCCTCCCAGCTTTCAAGGTAGGATGAGGCACAGCTCAGCTATTCCAATCAATACTGATAGTATTATGTGGACTCCAGTACCAACATTTTATACAGTAACACCTTTGATTCTGGAATCCCAGACAAGGTGTGTACACAGTACAGACATAGCCAGCACAAGTCCTGACAAGTTTTATATTTGTTCTTCTGTTTTCTGAGTTGCAATATATTCTTGGTACGTTGTAACAATCAGAAAGCCCATGTCAGCTTCTTGTAAAATTTGAAGCACTCACATCTTTACCATACAAAATACAAGATGAGGCCAATCCAGCCCAATTTGCTTTTTAAAGTCATCATGTATAAATCCCTGGCTATGACGATACATGCAGAGAGACTATCAGTAGACTACCAGGCCTGTTCAGCTCTCACCAAAGCTGACAGAAGTCCCTTTATCTACAGCAAAGAAAGCCTGAAATAAACTCTTCCTCTACGTTTGACTTACAGACCTGTATACATATAGGAGACTATATCCTGCACCAGTGGAGCATTTTGTACACACTGCAAGAAGAAATGTATCGGTCCCATATCTTTGATCGGTGTATGTGCCCTCTGTAAAAAATCTCTATCAGATTGTATTCAGGCTCTCTTCCAATACTGGACTCTTTAGGAACTAGCAATTTCTGCCTTCTAGAGCTACTTATTTACTCCTAAATACTTGAGTTCATTTTTGGGGGGAAGTATTCTGAAAGCCTTGATGGCCAGTTTCATAGCAAGAGTCAGTCTTGGGAATGAGCTAAAAAAGGAAGATAAAATATAAATTCGAAGTATCTCTATATTTAGTACCACAAGAAATAAAAAAAAAAAATCAGGAGAATTATTTTAAGACAAATTATATGGTGTGGTAAGACTAATTCCTAGTAACCAAGATGTTGGCCACCACTGATCTAAAAGCATGCCCCTAATTTAGTTCTGTTCAGTTTATTATATCTTAAATGTATCTTTCAGTGACTAATGGCATTATGCTGTAAGGCGAGCTCTTGTCATATTAAAACTTCAGAGTTTAGCGTGGCATCTTAATACTGGAAGACATAATGACTCCTGAAGAAAACTAAACCCTCACAAAGCAACCCATATCCCCAGTGGGATATGCTGGGGTACCTTCATAGTGCTTTGTATTTAACAGCACTGATACTTGGAGTCAGCACAAATTCTCAAATGCCTGTGCTTGAAAAGGAACATCATTATGACTTTGTGGTATTGTCAAGTCAAAAAGCCAGACAGAGAGACTGCTGACAGCAGAAACTTGTTACAGAAACCAAGCAATAAAGATCATAATTTTCTGACTGAAGCTACATATGTTATACCTTCTGTGTTTATTTTGTTGCATGTCTGATTGAGACAATAGTAAAAAGCATTGTCATGGAATATTAAAATGATAATTGATCTTAAAAGAGGCTCTGTGGATGCACTGGTGCAAGTATTAAGGATGAGCAAAAACCATTTGTCAAATGCCCAGACTGAACTTTGACAAAGCTGATTGGTAGAAAGCATTCTTTTAGGAGATCAGAAAGCCCAGATATAATATATGACACAGATGCACTCAAGTTGACTGTAGTACACTGAGCTTCTATATTGCTAGTTATTTTGAATGGCTATAGAGGCAAATTAACTCATTTTATATAAATTATCACAACTAGACTACTAGAATATACCTCAGGTCACTCTTGCACATTTTTCAAGGACTGAGTTTGAATCCAAGAGGTCATTATTCAGTGCTGATAATCAAATTAATTGATTTGTATTTAATCTCATTTAATCTAATGATTTACAATTAACTCCCAGATTAAACTCTAAATGTGTTATTGATATCAGAACCAAAACAGTTTTAATGTTACCTTTTTCCCTGGGCTAAATTTAAAAGTGAAGCTTACATGTTCTGTATGTTTTCTATGTTCCTTCTACTGAGAAAAATACAGCAAAATGCAATTATGAAGATGTCTTTTGTAGCCAAACTTAGGACTCAATTGTACAGCTACCTGCATGAAAAGAAAAAAAAAAAATCAAGCTACAACTACCATACATAAATATTTAATCTAGATTATTATCTTATCATTTACTCTGCCAATGTTTAGTTCCAGAAGGCACCTATACACTTTCATTGCTTATGTACTTTCATTGCTTACGTATGTAAGCCCCATGCTAAGCATATACATCAACTCCAATTATAAGTATGGTTTTGTCGAAGTATCTTTAGGTTTCACATTTGGCCATTTCCCACTTTGCCTCTCCTCCCAAAACATCACAACCATCTTTTGGTAGTTTCTGCTGGACACGGACTTGCTGGTCATTGCCTAAATAGCTTGTAAACAATTCTCTCAAGTTCCTTTTAGCAGAGCACCTGCAGTTATTAAATTTCATATTCTTCAATCTTCATATGCCTGCTTTAGTCTACAGCTACAGCATCTGCATTTTAACAAGACATTACTTGAAGATATGGGATATCCTCACAACTGGAACATATGGGTTTAACTGTATCCTTTCCTACAACTTCCATCAGTTGTAGTCAGTACATTCATCAGTTCTATCAGTCAGAAAATTGCACTGGTGACACTGTGGCAGCACAGTAATTCCTGTACTGTGTAAGAGATACAGAGATGTCAGCTCCAATCCCAGCAACAGAACTGTACTAACACACTGCTGTTTGTGGGCTAATTATGCTTGCATTTCAGAACACTAATTAGTTTGGGCAGAGCCCTATGCTACGTTCAGTATCTTCGCACAGTCACACACTCCATGGATACTTCTTTCCATCCTCCACCTTCCCACACACATTTGTCTCAATTAGACACTACATACTGATGGGTTTACCTGTGGCCAAAATTCCCATATGGCGAGAATTTTGCTCCAAGATACACTACTACTCCAGAAAGAAACGGAAGTAAAAAAAATTATAAAGATCTCACTGTTTGCAAGAGATCCAAATCAGAATTTCTGTTCAGAATCAGTAAGAGTTAATTTCTAAGCTTGGTCTGGCTAAGAAAGCATTAAAACCAGAAGTTATGGCAGAAACTATATAAAATTAATATGTAGTTTTATAAAAGTATTGATTTACTGGCACTAATGATGTTGTATATTACCCATCTGCCACAAAACCTGATAAGCTGTGATGAAGATTCACTCAGGTTTGTTACAGAATATAAATGTGATGACTATTCTACTTGAAATTGTTCAAAATCTTACCATTAATTAGAATGAAGTAAAATGCCAGTGAATATAGGGAAAAAAAGCATACACTGAACAGCCGTGGAATTATTTATCCCCTGCCTGTGCATATCCTTAGGTATCAATTCTGAATGCACTTATCTTGCCAAACCAGTTATTAAATGTAAAGTAATGCAAATGCTATATATTTTTCTGTGCTTGAAATCCGACAACTACAACTTTCACATAGGATTATTTTGGCCTGGTTTACCTTTTCTCCTTTTTTTCAACCAATAAATCTTGTTCTATGAAAACGGAATTTAACCAAAGAAATAAGAGACTCAAAGCCAAAATCATTTATTTTCATATTTGTTGCAAAAATCTTTGAGTCAGCAAACAAAACCAAAAATTTCCAGTAAATTTCTGCTTGAAAGTTGTCACCAAAGTGACATGGAAAGAGACTGAGCTTTGGGACTACCTGCAGTAAAGTTCTATTCCGTGTAACACAAGTACAAACAAGCACCGTTCTACCAGCTCCCCTTCCCAGGGGTACAACAGGGAATCTCAAAATAGGCGACTTTAAGAAAACAGTAACAAGTTTCTCTACTTAAATCACTTTTGGGCTGAAATGAAACAAAAACAGGAAGAACTGAGAATATGGATTTTCAGCATTTTTAGACAGAGGGTCAACTTCCATTTCTTCACACACAGCTTAAGCTGTTGACATATAACAAAAATTTTGACTGCTACCAAATGTTGCCTTCACAGAGCTGTACCACTCAGATTTCACGGAATGGCCATCATCATTAAAAATGCTGCTCTGTAATGTTTTATTGCACTTAAATATGAAGTAAATAGTCCAGTATAGCAAAGAGTCATTCTTAAAAACTATCCTGAATATTCTACAAATTAAGTCAAATGAACAATATTGACTGGAATTTAAACACATTTCATAGCAATTCACAGTAGAAAGGACTGCAGAAGATCATCACTGTGGTCAAATGGTTCAGTCTTTTTGCTTCTAAACTTGGGTTTTATCTTCCTATTACTTTCATTCAATGGATCATGAATGATTAATGGTTATTTCTACTTCATCAGTAACTATTATTATTGCTCTCTCTAATATTTTCATTTAATAGACAAAATAAACTTAATATTTTCTTGACAGATACCTCAGGAAGGTTGCAATTGAACCAATGCAATATATTTGTTTTAATTTAACTTCTGCACTCTAAAAATGGAAGAGTCTATTTTTGGAAGTGAAATTCAAAACAAAAACCATCACTTTTTAATTAAACAGATATGACACCTTAATTAATATAGTTTTATCCATCCCACCAAAGTAATTTCTGTTGCTAAATGTTTCATCACTACATGCTTGCAATGGCAATGTTAAAAATTTCTTAAGGAAAGGTCTGTAACTTTCTTAAGGAAAGTTACTGATCAGAAGCAGTTAGCAAAGCATTGGTACCAGTGTTCCCTGAGAGCTAGAGTGGACTTCTGGTAATGTTGTATCATGTGCAAGGAGAATAATTTCCTTCTCCAGGGACAGAGTTTCCTTCTATAAGTCCAACCCAATTAACTAAATATACTGAAACTAAGAGAAAAAAAAGAAAAGAAGATTCCCCTCAACTACACTTTTAAAATCTTTCTACAGCCTTAAAAATCTGCTGCTTATAAAACACTAAAGGTGCAGTGTTTAGGAAAATGTTATTTTATTTACAAATAATACTACCTTCGATAAAGCTATCTTTAGAATCAAAATATTTTTTCCTTCCTGCATTAAAAGGAGATTCTCTTGCACAGCGAAATGCCTAAAACTAATTGAATCCAATTAGAACATGACAAACTGTTGCATAAGAATTTGGGATTCAGAATTTCATTACAACCTATAATCTGAACAATTGTATGCTCATCTATACAACTACTTAAATGTAGGGAGACAGTGCATATTTGGTTAGCAAAATGCAGTGCTTAATTTAACATAAAGGCTGATTTGCAGTTGAAAGAATTTTTATAATTACTAATCAAGCTGAATTAGACTCTTTTCTGGAAAGCAATTAAAGGAAAAAATGCAAGGCAAGGTTAAAAACAAGTCAGAATGCATGTCCCTACTTTGTGTCAATCCACCTAGGTGCAGCTTAAAATCTCAGCATACTAGGAACTTGCCTAAGTTTTCAGAGGTGACTAAATGCACAAGACACTCAGCAGAAGCCACGTGTGCCTCAGCACATCTGAGCTCCACACATGATGGGAACAGAACCACGTGGTTTATGTTTCATGTTTGGTTTTGGTTATTCAAATAATATGCATTACACATGCATCAGTTCACAATAAGTTTATTTTATGTGAAGAAAAGCTTTGCCATTAATGAAAAATTTCAGTAGAAAACAGTACCTCCTGCTTTCAATCTAGATTACTCAAAAGTAGAAGCTTGTATTAGTGAAAACTTCAGTAGAAACAAATCCGTAGGAAACGTTCTTGGCACATGAAGTAAAAGCTTTAAACACATTAAGTTTGAATAGAGTATTGACCGTGCAACCATGCTGGCAGAAAAGCCAGTTTTTAATGGCTGGTATTTGTCCCTCAAGACAATAACATGGAAGACACATAAACCTGCTTACGTAACGTTAATTGTATATAAATATGGTGTTGCCATAATTGACAGTCTCTATTTAGGCCAACCATTTAGTTCAGCAGTTCTAAATAAGTAATAGGCACTTTGCCTTTCTGATTTCCCCTTTCACCCATCAGCCAGTCTGAATCCATGCCAGGGATACTGTACACTGTTATCACCTACAAAAAGAGAAACACGTTATTATAAACTTTGTTTGCAAGGAAGAGAGTTACATTCTATCGTGTGATTCCCAGTGTCTTGGAATTGAGATTAAGCAGGTTAAACAGAGCATTTCATATGACCATCCATGGAACATAATCTAATGCTCATAAAAATTACTTCACTGGTCCATGGAAAAGAATAGACACAGTATCATATTTTGAACTCCCTTTTTTCTGTTGAAATTCTATTAATTACTGGGTTTTTTTCTATTATGTTTTATCTTTAAATCTTGTGTATCCACCCTCAGCCTTAACAGGCAACCTAAAAGAAACTTCTGTGGAGTGCATGATAGAAAGACAGATGGTGTTGATCTGCTACATCTCCACAAAAAATCTAAGCCCACAGTTTCTATCTAAGTCACTATCTAGATAAGAAAAAAGTCAAATAAAAATACTGAAGTAATGCACATTTAAAAACCAAAAAATCCTAATTTTTTTTAATTTCTTCTTCAGCATCATTACCAGGTGGAACTCTGTTCCAGCACTGTGCTACATCATCTATCTCCATCTACTTTGTACACTCTCTGACTTATGACTACAACTGAACTGGAACAGGAATAAACACAGCACAACCTTCACCATCAAAGCAAGAAGTAGTTGTATTTTCATATTCTTCCCAAATTGCAATATTCAGTATTTGAAAGATTAATGACATTGATAACAGTGCTAAAGGTGTGGCAAAAAAAAGACTGCAGAACTGCATCTTGACTGTCTAGCAAATGCTCTCACAAGCTAAGATGGTGTCATAGATACTGACTCTCACTCCAGGATATTAGGATGTACAGGTAGAGGACAATGCTTCAAGGGTACTATTGAAATTTAATTTTAAAAAATCAGCTACACAGACTTTTTGATATAGCACATCTTAACTGACTACTCACAAGCATTCCCATTTTATTTTCAAATGATCAAGGTACATAGAAAACTCTTACCTCATCTGCAAGTAGAGATAATTCACTGCTGTTTGCAGCATCATAATCATAGAGAACTCTTGCTTTTCTGCTGCCACTTGATGACCTCAGTTCACTGAGGCCTGAAGCAACAATTGAATTGCTTACTGAAGGCAATGAAGCAGAGGCTGAGGCCAAGACTGCGGGAGTAGAAACACTCTGCACAGGAGTTGTGGAAGACTGATTGTTGTTAGAGAGGAAAGTAGATGGAAAGCTGTGAGAGAAAAAAAAAATACTTCTGAGTGAATCTGTTTTGCACAGGACATTACATATGCCATTACATGGCATACGTGCTCCCATGCCTAAATTAGCATTCTTATTTTTATCAGCAATAAACACCAGCAGATAGCAGTATGAGAACAGCACTGAGAGTTGTATAACACAAATAAAGATACTTGTTCCTGATAAGTAGCATAAATCAAATCAACATAATTTTAAAGAAATACTGCCACCTTAAAAAAGCCTGGGCATTTGTCTCTTAAAAAAAGGCAAAACCAAGAAAGCCCTGTTGGTCAAACTTAATTCAGACTGTACTTTGATAAACATTTCTTTTGACAGCTCTGCCAGGAAAAGTAGCCTCCACCTCCTCCTGCTCATTCCTCAATTATGTGGTTACACAAAAGATTGTGCTGACGAACCAGATCAGGGAAATATAATACAACTTAAAACCACAGCCTCTCTCTGAAAGCAAGAAAAACCACACAACTATTTTTGTAATCTAAATCAGTTCATTGATTCAGCTACCTTCATGCTGTGAAACAAAATGTATTTTTTACACTAAAAATGAATATATCAACCTAAGCTCCTCATTTCTAGGTCAGGCTGCTACTTTCTCAGTGCCAGCTGTAGTGCTTGCCAGACCCTCCCATGAAGTCAATTAAACTCATTAACCTGACTGAAAAACAGGGGGAAAAAAAGTGTATAATCTCCTACTTAGCTAATGAGCTCAGTCACAAAAAACTGTTATGAGTGACAGAGCAGATAGAAGGGAAAGCACAGAATAGCATGACCGAAAAATGGAAGGAGCAAAAAGGAGAGCAAAACAACAAGACATTTTGGGGCAGTGGAGTAGGAAGAATGGACCAGCAATGACGAACTCTGAGAATGCCTCATGGCACTCTGCCCTACATGCTGGGATGCAGTTCTGTGGCAGGCTAAACTCATTTATTTAGTAGCTGATATAACTATTTCTTGTCCCTCTGCTGCCTTACTTGGTCCTAACATCCATCTGGATACTACTTTAAGAGTAGGTCAACAGAGGTTTCAAAAAGTGGCAGAGCTGATGCAGTAAGAAAGGGCCAGCATCTAGGAGGTAGACTAAGTCATGATGACCTGGAACTGTAGTTGCATTTCCTTCCATTCTTTTGACCAGTGAATTCCCACATGTAACTTCCCTCATCAGTCCTTCTACATGGATACCTTTTCATGAACATCTGGGATACAAGCATATTACCTCCCCCTCCTTTTGTTTGCCCACTCTTTTAACATAAGGAAGATCTATCCATACCACACATATAAACCCACCAGAAAATAACCTCATCTCATCCCTTCCCACCTCTGCTCCCCAGTCACATTCTTTCTGAAGGTGCAGTTCAGTGGCAACTCTACCCACATAAATCCAGATCAGTATATTCCCATCACCATGTCTGCAGCATTACTAGTGCTCATATGATCGTATGAGGAGTCGTTTTAGGGAGCTGATGCAGGTAAAAACTAAACCTATCAATGCAGCAACTAACTTTTTTGTTCATGTGACAATAAATAGTGGAACTAATGCAGCCCATATCTGTAACAGCTGCAGCAGCCCTGCACAGGTTCCCGGCTCACACTATACTTAAACTGGTAAATGCTCAGTACCACCAAACAGGGTGGACCCACTCCTGTACCCCTTTTTTGTGCACAAAAGCTCATACTCTATAATTTGAGTCAGATCTAGAAATCTGCTGCTTTTGATTCAACAATCTGAACTAACAAAAAAATCAGGAAGATGCTAACTTTCCACAGTTAACATGTTTAAACATGTTCACCTTGCAGTCACAATTGTATGTCACTGAAAGGAAAGAGCAGCAGTGTAATGTGAAGGACAGCACTAGCCCCTTGACAGAACAAATTGCATGTAAAAATTGGGAAGACTTTCAGGAAATTGTTCTGAATTTAGGTAGCAGCTTACTACTCTGCAAAGGAGGAAGTCCCACTTCCTTCTCTTAGCATACCTTGACTCCACTTGATCATAAAGAGCTGGTTCAACTTACCAAGAACAGACTGCAACTCCACCATTTTTTTTTCTATTTGTTAGATTAGTTTTTTAAACTAGTTCATCATGTTGCCTGAACAAATCAAACAAACAGAATAAAGAGCCAAAACCAGACCCCAGGTTTCTGTAGGTATAGCTCAGCTGTGCTTCATGATGTATTTATTACTTGATTAGTTGGCATTCAACCAGAGGGATTTAATTTTAAATGACAATCAGCTGTTTCTCAATATTGCTAAATGACTGTTTAATATACTGCTAAACCTGTTCTCAGTTAACACAGTAATTACCTGCAAGTCATTCTGTGCAGTTCAAAGGGTCACTGGTTTGTATAGTCAGTGGAACAGAAAGCCAAAACTTTATAACCACTCTGTCAATCAGTGGGACATTAAGTCTCATTCCTTTTGCAAAGCCATATGTAAGGCATTTTACTGGAAGGCTTTAGCTATACAGAGGTTGTCTGGTTCAGGGTTTTTTTTATTCTGAATGCTTGAGCAACAGGAGTTTCACAGCTTGCAGAGTAAGATATTAGTAAGAGATAATCTGAAAAAAAAATTATGCCACAGCTTACATTTGTCTGTCAGGGAAGCTGAGAAACTTCAGAGCAAAAGCAGTTACCAGTTATCAGGAAGAAAAAAAAGCAGCCAGAGCACCAGAATATTTGAAACCAATTTGTTTAGTTCATTCTGAGGGACTGAAAGTAAGAATAAAGGGAGATTTGATTTAAAGAATCAATCTAGCCTCACAGGAGGGGAAGCTGTACAGAGATAAGCAGCTGGTGCTGCCTTGAAGAGAAACATCCATAAAAACATGTCTATTTATATAAAGAGAACTGAGTACAAGTTTTCCCCACACCTTCTTTACAGCTGCCTCTGGAGGGTATATCAGGAAGAACAGTGCTCAGCTTAGGAACAGGGAAGGGGTTTATGCCCTAGATTCTGACCCAGGTAAAACATAATATGCATCTCCTCAGAGAAGCAGGTTTCTGTTTCAAGTAACAAACTGATGTCACTTAGAGGCTGAACGCCTCTGGTCCATCAACAACGTCAAAACAAAACTGAGTCCTTCACAGTTCTTGGCTCTTACATGAGAATATTGCGCAATACCGTTCTCAGATGTGTGAAAAGCTGTGTAACTCAGCACTATGTGTTAACCAACACAGCGCTGGCAGACACAACCCAAATCTAGCTGAGCTCCCCAAGTTGTTTCTTTGGTCTGCATGTGCCCACATTACCTCGGGCACAGAACACAAACCCTACTCATCTGCTTATTTAACTCAAGTGCTACACACCACATCCCTATAAATGGAGACACTTCCAAAGCAAGGAGCACAACCTGAGACCCTGTCCCCCTCTGTTATACTTCAGTGGGATTTCCTTGCACAAGGAAGGAAAGACACACCCAAGATTTAATACCACAACTATTTTAATCCATGTTGGCAGAGAAACTTCATTTCACTGTTAGAGGCATTTAGAATTTTGCAGTTTCCATGCTTTTGGTCTTGTACCAATCATAGTAATTTTATTAAAAATACTAATCAGATCACAGCCACATAAAGAAACATCTTTCTGTTTTCCTAAAGGCACTATTTTCTTCAAATCCACTTGTTTTTATACCTAGTAGGAATTTACACAAATTTTAAACGAAAACAGCAGTTCTGGGACAAGCTATACATCCTAAAGCAGAATTTAAAAAGGAACATGTTCTTCCTTAGAATAAGGGATAAATAATGTTTAAGGCCTTCTGTTATATTAAAAATATCCTCCCAAAATAGTTGTGTAAATATATTTCACTTAATTTCTAATTTAAAAGTTGCTTTCTCTTAGTACCGTAAATATTTGTTTTCAAGCTTTCAATTCCACAACTTGTATTTATTTGTATACATTTGTAGATATTTTATAGTTGAATATCTGGAATGTATTAAATTGGGATGTAACTTTAAAGACGTAGCTTTTTTTTAGACTGAGGTTTTAAATACTTTAAACTACAGTTTAGTAAAGTCTTTAAACCACACGTTTAAACAAACTGAGGAAATCAAATGCCACAGGAAGTTGCAAGTCAGGAAAAGGATAAGACTCAAGAACACTTTTGTTTTTACTTCCTCGTCAGGGAAAACATAAACAGAGATACCTCAGAGACAGTTACCTACAACAGGCACTACAGTAAACTTCTAAGCACAGACAATTCCTCAGTGCGTGCACTCATGTAAATAACATGATCTGTGTAACACTAAGAAAGGGTGACTTCTGAAGAATTAGAATAGAGAAACTTTATGAAGTGTAAGTATGTACATCTCGCTGCATTTCCACCAATCACACATAAAGGATTAAGAGCACAAACTAACGGCAGTTTCTTCTCTTACTTTAAAAATGCTAAACCCATGAAACAGAAAAACAGGACAAACTTGTTCATTCTACTGTGTGTGCTCTGGATAATAGACAGGATGAAGTAGATTTCTCCCTATATGATATCTATGCTGGCAACTCAGTTAAGAGTGGAGAACAGGGTTTCATCAGAAAATCAGATAATGATCTGTAGTGAATTAAGAAGCAACATAATTTATAGGAAGTATAAAAACTTTTCCCACATTGCATAGTAGTTCAGTAGCATGAAGCATAAGACAACTAAATGATTATAAATAAATCTCTAGAAATTCCTTTTTGTCACATTGATGTTACCAAGAGCTCACATTTCTCAATTACACAATATATAAAATCTCAGTAAAAACAACTCTCAAAAAGCATTAGTGTTGTGTGTAGGCTTAGGGTAGTAGTTGCACTGGGTAATTACATATTAATTACCTGAGAACAGATACATTTCCTTTCAGTCCAGCATGCCTGTGTGTCCACCACTGTTATATCAGTGTAAGTTTTTATACTATTCATAAGCATTTATTAAAAACTGAGCTTTTTCTTGCAGTTTATGCAGTATTACTACCTTCCAAGTTGTTTCTGGAGATCCAGCATATATTGGTAACACTGTGCATAATAGGTCATCTGAGCTTCGACAAAGTCATTCAGGCAGCGGAGATGATGTGCCTGTAATACAGCAAAGAATTCAAGAGTTTAGTCTGTAAGTTAATCTTTCTGCACTAGAAAGAGTAGGCACCTTGTCAGGTGCTAATGCCAATACTGGCACTTAGGGATAAACACCAGATAGGCAGAGGACCTGGATTTACCAGGTAAACAGGATAAAATGTCACAGAAATTCACATACTTGAGTAAACATTTTTGTGGTTTCAACACTCAAATGATCTGCTGAATGGGAAGCTGGGTATAAAGAATGAAAATAAAAGCTTCTACGTTCTGCAGGTTAATGGGAAAGCAAAGTTAAATTCAGTGAATATTAAATTAGAATTTTTTAAAAAAACAGCCCTTGTAGTTTGATGCTTTAATGCACGGAAGTGAAACTCATAGACCAGAGTTCCCAAATAGTTTACTGCAGCTATTTTCAGAAGGTGCCCTGATATTGACTTTCCCCCTCAACACCTTTTGGGTACTCACATGTGTGCTGCTGATTCCTTCCAGCAGCAGTCTGGTAATCTCTGCTTGACGGTCAAATTCACTCTGAGTAATTCGCACTTCCTGTTCAGACTAGAAATAAGAATGCAGGTCAGGTACTGGTACAGTGCTCTGTGCTACACCTGCCCACTGCAACAGTCCCACTTGATGCACAACTCCTCATACAAATGCACGAATCACAAGCTTAGGTATTTGAAATGGGATTTTTCTTTGCAGATATTCACCAGGCAAAGGCAGTAATTGCATTCTGGGTTCAGAAATGTTGAGGCCCTGTGTACACAGCAAGCAGCTTTATTATCAGACACCCACTACATGTGCAAAAGAAAGGCATTTCTTTGCCAGCAGCATTACCCCACCTCTCCCAATAAGAAACAAAGTGCTCACTGGCACAACCACATCTGCACCAGGCAGATTGGCAGTTTGGTGAGCATACCCAGTGGCAGCCAAGAATAATGTAATTTTTTTCTATACATCAACTTAATAGGTCTCTGATGAAATAATTCAGGGTAAATCTCATATTACTTTTGCCAGGAAACTGCACAGCAAACAGCTGTACATAAATCTTTGATGTGAAATTTTACCAGGATGTCTCATAATTTAAGGCCTTATACTGGCCACCAAACTACAACAAGTATTTCTAGAGCTTGTAATCAAGAAGTCTTTGAAAATTAATAAATCTGAACTATAGAAAATGTTCAAACACTTGGTGTTACAATTAAAGTAAAATTTCTTTAAAATGATGTCATACAAATTTCGTATTTCAATAACTCAAATCTATTCCCTGTTACATATAGTTCTCAAAAATTGTTAACTAAGTTATCAGTGTTACACTAGTTTTAAAATACTTCAATCTAGCACAGCCAAAATTACAGTACTTTGGAGGGGGGGGAATAAAAAAGGACACTAAACACATATAAAGAGAATATGTGCTCTAAGATTCATTGTTCCAAGACAGAATGTCCTCAGCCTAGAATCTGGATTACTTTGCCTCAATGCTTATACTCATTTAGTGCCTTGTTTCTAAAAACAAACCCAAGGGCAAAAATCTACATTAAGTCCAAGATGCAGCAATTACTATTCTCAACAAAGGAGGAAATATATTTTCAGGAAAATTAATGAGGTGATACCAGTAAAACACTGGTTTCAAAAGCAATTTATGTGTTCGCAAATATTCTGTTCTTGCATGCAGCTAATGTTAATCAGTATGAAAAGTCACATGGAACCTCAGAAAAGAGCACAGAAGAATGATAGTCACCTAAGAAATGTTTTTCCATCTGAAGTTGCTGCAGCTGGAAGGGCTTACACTGTAATTAAACAGGGAAGAAGTACCTAAAGAAAACTGTGCTTCTTACTCAAAACTGAGATAAAGTGTTTGTATCAAGTTCCAAACTAATCAAGTCTTCAAAGTTTGTTGAGGAAAGAATCTTTGCTTGGAATTTTCTGATTAAATTTAAATTACTATCACTGAAATCCATCTGTCAGTCTTGGAGAGAAAACATAAGAACAAACAGACAAGAAAGCTAATCTGATAGCCAAGAGGGGAAGAAAAGCAACATCGTAATTTTCTTTTAAAAACCCATCAAAGCAATAAGTAAATCATTTATCTGGAGAGAAATAGTTTTGTCTCTTGCTTCTGTGAAGTCAGCAGTTGCTAATGTGTTTCTGTCTCCCTGTCAGGTAAGTAAACAGAAGAGAATAGGAACTTATAAGAAAGGGACATAGCCATCAGAATAATTACATTTGTTTCAACAATGTTCTAGCAAAACAACTACTTTCTGTAAGAAAAGGAAAATAAGGTAATGTGGTAACACATATTAACTTACCCAGTACACAGTGCCTTAAAATATATTTACAAAAGCCCAATGTACTGGTTTTATAGAGATTTACATGAACTGAATTATGTGATGTCTTGAATCAGTTTTGCCCATCCCTATTTTCAGTACTGCTAGGTGAACAGTAGCAGGACAACATATCTACTCTGCACCTGGGGGTAAAGGTGAAAACCTGCTGACTTTGGCAAGTCTGCTGACTTTGGCTTGATCACCTTTGTTTCTGAACAGTGAAGAGATCAAGAAGACAAGATTAGATTTCTCAGCTGCAGTTGTATTGTGTTTTAGGACCATTAAAAGGCCTCACTAGGTACGTCTCATGAAGATTCCTCAAAATGGTACTTGCTCTGAAACTACCGAATATGACCCCAAGTTTTGAATCTGAGTATTCATATGTAAATAATCTCCCCAGATTTCACACAGGAGTACAGTACCTCTTAGAAATACTGTGCAATCCTCCAGTGAAGGGACAACACGCATACAAGCACATGAAATCAAATCACCTCCCTAATGTTTTACTACACACGCTTTTAGTAAAACACTGGTAGTGGATATATAGCTGTGCTTAGTATTTAATATTCCTTCTGAAATGCAGCGTTAGAGGAAGCAAAAGTTTGTCATTGCCACCATGAACATATTTTATTCTAACTCAAAAAAAAACCCCACTGTAATTGAGCCAGAGATGACAGGATGGTCTGTAATCTTAGCTGGGAAGCTTATATTTAAATTGAAAACATTTATGAATTTCCTTCTCCAACTCTCAAACTCAGAAGGACACATTAGAAATGTGTCACATGCCTTTAGAAATGTGAATGGATTACTGCTCCATTGGTTGTACATAATGTTGTCGTTTCTTCTCAATAGTCTCTGCTATTTATATACTAAATAAAAAAGGGGACTTTGAATTACATAATTTATTACAAGAGCTAAAGTTTTTTGTCTTCTTTATGCTACAGTTAAGCACTTTGTAGTACTTCTTCTTTCCAAGACACAATCTGTTAAATTTCACTATCCTTAAAATTGCTTCTCCTTGTGTCTGAAATGTCAATAGCTTCAAGATGAGTCTTCATTATAGCAGTATTCTTTCCCTGCCATTTTTTTCTTCAATATAGGACCAGCAGACAGGTTTCCTACTTCAAAATGTTACTTTACTTAATTAAATAAATAATTCTCAAACTTTGGGATCAAAGTTGACTTCATCTTCCTTTCACTTTAAATGCCTGCCTCCTTCCCTCTGAACTCACAGTCATCCTCACCTGTGTGCACCATAACTCACAGAAAGTTGGAAGAGCAACTCCCACAACTCCAAAGATCTCACTTGAAGCTGCATATCCCAGCTTCTCCCTACACCTCCCACACCTGCCTAGCTAGTTGCCCATTAAAAACCATACTCCAAAGTCCCTGCTCTCCTTCTATTGACATAATTTTAATTATCCCTCCTTTACAGAAATCCACTAAGAAATCCCTCCCTCCCTGTCAGCAACCCCCTCACAGCCTGTTGCCAATACTGGTTTGTCAGAGCCAGTGAGCCTGACAAACAGCCCTTCTCAAGGCACCGCAGCAGCTGCTGCCTAACATTCCATTAGGTCCTCTGAGTTTGTCCCTGGGCAAGGGATGGCATGACAGAGAAGGCTGCAACACCCATCCCAAGCCTGATGTTAAGCTTACAAACCAGCTCTCAGGGCAGATGCAGTTTTCAGATGTGCCTACCCCCTAACTTAAGCTGCTGAAGGTCTAGTGACACTGGGGAGAAAGGCAAGGTGCTCCATGTTCTGGGCAAAACTTGAAGATCCGTGTTTTCAGGAAAGTTTAGATTACTAGACCCAAATGTTTCTGAAAATTTTCAAATAAGCTCATTCTTAACAGGATACCATACCAGTAAATTTTGAGAGAAGTCCTGTAGATGTCTATTGTTTCTTGTCCCATGAGAATCATATGGTACTGGTATTAAGTGACAGCCAGAAACAGCTTACTATAAACAAGCCCCAGGCATTGCTTTGCTGCTGAAATCTGAAAGGCCCTGGAGGGGCCCAGTGCATTCTGATGTAATGCATCAGGCTGCCAGCATCAGCCTGAAATCAACAACGTGTAATATCCTTTATTACACTAGACCAGCACAAGTTACAATTTCAGAATTTCACAATTTTTAAATTACTTACTTTTGTCACTTCCTCAGCCCATATCTAGTCAGCATTAAGAGTGGGGGAGGAAAAAATAAAAACATACAAACTTAGACATTGGTGGTACTCTATTACAGTATGTAATCACACTTTGGCTTTTAAGTACTTTCCTATCCTCAGAAATTCACAGGGATTTGAGTGCTACAAGTCAGTTGCCCAAAGCCCTTGATGTACAATGAATCTATTATGAATATGGATAGCATTACATCTACGAAACAAGTTAGATACTGAAGAGAGTGTGACTGGTAGAATTCATATATTACAATAATCTACTTAAAACAAGCTATTACAACGCAAGACATAACTACTTAAAAAAACAATATGAATCAGGCAAACTAAATTACCTTAGGAGGAATTTAAGTTACCTAAATGTGTTATAATAATGGAAAACTATTCTCGTTTTTACATTGAAACAGATGAATGCTTTCTCTTGCTAATTTCGTTACTAGTTTTCTATTTCACAAGCACTTTGACTGAAAGCTAAATTTAATTAAAAATGGTACAGAGGTATTTCAAATTGAGTATTAGAGTAGTAGCAAGCAGCACAGCAAAATCACAGAACAGCAAGGGATTTAGTCTAGAAGTTAATTACTTCAGCTTGCTCTTTCAATTCCCTCTTGCAATGTGGTTCTTTTTTAACCTTCATCTTCTGCCATTGTAAGATGACACAACCAGGAGTAGGAAGAAATGTGTATAAAGGTTGCAGGAGCAAACTGTAACAAACAAATTTGCTCCTTTTTTATCTGATCACAGCTGAGAAATTTGGAAAACTAAATTGAGATGAGACCCAATATGCTGTGCAGATCCAAACCCCAATCAGAACAGGCTGGACAGCAGAGTCAACACTGCACAAAACTAATTAATCCCTTTTTCAGGTGCTTTCACAACTATGGTGCTAGAATCAGCTGCAATAGGGAGTCCTTGCAACAAGTTTAGGATATATTGTACTCTAAGTTAATGGCTAAACTTCTGTGACATTATTCAGCAGCAGTTCTTACACATTGCTTGAAGGGAAAAATTTCTACATACTCCTGGCTGTTTCACGTAATTCACTTGTACACATACTAAAAAGATAGAAAAACGAAATCATTCCTTTCCTCCAAAAGCTAAAAATAATTTCAGAAGTGAAAAAATAACTCATTTGTATCCTAAGTTTACATTCCTAAAAATCACAGAAATTAGAATATAATACTGTATATTTCAAATTATCAGAAATAATGTGATTAAAATAACATCCAATGCTGTACTGACATAAGTGTATTTAGTGCATTACACCAATCCATTTTAAAATGGAAAACATCTGAAACAAGACCAAAATTAGCTGGATAGCAAGAGGAAACATTTGACAGGAAAATGAATGAACACAGGAGGCCAACAAACCTTTAGCCATTTTACATGCAGCAAGTTGAGCATGTAAGAGACATTTACCATAATGTTATTCTCTTCAGGCTGAGAGGTGTTTAGTTGCTTAAGTGTACAGATAAAAAACAAAAGCAAGTTACAACACTGTGAATATAGCAGGTAAATAGATTATCAGCACAAAGCACTGCAAGTTTAAGCTAACCAAGACTGTGAAGTGAATACAGATAAACAAAACAGTTTAGATTTGGATTTTAAACACTGAACTAAGCTGTTTCAGTTGTACAGTAAGCATGGAACAAGTAATTTTCAAACTTTTTTTCCCAGTTATAAAAATATGTAATCACATGTAGATAAAATTTAGCACTTTGACCTGTCACAGAAAATGGTAAAGCATAAAAATTTGCATCATAGCTCAATGCAGTTCACTAACCTAACAGTCCAGCCCTGTTTGTTAGGTTTCTTCCTCTATAAATAAGAGAGCCAGCAGAATATGACCTATTTGCATCACACCTACATCCAGGTTAGTTCTCACTTCTATGTTGCAGAGGATGAGGAACTGCAATTTTGTTATTTCTGCAGCCATTCTACAATCTGATACTTCTTAAACATGCACATTGTTGTCAAAACATAATTAAACTTAAAGTATAGGCAAAATAGTGAAAAGGTTTAGAGTTTCATGCTCTTCCAGCACTAAGTTACTTGTGCATAAAACAGCATACTTGCTGTATGAATACTTAGGATCAAGCAGTAGCAGCAATTGGCACCAAGCTCTGAACGACTGCACTGGTGATGGAATTAAAACTTCAGGTTTTTATATATATATATATAGACACACACACACAGTTTTAATACTAGGCTCAAGGGGAACAACTCCTTATGGTCTTTTCACTGCTTTATAAAGTAAGGTACATGCCTGCCACACCACAAAGGAAGCTAATAATAAAAACCCTTTTATTTTTTAAAACTTAACTCTGAATAAAGTCAAGGAAAGGAATAGTTTACTATCCAATGCTCCTCTATCCATTGCTTCTAAACTGTAGTACTGGCTGATCAAAACCCTTCTCTGTTCTCCACTGTTAGTCTTACAAATTAAGAAAGCTTGACAAATAGAGAAGGGACTTGTTTTGCATAGAATTTATGTAAGGAAAAATGCATGCATAGACTTAAATGTACAGATGGTTTAAATACAGAGGGACAGTGTGCATGACATGGACTGACACACAAAAGCAGAACTGTCAGGTAGAGATTATGTTAGTTTTCAGATGGATCATGATCCCAAAGATACAACCCACTTCAAAGCTCAAGATGATGTCTCTAAGACCTTTGAGGACAAATGCCCATTTGGAAAAGCCAGCAAAATTTGACAGTCCTTCTCCTGCCTCTCCTGTATGTACACTGTCCCTGTGTATTTAAATTGTCTGGATTTCTTTATTTGCATGACCCTTACTGCATTAATCCCTTTAGGAAAAATCACTTCTCAGTCCATCATTATTAGCTGCCAAACCTTTAGGAATGCAGTCAAAAAGATAGCTATGAAAATACTGTAAATCTATCCTGATGAAACTACATACTACAAACAGTCCATTCCTTCCTTGAGAGCATTTTAAGAGTTTAGGAAGCAGTAATCTTTTTTTCCTACTTAATCTCCTTGAATAAGCATTTTTTGAGGGAGTCATAATGGTTGTCATGTAAGTTGAAGAGTCTCACCTCTGGTGGTGTAAAATAGCAAGCAATACATAAAGAGAAACCACAAATCTTTTTGAAGTAGAAAAATTAAGTATAGATAGGTTCATCAGTTGAAAGCAATCATACACATACTTCAACATTTGTAGGAATTCAAGTATTTGTATTTACACTCATACTGGGAAGTTATATCAATTATTTTTTGACAGTATAGGCTCATTACGATAAAACAAGAAGAGGATAAGTAAGCTCAGCTTGATGGAATATTTAAAAGTAGAAGACTAACACCTTGACCAGTAATTCACTTCTGTTTCCTTGTGTTCCACTAACGCACTTCTTACAAAAGTATCTAGAAAAACAACCAGGGTAAGAAGCTAGGACTGGAAACATAACCAAGCAGTCAAGTTGATAAATATGAATCAATTAGTCTGATAATTATGGACCAACTGAAAAAAAAAACCTCTACTTACTGCAGCCCGAGCTTCTGCAACTTTTGCCTTCTTCAGTCTGGTTTTTGCAGCATCCAGATCCAGTCTTTTATTTTGTAACAGTTTACGTTCTTTCTGAAAGTGAGTTGGGTTAGTTTGTGAGAATGGGTAAACACACTCAAAAGCAAAAGACTGTCTACTTGGAAATGCTTTTAATGAAGTAACACGTAAAAAAAAGTTCTTCAGTTGAAGAGAGACAGAACTAGATCCTACTTATTCTCACACAGTTTATACTCAGTATGCATACTTCCCATAGAACTATAGGTACCAAACAAATGTTTTCATCATTATTTTGCTTTTACCTCAGCAAAAAACCAGAAAACACTCCAAATGCACAAATTTTACTTGAATTTTTCTGTTACCTTGAGGAAAGTAATAATACACCATTATCTACTACTACATTTTCAAGACTGACAGCTACAGTTGGTGTGAAATTCTGAAAAAATGTACAATTCAGCTTACAGTAATAGTTTTGTAGTCTCCTTCAATAAAGTTCCTTAGGGGAGTGAGAAAGTTTATAGCAGAAGTTTGAATTAGTTCTCTGTCTGCTGCCCCAATTCGCTTTTGTGTTTCTCCACATTTAATGAGTGCATTTCCTGCAAAGGAAAAAATATGTTAATCATATTGTTCAGGCAGGGGGTTAACAAAACAGATTGCTACAGTCAGGGAAGTTTAGGCCAGCAGTTTGAAAAACAATCCAGTGCCATGAAAAAGGCCTCCAAAAGAAAGAAAATAATGTGCAAAAAACTCAAACCCTCCCCAAAAAAGCCCACTCCAAACCCAAAACTAAACATCAAAAAACCTCAACATAAAAACAAACAAAAATCCCACACCAAAATCAATTACCACACAAACAACAAGCAAAACCACTTTTATTACAAACAATCACAGGTCAAGGCAAGATTTCAATGAGACCACATTCTAAAAATGGAGCTAATTATGGCAACTCCATAGAGAGCATCTATTTCAGAACTGGATATCATACCTACTTATTTTAATCCAACAACTTCCTCTCCTAGACAACATTCTTAAGACAGGAGTAGCTGGTAGCAAGGAAAAAGCTAATTAAGATATGGAAAAATAATGTGCTTCTCCTCAGCCCCACCTATTCAAACTTCTAAATATGCATTTATCCACAAATTGAGCAATATTTTGAAATTTAGTTGCAAGTTAAGTATTGAAACTGAAATTAGTGTATAAAAGGGAATTTCAATAGCCTGACACTGCTTGGTTAGAAAGGACATAGTGTTCAGAGAATAAGACTTCATGACACCACCTGAAACCCTAACAGTGTATCTATATGCTAACATTTTATCTTATTTGCCTGAATTCAAAAAATTCTGCAACTTAAGGGACAGTGTGCCTCTAAGAACAACTCTGTTAGATGTTAAAAAGCAAGACTTGAGGCTGATGATCAGAAGAAAGGCCACAGATACATAAAATCATGTGGAAGTAAGAGGAACAAAGCTTGCCATTATTGATTTTGGCATAAGAATTCCATAAAACATTTACTTTTATTTAATTGGATTTTCCCTTTTTGAAAAGGAACATCAGATATAAAAGATATAAGGAAATTATTCTTCACAGAAAAAAAGTTTTCCCTCCCACAGTAATTTTGAAGAAAGAATTGAAGAGAGTAAAGACTTTGCATACCATAATATATACAGACACCTGCATTTTTCAGTTGTTTAAATTAAATTAACAGCTGAATTTGTATCAACATCTTTAAGAGTTGAGGAGAACACTAGAATTAGACTTTTAAATTAACAGCAGTGTAAAAATATTAGAGGTAATACCCCCAGCCATCCTGTCATAGGCATATAAATTTACTAGAGAAAGAAGAAAATTTAGATTTTGTTCCACACTACTCCTTATCAAAATATTATATATTAAGAAAAGCAGGAATACTGTACAGTTAGAGAGGTTTCTTACTACAGAAGTCAATTTCAGGTAACATTTCCACTCCAAACAACTAATAAAAATCAATAAATACTGTCAAATGTGCAGATGTGTTCCTTTAACAAGGAAACTAAACTCCAAAAGTAGTTGTTCTGGTAAGATAACTATCCATCCATGAAGATGGATATCATTCCAACTGCAAGTTCTGTTTCTAGATTTGGACAAAAACATCATCACTCATCTCCTGAAGCTCAGTTATACATACAGCAAGTCAACTTAAACTGATACAAATGTCATTAAACTGCTTTATCTAGAGGAAGACAAGAAATATAATTTTATATTGTTAAAAAAACCCCTTTATCTATGTTTTTTTTTTTACTTCTTACCATAGGCAGTTCCTGGGCCAAATTCATTCCCAGCATCAATCATATACTGGCCTAGTAATTCTGGATTATTCATGCGACTTGGTGCTTTGCGGTCCAGCTTCTCATAGACAAACTCTTCTATTCTGGCATCTAAAAATGTTTATTTGAAATAATTACTGTCATTCAAATCACAAGTTAGAAAGAGAAACAAACAAACAAGAAAAAGGAACACAAAAATAGAATTTCAAAATCCAGCTATTAAACTAAACATTAAATGAACAATGCTGAGCTGGAGATCCTGTTCTTAAAAACTGACCATGTTCCATGTTAGCCATGATATGTTCAAGTGTTTCCTAGAGCCACCTGAGAAAGTGAAAATTTATACTTTTCTCTTCTCCATTAGCACAGTTATACAGCTTTTCAGAATTTTGATCAGAAGTCTTCACAGTAAGACCAATAACAGAATACTTCTTAAAAAGCCAAACTGTCTTCTGTTCCCCCTCCAGAAACAAGATCAAAACTGTTCACTACAATTAGCAGTTGGAATTAAGTTCAACAACTACTCTAAGCTCCCTATGAAGATATTCTGAAAGTTTGATAGCCTCAGAAATTATTTCATCTTTCCCATGCCCCATGCTCCCTTGAAACACTCTGAAAAAAAAACATTAAAAGGTATTAGAAATGTTTCATTTCGTGTTCCTGTATTTTCTTAGTCTAAGCAACAAAATTTTCAGGAAAACTTGTCAAGCTTACATGATACCCATCTATCATAATACTAAACCACAGGGAGCTTCTTAGGTGGAAAGGCCTCACACACCTAAACAGGGACTCCGTAATTCAAAAAGCAAACTCATCAGATATAATACCCCATTTCTCTGACCAATTGCTTTCATTTCCCACCTAGCTGGCTTTATTTATACAGCCAGGATGAACTAATTTCAGCCCATAATAGTACAGACCACCACAAAAAAGTTTTCCATTGAACAAACCTGCCACTTTAATACTACTTGTTAATTAGACAACTTTCAACAGCGGAGTAAATAACTACTCTCTCATGGAGGTTACAAAAATTAATCTAAGATAGACAATTATGGGTACCAGTGCACTCCCTTGGCAAAAAGGGTGAACCAAAAATAATTAAAAGTGATTTGTTTTCTTTACTCAAGACATAATATTTATTTTTTACTAAATCACAAAAGAACTGGAAAAAAATCTAAACTATTAGACTATTACATGGGTCTGATCTATAGGTACAATTATAAATGGGACTGAAAGTGATTTTTCCTCCCCCAGACAGGGTCACTCCGCTAACAATCACTAAAAGCAGCTCCCTGCAGCATGTGAGCCTTCTCCCAAACAGGCCAACAAACAGCTGAAGTTACATTCACAAAGATCACTGCTCAGTGCTGAGTATTTTTAGCTGTCAGAAAATGGACTGGTGAGCAGAACTGAGATACTACCATATATCATCCTTCTACTGAAACTTCTCTTTACACTTCCACTAGCCTCTAGTCAGTGCTTCAATACTCAAAGCCTACAGGTTTCTGAAGAAGTCCAAGACATATTATAAATACTGAATTGAACAAAAATGACAACTATTTCCTCTGGCTAAACAAAAGTAGAAATTCGAGCTAGAATATTCTGCAAGTTCTACTGCATCCTTCCCACATGATTAGTTGTTTTATTTTTTTTAAATACTGTTTTTATGGAACTAAAAGATGTAACACACTTCCAAAGTAATACTTCAAACATCTCTGTAATAAACAATTTATCTACTTGGCATTAGAGAAGTATTAGCAGTTATGATTTACCTTTACTAATAAATCCTAGCTCAGTATGTCACTACAAGGAGAATATTTATGTTTTCAGTGCAGAGGTGGTTGCAGATTTGTAAAATTATCATTTGAGCAAACCTAAAGGAGGTTTAGATTTTTTCAGTGAAGTAGCTCACCCATGGACTAGACACCTGGTCTTGACTTAAAATCTAGATCTATATATTAAACAAATTCCTATAGCTCCAAACTCTGGTACAACAGTAGGATGAGTCTGACACTGATCTCCTCAACATCACTACTCATAGCAGTAATTTCAGAAACAAAAAAAATAGCACACCACAAAACTTCATTTTTTCTGCCAGTTTTTTTTTCCTATTACTGTTACAGTAAGAAACTCAACAATGATGAAATCATATTTGACAGTTTTTTCTATTGCTTAAGTAGGGTGCTAATTCTTTAGTAATGGAATTGTTAAAGACAGGTATTTTAGTTCATCTTGCCTGCTTCAAGCTGATTTGTATTGTGAAATAATGAAATAGTAATGAAGTTTCTTGAGCCACTACCCCATGAAGAACTTCAGAGTTCTTACAGCTATCCAAGATATCTGGAATTAGAATGGGAAATTCAATTAAACAGTAAACAATTCAAAAACCCAATCAATCTGAGACTAAGCAGAGTATGGAACCAATACAGCAGTTTAAAAAGCTCTGTATAAAGTTTTCCCCATTTGAAAGGTTCAGGAAGTACCAGCAATTGGCAGTGTCTCCAATTCTTACCAGATCTTCAAAATGTGCTTTGCAAAACTGCAGCCTTCAAATTTTAAAACTGCCGTATTTAGTCGTTACTTATGCAATAACTATTGCAGTAAATATTTACATATTTATTGCATATCTATTAATTCAAAAGTTGAAAACAAAGACCTTACTTGGATTTGGCTGCAATAAGACTTCTGTTTGCTTCATTATTTTTTCTGTCCACAATTTAGTGCATTCTGCTTTGCTGAGAAGGTTCTCCAGATGAGCATCCAGTTCAGTCTTCTCTGCCTGACCAAGCTTTTCTTCTGTGAACTGCAAGTTAGGTTAAAAATATTCAGTTCATAGAAATAATTTTCCAGAACAAATTTAAAACCGTCACTTATATCAGTCTGAAGATGATGTTTTAAAATATATAAACATTACCCAGTCATCAGTAAAAATCTAAGGACAAATTTGAAAGCTATTAAGTTTATCAACACATCCATACTGTCAGGTAAAAAAAGGAGCACGAGGATGTTAATCAAACAAGGATGCTAAAGGTAATTTATAACATTATGAAGAAATCCTCTGCTAAACTTGGTATTGAGAATTCTCACGTGAAGTGTTTTGTCCAATTTTCCACATTGTGCTTTAAAACATTAACCAAAATGAAAATCCAGAGGTAATAAAAGAAAAGTAAAAGTGTACTTCAATCTTGTATATTTTGCAATTGTTTGCCAACCACCCTCGTGTAAAACATGAAGACAAAACAGATTCCCATGACAGCTACCTTGAATATAAAAAAATATCCTGTCCAAAGGAAACAGGACAAAAATAGGGAGTTTAAACTTCAGTAAGAAGATTTAAATTATAATTAGACATTAAAGGAAGCTTCTAAAGACAAGGATTAAAAGCTAAAACAAACTCTCTTGGGAAGTTGTGAATTATATATTTTTGGGGGTGGGGAGTGTTTTGCTTTTTAGAATAGGACAAACCAGTGATTGATAAACTCTTTAAATATCTTGTTATGCCTTACAGAAACACTAAGATGACCTCTGCTGTTCTCATCCAAGCTGTGATTTCAGTGACTATGAAGTACAATATAACTTCAGTTAGCTAAAGAAACCCATCAGACAATTCATTTCACTTGATACAAAATTCATGCCAAGTCTTACTAATCCACAGGCAGTTTGTTTTTCAATCTGAAACAGGGAAAAGCTACACATTTCACATCAGGGAACCAAGCAAAGCCGGAAGTGAGGGTATTGCCTGTCTCTCTTCAGAGCATTAATTCCTCACAACAATGATGATCTCATCCCTCGACAGCCCCACCTTTCAAAGTCAGGCATTCTCAGGAGAATCTGGCTTATAATTAAGTCACTAAAAATTTACCAATTAGGAACTTCACAGGACTGGAAGCACTCAGACTGTCCAATTTCATTCTTAACAAGGTCTTTGGTGACCAGTAAGAAACAGAATACAACAGAAGTAAATTGCATTGTCCATGTTTATTTTCATTTTTGTCAGATGTAGATTAACCAATTTGGATAGCGTGCACATCTTGATAAGTGCTTCTGGCATTTGCAATTCTACATAAAAGCAAACTGCAATCATGAGAAAGTTCAGCTGGTGTATAGGGAAGAAGGGAATTTATTCATGGATGTACTACCACTACGACTGTTTAAAAGGCTTTTAAAACTATGCCAGGTGCTCTCAAAAACTTTGTACAGATTCTTTACAATACAGTAAAAATAGTTCTTTTTTTAAAAAAATTACATTTAATTATAAAAATATATAATTTTAAATTACAGAAAAGAGTGTTTGTATATAAAATCATTAACATTTCCTATTAAAATTTCCATAAATTCTCTCAGCAGTGTGAAGATGGCTTAGTGAAGACCATAATGTTAGATTTCACATATTCACTTAAATGAAATCACAAGGTCCCATCACAAGGGTGAAACTGCATCTCCTTTTCTTCCCTTGTCCAACAAGAAAAGAGAAAGGAGAAAGTGGAGGCTGGAAAGGAAGAGTCAGTCTGGAAAGCAGGTAGACCTGGAAGAAGAGAGGAGTGGTGGGGGAAACAGGGAAATACCTCCATCACAAAGAGAAGCCACAATGACTGCTTTAAGTTAACTTAAATTTGAACAACAATATATTTTCGACGAGTTTGCATTTTCAGAGCTCTGCTGTGCTGCTGATCATTGGTTCTGCTTGAATACTGAGATTTAAGGCAATACATCAGACTGATCAGACCAGATAACAACGCTAACCATGTTCCAAACCTGACTGTGACCCAGCAAGAACTCGTAAGAAACTGAAGCGGGTTACCATACGCTGCTTGGATGCTCATCTTCATACAGGAAATCTGTTCAGGTTTGATTATATTAGGAAAGGGGATTACGGCTCAAGACAAGCGCTAAAGAACAAAAGACAGTTATAGTGCCCTTACTGCGAAGAAAGGGGAAGACCAAATGGAAACAATGGGCTATCAAACAAGCTTAGAAACGATACTATAGGTAAAACAAACCAAACAGTCTAAGCAGACACATACCGGATTTTCAAGTGCCACATCAGAGCTCGACTTTTCTGGATCAGGCAGCGATATGAATACGTTTCTAGCAGACAGTAAAACCCAGGTGCTTATTTCAGGAGAGACACACCTTTGTCCTTTGCATGCACAAAGTCCGGCCGTATCTCCCGGCAGCTGATGCGCACCTCGTGCCCCCACAGTGCTGACGCCTTCTCCCCTCTCTGCCCATCTGACCTTGGGCTGTCTCACCCCCGCCAGCCCCCCGAGGCTGCTGCTGTGCAGCCAGCCTGACGAACCGCGAGCCTGCCCAGCCCGCGGCCGAAGGGGCCGGCTGAAGGAGACTCCTCGCAGCAGCTCATCGCAGCCCGGCCCGGCCAACGCTTCGGCCTCGCCCCCGCCGGCACAGCCGGGCCCGGGGCTCCCTCCGAGCCAGGAGCCCGTGGCGGGCCCGGCCCCTCCCGGCCCCCGGGGCGGAGCCGAGCGCCCCGGCCAGCGCCCCGCACCAGGCCCAGCGGCGGCCCGGCGGAGCCACCCGCGGCCTCGATCCCGCCTGGGGCGTCCCTGCCCGGGGCCGCCCCGGCAGAACCCCGTCCCGGAGAGGCCCTGGCAGGGGCGGATGGTCCGTACCTGCACGGCGCGGCTCAGGAAGGTGCCCGCGTCAGCCGCCAGCTTCTTCATATTGAAATCCATGATGTTCATCTTGGGCGGGGGCGCTGACTCAGCCCGGACACCCGCGGCGGCGGCGGCCGCTCCGGCCCGTCCCTGTGGGAGCCGCCGGGGGCGTTGCCCGGCCCGGCCCAAACGCAGCTGATTGGCGGAGCCGCGGCGTCAGCCCAGAGCCCGGATCGGCCGGGTGAGCGGCGCGGCCGGCCCGCTCCGCCCCGGCCCCGGCCCCGCTCCGCCCCGACCCCGCTCCGCCCCGGCCCCGGCCCCGGCCCCGCTCCGCCCCGGCCACGGCCCCGCTCCGCCCCGGCCCCGCTCCGCCCCGGCCCCGCTCCGCCCCGGCCCCGGCCCCGCTCCGCCCCGGCCCCGGCCCCGCTCCGCCCCGGCCCCGGCCCCGGCCCCGCTCCGCCCCAGCCCCGCCCCGCTCCAGCCCCGGCCCGCCCCGCGCTGCCGTGAGGGGACGGCGGGCAGGCTCGCATGGCAGGGTTGGTCGCGGTGCCCCGGCGGATTTTTCGTCCCCGGGTAGCTCCGGGAGTTATCGATGGTCCCAAGGCAGCGGCTGCGGCTGCTTCGAGGCCGGGTCAGCCCGCCCGCCAGTCCTGGGCGGAGGAGACCGGGAGCTGGCCGCGGCCTTTGCCGTAAAGCCTCGCCATCAGGGTGGGCGGCAGAGTCCCCTCGGGCGGGCGGAGGTGACCCTCGGGCACGTCTGTCCGCGCACAAGCGTGGAAATCCCGCCGCTCCAGGGACCGCGGCCCGGCACGTCCGGGGGCTGGGCCCCTCCGACCCGGCTCCGGGAGGCCGAGTATCGCCCCCGCTCCCGTTTCATGTATCTTGAGTTTTTTAAGTCAAACCTTGTCTTCACCAAAACCAGTTTTCGGATGGAACGTCAAAATGTAAGCTGGGGAAGAAGTCGTTCAGAAAAAAAGTGTTTATTAAGAAATGTTTGCATAAACATCTATTGAGATGCAACTAGACATTAGCACCAAAACATCACAAAGAGAGTTTTTGAAAACCTTTACTACAGTAGCAAAACTCAATAGCAGTAATCAAGCAAATTAGGAGAAAATAGTCTCTAGTTTTAGAAATTCCCATTATTTTAACATCTCTAATAAAGATTGTTGAATGTTCAAGAAGAAAAAAAAGGACCTTTGACATGGCCAGGAATTAGAAAACATTCACATTGTGGCATCATTGTCAGCAACTTAATATACCCAGCTTGAAAATGATCCTGCTCATTCAATTAAGTAATTTATATCATAATCCAAAGAGTAAGTAATGTGTGGCTGAATTTGATAAAGTCAGAGGAAATCCTATGGCATTACAATAAGAGGTGAATTCCAGAGAAGGGAAATAACTAACAATCAAAGCAATCTTGCTTACATGCCGGTCAGATTCCAGGAATTAAAACCAAAACAAAACCCAGGCTGTAAAAAGTTCCTATTGTTCCTTTTATCCTGATGAGAACAGGGCCTGAAAGCTATTGTGTATATGTGTTTCCTTTTCTTGAGTAATTTTACCTTTTTCAGCTTGTATTGTCTTGCTTATACATATGTGTGTTTGCATTTGAAAGCTATATGGCAAGTTTGTTTCCATTTCCTAAAATTAATGTTACTGGTATATAGAAGTCCCATGAGTCTCTCTTTCAAGGCCCACTACTATATGGCCTGATGAAAGCTGATGACAGTCATGTAAGTGCTGGTTACAATTCACTATGATATCACATGAGCATATGTAACATCAACATAAAAATATTTAAATTGGGATCTACAGGTGCAATTATTTCACTTCATAACTTCCATTGGTGCTAAGTTACAGTGGTTCACCTTGATGGATTTCCATAAGAGATGCCCAACAACAGAAAACAGTGCTGCCTGAGCTTGTAGCAGAAGCATCACCTCAGCTGCGATGTGCCCCATTAGTGCCCTGGCTGTGTAGTATTTACAGGCTGGAATGAACAGCCATCGAATCGGTCTAACTCTTCCCAAATCAAAACACTGCTAGTTCTTCCCTGAGGCTTGCAGCCTGCTGCAGCCCATGACATGTGAGCCTCGCCTGCCAGAGAGGAAACTGCTGCTTTGTGTTACAGTGTCTGGTGTCTTTAGTATTGGTTTTCCTTCATAAAATGGCTGGATGTAAGAGGAACAAGACTCCCATCCCTTAAGCCCCCATGGGTTAGATTTGGAAATTTGGATTTGGAAAACCTACTTTTAGTTGCTGCTTTCCTGAGGAGCCCCAAACAGAGTAGTACTATTTCTTAAGAAAATGCCTTAAGTAGCAAGTATTTCTACCACGAGCAGATGGGCTGCTTGGCATGTGTGCAGCACTGGATCTGGTGTTTCAGTTCTCACTTTTAACATCCTTCCCCTTTTTATGAATGTTAAGCACTCAAAATGTGAGTGAGGGGGAGAAAATAACTCTTCAGCTAGTGATTACTACACTTATCCAAGAGGAGGATCTGTTATACTGCATGACTGTATAGTTCATATGAAACTCTAGTTCAGATAATTTTTTCCCATTTTGAATTTAATGTATAAATAAATTAATTTAATGGGTCACAACCTGGAACTCCATGCTTTCTAAATTCCACAGTGTTCTACTACTCTTAAAACACTGCTGAGTTTCTCCCTTTCTTGGCATTCTCTTTCTTTACATGCTATTGGCCTACTGCATACTGTCCAGGACAAACTCTGGAAATTTTTTGGGCATCCTAGAAGGTGTTAACAGCCTAATTTTGGAGATTGCTGTCGCCATTTTAAGAAATTTCCACATTCAGGCCATCTGCCCTGCCCTTATTGGAAGCTTCAATATCTTGTTCTAGTGGGAAATCAGGTCCCTCTCTACAACTTCTCTTCAGACCAAAAGCATTGTCAGGGATTTGGCTTTGGGATAAACTGATATATGTGGGTCTGGTAAGGAAAGCTATGCCTTAGTACCCAGGCTTAGTTATAAGCCAGATACTGACATAGGGAGTGCTGAAGGTGAATTCAAAGCACGCTCTGTGTGGAGAGATATACAGCAATGCATTCTGAGAAAATCAGTTACAAGGGCTGCGGCTGTGCTGGAGAAACAGTATCAAATAATAGCTCTGAAGTGTGGGGTAGACAACAGGGAAGGTCACTTGTAAAAGTGCTGGAGCCATAAGATTGTCAGGCTGAAGAATTGTCTCAGGCTGAAAAATAAAATAAAGCCTGCCATGTGCCCAATTCTGAGAATTCAGAAGAGGGTGAGTGACCACTGTACCAGAAGGTATGGTGAACAACATAACTTTACCTACTGTCTGCCTTTCCTGTGACATACCCCAAAAGAAGAAATAACCTTTTATAGAATTTTACTGCTGGATATAAATGGACCCTGAAACAGCCTTTCTGTGAGTAGAAATAGAATTAATGTGGAAAACCCAAACCAACCAACCAACTAACCAAAATTATGTTAATATAAATGTTTGTAGTATTATAAAAGTATTTTGATGTAAAGAGTAATAGCTTATAACTGAAATGATTCTCAGTTGACTCCCACTACTGCTTGCTGACAGTATGGGAAGTAGTGTTTGCACCATAGTCATCAAAATGGGTTTTTCCATCGAAAAGATGAATTCTTCCATCCCAAAGATGGATTCTTTGGAGTCAAAGATTTGAAAAACAAAATCCCAGAAATGCCTTCAAAAGTCAGTTTATCCTGTGCTAACACTGTAAATGAAACAAAACCACTCTGGTAGCACATCTAATCCCAATAATGTAGTGCCCATGCTGGAATTCATGCCTATTTAATTCTGTAATACACTGAGGGTCACATCTTGTGTCATTGTGTGTATATACACCACTTCTCTTCCCACTCATGATTATGTAAGTGAAGCATATCTTTGCATAATATATATTTTATTAATATTTTATATATTTATGTAATCATTTTATGCAGTTTAACAATGGGAAATTAAGAGTTCTGGCAATGTATTACCAGTCACAACCCTGCAGAACTCCAGCTAATACTTTGAAGAATAGTAGCAACCCTGGAACTAGATTTTCCAGATAAATGTGTGTAAATTTGATTAACCATCTGTTGATGTACTGAAAAGACATATAAAAGGAGCAGAATGTCTATTTAATAACCAAAACTTGTTTTATTAAAATAGGTAAGGGCATTTGTTTGTCTGTGAGTCTATAGATTCTTTGCCAACATTAACAACTGTAAGCTTAGCTTGATAATAACCAGGCAAAGATTATAAAATCAGTAGTGCCAGCTGCCTGGCCTGTGTACAATCAGGCTTTCATGAAAAATGTGGTGACTGGCTTTGACAGAAGCAGAAAGCAGCTGTTCTCAACAGCACACTTCCGCTCAGAAACTACAGCGATCTGAGGGAGAATTAATGTTCCTTTTCACATTAGTGCACCCTTTCAGTGGTCCTTGTGGCAGCTGTTGCTGTGCTTCCCCTAAACACTCGAACTGGAGTTGTACTAGGACTGTATGCAGCAACTGGAAAAACATTCAGTAGGCAAAATTTCTGAAATTTCAGGGAACTGGACCAGGTATATCATATGTTGTTTTCATGGTCTTTGTCCTTTCCTGGAGCAGGAAGGAGATTAATTTAGTCCCAGCTGTCTGTCTTAGAAGAAGCTGGCTATCTTATACTTGGAGGAACTGGCCCCTGTGGAAAGAGAAATAAATTTTTTGGGTTTCTCCCTCTTACTGTGCAATGATAGTTTAATAACCGGAGGTATATTTGCAGCTTTGTCACTTCCTTAATAGTGACTGTGAGAAAATAGTTTCATCACATGGTGCTGCAGTTTCTCCACATGTGGCATAGGAATAATTAAATTTACCATTTTCATTTAACATCATGAAGTCTACGTAGGAAGCTGGAAGCTAAAATTATTTTAATAATATTGGGAAGACCATATTGACAAACACAGCTTTTATGGTTTTGACATCAACTATCACATCTTTTCTTGCCAGCTTGATCTGGCAACTGGGACTGCAGCCCATGTAGGTTTTGAACATACATATGTATACATGTATACATGTAAACATAATAATGGAAATCAAAAGCCTTGCCCTGTCATTTTATACCGGCTTTTCAGAAGGCATGACAGCAAATTTTGTCTGTCTTTTGCAGAGGTGTTTGGGGAAGTTCTCAATACTGCCTTACTTGAACTGACTCCTTCAGAGCTTTTATGATGGACAGAGCTCAGTGAACATGAGCTCTTAATTGAAACGAATCTTATCTTCCTCTTTCTACTACAGTAAGAGTTAGCATTAATTAATAAATTCAACTTCCAACTATTCATATTTGATTGTAATTTTAAATATGCATTTATATCAAGGTCATAGCAGCTCAAAAAGAGATGCTGTGACAGATTTTTGGAACATTTGGAAGAACTGGAAATGTAATTGGAGCCCACTAGATGTCAGTGCCTCCACACAACAGACTACTGCAGCTCTGCTTGCTAGGCAGGTGGGACTGGGTGTCCCAGAGTAGTGAGTGAGTTGTCCTGGATCACAGGGATTGTCTATATAATATCATATTTTTACATAATTCGGGGAAATAGTTACAGGAACAATGCTGAAACACATTTATTCCAATTGTGTGATGTAGTTCTATCAAAGAAATTGTATGCAGAACTCCTTTATGGAATAAGAAGACTTATCAGAAGCAAACAAAAGGAGATATTTCTGACTGAAAGGGCATTCACTGACCTAAAAGCAATTAGAGGCAACTGGTACTAGCAGATAATGCTTCATCTCTGACTCTTTTCTACAAAGGAGAAAAGGACTCTTTCTCCTCTAAAATGTGACACCTATTTTAGCTTCCATATGAACTGAAATTACAACACTGATTATTGCTTGGGAAAATGAAATTTTAGATCTGAAAACACAGTACTCTGTCTCTGCTGGATGCCCACTTCTGTGTATGGCAGAGAGTGTCTAAGGGTTTCAGGAGAAATTAAATCTGGTCAGTACTGCATCAAGCAGTGTGTACAAGGATAGGGAAGGAACAGTGTATTAACAGGGTCACAGCAAATCTGCAGCTTTTGCCATAGCAGAGTATTGCCAAAATTAACCAATGAACAAAGAAACACACTGGAGTTGTGAATTTCTGACATGGAAATGAAAGGTTCAATTATACCTTTAGAGTAGATGAAGTCATGAACTGTGACAAACACTCAGCAGCGTTCCTGTAGTATCTAAAGAAGCTTCTCTCAAGCACATCTCTTTTAATAAGGCCTGTAATTATGTCATTGTGGAACTGCATGTCTTATTTCCTTTAATTATTTTCCACTCTGTGGATTGTGCCACTGTCATTAAAATGTGGTTTTGAGGACTGAAACTTGTAATTCATTCTTTGTTTAGGAGGTCCAGAGTGCAATGCTAATTATCATGCTAATTAGCCCTCACTGCTGCATAGTGCCTGCATTATTTTATAAACTATGACCAGATTTTTAGAAAATTGCAAAAAGTTACTGCTTTTTTTTTTTTTTTTTTTTTTTTTTTTTTTTTTAATAAACCAATCTTATAGCAAGTTCTGGACAGCTAAAATTAAGAATTTTGTCTGAGGTGACTAGAGGATACCAAAGCAACAGCTCATAATTGTGGTGCTGAAGCAAAGGTCTGTCAGAGATGGTGAATTCTCGGTTCTAGGCTGTGGGTCCTATACAGAACAAAGCCTTAGGCCTTTTGCATGTGCAAAGACAAAATCTCCTTTGGAATTCAGGTGCAATCGGGTGCTCACTCCACAATGGATAATGAAGTGATTTCACATCTACTTGAACTTAAAAGGTTGAAATTTAGCATTCATTTTCATTACCAGGCACACATAGCTAGGCAATATTCTCCAGAGGGAATATAAAGTGAGTAACTGCTCTCTGAAATTCCATCACCAGCAATAGAAGAAAATACACATTGGCATGTTTACAAAGGATGCCAAAGAATATGTTTGATTTTTATTTTGATTATTATTTATGTCAAGCTTTCTTTTAATGTAAGTTGCTGACACTGCTATTACTCAGAATATTAAAAAGTAACATTCCTATCAGTATGATTTTTTTAAACAAAATGTGCAAATTAGAATTATGTATATGTGTCTATGCACATATATTCATATGCATCTGTACAAATGATCATGTTTGTATCACATGATCCCTCAATTTTCCACAATTTATTATCTGAAAGTGATCTTTCTGTATGTCTGTTGCAGTGTCTCAGATATTCTGTGAATTTCCTTCTCATCTAAACGTGGTTGTTTAAAAATATCTGGCTTTTCTACAGTGTTTGGGAACGTATTGCCGAAACATCTTCACATACGGTCAGGTTACATGAATACTTAGCGTTTAACCTCGGGGGAAAAAAATGTTAAAAATTAATGGAAACACCCAGAAAGAAATCATCTGAAGGACCTAAAGCTCCCCAGAAGTTTCCGAGTTTCTTGTCCATCTGGGTCTGACAGCAACCTCCTGGGCACGTCACGGGCGAGTAAGGAGCACAGCCGCGTCTTGAGGCATCTTTGCATCCCAACCGCACCCCCTCGTTCTCTCGGGGAAGGGCCGATGCCGCCTCGCCGGGCCCGCGAGGGTCTCCGGCCCCACCGGCCTCAGGCGAGGCAGTGGGTGCTCGCGGGGAGCGTCGGGCAAGGCCGGCCCGGGGAGGGCAGCATCCGGCACCGGCAATGGCACCGGCAGTGGCACCGACAATGCCAGCGGCAATGGCACCGGCAATGGCACCGACAATGCCAGCGGCAGAGGCAGCGGCAACGGCGCGTTGCTCCGGCAACGGCTCCCGGAGGAAAAAAGCGGCGGGCGCAGGTGGGAACCGCGGGAGAAGTGCTGGGGGGACACTGCCCCACAGGAGCGGTGCTGGGGGGACACTGCCCCACAGGAGCGGTGCTGGGGGGACACTGCCCCACAGGAGCGGTGCTGGGGGGACACTGCCCCACAGGAAAGGTACTGGGGGGACACTGCCCCACAGGAGCGGTGCTGGGGGGACACTGCCCCACAGGAGCGGTGCTGGGGGGACACTGCCCCACAGGAGCGGTGCTGGGGGGACACTGCCCCACAGGAGCGGTGCTGGGGGGACACTGCCCCACAGGAGCGGTGCTGGGGGAACACTGCCCTACAGGAAAGGTGCTGGGGGGACACTGCCCTACAGGAGCGGTGCTGGGGGGACACTGCCCCACAGGAAAGGTGCTGGGGGGACACTGCCCCACAGGAGCGGTGCTGGGGGGACACTGCCCTACAGGAGCGGTGCTGGGGGGACACTGCCCCACAGGAGCGGTGCTGGGGGAACACTGCCCTACAGGAAAGGTGCTGGGGGGACACTGCCCTACAGGAGCGGTGCTGGGGGGACACTGCCCCACAGGAGCGGTGCTGGGGGTTGACTCGCGGGACACCCCAGGGACGGGAGCTGCTGGCAGCGGGCGCAGAGGCCTTTGGTGAGGTGAGAGCCCGAGTGTGGGCCCGGGGCGAGGGCTGGCGTTGAGTGACCTGTGCCCCTCAGCCTCCCGCTCTGTGCTGGGGAGTGTGGAAGTGGGAAATAGCAATTGCGAGCTTTACTTTGTCCTTTGAGTGTATTCAGTTTTCTGCTGTGGAAGGATTTGCTTTCTGCGCACTGTATTTGTGAATTCAGTGCTAAGCAATTGCAAGTTGTGAATTCTTGTGGAAGATTTCAGGCACATTAGCTGTGTTACATCTCTGTGACTGGGGTTTACTTGGTCCAGTCCAGTAGTCCCACTGTAGTGGGAACAACCTGGCATGCCAGTAATGTTCCAGTTACTGATTCACAGAACATCAATATATATTAACATATACTGTCTTGTTATACAGCATTAAATCAAAATGTCATCATCATCACAACCATCCTTGTCTCTACCTGTACATGACTGTACTGCTCCTTCGTTGAACTTTGATCTTCAGGAAAAGTTTATTCTTCTTCACACTGTTGAGGCAAGTTCATTCTGTTCCTGTTAGGCTTGATTTTTTAAATTGTATTTGTTTTGTTAACAAGGTTAAAAATATACTTCCTACTTACAGATGTGAAGTAGGTGGTATTTCAAAAAATGGTTAAGTGACACTGCTGGGCATAGCAACAGTATACTGAAACTATAATGGAATTATTATTTGTTCATTTCTGCTTACATTGATTAATTACGATAAATGAAGCATGATATTTAATCTTCCAAGGTGTTGTTTTCACTGGAGGTAATTAAGTTCACGAACTTGGTTTTAGTTGTATGTCCAGGAAAAAGATACAGAGAGTTGCACTGTGTTACACAAGTTGAGGTTTGACAGGAAATCTAATCCTGTAATAAAACAAGACACAGACATATATAAAATAATATAGATATAATTAATAAAATATATTTATAATAAAAAAAAGAAAATATGTAAGGCATGAACATAGAATCAGTGGAAATGTACGTTTCTTACACTAGTCTGAAAGAAATGTTTAGTCATATCATCTTCTTTGTTAGACATATTGTGGGAAGATGTTTCTGTTATGTCCAGTGCACTAGGAAAGTTCCTAAAAATTTGGAAGGAGTTTGTTGAACAATGTTGGTTAAAACAGGAGGTGGACCTGAGTGAATTCCTGTATAAGAACGGACATGTGGAACTCACACAGAAACCTGATGGAGTGAAGAATGTAGATTTCTCTTAAAATTAAATGTGATTTGTCATTACTGACTTTTTAAACTCTCTTTCAGAAGTTAACAAAATGGGTGTTTATTCTGAAGTTTATTTTTTGATTTTGCATTTAATCTTCATTTTCAGGTTTTCATAGACATTGCTAGTTGTATTACAAGCATGAGTCATTCTGTTGATCATTCAACAAAAAAAAAAGTTCATAAAGAACAAACTGCGGGGAAGACTATTTCCTGAGAATGGAAAGATAGTATGAGTAATTTAGGTTTCCAGTCACTTCTCAATTCTGGGATGCCTTCTAAGTATTTTTGCTGATAAATCAGTGTCAGGTCACAAAACACCATTCCTGTTTATATATTATTTTTTGCTGTCAGAAAATCTGACTCAATGTAGTCAGGAAAGATTAGGACTTCTACTGAATACAATTTTATAAGTTTGCTGTGCATGCAAAGGTGGAAACCTGATGCAGAATTGAGGTCCATGAACTGACTTTACAGATAGGCATGGGATCGAGATTACAGAACATTATGAGGAATTACATGCAGGCCAGAATAAGATGTAGTCAAATTTTGATACCAAAGTTTCCAGCTTGATTTTGTGGGTTTATCTTCTTATTAGTGAAATTAAAATATTTTGGATTTACAGTCTGAAAGCCACACAAATCTCCCTTTTTAAAACAGAAAGTTATGAACACACACACACGCAATTGTACACTTTAAAATAAAAAGTTTAGTTGACAATATCACAGGCACATAAATTCTTCAGAGTTAATTGAAATTAATTTTTGTGATCCTCCAGCTTAATGCTTTTTGGTTCAGTCTTCAAATTCTCCTAACTAGCTGAGGCTCCTGAAAGGCTTTAGCACTTAATAAGAGTCTTTGAAATATTGTGAATTCTACAGATACTTTTACCCTTTAATTACATGCTTAAATAACACTTATCTATGGCATGTAGAGCCGTTCTAGATAAAATGAAGAAATAAATAGGTATATGGAATAACACTGTTTTTTTCTTCAGCTACAAAGTCCATGCACAAAATAAATTGAATCTTTAGGGTTTTAACCACCAAATAAGTAGCTTTTGAGAAGGTGAACTTTTCTGGTCATATGTACCAGGATTGAAAATGTAGCAAACTATATGTAACTGATTGAAAACCATTGACAAATACAAAATCAGTTATAATCAGAAATTTTCAATGTTTCCTGTGTTGCAGTTAAACAGTAAAAACATTGACATTTGGACGCAGGAGCTAAGTGAAAGGGAAATCCAGAATACTGTAAGTAAATTAAAATTTGATTCTCTTTGTTCTGTGCTAAGTATCTGAAATTTGCTAACTTATAGAGTCATACAATTTCCAATAAGAGTGGAAAAGTGGGAGTATTTGTGATTTACCATCACAATATGGAATCTTAGTTTTACATCTGAAATGCTCATCACTGTGCATTGCTGATGCTTTGTTGTATACAGACATTAAAATAATTTCTTTGTTGATTTTTTCTCCATGAAGAATCTCAGGAAAAAAGTACTTGAAAGGGAGAAACAGATTAAAGAACTTTCATCCATGCTTCAGTGTGAAAAAGTGAGTGACCAGTTCCATTAGAATGAATATTTTCTTCCAACATACTAGATTCCTAAATAAAAAATATTAATTTTGGGTAAAAAAATTATTTAAAAGACCTATGAAAAAAGTAAAATCCTGAAAGGTGTTTCCTACAGAATTATCTTAAAACAATTAAAATGGTATTCAAACCAACTAAGGATACAGTTATCCTTAACACTAATATCCTAAGGTGGCTTTTGACTTCTCATTTACTGATTTGCAATATTTTGGGGAAAAAGTACTTGTAAAGAATAATATGGAGTAAAATATGGAGTAAAACCTAAACAGGTTCTGTTCACAGTTGGTTTCCTTGGCTCTTTTAGGAAAGGTAGTACAGCCAGCAGAGCTAATTTCATCAAAGGCTGACAAGTCTGGCAAGAGCTCATTCATTGTTTGCACCTAAAGAAGGGGCTCAGTGCAAGAACGACACAGGAAGGGAAGAATTGTCCTGTATAAGAGGGTACTGTAAAAGTTGGAAAGTTACTTTACTGGTAGTCTGGCAATCTGTGTTACAGACCAAACACCTCCGGTGCACTCTGTGTGTGTGGTTCAACATTAGTGAGGGACAGCGTGGGCTCAGTTACACCTTTAAGGGGACAGCAGTGTACTTTGATATTTTTAATTCCTTGTGGGATTTTAAGAGCCATGGTTCTTTTTTAGAAGTTTTTTTGTTTTTGCTTAACCAAGTGAACATATCACTTGGCTGCTGGGATAAACTTAACCAGCTGGTCATAATTGCCTATGGGGGCTCTTGTCATGTTTTTATCTTGAAGTGAAGGAGCACATTTTCATGGAAAAATCTTTTTGCTGGAGAATAGAAATGCTGAACAGAAAAGCCTACAAAAATTCTGAAGACCCTAATGCCAGCAGACCTCAATGTTGATGGGATCTATGTGGCATACCATGCCTCAGCTAGAGACTACCTAATGTTGAACAATTTAGGATGCCTAGCATCTGAAAGGATGAATAATTTTCTATGCTATCCCCTTGCCCCTTCTTACATTAATTACAATAAATGGCATTTTCATCAATACTTGACTGAATCTTTCTTTCTTACTGGTATCTATAATGAACACTTCCATTGGTATGTTCTTTTAGTCTCTTTCAGTCTATACTGATAATACGATATTTTCTACATTATTACTTCTTACTTAGAATGAGCCAAAGGAATCAAGTTGAAAGAAATCTCATAGAATCGTCTGAGTTCTGGTGACATAAGTTCTTTTCCCGTATGATTTAGGTATTCCCCCAAAATGAGAGTTTGAATTAAATGTATCAATAGTTCTAGTAGGAGATGGTGGTCTATGGAATTTAATGAAGGTCAGTTTGGGTTTAACTAGTCAGAGCACAGCTGATGAGTGTGGCTGAATGTTGGTCATCCTGCCAGCTGGATGCCTTTGCTTAGCCTTGATTTCTGAGTCCATGCTTCCAGGCCTTATTCCTGCCACTTAAACTCAGATTAAATATGATGCAATAATTATATGTAAATTGTTTCAAGTTGGTGATTTCTGTTAGAATACAATTAATAAATTAACAATTCTGTTAATACAGTAGTATCAAGTTACTGCTTGTGAATATACTTGTAGAGCATGTTTTATCTTTTCCAGGTTTTGAGGACATTCAGTTAGAAACTACAGCATAGTAGAAAAAATACAGAGAGCATCATACAGAATAGTGCAATAAATTTGTGTTTGTTTATCTTTCTTAGATCAATACACAGAAAGTAGATCACCTGTCAAGATCAGTAAAGGAAGTACAAGCTTACCTGCAGTGTCAGATTGAAAGAAAAGAAGCAGAAAATGATGAATTAAAAGTGAAAATACAGGTCAAAATAATTTTACTTGTGTTTCAGTTTATTAAAAAACAAAAAAAGGAAAACATTGCTGTTGCCTGTTTTGAATTTCAAATTATTGGTAAAAGAAAAATCCAAAACAGTTAAAATCATAAGTATTTATGTTTTGCAAGATCTGCCTGACCACACTTTTATTTGCAAGGTTGTTTGTTTTTTTTCTTTTCTTCTTTTCTCCACTTATGCACACTAGTAAAGTTCTGGTGAAGAAAAGTGAAACATGCATAGAAGTGTTTGCTCACCCATTTAACCGCACTGTCTAGAGGACAGTCTCCATATGGTCAAGAGATAAGCAAGTCCTTATGGTGACTTTCTGTTCTAAGGGAGCAGTGACAGCCACACCCTATTCCCTCTTATTGTCTGTGAGGAATCGATAAGTCTCTTAATACTGACTGAAAGTGAAACACTTAAGACTAATGTCTAGTCTCACTTTGTTTAAGGTAGGTTAAATTATTTCTATTTTCTGTTCTAAAAAGCACAAGTTAAATTTGGGCATTTATATCAGTTACTGGCTGTAGAAAAAGAGAAAGAGGCGGTCATGTGTGAAAGGCTGGAGCTGTATGTGGCCTCAGAATATGAATATATGAAACTTGTCAAGAACATAAGCATGAATGAGAAAACATTGGCTAAAACCAATGTATTTCTAATTTCCAAACTTTTTTGCTAGCATATATCCCCTGCTAATTGAATCATTTGAGATTGTTACCTAACCTATATATAGGCTATTTCAAATCACATGTCTGTGTCTGCATAAATGCTTCATGTTTTCTTCTAAATAAAAAGTACTTTCTTGTTCTACCTACTACAATTATAGAATTCCAGCATTTTCATTAAATAAAATAACTTGATATACAACTGTATTGATTCAATCTCTATTTGAAAGTTTTATTCTCTTTCAAAAATTGCCGAAGTAATTTTCTAGCTTAAATCCTGGAGATGATTTTGCTAATAACTAGATAAAAGCTTGCAAAACCTTAGCATTACCCCTACGAAATTAGTTTTCAATTGGAATTTACCTCAGCCGCTAATACCCAAAGCACTTATTCTTAGTGTGATTCTGACCTCCTGTGGTTATAATAGGGGATAGCAGCTGTTTACTTATACCGACAGATAAAGAAATCCGTACATAGACTGTTTGCTGTGTTTATTGAAGGTGTTTTTCCACCACCTCAACTCACATCTTTGGTTATTAGGTGCCCTGTAAGCATTTATATAGGCAAACTACTTCTTATATATTTGGGTGTTTTTTTGTAATTTCCTTTTTTTTAAAGTAGTACTTTTGCTTTTTGGTGAATCCCAGTACCTGAGATCATCTTTCACTTGGAAAACCACATACATTTTGCTTTGATTGTGTAAAATTTTTGGGGCCATTAGCAGGAGCTGTACTGAGAGATATCCCCTCATGCATCATATGCATATTTTATAACAACTGGCAATGAGTATCTTGAATTAAGCTGGCACATTCACATAGTCAGTAGCTAACTAGTAGGACATAATGTAGTGTCAGCCCTAGGCTAAAAGGAAGGGAACAAATGCATTAATCATTCCTACAATTAGGATATTTGTCACTGAACTGAGAAAGTTGACACTGCTGGCTTAACTGCATTGCTGGAGTTCAGTGGAAGAATAGTGAGAGATATGAATAGCATTTACACTTGTCTTTATGAAAATAATTATCTATTGGTAGCTTGGTCATTTTTGATGACTAAGTGGATCTGAGATTCTCCTTGAATCAGATTCTGGTACTGCTATTAATGAATATCATCATGTAGTGTTTTAACATCTGTTGTTGTTTTCCATCCATATTTATGTGGTATATAGATGAAAAATATGTCTCATGAAGTTTGAGAGATCAGCTTCCTGTGTGGAATGGGATCAGTCTCCACCAGAGTGATGTAATCATCTAGTTAGTCAGAAATAATAACAGCAATTGAAAAGATAATATAATGGCAGTTGTAGAGCCCAGTTCCCATCTTGGCTGCTTTGTACATGTTTCATAGTATTATGAAATGCATTAACATGCATTTCTGCTTCTTTGTTTATAAAAAATACTTTTTTCACTAAATAAAACTGTGTCATTAATAAAGTGTGCATTTTATGTAGAGAAAAAATTCAGAGATCTTGCAAGAAAATAGTATATCATCATAATACATAAACTAAAAAGCCCAGCCTTTCCTAGCTTCCTGACTTTAAAAAAACACAAATCTAAGATATTAACTATCATAATAGAATTTCATATATAGTCATACAGCCTATCTCCAGAACTAGTAGGTGTGTGTCTAGATTCAGAGCACATACTCTAATACATCAGTGCATATCACTGGTAGCATCACTAAGGTGATATTCTTTACAGAAATAGTCTGATGAAACCATTTTATTAGCCTCCTCATAAATGGGTTTAACATCCATACTATGCCTTCTACATGGAAATTCTGCATCCATTTCCAAGAGCACACAGACATGGTTAGATTACTGTCTTTCCCCCTACTGCTGCCTGCTCCTGCACCTTCTCAGCCTCTTCTTTTCATCTTTTTAATGACTTTTTTCTCTGTATTTTTCTTGTCTACTGTTGTACTTAGCTAGCTCCTTGTATCAACCACAAGATTTGAGATACCAAGATTATATGGAAACAGATTATAAATGTAACAGTCTTCCTAATTATTTTTTAGCACAAAATTATCTGTAAGGTTTAGAATTTGAAGAGTTGATTTTAATTATGCTGCAGACTCTAGAAAATAAAATAGCAGAGTGGGAACTTCAAATTGGTGAATACAAGTACCGGAAGTTAGCCTTAAAGGAAACAACTGAGCAAAGGAAGATTGCTCTGAAAAAAGCAATAAGGTCCCAGAAACAAAGAGCTCAACACTTAGAAGAATCCGTGAAAGATATAACTGCTAAAATAAGAGACCATGTGAGTGACTATGCTGTGAGCAATGTTGTGTTGTATTGTTTGAAACTGAACAACTGAAAGTCTTTCACTTGTGGAAAATAGAAAAATGTATGCTGTGTTTGTATGCTTTTTATTTTGTTGTTCGTTTGTTAAAGAAAATGTTGCTGTAGAGGTCATGAAAGCTGTTACAATTAGCTGCCTTTGTTTTGTTAAAATTTAGTAATTGTCTTAAGTCATGAGGTTGTACATTTTAAGCTGTAGGAAGTAAGAAGAGTGTCATCAGCTTTTGGTTAAACCTCTCCTGGTCTTCCTTCCTGTTAGTCTCTACGGATAGGCAGTAACTCAGAAATACAGTGTACTAACTGAGAATCCATGACTAAGATTTGAAGTGTTAGTTTTCTTTATTTATTAATATGTGATGTCTCATGTGGTTATTTAGCTTTCTGTTTCTAAGCTGCTTGCTGTGAACCTTTCCAAAATCCAAGCATAAAACTTCTTCCTTAATCCAAATTGTTCCTTGGAATCTTGCTTTGCCTGTCAATGGTTTGTAATTGTTCAAAAAGGCCAGTTACCTCAGAACTGTGCTTATTGCCCTATTTGGATTTCCTATTAAGAATTATTTTTCATACTCTTAGATGTGTTTAATAGTTTTGGATATGTAAGTATTGAAGATATATTTTTCCACTTAGTGTACCAGGAGATGATTAATAATGGTTTTTGTATTCTTGGATCTTTGTGACAGTAGTGGATCTTTAATTAAACTAGCAGTACAGAGGGACAGCAACTACCTCCTCAACTTCTGATGTTTTGTAATCACACTTGTTTTCCTCCTTATTGAAAACCTGGTGTACTTTCAATATAGCATGTGTTGGTTAGTTATCCATATTCATTTAAGGAATTTTACCTAATGTTTTATTTCTTACCTAGAAATTCTTAAAAATTCTTAAGATATTTTATACAGTTCTCTTTGGTGATTAATCAATGTAATTTATGTGTAGTTCAGATGTATTGAAGACAATTTTCTTGGTAAGAAAAGATTGTCACCTTAAATTTTGAATTCTACAGTTGATATATAGTATCAGTGTTTCTTCCTTGAAAGTCTGTACTTGGATTTTTTAAAAATGTGGGTAATTTTGTTGATTTTATTTTGGTATGAGAGAAGATTTATATTGATTTTTACAAGTGAGATACAATAAAACCGTCTTATATTAAAGAGCTCTTGTGTTTATAAAAAACTGTAGAATTAAATAGCATTATTCAGTGGCATTCTTTTGTTACATAATTTGTAATTTCTGCATTCCCTAGGAAGTTAAACTGTGTGAGATACTGTCAGCCTCTGATGTCTGGAAAAACCAGTATGATAGAATAGTTGAAGGAAAGACAGTGCTAAAAGTTCAAATAGAAGATCTTGAGAAGTAAGTTGGGCTGTTGGTATTTTTTGTTTATTTATTTCTGTAGTCACAGTGTTGATATTTAGTAATGCAATACTCAGTGTCGACAAAGTAAATGAGTTTATTAATATTTTAAAATTCTGAGCAGAATTTGGAAGTTGGAAATAAGAACACATTTAAGATTTTTAGCCTCCTCTCTGTTGCATTTCACTTCTTTTAAAGCTTTATTCCCCTTTACCAAAAAGAACATATTATTTTTTCCTGCATACTTCTGATCAGCCTGAACTTGCTGGCTCCTATGCAGCTCCACATAACCACTTATTTAATAACTGATTCAGGAGCTCAAGTATTAACTCTTGTGTTTAGAGAATAGAAAAAGGTTCTTTGTCTTCTAGGTCCTACTTCAGACTAGTGATGGCCAAATTATTTCAGTTCCACTAATCTCTCGCCTTAGTAGAGGATAGAGAATGGTTCCTCCCAGATGCCATTCAAACAGATCACTCATGTAAGGAAAAGCAGAACAAAATTACCCAACCTTATTCAAACTACACAGTCAAATCTTAATGTACATGAAGGATATGCTATTTTTTGGGCAGACAATGAAAAATGTCCTTTTACCATTTCTGTTGGTAGAAATATGGACTATAGTTTAAACCAGCAAAAGAAACTGGTAGATTCTAGGTCTGAGAAAATGTTTGTTTCACAAAGAACTTGATTCATGCTGAAGTATTTAACAGCTCACATTAAACTGTCTTGAATATTTTGGTTTTGTCCCAGAAAATCTGGCATTTCTGAAAATACTTGCAGTAGATTTTAAAGTTTAACCAGAGTGCAGGTAGGTGACATCAGTCCAGAAATTTGTCTAGCCCACTGTCAGTCCAGTGTATATAAGAAGGCATCTAAGAAAGAATATATACTCATTCTGCTTCAAGCTGTTTTTTGCTGTTTCCATTTCAGCTGAAAATACAACTCTTTGCTTGAAATGTGCCATTCTAACAAGATTTGTTCTACTAAGCAGTGTGTGGTTGACTAAACAGCTAAACTAATTTTGTGAACTGTATTTACCAAAAAAAAAAAAGCAAAAAATGAGGCATAATTTTCTGCTTTTAATAATGGAAATAACATTACTAAAGTAGCTAAGGAATGTTCTTAGTAGGATATTATGTGATATACCCTATAAATTCAATACAATTACATTCTGTACAGTGTTCATATGCATATTTCTATTGGAAGTATGATTTGGTGTTCCACAGTTAAGCTAAGACCCCTTCCTTGGACTAAAAGCTCTCCTCTTTCAAAGAGTTTGTTTCAGAATATAAGTAGGTAATCCTTTCTTTGGATATGTATATGCATTCCCCCTTTTATATATATATATATACACACACAGTCACACAGTGAAGGAGAATGTGTTAAGGTTTGATTTAGTTTTCATAGTGAGTTTTGGAAGCATTGTGTATTATAGAGAACTTCTTACCTGTCTAACAAGTCAGATCAGAGGCCTGATGGAAGACATGGAAAAAAGGGAGGAATGGAGAAGAAACTCAGAAGAGGAAATTCTTGGAAAGCTAATTTCTGTTACCTCTGAAAATGAAAAGATTTACCTTGAAAACAGAAAATTAAAGGTGAGATGAGAAATCATTGTTGAATGGCTCTACATTTCTCATACATTAATGAAGTAACCACGTTAATTCTCTTTGGACCTTCTGTCTAGAGAATCCAGACCTGCAGAATAAAGTTTGCTATCCATTTATAATAGTAAGAACAAATGAGATATTGAAAATTTTCCAGTAGAAATCTATGGCAAAGCTAGGAACAGGGTTATCTTGTGATATATTTGCTTAATCAGGATGCTGTTTATTTTACTGTTAATAGATGTACAATTGCTTAAGTAGAAATTGTTCTTTCAAATTAAAGAACTGAGTTTACCTCAATTATTAATTTCAATTTTGAAAGAGTTTACAGGTTTTATATTGTATGTATTATCCGATATAAGTGTTCTCATGAGCTGACAAATGAATTATAGACTGTTTTGTTTGACAGGAAAAATATGTCTGTCTTCCTAGAGCCAGTAAGTCACTTCCTGGTAATATCATACTGTAGAATGTGTCATTTTAGTAACACTCTTAAAATTTTTATATTTTCTATTTTTGGTCCAGGCTTCCCTTGCTATGTTGGAGAAAAGCACAGTGTCTGTTGAATATGAGTTGCTACATCTGCAAGAAAAAGCAAAGCTGCAGGAAAACCTTGTAGAACAGCGCAAAAATGAGGTGACTTAACATGTTTCAAATCAAGTATATTTTTTTAATTTCTAAGCCATTTTGAGGAAATGATAAAGGTTTTGTTTGTAATAATCCATTTTGTTGTCATGGGGATTGTAATATTTTTGTTAATATTGAGTATGAAAGAAGGAAGTGCTATTAGAGACCATATCAAAGAATAGTCTCCACACTGTTACAAGTAAATGTTGTCTATACTGAATTGTGTGGAGCCCACTAGAAGCTCATTGAAGCCAGCAATTGCAAACTTGCTTTGACAAGATTTTCTTCCTAAAAAGCAGATTAGTGACCCCAGTAAACTAGATATTTAACAAGTTGGAGTCTTATGTCTTCAGTGGATATACCAATGATATTTTACCTCTACTTGGCCATATTTTATCTTCATATTCCCAAGAGCATATCAGTATTCAAGTAAGTCCAAGAAATTCAAGTTCATTCAAGAAATATGTATTAGGGTTATGACTATAGGGTTATATGAGTTCTTATATTTCAGTAGGTAAATCCATGTAGAAATACCAGTGAAACAAATAAACCAAACTTAAAATGGTCTTTTTATAAATTCATTTTTTGTATTTGGCTTTATTCACACAGAATTTTTAGAACGTTGATTCAAATATGTATCTATTTCTGCCATAGTATAGACACAATTTCACTGACATTCTTCACTTATTTCTTTTTTAAATCGTTGACAAAAGAAAGACATGATACAAAATCTAGAGTAGAGCCAGAGCCTTGTCTTTGGAATGTATCATCACAACTAAAGTTACTGCCAGCTTTATGATGGCAGATATAGTTCCAGGTCACAGCCAGCCTTAAGCAGCAAGTGGAGTGAAATTCCCTAGCTTAGAGCTGTAGTGACTCCAGATGGGAATTGTCAGTGATAGGTGTTATGTGGGGGGAGAGGTGTGAGTCATGCTGGCTGCTTCTACAGCACAGCTGTAGCTCATTCTCCATTTTTGATAACATACTGCTGATATGGCAGTGCTCTTTACCTGGTAACCCTTTTATACTTGCTGTGAAACGTAGGATAATTAAAATAAATAACTTCAAATAATGACAAACTTTAAGATACCATTTAGAAGTCAAAGGTTTTCCTTTATGTTTCATACTAATGATTCTATCTTTTCTATATTTAAATGAAGGACCTTGCAAATATATGTGAAAAATGTATGTTGTCCTAGGTACAAAAAAGACAAATTGCAGTAGAAGAATTGAAATCCAGATATGAAGCAGTCTTAAATGAAAACAAAAAAATAACAGGAAAAAAATGCTTAGAATTAGATAAGGTAAGTTTTGCAGTAATGAAGAATGTTTCCAAACAATTCTGAAGGATACAGATCTTTTCTCCATTTTCGTGGTCTTATTAGAAGTCACAAGGTACTGTCTCTTGGTTTTAAATTTCTGAGAGTTTCACTAACTGCTATCTAAAACGGGTGTTTATGGATACTACACAATTGCAAACAAGTGAGCAATGATTCCTAGTGCAATGATTAAGCAGTTTGGCTACTATTTTAGAATTCAGAATTCTTTTATCACTTTCAAAAATGTGATTTTATTGTTGATGATTTTGAAACTATGTTTTTGACAGAACAGCTGTGAAAGTTGTATATGGAAGCAAACCTACTGGAGGTGCTTTTTTTTAACTAACAGTTAAAATGGAGACTCCATACAAATATGTGTTATAAATTTTTCAGCAGATGGAGCTGAACACTGGAAACAGCACATTCTTGAGCATCAGAAAAGAACTTGTATCTTTGTCAATATTTTATAAAATAAGGGATATGCAACTTGTGTAGAATTTTAGCTTTATTACCTACATGAAAATCCATTAAGTACTACAATTAATTTATGGTTTTACACTTACATTTTTCTCCTGTGATGCTACTATGCAGGTGAGGGACAAAACAGAGGCTGAGTTAAAGGAGTTAGAACATGTTTATGACTTGCTGAAAGCAGCTGAGGAAAACCAGCAAAAGCTTCTGTCCTGGGAAAGGATCTGTACACAGAAATGCAAAACCCTTAGGGAGCTGGAGCTTCAGGTGGTTAGAACATGCTAATTTCTAAAGATAAATGAGAAAATATGTAGAAAAAAGTCTCTGGGACATTTTTTACCATTGGCGTATGTGACAGTGGTGAGGTTTCCTGTGTTATTTTCTTCATAAATCAAAAGCTTCTGTGGAAATAGCACAATGCAAATAAAACTGTTGCCAACTGTATTTATGTGAATTCATTATGTGGCAAGATTTGTTACTTTTAGAGTGAGTATATTCTTGATCTTTTTGAATGCTTAGGTCCTGAGATGTGTTGCAGAATTCTTCCCTGAAAATAAATGCTAGTTTAGATATTGTTTGTATCTAGTAGAATAATTTAATTCTACATTAGTTTTGGTTTTAATGGCTAATTTATAAACCATACTGGATTTATTCAGATAAAATATATTATTGATGATAGGTAACATTTTAATTATTGCAATTTTTAGGTGTATTTAACACTAATGCTTATATATTCTATAAATCCTGAAAATTAATTTTCCTTGACTCTTTTTTTCTCTTACATCAGTTTCAAAGGGTAGATTTGGTAGATTTTTAGTTTTTTGTTGTTGTTTTTCATCTTTTTTTAATGTGCTTTTGAGTTAGAAGAGCACAAATTACAAAGGTTTTTAAGTCAGAAGGGTGGGAAAGGGCCTTAATCATCCTGCTGTGTCTGTGGGAAAACTACAGCTGAAGCACAGTGAGTCTGTGGTCCTACAGACATTGGTCTTGATTTTTTATTCTTCCAGGAATGTTCATATACTCCTAAATCCATCATTGTTTGGCAAAGTACTTAAGCAATAATTAATTTTGAGGTGTAAAATTTATGTATCATATAAAATTGTGTATGTAATATATAATTTTAATCTAACTGCTTGTTCACCTGAAAAAGTGCAAAGGAACCTCTTAAGTATAGCAAAGTAATTGGGAATATAATCACTAGCCTGGTGGAACAGTAGTTAAATTTCAACATTAATTCTTGGTGATGTCCTTAACCCTTGACTCTATCACCAGAATTTAGGAAAATTCATTTTGGAGACCCTCTCCTGGGTTCAGCTGGACTAATTTCTGCTACTACCACTCTGTTACCTGATCAGCCCGCTATTCTAATAAGCACAATCAGGCAGATTAGTTCAAACTGCTGAATAAGACTACTTGAGGTAGTCCAATGAATGGTCACCCCTTTAAATGATGGCACCCACAGGCTGTTGTTGTGTCTATTTATGGCTAACATGCTGTTGATGGATGGTAGAAGGAGCAATAATCTCATTGCTACTGAGATTTGAAAGAAAGATGTGTAAAAGTTTAGCACTCCGGATGCTGGGCACAAGACTTCTTCCTTCCTTCAGCTTCTGTTGCTGATATATCACTTTTCATGGACTTGATTGTCTTTTTTGATATTCACTTCTTTCTGAAATTCTTTGCCAGTGCTGCACTGTTCTTCTGTGATAACCATATGTATATGCAGTGTTATTTTTATGCTTCTTGTGACTGTAGTGTGAGGGAGCCTTTTTTGCTGGTCAGGTAGACCTGACCAATTCCTAATACACAAGGTTGCATGAGCAGCACATGGAGTTTTTCAGGCCTTTGTTACATAGCAGGTTTTCAGCCTTAAAGTGCTCACACAAAATTTGTGTCTCCTACTCTGGCTGTGTTGTATTAATTTAAGAGAATTATACAAGGTACAATAATACAAGGGAACATTTACTTGAAATATAATATAATGTAATGTAATGTAATATAATGTAATATAATGTAATATAATATAATATAAATGTTTGTCTGAATAAGCATAACATTTATCTGAAATTACAGTCATATTCTTTGATTGATTTTAATAGACAGGCTTACTTTAGTCTAGTAAGATCCTGTATACAGGTCTCTTCAGTTAGAAACAAATTGTCATTTTCACAGGATAACCATAGTGTAACTTCAATGGGCAATCTTTGCTTAGAAGAGGAGATCTGTAACATTCAGAAGATATATGAAGATCTTCAAAGGTAACTTGAAAAATCTGATGGAAATTAATTCCTACACTTTTCTGCTGTAGTAAATTACAATGCATTAATCTGTTTTGGTTAAAGGCAATTAGGTGAGATGGAATATCAGAATGAAGAACTTGCTTATCAGCTCAGAAAAGAAGATGAGAATCTTCAGAGCAGTAAATTGCAGCTTGAAGAGAAAACTGCAGAATATAATGCATTAACCAGACAGCTTGAATCTGCTTTGGAAGAAGGGAGAAAAATGGTATTGGTGATTTAATACATCTCTCAATCTTGTTTGCTACTTTCTATTTAAAAATAGCATTAAAAATGAGCTTGAGAAAAACTCATGGGACAAGACTATTTTGCATGCAGGGAGAAATACTAAAAAGTTACTGTGAATTTCTGCATGTTTTAAATATGGATAGAACTATTCAATTTCCTTGTCAAGTTTGGATCCTATGGAAATAAATAACAAGTTTCAGTTGACCAGTGTTTTATTATATTTTTTTCTTGACAAACCAAAATTCTTTAACCACCTTATATTAAACCCCACACATATGGCTAAAAATTTCTGTACAAAAGCTTAATCTTACCTTTTATTTTCTTTGTTATAGAAGCCCACAAGAACTTAGGCGTTGAAAACCTTCTCTTTTAGAGGAAGAAATTGCATTCTTTCTACATTAAGCCAAATGTTTTCATTTGTAGAAATTATGCAAACAGTAAATGAAATTCAAGAGGAAATGTAGGAATTTAGATTGTAGTGAATTATATTAGTTTAATCAGAAAAAATGTATAAAATTGTAATTTCACATTAATAAAGTAGAAATAACCATCTGATTTTTTCAATACTGCCTGAGGATATTTCTTTAGTTTTTGAAAAAAATAGAATTTTGGCTTAACTTGGAAATAAGGTAAGAAGTGTTCCACTCCCAGTAATATTACATTTTGTTCTAGATTGAAACAGCTTTCAAATTTAACCAGAATATTTCTCAATTTTTTTTAATTCCTGGGCATGAGAAATAAGTATTAAATTAAAGAATAGGAAATAAAGCTATTAATGCCAAGAGGTAAGAAAATAATTTGATTTGGGCTTTAAGAGTAAATATATATGTAATATATCTATCTCATTTATAAATTCATTTTATATATATTCTTTCTCTTTCATTGCTTTTATAGGTAGCTGAAGAACAGGAAAAAATGTCATACAAGGAAAAAGCCTTTCAGACAAAACTGCTACTTCTTGAAGCTGAAGTGAAAAAGAGGCAAGAAGAAAAAAACCAACTCCTCTGCTTATTTCACCATGTGAGTAAATAATGCTGTTTGTGATTTAAGAAATCACTCACCATGTCACCATTTACAAAAACAAGTTCCTTTTACTGAAAACATACAAATGCAGTTGATACATACTTTTCAGAACAGTAAATTAATTCAGCTTGACAATATATTTGTACATAGACATTTCCCATCGACCTAGGTGGGATGGTTGATGATGTAGTAGATGTCCAGTCCAAATAAATCACTTGAATAGTATTGAGTTTACAACCCTTACTCAGTCCAGTTTTCCCAGCAATACAAAAATAAAAGAATATGTATGAAGTTGTAATTTCCCTCACATTGTTTAGTAAACATATCTAGATTTGATTAGATATATAACAATTCCATAATGATGTCATGATACCTTCTGTTTTTCTTGCATTAATGACAACAATCTGGATTACAATTATTATAAATTATTATAGGCCTTTTTTTTTTATTTTAAGTTTATGTCAACATGTTCAGTTCAGTTCTGACAACATAAACAAAAGCTTCAATCTTTTGAGGCCTTTTTTAGCACTTTCGCTTCTGTGGAGCCTCTGAAAACTTTTACATGTAAATAAAGCTATAAAAAATAGGTACCTGTTGTCTTAGATTATTATTTTGATTGATTTATATATTATTTCTAAGTTTCTATGCATTTTTCTTTTTTCATTAGAATGAAAAGCACCATGAAGTTCGTTTGAAAGAGCTGGAGAACAGCCTACAGAAGTCAGAGAATGAGAACCAGAGCCTCCAGAATTATGTGCAGTTTTTGAAAGATGCATATGTAACAATGTTTGGCTGAATTCTTTAATCTATTTTATAGTGAAGAAATCTGTCAAGATTGGGCTCCCAGTCTTGTTGGAGGCAAAGCCATTGAGACCTTACACTATTTTGCCAGTTTGAGTTCTATAATTTTAGTTCTTCCTTAGGCAAACATCTCTTGTGGCAGGAGAAACAGCCATTACTATATATCCTAGTGGCTGGTCACACATGGGGAATAGAGCTGTTATTCCTGGTATAAACCATTGTGTTATCCATGGCACAGAAGTGCAAAGGCCAAGTGCATGGCAGCAGCAACAGGTGTGGATGTGTGGTATGCACACAAAATTGGTCTGTGAATGTCCTGGGCTGTAAAACCTTACATGAGTCCTTTTAGTCCTTGGTAAATGCAGGTCATCACAGATTATCTTTCAATTCAATGATATCTCACCTATTAAAACAGGCAAAAATGGAGATCATTAGGTTTTTCCCTTTCCCCCCCATGCAGTATAGCCCACACTGCTGCACTGCATGGGAGAGTTGCCACCACAGGGCTGTCCCATCCAGCCATTTTCCTCTACATCTCATTATGCTCAGGAATATACCATGGTAATATTTATAAGTAGGAAAACTTGTCAGATACAGGTATAGTTTAAGCTCTGAATGTGCTGATGTATCCCAATGACACAGCTCCAGTAAGATTTTTAAGTATTTGTTGGAGTTCAAGACCTGCTGTTCAGTAACACTGACTTGTGCTTCAGGTAAAACACGTGTAAATATTCAGCTGATACAAGACTAATACAAAAATGAATTCTGGATTTAGTTTCAGTTCTATATTCTAATTAGTTTTGTAGATATATGCTGTAATATGTTTTTTAAAAATAGTACATTCAGTTAAATATATGTGATTTACATTGTGTACTTAAATAATATGTATTTTTTGACCAGAAATGTAAGTTTTCTCATGCATAGACAATACCCATTCTATATAATTGTTAGTTATTGGTAATGTGTTGAATATGGACTTTTTTTTTTTTTTGCAAATGCTTACCCATCTTAGCAAATATTGATGTGTACTAATGATCTGCTTCTGTGTATTTTTAAAAAATAAAATTGTCATTTATTCCATATGACAAGTTAGTAGCAAACATTTATTTTAAATTTGAGGGGTTTGCATTACACACACACAAATATTTGGATTCATTTAGTTCTGATTGTGCTACTTATAAAATATCAAAACCTTTTTAAATGTCGCCATGTATGAAGGAAAGAGTTCAGAAATAAATTGTTCAATCCAGTGCATGAGTGGTTTTCCAAAGCTCATACTAAAAACTGTACACTTTGCACTGGTACATGATACAAAGATGTGCAGTAACTTGATTCCAGCCTATATTTTACTGTCCAGGAAATTATATTTTTGTTTTACATTTTTAGGTTTTTTTTGTTTCTTTTTATGATTCTCCGTTACCTTTTTGTTTGTTTGGGGTTATTTTTGCACGGTAGAAATAGGGCTGATAGTCATAAGAATCATTTGTTTTTCCTCAGTTCCTTTTTGAACTGGTGTTAACTTATCATGTTTTTGCATCTTAAAAATTAATTTAGGAAAAGTTATTGTGGATTATTTCTTTCTAGTAAAGAAAATAATAAAAATTTGTTTAACTACTGAAGGATCTGGCATTTACTTGAGATTGCTGCTTGTATTTTTAGTAACTGTGTTATGTATAGATAAATTAGTTCTTGCCTTCTTCATTTTGCAGTATAGAAATCTGTGTGCCGTGCCACAAAATTCTTGGATACAGCTGTACTTATTTGACTGCATTTTCTTTAAAGCAATTTATTTTTACCGTCTGCATTACATAGCAAAGTGACACAGTTTTATCATAAGAAATAGACTAATTATGCTTTTAAGGGTGTTGCCATATCTAGACAATTTCAGAAGCCTTTGGTATGGATGGTGTTGCCAGTATCTCACTTCTCAGCCTTTTTTCCAATGTGATTTTAATTTGTCGTTTCCCCCCCAAAAATGCTGAATATGCTGTTGCAGTTTTCAAATACAGTCAGATGAAACATCTTACTGCTGTAAGTATGGACAGAAAAAGTATGAAACCCAGAGTTCCTGGTCCATACTGTGCTTGCTTTTGTGATTATAATTTCAGTCAGATACTGTTCTTTCACTGGGCCCTTAGCAAGCAGGAATATTTCTCTATGCTGTGCAGAAAGTCCTTGGCCAGAAAAGCAGTAATACCCAGAGATTCTGTATAAAGGTTTGACCATGCTTTCAGTGATGAGCTCTTCCAGTAGGAAGAGATGCTAGCTGGTTAAGAACAGAGCAGAGAAAGAAAAAAGAAAAAAAATATTAAAACACTATATTCTATATCCCAGTTTATTTAGATTTCCTGGTAAGAAGCTATTTCTACTGTAGGCTTACTAAGGTACACAGTCAAATGTACATTGTGTGTTGTAGAACTTTTTGATTTTGAAAGGATTTTGTAGTAATTTTTTGCAGAAGCTGGCTCAGTATGATCCAAGGTATGTAAGAGAACCCATGGCTGAACTGATGCCAAGGGTAATTCTTGTAAATCAAAGCAAAGCCACCAGCAGTGTTATAATATCCCTCCTCTATCTGTATATTGCTTTATTTTCTACCCATGTTAATTAATTAGGATTTGGTTTGGGTTTGGTTTGTGTTTGGGGGTTTTTTTGTGTTTTTTTCCCTGCGGAGTTTTCCAGGAATTACTTAAGTGTGATTGCTGTGGATATGCTTCATAAGCAGCTGGTCCAGTCATTGATAGCTGGGTGAAGAGACACCTTGCCAGCAGGATATGTATGATTTAAAGGGATACTTCCTCTTGGCTGGTCTGCACGCACAGAACGTCGCCAGGAGTTAAGGAGCTGTTAGGGTGAGTGTGCTCAAACCCCATCATGAGCAATGTGCTGCTGCTGGCCAGGCAGGCATCAGCAGGATGGGCAGGAAGAGTTGGGCTCTGGGAAACAAACCCACTGGTGCTAGTAGCTTTCAAAACCACATTTTAAAATGTGGTTCAGAGATGACACCACATTTAAATCCCTAGGGTGCCCCTTTGTCAGTGTGGGATACACTGCTGCACACATTTCATAGTGGGACAGGATTTCAGAGTTATAATAAATGAAGTGATTTGAGGTCGTGACAAATTCTTTCTTTCCAGCCAGTACATTTCCATATTGAATTATAATTTCATGGCTTTAATTAGGTTAAATTGTAAGCATTTAGAGTCCTGAAACTGGCAGATCTTAAAGAGCTGACCTGGTTTCTGTACTCCCTACTGCAATCATACATGCTTTCGAGTTATTAATGTGTGGGAACACAGAAAGTAAACCAGAGCGTAAGTCTTAGGGCTACTTGGAGTCCTATCCCTTTAATCCTGTCTGCCAAGTATTTTATTAGTGGCTTAAGTTTGAAAAAAGATATTTTTCTGTTTCCTTCCTGTTTATGTCAAAAAAAAATGATATAAATTCTCATGTAAGATGAAGTCTTTCCAGTATGAGCAGAGATACTCAATTATTTTGTACCAGACACATGCCTCTCTAAGGGATATCTTTACAGAAGATCCACAGCGATCACTGAGCTCCATATGGATGAGTCCTCAGTGGGATGTGATAGGTTACTAGCCCAGCAATCCTTTTGAGAAGTTCTTTTGTCTGTTTAATAGTGAACAAAATCAATATTTGGGTATCTGGGAAAATTTAGGGAGGGACAGCAGCTCAAAATGTCTTCTGCTAGGAACATGTCCTGTATTCTGACTCAGAAAACAGCCAGATTAGACTTTTTGTGACAAAATCCCTTTGTTGGTGATCTTCCTACAGGAGAAGTGACCTGGTTTCCTCCACTGATGAGCTGTTTAGCAGTGTAACATCTGTATGCAGCCCTTTCTGCTCTGGGGGGCCTAAAGCTGGCCAGCACAAACAGGGATCAAAGAATGTCCGCATAGGAAAGGGTTGTGTGGCATGTGAAGTAAACACAATGATTTCATACAGATTTTTTTTTCTTTTTTTCTCTTCAGTGCAAGTTTCCTGTGGATCACTTTAAGGATAACATAGCTCAAACACGTATCTTAAGGCCAGAAAATTGAGAGCACTCTGTTGATGTCCACCAACTGGGAATTTAAGCAGTCAAAACCATGAAATTATTGCAGTCACACAGGTCATGCATTTGGGTTCAGAATATTTTCCTGTCTACTTCTGGCTGAACAGCAATCATACAGCAGCTGTCACTCAGTAGTAAAGCCTCCAAAAGTTGAAGGTGGCATGTTTTATATTGCCATCCATATCTATCTGCACCCTTCACTCAGAATTTTTGATATAATGCTGTTGCTTTCAACCTTTGAATTAAGTAAAGAGTCCAAAGGCAAATCATCCTAGTGATAAGTAAATAATTTCCCCTCAGAGAAATCTAGTGCCTTTAAAATGCTGGGTTTATTTGGAACATTAATATAGTTTCCAGGAAGTAAATGACTTTTTTCTTTGAATGTTTGACAGGCCAGATCAAATACCTGATTATCATATTGTAAAGCTTTCTTGGCACATTAATTTACTTCATTTGAAAGAAATAGGGGAAAAGATCCTATTATGTGTAGAGACTGCTGCAATCCTGCCTCACTCTTGCAGCAGAATAAACATAGCATTTTGTTGGCTGTAAAACTGTACCTTCCAATTTATCGACAACATAAATATTTCATGTGCTACTCTGCCTTTCAGTAGTGCTACTAAAAATTGAAACCAGGTCTTACTGGTTAAGTTTTGCATGCTTTTCATCCAGTTCAATCTTTCAAACAGACCTTTGATAACATCTAATTTCTAGAGCAGCTGTTAAACATCCAACAACCATCTCCCAATCTCCCATCAACGTTTCAGGCATGTGGAGCCCTTGTTCATTATCATCATGACCACATTCCTATTCTTAGCAAAGCTTCTCCTTTGCAGAGCAGCAGCCTACTCTGCTGTGGCAACAGTCCACTTACTAATTTACAACTCCACCCACTAAATGCCACTGTGAATTATAAACTACTGAAGTAAACCATGTATTTTTAACAGCCTCAATTTTACCATCATGGCTGTTTATAAAAGTCAAAGATGTTTTTGAAGTGCAAAAATGCTAAGTTGGCATTTCAGGTTGTTCTCAGGACATTCGCTGTTCCTCTACAGCAAGGTTTCCCCTTCTTCTCTCTCCTTGAGAAAAACAGTATATTAATATGCTGCAAAGCACAAACTGGTTTGTATCAACATTTCACTCTCCTTCTAGAGGAAAAAATCTGGAGAAATCTGAAGAGCAGAATTTAGGACCTTTCAAGAATTTGTGCAAATCCTTTGCAAGAGTAAAAAAAATTCTCCAGTTTCTTTCCATTTCAAATAAATTTCATTATTTTATTAAGTATTGATTTATTAAGATTGTGGTTCAGGAGAAATTTCTCATGGGTATTTATGAATAGACAAATATTCAAGTTCTGTGAGTGTTCAAATATTGTTCTGACATTTATTGTTGTCATTCCAATCCTTAGTAACTCAATGCAGTTACAGTCAAGCACCAACATATTATGAAGCACGTGTGATTCAGGAATAGACATTTATATCTTTCTTTGCATGCTTGTATTTCATGGGAGATTTCCCCAGACGAGCATTCAGAGGTGGCAGCCCTGTGAATTTCTCTTTCAGTGTGCACATATAATCATGGAGGGGAAATCTTGTCTTCTAGTGACATGATTCTAATTGACCCATCATTCCAAGATCCAAACCAAAAAGAAGCTCAACAGAATGGAATAAATCCCTGCAACAGAAAAAAAAACTCCATATGGCTGTGTAGTGCAAGATATTATTTGAATCCTCCTAGGTACTGTTTGTTGATAGCATTCTTGGCATGGTTCCACTCATGACCTTGGTGTGTTTAAGCACTACTCCCATCTGCTAGGGATACTGGGGGCAGTGGTACCAACTGCAGCTCCTTGCTGTATTTTCATAAATACTGCTTGCTAGATTTTAGCTCTTCTGGCTTCAATTAACCCAAGTTAATGTCTGGAAAAAGGGCAAATTTTATAAAATAAGCCTCCTTTCTTTCTAGCAGCCTAAGAATTTCTCAGTTTTTAGCATTACAGCTGGCTTTAAATGGTGAATATAAAATCTTTAATTTCTCTTTGTCTTGTCACTGAATTTAATGAACTACAATTTCGTGTTATAATAGGAATCTTTTGGCAAACTCACATTACTTGGTCTAATTACTCCCCACAGTTTTTAAAGGACATGTTGAAAGATATGGTGATATGGTTGTGCTTTCCCTAAACAACATGGAAACCCTTGAAGTGGCTTCCTTCCTTCTAAAGTTTTTCCAGGCAGAAAAAAACAGATTTAAATAATTTTCTAAAACCTAATTTGGAAGATCAGAGTACACATTTGAGTCACCTTTGCACACATTAGAGTCTTATGCCTGAATATTCTAGTCCAAGTGAAGATATAACATGGTTCCAAGACCTGTTGCTCAATTTCATTTTGTCTTTGCTTTACATCTCGCTATTTCCATCAGCTGTGGAAGTTTCAAAAACTCTGGATGATGTATTATATGACTCTACAGTAAAGAGTTTGTTTCAAACAACCATTTCATTTTTCTCAAAAATGGCACGTTTCAATGACAGCTGAACTTGGCCAATCAAGTATCAGAAACAAGGCAATCATGCCTAAAAATCCTCAGGGTAAAGTCATTCATTGTTCTGTGGTGATAATTTTCCTCTTTGACTCAACACAAGTAGCCCAGATCTTACATGCAGACTACAACACACAATGTATTCTTTACCAATCTCCTTACTAATTCAGGATCATCCTAAATCCTTTCAGGCTTTTCCTTTTTTTTTTTTTTTTCCAAAACCTTATGTTTTAAAATCCTATTAGTCTCACAATATCATTTACTTAAATATGGGAAAAATGTACTTTAGTGTAACTTATTACCTCCTGGATAAATATTGGTTTACAGTAGTGAACCTCATACTTCATTGTGCATGCCAGACTTCACTTCCCCAAAATGTGAAGAGATGCATCTAAGAACTGTACACTAAACATGGATGAATTATTTAGAGTTATGTCCAAGGTTGCCAAGTTTGATTCCAGATTTTAATGATTTGACATTTACTTTGATCTAGAATGATATAAATTGAGTACTTCCAGCCAGAGATCAAAATGAAGACTGACATACACTTGCAAAGTTGTGTGAAAGAACATGTGGATTACAGAAGTCCTCCTGAGGTGAATGTCCAACCAGTATGCTTTGAATGGATGGCTAGATGTGGATAGTTTTAGGTGCAATGTCTGACTGTGCTGTCAGGTTGCTTCAAGGATAAGATTATTTCTTTTATGATAGATAAGGCTTCTGGTGGGGCATGAGAGATGTGATCAGACTTCCTGCATTATCTTACCACGTTATGTATTTGATTAGCCATGCAGAAGCTCAAGTTCTTGAATCTAAAAATCTGGAATTAATTATCCTTGCTTAACATTTATCACACTGGAACAGATTAATCATCCTTTGAACTTGATTGTTTCCATACCAGTACATTACTCAAGATTAACTTGGCCTTATCAAAATTTTATTAAATTAAAAATCACAGGCCAGTAATAGAGGTTTCTGGGTCACTTACCCATCTCAGGCATTTCCTTCAAAGCAATCAACTGCTATCAGTAAACTGCTGTGTTTACTCTGTCTCTGCAATGGCTTTTGTGGTGGTGCTCATGGAAGGTGCTCCCAGCCACTGTGACTGGAGCTTCTTTCCAGAGCTTAGAGATGGAAGCACACATGCTGGTGATTCCCAGCCCCACACTTGTATAAGGAGTGTGCTGCATCAGAAATGTACAGACATGTAATGAATCCCAGGCAGGGACAGAAACATTAAAAAGAAGGGGTTGTGGGCAAAGACAGAGTGTGGGTGTTTGTGGTTGCAAGCTATTGTGACCTCATGTCAAAATACACTCCTTTTTTCTGGCATGGCCACTATTCCTGGCTAAATGAAGTAATACTCTCATATAGAAATATCTTAGAACATATGGTTACATTCCTCAATTTACCCTCTCTTCTTTAAAAACAATGTTTTTGCACTATTTTATGAGAAGAGAAACTCAATGGGAACTTCAGTATCTTTACTTGGAAGTTCTAAAAATTTCTTCCACACATCCTCAGACATTATTGTTAGTTACTCAGAAACAAAGACAAAAAATAAGTTTTAATTCACACAGAGTGATATTGTATTGTTATGGTATATTAAATGAAGCAACTCCTACTCCTATGCTTGGTCTCTATCTAAAACATTTTTTTGGTTTTATAATAGTTACTTTTAAAGTCAGTGGACAGGGGTTTATTAAAACTCTATAGGGGTTTCATCTGTGACATCAACACGGCCAAGACTTTATCAAATACTTTTCTATTCACTGTATGCAAAATAAAAAACTGTTTTCTAAAGCTGAGACTTTGTTTCATTCAAAACTGTAGACAATTGTGGATCTATTCAACCCAAACATATTCAAGGGTGTCACACCTTTTTACTCAGTTACCCTGTTCAGGGATCCTTGGCTTGCCCACTTAAAAATACCTGTATTAAGTGTTCACAGAGCCAATGGGACAAAAATATCCATGCATTAAGCCACTTAAATCTGTCCAGCATAAGATATTTTACCCTGCATAATTCATTGTCTGAATTTGGCAATTTCAGTGACATATTGCACCATAAATCATGTTTCTTAACTATGTCCTTAATAAAGGGAAATTCATAGGGTAAGGCACCTGGTAACCATATGACAGTGTCAAGGCATTTGATATTAATTTAAGAGCTCTTACTGTTCCACTGTGTAAAATTCAGTATTACCATCTTCATATTTAATTTGCATATGTGCTGGCAAATGTAAAATTTATATTTGGACTGCACACCTGTCTGCGGGTGACAATTGACTATGGCTGTATTTTTGAAATTACAAACAACAGACTGAGTGTTCATATGAAAACCACTCAGAAGAACATATTGCTGACAGCTGTTTTATTCTCTAGGTACTAAAACATTAAAAGAGGCTATATTTGGATTCTTTTAAACAAATAATCAGGGGGGTTGTAGTTCTTAGCATAATCTTAAACTCTTTGAAACCAAATGATGGGTTGGGGTTGACTCATTGGAGCATCTGCTCAAGAAAGAGGATGTTGAATAGCCTTCAATTATATTGAACTCATTAGCTGAAACCCCTCTTATTGAGTATATTGATTTTATAAGGGAGAGGACTTAATGATTTGACCTAGTAAAAGTAGGTGAAAATTTTACTCGCATTGAGCAGTAAAGCTTTATATAAGGAACACAGAAAATCCCAGACTCACAGCCAATACCCTGGAAGAAATGACCTCCTTGTTATTCTACTTTATTCTTAAATACTCACTATGCATCAGACTTTGCTAATTTGCCTCTATTTGCTTTGGGACTATCTATGTTTCATGCATCAGACAAAGAACTCTTGTAAAGTGGTGCTTGCACTGAACAGACCCTAATTTTAGTAAAATTTCATCTAATGCAGCTTTCAGTGTTAGCAGCTCAAGCACATCCATCTCCTGTGTGTTTCCTACCAGGGCTCCAAACTGAATAAAAGGGACGACAGTGCTGCAAAAAGACCAGAAAACTGTGTCCAGGAAAAGTGCTGGAGACACATGAACACTTGTTTCCCTGCTGAACTCTGTTTCACCCTTGAGAAACTGTCCTGCCTCACTGAAGACATGCTCTGTGCCCCAGGCACAGCCAGCCATGGTAAGCAAAAACCCCAAGCTTTTCTTCCTTCCTTGAGGATCAAGAAAAGCTGGAAGCATTTGAGCAGCCCTTTGCTCTTCCTTGGCACAGGATATTCTGTCCTTTGCATCATCAGTGGTGGTTGGGAAGTTTTTCTCCAGGAAGCACAGTTTGCCTGTGAATGAAAAGCTTCTTTGCCATCCTCACAATTTCAAATAGACTTTCAGGGCTGGAGGGCTTTTGAACCAGAGAAAACCAGACAAAGTGGAAATAGCTCTGTGCTCTTTTTCAGTCACAAAGAGTTCAGTGCAATCAGTAAAGCCAAGAATCAGCCCTCAAAACTAAATACTAAGCACCTGGATAAACTTAGAACCTTGCTTTCTTCCTTCTCATTCCCAAGAAAACCCAAATTTTGAGGAATTTTTTGCATTTCCCAATCATAGGCATGTATTAGGTGGTCAGTGGACAAGAAATGCACGTACTCAAAATTCGGTTTATACCTTGGAAAATGTTGGGATAACTCCTCTTAAAAAAAGAAATTGTCATTCAATACAAGCTTGGGAAAAGTTTCTACACTCTCTTCAGCTGTGTGCTTGCATCAGTAGCTCTCTTCAAAATGCACTTCTAGTCATCCAAAAGCAGAAATACAACAGGTTAGGAATTAAACTAAGTGCCTATAGCTGCTTGTTTGTTAGTCTGGTACTTAAATGTCTTGTTAGTCATGATTTGCTCATTAAAGCTACTGTCCATCTGGACAGCCCTACAGCCTGCCTCGTCCACAGTCCTTTCTCTTACAGAAATACTTGCATGTGCAGAATTATTTTAAGGATGTTGATAGCCTGTATTCTCAGCAGGATTAATGAAAGCAACCAACTTTACCATAGAAGTCCAACAGCTAAATACCTTCAAGGGGAAGTTGTTTGATTAAATTTCAGGAAAGCATTTATTATGTCTTTAGCTTGCATACTTCTCATTTTTCTGCACAATAAGGTTTTACATCATTGTGATATGGTGGCTTAGGCAAGAGTACTCTTGGAGATTACTGTTTTAGTACTAGCACTGGGAATAGGGAATGAAAAAGCACACTATTATTTCTGTCTTTTATCTGATTTAACTCTCAAAGAGGGTCGTTTCTGTTCAAATTTCTAAACCAACATTACTCTCCTATGGCTATCACAATTAAACTCTCCAGGCTGCTGTATCACAGCACCCAATCAAATTCATTGTTGTTCCATATTTTTAATAACTTGTGATAATAGTAGTTGCAAAAGTGGCCATGACAAGTCTTGCCTGTGAAAAGTTTGGAAGCTGTAACATCCATGGAAATGTCTCAAGATGAATGGAAAAACTCTGGTTATTCTCCACTCTGCATGACACTGTATATCAATATTTTTCTGATAGTAAGTAACAAGTCATTCAGTCTGTATGTGATTTGTGTCATATTCATTCAGGTGTTAATTTTAAAAAATTGTATAGTTAACATCAATGAGTGGTTCCTATAGATTTCCTTTAATCATCACATGGAGTTATATATATATATTCAGAGCTCATTCATATTTTTCTCTATATAAAACAAGGAAGGAATTGATGTGAAAAAAATTCTCCCAAAAATTCTAGAGAGTACAATGATATCAAAGAATTGCTGAAGAGGTAGGGTGTCCATTTGGGATTAGTACTCAAAGCAGCACTCACACATGTATTATGTTTTTAAGAGCTTTTGCAAATTTCCTGCTACAAAACTGGCAGGCATTTCTGGCAGCACTCAGTTTTTAAAGACACATATGAACAATGAAGAATACATTTTTACACCAAATTAAATATAGTCCTGACTAATTCCTTGTTATTTACTCATTTCTCTCAGGTCTCAGAGTTTGAGCAGTGTGGCAGCAGGACCCTGGCCATGGACAGTTTCAGGTGCAGGTGCTTTGCTTTGCTCCTGAGCCCCCAGCTCCTCTATGCAGAAAGCTTTTGCAGTCTGTTTGACTGGAAATACAGTCAAGAATGGGCTTTAAGTAAGCAGAGGCACATCCTTGGTCTTTTGGCAATCAGTTGGGCACAGCTGCATATTAAACAAAACTTGCATCTTTTTAAATGCTCCCAGCATCTTGCTTATTTTGTTTTTGGCATTGCATAGTGAAATGCTGAATTTTGTTTCCACTAGTAGTAATGGTGCTCCATGGAAAGTCTAAACGTTTTTGTGACTGTGTATGATTACCATACTTGCTGTTTTTATTCACTCTTGCACTCTTATGGAATTATCATAACCACTAACTACATCTTATTCAATAATTGATATTTAATCCAATAAGGACAACCAATTTCTGTGTCATGTTAGCTTTGAACTTCCATCAGTTTATGAAACATAATAAAGCATTTGTGATCTCATTCTAGTGGGGAAAATCTCCAGATCAAAAGAAACTTTTTGTATTTCTTTCATTTTACTATTCACAGTTTTAGTTCTATAGGCTGTGACCCACCAGATGAAGATGCTTAATTAACACTTAATAAGCTGCTTTGATTTCAGTGAAATCATTAAACAACTTCATAGATGCTAGATGCATCATGTTTACAACCAAATTAGCACCTTTGATCTATTTTTAGTGAAGCTCCTCAAAAAATATATGTACACTTCCAATAGTGTGTTAAGAATAGGCTAAAATTAAAAGGAATAACAATTATCAAGTTTACTGCTGAACTGTGCTTTGAGCCAGGCACTGCTGACTCCATTTTACCAAAGAATAAAGGTGCCCTTTCTTGACTACTGATTATGGTCAGTGATATCTGAAATATAAATATAAAAAATAAAGATATAATATAATATAATATAATATAATATAATATAATATAATATAATATAATATAATATAATATAATATAATATAATATAATATAATATAATATAATATATATTAAAAATATAAAGCAAAGCCATTCCAAGCAGTCTCCCATTTCCTTCTGGTGGAGAAGGGTGTGGATGAAGCAGGTTCTGCACGAACACATGATGCATAAACACCAATGGCAGATTCAGCAAAAGTGTAAGCAGAAATATCGAGTGGAACATTGTAAGTCTGGCCACTGCTAGGGCCACTCTTTACTCACTGGATGACAAAGAATCATCAGGTACAATAGCAAGACAATAGAACCTGTGTAGAAACTTTTGCCATTAAGTGGCATCGATCCAATGATCAACATTTCCCTTGGGGGAAGTCTGAAAACCACGTTAGAAAAACAGCAAAATATTTCCATGTGTGTTTGTTCTGAATTGTATGGCTAATTTAATCACTCTGACTTTTCAAATCTAATTGTTTCCCTGTTATTCCCCGCAATGAACCAAAAGTTCAGCTTCTATATCCACCTGTGATTTTGAAAATATCCTACAGGATTATTATTAAAAATTCTTCTGGTGTAAATACCATAAATTCTCCATTATTTTTCCTTCATGGATACCTCTTGATAATGTATTAACTAATGGAAAGAGTCAGCAGAAATATACCTCTGTCAGTAAAGGAGAAGCCATTTTTCAGACACAAGAAGGATTTTAAAGTATTTTCTGTATTGTGTGAGTAAAATCTCACTCAGAAGTAAAAGAAAAGTAGTTCTTTGGTCAATCTGATACTATTTCATTTCAGATCCTTTTTTCCTCTGTGCCTTTGTGACTTACTCCCTGATTTTCCACTCTATGCCAAAGCATCAACCCTCAGTCCCTTCAAGAAGGTTCAGAAGAATGTAAAACCCCTTCCATGGTGACTAACAGCTTCATCCTTTCACTTCAGAGTGATCATGACAAGCTATGCTCACTCATGCACTACTGCTGCTGCAGTTTCATTAGGATTAATAACATAAAACATGCTGCTTTTTACTGAAAGACTTGCTCCAGAGTGTCCCAGGCTATCTGCTGGAAACAGTCTCCAAAGGAGGTTTTCTCCTGGGATGAATACAGACCATCATGAAAAAACACAATTATATTCCATATTCCACACATGCTCCATTCTATCAGATCAGGTTTCAGGAGTTCAGGCTCATCAGTTGAAACTTTCTTCTACTGCCAGAAACCAGATAAAAAATCCAAGGGGCATGTTACTTGGTTACAGATTGCCCTGGAAGGATGATGCCACTGTAATGAGGTGGCAAAATGTGTGAGTTCCTTGTGTTCCACATCTAATGAAAATGTTTTGCAGGGAAAACTCTGAGGAAGAGAACATATGGCACAAATCGTACCGTAAGTGCTAAACAAATATTAAGCTGTAAACATCCTCTTGGGTTAGAGCAATTTAGCAAATTTCTGCTGACTCTAGGATAAGCCAATGGCTCCAGTAAATGTTAATTTACTAAGAGTTTGTTTTGTTTAGAAGTTTTATGTAAGAAAAGCGACCCGGCTGCTGTGAGGGGTTCCTTGGTAGTGGCACTTCTTGCATGTCCTCATGTGCAGGAGGAGCAGCCCCAGCCCTGAGAGGCTTCAAGCAGATGGGATGGTTGTGTGACAACCGAAGATACCTCAGCTCCAGCTCTGCTGGAAACAGTCAGCAGGAGCTTGCCTTCAAGATGGAGCTGCATCTGTGAGTCAAACATGACTTTCTATGGATGTGGATTATGTCCTCCTGTGTAGAAGAACTTTTCTCAAATATTTTAAGCTTTTGCCAATTAACTGCAAATCTTATTCCTAACATATGTGGAGCTCCCAGCTGGACTCAGTCAAATAAAGGCACTCAAAGAGTGTTTCGGGAGTACTTTTGTTTGATTAAGTGTATCTTATGGTAAGCAGAACCATTACCTGCACTGGGCATTATATCTAAAAATATTCAATTTTCAGCGAAATTATCATTAAAATTTACTGTGCTTAGGGAATATTTTTCTGTGGAATCTTTGCCGACCATTTGGTATTAGTAGCATCACTCTAATAAACAGCACAAATGAGCTCCTGTTGATTTTTTTACTGGTTTAAAAGATTTAATTTTAAGTCCAAAGCACTTTTTTCTTTTTTTCTAGCTATTATCTATTGTGAAAAAAATCTAGTGCTTGGCAATATATCTATATATAATGTTCTGGAAATAAGAGACACATGTTCCCTTGACAAAAAAATAAATCTTTACAGCAGAAGGAGTTCCTTAAGAATTTTGTATCCTGTAAAGAGAGAGAAAAATCTATGAAGTAGAGAAAAAGAAGAGTTTTTCAAAAAATTATCAAAATACATTAATACTATTCATTATTAATTACTGAGAGCAGAATGATGTATGAAATTGCCATGTGAGTCTTGTCAAGGCAAGACTGTGATGTCTTCTTCACTTGGATTAAAAGGTTCATTTGACTTCCATCTTCTATATTTGACTTTTTAAATTTACTAGTATGTTAATTCTAGTAGACTGAATCCCAAAAGGCATAGCTGCAGTGAAATACACCTTTGGGGTACCATACTTTGGAAGGATGCTCTCAGGTCTTCAGTGGTGAAATGTGAAAAGGGTGCTCAGCCCTTGACCACGTCTGGACACTGAGCTGCTCCCCCAGGGCCCCATGAGTGGAACCACCAGCTGGTACCAGCCCGTGCAAAAGCATCCTCAGAAGCAGCTGCAGATGTAAAGACAGGCTCTGACACAGCTTTTCACTGTCTGACAGGAGTTCATCCCCTCTCGTGCACATCTGGTGTGGATTTAAGTGCTCTAGAATGTGGAGAAATAAAAGCTGAACATATGGACTTAACCCATTTCACCTAAAGAGGTGAAAAGTGGGTGTTTAGATATTATTGGGTCTGTAGCTGGAAGTCATATACACCACTGTGTAAATCTCAGAGGCATCTGGCTGGAAAGGCATCCTCTGAGGGCAGCCAGCAGACACAGCAGATGCCAGACCCCGAGGGTGGGTGACACAGGGAGGAGGGTTTGCACAGTTGTGTTTCACAACATGTCTGGTAAAGTTGGTAACATCCCAGCATGGAATAACCTCGTGTTCTTTCAGCTCACAAGTGCAAAAAATCCAGGAAAAAAGTTTGGGAACTGTTTCTTATGTACAGCGTGTGTTCCAGGCTTTACTGGGCACTCCACAGTGGCCTGCCATTTCAGAAATATTCTCCGTAAAATAAGTTTTGAGAAACAATTTCACCTCTAGTGAGACAAACCTGGGTTATCAACCAAGTGTCCTATTTTGGCCCCAGACCTGGTTTAGCTAAGCAAGCCCAGGACTGAAGGACATGTTGCAAGAACAATTTTTGCTGTCATTTAGCACAGTAAAGTGCACTATATTTAAGAGAAGCAGTTTGATTTTTGTAGGTCACAGAAAACAGTGTCATATATAATTTTGGAAGATAGAGTGATGGTGTCCACCACTGGCTATAGTTCTGAACCTCCTCTGGAAGGTGCCATTTACAATGACCCATGTTCACCATTGATACAGGGTCCCTCTGTGGTGTGGACAGACCCTGAGCTGCATCTGCTTACATCAACATATTTATCAATCTCTCTAAAGAGCTAGTTTACTATCAGTGGTTGACATTACTTTAAAAGATGCTTACAGGCAAATGATTTTACCACATAAATCACTCCAGCATAAAGGTGTACGTGCTTTACACAGAGGTGGAGCTCTTGTGCCTTCTTTTCTTGCTTACTCATATTAACAGGAATGTGTATGCAGATTTCCTATCCCCCAGCATTTACAATGAATTGCTCTTGGGCACTTGAACTTCTTCCAGCTTGATTTAGAAGTTCAAAAGAAATTTAAATATATCTATCCTCCCCCCCTCCAAAACAAAAACAGCCAGGGAAAGGGAAGCTGGCTGCTTGGGTAAAAGCTTTAACTCCATATTAGCAATTTTTGAAGGTGACATGGTTTTGGTGACATAGGGTTGTGCTCCCTCACCCTTTTGTATGTGGGTTGCTGTTCAACAAGCCAGAGAAATATAAATAATATAGATATGAAAAACATAAAACACAGACTGATGATTAAATACATTATGGCCTTCCACATGAGGCTCCAGCTGAGATATATTCTCTCCAATTACAATGATGATCCCCAAACAATTGCCTGGTGTCCCTATATATCCACCAGGCCCAAGCAGCCCTCCTTTCTGTTGGGGGAGGCTAATGAGATGTTTTCTTGCAGAGCTCCTGCTCTTTAGATGGGTGAATGCTGCTTCTGGGGAGCTATTTTGGGTGTGTCTCCAAGGAGGGGTGTGTAAGTAAGGCTGTTATGATGTGCTGTGGCTGGAGTGTCCTGCTTAGTGGGGAAAATATATTGGAACAAAGTTGATTAGTTACAGAATGGCATTAGGGTTGTTTCTGTCTTTTTGGGGAGAAATGGTTGAATGGTTGGTTAATTGAAGCTGCTGTTGCATATGAATGGGGGCTTTGAACCTTATTTGGTTCCTCTCTACTCTTTCTTTTCTATGATAGTTTTATATTAATATGATAATATTATTCTATGATACTTATATATGGATAGCTCACAGCCTGTTTATTCTGTGCACAAGCTCTGTACCCTGGGCTTCCACCACTGAAATCACTTGTGCTGCATGACACACACTTGCAATTCTATATTATAACTAAATTCTAGCAATCTGTCTTGAAACTCATCTCAGATGGGAGAAATCGAGATGTGTCTGTCTCAGCATAGATTTAATGCTATGAAGGGATTTTACAGGTTCAGAGCCATTTGCCTAAATTCTCTCTCAAGTGCAAAGCATTTGGATTGTTTCCTACTGAAAATAGTTCTCACTTTTCGTATCTAAAGTTCATTTACCTCAACCAGCATCATAAAGGGAATTAGTTTAAAAACTCTAAATATTTCTTCGGCTATGTCTCACACCCTCAACTACACTTTTGGGTGCTGAACAGTTCAGGTTGTTGGGAGTTGAGAGCATTCTGATGTATTAAGGACTTTCTTTGCCATGCTAAAAGTATGGAATATATTTGAGTGAATATAGCATTAGGAAAACTTAATTTTTTTGCCTTTAAAGGCAAGATATATTAGGGTTTTTTCAGCAAGCTGATATGCAACTCAAATGTACTGCTGAGGCAGACAGCAATAATTTTCATTCAGTATTCTGGTCACAAACTATACCACAAATTGATAAAATGTATTAATGTGCTTTTACAACTTTTGACAGAAGTAAGGGCCATGTCTCATTTTAGGGCAGAAAATTTTCCAAGAACAGCTGGTGAAAGTAAGGTACATAGCACAATATTCCCACCTTGTCTCCTGCCATGCCTGCTGCAGAGGGACAGTCAGAACAATCTCACCAAGACTTCCTGAGGCACATCTTTACTTCCTTGCTCTTGCAATAGAACAGGAAGTCTTCAGTGGTGGTTCAGGAGATTTGCCCTATAAATCTGTGGTATGTGAGTGAAAACACAGACATGCAGGTGCATTAAGGTAATTGTGCTCACCTCTGGCAGTATTTGCATTCACTGAGTTGGTAATAAAAATATCTCTGTGGTCTTGAAAGGGCAGGGGAAACAGCCAACGAAGAACTGCAAAATAGCAATCTACTAACTCTGCAGTAGCAACATTATTATTTCCACCCCTTGCCACTGCAGGCAGTAAAACAAGGCTGGATTTACCTCATCCACCTTTAAACCCATTGCTCAGCAAGCAGCACTATTATAGCAAGAATTCCCACTCTTACGGTATGGCTCCAGATTACACATTCAATCTGGGAGTATAATTTTGGTGACATGAGAAAGGAGGACTGTGGCCTTTGGAGAAAAGAGAGATGAGGGAAGGGGAGTGAGCCTTTCAGGAAGAGGTAAGAAGGTTATAGATGAGAACAAAAGGTATGAAGTGAAATTCAGCTGTGTGCTACCATCTCTATTTTTCCAGCCTGCTTTTTCACACCTAACCAGTTTAGAAATGCTTCGGGAGACAAATATCCCCATGTTCCTTGTACTGTCAGTGGGCTCTTCCAAAAGTTTTGGTGTTCTGAAACCATGGTGATCTGGAGCTGCCTGGTGTGTCATTTATTGCTCTCTGCTGGTTTTAGATTTACTCCTGGAACAGGGGCAAACCCAGGTTTTACAGCAAATGGGTAAATGCACAGAGATCCTCTTTCATCCAAACTATTTCCTTCCAATATTGCCAACTATGTGTTTGAGAGCTACATAGTACAGGCTTTTATGTAAAAGAAGAAAGCTTTCTCAGCTCTGGTGCTCTCACTGGCAGTGTCAGCCTACACCTGCATAAAGGAGAAAAATTATAAAAATCCACAATTTCTACTTTCTCACTGAGTCAGCCTTGCCTGCTCTGTGAGTATCAAAAAGGCTGCTCACATGGTTTCTTCGTAGCTTCCTCTAGCAGCAGCAAAGTTTCAGTGAAGAGCAGCTCTGTGCAGAGGGGGTTTGGAGCCTGGCAGATGTGTGGGTGCTGAGCAGGACCGTGCTAGGGTCACTGCCCCTCTGCTGCTCCCAGCTGCACACCGAGGAGCTGGACACTGCTCGGGAGAAACCCTGGGGAACTGCTGCTTTACCAGCTCCTCTTCTGCCATGAAACACCAGCTAATTTGATGGTAATTTGTATTGCAGTGAAAGTTTTTAGGCCAGTGATCCCCCTTTTCCTGCTCAAACTCCAGAATGAACTCGGGGAAGCCTTGTACACTTAGGCCTAGAACCCATCTGGGATGTCCTTGCTGTAATCTGCTGGGAAGCTGTGAATATGACATTTCAGCCTTACAGAAACTTCTGCTCACACTATCTAAATTCAGAAGGTGTTTCTCCCTGTCCCCCAACCCTTGCCAAGGGCACTTGGGTGAAGATGTGCTCCAGGCAAGAAATATGGCAATGCTCAGAGGGAGAGAACGTGTCACTTGTGTAATGGGGGCACTGCAGGTGCAAGGCTGCTTCATGATCTATGGGCAGACATATTCCCTCCTTCCTTCTATAAATGGTTTCCTCCTTGATTAGTGGTCTGTCTTACCACTTCTGCTTCAATGGCCTAATTTAGAGCAGGGCTACAAATTTGCATCCCTGCAGCCAGCTCAACATCCTTAATTATATGTGTCTTTTTATGTCTAAGGAAAATTTCAGGTTTGAAAATGGATGGAGAGAGAAAAGATTTCTATCTTTGTAGCACTATGCATTCTTTTCCATGTAGTATTTCCTGTAAAGACATCTGGGGCTGATTCTTATTTATGGTAAAGCTGCTTTACATGAATGCAAAAGGGAATTTGAAGCCTGAATGATGGTTTTGTCTCCTAAAGCAATGCTGGGTGAATGGCAGAAATGAAAACCCCCTCAGAGGACCAACACTGAGTGCAATGGCCCTGTTCTGAGATATAGCCACTGGAATCATCTCCATCCTCCCCATCTGGGATGCTTCTCATGGAAGTCATGTTTATAATAGTGAAGGACACATACAGCTTATCCTGATTTTGAGAGGGATAAAAGGGGAGAGCCTCCTCAAAAGCATAAACCAGTAGAAATTAACTATTTTAAAGTGTTTATTCATTGTCAATTACAATGTTTCCTATCACAAGCTTCCTATTGTATCTGGCCCTTTGAACAGTCTTTTACCCTTAAAGGTCACCAGCCCCAAACTGTTAATTTCCAGAATATTTGTAATACATTCTGATAAGCTTCCTACAAAAAAAAGAGTTCAAGCTTGTCTAGAACTAAGAGGAAACACGACAAAGCTTACATAGCTTTCCCCTTGTTTTTAATGCATCAACCACAGTCTTTTCCATTTCCTCTTGTAAAACAAGGCTGGAAAAGTCATCAAGGAGATGCATTCATACATTTTAAAAAGGTTGTTGAATCAGGATGGAAAATGAGATGGAAAATGGATTAATGCTGGTTTTACTATGCAACATCTTGGGAGATGGCTCCTTTGCTTTGTCACCAGTTCAGCTCTGTTTCAATCCCAAGCCAGACATGCGTTTTTAATATGCTTTGTAGATATCTCTTATGGACTTAATATCCTAGAAAATTATGAAAAGTACCTGCTGTTAAATTAAAATGCCAGATGTAAAGAATTTTTCTTCATTTACAAATGTTTTGTGAAGGGCAGCAATACTTCCTTCAATTATTCTTGTTACTGTCAGTTGTTGGCTGAAGAAGTGTTACTGGGTAAGTCTGTCACATGTCTTGTTATTAGATGAGCTGAAAAAAGCCAAAACCAAAATGAAGACAACTTTCAGGGAATTTAGCAGGTTTGGTTCCATTCTTCTCATTAGTGTAAATCTAGAATAGCATCATGAAAATTGGCACAGTTAGTGGAAAACAAATTTAAGCGAGGACAGAACTGTACATGTGAAATATAAGCAGCTGACCCGAGTAGTGTCTGCATTTTCAATTACATTTCCCTTTGATTCTGCTGTCCAAAGGGAACATTTGCCCTGTACACCTGCCTGCAGAGTCTGAAGTGCCTCAGCCATCAGGACTGGTGCTGTTGTAGAGCCTGTGTGACAACTCCATTGCAGTGGGGTTTGAAATTAGCAGTAAAAATAGGCTTCAGCACAGTTTCTTGGTGCTCGCATTGGTCAGTTCAAATGAAGAATGTGTTGGGGAAGATAAATTTATCTTATTGGAAGATAAATACAAGTCCTTCAGGTAGGACTTGTGCCACTGAATTTGAAGAACTGCTGTCTTGGTAGTGGTGTCAACTCTGACAGTGCTGACCTGTTACCCTGAGGAGGGCATGACAGGATTCAGCTGAGACTGGAATTGGAAACCCCCCACCAAATCTGTCTCACTCCCATTAGCCCATGACACAGCAAGGTATGCCAGGCTCACACCTCAAGTTTTCTCATTCCCACTATTATGTCAACCTGAATCATGTCTAAGTCTTTAAAGACTCAGTTATTTTGGGTTTAGTGGAGTTTTCTTTATGCTTTTTTCCACAAGCAGCTTTAACATTCAGTGAAGGGTAAGTCCTGGTTCAGACCCAGTCAAGCTGGAGGCTGCTGAGTGTTGTCCATCTGTCTCTGGATCATCACATGAGGCAGCCCTGACTGCGAGGTCCTGGAAATAAACTGCCCACATTTCTTTCTCCCTGAGAAAGCACACCGTGGGGTTCAGGGTGAGAAACTCTCCTTCTCCAGCAAGAGATTGATGGCCTAACATGCCCTAAATACATGTGAGACTGCAACTTCTATGTCAAGCATGTATCTCCCACCAGATTCAAAAGGGTTGAAGTTGTTTGTATAAAGCTATGGACTTTATAAACTAAACTTTTAAAGGTTTGGGGCAGGCATACTCTCAAAATTTTTCTTCATTTGTATGACAGGTCTATAGAAAGGTCAGAAAAGTCATTCTAGTACTGAGTAACACCCAACAATGGAGTTAACTGTTCTCTAAAGCAGTCACATTTAACCATAACATCTATAAAATCTTGTCTTAGTACCTGAAAAATCAGAGAAGGAAAAGTATATTTTCAGTAAATATGCATACGTAGACAATGTGTGAGATGTTCCCAAAGAAGCTTTTTAAGCAGCATCTTTGTGCTATTTCCCCTCTCCATGGCTTCTTAGGGCTTTTTTCCTATTCCTGTCATGGGCACACAAATATCTCACGAAAATTATCTGTGACTCTTCTTGCCCTGAAATGTATTCTGCTTTACATGGTGGTGTGTGGTGGTGTGGCTGCTATGTATATTGGCATTTATTGCTTCAGTCACGATGGCACAAAGGAAAGCAGTTGTCTGCTTGGTTTTATTGAGGTTCAACCCAAAACACAAGTGGAAAACACTGGACACTCACTCCTCATGAGCATTTGCTTTTTATTGTAAATATTTTAATTAAAACTGGTAGAGTTGAGATGTGTCCCTGTGAGATGCCTCTGTAGAAAACAAGTTAAAATCTGTCTCTTTGAGAAGAATATCATAGACTGCAACTGTTTCCTTATATATTTGTATATTTTTAAACAATGGGTTGCTTTTTGCAAGTAAAAATTCTGTAGAAAAGAGGATGTACTTGCTCAGCTCAATTAAACTTTAAGTGAAACAGGATAAAGAATTTTCAGGCTTGGTCTTACAAGGAACTGGAGCAACAGCTTGCAGCATTTTACTGTCAGCTAAGGGAGCTGAAATACTGTATGCAGTATGAACTAAAGGACTCATGAATGTGTCTTTTTTAAGTGGAAATGAAAGTTTCTTAACCACTCTTGAAGATAAGACATGCAAAGTATGAGCTATACTTCTGAATATCATTACAGAGAATGGCTTCACTTGCTCTACTGAGAGACTGAAATTAATCGCCTGCAAAGTACTTATTTGTAAGTACTTATTTTACTCCTTTACATATGAAACAGTATCCAACTTGTCTGGTGGAAAATTTCTAAATGATTTACTATTCCTCTCACTGTGGATTCCTACTGTAGAACATTTACAAATCTACAATTGCAAGGTAAATTAAAGCTGAAAATTTGAAAAAGGGAAGCAGGCCAAAGCAAAGCCCTGGTGTGAGATGTCATTACCTGCTGTTGGGAAAGCAATTCAAGACTTTCATACAATTGGTGATAACATTTCCTGAGGTGAATTATGCTGTCAGAAAACAATATAGAAGCAATTTAACAAATGTCAGAACATCTTGGAAAAAAGATAAAAACCACAACACGTAAGTACAAGGGCAGGATAAAGCTATTTTATCATCTGTCATGAGAACCAGCAAATGGAGAGAGGTGTTTCTAACAGTTTGAAAGCATTTTGTGCTGCTATAATCCAGCTGGCTGATCTGCTCTAAGTATGCTCACAGGGAGAAGGGTGAGATTTTTTCCCAATATGATGGGTGAAGAAAATTTTTTAAATTATGTCATAGTTCCCTTTGAGTTAGCTGTGGCATGCTTCAAGCTCTGAATTACATTGTTAGGTTGTATGCATGTTTAATAAATTTTAAGAAAATTATATTGCCAAAAATTCTTTTTAGTTTCTATTTTAAATCACTATATGTAGTGCTATAGCCTAGTATGTACTGATGAAACCTTATGACAGATGGGTATGCAACAGTGAGAGAGTGGAAAAATCAGAATGGAAAATAAGTCCATGCTTATATCCAGCCAAGAGATAAAATACTGGTTTGGTTTGCCAAGGAAACCTTTGATGATTATGCTGAAATCTTTTGTGAGAGGTTATTAAAGTGCTTCAAGAAGGCTACTGCCTGAGGACCAGATAAGTTACAAACAAAGCCGCGTACAAGACACAGCTTCGTGACTCGCTGTTGGGAGTGCAGCGTTGTTTGGCTCCCTAATTACCTCTGTGTGTGTTCTTCCCTTTGCAGGGAGCACAGGGAAGCTCAGCTGTCAATGAAAGCAGAATGCCCAACAAGGTGCCAAACACTCTGGCTGCAGCTTCACAGGGCACAAACTGAGCGGAAGAGAGCAGGAAAAGGGACAAGGTGCACATGCAGAAATGAAATGTAGAAGCATGGGATTCTCTGGGATTCTTGGGACATGGTCAGGAGGTACAGCTGAGTTAAATGGGAAAACTAAATACCTTCCTATTAGTAGACTGTTCCTGGTTTTGTTTTAAAACTGGGCAGGAATATCATCAGAGTGCAGTATGCTGCTGTTTGCCAACCTTTTGTATGTGTTATCTCAGGCAGATGATAGCAAACATGTGCTGTGGACTCCCATGTGGTGTTAGAAATGTCAATCCAAATAACTGACAGCTAAAAAAGTCACTAGCAGAACTGGTATTGTTTGGGAGGGTAATCTCTCCAGATTTTACATACTCACAGGACAAAAAAAAATGCCCAATGCAATTTGAAAAACCACCATCCATTGAGGTTTTTGATTTTACAGTATTTGGAATTATACAACAGACTGGAAAATAAGCAGTCTTGTCTAAAGAAACTTCATGCTGCAATGCCAGGGACTGTAAAGGCTGCAAAGGGCCAGACTGCTATGATACATTTATCTGATATTACTGGGGAGAATGGTTCCTACAGGAGAGGATGCCACTGAATAAGATAAATCTTGCATCCCATTGAGAACACAATGTTACTGACAGTGCCTGAAGTGAGCAGTTCAGGGGAGAGGCTGACAACACAGCTGGCAGCTATCTCCAGCTGCCAGACTTGCCTCAAGCTCTGAATGTGCCCTGCAAAAAGCACATTTCTGAGAGTAATGGCCCAAGAAGCCATTCAGTTTGAGGTGATCACCATACATTATGGCAACCTATGGCATCTGTTATGTTTTGCATGCATGTAATACTCTGTTTAGAAACTACCAAGGGCTGCTGAAGGATAACAGGATGATGTAGCCCTCTGAACTGGGTCCACTTCCTTCTTCATCCAGCTCCTCACCTGTGGCTAGAAAGTGCTGCAGGCTCCTCTTAGTAGTGGGCATTGAGACTCTTAGTAAAACAAAGCATTTTAAATTATTCCATGGAGGGTTTGCTCTGTATTGTATTATTCTGGGAAACATGAGAGGATTGGTTAATATTTTAGGCAATAGGAGGTGTATGTATGGAGTGTGTAAGTTCAGGGTTGCTGCTGTTTAATGGACTGCAGTCAGGTCACACCAGGAGTACATGTGATTGTCTCCCAAACTGAAAACTGAATTATTAAAGGTTCCCTTGTTACATGTTACTTCTCCAAACAAGAGACAACAATATAATGTGGTATTACCAAAACAGATGATTCATTCTGATATGCTGCTTAAAACATGCCAAGGACATCAGCTACAGCTCAGCCAAAAGCTCCCTGTCTGAAATAAACATTGATCTGATGGAGTCCTGCATTAATTTTTAAAACATAACAGCAGGGGGCAAGGAGGGACAGGGTTTTTCACTGAGAACTAGCTGCTTGCACAATAGAAGTGAGGTATATTTTTCAGTGCTTACTGTTCTTTTTCTAAATAATTCTCCCCAGAAACTGGGATTGCAATGGCAAAGTTCTGAAGAATTCTAAGGTTTTTAAAGCTCTTATTTCAGAATAATTCAGTTTTCAGTAAATAGTCTGGAAAATGCATCCTGCATTGCACATTGTGCATAAGATTGCAGAAATGTATTTTTAGGGTCATGAGCTAAATTAACATCTGGCTAGATGGATATTTCAGATGTATTGCATGCATTTGGTCTGAATGCAGCTCATTGCTTACTTTTTTCCCCTCAGATTATGCAGTGGCATTTATCCTATGTGCTTATAGCATGCAACTTATCCCTAAAATTTGAGTAAATGTTGGATTTTTCTATCATCTGTCATACTTGTAATTTCTCCACATTTTTTATTACTTTGCTTACAGCTAATTATTCTGGATACAGCACAGTCTATTTATATGCTTTGTAAACACTCCCTCTTCCAAATGCCTTGTGGTATCATCTTCTTCTGTGTCTTTATGGAAGACTGTCAAATGAGGGAAGCAGCTGAACTGGAGAGGCATAGGAAGGAATGGAAAATAAATCCCCTAACATCAACAAGGAAGCAACTGTCAGTCCTAGCAGTTATTTCCCTGATAAGTATTCTGTTAAATTTATTTAAGGATCTGGCGTAATATGTTACCTGCTGCTATGCAAAGTGATGGCTACATTTTTTTTTCCTGTCAGACTTTTAAGTGAAATAATGCTTCCAGAAATGGAAGCACCACCTCCTTGGGCAATTTATTTCAATGCCTAACAATTCTCAGTGAAATATTTTATTCTAATATTCAATCTGAACTTCCCCTAGTGCAACTTAAGGCCATTTCCCCTTATCCTTTCACTTGGGACAAGGTAGAAGACCATGGCCACCTCATGACATCTTCCTTCCAGGCAGTTGTAGAGAGCAATGAGGTTCCCCCTGAGCCTCCTTTTCTCCAGCTTAAACACTCCCAGCTTCCTCAGCTACTCTTCATGATACCTGTGCTGCAGGCCCTTTCCCAGCTCCATTGCTCTTCTCTGAAAGACTCCAGCCCCTCGATGTCTGTCTTGAATTGAGGGGCCCAAAACTGGACACTTTGGTGCCACTTGGATCCTTCTTGATAAGTCTAACAGCAGGGATCAGACTTCTAGTGCTCTGCTGGCACCAGCATTTCCTCAGAAGTACCATGAGGACAATAAAATGATCTTCTTAATGCATGTCTTCATTTCTTGGGACTAACACTTCATCTCCAGTTCTATGTGTAGGACAAGAGTGTGTTTCCCTGGCAGTAGCTAGTACATGTCATTTCTTCCAGCAATCCATATGGAGCCCAAAACTCTTACTCCTGAACTTACTAAACCAAAGGTGTTTAAAACCTTTTTTGAAAGGTGGTGCTGGCTGTCAGAAGCACTTGTGAAATGCTCTCCTTCCACATCACAACATAAAATCCCATCCCTGTGTGCATTTGACAGTCACTGTCATTTTGCTAAAGTAAACTGGACCTGGTATAGATGATATTTCTGAAAATGAAAGTCATGTTTATATAAAGAATTGTCTCTGAAATATCCAGATGGATTTAAGAGAGGCTTTTATTTATTTGTCGTTATTTTTGCTAAAAATATTGAACACCTTTTGATTGCTGTTCTTTGTTCAGGAGTCTGTTTAAACAAACATAGATGTTTAGGCTGTATGAACACTCCAAATGAACTGACTCAGATTTAACAGTAAATGGCAAAAACCCCAAACAAAAACAAATTACAAAAACACTTGTAAAAATATTATTGATTAGAAAATTATTTCCTAAATGTGGGGTCACTACAAGAATGGTGTAAATATTGTAAAAAAATTTAGTGGTATTTTGTCACCCTGAAAACTCAGTTTTCTGAGCTTGCTGACATAGTTTTCTAAAGACTTTCCCAGGACAGTAACTGTAAACATAGATATGTATACATTCTTTCTGATACACGTCCTTTGATGAACATCTCTCACGGCCAGTGCAGTTGGGAAGGTGTTATCCTGACTCTCCAATCCCTTGCCGTGGTCAGAAACCTATAAATTCTGAGAGAAGAAATAAAGCTCTCCCTTTCATCACACCTCAAGCTGTGTTCGTGTGACCTATTTTGTCTCCAGCAGCAACAATATTTGCCCAACTTAATGTGTTTTTAAACTATATAAATAAATTATATAAACTATAAACTATATAAATAATTTCTGAGATTCAAAAATATTGATTTTGTTGAGAATTTTTATTAAAACCTTTTTTTTCCCCCCACCAATAAGAATGCCATTGCATTTGCATATATAATATTCAATTATTGCAAGTGTGCTTTTAAGAGAGAATATTTATCTTTGGAAAAGGGCAGTCAGCTTACATGTGTTGGCTGACCACATTAAAGCTGTACATCTGATAACTGTGAATGCTAATTTTCATATGCACATTCTATTGCCATAAGTACTCAAGATAAAAAGGTGATCTCCAAACAATAAAATAGAAAAACAATAAACTGTAGAATTTTTAGGATTTTTTTTTCCTCTTATTGGTTTTAGAGATGTCTACATTTTGATATGGATGAATGGCTGTCTGGGCTGGATAGTTCAGAAAACTTTAAGCAGCCTCAGTAGTTTCTGAAGAGAGATAAGGAATATATTTGGCCTGTGGTTGAAAATGGAGGCTGAGGTAAGGTTTGGCATCTCCTGCTTCAAAGAAAACAGCTGAAGTCTGGTGGTGCAGCAGATGGTTGTGCCAGCCCGATGTCTCTTGCCTTGCAAAACAACCCACAGAGGTCAGGAGCCTTTCAAAGAGCAGCGGCTCAGCTGCATTCAGGAGAGATGCTGCAGGCTTCCCCCCTACACTTCCTGGAGGTCCTAAGGTGCAACACCCATCTGGAGGACCTGGAGCACCAGAAGAAGGTTGGAGGCCTGTGAAAAGTGACCCAGGACTCTGTAAGGACTCCAGTGTGCAATGTGAGGTTGCAGACAAAAATAAATGTGATTCTTTGACAAGTTCTGAACTTCTCAGCTTTGAAGAAGTTAAGTCATTAAACTGTTGCATGTGTGTTTGCGTCAACATGGTGCAGTTACTCATCTGTTGTTCAACTTTTGACTACGTCTAAGCCAACACTGGATAACTAAAGAGCCATGAGGGTTTTATGGCTATCTGAAACAAGAATAATCCAGGCACATCTGGCTTAACGAACAACTTTGATCCCAACAGAAGAAATAAGTCTCATCTCTCTGTATTCATATTTTTTTCTAATTTTTAATTTTTAACTGAGGGTTTATAGGAGGATTTTATTCAGTTTCTTACATGACGTGAGTGGGGAGGAGAAGGGGGAAGAGTTATCTGAAATAATTCTGTGCCTGGTGAAAGACTTAGTCCTTTACTTTCCTGCAACAGTAGTTCTTCCTCACATGTCAACTTTAAAAGACTGAGGAACACAATCAAAATTTCATCTCTAAAAATAAAGTGATGAAACAGCCTATTAAAAATACTATGCTATATTAGTGGTACAGCTGTAAGGGATTTATGAAAATTAATTATATAACTATTGTAAAAATATCAGCATTGAAGTTAGCGCCAATGTATTTTGGTCTTGGACTCCACATTTTCATCTGTCTGGTATTTTCAGAAAAAGCAATCAATCTAAAACCTTTCTCTAGAGATTTTTTTCCCCCTGCCATTATACATGCCTGATCTGAAATCCTTGATTTGAAAGTTAAATGTTCCTCATACATAAATACCATGTTGTTATTGACATTTTCTATTTTTGGCTTTCTTAAATCCAGAGATTCCATGAAACCAGACAACAATAAATCATATTTTTTTCCTTTATTGGGAGTTAAAGAGTACTGAAGAAGTCCGATGATGACTTACTCATGTGAGAGACAGCAGAAGTGGGAAGTGCTACAATTTCTGTTTTCATTGGTAATGTTAATACCTTCCTTGGAAATAGCCTGGAAACTCCTGTTTTGTTGAATGTAATCAACAGTTGTTGTAAGCTTTAGATTACTCCATTGTTCCACATGAATTAGGTAGGCTGTGTGTTAAAAGACTCAGGATATTAAAATCCACTAGAGAGAATTGCTGGGGAGCTGGAGGAAACTTTGACACATCAGAGCAATCATTTATTGTTAATGGTTAAGCCAACGAGGTGAAATTGCTCAAATTATTTATGTCTTATAATTAAATTTCTTACTTCCAGAAGATGGAACATCAAACTGTTGATGGTATGATGATATTCCTCAGTTTCACAGTTTGAGCAGGAGAAATGGACTTGTGGCTGTCTCAAACAATTACATTTTGTATCATTTTGAAGGTCATAAGCAAGAGTCCCATGGAATTTTCTGTTTTTGTAATTGGTGAGAAAATGCTGACAAGATTTCTAATGTGGGAACAAGCCTTCTTATTCTAAGGCAGAGATTTAACATGCCACCAAGGATCAGTATTTCACCTCTCATCAGGCGAGAAGGTAGAGGCCCAAGGCTTCTGCAAACACCCCTTGCAGTTGCCAGAAGCTAATTTTGCAGAAGCAAGCTAACACTGTACTTTTAATTGCTGCAGAAGGAACACATATTGTTGGCTGGAGGGCAGCAATGTGAGAACCCACACAGCCACAGGTCTGGAAGCAGAGATGATCAGGAAAGACTTTTCTAGGACTGATGAACTGCAGAATGAAGCATCTCCCACATCTGCTGACAAAAGGAAGGGAATGTCTTCAAAAAGCATTGGCCTAAAAAGGGGCTCTCTGTGGCTTGGGAATGAAATAATTCTCAGATGACTGCGCTGGTTCTTCCAGATGTGTGAGCAATTTTTAGTGCTGCTGAGATTTTGCTAGCCAGCTAAGAGCATATGAGTGTGGCTGGTTTCACTTCAAATGGGCTCTGTTTTTATTTTGCAGAGGATGGTTTTCAGGAAACACCTGTAGATTTTAGCCTGCAGAAGGATGTTCTATACGATGTCTCAAAAGGGTTTTTGACCCATCCTTCCAGTGTGAAAGGGTGCTACAGAGCATTACCAAGGAGGTTAAGTGGGTGTCCTTGGGTGCTATAAGTCTGTGTGTTTTTTATCTCAGTCTTTATTCTTTTGCAAAAGTAGTCTTTTACTTCCTTTTATTGATGAAAACAGCAAGATTTATGCCATGACCAAGAAAACCAGGACCCTTTGGGAAATGCTCCTGCTATAGACAGGAGGCTTTGGGGAGACCTGATACAGGGCACCCAGGTCTCAGAATGTCCATGGCAGGAGATTACTGGTGGGGGGATGCTCCTTAACACACTCACTGAGGCCTGTCTTGCTCTGTGGGTCTCTCAGCACAACCCAGTGGTTATAGTAGGAACTGGGCTCCTAGCTGTGTTTATGGACTTTGCCTACAAGGGGTTTTTCAGTTCAATGACTATCCCAGAAAATACCTCATGTCTCATACATCTTCATGCCTTTAGGAGTGGGTGTCTCCACTTCCTGCCTGGATGGCAGAGCACTCCATCGATGATGGGATAAAGATTAACCAAAAATGACAGTCACTGGGTTTCCTCTAACTTCTCCTGGTTTTAGAACCATTGTTCTTAGGCTCCAGAGACCCTTTTTAACATGGAAATTTATTGTGCTTCTCTCTTGGCAGTTTGGCCTATTTGCTAATTAGAGTTTTCTCATTTGGTGAGCTGCTCCCATGGTCCCCTAGTTACACTCATTCTTGCTCTTGTACTTTGTGTTCCATTATTACTTTCCTAATAACTGCTTCTGGGGCTCCTCTCTTCCTTTAATGTTCCTTGTGTGCTTGGCTGAGCTTCTCTGCATTCTTGGTGTGGCATACCATGTGCCATCACTGGAACAAGATGTCATAGCTTCTCAGAGGCTGCGTGTGTGTGCTTATTCCTCTAGCAGGCTTTGCTTCAGTTGCCTATTTGAGCTCTCTCCACATGAGTTTCTATTCTGATTCATGGTGGGTTTCTGCTGTAGCAGTGACTTTCCAAAATGAATAATACCTGGACTTGCAAACAATTGCAAGTATCTTGGCTTCAGCGAGGCACCTTCCAGTTGGAGTTGCTGGAGTTTTTTGGTCTGGAGTCTCTACCCTGTCTTGTGGTTCTCTAGGACTCTCTTCTGTTTCTTGCTCCTGGCTGAATATATTCCCTTGTTTGCTTTAACTAAGTATCTTAAGGAATCTCACTAGTCTATATAGCTATTTGTGGCTTGGCATTTTTTTCAGTCCTGACTCCACCATGCCATTTTTCTTGATCTGTGAGCCAGGACTTCTGGTCCCCTCTACCCACAACATCTCTCCTTTCCTCTCAGCTCCTTCCCATTACAGGTTTTTGTGTGTTGGTCTTGTAAGGCAGGAAAATCCTCTCCATTACAAATGCTTCAGAATGTAAATTGATGTTAATTTTCTCTTTAGTTTCCTGATTGGAAATTAGAAGGAATAGGATTAATCCAAATAGTCATCAACTGTGCTCTTTAAAAGCATTTCCAGATTTTTGGCATATTCAAAACTCTCAGAAGGTAACAGGCATAACTAGAGAGAGAAAACAAATGCTGGTCATAATAATTTTCTACAAAGAATAGACAAGTGTAATGGTTTCAGACCCAGAGTCCTCCTTTCTTCAACTTTAGCCAATTGTTGTCAAAGACATGCTGTAATCCCTTCCATTTCTTCTATTTCTTAATCACATTTGATAACTTAGTAACTTTCTTTAACCAGAGAAATGTGTTAAACATTTTTTTGGCTGCCACAGAGAATTCTAAACAATTTTGCTGAACTGGGTTCCAGCAGTTTTGGTACGTAGCCTAACACCATATATTGTGGTGTGCAGAGAAAATCAGTTCTCCAAAAGGAACTCAATAGCAGCATGGACCTTTTGCCAAAAATTCCTAATTTTGGGACAGTACCAGGAAACTTGTGTGGGTCCCATTCTGCTCCTACTCAATTCAAAGGCAAAGCTACTCCCAATTGCAGAGGGATAAAGTTCAGGCTCCAACACTCAGTCCTCACATTCCCATTTCACACATTTTCCTTCAAATTCTTTTTTTTTCCTTTATTTTTTAGGCTCTGGCAAAACCCTTGCACTCTCCCGTACATTTTCTGGAAGGGAAATCACAGATAGAAACCATTTTCCTCATCTCTTACACTGTTTAAGAATAGCTCCTGTTTTGTGCCCCAAAGCACAGCTGGAACTCAGCAGCTGTAATCTGTAGTGACAGATGAGCAAGTCAGATCATGAAAGGAGGAAAAAGCTGCTGGAAAAGGAGCAAACAAACAGAAGGAAATCTTGTAATCATATCAGAAAGGCAAGGAGTGGTATCTCGGAAGAATTAATTTTGCATTTCAGTAATCCCTGAGTTTACTTGGAAAGATGATAAATTTGGTATAGGCTGTGGACAAGCAGGAGATAGCAGATGTGGAAAGATGGGATCTTGGGACATTTGCCATAGGAAACGAAACTTCCAGCATCACTGTGTTGCAATAAGTGCTAATAGGTTTGGAGCTTGACCATGCCTTAGGTGTGTTTAAGTATACACTAGCTCTGGAAATAAACACATAGCTTTAAACATAGTAGGTTTTCTTATTAGACTGTAAGAACTTGGAAGAAGCAAGTATAATAATAGAACTAGTACTGGTTTTTACCATGAAGCTAGAAGAGAAGTAGCTCTGCAGGGTCTTACTATGGAAGGGAAGCAACTGAGGTGCAGAATAGCATCATCCACTTCTCAAAAAAGGAGCACAAGAGCTTCCAGGTAGAGTGACACAGGGAAGGGGAGAAGGAGCATGCCTGGCACATTCCTGACCCATCTGTGGATACATGACTCAGAGATACGTGAGCTGTATGCAGTGAGGCAATGGAAGGGCACAGGTAGCCCTTCCCCTGGCCTGTGTCTCCCCATGGCCAATGAAGCTGTCCAAACAGCCTGAGGACCGTGTTCAAGCCCAGCAGGGGCTGGAACAAGGACACAAGGAGCAAAGTGCCAACAAGAAGTCAAGAGTCCTACTTTATATAGAAATATATATATAATATACAATTTTTGTCTTTTTCAGCCTTTCTTTTTGTTTTAACACCTCCATTGTTTTCTGGTGTTTGGGAATATCATTGGTTGTATCTTGACATCATTCTTCAACTCACCTACAACTGGAAGGTATCTGCTGCGTGTCATGAAGGTCTTTGCACGATACGAAATCTTCTTGTAGCACCCAGAAAGAGCTAAATACTATAACCCTAACTCACATCAGATTTCTTCTGAAGTCCATGGAAGTTTTGCCTGAGTAAGGCTTCAGGACTCGACCACGTGTTTGCTGTACAGTGTGTACTGCAATGTCTGGTATTGTTTAACTCTACCGTGTTTGATTTTAGCGACAGTTTGCATAAAGATGTCTTATGGGATGAAGTTACAAATAGGCTTTGTTGTGGGGACAAGGTAAGAAAATGGGAAAATAAAGCTAAAAAGACCTTTGTCTCTCTAGGAAGACAGTGAAGGGTGTCATATTTCTTTGGCATTGTAATGCTACTAAATTACATCTGCTCCTCAAACATTTTTCAGAGGGAGTCTTTCTAGACCCAACTCCAATTATAACTGGAGATACAAAACGTCCAGCGCACTCAGCTTTTTGTGTTTAGATCACTTCATCAACTCTCCCCGCCCGTCCTCAGATTTTAATTTAACTTGCAGTTTCCTGCCGCGTCTCCCCAGCTGGAGCCCAGCGGCGGCCGAAGGCTCTTCTCGCCCTCCGGCTGCACCGAGGGCATCACCTGTCCCGGCGCTGCCGCCGCACCTGGGCCCGGGCGGGGCCGGGCTCGGCACTGCGCGCCGGCGGCTCCGGCTCCCCCCGGCTCCGGGCCGGCTCCGGGTGCGGGTCGGCGCCCGGGGCAGCGCGCACCATGCGGGGCCGCGGCCCGGCCCGCCCCGGGGGCCGCGTGTGCTGATGTAATCGCCAGGCAGCCAGCGCTGAAATTCAACACCGCGGCGGGCGGGAGCTCCGCCGGTGCCGGGGCAGGCGGTGCAGCGCCGCTCCGCCGCCGGACTCCGCGGGCAGCCGCGGGGCGCCCCCGCCGCCCGGCCCCCGGCGCCCCCCCGCCCGCCGCGCCGCCCCCGCGGGCCGTACGCGGGCCGGGCCGCCCTCGGGCTTGCGCGGAGCTCGGCGGAGACCTCGGGGCTGGCGGGCTTTCATGGACAGGAGCTGACCCTGCGGCGGCGCGGCGCTCGGCTTTCCCTCGGATCTCCGCTGCCCGGGCAAATGCATACAAATGCATTTGGGAGCCGAGAGGACAAGGCGAGGACGCATCTCTCCCGCGGCACAAACGTAAGCGGGAGCCGGCGAGACGGGGCGCACCGCACCGCCGCCCGCCGCGGGGCCGGGAGGGGATGGGGCTGAGCCTCGCCTCCCACCGCGGGCAGGGGACCACGAGCCCGGCGGGCGGTGTCCCCAGCCCCAGCTCCCGAGCGCCGGCCGTGACCCCGCGGGGTCCCCGCTGCCCCGGCGGACCGGCGGGCTGCGGGCTGCCCGGACGGAGACCGCCTGTATCGCTGCCTGTTCCCGTCTCTCTCCTCCGCATCCCCGGTGTCGTTCTGGACGCGCTCTGTCCCGTCCGGCACCCTCGTGTCGTCCTGCCCTCGCCCTCGCCCGCACCGGGCAGCCCGGCTCTGGTGTCCCCGGGGAGCGGGGACAGCCTGAGCGAGAGCCAGGGCCCCCGACCCCCGAGGGGGAAGGAGGATCCCGGGGCCCAGCGTCCCGCAGTGCCCGCAGTAACCTGGCAGCTCCTGCGCCCCTGTGCTACCTAGCTAATGAAACGCAGCAAACAAGCAAGAGCCTGTAGAATTTACGCTGAAGAGCTAAGGCTACTCTCTTAATACCAGAGATAGCCAGATGAGCTGCTCTGTATTCACATGTTTTTGCAATTGGCTGAGGTATTTCTGATGCATCTGTGGTGTAAAGGTAGAGCTCTGCTCTCTACAGTTTACCTAAAAGCATCAGTAAAATGACTGTGGATCTATGATAGTAGTAATGATATTAGAGAGGTTACTTGTATATGTCTCTCTTTACAAAGGGCTGATTTTAATCTGGCTGTGTCTTAAGTTTACTGAGCGTTCTGAGCAGGACAGAAGAATTTGTTTAGTTTTGTAGTGAGGATTATGCTGCTAAAGTGTGCCTGGTGTATGATCTGGAATGCTTGTGAGCAGTTGAGGGGCTGCCTGAAGGTGGCCTTCCCAGGAGATCTATTTTTAATGGCTGTGTCTTTGGGACTTCTTCAGGAATTGTCTGAGTGCAATTTCAAAGAATGGTTTTATTTGAAATCCGTGAAGGAGTATTGCTGATGGAGAAACATAAATTGCGTTACAAGAAAGAGGTACGGTAGCAGAGATGCAGTTTACTCAAGTTCAAAATCTGAGATAGCTTCAGAATATATATCTATATGGTTCTCTAATGTTTACCTAATTTACTTCTATAGAGAGCGAGCAAACTTGCCTGTATTAAGAAACCAGAATTCCTTGCAAAAGGATCAGGTTTCCTGAGCATATGTAAAACCAGTAAATCCCCTGCAACTTCAACCACCTTTTTTGTTGAAATACCATTAGGTCAGGTCTGTATAGGGGTGTCTCTGCAGGTTAAATAAATAAAACAGCTGCATGACTTCTAAATCTCTCACCCCATTTATTGACAGAATATTTCAAATATGAAATTTGAATTTGTGTCATCCTTGTTTCTTGCAAGCACTAAGTTGTAATACATTTGAAAAATAATCTACAAAATATACAGAGATAAACCCTGTGAAGAGTATTTTCCATCAGTAGGAATTCAAGCTGTATACTTTTGCCTTCATACAGAAAAAAAGTAGTTTATGCTATCTGGAGAAGAGAACTAGTGTAAGCATTCAGAGATTTGCTCATAAAGCTGTTCTAAAATCACGCATTTTCAAAGTTTTTTTGTTTTCTTTTAGAAATACTAACAGAGTTGACTGTTCTTCTGGATGTGGTATTTTAAGCCAGATGCTGTCCAAAGAATGGGCCACCAGGCAGGGAGTTTCCTTTCTCTGAACCCCAGCCCTGTTGTAGAACTCTTCTTAGGCCACTGTTCCTCTACCTCTTACCTCATCTCATGTTTCTCCTGTTTCCCATTCATTCAAATTGTGAAATTTGGCAAAGGACTCAGGAGCTTCCCCCCTTGCTGGCAAATTGCATGGTGCCATCTGTGACCAAAGGGCATGTGAGTGAGAGAAAACCAGAGAGGTTTTTCAGGATGTTGTGTCCCCTCAAACTGTGTTGCTGATTGGTTTTTTAAAATTTGGGAAGCAGCACTGGACCTGCTGGCTAATTTCATTATAGCAACAAAAAAAGTTATATTTCTTTTTATATCTTGAAAGATAAGGTTTATAACATCTTGGGGTCTTTGGAGTTCCAGGGCATCTCTGTCCACAAGGTGCTGTGACCTTTTCAAAGTCCTTCTCAAGCTTGGTGGATCCAAGCTGTGCCATTCTCCTCAGCAGCCCCTGGACAGATACAGTGAAGAAATGTATGTGGAGCAGGTGCTGGTGTTTAAACCATCACTCCTGAGGAGTGCAGGACTGAATGCACCTGTGGCAGTCATACTGCAAACAAGTTTACTTGTCTTTCCTAGTAACCAGCTAGTGCTATTTTTTCCTTTAAACTTGAGATTTTGGAAACTAGGCTGGAATGAAGAGGATACTGCTGTATGCTGACCGAACCTGAGCTCTGTATGCTGCTGAGTAGTGTTCAGAGGGTGAAATTTTTCATTGTAGATTGCTGTGAAGCTTATCAGTTTTTCTCATTCATCCATCACCCCTAATGCAAAAAAATGTTATGGATAGTTGCTGTCAACTCCGTAGGGAGAGGCAAATAGCCACAAGATGTCAACGATTATGTGAAGGATAAACTCAGTTTCTAGTAGTAGAATAGCTCAATCACATCTGGTAGTGCCTTCCACCAAAATGGAGAGTAGTGGCCCTCAGCATATACTTGCATGTACTATAGAGCAGATGAAAAGGTAGGTGAAGGGGAGGAAGTTTAAGAGATATCCCTTGACTGTGTTCTAAAGCCCAGGTATTGGAGCAGCTTCAGGTGTGATGTTAAATGGGGAAAAAATAGCCAGCATTTGGGTCAGCTGAAGTCTTCCATGCCAAGTGATTCTGCACTTTTCTATTGGCATGTCCCAACATCTCCAAGAGCTGTACACTCAGCTGAGACAAGGAGCCAAGCTCCATGCAGATGATGGGTCAAGCCACATACACATTATGCAGCAGGGAGCCTGATGTCTTCTGACTGTGCTGGTGTGAGTGAAGACTGAGAACTGACTGCTCTGCAAATGTACAGAGTAGTGATCTCAACCAAGAGGGAGGGTTTGCCTGGATTAGGTTGCACATGGTTTCATTTACAAAAAATTTAACTTGTGAAAAAAGAAGGAAGTCTCACTTTTCTCACGCATTAGAGGACCCCCAGCACTATGGTTGTCTCTGGTCCCTGTTTTTTCTCTTAGCTGGTAACTCATCTGTTCTTGACATTAGCTGGAGAGCACTGTGTAAGCCAGACGTTTGTCTTTACTTCTCACTAAATGTTTCTGTATATCCAGTTACATCTGTGCAATTTACAGCCTTGGGAACATTTTGGAATTTCTTGCTTTCCTACAAAGTTTGCTGGGAAGTGACAGAGGCAGGTTCCTGACACACACAGCTTTGTACCTGGCTGGTGTATTAGAAGAGGCTGTTGTAATTATTAGAGGAGTCATCTTTGTGTTTTGGACTCTGGGGTTCTTTGAGCATCTGTATTTTGTAGCTAGATAAAATATTTTATGTGATTTTTAGTGGCAAATCCATTTTGCACCTTTGACAATAATAAGGGTCAAATAAAGGGTTGTCCTGAGTTTCAGCTGATACAGTGCAATGCATGGACTTTCTTTCTGGCACAGCTGTATCTTGTAGCTGAGCTTCTCACTTGATCAAAAGATGATGTGATGCAGAAACTTTGAACTTGAATTCTGGTCTTTAGAACTCTGAAAAAGTTGAAGTGAGTGTCCTGTAGTAGATGAGCTGTTTGGATAACAGTCGGTGTTAGGTCTTTTTTGGGAGTGGCAGAACTGCTCCAGTAGACATTTCATGGCTGTAGCAGGGGAAAGCTTGAAGGGAGGAATAGCTAGGGACTGTAGTGGTGGTTAATTAAAGAACATGCCCCTACAAGCATGTGGGGGTGTGTAAGGCATAGTTCCACCTTTCCCTCCCTCTGTGATCAGAGCTGAAGCACTGATGCATATTTTTGAATATCCTATATGTTCTGTGCATTTTCTTCTCAAAGACATGATGTATCTACCATTTTTCAGTGGCAATGATGACTATCATGCCTTATTGTTCCTAAGTTATTCTTTTGTTCTGTTTGCAAAACTTAAGCTCTCACAATATACAAAATCCACTTGATAAAACCAGGTTATTGCTCTGTGGTTTTCATGCACTTGGATGTGTCTGAAATGTTTAAATTCCGAACTCTTTAAAGAATTAGTAAGACTTTTCACTGAATACTGCTGTATGTGTGTGTATGCATATGTACTTATACATACCATATATGTATATACATACCATATACTGATACATAACATATATATATTTTCTTTCTGTTTAAACCATATGTTCCTATAAAAAGTGGTCGTGTTTTCTTTCTACCTTCTTTTTTTTATGTGAAAATCTGACTAATTAGGTGCCAAATCAGGTGACACAAACTTATTTGTGCTGTGTTACTTTGAAATACACTTGATTCCAGAAACTCAAGTGATCTCTGACCTGGTCCAGGAAACATTTTTAGTCACTCTAGCATTCCATATTATGAAAAATCGCTGAGGTTACATACATTAACGAGTAAGAGGCTTGAGCTGGGGCTTGAGTGTAAGTTGTTAGTATCAGAACTATATTTCTGATATTTTTGAAATACTTCTTAGAACTGAGTAGACAGAGGTTACTGTAATTGTTACATGCATCTGTGCCTGGTTGTCCGACATTAACAGAAAATGTATTTCTCATTTATTAAAAGATTCAGTCACTGATAAGAGAGTGATTAGATGTTAATCTGGCTAATACAATAATTAAAAAACAGCAGACAATGTGTTTTTAATCACGGTAAAAATGTCTGTACAGCATTCAGCATTTCTAAAGTGAATTTTGAGCACATAATCTAGCTCAATCTTATATATGTTTGTTGGAACAACTGAAACATCAATGTACTATTAACATTATTTTCATACTAAATCCAAAACACAACACTCCACCAGCTACTAAGAAGAAAATTATCTCCCTGACTGAAACAAGGACAGTGAGCCTATGATAGCTATCAATATCACACTTTTCTACATGTGTGGAGCTTTAAGTTGAAATGCGACAGGACTTTTCTTACTTTGTGAAGAGAATGACTTGCTTGTAGCATGATAAAATTTTATAATACAAGAACAAAAGTTTTACACAACATTTTCACTTATAGGAAGATGATGTGACATACTGAGAAGACTGATAGGAGGTCTAAAGTATCTAAAGTATCTACTGATCTCTACAGGAATTAACTTGTCATTTATTTTATGGTTTCTTTATGGTAACATTTTTTTCTTTCCAGGAAGAAATTTACTACATAGCAGCATTCATATTTGAAAGCTCCTGTAAGAAAATATAAAGCAGATGCAGTCATTTTATTAATAAAAACCAGTGTAAAATATATGTGCTATGTATGAGGGCATACACAACCTCGATCTTTGTGTGAAATGCCTTCTCAGTATCAGTGGAAAGTTGTACAGTGTGATGGCTTTGATTCAGGACTTGCTGAAGTCAGTGGTATCCTGCCATTTGGATCTTGAATCAGGTTTCTAATTCCTTGGAGTTCTGAAACTGTAGATGTTTTCTCACATATTTTTTTTTCCTTTCTTTCTCTTCTAGGAGAGCTCTCCTTTTTATTGCAACATGTATAGCTGTGGGTGTTGCACAAGTACCCAAACAAGGTGAGAATGCTTTGTTTATAATAAGACATTTGTATAATACATTAGTAGATGAAAAGAGTAAATGACTGTTGTTAGTTGTGACTTTAGGTTCAGTTCATTAATTCATATGACTTAAAGAAAATACCAATTACAGCATAATGAGAGCAAAAGTTTAAAGTGCCAGTTTGGAAAAGATGACCTTTTGAAAATTACTCAGATTTTCTGTCTATGAAATGGCTTACATATTTAAACAATCTCTTCATAAAAAAGAAGCCTTGTACAGTGAAAAGGCTTTGATTGTGTCTTCACTGCAAGTGGGTGTCCTTGGGGGTGGCAAGCTGTGACTGAGTTACCTTTGCACTTAAGGCAGGCAAACCACTGTGCATAATAAAGGCTGGCATGGCTAAATCAAAATGGGAAATTTGGTATTTGTTTGGTTTTGCATTTGGATGCAGATGTTGTGAGGAAATAGGGTTGTCTTGTTTTTAGTTTCTTTTTTAATCTGCCAGCTGTTATAACAGCACCAGATGTGCAGCTTGCTCTGGAGACTGCTGTGGGAATGATAGCGTTCCAAAGTGGTGGAGGCTAACGTGCCATTTAGTCCCTTCTTATTTGCCATGGGAGTGGCAGCATCAGTTCTCCAGCATGCTCTGTGGTGTACAGGTGAAGCACAAAGTAGGTCAGCCTTGGCTGCTGAGTGTGTAACTGCAAATACTCATCTGAATACAAACAGATGGGTTGCGTGGTTAAGACAAGATTCATTCCTGATAATGTTTTGCTAGAGCCCTTTGGGATATCTCAGCAGCTTCCCACCATTATTCTCACCAATGCATTTTTCCTGTTTGTCATTCCCAGAGATTGGCAAAGCTTGGTTTTCCCTTCAGTTGTAGATTCTTTGTTTTGCTTTCCCCCCGTTGCCTTTGTAGTTCTGCCCTCCAATGTTGCCCATTGCTTGCCTGGTAAGACGGGTTGTTGATTTTTCACATCCAGCTCAATGGGGGCCATATGCTTTTGAGATGATGGGATTTTCCTGGATTTTTATAATAGCTGAGCCAAGTTCTCACTGGAGGAGGGGCAGCACTGTTAGATGTGTGTGGCCTGCCTTGCTTCAGGCCTGCAGGGATGGAAAGGGAAGAGGCAGTTTTAGGGAGGCAGTTTGCAATTTCCTGGTGTAGCGGGAGCAGGTGAGGGATGCCAGAGACAGCTGTGTGGTGACAATTTGAGTGCCTTCGTCCCTCCTGCCCACCCTCCTCCTCTGTAGAGATGTTTGCTCTCACTTCTCGTGACCCTCAGCCTGAGAATTGCTTTTCTACTGAACCTGCAGGCGAGGACTGTGAAAGCAGGACTGGGGGTGCAGCATCACAGGGGAGTGGGTGGAGACTGAGTCTTACCTGCCCCTTGGCTGACAATGCCTCTGCACAGAGCTTTGCAGAAATGGGGTAAAGAATCCACTCTCAACATGCTTATACTGAATTATTTTTTATTTTGTTACCAGCAGGAGAAAGAGTTTCCTTTTTTTTTCCTATTACTATTTTGTTGTAATTGTTATTTTTGTTATTCAGTAGAATTTCTGGATAGCCATATGAGAAGCCTTACTGAATGGAAAGTCTTCTCCATCTTGAAGCACACGTGCCATACATGAATTTATTTTCTTTAAATGCTTAAAATGATCAAAATGATGCATTGAACCTTGATGCAACTTTCTTCCCATGAGTGACTTGGGTTCCTCTTGCACTTTATTTGCACAGTGTGTGAACAAAGTTTGAAAAAGCAGTTCAGAGAAGGAAACCTCAAAAAAAAAAAAAAAAGGGCATTTCAAGTATATTCTTCAGTTTCAGTATATAAGCTGCAGAGCTGCATTATTGCATTTGTGGTACTTAGTGTTTGTCCAAGAACAGGATTGTGTGCCCATTAGGAATGTGTTAACACTTTGGTTTTTAAACTTCCTTGGCAGTTGTATTTTGAAAAAACCTGTATTCTGCCAAACACGAAGATGCTAGCTAATTAAGCTGCCTTCTCTCCTGAGTTGAGGAGACAGCCTCTGCATGCTTTACCTGAGAAGATACGTATTGTGCAGTCTGATATGCTATAAATCATATTCAGTGAAGTATATACAAAGATACAGTCTCAGCCTTTAGGAGCAGTACTTTGAGTGGACACACACAGTCAGTGTGTCTTGCTGGCTTTCCTATGCCAGTCCTCTGATCTGTCATGCAGGAGAGCATTTGTTGCAGCCAGGTATCTTAATGTATGTAGTTGCAGATGCATCATCACCTAGAAAATGGGTGATCTCATGAGTAATTACTCTTGGTTCTGATGGAACTGATTGATGAATGACCCTTGTCTTTTCCCTTATCCACACTGGAAAAGGGAAAGGAAGAAATGTGTGTACTAAGATTGCTGAAACAGGGAGAACATCTCAGAGATCCTACCTTCAGAGTAGTTGTGAGTACGGAGCAACGTGGGAAATGAACAAGAGGAACTGAATGGAATATGTGTGTGAAACAATCCAATAGTCAAATCCCTTCATCCCTCCCCAGTTACTTTGTGGGGTTATTTTTGTGCCACACAAGGGTCAGAAGGCTTTTTGCCAAAGCTGGTGCTAGGTTTTAGCTCCCCTCGTGATGCAGTAAGGTTGTGAAGTTTTCAAGATCTCCTAGAGGGTGGCAGAAAAGTACTTGACAACAAAAACCCCAAGCAACCTTTCCTTCAAGAAGCTGAGCTATTACAATTTGGGGGACTAATGGGTTGAATAAGCAATAAGTGAAGACAGATGTTTTGCAGACATGGGTAAACAAAGAAAACTGACAACTGATAGGTAAAGCAAATAGTGGTTGTCATGGTGGGAGGAACAATGAGAGGGTTGCCTGCTCCCAAAATCCTATGTGCTGCCAAGAGCTTCTGAAAGCCTTAAAATAAAATAAAAATGCTTGTTGGACCAGAAATGAAATGACTGGCCAAAAAAGTTTGGAACAGCCTTTTGGCTTGACAGTGGGTTAACAGGCAGCAAGTCAGCAAGGAATAATTCCTTTATACTTTTCTGGTGTAATTTTTCACACAATATTTATTTGTTTTTAGCTCTCTCAAGACCTGTTATTGTTTGCAGAAATCTATATGCAGAATAGAAAAAAAAAATAGTCTTATTCCTCATCATGCTCACTGATGGTTTTTTTAAAATAACCTTTAAACTCTGTGCTCTTTTCAAATCAGAACTGCCAAAAATTTGGCAATTTTGCTTGTAGTTTGCCATTTAGTAGTGATAGGCTTGAATGTGATTTTTAAGCTGACTGTTTTAAGTAAATCTAAGCTTTTTATTTTAGATTTGAATTTGTAATACTTTGGATAGATCACATCTATTACTATTTTTAAATAAAAATAAGTAACTAATTTGTTTTAAAAAATACAGCTACTTGCCCAATATTTCAGGTTAGGATGTGATATTTAGACACAATGTTAGGCTGGATTAGCAGTGTTCTTGTGCAGTCAGCTGGCCCAGCCAGTGCACAGAAGTAGCGGAGCAGTGAATTCTGCCTTGGGGACTGTTTGCATGAGTAAGACTGCATTGCCCAGAGCTCAGGACCTGTGTTTCTTCCCAGCTTCCCTTCACAAGGGCAGTGCAAGCACAGCTTTCTCTTCCAGAGCAACAGGAGAGCAGGCAGGACAGGGTCCGGGGAAGGAGTGGTGGTTCATTAGCGGATGCACTGTGCTTCGCAGCTCTACTATAACCTGACCTCTATTATCAGCCTGACAGATAAAAATACAGCCATAGTGAATTAATTGCTCTGAGGCAAAACATCTTGAGAAATTGGCATGCACAGCACTTTCTGCAGAAATGCTCTTTCTCCGTACCTCCGTCTGCACTGGCTACTCGCCAGGATAATCTTGGCCCGTCAGTGAATCTCAAACATGACTAGAAACACTACAAGGTGTGTAATTAATTTTCAAGATGTACAGTGCGTTCAGGTTGATGCTTTTGGTTCCAACTTATAAATCACTCTCAAGGAAATCTCAGGCACTTCTCGTAATTTACCACTGAAACTAAGCCAACATCTGTCTATTCTTAAAGTTTTGCTATGAATACATTCAGTAAACAGAGAAAGGGAAACTGGGAAAGGAGACCTTTTTTCCACTTAAAGTGTAAACATCCATTTGTTTCAGTGGCTCTTTTAATATAGCAGCAAATCTTTAACTTCTTTACTCTAAATTTTTGTTGTGCCATATAATAGTTTTATTAGCTCATTATATACATGTCCATAGCAAAAGTAGCCTCAGCCAAATCCTGTAGAAAGAGCCTGTGTCTGCCCAGCCAGGCTAATTTGATCAGTGCAACTATTAGATACCACAAGTAATTTTTAATATAATTGTTTCACTGAAGTTGTTCCAGTGAGAGGTGGATATTGTATGATGTTATTGTATGCTGCTGTGCGATGCTGTTTATGAAAACTGCTCTTCAGTTTCCTCTTGTGGAAAAACATCCAAAAATTTAGGTTAAGGGGACCATGAACTCATCTGGTCCTAGCTCCTGCGGAGGTCAGGGTGAATGTTGAAGTTACTTCAGGTTATTGGGTCCTGTCCAGCTGGTCTTTAGAAAATCTCCAAGAATGGCGATTATCCAATGTCTCTGCCCCCTGGTCCATCACTTAACCACTTTTGCTGAAAGTGAGTGAGAAAGCTTTTTCTTTTTACAGAGCTGATTTTTTTTGTGCTGAAGCTTGTGCCTGTTACTCCTCAGCTTTCCTCTGTTTTCCCTATGGCCTCAATTCAGATAATCACAATTTTATTTAGATTTTCCCAAACCTTCCTGTCTCTAGGCCAAGCAAATGTTGTTCCTTCAGCCTTTTCCCATGTCGTATGTTTTAGTTCCTAATCTTGTTCCATATTTCCATGACTGCATTTTGATTCAACATCTGCAATATTTCTGCACCTTTCATGAACACTCAGGCAGGCAGTTTTATCAATCAATCAATCAATCAATCAATCAGTGCCATAAATCCTATCTTGTTTTGAGAGCCTACAGAAAGGCTCCTGGGGATGTGTAGTTTAGCTCCTACTCGAGCCTTTGTAGTGTTTCAGCTGCATCAAAAGGGATGTAACAGCGTCTTCATATTCATCCTGAAGGAAGGTGTCTAGGCCCACCAACTCCAACTTGCCCAAATCTGATTTAGGCAATAAGAAGTTAATTGAGTCACCTTCAGCTTTTGATTTACCCAAAGGTGGCTTTGATCTCTTATCCCAGAACAGATATGATTTCAGTTTATCAGGATGATAGATAATTGTGTTTCTACCCATTAGGTGAAGATATTTAGCCAGGAGACATGGTATGGCTCAGATTGAGGAAAGGCTTAAAGGACATGGCTCACATTGAATGAGAAACTAGAGAATCCAGCAGTGAATAAACCACTTCCCTGTAGGAAGATCTATCCAGATTTCTGTATGTTGAAGCCAAATCTAAAGAACATCAATCAGCTGGACAGCAGACTGTTTGTTCTGTGTCCTCAGTGTCTCCTGCTGTGGCTGCACTCTTAATTCAATGTCATGGTAGCTGCAGCCTTGTGCACTTTAGGGGGAGAAATGAGCCAGAAGGCAGGAGCACTAACCCTTGGGTCCTGACAACTCTGCTCTTTCCTTGCTCCTCACCAGTTCCACTGCTCAGAGTTCACCTTATCCATGGCTCTAACAAGTAAACTGTGCAGGAGAAGGAGGCATTACTCTGCTATAAATAGCTTGTCCCTTCTTATAAACAGAGCAGCCCTTCCCTCAAATGATTTGATTTGAACTTTTCAGATCAAGAGGAACAGCATGGATTTATTGCAGAAGGGTTTTTTTGCAAAATAAAAAGATTTCTTAAAAAAAAAAGTAATTCTCTGCTCAAAGAGTAGACAGGAATAGCCAAATAAATAAGGAACTAACCAAAGTGTATTCACTGATCACTGAAAAGTACAAAGAGACCAGATGAGGATTTTTCACTTTCATTAGTGAATTAACCTGCAATGGGCATTTTGTGTGCCTTTCTGTGTGTTTTTTTCATTTTGTTGGTTTTTTTAAGATGGAAGTTTTGCCCTGACTTTATTTGCTTGATTTATGTGAAAGATTGGTGCCTTGCACTAGGGATTTGGTGGCCTTACTGTGTGAAGAATCTGACAGGTACGGATTTGTTAAAATGTTGTGTGTACATTTGTTTATATGGATCTGAACGTATGAGCTTGTAAATTAAACCAACAGTGTGCTTTTATTTCTTTTTACAGCAATAGATGTTCTTCAACAGCTGGGCCTTGTGGAAGATGTCCAAGAGCCATCAGAGACAGCAGTGCCCTCAACATCCTCTCTGTTACCTCAGGGTGTTCGTCTGACTGCATCAGGAGTGGTGCTAAGTGATGATGCACATGTTGAGTCCCCTGTCACTCAAGTCATACCACCAAATCTAGGGCATCAGTTCACCTTATTGGTCGGGTTGTACTCTTACAGAGTCAGCAATGCTTTTCTTTTCAGTGTCAGGAACAAAGGCAGACTGCAGTTTGGTGTCCAGCTGCTCCCAAGAAAGGTAGCAGTGTACACTGGAGGGAAGCAGCCCGTGTACTTTGGTTATTGTGTTCATAATGAACAATGGCATTCATTTGCCATTGGCATTGGGGACAAGACTGTCTCAATGTTTGCTGAGTGTGGAAACAAGTACTTCAGTAGGGAAGTGCTTTCTGAAGTGGAGACATTTGATTCAGAGGGTGTATTTACTCTGGGAAGGATGAACTCTCACTCTGTCGGCTTTGAAGGAGTTATATGTCAGCTCGATATTATTCCCTCTGCAGTAGCCTCTGCGAACTATTGTAAATATGTGAAACAACAGTGTCGCCAGGCTGAAACCTATCGATCTCTGCGTGGGCCCTCACTTGTGTCACATGGGCTGGATGTTTTTTCAAAGATGATCATTGATGAGGAAAACCAGGAAGATGTATCACCTTATAGATGGAAAGAAGTATCAAACATGCCTGTTACCAACCTTGCGCCGATTCACTTTGAGTTACGAAATGCCTCCGTGTGGAAGTTTGCAGAGACCAAACCTCTGTTGCTGGAAGCTTGGCCTCAAACAGAACTCCAGGAGAACATCGATTTGGCTCTTCAGCAGCAGGAGAGGAGCAGAAATAGAAATATCACTAAAACCCCTGCAGGATCATATCCAAATAGTTTGGCTAAAACCACAGAAGATGCAGGCAGACGTAGTGAGCCTTCTCTGATCTCCCCTGTAAAACAGAATAAAACTAAAGTCAAGGGAATGGAGAAAGCAAAACAGCATTTAGATGAACCAAACAAAAAGCAGCAAATCTTGAACACAACCCTGTACAGTTTGCCTGCTGCGCGCCCTCTGGATAATCAACTCCGTCTGGGGCAGGAAGGTGCATTTGATGCTGATGAGACTTATCATACAGAAAAGAGTTACGAAAATGGTATTGATAATTATGCTTATGACTATGAAGAACTTGGCAAAATGTTTGAAAGGGGAAGTGTCAGAGGTCCAAAGGGGGAAACTGGACCTCCTGTAAGTTATCTTTATTACTCTTTTTACTATATTGCAGCAGCATACATTTTACAGAGGCTTTGAAAGAAACCTCTCCTAGCATGCCAAAGCTGTGACTGCAGTTTCTCCCAGCTGTACTGTACAAATGTTTGTCTGCCTTAAATATGTCTCTTTCTCACATGTCATTTTAGTGTGTCATATAGTTATATTTACTGTAAGAATATAAAGACATCCAAGATGTTCACATTCTGGTGAAGTTGTAGGCAACCCAGACTTCTTTAAAATTTGGAATACAGCTGGATGATTGTAACTACTAATTACAGAGACTGCTCACTTAATAAAATTGCAGGCTAATTTAATGCAGTTCACAAATAAAGGTATTGGTCCATAAAAAGAACAGCCAGGCTGCTTGGAAGACTGACACAGTTTTCTTCGTTGAGCAATGCTGTCAAAATTTTTAGTTGTAGAAATAGACCAGCTGCAGAATCTGGTCTGCAGTCATTCATAACTCAAGGTTATGGGGTCAAGCAAACCTTCATAGAAAATGGTTTTTAGAACAGTCTTAGAAGATTTTGAGACCTTTTTTTCAGTTCACAGGGTAAGTGATTTTTGATACAATTGCGAAGGTACAGTAGTGTTTTTAATAGAAACTCGTTTATCCTTTCTTATTGTGTGCACAAGGCTCATAAACTTTTTAATACATAAAAATGTGCCCATATATATGAAGCTACAGACCAGAAAGATCATCAGTTCCTGCTTAACCTGGGAAATATGATAGATCCTGCCTTGTGCTTATGTGAGATTTTGGTTAAAATTTTTAAACTATAGCATGAAGTAAATTATTTCACTTTTCTTGTTTGTTTGTTTTTGGTTTTGTAAGTGTTCATCTGTGTGGTCTTTACTGGAAAGCAATTTGATATGTGTTAAGCAGCTCCTAATATATATTTGAATATGCCCATAAATTTATTGTCTGTTCTTTTGGCACTGAAATATTTCTTTTCTTGAACTAGTTAACTAACAACCTATTCAAAAGTTCAGTTTTTACTCTAAACAGGATCCAGGCACAAAGTAATTTTTACACAATTGAAAAATGTGTTAACGAGTAATTCACACTATTCCAGAAATACTTGTGCTTAATGTTTTTTGATTGTAAAGTCAAGTCTTTTTTCCTCTCTTTGTCCCTTATGATAGTATTTGTGATGACATATCACTAGGCATGTAGCTGTCATCAGCATGAGGTTAATTTCCATTTTTGGACCTTAGGATGTTTAGTAACTACTAATGGAAGTAATTTTAGCTTGTTTGTTGTGATTTCAGTCAGTCACAGCCAAGAAAGTTAAATCCCCTCTTTTTCACATGTCACAGAAATGGCTGCTGATAATGTTGGTTGTTTGCAGTACTAAGAAACTGCAAGCAAATGCTCTGGCTTTTTCTGGACACAGACACTACACATGGAGTGGCAAAGTGTCTGTGCTACCATCTTCAGTGCCTGTCTTATAGACTGGGGATAGAGAAGTTTGTCTTGCTTAGGAATGCAGATTGTAGTCTGTAGGGAATATGGTGTGCTGAGGTGTTTTGCTGGGTCAGAAATTTACATAACATGCCCAGGTTCTTAAAGATCCGTGGCAGAGCTGGGAAGTTAATCAGAGCTTTGTGGGCCCTAGATTGGCTGAAGGGCCAGGAGCACCTGCTGGAACAGAGGCAAAGCTGAAACACCGCTCTGCCACAGAGGCTGACACCGAAGGGAGAGGAGGTCTCTGCATGAAACTGAGTTGTACTCTATGGGGATTGTGTGGCTCAGTATCTCCTACTGCTGTTGGCCTCACACTTGAGGAGATGATCTTGGTTTGCTTTCTCTATCTAGTCCTCCTATGTAGAGAAGACGAGAATTAACACAGCTTTTGTTGTGTGGCTCTAACAATTTAGTACATAAATACTTATGGAGTCTTTGCAACGTGGAGCCTAAAAAAGCAACACCAAAGAACTTGAAAACTTCCCTTGCAGCAAAAAGTCCTGATGAGGCATGAAACCCCCTCTTTTTACTTCTTTTACTATGTTGTGGTTGGTTTGAATCTTCTTTCAAGATTTGAACATAGAAGTTAATGTTCGTTCTATTGGAATTGACAGGCAAGAACTAGCTTTTGTGGTTCTTAAACTACTCAGCTTCTTTTAGCTTTTAATCATCTACCAGAACTGATTCTTGCCTTGTATAATTAGGCCTCTTATATTCCATGATCCCACAGCTGTGGAATTTGCCCACCGCTGCAAACCAGGACTCCAGAATCCAGGCTTTCATTTATGGATAGGGTATAAAAAGGGAACAGCTATTTCTTCAAAACTGTTAAGGCCCTGATTAAAATTCTAGCAGTTGTAATGACCACCACCCCCCCTCCCCACACACACACCATCCCCCCCAAAAAAGTATAAAGTGAGTTTATACTGGAATAGTGAGATTTTCTGAAACACTTCTTTCAAGGGAATGCTCTGTTCATCTGATGAGCCACTCCTTTTTGAGATGCAGAGAGTATTGGCAATATGCAAAGATTGCAAAAATGTGGTGTGTATTTTTAACTGTTTAACTTTCAAGCTGATATTTTTCACTGCACAATCCTAAAGTAGTTTTCAACAACATGATGCATAGTCCCACACTGGTAAAAGTAGAGACTGATGTGAGCTGAAGAGCTGATTTATGCTACTTGCTGGTAGGGTAACTGCATCTGCACAGGATGTGTCCTTCCAAGAGAAATTACCTAGGAATTTGCTTCCTCTATTGGAAAAGCTTTCTGGATTTTCAAGAAAAATATTCCTCTGCCAGAAGGAGGAATGCAGAAGACCAAACGGTGGTGTTCTCTCTAGCTGGTAGAGAGAAGCAGTCGGGGATTGTTGCCCAGAGGAATGGGAAATGGCAAGCCCTGCAATAAGCAGAATTGAGTCCTGGATGAGATATTCTGTTGAAATCAGGAGGTGTGAGAGCAAGAACATTGACAGAGCAGTTCAGAGATCCTAAATGTAGTGCTAAATGAACAGCAATAGCTTCCCTTTCACACTTAGCTTATTTCACTTATTTTTCTCTTAGCTAACCTTTCACACTTCTGTTTATTGCATTCTTTGATTATTTCTCAGTTTAACAAAATTGCTTGTTGAGGCTCCCCCTGACCACAGGGGATGTATTGGTCACTTAATCCCTTTCATGCATTTCCCTGCCCAGGCTGAGAAATCTCAGTATCTGATGATTCAGATAAAAAGGTTCAATTCTTGCAGGTTTATTTTTAGTATCAAAAAGTAATGTTATTGTTAAAAATTCAAACATCTAATTTAATTCCCTTAGAGCTGCTGCAGTTTCCCTATCTTCTGCACAACAATACTGACAAACTTTAATCCATAACCCAAAGCCATATATATTCCTCTGATGTTGATGACATTGCTTTGACTGTTGTAGGAATTCTTGAAGAGAAAAGGAGACTTCTACAACTGTAAAGAAAGGTTAATCATACAGAGGTGACTGCCTGCTCTAGGGCATTTGGAAAGAGAAATGTGCAGATTTTATTGTTTCCAGTGAAATGCAAATGAAACAAGAATTAAAATAATAGGTGGACATTCAAATTTGGTAGAATCCTTGGTGCTCAATAGTTAAATTAATATCTGAATGAACTTCTTAAAGAAGGTAAACAGAGCACAAAGAATAATTCTGAGTGACAGGATCAGAATTCCAGATGGTCTAAAACTGATGGGATTAAATTTAGTGCAATAATAGAGAAATTAAAAGTATAAATAGATTATGGGGGAGTGACTGCTTTGGCAGTCATGAAGATCATAGCTTGGTATCATACAGCAGTAGAGAATAAATACATCTTTCTGCTGTGATGTTTGATACATTAGGAGGAGTGGTAAGTATCAGAGACAGCCTACTTTTTCTACTGGGTTGGGTATGATGAGGTTGCAGTTTGGGGAAGTGTCCTCAACTTTAGATGAGGAGCTTTAAAAAGGATGTTGACAGATGGAAAGGATTGCAGATGATTGCAGTAATATAGGTATAGTTATAGAAAATATGATTCTGAGCAAAGTTTAAAACAAAAGTGTTTTTAGTAAAGAAAGTTAGGAATGAATACAGTTATAGTTTTGCAAAGGGCTAGTTAACAAAGGTAGCATTTTGCCTCTTCACATAAAGAATGGCAGGACAGAGAAGGAAATTTTAGGTGGGATTAAAGGAAAACAGCTTATCAGAGTGATATGTGAACAATAGAACAAACTGTATTAGCAGTGTTAGAAGTGATATTTCCTCATGGTGATGTTTTAGAATGGGTTTGGAGCCTGATGGTACTGTTTACCTCGCTGCTGCACTGCAGGTATTTTGGTGATGATTTGCAGAAAGTTTAATGGGTTTTTTGTTTTGCCTGCCCTCATATTTGATGAATCAAGTGTTAAACTGGTATTTTTCTTTAACTTAGTCTTTTAAAAAAGAATAGTTTGAGGTGAGCTGAGTTTGAGTGGCTGAGATATAGTCAAGAGTCTCTTAAAGAGAAGCTTCGTAGTTGCTTCACAAGAGAAAGTTCAGCGGGTAGGACTTAGATATTGAATGGCATGAGGATCAACATGTGCCTGTGTAGAAGTTTTAACTACTTAATGCAGAATTTATTTCTGTGCATCTGAAATCTTAGAGATTTGATATATGTAAATGAGATGTTTCCTATTCCCTCTGGGTAATAAGTCAAGTTTAAAACACATGCAACATAAATAACACAGGGCTTCAGTACCTAGGAAAATAATGAAAGTTTTTTCATGTCTAGGAAAGTTCCTTACATTTATTCCAGTGACCATTGGAAAGGCTGTGAAAATTCCTGGAAGAGTAGCATTTACTTTTATTATTTCAGGATTAAGCAATGATTATTTGGAACTTGAGCTTCTTTGCTCATTAGCTAAATGAAATCTTTGCAATGCCTGAAGACAGTAATTTGTAGTACCTTTCTTAAGGTACAAATGATCTGGTTTAAGGAAACTGATTTGGTTAAACAATTTAAATTCAGCATCTGTAATATTTATACAAAGTAGCTTTTGTTTGTTTGTTTGTTCAATAGTGGTGGTTAAAGCATCAAATGCTAAAAATCACATTAACATTTCTAATTGCTTCACGTTTGTTTAATTACTGTTTCCAGTAGTTGGAAGAAAAGCTATTCAAACAAGTGACTTATTCCTTGGTTTAAGAGAAATTGGCTCACTCTCAGATGTTGATTTCTGTGGTTTACATGGATGCCTGAGAAGCTTAAGTAGCTTCCTAGCCAGTATAAAAATAATCATAATGATTTGAAGTTGTAGTTGCTTTCCCAGATTGTAGAAATGCACAGGATAGAAGAACGTGTAACTGCTAGCTAGGAAAGCATGTCTAGGGAGACTCAGGTGTGCGCTCCTGAAGTCTGCTCTCAACAGAGATGTTGCTTGAGTCACAGGGAGCTGGAACCATAAGATTAACAAACATCCTCTAGTTAAGGAGAATCTTTTAATTTTTTAATCAAACATATGGATGGCTGGGGCTAGCTGCTTATTATTGTGAATAAGAGACTTCATCTACAACAGTTGACTTTGTTTTAAAATGCTCTGGGAAAGTGTTATTAATCCCTGTCTGCCTAGTTCACAATATATTTTGCTGCTTCATTTAGGGATTTCTGAGGGCTTGGTTGTGATTAGATTTTCCTTTTTTTTGTGGTTTTGTATGAAAAGAGTTAATTATGTTTGAATTAGAGTAATCAAAGTAAGGGTGGGTTGGATTTGGGTGCTCATTTGTTTGTTTGCTTTCTGTTGCAAAGGAAGCAGATAGTGTTTTTTTTTAAAAAAAAAAGCCACATAGGGAAAACTGTTCTCACTGCCTTCATTTAATAAATCAGCAACAAAGATCAGGAATATTAATACTCAGTAAGATTTCTATTAGGAAAATGCTGGGGTTTAGCTATTAATGGATTTTTAATAAAATGTCTGAAACAGGGATAGAGAAGAACACAAATCACAAAAGAATGCACACTAGTTGCAACTATTTCACTTAACAAAAAATATGTTTTCTTTTGTAGTCCCAGGATAATTATCTAATCAAAAGGCATCTCTTGACGTACATTTTGAGAGGAGATACTAAAAACATACTGCTTCAGCAGGGCAGGGTGGAGAGCTCTCTGTGCCCTTTTAAGTGCATTTTTCAAGCTGGACAAGAATGCCAGGTCAAGAGTTTTCTGTGTCTCTGTTATGTTTCTTGTGCTATAAAACATGGGGTCCTTCTGCTTAGAAAAACAAGGATGTTAGTGAGCATTTATGCGATCATAGTGAATAGAGAATGGCCTATGCTAAAAGCACAACATGTTATGGTTTGATCTAAGGACCAGGGCTGTTACACAGGTTTCTGTCTTCTAAACTGCACAGAGAGGGAAGTGCAGGTATGGGTTTCAGCGTGACTTAATGTAGCATGTATGGACATGCAGATGTTCCCAACTACACTTAAACTCCTACGTTTCTTATGAGAAGAAATAATTAATATTTTTAGTTCCTCAGAACAACAGCGACTTTCCCAGAACTGTGCATAAGTGGTCTGTATTTTGGCCAAATTAATGTAAGTAGTTAGATGATGTCGAAATTCCATAGTCAGCCCTGTCTTCTCTGCAGTGACCTTACCTTTCTAAGAAAAAGAAGTATCACTCAAAACTGGAGTTTTTTAAAAATCCGGCTTTTGTCCTAATGAAATATTGCTTGCTAATAAAACCCTCAAGAATGTTTGTCTTTTTTTCCTTCCTCACTTCCCTTTTTTTATCTTTTTCCTGTTTTGCAAAGCCTTCATGTTGGTCATTTCAGCCACCCTAATGGCCCGTGTGGTTTTCTGGGTATTCCTTTCAGCCAGGTGGCAGCACTGTTGTTTGGTGGTGGGCAGTGTGCTACGGAGTGTTTTGCCTGGTGTCTCAGCTTAGAGGGTGTCATAGATACAGGGCAGGGGAGTGTGAGGAAGCATGGGTGGAAGAGCAGGTTGAACCCCAAACTGCTACCATCCACTGACCTGCTTTGTGAGGTCTGACTTTCCTGATGCTCATATGCCCTTGCAGAAAGTACATGGTTCCTGTTACAGCTGGGGCTTTCTGTGCAGGTATTTGGATGAGGCTGAATTTACCCTTAAGAACAGCCCATTCCTCTGCAGGACTCTAATATGATAGGTGAAATATAATAAAAGGTAGTTCAGATTTTAGTTTAGAGTGCTCATTTGTGTTTGAGTACAATGAAGCAGATCCTGGGGTTTCAAGTCTGAACAGCAGTCATATAGGAAAGGAAAGGTTTCTATGTTCAAAACAACTAGGTATGCAGGGGCTGTTACACTGTCAAATAGGGTGACTAATAATCCAATTCATTTGCAAAAGGTACATTTGATCATATACTAGCATCTTAAAAAGTCTGCATTATCTTTAAAAAGAATGATATTCATTATATAGAAGGGCAAATGTGCTACCAGTTATTCTTAATAGAAGCTTTTAACAGGAAACCTTGAACAGTATTTTGTCCACTTTTATTTTCTCTATTTCATATTTGTCATTTCTGCAAGGTGATATCTTATTTTTTCACAGTTATTCCAAGCTTTCTAAAATATTTGGCATGCCAGCATACTTATTGAAAAGGCTTAGTTATTCTCTATCCTTTGTTTAGAATATATTGCACTTGCTTTCCTCATCGGGTCTTTTCTTCCTTTAGTACCAATACACTTGAGTAAAAGTTACTCTCCAGATTGTTAACTCAAATTTCTCTGATATAAGATACTTTCTAAGCAGAAATCTGATTTGGAGTCAGATTGAAAACACACTTTCTCGTAGTTTTGGAATTGGTTTTCAAATTGAGGAGGTCAGCACGAGCACAGGGCTGGCAGTTAGTGAAACTGGTCTTATCTAATGTTGTGATACTGTCCTTGTGCCAGGTTTTAGCCTCAACTGCTTTGATTTTCTATCACCAGGGTCCTCCAGGTCCTCCAGGTTTACCTGGTCCTTCAGGGAAGAGAGGTCCTCGGGTGAGTAAAACAACTATGTTCTTCTGCACTTCTAGGCAGGTCACCAATAGTCAGATTGGAATTTGCATAATTTTGTTTTTCTCAACTCTTAGTATGCTTGGTGATTATGAAAGTGTTTGATTGTTAACATTTGGCAGATAGGTTAAAGCAAGACAAACAAACAGTTTCTCCTGCTGTGAGCTTCCCGCATAGTTAATTTCATGTATGGGTGCATACACAGAGCATTGTTATTTTTGTACCTGGCTTTTGCTGCTCCCAGTATTAATTTCTAGTTTTTCCATGCTGCTCCCATCTGCTGCAATCTAAGGTCACATTCATTTGTTTTTGGAGTGAGGGGAACTGAGCAAAGCAGGTCACAGCCCTAGAGGAGCAGGCTCAGGATACAAAATTAACCACTGCAGGACAGAGTTGGGTGTGTGTGTGTGTGTGTGTAAAAGTAATCCCCAAAATCTCTTTGAATCTCTTGAGCTTCAGCAGCTTGATCATAGGTTGGTATCAGGGCACTTTGGTAAAGAAATGAGCTACGGTAGGGAATGGTTTATTCCGTGTGAGTGGGTGCACCCCAAGAGGAGCAGGGCCGGCAGCCTTGGCCTGTGCCTGGGGCAGAGCTCGGGCTTTGCCACGGTGAGCTGTGCCCTCAGTGCCATGAACGGGAACAGGCCTGGGCCGCTGTTCAGGTCAGCTGCTGAGGCAAAAGAGGCTGAATCTGTGTTTGTGCAATTGTGTACAAAACCCATTTGCTTGAGCAGTCCCTGAGGTCGTGGTTGATCGGGGCGGGTTTTAGGGGAAGGGCAGCTGGAGGGAGCAGATGAAGGTTTGTTGTGGGGATGGTTTCAGGCCGTGGTAGTTGGGATGTGAGAGGCTGTGGCTGGAGTGCCCTCATCAAGGCAGATTGAAAGTGGGAGATATGGGAGGAGCTCATATGTGGGTTCAGCAGATGTGTGGGAGGAGTTTTGATTCAGCCTTTGAGGGATATTTAAACAAGATCCTGCTCAATACCTGTTGAAAGCCAGCACAGCGCAGGATGGTCTAAACTTGGCCTGATGGGTAGGAAGTGCAGTGATCAAATACGCCAAACACCAAACTAATGCTTTTGAGCATTTTGGAGGCAAGGGAGTAGAAGAGACACATTTAAAAGTGTAAAATGAAACGCATTCCTTCAAATTCATCTCTTCATGACTTCTTAGATCCTTCTACGTAAGAGCGTAATTCTTACAACTCAGTTTATTTATGTTGCACCCTGCCTGTGGCAAGGATATGTCTGGCATTAGAGGCAGGACCTCACATATTCATGAAGATCCTCACAATTGGGAAATTTTCTTTGGTTTAGAGGAGGCTGTTTGTGTTATTAAAGCCATGCCTATTGGTGAGATTGCCCTTACACAGATGCAATTTATTTGGAATTTTTTTTTTCTGAAGGTCTTTTTACAGGTATAGAGTACTTAGAATTCCAGTGCTCTAGAGTGTGAGTTCTCTGGATTAATTATTGTGTAGGATAAGCTTTCCAATGTGAAGGGACAGCTTACAGTAAGGTGCCTGGAAAAGTATGAAAATAGCTGAGATGAACCAGTAGTTCTGAGTTTAAAATATATGGGCCAGGCAAGTCTGTAAAACCATTTGATAAAAAATAAATGGTCTTGAAATATCAATGTTCTTTAGTTTGTACAATACTTACAGATTCATGCAGGTGCAGCTAGTGATGATGTGTATTACGACAGGAGTTTGTGAGCCAAAAAGCCTGTAAAAACTTTGTTGATTTAAAGTTCATTTCCTCATCTAGAAATGAACTGCCCTGTGACTTCAGTTTTCCTTTCCATGAGCTGCCATTTGTGATCCTGAAATGTAACTCAAGGTGTCAAAGGAAAACAGCAGAGTGCAGAGGTGCATTGCCTGGGCCTTCATTAGACTGTGTGTCCAAACCTGATCCTGACAGAGAGCCACAGGCTTGGGGTACTTGGGGCATGAATGATTAATGCTTAGAGATTTCCATTGAGAACTGATTTTAATCCCTGCAATTCTATGGTAAAGAAGTCCACATTTGACAATGTTTTGTACTTCATTCCATGAGAATACTTTTGCACTTCTGTATTCCAGTACTGTGCCCCAGGAGAGTAACACTGCAGGCAGTGAGAGTAGCGCACTGTGGCACTGCAGCTATGTTGGCACTTTCTATTTGTTTCCTTTCTTCTAAATCCCTGAGAGTGCCTCCAAAGTTGCCAGTGTGCAAATTAATCTCTCAAACAGCACATGGGATTAGCATTTCTGTGGAGTTATGTCAACATTGTCATTAGTGAGAGGGAGCACTTAAGAGATACAGCTTTCAGTGTTACTGCAAGGTGTAATTGGTAAATGCAGCCTCGTGTGGCAGAAAGACAAACACCGAGTTTATCTGTTGTGAGACCACTGAATACACAAGAAAGTTAAAAAGTATACTTATTATATTTGGGATGTAGATTTTGGAAGAATTTTGGCCTTAGTGAATTCAACAGAAGCTTTGTTGCCAGTTTACCAGGGACAGATTTTTGCCAGTTTGGTCCTTCAGTACTTGGAAGATGAATAGCTGCTGACAGCCATTGCAACAAAAGTTTTCCCAAATGTGCAATTTTTCAAGGAGTGAAGATTGCTGAATGTGTTGCAGGAAGAGACACTTGCACTGGAAGGCACAGATAGTCTTGATAGCTTACTCTGTTCCTGGATCAGGTTAAGTTGAATTATGTTAGTAACAAGTCCATTTTCTACACTAGTTGTGGGAGAATCAGGAGAACCTGTCATTTACTTTTTTTTAAAAGCATGTGGGATACATTGCTTTGAGGCACCTTTTAAGTCACTAAGAACTCATCCACTTCCTTCCATTTGCAGTATATAGCTGGGTACCTCATAATGTTATTTTATTGATTTTATTCCATTCCATCAAGTGTTGTAGCTGGAGAGCAACATTGCAGTGACTATGCCAAACACCTCTTAAGAATTACCTGAGAAAAAAGAGAAACTGAGATTTGTAAAAGAAAGGGGGTTACTCACCTTCACTTTTAATTTTTAGGAAGATGTGTATGTTTATTTCATGTGAATACTTTGAAAATCCTAACCAGTGATTCTAAAAGCAAGAAAGATGCAGTAAAATTAATCTCTGCAAACCATTCACATTTGTTCAGTGGTGTACTGAGTTATCCCATTTGTTGTTCTCCTTCATTTGTTTGGGTTTTTTTAATAGGGTATTCCAGGACCACATGGTAACCCAGGTTTGCCAGGATTACCAGGTCCCAAGGTGAGTTTATTTATCCATAGTGCCATGTAAATACATGAAATTTTTAATGACTTTTTGGAAGTCCTAGAACTGCCTTCTTTTGTTTACAGGTGGAGACTGCTACTATAAACATATTTTAATTAAATGTAATCAATCAAATTGAACTTCATATCAAAACAAAATAGCAGATTACTCAGTGGAAAGAAAATCACCTACGTATGCAGAATGATGACTTGGAAATGGTTATCTTTGCAAGTAATCTGCACTTCCCAAAAGAGTTCATACAAATGAGCTCAGCCTCTGATAAACTGAGGTTTAAATGCTTAATTGCTGTGAGCTTTTGCTTTGCTTAAAAAAAATAAAAAGGAAAAATGTAGACTGTCAGTCCCTATAAATTGCTATTTTATTATCCATGCCCAACCTTTGATATTGAAATATTACAATATCTTAGACATTATTATTAATAAATATGCTAGAATAATTTTCTGAATATTTATGGAAGTGATATTTAAAGTCAAAGACCAAATACTGAACTGGAAGCTCAAATAACACCTTCAACATAGGCCCTTTAAATAGATTTGACAGATTTGTGCAGTTGCAGAATGCCTTCAACTCATATTTAGTTTGAACAACTTGATAGATCTGTTAGGAAAAAGGCAGCACCATGATTTGTTTAGTATGATTCCTAATTGCAGGAATCTGACATGTCATGACAGGTGCTAAAATCCGCTTGAGGACATAAAAAGAAATTTAATAAAGCTTTCAGTGCCAAATTCTGTAAAACTAAATGACTCTGGCTTCTGTGTGTGTTTTTGTAGTTCTATGGGGACAATTAAAGATAGATAATTAATTTTTACTATATTTATGCTGGCTATATAATAGAATATATTGCTAGGAAAACAACTGTAACCAATTACTCCTAGGCTTTGTTTTATAATTTATTTTCTCCCTCCACTGGATGATAATTTTGATCAGTTCTGTAGCTCCGTCCATGAGTTAAGAATAGAAGGAATTGTACATATGTGTATGTACCTATATGTATTTTATTTAAATATATATATATATTACTAGGTGCTTCATGATCTCTTTAATTTCTGTTAGGTTAAAAGTTATCCTTTCAATACAAGTGTATTCTAAAGTGGTTTTCTCTAAATAAAAGTTAACCACGTGCTCCTGAAGTTTTGGCTACGAAGTTCCAGTTGACCACATTGAAACGTTCTTGTTTGATGTTAAAAAGTGACAGATGAGTTGCAAGGATTTTCTAGCAGTAAATGGAGGCAGAATTTTATTCTGTCTTTAAGGTGCATGAATTTTTCCCTCTTTTGCTGAAGGATCCTTTATGCAGTTGCTTCTGAAGCAGGGCACAGTGTTAATATCCTTGCAGCAAAGCATCCAGCACTGAGTGAGTGCCAGCAGTTCCAGCCAGTAGCCAATCCCTCAGCATTTAATTTCTGATAAACAATGGGGGGTGTTTTTAAAGTAATGTAGGGGTATCCATGAGGCTTGGCTTTATTCTTTGGTCTTTGAATAATAGATTAGAGAAAATCTAATTTTTTTGATTCTGGCACTGTGGGAAGGCTGAGCCTGAGGAAACTGTTCAAGGTTATGGAGTAATACATGCAGTAATACAGCCTGATAATGCTGCACATTGCTGGAGGAACAGCGGGTGTCCTGAAGTGATGAAGACATGGGCAGAGCAATTTGGCTGGAGCATCTCCTCTAATCCTGCTTGGATTTACCAAGAAATCTACTTTTCGAAATTTTGTGACTTCACAAAATTTGGAAAATGTGAACTTCGTTTCAGTGTGAACCTGCACTGTTTTATTTTTTTTCCTAGTTCTTTACTAAAAAAGTTAGGAGAAAAGTATCTATAATAGGAAGGACACTTACATTTTTCTCCTCTTTCTGTAACAGTTGAGAATACTTGTTTTAGCATATACTATTAGAAATTCGCTCCCAATGGTATTATTGAGTTTAATTTCTCTGCAACAGGGCCCTAAAGGAGACCCAGGATTCTCTCCAGGACGGGCAAAATGTGGAGAAAAGGTATTATTTCCTTAATTATAGAGAAATGTTTTGTCTGTCCCATTCTTCTGTGAAGTCTTGTTTAATATTCAGACAAATTATAACAGCAAAATGCTTTGTATTTACTTTGCCACTGGTGTATTTTAACAGTTAATTATGTTAGACTGACCACTGTAGACACAGGTGACATAGTGAATCCAAGGAAAATTAAAAATATATATTAAAAGGCGAGACTTAAATTATGTATTTGATTTAATTTACAAAAATAAAATGTAGGGACTTTTAGAACAATGAAATTGGATTAGATTCACACTGATATAACAAGGTATAGATTCCAGATTTCCTTTGGACTTTGCATTATTCCAGAAAGTTATGTAAAACAGAATTTGGTGATGACATGTGCACACATTACTGCACGTTGTATTGTATTTAACTGCTTTTTAAGACAGGCTCTTGGTGCTAAAATTTCTCCTTTTATATATCAGATGTTTTTCCTGCTACTGCCTCCTAAGCCACTTTAGCCAAACTAGTTGTTGCCGTCTGTGCCCTAAGTATTTAAGCATAAATATTCAGATATCTCATTCTTCATAGAAACTGTAGGCTTCAAAGCTTGTGATTGTTTCATTTTTAGATTGACACAATGATAACACCTTAAATGTAATTGGATGTTTGCATTCTAATGTGTTAGCCTATGCTGTATGTTTAAGAATATCTTGCATTTATGCTAAGTTTTATTGTGATGATGATTATTATTATAAGTAGATCAGTTGTGGAATATTTGTGCCAAGTAGGAAGCACTATAAGAGTCAAGGACTGCTCTCTTTTATGAAAAAACAGTAACAAATTATCATGGTTTACTAGCTGCTGATCTGTACATGACTTATTTTTTAGTGCACATGTGCTGTCAAACCCTAAAATTCGCTAATATGTATGTTGTCAGCATTCAAGGGCTGTTGAGAAAAAAATTCAGAAGTATCTTTGATGCACTGATGAGAAATTGCAGTGCAGCTTCTATAGAAATATCATTATTTTGATCCAGCCAGCTTTTTGGCAATCAGATCATAGTGTGGTGAGCTGTATATGGCTGCCTGAAACCCAAGCTGTGTTCTCTGGCATGAACCCAAGCAGCCATAGAACAGTCTAAAGCCCACTCGTATATTTGTATGACTATCCTTAAATACATGTAGACTGAATCTATAATCCACAATTATGAGATTGATATGCATTTTCATAGTTCCCATTATTTTGCATTAATTTTTCCTCTCAAGTCAAATTTGCTCACACTAGTTAATGGACTTAATTTACTTGGACCATAACTCACTTCCAGGATGCATTCCTTGACTTACTGGATTTGAATTTGAGCACTAATAATGAAAGAGTGAATCTCTTTACTGTCAGTCCTGAGTAAGAAGAAAGAGCTGAAAAAACCTACCCTCCTTCCCCATCTGCAAAAATCATAAAAATTTGTGTACTTTTTCCATCTCCCCAACATTTGAGATGCTCTGATTCTTATTCCCATATACCATCGTGTGGCTGTGAGGTTTAAAGAACCTGAAGAGAATAGCAGTGTTCCCCTATAGCCTTTTTGTCCATATGCATCTCTCAAGTTGTCTTTCACACAGATGAGATTTATGCTGTGTTTTGCACAGCACGTGCCACAGTGGTGTCCTGGCTCTTGGCTGAGGATTGTTAGCATAACATTAACACAATCAGTACGCAGTAGTAGTTAAATATATTTATTAATTTGAGGTGAAACCACTTGTTTTTGAGGAAAGAGTTGCCTCAAGAGCTGTATGGCTTCCTCACTCCTGTTTATGTTGGTTAAAAGTAAATGTCATGAGGTTGTGAACTAAGTTTGTTCCAGCCAAGATTTGTCCATGTTGCAGGAGCAGATGTGGTGCACCCAGTGGCTGCAACTGAGGAACTGTTGCCTTTTCAATTTTCTTCCTCTAAAAAAGTAATAAAATTCAAACATTAGCTAGTTCTCCATACCAAATGTCCAAAAGTGCAAAGATATTAAGTGCTACATGTTTATAAACCTGGATCATGTTCCAGTGAAAGACATTGATTCTGGATGTTTTTGTTGTATAGGGAGATCCAGGCCCCATGGGCTTTCCAGGCCCCCCTGGGATCAAAGGCCAGAAGGTAAGATTCTGTTCTCATTTCCATATAACTCATCCTGACTCAAATCTGTGCCCGCCAGGTGGATGTCTGATGGTCAAGAGGTGAAAGAAGAACTTTAGGCTTGCACTTGGTACTGTGTATACTGTGTAAAACCTCCCCTTACAGCTAAATTGAGATCATCATAGCAGGATGTAAATCAAAGCTGTTTAGGTGGGTGTTCTCCAAAAGGCATGGCGTGCCCCTGTTCAGAGAGAAGTGCTACTAGGGAAGGTAGACTTACCTGGGAAATCAAACCATTTTAATTCAAGTGTGTTCAATTTCAGTATAGGTATATAATATAATACAGCATATAAAAGGTTTTTTCATGTATACTTCTGTATTGTGTATTTTGTAGTATAAAAAAAGATTTGGGATCATGAGCTCAGTATTTCTGCATTAGAATTATTTGTCTTTTTTCAAACCTGTGCCAGAATTGCTAAGATACAACTCAGGTGGAATGAATTCCTATTTTGTGTGTTATATAATGTGGTATTTTTAAGATGAGAAATTTCAGTTGCAATTTACTGCATTTAACAAATATATCAAAGTTATCACAGTCCCATGTATATGGGAAAGCATAAGGTAGACATAGTTTTGGAAGAGAACATCAAGGATGATGATGATGATAGAGGAAATGAGACTACCTTAAGAAAATGAGCAAAATAGACTGAGTGAATATAGTTTATGTGGAAGGAGAGGTCACCTGGCATAAATCCAGTAGGCTGCTCTGATTAATCAGGTGGTGAGAAACTGGTGACAAAAATCAACAAGCAAGATCAGAGAAAACTACTATTAAATGATGTCTTTGCAGAATATAGTTTGGTGTTGCAAGTATGATAGAAAAACATGGAGACCAGATATCACAGCAGAATTTTGAAGTAGTATTTGGCACTGAAGGCAGCTGCAAAAGGGTGGAATTGATTATTAGAAAGGTAGGCCCTGGTATTTTTTACTTTAATCTTTAACATAAGGAGAGAAATATTAATTAATTCTTAGCTCCTTTGACTCTAAGGAAAAATGGCATTGCAACAAAATTTATAGTCAGTAATGTTATGTTGTAGGGTGGCTTCATCCAACATTATCTTGATCTCAAAATGTTTGACAATTTTTTTTTACTATCTAGTCATTAATTTCTAGAATTGACCAAAACAAGTAAAAATGTGAGCAGAAAAGGAAGTTCTCATTAGCACCATGAAGATCATGGAAATTGATTTTGCTAAACGCATGGACCACTGTTCACTGAACTGAGAACATGCGTAGCTGTGACAAGAATTTGCATTGCCTCTGTTGAGAGTTAACCTAAAAGCCTGGACAGTAATAAGTTTTGTCGCTGTTGAGTACAGGCAACCTTAAGATTCTGCAAGTACCATGTTTTTGTTTAATCAGGTTTATAGGTTTGCTTTGAAAACAAAGTATTTTATGTTTAAAGGTTTTTAGATGGGAAGCAGCTGTCACTTGTTCTGAATTGAGGCTGGCATTTGGGGACAAGGAAATGAAAATCTTATGGGCATCATACTTTCTTCCTGCCACAAGAATTTGCTCCTTGTCTGATGGTTAGATTCTGTGGAGAATCATACTCACTTGATCACTGGAAATTTTACTCTCTGTTTCCATGTTGTGCACATGAGACACTAACTAGAACCATGTTTGAGACACAATCCAGGTCAAGCAGAAGCTAAGAATACCAGCTTTTAAACAGCACTACACCCATAAACAGTTAAAAATATTTCACACTTATTTTTTTTTAATGGAAAGCCCACAAGTAATTGTGTTTTAAATAATTGACTTTTAGATATTGCTTTTTGGTATTTGTAAATAGATAAACATGCTGTTAGCTCATTGTGATCTCAGAAATTATTTTCACAGGAGTGTGAGCTATGTAGCTGTGAAGTAAACCAGCTACAAGAAAGAAACTGCAGAAGAATCAAATACATCCTTTTTGCTTTGTACTCCAGCAGTGCTAAGAAATTATGTATTGATATATATTAAATTAAAATGTTATAAAATGAATTATATAATTACATAAAATAATATATTGTTAATTACAATAAAATCATGATAAATAAAATAAAATTATTGTATATAATAGAATGATATTATGATATGTTATATTTTGACATACAATATAGAATTGAATAAATAGCATATTTCCAATATTCTTTCTCATCCAGGTATGAAGAAAGATAGAAAAATTCTTACATATGAATTAATGGCATCCCATATTATTTATTTATTTATTTATTTATTTTTCATTTTTAAATCAGCACTCAAAACTTTCCTTATATCAGTCTGGAGACCTCATAGGGCAGAAGGCCCCTCTTTCCCTCTCCCCTAAATGGTCCCAGACTGTACAGAGGGGCAAGGACCTGTCCCTGAAAGGCAGAGCACTTGGGGCTGTGTTGGCAGCCAGGGGACAGCACTCCTGGGCCCGAGGCCATGGCAGAACATTAGAGTCATTGCAGTGCTGTGGGGTTATAGGTGCCTTGAAAGACAGTGGAAAAGAGTTCTACAGAGATTGGCTACAATTTTTGCTCTAGTTTATTCCTTGTATGTGACAGTAAATTGTGAGAACCCAGGTCTTTAAAATCCTGATAAAATTTGCATGCTGAAGTAGAGCACAGTAAGAAATGTGGAAGGAAAAAGCTTTGTTTCAACCTGAGAAAGGCTTCATATTTCATTTTGTCTTTACTTTGACATCACATAAAGGGAAGGCTGGTATGCACATTTCAAAAGCAGTATACTTACGTTAGTATCAGCATTATGCTATTTAGTGTTAGCTTTATGCTACTGAGTTCCTCCCAGTGCTTCCTTGAGCAGAAGGAAACTCCAGCCCTGTGAGAGAAAAGTAGCATTTCCATTCCTTGGGATATTTAGGCTGAGTTGCTAGGTGAAATCTTAGTTGTGGCATAAAGATCAACAAACAAGATAGAATGGAACTATTAAGGAAAAATAAAAGAAAGCCATTCTTTGATGGAACATTTTTTCAAAACTGGAAGCAGTACAGTGATGCTGTGGAACTGATAAGTAAGCATTGTGAGGACTTGTGACAGCACACGGGAGTCCATTTATTTGCTACGCTTACGTTCTCTCTTTTACAGGCTATGAGAACTTCTTGGCAGTCTAGTGGAGTTGCCAATGTTGTGCTAGATTTTAATTACAAATGCCTAGAAATTCTGGTAAAGCACAATGGGTAGCAGTAAAATGGAACGACTCAGCCTAAACAGCCCTTGCTGTCATATACAGACTGCTGTATACAGACTTCTTTCAGTCTGGGTCCCACTGTGCTGCACATGGTAGAAGTCAGACACTTAAACTTGCTACATTTTAGTTGGCAGTAAATATTTTTTCTCTCACGCAGACTAAATTATTCTCACAACTTGCTATGTTTTTGAAATGTGCTTGAAGTTTGTAATTGGAAGCTTCAAACCATTCTGTTCCACATTGAGCTTTTAAGTTAGAGAATTAATCTTCATTAGAATTTGGAAGGTAATTAATTTTTCAAACTGCTGCATGTGAACTTGTATTCTTATTCTTAATTTTCATCTTAGCTCAGAGTAAACTGCATCTTAATTATATGGGTATGCTCAAGAATACAAACTCAAGCTAATAATAAACTTAGAATAGAATTTTAAGAGGATTAGCTAAGTCTCAAGAAAAGAAACCTGTGTGTGAAAACTGTCTCTTTGGAATGGTACTCATTTTAGTAGCATGGTTTAGTTCTATTCCCAACCAGCACTGAGTTAGAATGAATTAAGGCCATGTTAGCTCTGGATAAAAATAAGGACATACTATTCTAAAATATGAGTTCAGAGCAGTTTTCCTCTGGCAGAAATAAAATGCTGTTGTGTAGCACACCAGAAATCAGTCCTTCATTTTTTGTGTCTGTCCACACAGGTGTTAATCAGCTAAAATGACCCACTTTGAAAAAAATTGTGGTAAACTTTTCTTTTGGCATTTCTGTGTATAACTTTCCTTTTTTTCTAGTACAAAATTCAGAAGGGGGTCTCTTCTAGCTATACCTACTTCAGTTATTTAAGTATAGAGAGAAGATAAAATTCTGTAATGGATAAAATTCATGAGATAAGGGATTGGCTGGGACTGTAAAAAATTGTAGTTTCCTGAGAAACTACAAAAAAGCTAAAGAGGAGTTACTGGTTTATGCTAAAATTGTCACCAAGCAAAAAAAATTTATCTTTTAATTTTGTATATGATAATAAAATTAATTTCATGCAGCAATATTGTTGTGGTCACACAGAAGCTTATCCGAAACTTTGGAATACCTGATCTGCTGAAATTGGTTTCAGAATTTCTTTTTATTACAGTGAATCTCAAGTCTCTACTGACTGATGAGTATCATCATGTTGCAAGGCAGACAGATGTTTAACATCAGCCAAGACACTCCTGCTGCTCACTCAATGTCCTTGAGTCCAAGTTTATGATAGATTTCTATCCAGAATAAGGATTGCTTTGGTCTTCTGTCTTTCAAGCTGTAGTTTTTGGACTTGTGTATTCCCAGCATCTCTTGCAAGGGATGTGGAGACCAGACACTTGGCTTCTGCATCAGTCATGCAACAGTCAAGCCTCCCTTCTAGGCCAGCTTGTCTGGATATGATTAGTCCAGTGTAAACATGTTCAAGAAGGTGTTTCCTCTTTCAAGTGCACTGATGGAGAAGGCAGACTCCAGCTCTATATTAATTCTTCTTTTTCTTTAAGAGTTAAAATATGCTTGAAAGGGTTGATGCACAGGGAGTGAAGTTTGAGTTTCATCTTTTTCTGTGGTTCCAGCACCACAGAGAAGATTTCTGGCATGAGGCTGTTTTCACTATCACTATAAATTCCATAGTGTAAGAGCCAAAATTTGTTCTATGTTAATTTTAAAAAGAGATGTTTTGTGTCCTGGAAGGTCTGTCTTTTCTGAGTGTGTCCTAGAACAGTCTGGGATGACCCTCTACACCTTTTCTCTGAACTGCCTTGTTCATAAAGGGCATTGTGATAAGGATTTGGAACAGGGAAATGCATGGTACAGAATCTGTGACAGCATCCCATGTATTCATTTGTTTAAAAGACCACAAGTCTGAAACTGCCTTTAAGCATACTGATGTCTTGAAATTGTCTGAACTGCCAAGTTTTCTTCTTTTCTCTAGCTCAGTTTTCATATGAGCTGCTAAATGTAAACCATGCTAATTCTGCAGGCAGACAAGTCTGGATGTTTTTCTTTGATAAAGAGAGAATAGAGTAGAAGAAGGTACATTTTGTTTGTTTAATTGTATTTAACACAGATCTCTTTCTCTGCCTACAGGGTCTCAAGGGTTACCTGGGGCTGCAAGGGCCACGGGGTGAGCAGGTAAGGGATGCAAGCACAGTGCACTGTACTCTGAGATGAAAAATTAAGATAGGAGAAAGTATCATCCATTATAAGTGTTCAATATAAGCAAGCTGTTAAACTGCTTAAGGAAATACTGGACAGGTTTTGAACCAGAATTCATATTGTGTAGAGATCAGTGTGGTAAAAAAGTAGTCTAAATGAAATGGAAAAACCAGCTCGTTTTTCAACTACCACACCAGCTGGGAGGATGTTGATGTAAAATTCTTACAAGAGGCACTTTTAAAAAGTCTACTGATTGAATGCATTTTTACATCTCCTAGCATGTAGGAAATGTAGTAGTTATTCAGTACTTTTTTAAGCTTCCTTGACAGTTCAGGAAGAAATCTGAATGTAATTTCAAAGACATCCAATTGCTAATATCTCTTGTTAGCCTTTATGAGGTTCTCAACAGCAGAGTAGATGGAAGGGGTCTCTGTTTGGATCACACTGAAAAGGAAATGGTGATGATAACTGATGGCAAACACCTGAAAGGAGATGAAAACTCAAGGACATAATTCACGACTTTCCTGAGTTTTATGCCCAAACTGTAACTGAATGAGTGGTGATTTTTATTACAGTCTCACAAGAAGTTTTCTGTGATGCCTGTAATCTATCAGTAAGATAGAAATAACTAGTGGAAGAAAAAAATGGTTGATTCTTAACATCAGAAGAAGAAGGTGGAGAGAACTGTATACATTTGTGATTTATCCAGTGCTATATTGACCTGATTCTGGAAGAAACAAAACAAAAATTGGCTTTGTAAAGACATGAGGATTTTTTAATGGAAAGTTTAATGTATTTGTCTGAAATACATCTAAGACCAGTGCAGTTACCTCATTTTAGTGATCTGCCTCCTATAGCCCTCCTGAACTATTTTTGAATTATGAAAATAAGGCATGCACTGTTGTATTTCACAAAAACTTAGACAATTTTTAAAGGATATGTGACTGAAACTGGCAGAGTTACTTATGTATGATGAGTCAGTTTTTGGGTGTTCAGTGTAGCTTGCTTAAAGAGTAATTTTTCCATGTGCTTAAGCTGTGTCATACAAGTAGATGTTAAAAGAGAAATAATAAAACAAACTTCAAACCATGACATTAAACATGTTTGTTGTTTATTTTCCTTCTCTTTCTTCCTTTTCCACTTAGGGAATTCCAGGAATGACTGGCAGTATTGGGGCAGTTGGTTACCCTGGCAGGCAGGTGCAGTAACTATACAAATGTCTTTGCATTTTATTATTTGTTTTTCTCATTTATTCTTTTCAAAAGTACCATATCTATCTCTTTTGAAACTACTAATTGTAAAAATGTATTTTTTTACATTGTGTAATTTTTCTTTGAAACAAATTTCTTACTCTGGTAGCGACCTAGAGGGAATGTTGAGTCTCATGGCTTTTAAACTTTGATGTGTTAGATGCAGGAATGCTGTTCCTTTCTGGAATATATAAATGGCATTACCAAAGTACTGAATGTCTGAATACTTTACAGTCCCTTCATAAACCTCATGTGGTTCTGTGTGGTTTATCTTCTTTGTATTTCAAGTCCAGAAGCAGTAGGAAACTGCCTGTTCCTCCTGATTTTTCACCAGTGTGTTTATTTCACTGCTGAAACTATTTCTTCAGTCCTTTAGGGAAAGGGAACTTAAAAGATTTGGTGTTTTTTTCCAATTGGGGTATTTTTTGAGAACCAATAAGCAGAAAGCAGCTTTCTTTAAATACCAGTACTTACATAAATATTGATTTATGTATAAAGTAACAGATACCTCAGTGCAGTTTTACAAATAAGATATAAAGTAGAAATACTCAGCATTTTCCTCATATAAAGGTATATGAGCCAAATTGACAACTGACTTTGTGGTTTTGTGTCTGCTTAAAGGGTGAATTTTACCAATACTTCAGTGTTTTGTTGGATTAAGTTTGTAATGGCTATATATTTTTAAGTTCCATTACAATATTTTATAGTGTAATGGATGATACCATTTTTTGTGTTGAATCATGTAAAATAGAGCATTTGGACCACATACAGAATTCTGACATTTGCTTGAATATAATTGAAATATGTCCAAATATAAAAGCTCATAAACAATCCTGTAAAATTATGTCACTGTAATGGCTGATCACTGTGTCTGGAAAAAAAATTTCTCCCAGAAGAAATAATTTTAACGTAATGGAAGTTACAGTCATGATCTGTGTTCAAACCACACATTAATGGGGGACCTTTCTGAACATGGTCCCAGGGGACTACTTGATGACACCTTCAATCTTAAAAAATTCAAGAATGTGTTGCCAGTTTACAGTTAACAAGTGCTGTTGCATTTATTTTACATAGAGCATATCTGGTTGTTTAAAATTAATTACAACCCCTGTCTTTTTGTGACAGGGCCTAGCTGGACCGGAAGGGAACCCAGGTCCTAAAGGAGTAAGAGTAAGTAAGCATCTTAAGCATTTTGATATACATGCCTATTTTTACCCATACAGTAGGTAAAAAAGGGGGTGTGGAATTTAATTCAGTTGTATGCCTGTAGAACCACTTTATAGAAGCTACAACGAGAAAATACAGAGTTTCTTTCAAAATATATGCAAGAGTTTATTTTTCCCACACTGAGCAGCATAGAGCAGTTTTCCGTGGTTGCCCTTCCTCTCACTTGCCTGCAGGAGGGAGAAGAAAGCAATGCTGGGTGGGTGAGGGCTGAGCGGATGTTTCAGGCCTGAAGCATTAGTTCCATAATGGAGGCTGTCAAGAAGGGAGACATATCTGATATTTGCAGTCTGTAACAACTACAGAAGTAGATAAAGGGAAACAGTCTTGTCACATAAAAACCACAAAAGGGATCCTGAGATTTTAGAATGATTTAGTCATAGTTATGTGTATCCCAGGCGCTGAAGGTTCTTAATGCTCTGCACATTCTAGGTTTGGTTTTGGTTATTCTTGGAAGCAAATTAGATTGTCTTTTATTCCTGGCTGGTTTGGGGTATTTGTGTGTGTGTGTCTGTGGGTGTGTGTGTATTTTTATGGTGCTCTTTCTCTCTTTCTTGGTGGTCTGGGTTTTGTTGAGGGTTGAGGGTTTATTGGTTTTTGGTTTGGTTTGATTTTTTTGGGGTGGGTGCTGTGTAATTTTGTTTTCTTTAAATAGGCACGTGAGCATGCCTATACATGCTTGTGCATGGATAAGTATTTCTTTAGACTGACTCTCACTACCAAGGACTAGGCACAGGTTTCCAGAAACTTTTATGTTTCTGGTTGTATCTAGGATCTGAAGGAGGCTTTTGCTGGGTGTTTTCAGGCCTTCAGCTCATGTACAGGTTGCTCAGCAGTGTATTGTGTTCTCAAGTATCTATTGATATAATCCTATTGTGTTGCAAGAGTTACTTTGTCTTGTTCTTTTAGTGTAGTTACGAGAAGCCTTTACCTGCAGCAGCTTCTTGAACACACGTCTGGGGGTTTTGGAATGGTTTTTTGGGTTTTTTTAATGACAGTTTTGATTACGGTGATGAGAAAAATTAGTTTGGCAGGATCAAGTGCCAACAGATATTGCACCCTCAGGGATTGTTTCTTTTATGTTTCTTCCGTTTATTTTTGTTCAGATTCTCATCTGCATTTTGACTTGTTCTCCCTTCAACAAACAAGACATAAGTGATCCCAGTCCCTTTCCTAAAAGTTACTGCTTCTCTGTTTACACAAAGCTAAAAATGGCCAATGTGTGACTAATTTTAGGGAAAAACACCTCAAGGCTAAATCTTGTGTATGAATTCTAAAAGTAATTTCCAGTAAAAACGATGACAGCCCTCTTGACACGTACTCCTGTGCCATGGAGGTGTATAGCAACATGGTATGAAGCATTTTTAGAGCTTTAGGTTTAAAATATTCCTGTAATCAATCTGTGCTCTGTTTCTCAGCTGTTTTAACTGTAGAAAGTAGATGTGCCTTTGTTTTCCTTACTTTTGTTAGGGCTGGATGACAGGGTAGGCACCATCTTCCATAATTAAAAAAAAAAATAAAAAAAATCAATCCCCATGAAATTAAACCATTACTACTGGAGATATATGAAAGCAAGTAATTAAATTTTAGTAACTAATTTAATATTTTTATTCCAATCTCAGTTTGAATCTGGTAGTGCAGCATCCATTTCTCCATACAACTGAGGAATAGTGGGAGAGAAAAGCATTGTGACTGAACTATAAGAAAAACATTCTGCTTATAAATGTTTTTCTTGTATGAACTCTTACATATAGCAGTGATCACACGGTGTTATTAAATATGAGAACTTCTTTTCCAATGGAGTTTCTGAATAAGGTTAATTTAATAAAAAAGTTGCTGATTTCATCTGTTCAAACAAATAATACATCTGATGCAACCATGTCTTATTAGAAGTACTTCTAATATTAACTTAGTACTTCTTCATTAACTGATTCTGTACCCTTATAACAGAAAACTGTTTTTGCTGTTGGTTGGAGAGTAAATCTCAGTCACATTTAAATTTCTAGAGCTTCACTGTTAGTTTCAAATGAGCCTGAATTTAATCTCTGTGTCATGTTCCCATAGCTGCCATATACTGAGGGACAAGCAGCCTTGAAATCAAGCCTTGTTCTTATGTTTTTAGGGTTTCATTGGACCTCCAGGTGTGGCAGGACAGCCAGGACCTGAAGGAGAAAGGGTATGGAACATTAATGAAATGTTGATGTTTGTGTGGTAATGCAGTGTCTGTTAGAATGGGAGGAAATGTACAAGGTTTATTGATTCATTTAAATATTTTTTGGCTAAAAATAAAACTGATGTGAGGAAAATAAGATGAATAGGTCATATTCAGTCTAATCAATGAAATGTCCTGGTGCTAAAGAAAAATAGGAGCAGCTGTGAAGTATTATTTTACTTTAATCTGCAAGGATTAGGGTTATTTTTTTTTTCTTCAGCAAAGTGTGAATGAATATTTCTCATTCAAGCAATTTCTTTTTGATGATTTGTATTTGTTTCTTGTTAGATGTTCTTTACAGTAGAACCAGCAATGGAAGTGTTAATCTCTATCTGTGCTTGAGCTTTCTCTTACTGCACTTGAGCAAAAAGGCTGTCTGGACATGTACTGTGATGAAAGCAGAACAAGGCCTTTTTTCTCAGTTATTGTGATATTGCCACAGTAATGACAAGCAAAGTTTGTGTTTCTGCTGTAGGACATTGTCCTGATAATACTTTGCTCAATTCTTTTTTTAATGTTGCTTCTTACACTGTGTTTTTCCCATCAAATGTAGGTTTAATTACTTTAAGTATTGAAGAAATGAAAACCTACTTATGATGGGTAATTTCTTTTTCAGGGTATCCCAGGCCTCCATGGAAAAAGAGGTCCTAAAGGGAGACAGGTAAAGCTTCTAATACTTGTTACAATTCCTGCTGCCAGTGTAAAGCCACCTGGAATTAACTCCAGCTTTAATCAGCTGAAAACTTAGTTTTAAGTTTTCTCCATAGATGACTTTCTATTGCTTTCAGTTAGTACTTTTCAGAACTGCAGATTCTGTGCAGGTTATAAGTGCTAGATGTTTTGAAGTGTGGAAGGCTTATCACTATGAGCCTTGTGGCAGGTTACTGGTGTCAGCTATGAGGAGGGTTAGAAAGTGACAGAAACACATAAATATATTCCATGAAATTGCTGCTAGCACAAGGTGCAGATACGATGCAAGCTTCATAAGTCTGGTGTTGGTTTGGATGAAAATCAACTTCTTCTAATGTCTGACATTTCTGGACTGTTGTAAATTAATGCTGTCCTCTACTCAACATATATTTCTACAGCTGAGAATAAACACAAATCTGCCAAGTATACATTATCGAGGTTTACATATTTCCTGTGGTGTCTTCAATGTCAAATGTTTTGTTTTCTGTTGCAACCATAATATTTTAGGTCTTTGAAGCTATCCAGGAGTTTCCTGTTTTAACTTTCTTGTGGTTTGAGATTGGAAAACACCATGGGGTTCTCCAGCTGTGTAGTCAGTTGTGCTCAGCAGTTCAGATGATTTTCATCTACCATGTTGAACAAATTTGTCCAGCAGTAGTATGATTATCATTATTTGGCCCCTGATGTATTCTATGAAAGTAGTAGAGGATTTTGTTTCATTGTTTTGTTTTCTGTGTGATCTAACACCAGCCAAAAAAGTCACTAGCCTACAAGAATTGCTTTAATATAAAGAAAGACAAGCAAAATTACAGTAAGTCTATGGACTGCTCTTTCTGAAGCTGCCGTGAGACCATATTGTAGTTGTCATATAACTGGGCTGAGATGCCTCCTTTTGCATCTGAGTGCTGGGCAGGAAGGGCTCTGTGCCATCAGTCCCGCGCAGAAGTTGTCAATGTCTTCTGCCAGTGAGTCACATGCAGGATTTACAAAGGAGGAGAACCTGGATGGGAATCAAAGGTTCAGTGTGAAATAGGAAGTGTAGTGACAGCAGGGTACACTGAAATGTGTTTAGCCTTCTACTGTCAGTCTCTGTGGCAGGTTTCACTGGGCTTCTGCCTGCCAGTGTGGTGGTTGGTGTAGTATTTGTCCCAGTCCATAGCAGTCAGTTGGTGCTGTGTGTGCTGTGGTAAGCAGTTATTTTCCATTTACAGTAAGAGCAGAGCTTCTGTCAGTGCCAGACTGTGTTTTGTAAGGACTTCTATTTGTATAAAAAATATAATCCTCTGTTCAGAGAGGATTCACATAGGTGGGAGAGCACCAAAAGCACCTCTGCAGAATGTCTGTGATTACCTTCATTCAGTACTGACTTCTTTGTACTGCTGTAATTTCCTCAATGCCAAGGTCCATTCCAGTTCCCTTCTGTGATCTATAAAGTCCTTACTTGACTAAAGGCTACTAATGTGGAGACCAGCCAGGAGAGCAATCACATGGGAACCTGGCTTGAAGTACTTCACTGCATCACAAGCTTAGAGAAGACGTGTTATTTTAAGCCCCAAAACAATGATAGCTGTAATGACAAAGCTTTTTTGGCATAGTGCCCTGGAGTTAACAATACTTCGGGGCAGGGTGCTGTCACTAAAATAAATTTGGCATAGGAATTCTACAGTGCCTGAAGTCAGGGTCCTTACCTTTTTTTCCAGGATGCAACTTATTTTTTTGGGCAAAACTGTCCCTAATAATACTTGAGAAAATAAAAACCCTGTCTGACTGACAGAGGTCTTTTTAAAAGAAATCAGATCCCAACTATAATCTCATTTTTGGAAAGTGATTTTAAAGTACAGAAGAAGTGGATCATACAAGGGATTGTAAACATTTATAATTGACAAAATACTGCTACTCTGTAAGTTTATTGAACGGTTGTTCATATTTGTAACATTTCTGGCATATTTGAAATGGAACAAAATATTCAATTGCCAGAATCTATAGAGTGAGGATTTGTTAGAATTTTATATTTGTTTTGCATACAATATCATTTTAAGAAAATATTTTGTGGTAGAAGTATATGTGTTCAATTTCTTTCTGTTATATCATCATAATATGAAATTAGGCAAGTTCTGCAGTATTTTTAATCCATTTTCTATCCTGTTAGCATGATGCATTTTGCTTTTATTTGTGGGAAGATTTTTACAGTTTTCTTCTGTCTGTGATTAGTTAAAACCAGTTGTCAATGTGTCAGAACAGACCTTGTAAATTTTACCAAGGATTTAGTAATCAAGTCCACTGTAACAGTAAAAACAGTTCAGATTCTGTTTTATATTAAAGTTATGAATAATCATCCTTTGTATGCTTAATAATAATGTTAAATGATAATATTGATTTAATAAAACAGTTGTTGCACAGTAGTATTATTATATTGCTTCCAGTTTTATACTTCTGTGACTGCTCATTTTGCTTATATTTTTTGTACTTACTAAAATTTTTCAGTATCAGTTCAAAGACACGTGCTGTTGAGAATGTGATTATAATGACTGTGGGTGACCTGTCACTTTTATAACTCTTGCTATGCTGGGATTGTGCTGCATCATTTGTGATTCTGTGTGGTTGGTAAAACTGTCCCATTTCATCCTTCATTTTCCCATTGAGGTCTCATTTGTGAGATTCAAAAAAATATACATGTGGTCTATGACAATTCTGCCTCTTCCAACATGTACCAATGGTAGGCAGTACAACCAAAATATGCTGTTTAGGAAAGGGTCATAAATTAATCTTCTAATCATAAATTCATCCTATTAATTTGTAGCTTTTAACAACATAGTCACTCTCAAATATCCATTTTGCATATGTAAAATTTTACACTGCATTTTCAGAGCTAGGAAAAAAATTACCAAAGGTGCACAACCCTAAGAGTCAATTAAATCTGCTTTATTGACCATTCCCTAAGAATCTCTACTTTTCAAGTGATAAAGTGATAAAAATGTGAATACCTGTATTGTCAGATCTTACAACTATAGATTCTTATTTGTGAGTTCTGTGATCAGATGCTGAACAAGATATTAATTCCTTATGAGAGGAATTCCTGTGTTTAGCTTTTCTGAATTAACGGGGAAAGCAGAAAAAAAAAGTCCATCTAAAATCAACCCAAAATATGCTACAGAAGGCATGTCTCTGCTTCACATTATCATGCATGATGATGAGGATTAATAGCTATTCAGTTGTTTCAACATATTTTAGCAGTGTACATGCATGTATATATATGCATAAAACTTTGCCTTGATTTTTATAAAAGTTTGGCTTGTTATTAAAGCCAAATATGGCTTAAGCAGTGCTTTAACTACTTTGATTTATGATATGATTTTTCCATCTCTTTGAGGCACTTCTATGTTGTCTTCCTGACTACTGTTGGAATACTATTGGATGATGATGTATATCCCCCATTCCATTAAGGGAAGTCACTGCTGTAGCAAGTCCTGAGCTGGACAGCTGTGTGGATACCCTCCAAACAAAGTAGCTTAAAAAGGCCAAATGAATTGTACCTTTGACCTGCAGCAGGTTTGAACATGGTCTTACAGAGGTGAAAGGTTAATGCCTTAAAGTACTGTTCCTGATACACATGGAGAGGTAAAAAGATACTGAAACACTGAAAAGACAAAGAGCATTTCACATAAAAATTATTGTAAGGATGGGATGTGCCCCTTTTTCCATGGATATGGATTAATAATGCTCAGGTTCTTTGTGGCTGATTTCTTGAGGTCAGTGCATCTCTCCATTATCTCAGTACTCTAATAATACTGTGGGACATTTTTCATTTCCAAGAAAAGTCTCTTGGTTGGGTTTGAGTGCCATAGCTTGGATTTTTCCAGGTAGAAGCCCTTTCCAGCTTACTATTTTGCAATTTTTCTGGTGAACTCCTAGCCTTAGACTCTGGTTCAGAAATTATTTTGACTACTCTGTAGATCTGCACTACCTCACTTCTCTTAATTTCATACAGTGAATACAAGGCAATCATGAAAATATTTCCTGGTACTGCTTCAAACTAATAGCATGATATTCTAGTTAGCTACATGTGGGTCTTCCAGTAAAATAGTGAGATCTGCCTAGCAATACTCAACTGTTAAAAATTAATTAAAAAACCTCTCACACCACCCTCACACCCTTACCCCCCTGCTAAAAAACCCAAACAAAACATCAAATCTGTTATCCCCAGCAACTTATGTGCTTCTGCAGTGGGCAACATCTGAAAGAAGTAAAGCAATTTTCAAAACCCTAACAGGAAGGAAGGAAGATTAGAGCCAATAAAGTGAAGGAATTCCATTCCATTTTCTTTCTGAAGCAAGAAATGGAAATTCTGTTTTAAACTTCGATGCTTGACTTAGCAAATCAGATTTCTTTCCTGTTCTTATAATCTAGTCTCTGAAGTCAAAACTCTAATAAAATAAATGAGGTTTTACTATGTCTTGAGTTATTGTTTCAGTGTCTAGATGCAGACTAAAGAAAGTGTCCACATTGTTTAGAAAGATGAAAATTTTGATTTCTAATGAATATGAGATCTCATACTGAGATGCCAACTATTAGTATTTGGAGGTAAGTAAGGAAGGACAAATGTTTTAGTGAATGTTGAAGCTATCAGGATGAGAATTGAGTTAAAAATAAGAAATAGGAAACAATTCAAGTAATACTTTAATATAGCTCTCAAAGTAATTCAGTTGTCTGCTTTTTCCATATGTTTCCATTCTGTATAGTTGTATCATTTTGGGTTTATGACTTATGAATTCCCCAAACCTATAGGGATTCAATGTTCAGGCCACCTTTCATGTCTTGAATAATGAAGAACAGGTATTTTTTTATTCTGCTTTAGGGTTTTCCAGGTGACTTTGGAAATAGAGGCCCCCCTGGTCCAGATGGAAGTCCTGTAAGTATTGAATTGTGTGTTGAACAACATGATAAAATTTGTAAAACTCAATAGTAACTCATCTCCAAAATTAAAGGAGACTTTTCCTTCAAAAGAAATGTCTTGAAGTCCATAGGCAAATTTTGGACTGTTAATTTTCCAATGCAAATTTCTAGGAAAATACTATAATAAGTATATAAAAGAGGAATAAAATATTCAGAAAGCTGCCGAGAGAACACATTTTCTACTGCTGCATATGCTGACTACCTTGAGAATCAGATCTCTTACTGTCCTCATTGCATTACTGATGACTGCTCTGTCTTCAAAAATTCTTGCATTAGATATGACTCTGTTGTTTATTTAAACCATTATTCTAAGATCACCTTAACAAAATAGGATTCTGCCTGTATGTAAAACCCCAGCTTTAGTGTGCTTGTGCATTTGATAGTTGATTTCATCCTTTGAACTGGAACTAAACACAATTATGCTAGCATGTCATTTGGTGCATTGTAATCAGTGTGATAACAGCTTTGTCCTTGGCAGTGTGTGCCCTTCCAGTGTGGTGTTCAGCCTGTGGCACAGTCACATCACTGCACAGGCTGCCCTCAAATGAGCTTTGCTGTCTTTCTCTATTTGTAGGGAAACTCTGGCTGCAAACTCCAGACTCAGGTTTCCTTTGGTGTCAGAAACCAGTGAAAGGCTTTGGGCAAGAGAAAAGAACAGCAATAAATGCTGGATAAATGAGCAGCTGATTTAAATCATCTTGTATTGTTGGATGCTCCTTGGGAAATTATCAGCTTGCATCTAAAGATTTTTCTGATATGGCATGGAGTTATCAGCTAGACAGTTTCTCTATTTTTTGAAGGTCTGCCTTGACAGCCATGTTAGAAACTTGTTTTAGAAAGCTTACATGAATTTTGCTGGTAGGTTATCAATGTTTCTTGTCAACATTAAGGAACACAGGAAAAAAATTCTTATGCATTTGTGGTCCCTAAGGCAAAGCTTCCCTTGTTGGAATATCAGGTGGTATCAGTGTGGTTTTCATCTTGGAAACCCACTGAGGGGTTGAGTGTCACCAACTGCTTTGCAAATGATATTAAAAGGTGAGTTCTTCCTTCGCCTCCTCATGTTCCCAAGTCTCCTTCCATTCCTGATAAAGCAGACATTGTCTTCCTGCAAGATCTGCAGAACAGTACTTTAATAGAAACAAGCTCAGAAAGCCTGGATCTGAAATTACAGACTTGCACGTTACAAAGAAGCCTGTTTTACTGTGAGCATTTGCAAACAAGTTCCATCTAATCTGCCAAGACAGCTGCTGATCTTACTGCCTTCTTTGACAGGCAGCAACCCCTCTCCCCTCCTCCCCCAGAGCTCACCCTCCAGGGCTTGTTCAGGCAAGGGGCCAGTGCTGCAGCTGCAGGGGTCTGCAGAGCTAATGGCATATTTACAGAGCCTCTCTGTGAGCTGGCACTGGAGACCAGGGGCTGCCTGAGGAGGCCTGTGGCAGCAGGAACTTGAAGGGAAGACATTTCTTCCTATGTGCTGACTTGACACTAATGACATTTGTCTCCATGCCTAATTTCTTCTGCTTAACTGACTAATGGCATCCTTCATTTCCACAACACCCTCTCAATTCTCTGAGGATGTCAGTCTGCCTTGGAGGATGTTGCTGGAGCATTCAGCTTCCCCTGTGGATAGTTTAGAGCAGGTTGGAGAGAGTGTGTAGGCACCTGAGGAGGGAGGAGAGCACAAAGGTGTCCTCTGTGCCATGTCCAGCAGCCATGCCCAGTTGGGCACTTTCAGAATGGCCTTAGGTTTGCTTGCATAAAACTTCCCTTCCCTGTGGGTGCCAACAGGCTGCAGTGGGCCCTGTGTATGTCATGCACTGGCCAGCAGGTGCCAGGCGTTGGGACACCTTGCATGAGACAAGGTGATCTGCAGGGCTACAATACCTGTTTCACACAGGGCAAAGAAATTTAGCAACAATTTTTGGCAGTGTTTCAGCCTCTTCTGAGTTAAGCTGTGGCAGAGGCAGTAGTGGAGTACTAAGTGTATTTCTCTAAACATTGATAAGCTGTCACTCTTTGGAAACTCTTTAAAAATCAAAACCGACTTGCTTTGTAGATTACTTTTATCTTCTCAATGGGATTTCTTTCTAAATGGTAAAATTCAGATAATCTAAGATTAACTTTCTTTAAAGGGAATTGTTGGTGGTGTTGGTCCTCCTGGATTTCCAGGACTAAGAGTGAGTATACTTTTATTACTTACTTTTATGTGGCTGCATTAGAGCTTTTGTCTTGTGTGTTTGAAATAATAAAAACAATTAGGAACAATTAGGAAAATTCAAGGATTTAAACAGCTTATGTTTTAGACAGCCATGATTTTAAATAATGTCACTCTACAAAAGTGCTATAATGTTGTCAGCATGGAGCATTTCTGTACTTGCTGTGGATTTGAATGTTTGTTTCTGATCCAGTTTGGTTTTTTTTTATTTTAAATTACCAAGTTTGCTAGTTTATAGCACTAAAGCCAGTGTGAAGGGTGCAATGTTTTCAAACATTTTAAGGACAATAGTCCTCACTGGTTCCTGAATATGGCTACCAAATTCAAAGCAGATTTTCTAAGACAAATTACTTTATCACATTTACAATACCATATTAATTTATATATATATATATATATAGAGTATAAGGCTGTGATGCTTACTTTGGAGTTGCACGCAGTAGTTGTACCTATCAACTGTGCCAGAGAAGCTCTGTGGGTGCTACAGAAGGTGGGAAAGACTGTCATTCTGAATAATCTCACTCCCTTGTTTCTTTTAATTCTTGGCTTTACTCATAGAGGACCTCTGATTCTTGATGTTGTCTCAGTCATGTCTGGCTACACAGCCATGTTCTTAACAAGGAGAAATAATAAGTGTTTGCTGTTGAATTAAGGAAGTGTTTACTTTGTGGGTTTTTTTGATATCTACAGATCTGAAACATTCTTGATAAGTTTGTACTTTACAGTGATGGTCATCTCACTTTTCCTTTGAAGCACAGCAGTTGAGTTCAGTTGTTACTCTTTCTAATTATTTGTTCATAACAAAAAAGGATTCCTGTAATCATCCTTTGCTGCCTGATTAGGATTATTATGGCATTGCTATAGTGAAAACAAAAGCTTGGTCGAGAAACCTCTGTAGCTTCCAGCCTTCATCATGCAAACATGATTTTCTGTGCTCTTGTCAGTTGACAGAGTCAGGCCAATTGACGCTCTTGTGAAACTGGAACTTGCACTCTTGGGAATTTGCTTAGAATTGTGGCTTGCTTTTCTCTCTTACATGACTGTCTTTGGAATTTAATCTCAAAGACTTTTATAATTGTACAGATGTACCTGAGGTTTTTTAAAAAAGCCTACTATATGTCACTTCCAGAAAGTTACTGTTCCTGATTATTTTGACTAAAACTTCACTGTTTAGCCCTACCTAGAGTTCACGAGCATAAATGTTTGCAGGATCAAAGCTGCACGTGCCTTCTTGCTGAGTTGCAATCACTTAGAGAGAGATTGAGTGGTTTTTGTGAAATAGAGAAATCATATTCAGAGTTTCTTTACAAGGGACCATTGCACTCTCTAATCTGTAGCAGAATTTCACCAGGACCCTGGGGGAGTTTCAGGTGACCCCAGCATCTGCAGGTACAGCCCGTGTGGCGCAGCCCTGTTCCTCAGCCACCTCTGCTCTCTAAATGGGTCTGTGCTCCCTGGCCTCAGCTTCCTCTTGTCCAGGCAGATGCTAATTGTCATCCAAAACTGACTAAAGAGCTACAATCCTCAGTGTTTGCTTTAGAATACTTAGTCAATCATAATACATTATACTACTACAAGATGCAGTATTGAGCATGAGATTAAATAAATTTTTCTGGCAGAATCCAAGAGTATCAATTCAAGTAGCTTGTCCAGCCAAGCTGTGTGCAGTGTCAAGAGTTATATTTTTCTCTTTGTTCATGAGAACAATGGCAAAATGAGCAGCAACAGCAAGCTGAGTCCAGTAATTCCTTCCATCTATGATTTTTTTCAATATACAAAGCTGTTGCCAAGTTCAGAGCTTTGGCTGGATGAACAGTCATTCTTTCAAGACTTAGCAAGACCATGAGTTTTAATAAGATGAAGAGTTTCAGAAAATTTTCTGCTAGATACCTGAATTAGTTTTTCTTTTTAATTTCTTTTTCCTTTTAAAAACCCACCTAATACTAGGAAAACATTAATTTTCCTTTTCTGGTATTTTTATCTTTTTGACTGGAAGAAGGAATTTGCTTTTAGTTTCACTTGTCACGTAGAAATGTTGGAAAAAGGCACGCTTCATGTATCTGCAGGTTTTATTGATCAGCAAGTTTTATCCAAAGTGATAAGCATACGTTAACATATAGCACGGCTGTTGTAGGTGGAGAAAGATTTAAAAACCTGACAGAATAACTAATTCAGTTTTAATAAATTTAATTCAATAAATTAAGTTTAAATGAAAAAGTAATACTTTTTCAGTTTTATTTTTGTGTAGTTTCAGTTCTTTGCTGTTAATTAAATCACACAATGTATCTGGAGACTATGAGAGGTGTTTAATGAACCTGAATGTTTTAAAGCTGTTTTGGAATTTCTTCCTGTTGCTATTGTAAGCCAAATTTCCCAGTTCAGTATCCCTCTGTGGATTTCCAATCAATGCTGTTGTTACCTGCATTTCAACTTTCAGTATCATTACTGCATAAATGCCTTGCTGAACTAGAATATGTAGCACACATCTGAGACAGCAACATAAGCAATTTGCTTGATCAGCTAGCATGACAGAATATATAATTTAAGCAGTCATGAAAAGCTAAAGCAATGTGGAGTGGCAATTTTCTTGGGAGCTCTACCAAGCACCATTAAGACACTAAGTGATTGGTCTTGCTTTTTCTTCACTGAGCCTTAAGTCTGATGGTGGCTGAAGAAAAATGTGGTTGCTAACATTGCTGAAAGAGTCTCCAGAGAATAATGAATGTGTGCTGAACTGGAAATGCATAGATGTCCATCTCATCTTTTCCATATCACTCTCAGCAAGTGGCAAAAAATTTCTTTATTCATATGTGTTGTTAAATTCTTGCATAGCCATAGTGATATAACATTGCCCTTTTGGGGTTTTTGTCCCCTGAGGTTGAATAGGCAGCAAGTACACAGACTTCTCCCTTTGTAATATAGTTTTAACTATTCTAGGTCAGGTTTTATGTTTAGCTCATGCTTTTTCATTAATATTGTTGCTGTGCTGATCTGCTGATCTTTAAAGGTTCTTAAATTCTTTAAAGATTCCTAATTTTTCGTGATTCAGGTTTTTTTATTTCCTGTTATAAAACTAAATAAAACTGCCTAAATAAATCCCAAATAAATAATGTAATAAGGACTCTGAAGGTGCATTAGAACAGAAAAGGTTAGCATGCCCATCAGAATGTAGGGCTGATTTTGCATGCTTGGAATTTAGAGTAGCATCTCTCTTTTTTTAATTTTTTTAAAAATTTTTTCTTTTAATTCATAGAAGTCACTGATAGATGAGAAATTGAATAAAAAGGCCATTAAAAAGGCTGATTTTCATGGTCCTACTCATCATAGAAAAACTTCTTTAAGCCAAATTTGATGCCCACAGAGAAGTGCTGTGCCTAAGGACAGCAGCAATGGCCACTGAATGTGCAACTGCGGTACAAAAGAAAGCTCCCTTAATTTACATTGCCAAATCTGTGCACTGTGATCTTCTCTTGAATTTGTAATCTACAGGAGAAGAGGAGAAGTTTTGTTTCTCATGTTTCTGCTGATGATGTTGGGAACTGTAAACGTGGAGGAATCATGACACTGATACTTTTTTTTGCCCTAAGAAATTAACCTAAAAAAATATTTTTGTTTCTCTCTGTGATGCACAAAAATGCCACATTCTGTTAGGAGTCTTTAAGTTACTCCATTTCACCAAATGCAGTCACCTTTCTTGCTGTTTGATAGGGAGACATTGGGCCAGCAGGACCGAGTGGACCATCAGGAATTCCAGGGCCCATGGTATGGTATTTAATCATCCCACAGCCAAGTGCCTATGCTGCTTTCCAGATTATAGTCAAGCACTGGATTTATGTTTTCTTTATTTTAACAGGGTTTCCCAGGGAGTGTGGGACAGCCTGGAATGAAAGGTGATAAGGTGATTTAAATATTTTCATTATCTTGGAGATACAGCTCTTTCAGGCTTCCTTCACTAGAACTTGAGTGTAATACCTAACAAAGTCCCTTCCCTTTTTCCTTTTGATTTCTTTTGTCTTCTGACTTTTATTTTTTAAATTTATGTCAGACACATGATCTGGTACTTTAGTCCAAACTTTTTCTGAACAGAACACTAACTATTGAACATCGTACTATCCAGTCTGGGTCTTTAGACTTTCCTGGAAGAGGTATTTCAGTGCAACACCTTGCATTGTCAAAGATCTGTGTTAAATTTAAATTGTGAACATTGAATTCATCTTTCTTATTCTCTGTTTCTGAAAACGACCCCGCTTAAAGCCACATACATATGTCTGTATAAAATTATATGTTGTTTAGGGTGAACATGGCCTTGCAGGAGAGCCAGGAGATCAGGGCTACCCAGGAGACAAGGTAAGTTATAATTGCATTGTTGTACAAAATTATCCAATTTCAGCAACTTCATCAGGCTTATGAGTCTCTTGAAATGCAGCAGGTTGTATGAAAGTAGAATGCAGGAGTAATACTTTCTGGATATCACTGTATTAACATATTTAAAAGAAATTCTGTGCTAATTAAAACTCAGCTATGGAAAGTGTGCACAAAGACAAGTATAGGGCACAAGAAGAATTCTGGCAGCTGTGTGTATGGAGATGCATCAAACAAGGATTATGGTGTGATCTCAGTCTTTCTAAGGAACTGTTGTAAAAGGTATTTTTCCCTTGACCCTGGAGGTTCATCTGCAGCTCACCTGGACCTACTGTGTTTGGCAGCAGCACACAGTCTGGCATGCTCCTTCCCATCATCAAACTGAGATAAATAAGGATCTTCTTTCCTGTTTGGCTAGTACATCAGAAGTCACTGAAACAGTACATCCTGTGAGAACTCTTTTGATGAAAGCTGAATGTTAGAAGATAGTTTTCAACCTGCAGAATTCTTTTGAAACCAGTTTCTGGTGTAAAAATATAGCAATTTATTACTTCCAACATAACACAACAATTAATTTTCATGTGTATTTAATAGCTTTCTTTTTTCAGGGTGCTCTTGGTTTACCAGGACCCCCAGGGATAAGAGGAAAACCAGGACCCCCAGTAAGTTTACACATCAAATTTTGCTCTCATTATATCACTGTGTGTTGTTGATATTTGATATTTGATACTACTGTTGGTATTTGATAATTTTGTGTGATTGTTATGTTCACAGTGCATACAATCTCCTAGAAGTGACTTAATTCAAAACGCATAAAGAATAAGTTCTAAGCTGCTTTTATTTCTAGTGATTGATGTTAATGAGTGAGTCACATCCTATAATGTGAGACTTCATTACAAAGATCAGTATATGTGTCAAATTTTAATAGAGTGCTTAGGATATTAGATATTCTGTGCCAGTCACTGTGCAGGGAAATGGACATGTAGGTAATATTTGAAACAAATCCACTGAGAGCTTTGGGAACTTCCAGATGACCATTTGGACTAGATGGATTTGGAGGGAATGTGTGAGATCTCATTAATAATGGTCAGTCATTTCTCACAGGGATGGGAGTAGTCATGAATTCCTGTATTTAGTGATTTTTAGCAGCTTTAAAGGCATCTGTGCACTGCTGCCACTTCTGCTGCATTTTTAAACGTTGAGGTGGAAAAGGCATACTGCACAGGGTTACCTGGCTTTTCCTCACCTATTTTTAATGCTAATATCTGTCTCTTTTCAATACATAATTGAAAGCTGCCATTACTCACTCCAGCATCAATTTTCTTATGTACAATCAAGCCAATAAGTAATAAACCTACTTAGACCTCATGAATGGCATGGGCCTTTAAATTCAGTAACAAACACTTTCCTTGTCCCATAGAATTTACAGTATAAACACTGAGCCTGCAATAAACTTATGCAAATTTGCTTAAGCTTAGATGGGGAAAATCATAGTTTTTACTTTTAAAAGTACAATATTTTTTATTTTAAGATAAGCATGTGAATCAGCCTATTCCTGAAAGAGTTCAGGATTTTTAAGCAGAAGCTTACATGTCCAAGCTTGTGACTTATGTTAAATTAAGCTATGAGAACTCTGTCCTGCAAGTAATAGAAATTTACCTTTGTAGAATAAATTTACAATGAAGTCATTCCTGTTAAAACTTAGAGAAACGTTTCCCAGTCAGACCTTAAGTTTACTCAAGTGACATCCAGTTATGGTGGCAGAAAGCTTGTGAAAATGTGGAAGAACAGATATATCTTAGAGAAATCAGAACAGATATAACTTAGAGATATTTGGCCCATTTTTAGATGGATTGAAATTTGTGTATAATGGAGTTACCATTACATGTGAATAGGGCCTATTTTATTGTTATTAATCACAAAACTGTCATGTCTTTGGCTATGACTTAAAATAATGTAAGTGTGTAAACCAATATCCATAACCGTTATTTTTCTGAACATTTAAATAATATGTAGTTTTTATTGTGAAAACAGCTATATATTTAAAGGGGTTTTTATATGCTTCCTCCCAAAACTCCTAATTTTCTCTGTCCTAAACTAATTTGAATTTTTTTTGTTGGGACTTCAAAGAGATATGAAAAGCTAGTTTTAATAGTGTCCAAAGAGAAGCAGGTATAAAATTTCCTATTTAGTGAAAATGTCATCTCAACATTTCTGTTGGCCTTTTTGTTAATAAATGTTCTTAATATCTTCATAACCATTTGTTGTTGAAAATAAATTATCATCAGAAATCTTAACTGTTTGGATTTTTTTTAGGGGAAAATTGGAGAACCTGGACCCCGTGGACCATTGGGTCCTCAAGGACCTGAGGTAAGAAGTTGCTTGATAGCAGTAAAATTGAATGTTGGCTCTAAGTTATGAAAAAAAGAGGTAAATGAGTTTGCTTCATAAAAGACTGTTTTCTTAGTTGAATTAGGAAAATCTTTTTATTCAGTCATTTTTGATGAATTCATTCTCCTCCTTAAAGTACAAAAGCTCATAATTTTTTTCTGCAAAATGTTAATGTGCAGGATCTTCGAATACAAAGTAGTTCTTCATTTGCTTTTGTGATTAGGATTTGCTGTCTCTCGAGTCCTGTTGTTATGGGGTACACCTGGAATGAGACTCACATGATTTCTCAGGCACACTTCCATTTGTAAATACTGAAACATGTTTACAAATGGGATTTTTCATTTTCCAAGCCAAGGCTGCATATTTATCACATACAAGAAACACAAAGAATAAACACCACTTACCTGGGAAGTGTTGCCAAGCAGTAGAATCTAGAAGTTTCCTAGAAACTCCTTAATGCTATGGGAGTCTACACAGAAACTGTCAGTCTCCAAATTGTCCTATTTTGGTGCTTTTTTGCATTTATACCACAGGCTTTAAGGAAAAATGCTGTGGTCTATGCCAGAAAGAAATGTTTATACACAGACATATGTATTTGCTGGAGAGATGAAAGCAGAAAGTGGATTGTTCTTTCTAATCAGCCTCCTGCAATGAGTGTATTTTGGGTTTTGTTTGGTTTGTGGTGGTTGGGGGTTTTACATTTTTTTAAAAAATATGAATGGAAGGCATATACTAGCAATGATCTTTTTTCTGCCTTTACATGAGGATATCTCCTCAAACCAAGGCTCTGTGTTGGTACCTTTCTAATTAGGCAAAAGCCCTCACTGAGAGAAAACTCACTGGGAAGTGCATTGTAGCAACACAAGGTGGTCTTGTCAGAGTAAGCCTCTCTGGTTTAGTCAAGGGATGTGCAGAAGACACAAAGCCTGTGCACGTTGTCCACAGCTGCCACCATCTGTGGCTCAGGATTTTAGATTTTTTGAGCCTCTTCATTATTAACAAAAGAGGCCCTTGCATGATCTCTTTGCATAGCTTCCAGCAAGGGAGACCTGCAGCAGGTCAATCCCAAATTGTTGGTATTGAGGCCTGTGTCCTACTGTCCCTGCTGCCTCTGCTGGTAGTCCTTCACAGTTCCTTATTCCAGCACAGACATGCTGCTCCTTTGTGTCTGGGGAAATGATCATTGTTCTGGGCTGGCTGTCCTCAGGGCAGATATGGATGGGAATCTTTCTGTCTGAAAAGTTCAGCATTTCCCCTTGCTCAGGAGTGCAGAATGACTTCATCATTAGAAGGCAAAAAAATGCATGATGCTAAATAATTAAAACTTGAGTATTTTTTTTTTGAGTAATTGTCTGCAAAATGGCAGGCTTAAAACTACAAAGCAATGTTTCTCTTAACTTCATTCATGCAAGACAGGTCCAAATTAAGTACAAGAGATTTTTCCACCTTTTAACTTCATACAAATATGGTCACCATATGGCAAAATAGAAACAAAAGGAATGTAGGATAGCAGCATACTGGGATTTTGGACAAATTGAAGATACTAGAAGTTCTATAATGAAAGGAATTTAAAATAAGCAGCTTAAAACTGAAAAGTGTATGTGTCCCTCCTGTTACACTGTCCTATAAAAATAAGCTAGTTGTTGTTGCCAGAAGTTATTTAGGCACAACTGAATACATGAAGTATGAGCAGATAATGTAGATTTTTCCACAAGAAAAGCCTACTGTCATATGTCTGATCATGTCTCTTCTTCCAAAACCAGACAGCTAGCAGGTCAGACAGGGCTGGTTTCCTTGTTCCTATTTCATCATCTGAATGGTCAGACTTCCTGTGACCCCATGTAGAAAACACACATTATGTTCTCCACTAAATGTTTCCTTGATGTTTCTGGAAATAGAAGAATGTAACGAATTAGTGTCTTACAAGGAGAGTACTTTGAATTTAGTATAGATGTGGCAATCTATACTATATGCCTTCTATGAAAGATTTTATTTTAAAAACCCCCCAAAACAAACCTGTATTTGGATTTGCTGGACTCTGCTGTGAGCAGAAGGAACAAGGCTGTGTCTACCCAGTGGCAGAATCTCTTAGACTCTGCTTCAGCTGTTTCTCTCTCCTTTCGTCCAACATTAAAGACAGTGGGATTTATAAATGTGCCTTGTCCCCATTTGTTTTGTATATATGAAATAAGAAGGTGGGGATTCTTTGATCTTTCCAGTTACACATTTGAATGCTTCATTTCCAGTATAAAGAATAAGCAGTCCTATCCCTGATTTTCTTCCCGTGCAAACTGCTGTAACTCTGGCACTACAGCAGCTGAAATCTATAACTATCTATCTCTGCACACAGGGGTGGGAGCAGGGCAGGCAGACTGATCATCCTCATGGGGTTTTGTGGTTTTAAATGCAGACCACCAGTAAATTGCTTCCTAAATCTTCCCTCTGCAGCTGTGCAGCCAAGGTACACCAGGTCAGAGTTGAAATAAGCCACCCACCTATAGCCAAGGTCCATTTGAGACCTGCAGTGCTGATGGCAGGAGGGACAGAGGTCTCACTCTTTCTCTCTGGGTGGCCGGACAAGGGTTGGCTGACAAGTGATTTTTTCAGTGCAGGAGTCCTGCAGTGTCAAGCCAAATTCTCTTCTGGGTATGTTTCTGCAGACCAGGCTCTGTCGCGTGCCTGAATGCGCACTGGCTGTACTCAGTGAACACTTTATGGAGTGTATTCTTCATCAGTTGACACATTGTGCTGCTTTGTCACGCATCTGAAAATGAACTGCCAAAATGTGAAGTTTCTGTAGAGCTTTGTTTTATTGGTATGACAACTGGAAAGTGCTGATCTGACTGTTTTAACCCACAATGTCTCTGTTTACTGTGTACAATGAAGTATGCAGTGCTTATTGTTAATGTGAATGTAATTAGACAAGCCTTTAACAGGCTTCCACATGTATTCAGAATATTTTGTAGTTAAATTTTGCTCTAGGAATTGCATTCAATTTTCCCCCAAACTGATGTGCCTTCAGAGTGTTATAAATTGGTTTCATATGAAGCAGAGAGAATTAGTCATTACCTTCAATAGAATTTTTTTCATCTGTGCAGTATTTCGATCTGAAATCATTAGTTTATTCCTTCAGGAAGGTACTTGTATGGGACTCAGCTGGTGTGTTTTGTGCTCAAGGCAGTAGCCTTACAAAAGAAAAGGATACATTCAAATAACAGTAATGAGTCAAGAAGGCACACATTTTGTAGGTGAATCATTGGCTGCTTTGAGGTGTTCATTTAACAAAAACTTTATTTTTAGTGCATGTTTCACATGCATTATCACATGATTTTTTGAGTTTTTGCAAACAATGCCAGGTGTGCAGTGATAACATAGCCTTCTGTTTCAATATTGCTTCAAATAACTTGCATGCAAATGATTTGTAGAAAACATAGAAGTAAAAATAATTCAAATGCTGAATTAATTGTGTGTTCTGGCATATATCTGAGGAACTGGTCTTGTAGAAGTGCTTATACTCTCTACTTGCCTTTGCATAGAATCTTCATCTGGCCCTTTCCCAAAGTTCTATGTCTGCATAACACATCCTTTCAGAAGAATAAGAAACTTATTGGAGAATTTTAACTTTTTGTAGAAACCTTCCTTTTGTGATTTAGTTATCAAAATTAATAATGAATCTCTAACAAGGTATCTTGTTGAAATTCAGTAGCTACATACAGTCAGTCTTGCTTCTGAAAATGTATTCTGAATTCTCATTGGAATGAGCTGCAACCTGTGATTGAATGAACTCATATTGGAGCAGGGAAACCTGGTGACTGAAGGGACTACTGCAGTCCCTGGAGACTTTTTTCCCCTCCATGCTGCCTTTCCACCAGTGCTTAGCTGACCCCCTTGAGGGCAGCCAATGGCATGAAGATGGCTGGCAAATGTCATGTGAAAACAGTTTTAAGTGTGATTCCGTAAATGTGAGAGGATTCCCCATGGAAATGGAGTACAATGTCTCAATATTTCTGATATTCTGCTTCCATATCAGCAGCCACACAGAAAAACAAAAGAAAAGCAAAACCTTTGGCAGAGTGCTCATCTTGGGGCAGAGACATGCCCTAACATAGTAAAAGCTTAGTCATCTCTGCATTTTTTTTAATTAAACATTATATAGATAAATGAGAGCAATAAATATATTAATTTTATATTTAAGTGTTCAGTACAAAAAGCAGCACTTCCACTGCAATGTGAAAGCACATTTGTGTTAAGATAGTTGGCATTTCAGGTTTTTCTGATGCCACATTTCCTTTGATTAAATGGATTCTAAAGTGCTTTGCTGGCAAAAGACCACGTCTGTAGCAAGATTTTGAAAATAATTTGTATCCTACCAGCTGCCGGGCTTCTGGCTGATGGAAATTAAGACTATGCATTTCCTTAGAAGTCATAATACTGAGGGCTGTTTTGTTTTGAATAGTCTCTGCTGAAAACTACAGCTGGAAACTATACATTAATCTCCTGGCCTTTCACTTATGGAAGAATAATTAATTTTTTAATCTGGAGTAACTTCTCAGGGAGCTGGCTGCTTAATAACTCATGGCAAATTTAGGTATTTCTAGAGATGCATCCCACTTCACTACAAGGAAGCTGAATGGCAGGAGCCATTGCTGAGGTGTTTCAAGAGCTCCTTCCTGGTTCATTCTTTTCTTCTTTTTCTGGAATTGTCTAAAGTGGCTGTTTGTGTCCTGGGTTATTACTGTTATTTCATGGATTATTCATGCGAGAACATCTTAGAAACAGTGTTCTAATACTGCCATAGCATCTGTCTTTTCTCCAAGGTTGTGCTCAAGAAGAAAAGTCTTAATCCATCTTCACAGAAAAGATAAAGATTATGAGGATTTAAAATTTTTAAATGCATTGTTTAGTGTTGATGTTCTCAGGCCAGTAGCCCTCTTGTATCCTAAGATTTTCCGTGAGATGAAAAGATTTCAAAATACCGTATTTGTTCTATCTGCAACAGTACTTGTCCACACCTACGTCTCATGGCCCTTACTGAATTCCCTCTAGAAAAATTTAAACAAATAAATAAAGTAGATCTATTCCTTTATAAAAGCATTAGAATCTTTCCAAATTATCATTTTTCTAGGCAGATTGCTTTCTGGAATGTTTCTTGCAAGAGGAAATTGTCTGTGTCAGCATTTAGCACTTGTTCACGCATTAGAAACGTAAAGATTTACAGATACATGAAACAACTCACCCCTTGGTAACTATTTAAGGTCTATAAATAAGTAAATTTAAAATTAAGAAGGGACAAGCTAAAAAACTGCAAGAAATTGACCTAACTCTTCAATGTATTTCAGCAGATAGTAGTGGCCAGGGTTTTAAGAAAAAAACACCTCCTCTTTTGAACTGTATAGAAATCAAGCAGGATGCAAGTGAGTGCTTTAGGTATGATTCACAGGTCACATGTAAATTAATATTCTCTGTGCCACCTAGAGGCATGTTGGAACTGTTGCACAGCTCTGCTTGTAATTGCTGCTTTATGGCAAAAGAAAGGGAAATCACTGTGATGCATTGTGAAATGTTCAGTGTTAGAGTTGTTGCCCATCTTCTGAAAACTCTGGCCATTTTAATTTTTATTCTTTAGTGGTTTTCTTTTAGACTCACTAGCATCCAAGCGCTAAACCTGTGTTTTAAAAAATTGTTCTGTATATGTGGTTTTTGTTTCTATTTTTGGAAAAAGTATGCATACATTTTAATCTCTGATGATTTTCTCTTAACGAAGAATAAAACTTGTTTTCCCTAGTGTTAGACCATGGGTTTGCTTAAATGTAGTAATAAATATTTTGCTCAGAGGAAGTGTCAGTCTTGTGGTTTTCAGATGGTAAAATTCAAACATTTATTAAAAAACCAAAATCAAATGCTGTCTTGGCAGGGGACTGAATGAGCAGTGTGCTAACTAAAGGATCAATTACCAATGTTTTATTTTATCCTACAAGTGTAAAGATCGTGTATCCTCTCTGGATATTTATGAAATTGAAATGAAATGAAATTTATGAAATTGAACTCACTACTGTATTGCATAAAGGTTAGCCGCACCATTTTTTTTCCTTAAAATATACTCATTTCTTTCAAAGCAGTCTAGCTGTAGCTGAGTTCCTCTGACACAAAGGCCAGGATCCTCATGGTGTCCCAACTCAATGCCTACTGGCCAGGTGGTTTGCAGTGATAATTTTAGTTGACTCCTTGTCTGTGCATATTTACTTTTTCTTTACTAACAGCTTGACCTATACTAGAGTCTATTTTACAAAGGCCTGTTCTGACTAATGCTACATGCTGGTGACCTTCAGGTACTGCCAGCCAGACCTAGATTATCCCCTGCTGATTTGGAGGCAAAAGGCTTCTTACCTTTCTCTTAATCTTGCAGTGATCTCGTCCTTAACGTGTGGCCAAGGATTAAAGGGCTTCAGCTGCTCTCTAAATTTAGGAAAAATTAGTTGAATTCATAAGTGCAAGGCCTGGTGCTGGCTGCTTTGTGGTGATTTTTTGTACCTCCAATCCAGTCCAGTGGTTTAATTTCGCACATTGCTTAGCGGATAAAAAGTCTTATCTTAAGAGAAATTAAATCCAGGCTGACATCTGCTAAATTGAGTTTAACGAAATCTGCCTAAAATCTGTCACTTGTCCAAGTCCTTTCAAGGAAACATAATGGATTTTGACGTTTTTTGGGATGGTAGAACAAATTTATTTCTTGTTTCTGTGACTCGGGTTTATTAAATGAATGAACAGAATCAAAACAAGTACATTGAAAACATTCCTACTCTGCAAATCATTTGTCTGTATGGTTTCTTTAGGGTTTTCCAGGAGATATTGGTGTACCTGGATTAAATGGCCCTGAAGGTCCTAAGGTAAGGTTATATGAAAACCTATTAAAAATATCAGTAAATAGCATTAATCTCTGAGGAAAAGGCTCTGAGAGATGGACTCTGGCATTATGAGAAGATAATCTTACTGTCAGAATGCAGGTACTTTGCCTCAGGTATTTATATGAGGAAGTTATTTGAATGTTTAATGCTGTCCATGCAGTTCTGAGAGTAATTACTGTGTCAGGTGAAAGCAAATAATGGCAAAAAAAGTGTGAGAAAATACCATGTAGCTAGAAAGTAGCGTATGTTGTACATGTATTTAAATAAAATGCATGCCAAATGTATGCAGATCTTTCTATTACCCAGGTTCCACCTGTACTAAAAATTAACAATTTTTAGAAGAAGTGGTAGTAGAGGATATGGAAAATGTGTAGAATTCACATGCCTGATTAAATTATGGATAAAATAATAGATATAACAATAGAGGATAAAATTTATCTACAAAACTGTGACAGGATAATTTAGCTTCTGCTCTTTAGCAGACTGAGATTTTAGACCAAATTTAGGCAATAATTCATATGAATTGAGTTTTCAATGAAGCTTTGAATAAAAGCAGATATAGGAAATTTTTGTTGAATTGGAAATGGTCGAGAGTAGTACAAAAAGTGCAGGTGGCTCAGAAATTAACCCAGAAGAAAATGATTGAATAATATCTACAATTGACTTGTTGAAAGGCAAGTACCAATGAAGTTCCTCACTCATCAGCCTTGGGACTATTCTTACTTTGTATTTTCTGTGGTAAATAGCCACAAGAATGGCAGAATGAAATATGTATATGAAACAAAGTTGGGCATCTTTAGATTATCTAAAAAAATGCACTTTTTTCTAATTCATTTCACTTGTTATTTCAGATTTATCTATGAAAGGACTGAAACAATAAATCCTGTTACAAACTTAGACCAAAGACATTGCCAGATCTCTCTGAAATAAAAGCACAGTAATATCTTTAGTAATGCAGTTAGAAATTAAGTGAAATTGTAGAACACATGAGGCAAGATGTCTCATTAATGGCACTGCTCAAAGTATGAGAAGGCTTTATCTCTGTAGTACATTACTGGGCATTTTTATTCTGAAGGACTCGATCAAGTGAGACTAGAGGCAGAAATAATACTTGAATGGCTTTATTCTGAGGGTGTTTATTAGACCAAAATGAAGGCCTTTTTTTAACTTTAAGTAAACTAGAGGGCAGAAACTGATGAGGCAAAAGAACTATGCAAGATAAACATTATTATTTGTCCAAGAACAAATCATACAGATTGTCTGTGAATAAACAGACATGGAAATTACATTTTCTAACAGAGTTGTGAAATTCCTTAGCAGACTACTCAAGAAAACATAGGATGGGGAGCAGTAAATAGTTTAAAGATACGATCTTATTTGTACCCAGAAGATTGCAACAGTATCTCCATGCCAAAGGAGATTCTTAAGAACCTCTCAAATAATCCAGTTGCTGAAGCTCTTTCAACCATGTCAAGAGCCTTTTACCAAAATAGACATGAATCGACTAGGAAGGCTGAGAGCTGGTGAGGCAAATTGAGGAGAAGTTAAAATGCATTTCTAGAGGGTGTCCACCTTCAATTCCAATTTATGAGATGCATTGCTTGTTTGTTTATATGCATGTATGCATAACATTAGCAGCCTTATATTAATGAGTTTGTCCAACCATTGCAGTGCCAGCTGCTCTCGTGTTTCTGAGTTACCAGGGTGTTTACAAAAAAAAAACCAAACCTGTGGTGATGAAAGACTCTGTCTAGGGTCTAGGGAAAATACCAGAAGAGAAATACAGCAATTCTTGAACTACAGTTCAGATTTAGTTGTCCAAGTTTATACATGAATGATGTAACAGATCTAATCCCTGCTGCTCAGTTTTTTTCAGTGAGATGGTATTGTTGCACATTATATACAAAGAGTTTTTGTTAGAATTCTGTTGATGTTTAATACATGTGCTACTGATCTGTTGCCTTTTCACAGCTTCCAGAGAAAAAACTTAGCAAGAGGTGGACTACAAAGTTTGGGACTCCATGTTCTTTTGATACAGAAATTACACATCTGAACCAGATTCGGTGCTTTCCAGCACATTTGGTATTAGAGACAAAAAGCTTAGACAGCCTGCCTTAGTCAGGGAGAACTGATGGCTTACATTTGAAAAGGATTACCAAACTGGAAAAACTCTTATATTACTCCCAGTACTGAGGGAGAAGGTCTGCATAACTTTAGGAATGTTTGGCTTTTGGGATTCCCAGCTGCCTTGAGTTCACTGCAGTTCTAAAATTTTCCTCAAGCTTTTATTTTTAGAAAATTGTTCTCACTATGCTATTTTCCTCATGTTTTTGTTTATGCTTCCTCAGAAGCAATACCCATTTTAAAAGCCAAGAAAGCTGGATAAGCTTTATTTTTTAGCAATTGGTGTGGGATAAATTAAATTTCTTGGAAGTTTAAGCTCTGTTGAGTCTGATCAGCTGTCTCTAAATGCCAGTAGAAGTTCCGGATTGTAAATTTTCCCCAAATTAGTGAAATAATCAGCAAATCTGATCTCTCTAAATGATTTTTCAAAGGATTTATTATGTAATTTGGTCTACAAAACATTACTCAGCTTGGAAGCAATATTTTAGAAGGTGTTTGATCTTGATCCATCCCTTATTAAAAAAAATAACAAAACACACATTTTTTTTAAAAAAGGGAATAAGAATGTTTTTAAGAAGTTCAGAAATAACTTTGTTTGTTCCCTGTGTTATTCTTTGCAAGTATTTATGCTCTCTAACCAAGAAAAGTAAGAGGAAAAGATGGTCAGAATATGCTGACTACCATTGTAGTTTTTCCAGCAGTGTGTGTTGTACCATGGAAAAAGCTAAGAGCTTCCTTCCCCTGTTAACTTATTAAACTTGTTAAACTTTCCCTCTGTTTGTATAACACATTTTAATAAAATGATTATTTGGAGTTTCACCTCTTCTGGAAGGGGTGGTCAACTGGGAAGTTATATATGTGAAATACAGGATACCCCATTTGCTGACTTCTGTTTTTTTTCCATGACTTTGGCATATGTGTAATGACTACCTTCATTTTCTGTTTTTGTCTGAAACCTCGAGGAGGAGATGGAAATGTCATTTAGTATTAATATTCAGTTTACAGTCTGGAACTTTTTTCTGGATTCAGTTAAGTGCAGTGGAAGGGTGTGTACAGTAGCAGTGCTGCTGCCATTTCCACTGTGCAGTTACCTTGCACTGAAATCCTTATCTCCTAACAGGCTTTAGAATAAAACAACAGTCATGCCAATGAGAAAATGTCATTACTAACCATTTAAGAATATTACTTATGTAGTGCTGCTGAAGGCCCTCTCATCAGTTCTGTGCTGGAATGTCAAGCAGCACTCCACCCCAGTCCTTCCCAGGCTGATGGGCTCTTCAGTGAAACTCTCTACCTTGAGGTGGCCTGTTCCATTTTTCTCTTCCATTTTACTTTGCCTGCTGAGTAAATTTTTACTGGACCAATGCCTGGACCAATGTCTAGACTTCAGCTTCATTAGCACACAGTTAATAAGGCTTACACTTTCCCACCGTTGCTTTCTTCAGAGGATAATCATATCTCTCCTAAAGGGCAGTTTCTTTGTTCTTGTTGCTTTATCTGATATTACTAAGCTTAGGTTTCCCAGAACATTAATATGTTTACACTTTTTTTTTTGTACTATGCCAGGTCAAGTGCTTTTCCCAATTATCCCATTGTAATTGGGATGCCCGAGGTTTTTGATACACTGCTAGCTGCAAAGTCTTTTTAACAAAGTTTTGAAAATGTTGGTGTAAGCAGTCATGAAAACTTGGAGCTGGCAGAGGTTAAGGTGCTTTATCTCTGGGTAGCTGGTTATAATCCTAACAGAAAAGGGCTGAAAATCACAAGTGGTTTTGGACAAGCTAGTGGTCTAAATTCACTTTGTAGTTTCTTTCCATTGCATTGTTGTCAACACATGTTATTCTAAAGACTACCCTGATACGAGCTCTGTACATTGATGATGCTTTAATCTTAATATGGTAGTGTGGTTTACCTCTTCAGAAAGAGAGAAATTGTTCTATCATGTTCAAATATTTTCTTATTTCCTTCTTACAACATAAAAAAGAATAATGTTTCGGCTAAGTCTGTGTAGAAGTTTTTATGATGCTTGGTTTTCTGCATCACTGCCTGGCTTTCAGTGGGAAATACTATGAACAGTGGTAAGAGATTAGGTCTGCTACCTCGGTTTTGGGTTTTAGTCTAGGTTTGTAAGAGGAGAGAAACTAGACCAACATGATTGTCAACTGATGTAAGTTCTTACTGTGTGTGTTTGGATGTTTAGGGAGCTCTGGGTGACCGAGGACCTCCAGGGCCACAAGGGCCCAAAGGAGTTGAGGTAAGATGAAAAAGTTAAACAACTAAGAGATTGTGTTTCAAAGTTGTGAGAGGTTAAGAGGCTTAGACAATAATGGTTAGGTGTGTATAGTGTTGTCATGCAAAATTTGAAGTTTCTTTTGCATTTTGGCAAGTGTTTTAAAAGGTTTTTAGCAGCCTAATGAGGGTGTGCATCCATTATGTGGTTTATTTTAATTTCAGTGGAATCTCAGATAATATATGTCCAAAGGTGGATGTGGTTGTTTTAGTTAAACTGGGAAGATGGGAGGGAAGGGGCTTAGCAGTATGGAAATAGCATATACCAATTTAATTACAGTGTCCTAGATACTCTTTTGTAAACACTTTAGACCCCTATTAACTGAAAGGGGAGAAAGGCTTCATCTTATAGATTCATCAAATATTCTTAATTCATTGTCATAAAAATAAAAGCTTATGTCTTGTATGCTAAAAATAATTAACATTAAAAATAATTTAGTTTGTGATTTTGAAGATAGACCTCTAGACTTCTAAGTAGCTAAATAATGGGCTTCTATGACAGATACTGGATGAGTAAAAGCTAACAGTGGCAAAATGGTCTGTTTCCAGGTGTTTCTATCAGACATGAACTCAGACAAACACAGTGCAAACTTAAGATGCTATAATAAATATGGACAATTATCTGCAGGCTTTCTTTTTTAAAACTAGACTTGTCATCAAGATCATTGAAATCCTGATTTCTTTTAGGGAGAAGTAGGACCAGCTGGACCTATTGGAGGCGTTGGCTCAAGAGTAAGTATAAGTAATTTTGTTAGGGCAGGCTATTTTGAAATGTAAGTTTACTGTGAGAAGTGACTGATAAAATGGCATCTCCTGAATGAATGTGTGTTTTTCCTCAGATCATGCTCAAAGCAGAGCTGGGAGGGGAAATGATTTTCCATACAAAGGGTTTGAAAGGAAATCACTGCTATAGTGCATGAAATATAGTGCTCCTCTGAGACAAATGAAACTGCCATGCACTTCCTAGGGACTGAATCAGCTGATATATCAAAATATATCCATTGGGGAAGAACCTCCTCAGCTCACGGAGAGAAATATAAAGGATGTATGCTTTAAAAAATGTACCAGAAACCTGGCAGATAGTTACTGAAAACAATAAAGCTGAAACATCACAATGCTGTTTATGCTGACATATTTTAAAAGATGAAGTCTGAAACTATCATCCAATTTTTTTGTTATTTACAAAAATATGCTATCATCTAAGAATATTTCAGAGGACTTGAAGCTTATTTTTATAATATTTCTATGCTAAAATGCATACTAACCTGCACTGGGGATTACAGGAGTGTCTCTAAGTTTATTGAATGCAATTTGATCTTCTGCCTTTATTTGATTATGTGTGCTAATCACTGATTTGGCTTTCATTCTGGATGACTTCCCATTTCTTGCATGAGTTTAAGAGTCTTTTCCACTGTTTTCTGCTGTTAGAGTGGATATATGCCTAAGTAATTTTTCCTGTTCAGTAGCTAGTCAAAACTGGGAATTTTCTTTTTGTTAAAAAGCGTATTGAAATATTTATTTGCCCCGTAGATTAGGTGTTAAGACAAACAAACCCATACCAAAAAAAAACCAGAAAAAAGACCAAAAACCAAACACAAAACACCCTCCCACAGAAGTCCCTTTGTTTTTAAGCTGAGGAAAACATGCAAAAATTCAAATTTCAAGAAATTCAAAACTCTCTGTAACTTTGTTCAATATTGAGTTTAATCTGTCCAAGTTTCTTCCGTGAGCCTCATGGAAAGTTTTATTTTGGCTGCATCATTCTTTGAGTCTCCTCCTTGGGCAGGGCTTAATGGCAGCAACTCCCATGTTGTGCTGTGGCAATTGGAAAAGAAGATGCTGTAGTGGGTGACTCATGGGCAATGAGACAGCTACCTTCGCATCTTCCACGTCACTGGACATGCACAGGCCACCATCAACTGGTGTCAAAGTGACCCAAGAGGAAAAATTTTTGTGTAACCTAGCAAACTCAAATAGTTTTCATCTATTTTGGGTCAATTTGACCTAAATTATTTAGGTTTTTATTTCTCTCAGTGGGAAACGTGCACAAAGACATTGGCATGTCTTCCAGCTCTCTGGTTTCTCTCTCACAAGTTGTTGAGAGCATAGTATGCACATCTGAAGTGAGCCCCAGGGTTTCTGTCTCTAGACATTGTTAGTAGTTTGCTGGCTAACATCCCCTCTTGAAATGAGAGACAGGGGAAAAGGGAATTTTGCTTGATGGGCAGCTCTGCCTGTTTTTCCTCCTTGTCCAGGGGCCCACAGGCTCTTGCCTAGATTCTATGGCTTCTCTTGACTCCAGCTGTTTCACAGCTCCAGGCCAACTTGTTTGCGCTGCTGCTCTGCACTCTGCTCCCATCTCTGCTTGTCCTTGGTGCTTTGCTCCCACCTGTAACACACCCTGTGTGATTGTGCCAGTGAGAGAGTCACAGCCATGACTTAAATCTCACGTAGTATAGCAGGACTGAGTCAATAAGCTGCTGAGCACATCTGTCTTTTTAAATTACGCTTCCTTGACTGCAATTTGATGTTCATTCGATTTACATAGCCTTTGCTTTCATTTTGCATGAAAGGAGTTTTAAAAAGTGAATGTTACATCTGAAAGTAAACACTATCATAACTGTGGTGTCACTGTACTAATTAGATAGCCATGGGGGCAGAGGAGGTCCCAGAGAGGGACCTGAAGAAGAGGTCTGGCTGTGCATGGCCCCAAGGCAGCATTAGCTGTCAGCTCTGTCTTTAGCTGACAGATGTGTTTAACTTGTGTTTTGCAGCCGCCAGGAGTGGGAATTCTTTATTCTCCTCATCAATCTGCTTGAGTTGTTTGCCTGGTTTACAGACCTTTATTCTATTGTCTAGCTGTTCTATCTGAAAGTCTTGCCTGTGTTTTTCTCACTACAGCCTTGCTTCCTGCCCCACAGACTTTATTTGTGGGCATGATTAAATAGGTTAGTCCTCTTTTCAGCCACTGTTACCTTAATTTCTGGGGCTTGTCTCAAGTAGGTAAAGTATCCTTGTAGGTCATGTATTGTAAACCTTTCATTATTATTATGAAACAAGAATGGAGCAGGTTTCTAGTGCTTCTGGAATCCTCATCTTTTTTACAATTCCAGGTCAAAATATCCAATCCCTAGTTCAGGTTTAGGCATGTGGCAAGCTGGCAGCCATAATATTTCACCTCGTTTTTCTCTCCCCTCCCTCCCCTGTCCTTGTTTCTAACATTTGCTTTAAAAAACATGAGAGAAAACAAAAACTCCTGGGACCCACCTGACCAATGCTGCCATTAAAACAGATTATCTTCTGCTGGAACAGAAGTGAATATGAACCTGCACAGGGGTTCTCAGTCCCAGCTCAAAAAATAATTTCCATGTGTCTAAAACAACTGGAGACAAAACTAGAGGATGTTCCCTTGCTCACTCAGAATGTATCTCAGTTCCAAAGACCTCAGTCTGTTTCAGCTTTGGAAGAGGTGTTTGAACTGAATCTGATCACATCATTTGATGTTGCATTCATTCCTTTCCAAACCTTCCCATCCATTCTATTCCAAAGTCATATACTTACATTCTCTTAAGTTAATCCTTCTATATTAAAAAAAAAAAAAAAGCTGATTTTTTTGGTGCTCGCTTGTTTGTCCTGTGAAAATACAGGAGATGCCATACTAAAGATGTGACTGTGTTTATTCAGTTTTCTCCCACTTAACCCTCTCTCTCAAAGGCTATCAAAATATTAATACTGTAACTGTCAGTGTAGCTCAGCTCAGTCAATGCGAGCATTGGTGCTTTTTTCAAATTTTTTTTTTTTTTTGTATCTTCCTTGCTGGAGAATAAAATGCCTTTAAAAGGGTGGAGGTTGTTTTAAACCAGAAATTAAAAAGTTGCAAGTTGATTCCTTTCTGAGCTACATGTGTTAAACAGAAGCTGGAATTTATATAGTCGTAAGATGAGCAGTTTGTCCTGATGATAGTAGAAAATGTTCTCAAATCTGCCCCACACCCCAGTGCAGTATTTTCTGGAAGTGCCTTCCTGGGGGGCTGAAGGCATCTGGGAAGTTTACAGAGGGACTGGATTGAAATAGAGTGATAGTGAGAGATATTTATATTGATATATACACACCTGTAGCTACCAGTTGTGAGGTGAAAGGAAGCACAGTTGGTTGCTGTTTCCTGAAAGAGAAGCATAGACATTTCAGTTAATATTTTAGGAAACAGACATTTCCTTTGGGATTACCCTGCCCTGGAAGAGTAATTTTCTCAGGGGTTTGCAAGCAGAAAAGCAGCCATGCCTAGTTTAACCTTCTGACAGTGTTTTTTCCTCCATGTGTAAATGTATTGTATTTCTGTTTAAAGCCAAATCCATGTGTTTCAGATTGCTTTACCAGTTAAATCCACTTGTTCCATTTTCTGATCAAGTTCCATCTGTTCCATGTCCTTTGCAGCTAGAACATAGCTAAGGAATGACAGCCAAGAAACCTTTACAAGCTGTAACTCCAGTTTAGTTCTCATAAGACTTAAAATTATCAAGGTAGTTAATAGGGGCCACTAGTTTTCTTTTGATGAATTTCACTTAAAATATATTTATGTTAGACTTGCTGTATATAAAGACCTTAAGTTTCTTTACAACAAAGTTGTTAAACAGCATGTAGTAACCTGCAGAAGCCCATCACTTGTTCTTTGTTAAGCCTTGTGGAAAGACATGACTTGCTTTATCTGGTTCTCTAAGAACTTCTCTTCATGGTCTTTTCTGCCTGCATCCCTGGCTGTACCATATTTTAGGCCATTGACCAAACCAAAAATGTGTTCCTAAAGTGATTTTATTTGCTGGAACTTGTTGGCCAAATTGAAATCACTCAGATAGTCAGAGAGAATGAAAACAATAGAGAGGGATTAATATGAGAAGTCATGGAACCTACTAAGACAATATAATTTTAAGCCATATAGAGAATTTCTCAGATGCCTAGAAACTAACACACATATTGTGCTCTAAAAGACAGGCACAGAGCAGCTGAAGCAGAAGAGCCAAAAGAAAAAATATCATCTTTTTTTAAGGAACCTTTTATTATCTCTTGCTTTAGTTGCTCTTTTCTCAGTACAGCTTATGTGGAATGGAAAGCTTGTACTATGGACTTCGGCAATTCCAATTATTCAGTTTGCTGGAACAACCACTGATAATTTCCCTTTAGCACAAATCCGCATGGTTTTGATACTGAATCATTCAAATGTTGAATTAATTTTCTTCCTTCAGTTGTCAGCCTCCAACAATCTCATCAGCAACTTGCTCAAGAGCCAGGTCCAGTCCCCTGGACCTTTATTTGCTGGACTAGGGCCTTTTCCTCAGAGCAGATGGGGAAAGTTTGTCTGGGCAGGGCTGTGCTGTCCAGATAGCCAAATGATTAGGCCATGTTTTATGTTGTAGAGGAAGTAAAGTATCCTGGGAGGGAAAACAATTTCTTAAAAGGGAGACAAAATGAAGTTCTAAACAACTAATTGAAAATTAAGGAGGAAAACTTTCTGGTTTGCTTGCCTTTGTGAGTTGGTGTGAGTGACCATAGAGGGAGGGATGCATGTGATAAAGTGCTTCAAAGATCCTGTCACTTTGTGGCCTTCTGCTCTGATTGATGTTGCTGTATCTCTTCTGGCTAACAGTGTTATTACCAGAGTTGTCAGAGCAACAAGATCTGTCAGCAGCAAAATGCTAGCGGAGAGAAATAAGGCTCAAAATCATCAGTTTTCTGAATAAAGAGGAGAGGGTGTTTGAGATGATTTTGTTTGGTTGAGGACAGTTGAGAAAGGACAGTTATGACACCAGTCCCTGATGTTTAAGCATCAAATTTTATTAGTGTTGAGTCCCTATTCTGCTGGAATTACCCAGGGGAGATTGTTGCCTTGCCATTTTTTGTCTCCCTTTCACTTTTTCAAAGTGAAATTGAAATGTGTTTCAATCTTGGATTAAGACAGTTTTCCCTCAGTGTTAACCTGCTGTAAGGCTTAATTTTGCTTACTATTCCAGTATTGGATGAAATATTCAATAATGTATTTTCAGGTATATATTATATGAGTACACTTGCTAAAATTTTTGTATTGAATATTACTAAACTGTACATTTTTGATAAAGTGTACAATTTTGAGAAATAGATAAACTGTGATAAAATTATCTTTTCAAAATGAAATATTTGCAATATTTTATTCTAATCCTTATTTTAGGGAAAGCCAGGACAGAAAGGTTATGTAGGTGATCCTGGACCAGAAGGTTTAAAGGTAAGTGATGGTTTATGTATGAAATAGAATGGTTTTGGAATAGAGTTATACACAACTATTTACAGTGACAGCCAGTGAAAGGATATGAGCACACATGCTTCCAAAGAATATAAATGTGTATCATACTTAAGATTTTGCTTTCTTGCAAGATCCCATTTTGAAAAAGGAGAAAATTGTGCATCTCTAGGAGACAGGGATGTGTGACCTGCTAAAATTAAATCAAACAGCCTGGAAATGTGAGAGTGCCTGGACTGGGGGGCAACAAGGGTCTCAGGGCAGTTCCTACACTGGCAGGATTTTGGAAGTGTGAATGGGGATGAGATGAAGTGCTGCAGCTCAGAAGAGGAGCTTGTGGCAGCAGAAGTTCCCAGTGCTGATCTGCAATTAGTATAAACCAGTACACAAATAATTGTTCATCAGTTATTAGATGACTGAGATTATAGTCACAGCCAGATAATCAATAATGCTTATATACCCAGCTTCCACCTGTGAAATACACAGCAAAATGTTTCAGTTATGTAACAGTGTTATTTTGGAGAACAGAATTAATTAATACTTAATGATGGTTTCAAGATTTTGGGGAAAGGGGGAGAAGTTTGTTAAAGTGTCACTCAAATGTCAATTTTCCTAATATTTCATAAAAAATTGACAGTTATCAATGAAGTGTGCAGGCAACATTTACCTTTCAAGCAGTAGTGAAATAGTGAAGGTAATTTTCTGAAAAAAATATTTAAATGAAAATAGAATAATTAATTTATAGTATTTGCTGACCTAATGTGTTTTGTGAGCACTTAATTGATAGTTTTTATTTTTGCAGGCAAATCCTAAATACCTTAGGACATCATTTTACCAAATCAAAATTAGCCACTGACAAAATTTGTTTTGGTTACTCAATTTTAGCTTTTAAAGTTTTAATTGGCAGATGTAATTTAGAAAATAAAGAGGCTCATAGGAAAACGGAGAACTTTAATATACACATATGAAAGAAATTACTTTTCTAGTGAACTGTATCATCTGTTTTCTGCATTTAACAGGGAGAAAAAGGAGACCAAGGAAACCTTGGAAAAACTGGTGAAGCAGTAAGCTTGAATTCTCTTTCTGGTTTAATTTTTAATTCTGTTTTATTTGAGAGCAAATGAATAGTTTGTTGCAGACATTGCCTGATGAGGTTTGCCTGTATTTGAAGCTGTAGTATGTCAGTTATTCCTTTGTAGTCTTTTAGATTCATATTATTTAAAGAAATTTCCTGTTTCAAGCATTTTCCAAAATTAATTCTGCTTTTCTCCCCATACATTGTGTGAATATTGCAGGTGGTTGTAGGGGTTTTCCAAGGCATGTCCATGTACGTGAACAAGTGATCCTTTTCCAGTTAAATCATTTGAGAGGCTACTTTTAGGCTGAGATGTATTTTGCAGGCTTGTTCTGTCTATGCTCCATAAAATCACAGAGCTCGAGGTGATCTTGTGGTGACACGTAGCCCGTCCTCTTCTGCCTAGGCAGGACCTGTTATCTTTACATCAGTTCTGACAAATATTCATCTAACCAGATATTAAAAAGCTCCAAGACCAGGGCTTCGCTGGTTTTAAAAAGTTCTTCCAGTTGTGTAACCTGATTCCTTTTTGCTGGAAACAGAATTTTTCATATGGTGATTGTTATTCTGTGCCTCTTTCATTCTTTCTTTTCAGGCTTAAAAGCCCAAATTCAATTAGCCTGTCATGTTTTTGAGATAATTTAAGTCACATTCTAACTCCCCTGTTGCCTGTTTCCAATTCATCCAAACATCTGACTCCAGCCTACTGCCCAAACTGCTAATACTGAATGGAAACATTGCTTCTTACAAGCCTACTTCTTGCATAGATGTGCTCACTTCTACAGGAGTGTGTTGTTACTCAGTTTGAGATTCACAGTCTCCTATCCTTTGTTTTGTTAAAGCCTTATCTCTCACAGTTCTTCTATTATATGTGCTTTTTTAGGTGGTAATTGTCACCAAAACATACCACTTTGGAATTCTCTCTCTACTTAATTTCATCCCCTGCCCTTTTGTATTTTTAACTTCTGTCTGGGATTTATGAGCAGATGTGAGCTTGACTCAAGCCCATGCTTGAGTTACCCAAGAGCTGTCTAGAACATGATTAAATTGATTTTATTTCTAGAGTTAACATATGCTGAAGGAGAGATACCATACACTGGTTTGGGCTTAGTGCTGTACTACTCATATAAACTCTGTTCACCACCTTAGCTGGCAGGCAGAGTTAGCTCCCCATTGTCCACAAAATACCGAGCAGATGTACCTGGGGCAACTCATCATCAAATGGTTGGTTACTGCAGAAGTTTTACAAACTGCTTGTTGGTCAAGTCCAGCTCCACTGTGCACTCTGGGGATTGTGCTCTGGGGAAGGGGACTGAGAAGTTGGACTCCCAGTCACATGAAAGTATCTGCATACACAGGAACCGATAGGGCCATGACATGCCATAAGATCCCCTTGAAAGTCATCCAGCACAGTGCCAAAAACCTCAACAAAAGAAAAAGGTAGGCTCAGTCTTAAGTCATTACATCAATAATAGAGCATGAAACAGTTACAGAAGCTAGTTGCTTAACCTTAACTCTCTGGATTTGACATAGATTTATTTTTGCTCCTCGGTGAACTTGAATTCAGTGGACAAATTTTCACAATGCATATATTTTGTATGAACATAATGTCTTTCACCACTAAAAAAAGCTCCATTCTATGTAGTAATTACTATCTCACATAATCAATGATACATTGCAGTGTTGTTGAATAAAATAATCATACCAGCTACCTAATTGTAGTCAGGGTCAAGCTGCAAGAATTAAATAGTATTTTCTATGCCAAACAAGGGGATGTTGCAGCCCTGTTACAGTGTTATAAAGAAAGATATTTATAGCCCATCATTAATTACCATTTCCCACACATGATATTTGGAGAATTTACATGTAATACAGGATGGCACATAATACCTGAAAACTAAAATAGTTTCTAAGTTACTGATAAATATTTCTTATTTTTACCTGTGGATTGTAGAATGTCTTCTAATTTATGTACATGTATCTAATCAAATGAGCTTCATAGGCCCTTGATCTGTTGTTGCCTTTGCATTATCTGGCAACCAGTGCCCATTACATGATCTTTAAGGGGATAATACATATTTTGTTGTCGTAGAGGGGTGAAACACCAAGAGGAGACACAAGCACACTCACTCTTAGACCTTTCAAAACCCCTTTTCTTCACCTTATTCACCACTGCAATCTGCAACTGTCAAACTTTTCCAAAAAAAATTGAAAAGTACTAACAGGAAGATGATGTTTTTTCTCATATGCAGAAAATGCTTTTCCAGACATGAGTCCTGATGCAAAATATTCACTTCTGTATGCTTTGGACACAGATTTTGCTTCCAGCTTCTCAACAGCTTCTGTTTGTAATAAGTAATTTCTCTTTCCCTTGGCATACACACAGAGTATGGACTTCTTAATTCACAGATAAATCCCCTCCCTGCTATTCAGTATTGGCTCTGGTGGCGTGAGAACATCTCTGGAATCAAACATGCCACACACAAAACAAACAAACAAAAAGTTTGAAAAACAGAAGGAAGTTTGAAAAACAAAGTGCAAAAGCAAAGTACAAGTGCTACCAACCTCTGGGACAGATTTTGAGATGGAGTCAAAAAAAGGTATGGAGTAAGGCATTTGTCCTTACTGATGCCTTATGGAGTTTGTGTGCTACCAGGTGCTTGGTGACACTAAATACAAAGATGAATTGTACAAATAGCAGTAAAAAATGTGCAACTACTGTACAGTTTATTTGATAGTAAAGGCAAAGGGAAAAATAAGTGGCTAAAAAGTTGAAAATAAGACCAATGTCTAAAAAATACTGTGTATTTGGCTTCTCCCTTCTACACCACAACCTCACCAGCTTTCCTTTCTGGCTTGTCTATGATTTTCTGTTTATTCATTATCTCTATGGACAGACTTCTTCAAATTACAGGTTATAACACATATTTTTAAGTCCATGGTTAAAATATATTATACTGTTTTTTAGCAATGGAGAATCCATCACAGCATTCCAGTTTTCCAAATGATAAATAGCACATTTCCTGAATAAGCTAAGAATCAATTTTGCAATAATAAATCCTGTAAATGCTGATTTCACAGCAAATTATGCCATGACCACATGTGCCTGTCTGCTATTGATACCAAAGGGTTCTACCAATATTTTTTTTTCTGTCTATTTCAATCTGCTTGCTTTCTCTCATATCATTCATCTCCTGTCATTCACTAAAACATCTGCCACTGCTGTCTGAGGTGCCAGAATAGAATTACAGAATTACAGAATTACTCCTTTTCTGTAGCAGCTTTCTCAGGTCCTATTTAATACCTGCTTAGAAAAGTACAGATGGAAACTCTGCACAAGCAGGGAAATTTCAACAGCAAGAGACTGGACTGTAACACTTGTTTTTTCAGCCTAGTAAAGTGTAATATGTGCTGAAATACAGCTCTGTCAATAGGCTAGAAGCCACAACATTTCTTAGATCACATGAAGCTGCTGATTCTTCAGAGCACATTTCTGCCAAAGTATTTCTGGATGTTTGTCCACTGTGGAAACAGAGTAAATTTATAAAATGTTTGCTGTGCTCGTAAGCTTAAATGACAGACATCAGGAATGTGGTTAAAGTCAGACTTCAGATACTATTCCTTAACCAAGCCTTACAACAAAAGCTGTTTTTCTGGCTACAGCCTGTGTTGTGTTTGTTTAAAGGGGAAGGGAGGCAGATACGGGAGGCTGCTTGGTTCAGCAGAGCCTTGAGCTGTGGCAGAATCCAGCAGCTGCTCCTTGCTGCAGGATATTTGGTTAACTGCAGGACCATCAAGTCCAATTGAAGAGGGATTGGTTAAGATAGTGAGAAGCAAGGGAACAGCAGACAGAGCAAATGTACACTGCTGATGAGACAAAATCTTTTGGAAGCCATGCCAAAAGAAACAACCCCTTCAGCTACTGAGAAAATTCCCCCCACATTTTGGAGGAGGAAAATCTGGCTTTGCTGACATATGCAACTGGATTCTTTTATGCTTAGATAAGATGCTGTTCAGTGATGGAGAGCAAATATTTGAAAGTAACTTTAAGCATCTCATACAAATGACCTGTTTGTTAAAATGTCAGGGATGATTTAAGAAAATGATTTATTGAATTATTCAGAACTCATCTGAACTTAAAACAGTTGTTTCCCAGGATTGTTTTAGTGTTTGATAATGCTAGTGTTTACCCAGGCTGTGCCACTCCGAATGACTAAGTGCAAGTTAATTCCTATTTTTCCTTGCTACCTCTGTTAAAGAAATTCAGCCTGTAGACTTCTGGATTAGAAATCCTTGACATTTATACACACATTGAGACAGAGTACAAGGGTAGAACTGTCAGCTGTAGTATGTGCAACTGGTGTCAAAAGGCAGAGTTCATGAGCACAAATCCTGGAAAAATAATCTTCAGAAATTACATGTCAGCAAATTTCTCTGGTTGCACATAGTTTTTGAAACAACAGAAGGAAACCAAGCTGAAATAAAAAGTGCTTTGCCATGAAAAAAAACTTTACAATGCAGCAAAGGAAAACCAGTGATGTTCAGGCTGTTGATGGCAGCTCCAGAGCAGACTGCAAATGGTCAGTCTACAGGAGTCTGTGAATGGCAATAAAATACTGCAGTCAGGCCATGTGCCTTGTAGCTGAGTTGCTTTTGGGAAGAATTACCATAAAGCAATTACCACATCTTTCAGAGAGGTAAAAATTAGCTGAATTAGAAATCAGGGATGTGTAATTCAGGGAGAATGGAAACTGCAATTACTTTTGCTTGAAGAAAAGATTAAGTGAACTTTAATTGATGTGTTCAGGATGCTCAACAGAAGGAGTTTGAATTATCCTGAAAAGTCTGGGCTTCAACGATATAGAAAAGAGAATTTTAAACCATAAGCCAGAAGATAAGTCAATTGAGGAAAGCCTTTTTTTTTTAAAAGTTTGGTGAATGCATGGGACATTGCCAAGGGCTTCCAAAGAAGGACTTGCTTCAGCTGCTGTCAGGAAGCAGTTGGATAGAGATTACTGTAAATTTTATGAAGGACTAAACAGTGAATGGTAATAAAGATACTTCTGCATCTTATGTTGTGCTTCTTGGTTTTACCCTAGGTGACCTGATATAGCTCCTGCTGAGGAGAGGGGAGGAAGAGGTTATAGTGCCTAGAGGTTAGCTTTATCAAGCTGTTGCTCATTTTTCTTGAAGGATTTTTTGCTAGTGGTTCTCCTTATCATTTGGTTTCAGTTAGAGGAATAGTACCTGCACATGATATCTGCAGTTTAGCTTCCAAGGTTTTGTCAGCGAGCACATCCTACCCCCACTTTGTCAGGCAGCTTCCCTTAAATGCATTCCTCTACAAGTGATATCAAACAGAATTACCCTACTTCACACTGGAGGCAAAATTTAATCCATTTATTTTTGTCTTGAAACTGATGTAGATTAGGTGATTGGTGTCAGTACATTTTGCCTTTCAAATATTCAGGTAGTTGAATTTTTGAGTCCTTTAAAAAACTGAGTGAAATATCAGCTACAAGGTACAAATATGGTGCATCTCTGCTCTTATTCACTTCCTCCATTGGATGTAGCAAATCACCGATTTTCACTCAGATTATCACTTCTGGTGGATTACCAAATTGCTTTCCCAAGAGACAGAAAATTAATAAAAAAGTGTTATTGTGACAAGATAGTTATGTTAAATTTATTATGGTATCTCATTAAATGAATGTTGAATAAAAATGTTTGAGAATGCTGAACTGTAAATGAAATAGCACTGGATTGGAAAATTTTCAATTATCACGGAAGAACACATGAAAGTACAGCCTGGCAGGTAACTGCTGCCATGGGAATGTTTGGAACCAGCTGTACATTCATTTCTCACTACCAGGTTTTTCAATGAATTACTCTATACTTGGGTTTGCATTAAGTGTTCAATGTGTTTTCAATTACTCAGCTACAGTCCAGTTTCTAACACGGAGTATATGCCCTGGCAAGACGTTTTTGTCTTTCTCAAGCACGTGTTAGTTGTGAGATCTGGTCTCTGATTCATTTTCCACAAAATGCTACTGACAAGAAGGTTTCTAAAATGCTGTTATTATGCTGTTATTGTCACTGGAGTCTTTTACACAAATCCTTGTAAATGAAAGTTGATGACTGTTTTTTTAATAAGTTGCTGATTTTTTTAATCACTTCAGGATTTTTGTTTCACTTTTTTGTTTTCTAATACATTCAGTTTTATATTTGGAATTCTAGAGGATTGAAGGGATGCTGGAAGACATTGCTTCAACAGATCTGCTTTGGACTGTATTCATTTTCTTACATAAGATGGAGAGTGAATTGACACTTCAGTCCAGTCCTAGTAGCTCTTTATAACAAGCCAGTCCAAATCTGGGATTTTAAGAGCCACGTGATCTTACAGAAAGTCTGTAGGGAATGATTAAAGGAAACCATCACTTTATGGTAACTCACTGTTAACAGAACAAGATATTTTGCTCTCTGTACTTTCTTTCCACTGAATGCTACTAATTGTTTGAAAATTTCAAAATTATATTCCTAAGATTTTTGGCTCTCTTGCCTCTGTGCATACCAGTCCTAGCATTTTCTCAGTCTCAGATATTTGACCTCTCTTTTGAATAGAGGGGTGGAAGAGCATTTAGTTAACCTGTCATGAATTTCTTTCCCCTACATACTTTCTGACGTCCCTGTTGCTTTTAGCATTTCACTGGCTTCACTTCTAGTCATCTTGACTATTGCTTTGCTTTCCATAAATATCCAATTCCAGGTATGCCAAGTTTCTTTCACATCTTTTGTATCAACCTTCTTAGTGTTCTTGCTGTAAATTTTCTTAACTACTTTCAAGGAATAGCCAATGTATAGGAAACTTTATATTTAATAGCCAGCTTCTGTCCTCGCTCTGGAAGGTGCCATATGCTAGGGAATACAATAGCATATTCACAGTCACTGCTTCCTAGTCATTTCTGCTCTTTCAGCCCAGAGCATCCAAGTCAGGAAGGCAGTATTTCTGAATTAAAAAGAGAACTTGATCAGAGGCTGTATATTAAATGGTTCGCTGCTGGGGCAAGGCACAGCTCCCCATCTTTCTGATCAGCATCTTCAGTCCTGTAAACAGCATGGCATTGGAGGGGAGATCAGGAGTGTCTCTGTGGAAAGAGAATAGGTCTGAGTTTCACCTTGGCTCTAATTATGTCTCCTGTTCTTCCTGGAATAAGGGAATCAAAGTGATTAGTATTTAGCATTTTGAAACTGTACCCCCACACCTCTTACCTTGATAAGCAGGAGTACAGGGTAATTCTTTGTCTCATAAAGATTTCTGCCTGCTACTGAGGCCTGCTGTTGGCTCTGACTGGGAGCTCTCACTCTCAGAATTCATCACAAAAGTCCCTCATTGCTGCCAGTGACGTCTGGGCCATTGCCTCAGTGCCAGTATCACCAGGACCCATCTTTGGCTGTTGCCAAGGCAAGAGACATCTCAGTTCTGACATATAATACACCAGTTCCCACACATAGTATATCAGCCCAGCAGCCATAGAGATGCCTGCTTATCTCTTTAGTTCCTTCCATAAAGAAATTTGTGCCAGTATTGTCAGCCTCAAAGGTAACTGTATCATTTGCTCATTGCAATATATTTAAACTGTGGGATTCCCAGCGTAGCTAGCAGTCCAAGAGAGCAAGTAATCATAAAATCTCTACTTATTTTGCACCTGTTCTGTTAAAGTACTTGAGGCTGAACTGTATTCAAGTTATACAAATAAAGGCTGCATTTTTATTATTTTAAAGTAGTGCTTTCTCTTTTTTTAAATATCACTTGAATGACAATGTTGTGCTACTAATGCTAATGCTATTCCTTCCTACACACATAAAGATGGCAATGCCAACGTGTGAATTGACATAACTTTCTTTTTTTTTTTTTTTTTTTTTTTTAAAATGTGACAGACATTGTAGAGTTGTGTATTATATCACTACTGGGAGCTTCCACATTTCTGCCATGTTCCAAGAGCAGTCATGCAATGTACCCTGGGCACTTCCTGCTTTTTCTTCAAGCTAAATGTGTCATATTTTTCACAACTGGAACCTTGCACCATAATTCTTTTTCTTTTAGGTTTCATAATAAAGTAGGTATTGTAAGTACTGGGAATAAGATTTCTAAAAGTAATTTTCCTCTCATGTTTCCCACCTCATATAGTCATACTTGTTCTATTCAGTGGAAATTTGTGAGAGAGCCCCAGGAGATTCATTTTTGAATGCCTGAAAGGCTCTGATCCTCTGAATTCAAAGGCATTTGGGGCTACTACTCTTGAGGGGCAAATTCGGACAACACCTGATCCAATATAATTTTTGTTTTGACTGCATTTTACTTTGTTCCACTGAATTCACTCCCTTTGAAATTTGTGATCAGACTGAAGCACTAGCAGGGCAATTATCCCCTTTATTTGTATGTTTGCAAAGCTTTCAGCTGTGGAATATTGAGCTCAGTGACAGATCTAAGTTGGTAGGATAGTATTGTGAAGAAGTTAATGCAATTTGCCTTTTGGCAGTAGCTATTTGCAGTAGGTGTGCTGAGATGCAGGGCTCCTTCTGCCTGGACCGTGAGCCAGGCTAACTCGTGCAGCCCTCTCTTTCCCCAGGTGCACTTAGACAGACATGGGGCTCTCTGTGATGAAGAAATGGGCCCTGCTCTGTTGCTGGAGAGCTGCTGACCATGAACTAGTATAGGCATCATGCAAGTAAAAGCCTGCTTTCTTTTTATACAGGGATCAGCTGGCTTACTTGGAGAAGCTGGGCCATCTGGAAGCCTTGGTGAAAAGGTATAATCGTGTATCTGACTACTCAGCAGCTTTGAAAACCATTGGGGTGATTAAGTACTGGTGAGAGATCATTTACTGACCACTGTCAGAGCCAAAATTCCTGTAGCTGTTTCAGCTACACGGGGGTGTAATAACTGGTAATCCAAATGTTCTTATTTGAGGTGTGTATCTGTATTCTTGATTTTACCTCACAGTTAATTTAGAATTGATAGATTTGATACCTTACTTTTATATCCCTTTACTATACTGCTACTGTTTCAGAGAAACTGGCATTAATTATACTTGTTTTATACAGTACTCACTGGTTTTTCACTACTACATAATGAAGACAAAAGTAGAAAGGTAAAATTCGGCTGTATATATTAACTGCATAAAAAATACAAGACGGAGTTTTGTCTGCTGTGCAGTGACAGTTGTGTTTGTGAAAGCAAAGTTTGGCAGACTCAATGTGACTAGAAAAGTAAAAATAGCTTAAGTGTATTTGACATGGTTTTATTTAGGTGAAGTATTTTAAAACTGAAAAACAGGAAAATATTATTGGACTGCATGTCAGCCTCAGTTATGATAAAATCGTAATTGTCAGAATGATGCAGCATAATTTGTATTTCTTTCCTGCAGGGCTGAATTATTTCACCTAAACTGGTGTCTGCTATTTAGATATTTTATTGAGAAACTCTTAATTTACTGTTAGAAATTCTATTAAAATCTGATTATAATTTATATCATCTGTAAAAGGAAATACATCAGTGGAAAGCCTTGCTTTAGGTTTAGACAAATCTCATATGGTTTCAGTCATAATATCATCTTAGAATTTCTTGTCAAAGGATTCTTGTTCTCTGTAATTACACTTGGCCCAAGAAAGATTACCTTGTGATACTGCTGCTAGTTTATCTAGGAGGGGAAAATAAAATTTGCTGATGACAAATAATTAATTTGTCATCAGCAAAGGGAAGGAAGCTTCTTCACGGTGCAATAATTGTCACTGCTATGCTGTTTCTATAGAATTTATTTTCTTGCTCTCTTATGGATTAAGTAGTGCAAGGTAAACATGCTATATGAATTTAAATAACAAATGTATTTCCAGCATAATTACAGTATGCAAAATATAGTGTTATTACTGTGTCATGTGCATTATTTGTAATAAAAGTGCAATCTTCTGAGGATAATCTACAGCTAAATCTGATGTTTGGGCTGATGTGACATGAATGAAAAGTGAAAAGATATGGAAGACCAGAAAGAGACCCTTCCTGCTTCCCCTACCCAAGTTGCTTCAGCAGCTGCTGAAGGGGTGGCCTTCCTTTTAGATTTCTGCTTTCCTAACACATACTAAAGAAAAGAGGAAGAGAGAAAAAAAATTTCTTTTTTCTTTGTTTGCTGTCCTGAATTTTATGGATTAAGGAACATACTATAAATATGATGCACCCAACTCAGAGAAAACATATCTTCTAGAAGTTCTCAGACACTGATGTAGTCAACCCTCTTGTTCAGTCTTCTAGGAAAACAGAAGACAAAAAAACCTCAGTTTTATCATTTTTTTCAAAAGATGGATAGGCTTGTAGGAGGAGGGAATGTAGGAATTAAAAAAAGAAGTTTAAAAAGGTCTCTTCACTGTTTCTGAAGGGCAGTCTCTCAACTAGTAGTGTGATGCACTGCCATGTATGCTCAGTGGACAGAGAAAAAAAATGAAGAATATTCAGTGTTCTTTTGGTTTTCTTCATTTTTTTTTTTTTTTTTTGTTGTTAAAGGGAGAGCGAGGCAGTCCAGGACCTGTAGGTTCTCCTGGAGAAAAAGGTTTCATGGTAAGTTACGAGTAATATAGAATCCACAATTATGTTACTTATAAATGCACTTTAGTCTCCAAAACAGTAATAAGTTCTCACCCTTCTGGCTGTGCAGACATTATGGGAGAGTAGTATTTATGATGCATAGTTCCTACAAAGTTTTATTGTATAGCTTTAGCCCCTCTGTAACAGTGATATTGCAAAGTGATCTGCTGAACGAAAGAGCAGAGCAACTACATTTTTGAAAAAAGGCTCTAAGCAGCCTTAATAAAGGATATTTAATTAATAAATTAAAAGGAGGGGGAAAGTAAAATAACCATTTCCTTGTAAACTGGGGTAACCCAGGTTATTTTAGTAGAGACTAGTAACTAGCATCACCTCTAATTCTACTGCCCAGCACTTCCCAAACAGCTCCTGGGTGCCACTCTCATGGGAGGACTGGCTTCCTGAGAGCACCACTTGTCCTAAAGCAGGACACAGCACTTCATGCAGCCCAGAGGCCATGCCATGGGGTACAGAAATGAAAGGCTGTACACGTGTGCCCATGGCCATGTTCTTGTTGAAGTTCTCTAGGAAACAAGCTTAAGGCTTGCTTGTGTGCTTGCCAGCTAGCACTGTGGGAGCTCCAGAGTGTACAGGGAGCACTTAAAGGTTTAACTGCAAGGAGAGGACGGGCAGTTTATGTAACGTGGTAGGTGCTGCATCCTGTTTCCTCTGACACTGGTGTGGTTGGCAGGGCTGAAATCTCCATGGCATTACACAGAAACTGCAGATGTGGGCCCGAGCGTGGTGCAGTGTGTCCTTGCCATGGACAAGGATATTATGTATTTGGAGTAATTACTCTTTGGGCATCCATTAGCAAGGAAGAGATCAAGTACCCTGAGACTGCAAACCAGCTAAGTGATTGATGCAGAGCCAATGCCCTTTAAAGCTTTCTGTCCTTCATTAAATCCCTCTAATCTAGATTTACCTTCAACCGGCTGCTTTTGATCCATGAAAAGATTCTTATTAGGGAGGTTAATAAACAAGGATTTATTAATATAGTATCCAGTCTTATCAACTACTTTTCTTGGACTGTTATTAATGCTTATTGCCATAGGTAAATCCACTTAAGTCATGGCAGAAAGAACCTTTCCCAATAGTAAGTCATTGCAGTCCCCAGACAAGAGTTGTTCTTGGCGTTTGGTCTTGGCCAGATCTGCCCACACCAGGATGTGCCCACTTTCTGTTCCCACTGTCACAGCCCTCTCAAAATTCCTCTCAAAAGAGGAATTTGAAATTCCTTTAGATCTCAACATCTTTTGTTTCAGTACATCCCTGCCAGCTAGTGTCTGTGTGTGGGAAAGCTTTCTAGGCTGTTTTAATGGTTACTAGAAGATATCCAATTAAGCATTTAGTTTTTAAACAAAATTTTGGGAACAAATTTTGCAAAATTAAATATTTTATTAACTTACCTCCAGTTATTCAGGTAAGTAACTGGATTTATTACGGTAACTATAATAACAATTTAGATAAAACTGTACTGTCTTTTCTATGTTTATTTTAATTCTAGGGCTATCCAGGACCTCCAGGAGGCCCTGGACCTGTGGGGCCAGAAGGATTACCTGTAGGTATAGGGGGGTGCTTTGGTTTGACATAGAATGAGCTATTTTCAAATTGTCTTTTACCTTTGCTGAAGCTAAGAATAGTTTCTAGTTTGTACTGGAACTTGTAAAACTGTCATGAAAATGTACCCATCCAGACAGAATGTGTTCACTTGCTCTTTGCTAGGATGATCTATGAGAAACAGGAAAAGCAATTATATGATTTACTCATTCATTTAAAAATCACTCCATTGACACAAGTAGGGAAATAGAATTTTGGAAAGATGGTTAATAACTGCATAATATTTTTTAAATTTATTGGTGCCTAATATAGTTTAAATATATTTATTATGTGTTTAGTTTCATTGTTAATAAAAATAAATTATATTCTAATCTGCTGTTTATAATTTTTATAATTTGTCTAGCATGTGTCTTCAATACAGATAAAAACTGAGCCTTTTATCAGAAAATATTCACACTTTTTAACATAATGTTGCTGAAATGCAGGTCTCTTTTAAAAATTTTGGGATAATAGACACAAGTAATCCATCCAACAATTACATCAGTGTTTTGTAAAAATAATGTTACATATAGAGTCTGTTAATTAGATTTTTCTACATAAATTGTACAAACATGATTAATTAATTTGTACCATGAGTGAAAGTGATTGATTTGCATTTATTGCATTGACTGTTGCTCAAGGTGCATAAGCCTTGTAATTTTCAAGAATCTGTGTTTAGAAGACAATGAATAATAAGTTTGTTTGATGTGTAGGGACCTTCAGGAGCACGAGGACCATCAGGGCCACAGGGTCCTAAGGGAAGAAGAGTAAGTACTATTGCTCCTTTATGTTACTTAGAGCAGAGAGTAGTGTGTTGCAAATATAAATCTGAAATATAACCCATTTACAGCTGCTCCCTTTGTCATCTGGTCTCAACTCATTTGTATTGAAATCAGATTGATTATACTTGTATTTCCATGTAGGAAACAATATGAATCTTTATTTATACTCAGAGTGCAATGGGCTTTGCCAATTGGTTTCAGCTGAGAGCAAAGCTAGAACCTAGATCACCACCTGACTGTTTTCTGTACACCTAAACATGCAAAAGTTGTCATTTATAACTACAATTGGGCTATTTCAATGTTTTAAGGACTATTATCTTTAACTGCATTTAATTCTTTGGAAATGGAAAAAAATCTCTCAAACCCAGTTTTGAGGGAAGAAGTGTAATCAGCAGATACTGTGTCCTAGAATCTTGAACCTCCCCTTGTTAGATTGTCATTCCCATTTCACTTTTGTCAGGGAAATGGAAACCATTTTCTCACTGTACACAAAACACTAATCCAAAGCCCACATCAATGAAGTCTCTCACCTCACCTACCAGTTTGACAGTATATCCAGGATTCCTAAGAAACTTGCACAGCTCATACCAGTGGCTGGACCAGTGTGTCTTCACAGCTCCATTTATTCCTGATAAATATATCTCTATGATTTTGGCAGCACATTATGGAGTACAGTGTTTATAATTAAAGATCACTCAAAATAAATCCCATATATCCCAAGCTCTGCGAAAGTCTCATTTTGGACTTGTGGTTTATGCCTTTGCCTCTACCCAGCATGTCTAGGAATGTCTCATGAAAGAGGGTCTCAGAACAGATCCAGGTCCTCAGGCTCTGAGAGCAAACTCCCACTGAAGTCACTGAGAATTTTATCTGCTCTCAAGATCAAAATATCAGACCAAAAGTGGAATCTCACATAAGGAAAATATCTGAGGTGCCCTGAAACCTGGGGTTTGTCATCACTGGATTCAGAAAGAGAAGTGCCAGAACCCTGAGCTCTCTTTGGAGGGCCTCAGAAAATGCATACCACAGTCAGATAGAGAAGTTAAATGGAAGCATATGGAAATTCCCCTTCATTGTGTATGGAAACAAGAACATATCCTGTCTTTACAGCTGGAATCTGTGGGAAGTCTTAGAAGCACTGACCCTCTACTGGTGCACTGTCACGGAATAGAATTCCTTCACTTCATAAATTCTGGACCTTTCAGCAATGGTTTTGCATCCAAGATTACCCAGCAGTTAACTTCTGTCTGAGAGTGTCCAGCTGTTCACTGTCCAGTACACCCAGGAGTTCTGGCCAGCTGAAGGCAGGCTGGCTAGAAGTCTATGGAGTATCTCACTCTTGGGGGATTTCAAGGAATATGCCACTGAGCACAGCACTGGCACAGAGCTTCCTCAGCTCATGCTTGATGCACTTGGCTAGAATTGTGTGGAAGGTTTATTACACTTTATTTTTTAGTGTTAATCTCATGAAAACACAGAGGGAGAACCCCATTTTGTAGATACTTCAATGACAGAATGACACTGAGGGTGAGAGTATCAATATGTGGGAGAAAGTATTTCTTTCCATGACCAGAAGGAAGAAATGCATTAGTCTGGAAGCCTGGCAGTGTAAATGCCACTTACATGGAGTCATTGCATGATCTTTTGTTTCGTAGTCTTTGTTTGCTAATGTGTGAAGTAAACCACAATGTCAGAGACTGGTGATGCTTTCAGTTCATACCATAATCTTGGACTGATAAAACTGTAGCTTCTAGTTTGAGAGGAAGAGTTTCTGTATCATTAGGTTCATTTCATAAGTGTTACCTAAGCAAAATTCCCAACAGGTGCTAAAGTTCTTAGCATTTAATATTCTTCAGATTGGCATTTGGTGTTTTAAAGCTCAAAAGATAAATTTTTTCTGCTTTTACTTTCCTGGAATGCAGATCATGAAATTTAGACTTGAAAATGCAAATAAATGGCACGGTGAACATCTGTAAATTTGGGGTCAGGCAACAGCAGCTCTTGTCTCTAGTAGCCAGTAGGGTTGTCCCTGGTTTAGTGGCATCTGTACTGGCATGAAGAACCTCAGGTGCTTGAGGACATCTATGCTTTGTTTTAATGAGCGATATCTTTTGTACTTCTTACAGCAGGGAATATGGAACTTAGCAAATTGTGTGCACTTGTGAAACAAGCATCCAAGTGTGCTTGGTGGTACATTGATATCTGAATGTGTTTGTCTCTCTTAATTGTTTGAAGGAAGTGAGACTAAATTGATGTTTTCTAATATTCTCCCGTGTCAGCCACCAAGATAGAGAAGTAGCTATATATTGTGTTTGTGTTATTTTCACTCTTCTGGTATTTGGGAGACAGGACGAGAAAGAACAAAAAACATTAATTTGTGCTTTTTACCTTCTTAGATGAACTTTCCTTGGATTATCATACTAGAGCTTTCAGTGTAAAATGTTCCATTTCAGAAGCAGAGCTGAACCCATGCCAAAGCAAAAAATAGTAGCAATTGTTTGGCAGTCTCACTCCCCAGCTCTGTTGCAACCTAATTTAAATAACAGCAGGCAAATCAAGTATATCTCTCATTCTGTACTAGCTATAGTAAGAAATTGTACAATCCAATTCATCTGTGCCAATAAGGAGTCACACCACACTATTTATTGGAATGTTATTGTGTCCTTTTGTCAGGATATTAAATTGCCTTTCCCTTGGATTCCTGCCCTTTGTCTGTGGCTGGCTAAAGGAAGGCATGGCCCAGAGGATCATGTTGCTTTCTGTTACTTTGTTTTCAATTCACAGTTATATAGTAGAAGATAGGTGTTTTAAATGGCAGACTTTTTCACTTAACTGCTAGTGATCAGATCAGTTGTCATGGGCTGCCAAGGTGAACTCCATTGAAATGGAGATCTGTGTGAGTGCCAGAAAGGTTTTGGTGTGTTATGTGCATGACACGGACTGAGAATCTTGTGTTGTCTCCTGACAGGCTTGTTTCTCAAACTGCAAGCTATGATACTCTTTATGATTAAAGTTATGTCAGAAGTGTTGAAATAATTTATCTGGTAATTCTTAATGGTAGAAGATAAAACCTAGAGGGACATTTCCTTGTTACTTAAATCTGTAAAATGAACACATGTCCTTTTTCTTCCTTGAATATTCTATCTTGAGATTCTGTCCTCTGGTCAGTCCTGTGGAGAATGCAGAAATAGAAATGACATATCATATACCTAAAAAGTCTGAGAAAATCTAAAACTATCCTGCAATTGCTTAACTTTGAGGTAAAACACTCTCAATTTCCCCATTCCTTGTGTTGCCATAGGTGGTTCCTCCATGGGTCTTCCTAAAGCTTATGTCCTTTCTGTCCCCACAGCTGAACGAGCTGTCCTCACTCCATCTCAATTTCTTCTTGTCCCTTCTCCTCCTGTTCCTTGAGACATTTCAGATCAGGGAGCAATAAACCTGCTAAATCTGCTTGAATTTTCATCACAACCAATTTTGTGTGTGTTACAGATAGCAGTTACAGAAAAAAGTGAACCTGAAATTAATTTGATCAAGATGTTTAGCTTTCTTTTGAATTATGCTCTATAGTAATTCAACAACTGAGTTACCCTATTACATAATCTTAACATGAGTCCCAGTATAAATGTTTTTATAAAAGCCTCCTTCATCTCTGAAAAGACCTCTAGTGTTTTGTTTCTAATCTCTGAGTGCCTTGAAGTCACAGCTTTTTTTTCCATAGACTTCTTTATTGCTTGGTTTGGGACCTTTCACATTGAGTGCCACATGGCAGCTCAGTGTCATCTTCATCTGAGGCAGCTCAGTGCCTCTTTTCCTCTCTAGCCCAAAAATATGCCTGTAATTGCTCAGTCCTGACTTTTACACTAAAACAAAAAAACAGACTGCCTCAAAAAAGCTGTGTCCCAAACTACAGAGTATTTTATACAGCTCTCCCTGGCTTCCCTTTCTCCTTTTCCTATGGTTTCTGTGTTCCTTTGTTCTGGCCAGAAGTAGCAGTGCTGAAATGATGACAGATGAGTTCTCATGGGATACTCCTGGCTTTGCCAGGGGTTGTAGTTATAGATCAGCTCACAGGAAAGACCTATTCCTGAGAGGTTTTCATTTCAGGAGAAAAGTCTAAATGATTCTGGATACACACTGTTCCTGAGTTACCAGTCAGCCATTTTCACTTTTCCTCCAGAGAAAAGTGGATGGGTGCTCACCACATGTTCCAAGAGACATTTTGCTGTGGATCAGTTAGTCCAAGTCACAGAGAGCAAATTCTGGTATGTTTTTTCTCAAAATATCCAAGAGAGATATGGAAGTCACAGATATTTTTGCAGGGATAGTAAATTTAATTAACTCAGATGTGCTTCCAACAAAGTCATTTTACAAGCCCTTATTATCATCATTTAGAACAGTCTTACGAATGAAAATAAATCATGATTGGATGTCCTTCACTATAAACCATGACCCATGAGGTGGTAAGGGTCTCTACAACACAGAAATTCACCATAGAAATGGAGATTGTTTCCTCTGGGCACTGCCACAGTATTGTTGTAACTCCCTCTGATGCCAGCCAGCCCAAATGCCACCAGGAAAGCTGTTATGTCTCATCCTCCCAATGTGTACATCTGTAAAGAGCCTGTCTTGATACTTATCTAGCTCTTCCTTTCAAGTGGTCATTAGTTATAAGTTGTTATTAACTGGTTTTAATTTAATGTTCCATACCTAAACAGTCATGGTTTTTAGAACTATGGAAATAACCTCCTAGGTCAGCATGGATAAAATACTATTTTCCATTTTGTTCATGACCTATTTAAGAATTTTTCATTTGCTTGTAAGCTACTGGATTTAGATTTCTAATCTTCAATAATAAAACTCTGAATGTTTTGGCAATAGGTATTTGCTGAATTATGCTACAGTAATGTATATTAGTAACGTAACAATTGTTAAACAAATAATTAGTAATGTTCATCAATTGCTTATAAAAATCAATTTACAAAAGCATTTTAGCCTAACAATAGAGCACAATAGTTGACAATTATAAATTGCTTCTAATCTTGCCTCAAACTGGTTTACCAGTGGGAGAACTTCATCTGCTTTCTTTAGATTCTTACTAGCAAGATTAATTTTTGCATATACATCTTACAATGTGCTTAAAAGCAAGCACTCTGTATATACAGTGATCATCTAAATCCCTGTACGTACTTGCGTGTTCTATGACTACAAGGTGGATGAAGAAAAGAGCAGAAAATATCAGCCTGCCATCTGGCTCCAACAGAGACACTGAATGTTTTGTTTACATACGTTTCAAAAAAATCTTTCTTCTTAAATTCAAAATTTAACAAACCAGAAACTTATTTTTTTCTTTGAAGCTTTATTTCACACTTGACACACAATGAAAATTTGTTTTCATGCTAACAAAATGCTTCCCCTCTCCTAAAGCTTATGTAACATCTCCTTAATGACAACCAAAAATAATGCATAATTAGTATTTCAAATCACTTCTTTAATATTCAGGGGCCAAGAGGTCTCGATGGTCCTCCAGGAGAACTGGGAACAGAAGGTATTAAGGTGAGTGTTTGCATTGCTCAGTACTATATAAAACATTGAGGTAGACCATAACAGACAAAAGAAAATAATTTTAAAACCCAGTCCATCATGGCAGAAGCCACAGAGAATTCAATTTAATCCAAGAGATTTGCAAATTTCTGCCTTTTCCAGGTACTTATTTTTTTACAGTATGAGCACATCTAAGCCTGAATCTGCACGTTCTGTAGTTACCCAGCATAGTAACTGTATGCAGTTGATCAAGCAAATGTATGTAGACTTTACACACTGTTTGTTATTTATCAGGGAGAAAGAGGTGATCCAGGAAAGAAAGGAGTTCCTGGGCTCATTGTAAGTATTGGAGCCAGTCTTTGTAGTAAGCTTTAACACAGTAACTCATTTCTGAGCTGTGTTTGGAAATTATTTGAAGCCAGCATTGTCTTTTGATATTTCTCTTTAACCAGGGTAAAGCTGGAAATCCAGGAGAGAGAGGAGATCAGGGTGAACTTGTGAGTATGAAATTCACTAGTACTTCTACCAAAAAATAATCCAGAAAATCTCATACTTTGACACGTGGGTATGAGAAAGTTTATCTACTTCAGAGCAGCTGGAAAACTCTGATAGTTTGCATTTATTCATACAAAGAACCAGGAACAGAAGTGCAGTCTTAAGGATGAAAGTCATTGTGACATAGAACAATAATTTTTTGATAGATTTTGGGGTAGGTGTGTGTTATCAGTGTAGGGATAAATGTAGAAATGTCTTACATGTATATAATGTATTGGAGAAAATTCCTTTTAGTGTTTCTTTGAATGGAAATCTAATGTGTTGTACTTGAGGCATTTTTTACAAAGCAGGTTATCAGTCAGTCCAACTTGTACTGGTTTTTCAACAAAGAGGGAAGCAGAAAAACAAAAAGCAGTAATGGTGGTGGTTTTGTTCTGCAGTTGAAACTCAAAATGTTGGTTGTCACCATACTTCTCTTGCATTTTTTGCTCAGATTTAGGAGCTTGTTGCCTGTTATCTTTGACACAAAAGATAAGAGGGGGTAAATCTTATCTTTGACACAAAAGGTTTTCATTTCCTCTTCATTCACTAGAATTTTTAGATGTATATATATACACAGAAATTAATGAAGCAAAACCTCATTAGGCTGAAATGATGTGTAATAGTTCATTTATTGCAAAGTACAGGATACTGATCTATTACTCCTACAGCTACAGCTTCTAGAAGACAGTGTGAGACAGAAATGCTATGAGAAAGGTTGAAGAGAGAGAAAAGTGTGCTGTGAACCCTACTGATTATCTAAAACACAACTTGGAGGGCGGTCTGGATGTACAAGTAGCACATGGTTCTAAGGAGAATTACATGGAACTGGTAAATGGTGGTTCAGCTAAGATTTACTCATATGTAAAACAAACTAAGGAAGGACTTATTCAGGACTCCCTCACCTGCTGCAGAAACTGATGATATGTCAGTGCATGTCAACCAGAAAAAAAGGCTGCACGTATTTCTTGAGTGTTTCTGTGTTAGTTACTGTCTGAGCAAAAACAAGAGAGGAGGTGGCATTCTCAGAATATGAGGGAGCTTCTTTCCAATGATTTTTTATTTTATTTTAATCTTCCAGGGTTTGCTTGGGCCTCCAGGAACCACAGGAGACAGGGGACCAATGGGAGAGCCAGTAAGTTGATCCTTATGTCTGCTTCAGAGTTTTTCCATGTATTATGGAAGCTCCCTGACAACTTCAGCTCCATTTTACTAGGATTCAGTATTGCCAGCTGTGGTTAGGTAGGAATTGCGGGGAGATTGTTCCAAAACTGCAGAGCTGGAGTCTGCCTCCCTTGCTTAGTGTAACTTGCTCATGAGGAGGCCCCTTCTTGTTGGGAAGCTCTGTAGTAAGGGATGCACAACATAAGAGAGCAGAACATAGACCACAATATGATGGGGCTTTACACCACACTGAGGTAGGTATCAGTGTTACGTATTATGTAAATGTATGTGCCAATACTTTAGTGGTGTTTTTTTAAAGCCAATATTAGGATCTTTGTTAAGGAACACAGGGACCACATCTATTTGGCAGGTTAGATTTTCAAGAAGAGACTGCTATAATAAACCTCAGACATTCCTCTGCTGGATGGATGCTTGTTACTATGTCAAAGCCACGCTGACATTCATGTGGCTAAAATTGTTACAGAAGATCACACATCTGCAGCAAATCTATGCAATATACTGCAAGATATAGCTGTGACAGGAATTGTATTGCAGCACCATCTCTGGGGGTAAATCAGGTTAAATAAATAAAGCGAAAGAATGCATGCAGTGTTAGTGGGATTTGGGAGAAGGCTCCCATTATCTGGTGCAGAAATCTAATAGAGTTGTCCAAAATTGTGTGTTTACATTGCTTCTGGAAAGTAATTTTGCACAGTAAATTGTGCATAGTTTATTTAAATATCAAAAGTGCAATGTTGATAAAAAATATTTTTAGCATTATTAGTATTTAGTATTTTTATGATATTATTTCTACTAATCCATTGACTGACATGCTTACAGAAAGTAATTGCACATTTTGAAGACTAGCAAAACACCAACAAATTTTCTTTGGGGTAGAATTGCATACTTAAACTGCCAACCTGTAGGAATGGCAAACTATATCACAGAAAATGTGTTTTTCCAATAGTTATCACTGGATTCCTGTTGCTTAATCTCTTTCATTTATTATATCTTATCTTCATGTTGCAACATCTGAGAGCCTTACAATGAAAGATTTATATGTCAAATTCCTCCTGTTTTCTGGCCAGCTCTGAATTTTCATATCACTAGCATGCCTGTCTGCCTTAACCAATCTAAGTGGTAGGCACTAATCTAAATGCTTGAGCAGCCTACATTTGTGTTGTGCTCATCATCATAGAAACTACATATTCACTGTCAGAAGAGAAACTTATCCTGTGAACAGGATATCTTTTCTATCAAGTGCTGAAAGAGTAAAATGTCTTCAGAAAATTGTCTGTGTAGCTAGAAAGAAGTGATAAAATGACAGAAGATGTTGCGCAATTAAACACGTGGCTCTTTTTTTAGTTGCCTATCCAAGCAGCTTGATTTCATCCTCTGTCAGCTGGTCACTGTGTGAAAGCCAGCTTCTGAGGTTTTCTGGCCCTGTTACTAGCTCTACACAGAGCAGAAAAACCCTAATTGTTGGTGGAGGAGCAAAGAAATATAAGCAATTAGAACTATTTGTATTAATGGGATTAATTTAAATTACAATCAAACTTTATCTACTTGTCAGACATTTCAGTAAAATCCTTTGCAAGTTACCTTATGTTGATGGTTAAAAGGAGTCCCCATACTGCTATAAATTTTTGGCTTCTGAAAGTCTCAGGAAAAATTACATTACCAATCCAGCAGCCTTATCTCCATGGTAATATGAAGAAATACTTGACTTGTGAAGCAAACTGAAGCTTTGTGACACTTTCCTAGTGGAATTTCATGGAGCTGCTGCAAAGGAAAATCAATTCATTTAGTTTAGGATAAAGTGGATTTTCAAAGGGAAGTAACTGCAGTTTTAGTTGCTCACATTTAAATGAAGATAAAAGGTCATATATATGCATCTACTGGAATTCTGTCAGTATATGCAATTTACATTGTTGCTACAAAGGAGGAGAATATTCACATTGTCATGGCCAGATCACCAGGAGGAACAAAACCATATGCATAGTTTGTAAGAGGAAGTGAAACAAAATGGAGTAGTAAATATTTGTCTAAAAGGCTTCTGTCATAAATAGAAGCAGCATCTTTCTTTTACATGAGAATTATAGATCAAGGAAATGTTTTGAATTTAGAATGTGTTTAGACATAGATGAGTCCCAAAGGGGTAAATAGATATGAACTTTCTTGAAGTTCAGAGATTGGTTATATGCAGAGGGTTGATTTGTCTTGACGTGCATTCACTGTGGCTATAGAATCAGCTGTAAGCTGTTACAGGCATCTTCTGCTCCCCCTGCTCTCTGAGCCCAGATCTTCCATGTCCAGAGCATTTGAACATGCCACTTTGGGAAATGATCCTTGGGTGTTACTGCAGTAAATGTACTACTTACACATAAGGCTTATAATAAAATGCTTATGGTATAGTTATGAATATTGCTAAGGCTCCAGCCTTTAGTCTACTGCGCCTCAGTGACTGTTCTGTACAAATGCTGCTAAATCCACGGTGAAGTAGTTGTTTTCAGTTAATTCCATACCAGACTGTATGCTTTTCCACAAAGCAAACCAGACAGTCTAACAAACCTTAATTAAACAAAGTCTCAGCTAGTCAAGAGGAGAGCTTAGTTCAGATAATAATTTTTTTGGTCTAAAAGAAAAGACATCTGTGCTATTATTTGAGATCTGTTATTTCAGTGTGTCAAGGTTGGTACTGTATGCTATTGTGGGACTTGGATACACTGTTGGATTCAGGAAGAAAGACAATGAAATATGTTTCTTTATTCCAATTGGAAGAGTTGTGAAGAGACAAAGTGAACACTCTACAATGTAATTTAATGTTAACTGAATGATGCATCCAAAATTTTGTTTAATGCCAGGGTCCAAGAGGACAGCCAGGGGATGCTGGCCCTATTGGAGAAACGGGGTTTGAGGTGAGATTTTAATCACTTTTATAGCAATTACAAATACTCAAACAACTGACTAAGCCTGGACAATATGTTTATAAAAAAATTTTATTGCCTGCAGCCGACTTAAATATCATGAGCTACTGAGAGACTCTTACTTAAAGCTGTTACCAAACAATGTCTAAAATATCTAGCTTGTTCTGTTGTAAGCACTGTCTTTGAGCATACAGTCATGACATTTGTCATAGAAAGTGAATGTTTAATTGAGCAAACAACTATTTTTTTTGGAAGCACTACTCTCCTTGCAGTTAGGCAGTAAAACACTATTAATCATATGTTCTTTCAACTGTAGATAAAGGAAAGCAGCTGTAGACAGCCTTCTTGCTAACTTCTGCTTCTGTTTCCTACTTTGTTTTTAATATTTCATTGAGAGAAATGTGACAGAATGTATGAGCCATGTTTGTAATGAAGTACCTGAGGGATGAGCTCACTTAGAACAGTAGGGTTATTCCTCTGTCCCCCAAAATCCAGACTTCTGACTGACTATTAAGAAAAGGTTTCTATGTAAACTTTACAAAAAGCAGTCTGATACCATTAACTCCTTAAGAGCTGAAGCCTCCAAAAAGGGCTTCTCCAAAGGCTGTATCTATCTGGCTCCAAGCCTAAACAGAGATGAAGCTGTCAGTCAGATTTACAGAAGAGAGATGCTTGCTCAGCAGTAATTTATGGTGAAAGGTGCAGGCTTAGTGGTGCTGCTGAGTCTTCAATATGTTCCTGACCCACAGTGTATTTCCTGAAATCCATCTATACCCTCCTTTCTTTTCTGTTTGTCTCTAGAAAGAACATAGAACCATGTTGTCTTGATCTGACTTTTCAGACCTTCATCTTTCTCAATGTCTCATGACATTCTTCTGATTCAGTTTTGGGTGTATTATTTAGTTGTGGCAAAATTATTACTAGTGATCATGTAACAATAGCTCTTGTACCATGCAGGGACCTCCTGGCCCTGAAGGAGAACCTGGTCTGCAGGGGGAACCAGGCACAAAGGTAAATGTTTACATTATTTTTCCTTACACTCTTTAAATTTTCAAAAGAGCAAATCAGAGAGACCTGATTCATCAGCCAAGTAGACAGTGATACAGGAAATGGACCATTAAGAAATAGTGTTATTGTCATTATGACTCCATCATCTGTAAAACCTGTCATTGTTATGAATATTGTCCTTTAAAATCAAATTATTTTCTTTGTGATATCACAGGGAGACATTGGACCAGCTGGGAAGCCTGGAGAAGCAGGTGACCAAGGTTTAAGGGTAAGCTATGGATGCAACTCTTCTTCCACAAGGGAAAAGTATGCTACAGGTGAAGTGCAGGTTGAGAAATCTTGATTTATGAAAAGAATTCAATCAGATATTTTCTGATAGCTTCTTTTTTTAAAGGAAAAAAAAACCAGTAATACTGTAGCAAATTTTAAAAAAGTATTGTTTGGGGAAGAGTGGCTTGAGAGCTTCTCAGCAGAAAGGGACTTGGGGGTGCTGGTCAGCAGCATCTGAACTTGAGCCAGCTGTGCCCAGGTGGCCAAAAATGCTAGTTGCATCCTGGCCTGTGTCAGAAATAGTGTGGCCAGGAGGACCAGGCAGTGAATTTTTCCCTGTACTCTTCAGGGTGAAGCTGCACCTTGAGCTTTGTGTCCAGTTCTGGGTCTCATTTCAAAAGAGGACACTGAGGTGCTGGAGCATGTCCAGAGAAGGGAAACAGAGCTGCTGAAGCACAAATTTTATGAAAAGCAGTCAAAAGTGCAGGAGTTGTTTAACATGAAGAAAAGGAGTCTCATTTTGCTCCACAGCTACCTGAAGGGAGGCTGTAGTGAGGTGGGGGTCAGTCTCTTCTGCCAGCTAACAAATGATAGAATGAATGGCCTTAAATTGTACCAGGAGAGGTTCAGGTTGGACATTAGAAGTAAAATTTTCACTGAAGGAGTGATTAGACATTGGAATAAGTTGCTGTAGGGGGTAGTGGAGTCATTGTCTCCTGAAGTGTTTGAGAGGCATCTGGGTGTGGCACTTGGGAATATGATTATGGTGGTGCTGGGCTGATGGTTGGACTAGATGGTCTTGAAGCTTTCTTTCAACCTTGGTTCTTTGATTATAATGTTGAAATATTTCTGATGGTAACTGGCTCTACAGTAAGTCTGTAAACATACCAATATATAGTAGTTACCCACATGAACATGAAAGATTCAGGACAGAATAGGTATATTTTTGAGATTACTGTAATTATGTGTTATATACTCTGAAACCAAACAAAATCTCAGTACCACTCTAAATGTCCAGGGTTATATGGACATATTGCCTCATTTTTCTAATGCTGATCATCTTTTATGTTTTCTTGCATTGGGTAATCATGGGTGGAAGATAAATAAGCTGTAACAGCAACATAAAAGTTGTCCAAAAGATAATAAACGTATAAAACTAGTATAAGTCAAGAAATAGTGGCACTAACTTTGTTTTCAACTGCTTCTTTCTATAAGGGTGAACCAGGGCCCCCAGGAGAAGACGGTGTTCAAGGAAAAGATGGCCCAAAGGTACATTAAGTTTTAGTAGCAGATATAAAATACTCTTACAAGCCTAAGGACCCAAATCTCCTTTTTTATCCTAGTCCAGTTGTGTGCACCTAGTTTTAACATAGGAGGTCCTGTAAAGTACAGGCTTTTCTGTACCTTTTAGGTGCATATCTACCTTGCAAGGGCTGCAAAGCTGAATGGCTTGGTGAAGAAAAGCAAGCTTTACCTGAGTACAGCTTTTGTCTGTGGTGATTGAAGTGCTGGAGAAAGCAAGCCCAAGGCTGCCCTGCTCCCTGAATTAGAACAGTGCTGTGCCAGGGACTGTGGCAGGTGCCAGGACAGGGGATGTCATAGAAAACAACCTCAGAAACTTGGTGATGGATGCAGCAAAATATGGCTGTAGGAGTGTATGAATGAGATAGAATGGGCTTTACCCTAATTTAGAGCCTGATCTGAATTGGACTGGTAAGATTCACATCAGTTTTAGTGTGCTTTTTTCAAACTCAGATATCCAGAATTTCCTTTTCTTATGAACAAGTAATTCTGTAGCAGGAGGTTGACTAAGGGTTTTTTGGTTGTTTTTTTTTTTTACTGTGTTTTAGGGAGACCCTGGAGACCAGGGACTTGTTGGAGAAGGCGGTGAAAAAGGAGAGATGGGACTACCAGGAACTGCTGGGCCCTCTGGTGAACCTGGCATAATGGGAATTCCTGTAAGTGTTTTATGGTTGAAATGGACTTCTTGTTTGTTTGCTTTTATAAACAAAGTTAATTTTTCTTTCTTCCTTTAATTTTGACTTCTCTGGTTTTCTATGTAATAAGAGATGACGATATTTAAAATAAGCTTCCAATGTAGTTCAGGATTGGTAGAGAGAGGAGAAAAATGCTTTTCTTGTCTTAAATATGTGACCTCTTTGCAAGTAGTGATTCCTCACCACCCATTGTCCAGACACACGTTCCACACAATCTGGAGCCTCTCACTTCAGATCTCTCCAAACAATATGGCAGCAAGCATGCACAGATTAAATGGTAGACAAGCATTAGAATTCACAGGCAACATTGTTAGATCAGTTTGCCTATTTGTTCTGGCATCACTCCTAGCAACTAAAATCCATCCATGAAATTGTTTGCAACTTCTTCATGAGAACTAATTGTGGAGCACAGTTTCCAAAGTAAGTATTTTAGCTTTAAACCAGCTTCCCTTACCAAAAATCATCATGTTCTCATTTGCAGTCCTCTGGCTGCCTTCTGTGTAGCTCTTAGGTGATGGTGGGGTCTGACAAAACAGAACATTTGGAACAGCAGCTGTTCACGGCTGTGAGCACTGTCCACTCTGTTCTCTAAGCATCATTGTTATGTTCTGGGTTTAGTCCTGGGTTCTTCACAGTGAACTACTTTCCTAGGGAGAGAGAAAAGTGTTCCTTTGGTTGTTGGCACCCTTAATACACCGCAGAACAAGTTTTGTTCCCTTGACTCTCTATTTTGAATTGGTAGTTTTGGGGAACACTGAAAGTTTCATACACTGAAATTATTCTAACTCTGCTCAACCCTGGCACATCTACATTTTATGTAATTATACTTGTGTACAATAAACAACCCCAGCAATGCTTCTGTGCCTCAGTGAGACTGGCAGGTCTGGCAATTCGATTTTTGGGAGGATGTGGTTAGGAAGGGATTTTTCATGTTTTTGTTCTACATGTTCTAAAGGCAGCTGTAGAGCTGCTGCCTTCTCCAGTCATCCTCCCTGGCATCTGGGAGTGTACACATCACAGTTTTGGTTTGACCTCCTTCTAGGGATGCAGACAGATCATAATATCCTAGCCTAAACATGGAAATCCTCCTCCTATAGCCCATTGTCTGAGTGTTTCATTGGAGGTGAGAGTAATATTACATTTTCCTTAAACAGTAGATTACAAAGCAACAAATAAGCTTCAAAAATCTGTGAAGTAATATTTTCTGTGTGGACAAGATTTATTTGGTTTATTTCTCCCCTATCTGCAGTACATTTCCACTACTTTGATAAATAATCCCTGATACTTGACCACTAATTTATGCTATAACTTGAGACAGCCCTGTAATTTGCTTACAGACACAGTTAATGATATTTTTCCTCCCACCTCTCTGCTTTACAAAAGCCTACTTAGCTATGCAGTTTGGAGCATGGGTTAAACATGTTTCCAGGCCTTTCTCAAACATTTCTCTTTCTCTCCCTAATAAATCTACAGGGTCCTGAAGGAACACCAGGAAATCCAGGTCAGAGGGGCCGTTTAGGAAAGAAGGTAGTATTTTTCATCTTTCCCAGTTCCTTCCTTTAATCTGAAACTCAGATTTACATTACAAAATTCCATTGAACCAAAACTATTCCTGTTTTGTGTCACGCTTCCAGCCAATTTTTTTCTTGTTAGCCATAGCAATTAGAATTGTCATCATTCTGCAGTCAATAACATTCAAGGTCTTAGGAAATTTAAATTTATATTAGGATGTGCTTTTGCAACCCAGAACAATTCCTGCTTTAAGCTTTGGCTAAAAGAAAATAAAAATATAACAGGAAAGCTTTAGCAGAGATTTTTTTATACTGCGGAGTTCTGGGCTCAGACATTCTAATAACTACAGTAAATAACATACAGTGAATGTCATACCTATTAGATAATGCTCTTACATATTTTGATTAAGCATAAACTGCATTTCAAAACTTAGTGTCAAACTCTTATGATTTTTAATACAATAACTCCAACAGGGGGAAAAGGGGCAGCTTGGCCCTCCAGGAGAACCTGGACCTGCTGGTGATGCTGGCCAACCTGGAAAAACTGGTCCCAAAGGTGCAAGAGGAACTCGAGGTCCCGTGGTTAGTACAAAGCATGCTTACTCAAGAGCTTAGAGGTCATTCAGCATCAGAACAAGACCCGTTCACTTTTCTAGAAAGAAACCTGGGGCATGGATCTGGAAGCAGCCATCCCAAGGTTTTGGTCATCTGAAGTTAGGGCAGTGGGATGGCAGAGCACACCATGGAATACTCCTGTCCCACACTCCACATATAACCTCACAGCTATGGGTGTTTATAAACCTTTCCAGTTCCGAGAACAAACATCAAGGGGCTTGCTATCACATACAATAAGCCTTAGCCATGGCTGAAACAAAGCACTTCAGATGAAGACTACTCCTATGGAACAGGAATCTAATCCAAATTTAACCAAATTAAGTCTATTCCATTAACTTCTTGCTTCGTTCATAGTAAGCTCCCCAAGCTTGCTCCATACTGTGTGACAGATGCACAGAAGCATCCAGCCTCCACACGTGAGAGGCAACGTGCCTGTCTCAGTCCAGTCCTGTAGCCACTGAATGCAGCGGTGTGTTCCTGAGCACGTGAAGTGCAGAAGCAAAGTTTAGTATCTAATGGCCAATATTTTCAAGAGTAGGAGTCAACTTTCTGAGGTGATGACCACCCCCTGCTGCTCTTAGCTTACTAGAACTTATAAGGAGAGTTTTTCCACACCTCTTAAAGCTCAGATCTTTTTGATTTAATTATGCACAAAGATTATAAGGTTAGGACTGAAAACATGGACCATTTTTTCCACAGAAGAATGAAAAGCTCAGTATTCTTTTATAAATGAAGTAGGACCTACAAGAAAGTTGTCTGTGGTGTCAAATGTCAATATTTCAAGATTTTTCCAAGCGCTTACTTTATAAAGTAGGCATTGTTACAGCACTTTACAAAGTGCTCCTTTCTCTCTCACTGATTACTTCATTTAACAGGGACACCTAGGAGGAATGGGACCTGAAGGAGAGCCAGGAATTCCAGGTTATGGGGTACGTTTTTTACTCAGTTCAGGTATACATACATCCTAAAGTAAGTCTGTGGTACTCTAATTTCAAATATCTTAGGGATCTGTATCTAGACTACACAAATATTTTCGGGAAAGCCAGATACTCACGTATGTTTATATGACATGTTTGCCTGCTCAGAAATGTTAGCCTTAAGCAAGGATGCCTGATTTTTATGAGTTTGCTCGCAGCAGGGTTTTACCACAAACTTTAAACAGTTGTTTCTGCAATGTATCTCACCCCTTCTGAATAAAACTACTACAGCTATTCATTATAAAGAGAGTTCAGCAAACACCACCACCTCTGCTTAGTGTCTGGCCATATAGTTCCATTTCAGTAACAGAAACTAATTGAGTGAGGTTAGTTGAAGGACATAGAAATATTGTGGCTTTCACTGAAAAATAGCTGTGAAAATCCTTGTAGATGGATTGAGTCATCCTCATACAGAGCACTGTTCAGTCTCTGTTCCAAACAAAAACCCCCATCACTTACCCTAACCTTCAAGCCAGAACTTCAAGGTCCCATCACCTGCATTAAGCCCTATCAGAACATGTAGTTCCCCAGTGTGCATAGAGCTTTTCCTGCACACAGTCCATTTTCTGCCGTTGATTTTGTTGTCATAACATGATTTAGAATAATTTGGAAGCAGAAAAACAAACGTAGCAAGTAACTAAATGAAATGTTGGAATTAATTATTTCTTTAATTATTTGCTTTTAAATAATTTGCATTTGCTTCTTTAGGGTCACCAGGGTCCTCCAGGGCCCTCAGGGCCCCCAGGCCCCAAAGGAGAAAAGGTATGAACATGGGTTTTACTGATCTGTTTTGTGAAATTATAAAGGGAGGAAATGTTACTGCACACCCACTGTTTTGCACAGCAAGCAGCAAAAGCCACCATTTTCAGTATTTGTTAGCATTGTCAAAGACTATGAAAAGAAATGCAAAGTGAGGAAATGGGTCATTCAGAGATGGAGTCCCAAATCATACTGTTAAAATGTTTGAGGTTTTAAAACACAAGGTACCCATTGTACAGAACACAGTCTATTGTATCAGACAGCACCACTGCCCTTAGCGAGCACTGCTGACAAAAATAATCAGTGCAGAACCAGCTAAATATTTACTTAACTCTGAGCCTGTGAGTACACCCACAGATTTGCCTTAAAGTCCAAATAGGATGGACAAATGTCTGTGGTTAATATAAAATGTTAGGGACAGGATGTGGCCTCAGTACTGCTATTTTAGTGTCAAATTTACTGTTGTTCTCTCAAGTCTCAAATCCTGAAAGCAGATTTGTATGCTCACTGGAACCCGTGTGACCCCAAGAAGGCAGGTACCTGGATTCACTTCACTAAAACTGGAGTTGCCCTTGACAGAGCTACAACCTAGAGTGCGTTTTGCAATAAATACTGTGAATAGGCATTTAGAGGCTGATGTTATAAATAGGTTTTGATATGATTTAAGAAACAATAACTGATTTGTTTTTGGTTTTTTTTGTTGAGAGCTAAGTGTCTAGGTTGCTTGGTCACTTCTGAAAAAACGCTTTGGTGCACTATAGAAGTCCTTAATCATATTTAAAATGTGATTCTCTTTGCATTACTATTGCTAGGTATCATCTGGAATAGATAATCTTTTGTTTATTGACTTGGATGGCAGTTATTTCATATTTAAATTTTAATAGATGTCAGACTTAAGTTTGGAGACTTCTGTACTCTCGTTTTCCTTTATATTAAGTGTATTTCTCAAAATAATGGAAGAAATTTTCTCTCTTTCCCCTTGTCAAATATCCTGTTTATCCTGTTATTCATTAAAGAAAGACACAATTACATGGATAGTGTTCAATGAATCTTTTTTTTTCTTACAGCTGCCATTGAGAATAAAGCAAATATTTAGCTTTTTTTAGTCTTTAATGTCTTTGGGGTATTTAGGTAAATGTTAAAATGGACTTAATATATCCATTATATTAAACCACAAACATGATATTCACTTCTAGCATCTATATAATGTCTTCTCTGCTTTTTATTAGCATTTGAACTTATGCGCATGGTAGATCAGGCTGGCCTTTCAAGTTAACATTTTTTAATACTTATCTTTGGTATAGGGTTACCCAGGAGAAGACAATACAGTCCCTGGACTACCTGGGCCCATAGGTGAACCAGTAGGTCTTTCTTTCTCAAAAACATTATACTAGCGCATCTCAAGACAAGAGCCAATGCATTCATTTCTGAAGCTTTATATCATTGTCTCAGGAATCAGTACAAAGATATAGAATGATGGTCCTTTAATGAGTAACCTTTCTCTAGAAATGCTGTTGTGTGCTCTTTCCTGCTTAACCATCTGTGCCCTCTATTTAGTTACACTAATGCCATTAGTCTGTGTTTAGATCAGCACATTTTAGAAAATAATTTCACCCTCTGTGCTTACTCTGTGTTTATTAAGTTATACTTAATTGCTTTGCTAATCTAAAATATGTTTTTACTTATTTCATTATCACTGCAAACTAATTCAGCTGATTTAGAGAACTGCATTTTGTAACCATTCTTGTACTGAATTCATATGTGGAGTGTATCTCTGTAGCATTTATGAACCTGTCAAAATTATTAGGACAAACTTCAAAATTAAAGCATGTTTTGAGTACAGCAAGTCATTTCAGAAAAGAATGCAGTTTTTAATGGGCTATCTTACAGAAGCCATAAGAGAGCTTTTCTTGCATGTCTTGAAACCAGAGTCACTTCATTTATCAATTCAGATTTTAAATCCATATATATATATTTATATTTATATATAAGTATAAATCTGGAGAAGCTCCACTGAGGTCAGTCCTCCCTCCTGTTTCATTAAGCCCCATGCAGTATTTATCTTTTGGCTTCTAGTCTCCAGTTACCAAAAATTTTAGACTGTGGCTACTGTCTGACTGCAATGCACTCTGTTTAGAAAAAAAGCATGTTTATTCCTTTAGCCAAGCTAACCCTTATGTTTGTATTCCTCAGTTCCCTCCCAGTGGTTAGTCTGTTTTGAGAGAAATCCCAGCTTTCTGTTCATATTTCACTGCAGCATTATATTCATTTCAGCTGTTACATTTTGCTCTTTGGTTTGCTCTCTAGGGTCAAAATGGTGAATGTGGAGATAGAGGAGAACCTGGGGATGAGGGCTACAAGGTAATAATAATAACTTTTGGGTTTTAGTCTTTTTATTTGAACATAGCATGCCGTGCAGATGTGTCGAGTAATGCAGCAGAAGTGTCATCTTCCCTCACAAGTGTGCAGAGATGCACGTGCTGGTTCCTCATGGCACTGATGCATCTTGGGACACATTGCAGCATCTTTCCTATGGGGATGTGGGAGCTGCAACTCCTCCTCTGGAGAAGACTTTAGTGTGTATAAATATCTGATGGGAGGAAATTAAGATGAAGTAAACAGGTTTGTCTCAATAGTGTCCAGTGGCAGGACAGGAAGCAAAGGGCAAAAACTGAAATATAAGAAATTCCTTTTGAAATGGCTTTTTTTACTGTGAGGATGACTGAGCACCAGAACAGGCTGCCCAGAGAGGTTATGGAGTCTCCATCTGTGGAAATACTGAAAACTTGACTAGACATGGTGCTAGACAATCATTTTTAGCTGGCCTTGCTTGAGAAAGAACATTCCATAAATGATCTCAAAACGTCACTTTTAACCTAAACAGTTCTGTGTTTTTGTAATACTGTATTAGTTAACAATTTTCTCTGAAATTTAAGCACTACTTATTTTAAAGATAACCCTAAAAATTATTCATTAATTATATTCAGTCTTTCAGCACATAAAAATTGGATGGTAACTCATGCTTATCACTGATGCAGTTCACTGAAATGCAAGAGGGACAGTCCTTGACACAGAATATCCAAGTTACACAGTAATACACTCAGATATAGTAATAAATGATTTAACCAAATGTATTCTTACTAAAGTGCAGAAATGTTTAAACAATATGTAATTCCCACTTAGAGGTTGAAGTAGAGAATGTAAAAAATAAAAGCTCTGTAGAGTTTGATCTTGGAGATCTGACCATACTTCATCTAGGTCATGTCAGTGAATCTGGGTCCACCTGGCACCTCCCACCATGGGCTTTACAAGAAAGACTGTAACTCACTGAGTTTCCTGTATTGTAATATGTTATATTTTCTCCTTCCCAGGGTCATATTGGTCTTCCAGGGCTTAGAGGACCTATTGGACAACAAGGGCCTCCAGTAAGTGTTTCAAACAAATGAGATTTCTCTATTGATTGTTGAAAATATGTTTTCATTTGCATTCAAATGATTATTTTAATTTATTTAATGTATGTTCTTTTCAAAGGGAGAGTCAGGTGAACTGGGAGAGCAAGGACCAAAAGGAGAAAGGGGTTCAGAAGTAAGTAAAAAAAGTAAAACAAAACTGTACTTAATTAGAATTTGTAGGATTTTGTTGTTCACTGGAAAGTTTTCCTTGGAAAACTTTTGCATAAGGCTAAAACTGAGTGGTTTGATTTCCCTTTCATACCTGCAGGGACAAAAAAAAATGTAAAATGGAAAACTGCTTAATGATCTTGATTAGTAAATATCTTAATGAAAAATATATTTAGTTATTTGAATATGTACATTCCAGTTCTGATTAGTGGACTTTTTTATGCCATTCTTAACAAAAAAGCACTAAATCGAGCAACAGAACAACATTTTGCTGGTTTTATCATATTTACATAATGATAAAACATTTACACTAATAATAAACCAAGCTTTTTTCACTTTATTGTATGTTTTGTCCTATTTCAGCATGGTAGTTATAGCTTGTAACAAACAGTTGTATACATAACTTTTGCATTAGGAGTATGTTTGAAATAATTAGTCTGGAAAATATTTTAAAATTGTTCTACTTGTTCTGTGCTAACAAGTGTTAGTCTTGCCCCTGTTCTTCAGTGGCTGCATTTTTTAGAGGTAGGATGAAATTAATGCTAGATCTTTATATTCTGTGGATAGTGTCCTATAGCAAATTTCTCTGAGAAGCTACTGACTCATTGTGAGCTTTTCTTCCTTGGTGCACGACCTCCTGTTTCACCAAACCACTTACAAGAATGGTATCTGCTCAGTATCGCTCTGTTTTCTAAGATTACCAATTTCTAGATCAATCAACATGAAAAAAGTCTGGTTTTAAGCAAATTTAATCTTTTGGGTAGATCTTGGATAAAAACAAATGTTCACATCCATGTATGTGATACTATTGTTTTCTAGTATTGTCTTCCATGGACATTCAGTGAATTTATATTGCCTACTTTTCATTACTTTGCTTTTGAAGAGTACAGGAAATGCTGTAGAAGTGTACTTCCTCACAGAGATACAGGATACAGGCTGATACAGGAGAAATTACCAGATTCATGATGAAAAGCATTTTATGCTTATTGTTGGAAAAGTTTTAAAAACTGATTCACAAAAGGGAAAAACATACACAATTCTGCCAAAAATGTATTTGCTTTTACTTGAAAAATTTTGCTGTCTCCTGAAATGTGAATAATCTGGTTCAAAGCCAGGCACTGTGAACATGAATACTAGAGGAGAACAATCCTCAGCTCTTCTTAGTGGATTGAGTTAAGGCATTTGTCAGTTCACAAATATTTGTAACTTCTAGGGACCCACAGGGAAGAAAGGAGCAACAGGTCAAGCAGGCAAAGCTGGAATTCCTGTAAGTAACAAAATTCTACAGCCTATCTCCAGATTATAAAACAGAGAAAACACTAACGAATAAAACAAAGTTGAATCATGCCAGGGTTACCAGAAGCTTTTGTGTTCACTCTAAAGAACCTTTTATTACCCAGGAAGTGTAAAGGAACCCCTGTCACTTTTGAATATTAATAATTTTTGAAATTTTGTTAAATTATACTGAATTATATTCAGTTATTCAGCATACAGAATACAGAAGTGACATGCAACTAACAAAAAGGTCCGTGCGACTTTTGAAGTTATTTAATTAGATAATTTTTGGAGTCCATTTGGAAGTTACCACATTTTATTGCCCAGAACTGTACTTGTGTTCATTTCTGACCCCATCAGTTCTTTGATCCGCTGCAGCCTACAGAAGCTTGGATCCATGTGTCCATGATGGATACATGTGCTAAATGCATTGAGGTTTATTTATTCTCTTTCTTGCCCTGAGCTGAAATTGTTAATGTTTTTTCTTGAGTTACTGCAGAGGAGCTGACTTGCATGCCCTTCTTCCTGAGGGAGAAAACAGAGCAGGAAGCAGTAGGTGTTCTGTAAACATAAGGAAGAACAAAATGCATCAAGGTTATTTTCGTCCCCTAATAAATAATGCCACACAAGCACATATTGTAAATAACTTTTACTACCTCACATCAAAACATTGTGAGTAACTGGAGAAATGCAGCTGTTGCACAGAGCTTGTACCTGCTGGGCAGAGTGCAAGAGGAGCCTTTTGAAGACAAGTAACTGTGTGTCCTTTGTAAATACTCAGGATTTTCTTTTGGAAGACTGCAGGGATCATTCAGCAGGCAAAGAAGAAAAGCAAGACATACAGAGAAGTGAGGAGAAGACAGTAAAACTAGAACCTGAGGAAGTTTCAAAGCACATTCCTAATGAAGATACTTTAGCAATCAGAAGTTAGAAATAAGATTAGGATGGCATGCCTCTTATATTCTGTATGGCTGGTGTTACCTACATTTTTTCAGACAAAATGTGTTGTAGTTAGAACATTTTACATTTCAGAGAAATGGTATTTATAGAAAGATTAGTGCAGAACTCCAAGCTTTTTAAGACATGTATGTCAGTCTAAAGGGAAATAATTTTAAGGAAAAAATCAATGTTCCTCTGTTGGATGTGACATGAGACCTTCTTTTGTGCAAGTGAAGCAACAATTACCACAAACTTGTCATTTTTTAAATTCGCATTTTTGGTAGGTTCAAATTTGAACAGCATGAATTTGTGAAAGTCAAGTACTGTGCATTTAGTAAAATAAAGGCTGAAAAGGCATATGTTTGGGTTTTTTCTGGGAGAAATAGATGACTTTATCAGTCAGTTTAAGAATTGACACTGTCAGGCATCTTCCAGGCCTGGCACACAAAGGGGTCAATCCTGTGATTTCAGCTGAAGTTGCTCAGATCCCATGACAGAGCAAGTCTAAGGTTAAACCAGTAGAATTCTAGACCAAACATCCTAAGTCAGAGCTCCTCTGCGGCTCTTCATTCATACCACGGGGTCTGTTGCTATGTAGGGTTTAAAAAATATTGTGACTGAAATCTAGTTATGAGAGGGTGAAGATGAAGAGAGCCAATAGTGCTATATTTGATTTGAACTTTTTCAAGGGAAAACCAGGGCCACCAGGGCAGAAAGGGGCACTTGGGTACCCTGGACCAGAAGGCATTCCTGGGAACCCTGGCAAGACTGGGCTGTCAGGGAAGCCTGGCCCTAAGGTAAGTTGCTTTCCACACTTCCTCTACGTCATTTGCATTGCATTGCATTTGATTTTCCAGGGTTAAGGTATTTAAAAAGAAGAGACCATTCTCAGTTTCCTGAGGATCTTGAAAATTAGACTTTTTGCTTTGTTTTCCTTCTCTTTTGCTCCTGATAATCCAGCCAAGATGTAAAGTTAGCATAAGGGAAATGTGCTATGAGAGGAATTGTTTCATTGGTATATGACAGTAGTAACTACAGCTAAGTGAAAGCTGTTTCTTTGAGAGACTACACAGTTCTGTTCCTGAAAATGAACCTGAGACTATTTCTTCTTAGGGTCTGAGATAATGCCACATTTTCCTTACTGACTTTGTATTTGTAACCTATATCTTTCTACATAAATAATTATGAAGCTTTGTCCAAACCCAGTGAAATAGAGTATTAGGTGTATGAGCTATCTAAGAGCATTCTTGGAAATGGGTTTTTTGTCTGACTGTTCTTTGCTGTGGGCCAAAGGTGGTGACCTACCCCCTCTGGGAGCAGTGACACAGCTCTTTGATTAGTCCTTCCAGAGTGCGGGAGAAGATTCCTTGAGTAGTTTTCGTCACTGAAAATCTGATCACTTTGATTTCAAGTATTAATTTCTCAGTAGTTCTACTCAGATGGACCAGTAATTGTTATAAAAGGTTTCCAAGTTATATTTGGTGTTAGGAATTAATTATTAGATGCCGGATGAGGCACTGTTTTTTCAGGGATAAATTTGCAATCTGGCTGAACAAAGAGAAAATTAAACAAGTTACCCATAGGGGGCAGGTGCACCCTACTCAAGCCTCTCCAGTCTCAGGTCATGAACCTCTTCCAAGTTCTTAAAATTCTTTGGAGTTGGATTTAGAAGAACCACCCCAAAGAATTTTTACATTTTTGCCTTTCCACTGAAAATGTCATACAATCATAGTAAAGACAGCGCCATTAACCCATTACAGTTTGTAATAAAAGGAGGCTTATAAATTATTTTTTCCACAATGAATAAAAAGAGCAGAAGTTTTGCAATGCAAGTTTATCAGACAATCAATCTACAAGCCACATCACCATATTCAAAATCCCAGAAAATCACATTTAACACAAAAATCATGTTTTATACAATACTTTTATTTCTATGAGTGCTTAACTGAATGTAGTAGGAAATAAGGAAGATTTAGATACACTTATATTTCTATTAAATTACATCACAAAAATATTCATTTGTATGGTAGCAAATTTCCATTTCGTATTTTTAACATGTCAAAAGTGGCTTAACTCCATGTACTCACTAATGTGCTTTTTCATTTAAAGTAGTTGCCTTTATTGATAAGTTGATGTCCTCATACATTTTCACAACAAATGTGATTGTTATAAAACAATCAGATCGTTCTCTATCTGGTAATGTTATTGTGTGTGAATCTCTACAGAGTGTACACAGCCGTATTAGTATTACCAGTATGCCTGATCCTTATAAATAAATATGTTGAATTTTGAATATTTCTTTGGGAAAGTAATCTCATTCTGTTTCATGTGGAGTTACTTCTTGAAAAATGAATACTGTGAAGTTCAAACAATTGTCAGCCTTTTGCTTTTGGAATATTAACAGAAATCCACATGACACTGCTGATCATTGTCTTTCCATGTATTTTGATGTACTGTTATTATGTGTCCATATATACAGAAAACATGAAGTGGTTTTGACTGATTCTATGTTATTTGCTTGTTTTAGCATACAATGAAAAAACATGCTTGGCTGTTCTACTTGTAAACCATTATTTTCAATTTGTTAAGGGCAATAAAGGAAACTCAGGCTTACCAGGTCTAGCAGGTTATCCTGGAGCTCGAGGTCCCAGGGGATTGCCAGGCATGCCAGGGCCCATGGGAGCACCTGGATTAAAGGTAGGTACATACATGGAATCTGGTAGTTTAAGTACAGTTTTGCTGATAATGCTTATTCTTCATGCTGCATTTAGTGGCTGTGGAAGCACCATACTACTGTTAATCATCATGTAACATCAATCTGTCAATTAACTACTGTCAATCATCATGTAACATCTGTTACATCAATCATGATGTAACATGATTTTTTTGTTTACCACATTTCCATGAACTGTAATTTGAAAATAGAGATCTCATCCATATGAATGCTATTCCTAACCCCAGAAGCCATGAAAACACTTTGTATTTATTCACTCCAGCTTCAGGGTCAGATGTTTCCTAACTTTTATTTCTAAACTCCTGTAGCTACTAGAACAGTTGGGATGATTTAAATATCTAAGCAATTTAGTAGCAGAGCATTGCTGTAACTTCAAGCCTAAGTCCCAGATTTAGGGGCTAGTAAGAATATCTGGAATGCCCATTTATCACAGGACTTCAATTGTTTTTGTTCAGCCCTTTCAGAAAGAAAGCAGTCTGAGTATGCTCCATTTTCCAGGCAGTTCCAAGTACCTGATATCAGCATATCATCATATTAATTAGATTCATTTCAATTTTAAAACAGGCAAAACAATGGAAACATTACAGATAATTTTCTTCACTTAGAATAGAATTTTTTTATCTAAAATAATGATTTTTATCTAAACTCATTTTCTTTGTGAGATTTTATTGGTAAGCCATTATTTGAAACCTTAAATTACTTGGAAACTGGAAATACTGTCTTTGTTATCATTTCATGAATATATTTTAGTATAGTCTGTATTAATTCTTTTCAGTGTTTATTGCCAGTGTCTCCAGTATGAATTTTACTACTTTGCCTAAACAATGAGCTGTAGGAGATAGTTCCTGGTCAGAAGTGTCTGCAGTCTGAGAAAGGCAAGGAACAGATGAGTTGAGGAGAAATTGTTGCTGCATATAATACAGAATAAGCATTAATAATGCACATACTGACTCAAGCCAAATAACACAAAGGTAAAACCTGGAAAGAGCATAAGCACAAAGCATGAAACCTGTATATTCACAGCCTTTGTTGCACCTCAGTAGCCTCCTGAGTTAGACATGTCTTCTGTGTATTTGATAGTCCTCAGAAGATTTTTCTTGCAGGACCTTGTCTAGTTTCCATTTTAATAAATGTAGATTTTTAGTCTACCAGCAGGGAGTTTGATAAATACACTCTGTCTTGCTCAGAAGATTATTTTAAAAACTTACTTTTAACCTGTCTGTTCTGTATTTATTTTGTGAATTTTGCTGCTTACACTGGGAGATACCATACTAGAATTGATCCAACATGTATGGCTTTCATGTTTCCAACTAAAGGAGCAGACAAGTCACATTTGCATTTTAGTGTATGTTTAACTATTTTCCTGAGAGAAATAAAACAAATGGAGTAAATCTACTACTTAAGGAGAAAGTATGTTCCACACTTCTGACAGGAGACCTGTATTTACATCTGTAACATCCATAATTGTAATTAAAGATACATTTTCTTCTTACTGACAGGGTGAGAAAGGGCTTCTAGGTCATCCAGGAAAGCGAGGCAAAAGAGGCCTTCCAGGATCACAAGGTGACCAAGGACCAGCAGGAGACACTGGACTGAAAGGACTCATTGTATGTAATCACAGTGGTTGATGCAAAACAAATATTCCAAGAGTTAACAACGTGAGCTAATGGTAAGGATGCCTGCTCCTATTACAGGGAGAAGATGGAGATCAAGGTTTAATGGGGTTTCAAGGATTCCCAGGTCCAAAAGTATGTGCTTGTTCTTTTCTCTTAGATTGTAAGCTATTTACAGAGAACATTGTGAAAGCATAGAATTAATCAGCTTTAACACTAATTTGTTCAAAATATCTCTGAGCTGTTGGAACGTGGTAGGCAGTACTGTGTACTCCCTGCCTAAGGACAAACATTCTGGGTCAGTGCGCTTGGTATTTTCACTGTTACTGCTCGTAGAAATTATCTTACTTTCACTGATTACAGCAGTTTGAAATAAGTGGATAGCTAATGTCCATGTCTGATCAAATTGTTCCTTTGCGTTTTCAGGGTCCTGCAGGGGACATTGGCTTAGTTGGAATTCTGGGCCCGAAAGGTCCAACAGGCCAAGCTGTAAGTGTTTAACTACATGAAAGAGATGGTTAGGATGGTTTGCAAGTGGCACGCGTTTTTAACTTAGAGAATCATCTTTTTTCTTATTAACAGCGTCAGAAGCCTCTAACCAAACTTTTCTGTCTGAGTCTAGATACCTTTTGCTTGTACTGCAACACTGTTCTGGTTACACCATGCTTACTCACACACAAACAGAGCTGGGCCCTTAATCTTGAAAGAAAAAAGCAATCTCTGCTGACTAAGTGTGGATCTCCTAGTGTAGTCTTGTGACTTTGTATTTCTTTGTCTATTGGAGTTGAATATTCTTCCTACTGGAAAAACTGCTGATTGTGTAACTATGTTTTACAGGAAAAAAAGTAGGGATCCAACTTTGCTTGCACTAAGACACAGTGGTGTTCTGGCATTATTGATTAATAGGTAGTCCTTTTTAATGAGCATTTGTTTTCTATCTAAAATGTTCCTAACCTTTGTTAGCTCATTTTTCATGACATCCTGCTTTACTACTCACCAAAAAACATGGAAACATCTTTAGCATTTTGTGCATCCAGTGTGGCATCAAGTGTGAAAAGTTGAAGCATGGGAGGCCTTACTACAACATGTTCTCTCTCTGCTGCCTTTGCCATCACAGAACTGAATTTTTTCAGTTAACCAGACACAGAGCAGCAGTTTTAGGTGACTGTTCTAACAGCTACTTCATTTTTCTAAACATTCTTACACCAGATAAACACTGGACATGAGCAGTTTGCTCTAAGTGAAATGGATCTGGAAAGTGGCATTTTAGCAGCACTTACTGGCAGCTTTACAAGAATCCTTGTGGGCAGTAATATAGCTCGAGATACAGTTAGTTGTAGCTCAATAAATATGTGGTCTTTTGTAATCAGTATACTTAAGTTTCCACTGTTTTTAGTGCATCAGTTTTCACATTAAAGAATGTGTGGGGGCTTTCCAAGCACAGCTATTACAAATTAATAAAATACTTACCTTACTGGTTTTGTTGTAATGTGCACTCAGTATTTAGAGAGTATCACCGTGATCTTTTGGATACTTGACAGGTTGGCATGCTGAGCAACTTTAAAGAGGACATGTCATGAGGATTTTCTTTATTTTTGAAACACAGTGAACTAATAAATTCTTTGCTTGTTTACAGGGATATATTGGCCCTGTTGGTCAAGGAGGCATAGCAGGCCCAGCTGGCAGGCCTGTAAGTTTCCCTTCACTTTTTCATAATTCATTTATTTCACTACCCTTTTGTTTGATCATCTTGTTTTTCAACTAGCAACCTTCTTATTTTTCTGTTTGCAAATAGCAACTAACATAACCTTCCTTGTTATACCATGCTTGTAAGTTAATTATGTGACTCCAACAACTGTAGTACAAACAAGAAAAAAATGACAAAAACAGTGAGAAAAAGTAATTGCAATGGCCTTTTGCCTAAGTACAGCACGCACAGGGCATGTGTACAGGAGCAGTGGGCAAGTCAAGGTCTAAAGCAGCACATAGTAATCACCACCTGGATATTCTTTCTCAGCTTTTGGTCTGACATATATCTAGAGAGTATCCATACTCAGTTTCAATATAATTTATTTTTTATCTCTTGTGGGCTGAACTGTCCAGAGTGCCCCTCTAGACACTGGGAGTGCCCATGAGGCCTTGTAAGGCTGTTCCAGGTGCTGACAACGTTCCTGTTATAACTCAAACATCGTTGCGGCCTCTGAAAATTTTCAGTGCACCCCAGGTTCCCTGCAATGGGGGAGTTCTGCCCTCATCCCTGTTTCCATCTCTTGTCACACTCATGGTACCAGAGCCAGATTTGTTTTGTAAGAGAACCCCCTGGCTCATGTCTCCAGACCACCCAACCATGTAAGGCAGTTTTAGAAATTCTTTGTACCATGACGGTTCCTCTGCCTGATCAAGTAGACTTGGAGTAAATGAGAATGTCTAGAAATCAAAATAATCATAAAAACAGTAAATATACAATAAAAGTAATAAATGCAAACATTTCCAAGTGAAATAGAAAGAAGGGGAATGGCCCTTCTATAATTCTTTCCACTTGTTGGAAAAATCAGTACTTTGTCTTGCTCCATTCTTTTCAATTGCACTGAGGACAAAATCTTTACAGTTGGGTGCACTTGTATGAAGGCTTTTAATAGACTTCATATTGAATGCAAAAGTTTGCCATTATCATCAAGAAAGCGTTTTAGTTGAAGATCACTTCTACCTGTAATGAAACACAGCCATCAAGATGCAAACTTTTTCCAAAGAAGAATTTTTAGATTGTTGCCATCCTTGGGAACACAATTTAAGAGCAAAACCAGCCAAAAAAAGGGACAGAAAAATAGTGTCTAATCTGATTACGAGAGTAAAACTAATAACATAATAAAAACATATATGTGGTGAATGGATTTCTTCAGTGATGGAGAGTATTGAGTTTTGTTCTCAAAAACTGGTGAAACACTGACATATTGAATGTGGATGAAATGGTGGAGAACACAGCTGATCGACAGATAACACAGTTAAAATTACTGAGAGAAAACATACTTGCAAGCTGAAGAATGCAGCTTTGCACATATAGGAATTACAAGATATTTTCAACTAATTTAATTTGCTAGAGTACCGTAAAATTCTACCCCCAGAGCTGTAAATACTTCCACAGATGAGACTGGACTTTTCATGTGAGCAGTATAATTCTCATGGATATTAATCTGCTTATTTCAGTCCTAGGCAGCTAGAAAGCATATCAGATTAACAAGTGCTCTTTCTTACAGGGACCGAGAGGTGAAAAGGGCATGAGGGGTGAAATGGTAAGATCAAACAACTTTTGTGCTTTCATTCTTTCAGCTGTGTAAAATCTATTCCTGTGTTACACTGAATGTACTCATGTGTGCTCTGAATGCCAGGCAGTCATGCTGTGCTTCTGGAGAGTGTACTGCCCAAGAAAGCTGGTAGCCTGTGTTAGAAGTCTGACCATGTTCAAGTTGACTTTTCCAGATCTGCCCAGTGGGTGTGAGCTGTTGGGCCATATGGCCTCTGGCATACAGCAGTCACACACTCCAGATCGGTCCATGTTCAGACCTAAAAGGAAAATCTTGTGTCACAATTGTTGTCAAAGATCTAATGCCTCATAGCATGCAAGTGTTTTTGGTCTGTATCATCTTGTCTAGAATGGGAGAAGCTCAGGAGAAGCCTAGACAACAGGGTGGGTGTCCATGCAATGCACTCCAGCTGTAGGAACTATGGGCATGAATTTACTGTCTTTCATTTTTCAGCAAGAGTCATTGTACATATATGAATGGTGGATTTAATATTAAATTTGTGTTAGAGCCAGTAAAGTCTCCAATTAATTTTGGCTATGTGAAAAGTCATTAAGTTATCATATTTGCAGAAAATATGAGCACAAAGCTGATAACTCTATTACCTTCTATGACAGATGTATAATTAGTTCATTTTCCAGTAACTAGCAGATGTGATCTTATTCGTGTTTCTCTTACCCTGTCTTTCACCCCATCTCACTTAAAATTACTTAGTTTCATTTATTGTATTTTGCTTTTAGGTCCTCCAAAAAAATTCAATCAAACTGCATTATAAAACTTTTGAAAAATAAACCTGAAACATTCAAAACATTTTAAAGAGCTAAAGCTTGGAATGGAGCTCCTTGGCTGTGTCTTGGAGAACTCTCTTCTTTGATCCTAATCTTCTGGAGGCAATTGCTATCTCAGAATGAGAGGAAAACCAGTTTCTCAATTTGCTGTTTTCCATCTTAGCTGTCTTTTTCTACTGTTTGTTCATAAGAATTGTTATGACAGCATAGAGCTAAATATGCTGACACTTAAAAAAATAATGCAAAAATAATCCTTAAAAAAACATTCAAAATGGTGAACAAGAAACATCTGTTTCCATTATTGGTGCTGGTGTTTAAGAAGTTATTTCCTAAATAAGTTCTTGAATTCATCAAGATGAGTTAATCTAGTAAGGCTGTATTCAGAAGAAGAATGTTTAATTTTAAATCATATACAGTGACATTACTTTCCCCCAAGAAAGGGATTTATTTCCAACTACTTTCACATACAAAGGAGACCAAATTTTTTTCACCCAGCTGTGTATTCTGACCTTTATTTTATACCTTTAATATTTATATTGGCATTCTTCCTAGAATCACATAGATTTTAACCTTTTTGTAGTATATATAGTTTTATTTTTCAGTCTGTCAGGGTTACAGAGCTCATTACTAGAAAGATAAGTCTTTTTATCCCCAGAAAAACATGCAATATAAAATCATGTCTTCTTATTGAGGCCAATGGTGAAGCACACATTATTTTTTTAAAAATACTCTGTTCAGTAATTTAAAAATTCTTTGAAAACATGAAGGTCCTTGGGATTGCTCATGCTTTCAGAGTTAAGCATGTGCACTATTGAATGTAAAATTCAAGGCCTCTCAAGGGCCTGTCAGCATTAGTAAAAGATTGGGATTTTGGGCTTTGAACTTCTGTTCAATCAAATGGAGTGATTAAAGATTTAAAGAACACACTGAAACTAACTGGTTTAGTCTCTGCTTTTGTTTTTATGAACTGTAATTACACTTTTCTCACTTAAATTCTAATGCGACCAAAGGTTAAATTAAGTAGATTTGTAAAAGTAATCCGGTACATTCCAGTAAAACATTTAACAATTAACTTAGTTCATGAAAAGTGTAATTTAGCCTTATTTTTCTGCTCTGTAGCAGAAACAAAGAACATTTTTAAAATCCCTGCTCTGTGCAGTACCATTATATTTTAAAGATTCGTCAAGATAATTGCTATAGCTCTCTGAAGGTCTAATGCATTTAAGAAATGTGATAGTCCACAAAGTTGTTCATAAATAGCATTCAGTATTTACCTCTTTTTTCTTTCCCCATGGATTTTACTGGCAAGGAGACAGTGGATCAAGACAAATGACATTGCTCTTTCGCAAAATACCTTGAACGCATTGGAACAGTGCAGGTTTTATTTTTAAAACATTCAGTTCTATCTCAGAAACCACTATAAATTTGAACTGCTCTTGTCCCACGACTTCCAGAGTCTTAAAATGGTGACACATGCCAAGTACATAGAACATTAACTGAAGCATTCAGTCATCTAAAAAATACACCAAAATGTCTAAATCTCAGCATTCAGAACAAGGACATCTATTCATGCGAGAGCAGTGGTTACTTAGGGACAAACTGTTGAAGACTTGGTACCTTTCCTTGATTTGGTATTTGCATAATCAAGTCCTGAACCAAGATAAATAATATCCTTACAGTGTCCAATTTGTTTCTCAAGGTACCTTTTCACACTTTCTCTTTCATTTTATACTAAACATACTTGGCCAAGCATGATCAGAGAGGCCAGGAATATATTCACATGAGACTGAAGGTATCTTGGAGCAGTCTAACAGCTCCTGAGCACCTGACCTGATTAATTAAATGTGGAGTTCAGCCTTCCCAGCTGGCATACAACAGTATAGCTCTGTGAAACCCAACTGATTTGCAACAGCTGAGGAAAATAGTAAATGCCAAAATAGTAAATGTAATCTGTGTGAACTCGGGTCAGCTTTGTAATAATGAATAACAACAATATTTTATGCATATTTAATAGCAATAGGATTTCAAAGAAAATTTCAAGCTGGGCAATAATCAAATGCAGAAAAGAAAAGAAAGCTAGTTACTTGACACAGAACCCACAGTGATCTCCATATTGGTATTACATATGCTAAAATTGCTTTTTTCTCATTTCCATTTTCCAACATTAATGATTAACATCTTTTATAAAGATGTTAATCATTAAATATCTGCCTAAAAGATGGCTTCCAGCCCCTTCTATAGATGTAAGTAGATGAAACATAAATAAATAGGGTCAGGATGTATTGGTTGGAAAGTTCACAATATTTACAATCCATGGACCTCATCTTATTAAGGTCTTCTTGGTTAAGTATCAGAAAATCATCTGTCTAAACATCCAGAAATCATTTCAGTTTTGAATTTCCTCTGTTCTCCAAAGAACACATACAAGACATGGATCTTGCCTCAAACCATTTACAGTCCATTGATGTAGCCTAGCACAGAGCTGGTGCTTGGAAATATATGATGGCCCCCACTTTTCACATCCATAATAATCCAGCACCTGAGGGGCCCTCTGGCATGGCCAGGGCAGGTGATGTGCAGACATACCTGAGTTGTGCAGCTGTCACTGTAACCCCTAGCAGATGCATTCCCTGGCACTAACACATGCTCTGCCTTAGGACCTCAGAGCTAGTGAATTTCCAGCCTCAGTGACTTAGGTACTTTGCTCTTAACTGGTTTGAGATCCCTTTTTCAAGATATACATTAATTAATATTTAATTAATATTTAGATTGAATCTGGTCCTTCTTTAACCATTTCCAGCTGCCCTTGCTTTTGGCAGCTTGAGCACAGCCTGAGTTCAGCAGTTATAGCATGAAGTGACACTCACACAGATTGCTATGAAATCTCACAGCAGAAACACTTCTTAATACTATATCAAGTGATTTACAACTTAATTCCTATTTGACTAGGTCAGTTTCACAACATTTGTCAGTGTGACCACGTCACATCAGATTATTTCTCTTTTGGCAGCGATTTAGTACTAGCGTGACCATACTGACGTAGGAGGGCATTTGCTGGAACAGCTTATTGTGCTCAAGTAATTGGTACAAGCAGCACTGACAAAAGAATGTTCTGCTTAAATTGACTTAGCTGTGTTGAAAGGTTTTTAGTAATTTAAGGTGCAGATCTAGCCCATGCCTTTCATTCCTTCTCTTTTTCTCTTTTAAGACTCTGCCACCTATTCTTTTTCTTGTCATCATTTGTACCATTGTTTGTTAGAATAGCTTCTAGAAGGTTTGAGTATATAGAGCTTGAAGATAATCTAACAGAGACACAAGTGTCACTGTGTATTAATAAATGTCCACAACCATTCCATCTTAATGTGAATAGTTGATTAAATAAAGAATAATTCAGATGGGTTTATTGTATTGGGAGGGTCCATGTTCAGTCCTAAGGCAGCCTAAAACTCAGGTTTATGTGCATTGTAGGCACTGGAAGCTAGGGAAAAGCAGTTCCTTCTCCTCCTCTCCTGCAGGCATCCTACACACTAAAATGGTGCCACTTACAATGAGAAAATAAGGGCATAACTTCTTGAATAAAAAGGAAGTCTGCCATATCACAGTGAAACAATGAATATAACATGTTCTGGCTGAAAATTTGCACTGCTGATAAATTAAACTGATAAAAGCCTGGCATATACTCATGGATTAAAGTGGATCAGTTTTTTGCAGTTACTGATAATATTATTTACAATGTTTTTGTGATTATTTACTCCTTCTAGTACTTATCTTGTCAGCATGCATATAACACTGGCACAATGTATAGCACATTATATATTAATACTTTCTATGAATTCTGATATTCCCTTTGTATCAGAAATAATTGGAGAAACAAGGAACCAGACAACACAGCAATCCTAACATGAATATTCATATGCAAATGGAGCAGGGTGCTTTAACAATAGTAACTAATAATCTACAGCTTTAGCACAGCTGGTATCACACCTTCCTTATACACATTGGGACATTTTTGTGATTTAATAAATACAGAAATGTAAAACCCGAGATATTAATGTATAAGGATTGCATTCTATCTCCATTTCTTCTAGGGGCCTCAGGGACAGCAAGGCCAGCCTGGGCCACCTGTAAGTGCATAATAAAATACTGTGCCTGTATTTTTCCATTTTGATTGCACTATATAAAGATGTGAAACACCTAATATCTGGTTTTTCCCATTCTCCAGGGACCACCTGGACCACCAGGACTAAGGGTAAATTCTATAACAACCCTAACCTACAATACAGTGCTTTATTGAAAGTGAAAATAACAGGAACCTCTTCAAATGTACTGCTTGTTCCACTGCTCAAAGAATTTACCACCTGCACTTTTGTATATTCTTGTTCATCTTTTTCTGTTTTGAAATACCTGTTTTTTAGAAACAAGTGGATCTCAATGCTGCTGTTCAAGCTTTGTTTGAGTCAAATGCTGCCTTGCAGATGGAGGTATATATTTAAATTTACATTATCATACAGGGAATGCAGTTATAATTTTATTTTTGAGGACATAACGTTTCTTTTCAGAGACTTAGTTTAAATTAATAATGGATAGCAAATAATTATAGAACGTAATGAAACATGCTAGGATTTATAGGACATAGTTGAAATTAAGAGAAGCAGTGAGACTTCTACCTTTTGTCATGATTGGTAGTAATGGAGATTTACTGACTATCACACATATTATCTATTCAGACGCAGATAGCAACAGCAACATTTAGAGTTTGATAAAAAAAGAAAATTGAATATATGTGTCTGGTTGCATTGGTTGCAAGAAAATCCCTTACAGGGGTGAAGCCAAATAAATTTGCATATATTTCTTACATTAACCCTAAGAGTAGATTTCACTATTTAAAATCTGAAAGCTCTATGTTTACTTTAAAAGTGCGCCAATTTTTTTCCTTTCTTTCCTTGTATCCACATTTTTATGTCAATATATCATAATGACGAATTTGTGTGACTTAAACCCACTTTAACATTACTTCTCTGACAATTTTAATAAAATGTGTTAATTTTTTTATTGGGATATGTTTCCCTTACATTGTTTTACATGTCTGATTGCATTCATATAAACACTTTGATTCTGTCTGGCTATTCAGTGGCCATTTGACATTTGACTCTTACTGCATATACTGTTGTTGTGACACTTCTTTGTGGTAACACATTTGCTAATGGCCCTTGGCAGAAATACCAGAATACTGAAGTAACTTTACTAGATCACAGTACAGAGATATTCAAAACGCTCCACTACCTTAGCAATTTACTGCACAGCATCAAGAACCCTCTTGGCACACGGGATAACCCAGCACGCATCTGCAGGGATTTGCTTAATTGTGAACGTAAAGTGTCAGATGGTAAGTGCCCACTTTCACACAAGTACCTTTAGAAGGTGTTGCTTCCAAATGTTGCTTTCTACATTAAAATTCTGATCTGACAGATTTAATGTTTTTATTCTCTTTTATTGTATTCTCTTGCAGTGTGCCTGTCACAGCTATATATATTTCATCTTTAAGATAAAAATTTCTGAATTTTAAAGGTGGAAGTATGTAGCTATGTAATATTATATAAATATCAGACAGACTATCAATCAGCAAACAGAAGTATCCAGAAATTTTGAATGTAATTTTGTGATTCAGAGTTTTCCATTTAAAGCTAATTTTGCAATGAATTTTTATGGATCAGATTCTAGATTCCTAATGAGAAAATTGTATACCATCCATTACCACTGCCAGATACACTGACAGTCATTGTATCTCAGAAGCTCCTGAATCAATATTTCAAATAAAAAACCCCTCCTATTTAAAGCTCTAATGTCCGTGTAATTGTAATCAGAAGTGATTTATTATGTTAATTTTTCTCAGTATCTGTTGCTAGTATAATTTTAATAGTGAAAACATTTTCATATTCCTTTCCTTTCATTTCCTTGTGAAGGTATGGTAATAATATAAGTAATATTTGCCAAGAAGTATGAACATTTTAGCAAATTGCTTAGTAGTAATTATCCTTTGGTTTTATTTTCTATCTGGAATTATATACCAATAGGAAAATACTGGATTGACCCAAATATTGGATGTCCTTCTGATGCCATTGAAGTTTTCTGCAACTTCACTGCAGGTGGTCAGACATGTTTAACACCACTGTCTGTGACAAAGGTATGCATTGCTTCTAGAGTCACTGTGTCTGTGCTTGAACTCAAAACAAATGCATGCTTATTTACTTAAATCATTAAAAAGTGTTAGATTTCAGAGAGGTATTGTTGTGCATCTTTGTGGAAGGACATTTTATATATTTTGGTACAGAAGTTACAGATTTTCTGGACAGTATATATGTTAGTAATTCTCACTGTGTTCATTTACTCACCTATGCTGATAGAATTATTTTGCTTTTTACTTTCTAATGCAAGGCATAAAAATAAGCCTGAAATACTTCTAAGCTACATTAGTATCTCATCACTCGGCATTTAAGTGTCGAGATGCTGAGGTTGTTACAATAGAAAGGATGAAAATTATTACTGCTTTCCAGCACTTAGGGACTTTTAAATGCCATTAGGGAGGGGCTAGTTACCTGTACATCATTAGTTCATCCTCCTCTTCCCATGCAGTTCTTGAACTCTTGGAAATAGAAATTTTATGTTTGTGAAGTTCTTTATATACACTGTAGTCACTGAAGAGCTTCAGAATTACTCTGAAGTTCACATACGCATTCCTACATTTGGAAGATCCCTGAATATGAAATAGTCTTGGATAAATTCTTCTTGATTAATTAGTTACTATATTTTTTATAAAATCAAAATATACTTACGAACTTTTACATTTGGACTATCAGTATTGCCAGAACCTGTGGTCTAAGAAGACTAAACAGCAGAGTGATGTGGCTTCAATTAAAACACTACTGCTGATAATATCTTCGAATCACAAAAGCATTTGTTTCAGTTTCCTTGTTTAAAAATACTGTTTTCTGACCAGCTGTGCTTCAGCAATGTTGTAAGCACCAGCAGATGTTTATATTTAAGCTTTGAAAATGTCCTATGAAAGCTTCTGTTTATAGTAATGGCTGTAATAGAACCTAACATCTCTGCTGAGGAATGCAAATCATGCTCTTTGGCATTGACCCCAATGTATATAAACATGTATACATGCTCCCATGCCTGAACACCACACTTACATGTCCATGGCACTTTGTGTTGCTGTGGCCATTCGGCACAGTCCAGCTGTATGTCTAACAAAGCTTTTCTCTCGGAATTTAGCTGGAGTTTGGTGTTGGAAAAGTGCAGATGAACTTCCTTCATTTACTGAGCTCAGAAGCAACCCACAGCATCACAGTCCATTGTCTAAACACACCGATGTGGGGATTAAATAAAGCTGGTGGCCGGAAGACATCAGTTACCTTCAAAGGGTGGAACGGTCAAATATTTAAAGCAAATACGCTACTTGAACCTAAAGTGCTTCTGGATGAATGCATGGTAAATACCTTCTAGCACCACACTAATAATGTGATGACAGAGGTACTGTTTAGACATTGCTAACCTTCTGCAAAATAATAACAATCGTTTAGATTCACATCCCTTAAAGCTTGCTTCTTTCCATAGCTCTGCATATGCCAGTCTTTAGATACTGAATTCACCATCTCTTCAAGGGCAAAAGCAATTGCAGTGATACAGGGTATCTACGCTTGCTGTTTGCATTGTGTCTCATGTATTTTGAGATGGTAGGAAGACACTGCAGAGACATCAGCACAGAAATAGGGAGGTCCTCCAGGAAAATTTAGAAACAAGTCCCCTCAAAATGAAAATTCAGAAATGGAATTTTTTTAATTACAGTTCCTTTAGGAACTGCTGAGAGAAGAAATGTTTCTGTGCACTACTTCTCTTTCACTCTGTAAGTGCAATTTGCATTTGTGTTTAGAAGCTCATCTTTTATGCAACTCTAATATGCTCCTCCTGTGTGTTTCAGATTGAAGATGGCAGCTGGCATAAGACACAGTTCTTTTTTCACACTCAGGACACGAACCAGCTTCCAGTTGTTCAAGTTAATGCACTTCCTCACCTCAAACCAGGACAGCAGCACTTCATAGAAAGTGGCTCTGTATGCTTCCTTTAAGATTTCTGTCCTAGGTTTCTTGTTCCATCACCATGGAGTTGCTGCATAGATTGAATACTAAAGTAATGATCCATTGCAGGCAAAATTACTAGGAAGCTGATGAATCATTTCAAGTGTTGTTGGTTAAAGAACCTCAGGAAGAAAAAGACTTCCTCCTAAGGAGAAATGGCATTGAAAAATAAAAGAAAGAAAAGACTAAAGAAATTTTCTTCAAGTATTTAAAAATAAATTTCTTGGTGCTTTCTTGCATAATTTTCTGGAATGGAGTATCTGAACATGGAGTTTTTCAGGACGTCAAGTGTTCTTAGCAATCTTTTTAACAGCACTGCACAAAAACCATCCTGAGGAGAGCTGGAGACATATGATACTGAGGAGCAATACCTACTAATGCTCCTAAATGTGCAATAGCTTCTATATGAAAAGTGAATCATGCCACAGTACAGTACAATAAGTCCTCTTAAATATTGTTTTATTCCAGTCCATCGTGGATACACACATCTAAATAGATGGCACACTACCTCTTTCATGTTTCATGTCCGTGTTGCCTTGGTGCTCTTCATAACACAGGGTGCTTGTGGCCTTAGCAGAGATTGAGTCCCTTTTTATCTTTCAGACTGTATGTGCTGGTTACATCAGGATAGGTTTGTTGTAAAGGTACTTATTTTAAACCATTGGTCACATACTTCTCATAATGAAAACATTATTTATGTGGATTTCTTGTTTAAAACATTTTTGTGTACTATTTTGGAAATGGTGTATAAGACAGCATATTGTATATGATGCATATAGTCAGAACAGTTTGTTACAGCCATTGTAAAAATCGTTGTAAGAAGAGCTACCTAAAGTAGTTTTGATTTTTAAATTCTGTATTTCAGTTTATTGCCAAAGCCATTTTAAGATGATATATTCTGTATATATTTTGTAACTTCTGAAAAAATCCACTACAGTGTGACTTCTGAATGGCTGCTGGTAAATTTTAATCAGCATTTCATCCTCTTTAAAAATTCAATTTTTTTTGCAAAAGTTATGAGATCATTTTGGGGTTTTAAAATTAAGCCTAAAATGTTCCATGAAGTTTGGTTTTTTTCTTTTAAAAAGAACAGTTTTACCATTAGGAAAAGCACTCTTTATATTTGATATGCCTCTATTGTTATCAGTTAAAAGTGTGCTCAGGAGTACATGGCAAGGTGATACCGGACTGTGTTTGAGGGAGCCCAGGAGTGTTCAAACAACCTGTCTGTCTTCATCTGCAGGAAACCACACCACCAAAGTATAATAAAATAAGCTTCCAAACTATCTCTTTGTCTTTTGCTATTCTGTTTCATACTGTATAGGTCATTCTTAGAAATTATGAAAATCCTCTAGAAGGGCACTTTTCCTAGGTGGCAGCACTTCTCTTCCCGAGGGGAAATGCATATCCTCTGTGCCATGGAATACTGCCAGAGACAATGGTTGCTTTTACTAAGTAATAGTAAGTTGTTTTTTTACTGAGTAATGTGCATACCACCTTAAATTTTGCATCTAAGCATCATTTTAGACCACTTTGACAACAAGCTGGTAAAACAAAAAACAGCAAGATTACAGAAGGTTGAGAAAATGTCTCACTTCTTTGCATTTTCAAGATCAATACCTTGACATTATGATTTGACATTTGCTCTTAGATTGGCTTTGGAGGTGATGTTTTGGCAAATGTTCGGGAGTATTTTGTAATATTATAAGGTTTTAGAAAATGTGTGCTTCGTTGTATGTATTTGTTCATCTCTTTGTCCTATTTTGGGGAGTTCTTCATCTCAGAAATTATCTCTTTAAAAAGCAAGGAGTTTAAAGTCTTACAAGGCTGCTCGGATGTGAGTATGTGCATTTCCGTAGGCAGAAATGCACATCCCACGCAGACAGCGGGGATGCCGGCCTGCTGCAGCGGGACACGGACCGGTGAGGCGCGATGTCCGCTGTCACCTGGGTGCGCTTTGGCAGCACTGTGCTGGTGTGCGGCGCAGTGAGCGGCTTGGGAAGCCGTCCCTGTGCTCTGGAAAGCCTCCGTGGCTGGGACATCGCAGGTCCCGGAGCGCCGCAGGTCCCGGAGGGCAGCAGGCCCCGCAGCTCCCGGTGCGGCGGGTCCGGGCACGCCTCGTGCGCCTGCGCTGGGTCTCGCAGCCGCCAGGCGGCGCCGCCGGGCAGCAGAGGCCGCGCGTGCCCCGTGAGGCCCCGCGGCGCGGCCATGGCGGAGCGGGACGGGCTCGGCAGCGCTGGACGGGCGGCGGGCGGCGGGAAGATGTCCCTGCACAGGTACGGCACGGCAGCGGCAGCGGCCGCACGGACTTCGGGAGCGCCTTCCCCGAAGCTCGGCGGGTCACCCTGTGCCCTGCAGTCCCCGCGCTGCTCCCGAGCGGGTGAGGCCCGGCCGAGCGAGCGGCCGCGCGCTGCCTCTCCCGGGGGACGCCGGGCAGAGCCTCGCCGGAGCGGTGACGGGCGGCGGGGACTGCAGAGATCCTGCAGAGCTGGGAAAGGGAATCGCTGCTCGGAGTAACTCCCCGTTTCTGGTTTGCGGTGTTTGAAGCCCTTTTTTCGGGTTCTTAGAATGGGTATGTGCTGCTAATTCACGGATCTCGTCAGGCGATGGTATTGCTGGGCTTGTCCTTCAGGCCCTCACTGCCGGCAAGCAGCGAGCACGTGGTGGGGAGAGGAAGAGAAATGGGTTTGGGCTGATATTTATCCCTTAGTAGTTGCGTTTTGTACTGCTCTCAAAAACTTTACTGACGTGGAGGAAATGTTATTTCTCTTTTCTGTTTGTCAGATTTAAAATCAGAGTGATTATTATTTCTGTTGACATATCAATACCTTTTTTCCAAGAATGGGAGAAACAGCTGTTTTAATAGCCTAGTTAAAAAACATATTTGTAGAGGAATTTGTTTTTTCACTGATATTTATATATTGATAAGCCTTACACATTGTGCCTGAAAGGTTCCCTGACTTTGGAGTTTGCACTGCTGACAGCCAGAAGGTGCTTGGCTGATGTTGTCATGCTCTTTTTGATCCAGTGTAAAAATGGGATGCATTGTTCAGGGTTTAGTAAGAATCCTTGAAATTTATTTTCTGTCTGCTTAAAACTGGGAGTGTTATAAGCCGTCATGGTATAGTACACATTACAGGTGATGCAAAAAGAGAAAAGCACTGATATAACCAGGCCCCAAAGCATAAACTGATAAAGGCTTGCTACGTTTCCAGCTCTGAAGTTAGCATATGTGCTTTTTTCTATCAAGCATCTACAGAGTTTTAATACGGGTGTGTTTGGAGATACTGCCCATAGCTTGTGTTTTTTCATCTGCCACCTTTCCTAATCCAGGGTATTTGTATTTTCACTTTCTCCTTTCAAGATGCACTTTCAATAGCTTTTCCTGAAAATGCTGATGGACGGCCTAGTGCCTGCTTGTTGAGCACGCACTTTTCGTAGGCCAGTCAGGTGCAAAAATGCTGTCTTACTGAGAAGTGTTTTTTACTTCTTTCAGGTGTGAAACCTGTAGCAAAGAAGCAGCTAAGTACAGATGTCCACGATGCATGAAATATTCGTGCAGGTATCTGTTATCTGAACTAAGTAGTTTTGATTATTTTCCCCATCCATGTGCTGAACATGTTAATTTTTATTTTTTTTTTTGTCATTTCAGCCTCTTGTGTGTAAAGAAACATAAGCTTGCACTGAGCTGTAATGGAGTCAGGGATAAAACAGCGTTTGTCTCTGTAAATGAATTTACTGACTTGAACCTTCTGAGTGGTAAGAACATACCTTGTGTGTTCTAAAGCTCCCTGGTTTTACTAGGGTGGCACTACATTTTCCTTTGTTCTATTTAACCTTCAGATTATCGTTTCCTGGAAGATGTAGGAAGGACAGCTGATGCTGCTGCTCGACATTGTATTGTGCATAATCCGGCAACAAAAAGACTTGTAAGTTTTTGATTCTCCTTTTGTTCTGTTGGAATTAGGGTTGGCTACCTTTGAATTCCCACTGAGGTAGCCTCAGTCCAGATTCCAGAGCTGGTACCTCTCTTATGAGGGTGTGAATGACACTGAATTTTAGAGCCTGAAATCAAAATAAGTGTCTAGGTTTATGCAGCAATAGTATTGATGACTACATCCAGTTGCTTGGAAGAAAAGATCACTAACAATTCTTAAAATTTATGTGTGACCACTGTTGCTGTTGAATGCTAGATGTCTGTTAAGAAAGTCTGAATGTTTCCTTACACCTCCACAACTTTTGAATTTTTAAGTTATGTACTTCCCAAGTAAACAGTGAATTTATCAATTGCCTGAAAATTGTTATGTGGTTCCCTATATAGCAGATAAAGACAGCTAGAGTTCTTCAAAGACTAAATCTAAGCAAGAGTGACATAAAAGCCAGCCTTGTAAGGGAAAGGGGGTTTTTGCTGAAGCTCTTTCAGCAAACACACACACTCTCCAAAATAAAAGCAATGAACAAACAAACAAACAAACCCAAAAAACTCAACCAATTCTACTCAAAATTTTGACTCATTCATAAATCACAAAAAGGCATCAGGGCCATTTTGTTTCCCAGTCTTGTGAAGGTATCTTGAAATACAGCCCTAAACTCAGGACTCACACCGATGACAGAATAAATTCAGAAGACTCCAGTTTCCTCTCTGGCTGCAGTTACATTGCATGTGTGTGTGTATTTAGCACTATGATGTCCTGAAGATGGGGAGATGCTGCATGGGTGGCAGCTTTACGGGTGTGGTACTGAGCATGTTAATGGGATGGTGCTCTTAGTGCTGCCTTCAAATCAGAATTTGACAGCAGCTGGGATAGTGCTTGTGCATCCATTCTGCCAGCGGGGTTGTAACCCAGAAGGCATCCTCGTGGTGGTATTATGGCCACAATGATCACACTGTGACTTCCATGGTATGTTAAAGAACTTTTACTATGAGTAGGTCGTTGTCATGTTCTTTTTTAATAGTAAAAAAACTTATAAAAATGTTTCAGAGAGTTTCTAGGCTTACTTAATTTTTTTCCACTCAGGATGGTTTTTTAAAAATTGAGAGTATTTCATTAAATATGGCCTTTTCTATAGTATTCTCATAATTCCTGTCAGTTTTTTATTGTTTAATTTTCAGGGGGCTTATATACTCAGATTTTTTTTAAAAAATGTTTTTATTTTTTGCCAGTTATACTGCTTAAGGAACAAAGCTCGAGGGTGTAATATTGAGCTAAAAACACTGCCTGTTGGATTTACAAAAAGAAGAGAAAATTCTACCACCTTCAATTCCGTGTGAGTCTTCAGTTGGTTACAGTCAGCAATATTTTATTTTCACTGAGCATATAATGATGAGAATTTAAGTTCATACCAATATACTTGCTTTAAGATCTGTTAGATGCACCTTGTATTTTGCAAAATATTGTTTAATATTTCATGCTTTATGTTTTCATCTTCTTTAGGTTCTTTGAGCTCAGTTTAACAGCTTACATAATTCATACTTTATTTTGAAATATGCTAACATTGAGTAATGGTAGGAAGAATCAGTGCTGTTGTGGTCTTTTTTTTTATTAACAGTTAGTTTTTTTGCTGGAAAAAGAAAATGCTTCTTTGGAGGTTTTATGATCGAGGATTGATGTAGAAAGCTTGCAGAAATCCCTGCCTCTGAAAAGGCAGACTTCAAATCTGAAGAGGTGCTTCAGCACTTGAGTTGCATTCTGTGATGGGAGTTGCTGTGCTGGAGAATGTGAATGTTTGATACAGTACAGCTTAGAGAGACAAATGCAGACACATAAAAACTTAAGAAGGTGGGTAAGGAAAATTTAAATATTTCTTCCTTTATCCACTCTGTGGTTTTTCTCTGATATCCAGAAATTTTATTTCAAAGTATTTTCACAGTAAAAATGAAAGAAATTATGAGGTATTTCATTGCAACAAGAATCAGGTCTGCAGTTCAGCTCAGTGGTATACTGGGGTCAAATAAAAATGCCTTCTGAGCTTCTCACAGCAGTGACATCCCTGATGGCTCACATCCCCCCGATGGCTCCTTTATTTGTTTTGTTCATGGTCTCAGTTTTGGTGGCAATTTGTGTTTTCAGGATGCACTTTCCCTCTGTTCTGGGAGCTGTGCACTCCACGGTGTCGGTCTCTGACTGGCCACCAGAGGTCTGTCTCTGACAGAGTAATAACCCACCTGGAAACAGCTCAACACACCCACCTGGATCATTTAGGCTGCTCTAGGGAAAATCATGGGCAGGTTTGGTTTTGCACATAGATTTTAGCAGAACATTAGGCATCAAATAGATGTAGAAGTGTAACCTTTTAAAGTTAAATATTTTACCGGTTCTGTCCGAGAAAACCCAGACTGAACCAATGGAAAGAAAGGAAATCTGAGGTAATTTCTCCTCCCTCTGTCTCAGATTTATATGTCTGGTCTTAGAATAGACCAGGTCTGTTGCAGACCTTACAGAGGTTGTCTCCCTCTGCACTGACTTCCCTGTCTTTGGCTGCATGCTCTGCCTTACACAGGTCCCTTTTACTAGTCTCATGCTGGAAAAAGTATCTCAGACTTGGAGCTGAGTTTCACTTTAATGGGGAATTTCCTCAATGTAGCAGATAAAACAACATAATGCGCTTAAAACATACAGGGTAAGGAGCAGCCCTCAAGAGGAAGCACAGGAATGCTGGGGTCAGTAGCTAAAATTAGAGGACACAGGGGCACAGACACAGGGAGGTTTGACAGCATTGGGAAGATCCTGGGCATGGTACAGTGCTGTACTGAAGAGACATTTGCCTTCATGTACCTTTTTTTTTTACTCTAGAAAGCCTTTTCAGGTACAGACTGAAGTGTAGCTTGCGTTTGGAGCAAATTAAACTTTGAGCAGATTATTTCATGTGTTTTGTGTACTTTTTGTAGTTTTAACAGAAGCAGACTTAAAATCTAAGAGAATGGGACAAGGAAGGTAACTCCTTGGCAAATAGGCATGGAAATATTTCACAGGCTTTCTGGTAGAATGCCTTACTGGTTGGTGTCATTCATAAAGTCCTAGGGAGCTTTTGTTGTTGCTGTGGAACGGTAGCTTCTCTGGGACTTTTACATCCCACCAGGATGGGGACTGGATAATATTCTCTGTCCTGAATAGCATTGGAAATCACCATCCTTTTCTTGCAAATGCTGTCCAAGTGTATGGAATATGCTCAGTGATTATTACACAAAGGATGTATTTCCTCTCTATTGCTGCTAGTGTTATTCACACAGCAATGGGTTATTTGAATTCAGTGATGCAGATTAAAAATTAACATCTGGGTTCTGGGTTGGGTTTTTTTGTTTTTTGGTTGTTTGTTTTGTTTTTTTTAAATTGGTATGTTCTGCCTATTCTCTTTAAATGGCTTCTAAGGAATCAAGTTTGGTCAAACCAGTGATTATCAGGCATTTAGCACCCATGTCATAGGATTTCATAACACTCACAACATTTTGTTGAATATCACATTGAAATGAGGTAAAGCTGTGCAAATAGTCATATTTCCATTATATGAGCTTAGCACCTGACAGTGCTCAGGGTCTGATCCCTCTCCTTGCAGATGTGAGCCCCTTCTCATGCTGTTTGTCAGTGGAGATTTGTAGACAGATTGCTCCAGAGGGTGGGGGCTGGAAGATGCTCAACATGTGCACGTGGAAAACTGAGAACAGGCTTCTCCCATGTCCTCTTGACACTCTCCCTGTGAGCCAAGCTCTTGGGCAGTATAAGGCAGGAATGAGAGTACTCTGAAACCAGGAAGTACAGGATGTATTCTTGTGTCATCCCCTGCCTGTGCCAGCGCTGGAGGACAGATGAGTGTTGTTTCGATGTGTTAACCAGACTCTTCATTTCCTGGATTCCATGAGTTTGTTTGCTAAATCTGATGTTGTGAAAGCACACATGCCAATGCTGGGCAACACATGGATTAGACTAATGTGTAATATTGAATATCTAGGTAATGGAGGGTCATTAGAAAGTAGAGTCTGAATCCAGAGTGTGAACTCATGGTGCATCTGAGTTCTTATTCATAAATTATTTTTAAAGTGCTGCTTCACCCTACGTTTCCTGTGGTGCCCTTATTTTCAGTGAATCTGAGAGTTTCCCACAGGATGCGTTCTGCCATGGAGTTGATGGGGTGAATTGCTGGGATAGGCAGCCTCTGGGGAAAGGGGTGAAAGATGAGGCCAGGCTGAAACCAAGAGCAGGAGCAACAGCGGGGAAGCTCTAGCCAGCAGGTGGAATGGGAAGAGGGGAATGAGCTTGCAAGTCCATGGCTCCTGTTCCCTGGCAGGAAAGATACAGTGAGACACTGAAATGGGGCAGTGTAGTTCCCTTAGCTCTGCAGCTTGTGCTGCTCTGCTCCAGCCCTCCTTGCTGCTTGCTGTCATAGATATCTCCAGCCAGCTTCCTCCACGCTCCACAGCATATCTCCTGGTCAAAATCCTTTTTACCTCTCTTCCCCACCAAGAGGGGCCAGAGGGCTACAAACCTCTCTTGTAGCAGGCATGCTTGCAGCCTGGGAGCATTTGGTCAGAGGGATATATGTGGGCGAAGAAGGAAGGTTTTACATTCCCTCTCCTCTTTGATGTAATTGTGAGAAAAAAAATACAGTGTGGAGATTTGGGATTAGCATAATTTAGGAGATCATAGGTGTTACACTTTGAGATACACCTGGAAGCTCTAAAATGTCAGCTCCAATCCTTAGCTAGATAGACAATTTAATTTATTGTTGGAAGTGTTGATTTTGAGAATATAGAAAGGAGTTTTCTGATCTGGGTATTGACTTAATATTACACCAGTGGAGCTGTTAAACTTGAATTTAGTTGTTACTTAGTACATAGGTTTGCTTGCTTTCGTGGACCCACGAAGAAGAAAGTTAAGTTGCTAAAGGAAAGAAGGTCAAGGAAGGTAATATTATCCAAAACTGTATGAGCTGAATGCTCAGTACTTCAATTAAACTTCAGTGCATTCTGAGAGAGTACTAGGTGCCAGATGAAAGAATAGCTGGTCTGTTACTAAACTTCATGTCTTTTTAATCACTTTGATGAATTCAAAATGAAAGAGACAGGAAATGCTACAGCATTTGCACTTTGATGTAAGATACCCTGTATACTAATATTTTAAGAATACTAGTTGCTAAATTGAAAGCAAATCATCAATGAATCACTGTCTTTGACAGGCTGGCAGTGAAATACTTCTGTAGAAACAGAACTGCAGTTGATGTCTTAAGATGTGATGAATTTGGAATTTTTTGTCAATAAATACTTCAGTTTGCATACATATATACATGCACTTTTAAAAACACCTTCTAAGCATGTCTAAAACAGCTCTACTGCATTCTAGACAAAACTGAGAGGAAATGCTCAGAGGAAGCCTAGGTAAGAAAGTTAAGCTTTATGAAATATTTCATATATTTTTTAAGAAGTGCATAAACATTAGACACTTCTAGAAATCTGCCAAGGCACTTAACGGGTTTGCCCAAGTTCAGAATCCTTTGTAGATCAGTCCTGTAATCCTCAGCAGCTGTACTGTCTACAAACAGTATTTTGAGTATCTTCTTAGGTAGTACTCTAACTGTAAAGGTAGTGAAAATTCTCAGTTGTTCTGAGAGTCAGCTGGAGGAGACAGCCAATTTGTATATACTGCTGCTGTCTTTGTAACATCAGAAGTAAAAATGTTTCCATTGTTGCTGTGAAAAAATTTGAAATCATCTACCCATTGGTCTGGGAGAACTACAGTTGATGACAAAATAAGTTTCTGGAAGTTTTAGGAGAAATGAAAGGTAGATAGTTACTTCTAGTAGAACTGTAGTTGTGAAACAGCCTGTGTGGTTCTGAATGTATTTTGCATCTATATCTCACGCAGACAGAGAGATGCTTGGCTCCCCTTTTCCCTCAGATCCATTTCCATGTTTCTGAAGTAGCCAGAACAGGAGATGAAACCAAGCAGTGCAGGGATGGGCTATGATGCTACTTTTACTGACATCATTGAAGCTTGTGCTTCACCCAGATCTCTGCTGTTTGGTAGTTTTATAATCAGTGCCTTGGTATCCAAAAAACCAAGGCACTGTTGGAGGGGCATTCCATGGCAGCAGAGTGGCATGAAATGCTTCATGGAGTGAGCTGTTACTCAAATGCAGATGACTTATTCAATTAGGCATTTTCATTTCGAAAATGAACATGCTACATGTTGGTTGTGTTTGAAGGAAACACTACCCCAGTGAGCCATAATGGAAAATGAAGTCAGTGAGATCTGGAGCCAGGATATCTAACTTTGATCAGAACTTGTTGCGAAGCTACTTTGATAGCATCTACAGTTGGCATCAAGTTCTCTGGGCACACATCAGTGATGGTGAGGGAAGCTTCACTTCAATAACAGGCACCGAGCAAGTTGTTCTTCAGTACTTCATTGTACAGCGAAGAGTATGAGGCTATTTCTGTTACAAGCTTCTTTTTTTCCTGCCTGCTTCTCTCCTGTTCTTAAACTACCTTGCTTCTTTCTGCTTGCCATTTACTTCCAGGCAAGAGTACTTTAAAGAGAGATGAAGTCATTAATTGCCAGTATTAGTATTATGGTATTAGTTTGCTGAGAAAAAAACATCAACATTTCTGTTTTTTCAAAGTGGAACTTTTTGATGAAAAATGCACTTTTTACCTTCAACTTCCCTGATGCACAGCACTTCCTGTGCACTATTCCATAGACTAGATTGTGCCTGGATGGGGGAGGGACGGCAAAAGTCTGAGAAGAATCCTCTTAAGCTGATTTTACAGCTGCAGTGATGAACTGAGTCTGCCTCAGTGAGCCCACAGGGAATCAGTCTTGCATGTGAAATGAGGATGTGCTGTGTGACAGCCATTTGTACAGACATGACGAGTGTTCCTAGCAACAGGTAGAAGATACCTAAAAGTTCTTGTCAGAGCATTTCTTTTTCAAGTGCCTGTGTTAGAGACAGTTCTTGGGGCCACGTGCATGTTTCTGTGAGCTGTCATGGTTTGTCTCTCTCATGCTTTGGCTGTCGTGATTTAAAGATCAAAGTGTCACAGAAAGGGTTGGTCATTTAGAATAGATAAACATGGCCTGTTTGAAAAAATTGTGGAAGATGGTGAGTTAAATGAAAACTTGCTAGCAAGCCTCATGTTGGTTAATAACACAGAGCAAAATCCTCTTCTGAACAGTCCTTATAAATATTTTAATAAATGTGTCCATCATGTTTCCTTCAGCTAATGGTGGTGACCCTATTTCTGTGTCTAAAGCTTACTAACTTTTAGTAGTCTCCCTGGGAAAGTGCTTTGAAACAACACCATTCCATGTTAAATGGCAGATATTAAGATGACTGAGAGGAATCACAAGCTTGTTAATCGCAAGGGAACTGAACTGGTTACATAACCCTATTGAAATTCCAGTTTGTTCTGTGTGTATGGTAGCATTAGTGCTCCCTTCAGCTGTCAAGACAAGAAAAACCTTGTTTTACTTACCTTGCAAAAAACTCCCAAAATTCCACTCAATGGTTTTAAGGTATTTCAAAACATTTTGCAGTTTGGTAATTTAAGACTGTCATACCAATATGCAAAATAGCATAAAATTCATGGGCCCAAATACTTTGCCAGCTTCTGGTTATATATATGCTATATGTTTTCTGTGTTTTCCTTCATTTGTGGTCAGACAATCTTACCTTTTCCAGACCTGATGTTCTCTAATTCCACCTTTCAAGGCATTCTCATTCTCCACTTTAACAAGCACAGGAGCAGAGAGAAGGGAGGAACCACAAGGCATGCTGCACAACTCTGCTGAGGCACACATTGCTTTGGGAACCCTGGGCTTCATTTATTTTATTCTAATTATTACTTTCTTGGAGCTGGGGGTTCCTGCTTGCTCTTTTTTTTGGTAAATCTGATTTTATTTACACTCCAGAAAATAATAGTTCAATTGTAAAGCTCACTTTTCTCCTAGGAACAACTAGGTAAAGGAATTATTTATTTGATAAGCTCACTTTATAAAAAGTGCTTACATTTAAAAATTGATATCACAGTTAATTGATCTTAGCAGCTAAGTTTACTATTTCGCTAGTGGATGCACATACACTCCTCTCTGCAACCAGCTAGAACATGCTGGATAATATTTCATTTGCCTGATAAACAAATTAAACATGTTGGAACAACACTGTGTTTACTTTTTATTGTAAACCAGAATCTTTGGATAACTGAGGGTGATTATCCTGGATGCAGTAATTCTTTGGTTTGAAATAATGTTTATAAAAGTAGTTAAAAAAAAAACACCATTAGATGTCCCTGTGCTTCACAGATGTTTGAGCTCTGATTTCTAAATCTTTGCTGTTTGTCATGAGTGTGAATTTCTGAACCAGAGCAAAAGGCCAGGAACCTACCTTTTAGGCTGTGCTTTCTCTTAGGGAATTCCTTTAGAAATGTTTCTGCATATTTTCTGCAAATAAGCAAAAATGCAAGTAGAGACTGCCCAATCTAGCAAAGTATTCTCTAGAAGTACAGGCTAAGATGATGCTGTTCTCAGTAGCTTCTGTTCTCAGGTATTACTTATGCTAGCTGGAAAGAGAAGGTAGGTCTTAAAAATAACAACTAACATAAAGAAGAAAGGAATGTGACATCACTTTGTCCCTACCAGAAATTTTACGATCTTTCTGTAAAATGTTTGTTCTTTCTAACTTCTCTTATCCGTGTTATGCCAGAAGGCAACTTCCTTCCCTGGCCATGACACATTTTCTATTGAGGCCATCATAGCTGGAAAAAGTTGAGTCCCCTGTGTTCTGTAGGACCCGGCCTCAGCTGGGACTCAGGCTATTATTGTTGCAGAGGTTTGGTAATCTGTCCTGGTGTATATGCCAAAAAGCAGTTTCCTCTTCTGAAATTAAAGGGCAGCAGGAATATACTTACTTTTAAAATGTGAAATACTTTTGATCAGTTAATTGATGATACTGTATTTGTAAGTAACAGATTTTCATCCCATGAGAACTTGAAATTTAGCAGGATGTGGGAGTGCTACATCTTTCAAAGGACATCTCAGCTTCTCTGCATGTCCCTGTTACTCTTTGAAGCCATTCAAAATCTTAACCATGTCTTTTCTTCTGCACCTGTGCTGTAGGTTACCAAGCTTTATCATAGAAAAGTGGTAGTTGTTACCTACTAAGACTAAGAATATGCATTTCTTTTTGTTTCCAGGGAGAACAAGTTCTACTGGCATTTGAAGCTCATATTTCCTCACTGTCATGCTGAATACACTTTAAAAGGGTACAGAACTTTAAAAACTATTTTTATAAAGTTTAAATTAATCTGTTGAAGTTGAATTGCAAAATACTTGGATCAGTTCTTACCGAGTTCTTGTAACAGGGTAAACTTAGGTATTAATTTTAGTCTTAAATAAAAGGGCATTTCAGTCTAAAAAACAATTGTATAGTCCTTTTCTCTCTGAAAGCTAGCAGGCTTTCCAAGTCAGGCTTAATGTTTGTTAGTCCTTTTCTCTATGTAAATAGAGAGTTTGTATATTCATCATAGTAGTAACCCTGCACGTGACATACTCTCTTCTCATGGAGCAGATGTTCAGCACGATTTGCCACCCCTCCTCACCTGCACTCTGAAGCTAACCTTCATACAGGGTGAAGTGATTGCATTGTTTGCTTTGTAGGAAAGTCCACAAACACATTTTGAAAAGACAAAAAAATAAGCTGTAATTGACAAATGCTTCTCCTTTTTTCCTAGCCTGAAGGGAGATGAGAAGTATGTCCTTGTCTGCTTCTAGGACTGCTGGAGCAGCTTGTTTCTTTTGCAGGGTTAGAAACTAGAGATATGCATGTTTACTCCTTAAAAGTGCCTGTGAAATCCAGTGCTGAAATTGAGATAAAGCTGCTGATATCTGTGCAGTATTGATGCACGTTTATGATCCTCCCATAAACTACTCAGCTGTGCCACTGTAGCATGCTAATCTACAGCTTCCTTCAGGTGACTCACAGTAGAAATTTGTGTACATGATGAACGATGTCTCACATGCTTGATTTTTATCTTTGCTGAAAGGGTGCCTGATGATAAAACACTTGCTGATATCCTCAAGCCATACATTGATCCAGTGGAGTCAGATCCTGTAGTTTGTCAAAGGTGTGTACTGAACTTTCCTTCCTCGTTGATCTAATGCGCTAATAAAAGGGAATGGTTCTGAATACATGGCTTACATTAGCTACAGTACCAGCTTGCAGAGCTGAGTTCCCAGTAAAAGTACATCCTTAATTCCTGTGTTGAAAACCATCCTAACATTCACCAACCAACTAACCCTGGGGTACAGCCACCAAATTTAAACCAGCAAAAAATTAAGAAACTGACTCACGGCACGCAGACCAAATAAAGCAACTGTAATTCTGGAAAATGTAATCATAATTAACCTCAATGGACGCAAGAGTAAACCTTCAGAATAATTAGAAAAACATGCTAATAATTACAACCCTCATTTATAGAAAACACCTGATTATGTGACAAATTATTGTTTTAATGAAAATATACATTATTTTGGCTCTTAACATACATAAGATAGCCATTTCTTATGAATGACGGGAAGAAAAGTAATTTTACATAATTTCTGCATCTTCACTGCTTTTTTTTTCAGATTAAAAATCTATACAGCATCTCCTCTATCAGATGTACGAATTTTAATGAAAATAGAAAACAGGAGCCGAAATTCTATCAGGTAAGGTGCTTCTTCAGTTTATGTGCCTACTAATTAAAAACAGTAAGAAGATCTGACACATTTCTTAGTCCTTAATATTACAATTGGAGATTACATAATCTCATGGATAAAGCCAGTGAGTAATTACAAATGGTTTTAAAAATTATTTGGCAAAATTGCTAATTCTTTTTCTTTTAATATGTCAGCATTGACATTTCAGTGCAATTACTGAGTATGCCTGTACCTAAGCTGCTTCAGCAGCAGTCCCTGCCAATGTAACAGAATACAGGTTTGTCTTAAAATGCTAAATAACTATAGTGACCCTCAGAAATTCATACATCCATTTCTTTCTGGAGGTTTCTCTGTGGATATGTTAACCTTCCAGAGGGAGTTGAAGTGATAGTCAAGATGATACTCAAGAGTTATCTTTTTAAATAAGCAAAAATTGTATTTTTATCACAGTCCAGTTCACTGCATTTGAAATTACACATTTTTCTCAAAGTTACTTGCTCATCACTCTTCATGTTACTGTATTCCTGGGTGTGGGCTTTTATGTCTTCAAAATTCAGACTTGTGCAGAATTGTTTTCTTTGTTTTCAGAACAGACAGTAATCTTGAACTTCAAAATTAAACTTTAAAGAAATATTTTTTGCTAGTATAAATACCATTCCCAACACTCCACCCTGTTGTCACATTGTTACTGAAAAGGATATGTATCAGCTTAGTATCATAACTTACTGTGGTTCACCAGTGATTCCTAGTTAAGCGTCTGAAAGTACATTCTCATCTTCAAATGTAACAAATGAAAATGATATGCTTCCCTAAAATATGATACATTATTTATACGGAGGGAATAAGGGTATGTTGTAAGAATTTTAGCTCTAACTTAGGTTCCAGTTTATGCTGAGTTTTTTTCACAGTAATACTAAAAAATGTGTAATGTACTTTTCAGTTCAAATTCAAGTGCAAACTCTTAATGATTTTGATGGATTTTTTTTCCCCTTCGCAATCATTATTTGAAATATGGTTGTAACATTTGCCATCAGAATTGCCAGCTAGAAACCTGTTGTTTTTGCATGAATTTGGAGATACAGAGCCCTGGTTCATATATGCAGGGGGGAAACATGAAACACCATGGACTGCCTAGTACTCTGTGTCTGAGTTTTATAAGTGTGGGAATAGTGAGTTCTCATTTGTGAACACTGAAGTTGTAAGGGGCCAGCTGTTTCAGCTGAATATTCAGAAGTCCAAGGAGCCTAGTGGGTTTCATCCCAGAGTACTGAAAGAGGTATTGGATCTTATGGCAAGACTCCTCTTGATCATATTAAAGGCCTTGGGGTCTGAGGAGGTCCCTGCTGTCACGTTCTAACCTAGCAGGCAGCTAAACACAGTTCAGGCACTCACACAGCACCCCACAACATCCCAGGGGGATGGGGAATGATTCAGAAAGAGAAAATTAGAATTATTGTGTTGCGATAAAGACAGTTTAATAGGACAAAAAAGGAAAGGATGAGAATGATAAAAGAATTTGAATATACAAAACAACTGATGCCCAGTGAAATTGCTTACCATCCACTGACCAGTGTCCAGCCAGTTCCTAAGCAGTTGCCCCCAGCCAGCTTTGTTTTTAATTTAATTTAATTTGCCTGTAATGTTGGCCAGGTGTGGTGTGGAATATCCCTTTGGCCTGTTGGGATCAGCTGTCCTTGCTGTGTCTTCTCCCAGCTTCTTGTGCCTTCCAGCCTACTTGCTGATGGGGTGGTGTGAGGAGTTGAAAAGATCTTGACAGTATAAGCAGTAGTCTTCCATATTTCCTTTTTTAAGAAAGAAGGAAAACTTTTCTAACAGCTGTGTAGGAGGTTTGGGAAATAAACCAGTTTAATATAGAAGTTGACTATCTCTTGTGCTCATTAGGGTTTTTTTTGTTACTTAACCATTTGCCTCTTCTGAAATATCTATAGCTTTTCCTTATGTCACAGGTTTGAGCGGGAATTCTTGTTCATTAAATTAAATTAACCTAAATATTATGAAGTCTGAGACTTCTCTGTATTCCTAGAATCAGCCTATGTTGGTTGATAATGAGGTTGGAGTAACTGGTATTTATCTCACTTAGTGAATGTTAAGTTTAAAGTATAGGAAAATCAGAAAGTTAAAATAGAAGCGTATTTTGACTTAAGAATTGCAGTTCCTCACTTAGAAATTATGTGAATCTTTTCATATAAGTTGGTGGAGCAGGCCCAACTGGGGCAGTACTGACAGGTCAAGGAAACAGCATACTGAAAAAAAATGCCTCCTCTGAAAGGAAAGAACAAAGTTTGTTTGAAATGACGGGACTGCTATGTCAGCATAAAGTCACTTCTGTCAACATAAGCTGTGTCTGTGCCAGCGAGCGCTCTCAGCACAGTTGTGACAAAGCCTCTGTGAGGGAATTCAGATTTTTACTGTAGTTGCATTGCAGTTAAGTAAGAGAGAATTTGTGTCAGTTTCTTCTCCTTTTGGTTCCTCGTCCCTATATTAATCAGAGAGTATTGTTTGTACTCTATGGATCAATACCTGGAATTGCAGTGGAAGTATTTGTGATCCAAACATGACCAGCTTGCTGCTTAGTGGTCTTCCTGTGGATCAAAAACTGAGTGGAGACAGAGCTCCCTCACCTTTCTTTATCTAGGTTTCTTTAACAGTGGGAAGTGTTAACTGCTGGTTTGTGTAGCCTTGAGTGCTGCTGTCAGCTCAGTGTAATTTCTCATCCTGTGCCTCCTCATTCTGCGTGATTTTATGCTGCATATTCCTGTATGGCAAAATGCTCTTCCATCACTTTGTGGGCAGACTGAAGGAGTAGGATTGGTGTAGGCTACTCATACACATAAGTCTACATTAATGTTTTGTTATCTGCAACTTCTGTGCTCACCAGAAAAATTTCTTCTCCACAAGCACTAGATTATAGAAAAGTTGTAAATATATGTCAGATGCTGGTTTTAGACTTAGCAGAACTTTTTGGAAAAAAATCCTTTTCACACTTAAAATTTTGTATTATTGAGGAAGTGCAGTGGTGTTTCAGGAAGTATCTAAGCAGGATTATAAAATGTTAGTCTTTTAGTTTTAAGATAAGTGTGTTACGGAAGTATTTCCTGCAACTGTTTATGAAACAGGAGTCTGTGGTTTAGTTTTGGTTGTTTTCTGTGTTTCACAGCAAATCGTCCTTTTAGTTTGAAGGTTCTTTGTAGAATGCTTTAAATTTTTGGGGTTTTATTTTTTTCCTTTCTCCAGAAATATAAATTAGCCATGAAGTACTGATTTCTGCTTTCTCACAGGAGTTCTGTAGAACTTAAGAAAGCCACTGGTGTGCAGATATAATGGATAGCTGCCAAACACTGTACTTGCTTTCTTGCTATGTATCTTTTACCATCAGTGGTGACAGTTCTAGAGAACTTCATGGTAAGTTCTTATTTCTGTCTTCTCTAAAACCAACTTGTAAGGATTGTTTTCAGTATGAACTGGTAGCACTCCACAGTTAATTTGGGTAACTTAAAGCATCATTTCTCCTCATGTCTTCTCAGCTTTACCTGTCATCTCATGCCCTATAACTCTTAGTTACACTTGGTTAATCTTCTCATTTGCTACACTTGCTTTATGAGGAATCTTGCAAAGGAGGGTTTCAAAAAATAAGCATTACATAACTCTCTTTTTTGCTTAAAACCTTTTGGTTTTAAGGGAAATTTGGAAAAAATCTGCATTTGAATGGGTCAGAATAGTTTTCCATTTGGTACTGCTTGCTTTGATCACATGTTACGCAATTTAGTCAGTATTGGTGTCCATTCTCTCTTCAGCTGTAACTATTCCAAGAAAGGTTTAATTTCTGCCTCTTGGATGATTTTTATAGTCTACATTCTTTCATAAAGTAGTATTTTCTTTCTTCAGGATAAATTAATGTCATGACTGTCTTCAGACCTTTATTTGGGATGCCTTCAAAGTGATTTCATATGATAAGAGTATTGGTTTTTCCAGTAAGGAAAGGAAAGGTGCAACAGCCAAATTACACAGTGTGGTTTGGGAAATACACCTTCTCATTATCCTGAGAATAGCCTTATCAGGCTTTGTGTAACAAGAAACCTAAACCAAGACAGCAGCCAGCCCTTCCCAAAATCACTTTCCTGTTGTAAAACTGCCACATCATAGAGGGATGGATACAGAATCAGTTGTGGAATTGTTTTCTGTATCAGTAGTACTGGTGTAGTTCATGCTTCAATTACTCAGAAAGCAAAAAATACAAAAAGGATTTTTGTGCCATTTCCAACATCAGGGGGCTTCTTAACTGTCTGTGGTGGCACTGGCTGGGGCACATGAGAATAATGGCATGTTTGTCACTTAATTCTTGTGGACCACAGGGAAGAAAATCTGCTAAACAAGTATCAGAGGTTCTCCTCTACTAAATGCCATTTTTTTATGGTGGTGAACATTTCTTTTGCTTTAACTGATTTAATTCAGTTGCTTTCCAGAAGGCTGGATGATGTTAGTAATTCTGGATCACTTCCCTGTCTCAAGATCAGCTGGCAGAAATTTGAGTTATTTCCTTGGATGACTTAACTCTGTGCTCAAAGAGAATTTTCTTTTGTAGTCTATTGTTTTTAAATAACTATGGGTTAGATCACATCAGTAGGTTGTAGTGGTCACAGTAATAGGTTTAGGAAGGTGAAGCTTTTTGTCTTAGTATGTGCAAATAAACCAACAGACTTTTGGAAAATTATCCTGGAATTCAAAAAGTACTAGAAATATAATGGAAACACATTTTTAATGTAGCATTTAGATTATTTATTTCCTTATCTTTAAAAATATCTGTTAAATACTTGTTTTGTCAGTTACTTCAAGATTATTTTTAAAACCCTGTTATTGAAATACATTGAAGGTAGCCTCAGGTATTGATCTGTTAATGTTTTCCTTAGTTTTTCATGCTCTCTTCCTTGGGAACTTCTTCCTGCATTATCATTTGTGAATAACTTCATGTAAAACCAAGAGAATTTATAATCTTTGCTTTCTGCTTTTCACACATAAGACAATTTCTTTAAAAAGTCACTGCTGTTTATGTGGTGCATAGATCAATTCTTTTTATCATTCTATTATGACCTGTCTTCAAAAATTCTACTTGATCTTGCAAAGCAAGTGTGCTAGAATTAGCACGTTTCAAGCATTATTTCCTTCTTTGCATTTTCTGCAAACGTTGAAAAGTGGTGTGCTTTGTTTATGATTCTCTAGTCTTACTTAGGAAGCAATTTCTTTTCACATTTGTGTTGTAGACAATATGCATGAGACAGGAATTAAGGATACAAATCCTTGGCTGAACTGCTGGCCTTGGCATGAGCTGGAACAGACCCCAAGCTGGCTTTAACCTATTCCAGAAGATTGACAGTAGAATTCATTACTCTGTAGCTTGCAGCAGCTGGCACAAAAGCAGCTCTGCCAGCTTTACAAAAGCAGGGAGCCAGCTTACAATAGTCATTCTTAACTGCACAACTCTAGTCAGGCACTGGTGACTTCGTGCTGCTCAAGGGGAAATAGAATTTGGTCTGTAGTTTGTTTCTTAAAACACAGCACTCCTGTGTATTAATACTTTCTGCTGGTTTTTTTTCCCAGAGAGTTGGATTTTGGTTTGTGGGGTTTTTTAAATTAAAACTTCTTGCTTTTCTGACTGAGTACTTCCTTACGTTTTCCTGCAGGTCATTTCAGGCTTCCTAGTTTGTTACTTCAGCCATTACAGTGTCATTTTTCACATGTTCCTTCTTCATCTGAACATCAGTTTCTCTGCTGACAAAAGCAATGCAAAGCAGCAGATGCCAGGTTACACAGCTTTTACTGTAAAAAGCAGTCACTTTCTTTCCTAGCTACTTACATTCTTCATTGAAATCCTCTGTTACACAACAGAGATGGAAAGCAAAAAGCTACTCATTGCTGAGTATAGTAAGTGTGTATGGTCAGAATCTGTAGCATGCATAACTGAATGTTTGTGATGGATGACTACAATTATTTGACCTTTCAAAAGATTTTTGGGATGATTTCAAAAAAAACCCAGACTTTGTCCATCTTACTATCTTGTGCAATCATTTTTTTCTTGAAAGGGATTCCTTTATGAACCAGTAGACGCCTGTTCTTTTTTAAAGTAACAATCCAGTGTTTTGTAATCCATGCTGAATTCTTTTGGATGAACTGTTTTATAATTAATGGTATTGCTTTAGGGTTTCTAGAGTGTCCCAGCTAGAGAGTTGCTGACTGAGACATTTATTGCACAAAGATTCATTTGAAATCATAACCTCCACTCCAAAATTCTGCTGTCTATAGTGCAGTAAGTTAAATCCAGACAACTTGCAGAGGAGCAATATGTAAGTAAGGAGCTGGAGGATGAGAGAACAATCGAAATGTTACAGTTGGCTTCAGCCAGTAGTTTGACCTGTCCAGTCATGTAGTGGTGTTCTATAAGCACCACGAGCAGATCTGAAGACACTCAGACACTTCATTCTTGCAAAGCAGGTAGGCAGACCCCAAATCCTAAACCAGAAAAGCTGTATACAGTATCTTCTTTCCTTATTACGTCTGGGTTTAAAGCATGGGAACAGCCCATCCAGCACCTGCACAAGCAAATTTCATGTCCTCTCTTAGAATGTGCAGCTAGAAAAGACTGTTTCAAGAACAAATCTTGCAGTTTGCTCCAGTCTGCCATTTCTACTGGGGAACAGAGGGAACTCCCCTATATGTATGTACCTATGTAACATATGTATAGTATGGAAAAAGTTTCCATGGAAGTTAATCTGCTGTGTAGCATACACATGTAAGGCAGATTTGAAGGTAGGAAAACAGGCTATGAAATTCAAGAAAATACTATAATGGGAAAAACCCTGTTGAATAATCTGTAGCCCTTTGGCTGAGAAGAGCTGGTGAAAATGAGCTGTAGAGCCAAAGTGACACTCAAACTCTTTGTCCTATTCCAGTATAGAATAAGAGTTGTGAGATCTATTGTGCGGCTTAATTCAACTCTGTGGGTTGCTGTTAAAATATTTTTCTGAAGGAAAAAAATGATTTGCTGCTGGTTTCTTGGAAGAAGAAAACAATGAGATGCTCACTTAAAGTTAGCATAGTTCCTTCATTTCAGGAGCATGGAAAGGCTGTAAAGGCTTCTAGAAGCAAAGATACAGACTGCCCTGGACACTTGAAGTGATAGGCTGAATTTGGAATCTGCAGCTAGGTGAAAACATGGCAGCATAGCCATGAGTATTTTTAAAGAGACAGAGAAGACAACTTTTCATGTTCTTGTCAGGAAGGAGAAAACCTGTTATTTCCTCCTGATCCTGCCAAAAGGGAATCCCTCTTTTGTTTTCTCTCTTTTGACCTAAGTGAGCTATGGCTGATTGTTTCAACGTTGCCAAGTAGGGAATTGACTTTCCTGCTTATATCCCAAGAGAATAATTTGTTTTCTTTACATCATAGCTTTTCATTTTCATTGTAAAGCATTGGTAACCTTTTACCTTAATGGAATGTTTATGGTACTTGGATTCCCGTGAAAATAAGTATAAAATTTGTGAATATGTTTCTGCTATTCAATACAGAGTGTTAAAGGTATTTAGACTCTGTTTATATGAGCTAAATTTGGAAGTTAGTGCTTGCTATTCAGAGATTCAAAATTAGAGAAGGATCAATTCTTCCTGAAGTGGAGGTTCATTAGATTAACCCAAGGATAATCACAAAAATACTGCCAATTTACAGTGACTAATTTCTCATCAGTTTTATATTTGTTTATTTTAGCAGTGTACTGCTTGCTTACATTAATTTGTAAAATGAAATCTGATGTATTAGTTTTCTGAACTTGATGTATTAAGTGTTTTTCATTGCATCCTTTGATACTCCTTGGTACAACTTACACCTCTAAAATTATTTATAGTTAGGTTTCATGAGGCTGTGTATCAGTGTGCTGTCATTAAAGTAGATTTTCTACATTGGCTTTTTCCCTGTGACCATGCCAGTATTGTATTAGTGGTACAGGTCTCATATTTTGACTTCTCTGCATTTTTGGGGAACCATGCACAGCTTTTACTCGTACTAAATATGCCACTGATACCTTTTCCATTTTTGAAACTTAAGGCATTCATCTGCAGTAGCCAGCTCACTGTCTTATTAATCAGAGCTTTTCCCTTGTGAAATTCCATATTTACATTGTCTTCTGGCTAGCATTAACTCAGGCTGTTTTGTTTATCTAAGTCATATAGTGGCCGTACATGATTGTGGTTTACATTTTTTTAATATGTCAGCTGTATAATATTTGAAGAGTTGTAAACCTTGAGCTTTTAAGCAGTTTGTGAAGCTGCCTGGCTCACAAAGTAAGTAAATTCCCATGTGTGTGTAAAGAACGATTGCTGTGATGCACTTGAATTATAACATCTTTACTTGCTGCTGGATTTTTGTTCTTTTTTTTCATTATGTCTTATGAGATGGGGAAAGTATTTGCATTCTTGAAATTCAGTATCACTTTATTTCTGTATTCTTTGCACCGAATTCTGCCAAATGCAAGAAACTGACATTTGCTAGTTTCACATTTTCCTTTTGTTTTGTTGTACTTTGTTTTATAACTAAAAGATGCAGAATGTTCTGTACTTCAGTTAATCTTTAGTTCATTATTGTGATCCCGAATCCTTTAACCACATCACTCTTAAAGCTCAATCCACTAAATTGTTGAAGCAATTGCCTTATCTGCTTTATGGGTTTTGACATCAATTGATATATTTTTCTATTACTGCCATTAAACAGCTTCTACTGTGCTTCTTTCCTTTGTGCAATTGCCTCATTCTCAAGAGGCTTAAACAAGGACAGCCTTTGTGCTTCTATGGTACTTGTACTCTTACTTTACTTCTCTCTCCTTTCCATTAACTGTCTCATATATTTTCTAGGGTAGAAGTGAACAAACCAATGAGGTTTTTTTGACATCTATTGTGTCAAATAATTTAGGTGACAGTTGTTCCTGCTATCTTCACCTGGCTATTACTTTTTTTTCTTCCAGGGTGTTTAAACTCCCTGAAATATGTTTCTTGTAAGAGGGGGGTTGTGAGTTCAGTTTTTCTTTTCCCTGTTTTATACTTGACTTTTCAACAGTTCTTAAATTTCTCTAGTGGCAAAGCCTCTTACAGCCCATGAAAGAGGGGAGACCTTCGATTGTTACAGCTTAAGATTGTTATCTTAACATGGTCATTGTTTGGAGATGAACTATGGCTGAAATATGACAAGGAAAAGGAACAGCTTCATAGTTTTCTCATTAATTGGCTGTGCCTTTATGTACCCTGTGAATGTAGGTGTAGTTAGGAGATGGTGATGATGTCCAAGATGCTCTCCTGCTATGCTGGCAGTTTTTCTTCCTGTACTTTTTTAGTTGATTCCCAGCAGGACTTGTGGTCCAAATGGTTGATAAGAAAAGGTTGCTTGTCCTAATTTTCTTTCTTTTTTTATTTTCTTTTTTTCCCCCCCCCAGAAGCAGCAAATTTTTGATGGTAGCTGTACTTACGATAAGGATTTGACTTGAAAAGGGTTTGGCCAGGCATCTGGTCTGTACTGGTATTGATTAAATTATGCAGGTATCAGTTGTACGGAGGAGAGGTTAATGAACATCTGTTGAGGCAAATTATGGAGGTCTTAGAACAGCAGAAGAAACATAACCAATAGTGGAAGGAGGAGCTAGAAGCTTTTAAATACTTCTGTAGACTGTAGTATATAATTTTTTTACATTAAAATATCAACTTGAACTAGGTTCCTATTCTCTTTCCTTAAAAAAGTGTTCAGGCAGAGTATTCCTTCATATTGTTTTGCTGTTGATAAGAGTTAGTTATAAAGGAAGTGTTATGGCAAGTCTTGGGGGTTTTTTTGTTTGTTCCTAAGATCTCTGCTGTTTTGCTCATTGAGTTTTCTAATTTTGTCATGTATCTGGACTAATCAAATTCACTGGTTTAGGTTTTTTAGAATGTCAGAATTCTGGTGACAGAGTTAAATATAAATACTGTGCATTGTTTCAATGCATTGTATTTGCTTTCTGCCTTTCATACCTAATTCAAGAGAGCATTTCCCTACTTCCATGTTCACCAAATCATAACCACACGAAGAGGTTATTCACCACTTAGGAATGAAAGTCCATCTGTTAGTTATTATCTTTGCTGTACTGCAGCACTTCAGAGTGAGTGCTTGGGAGAGACTTTAAATGCTGTACCCAGTCTTTGCCCCTTCTAGGCATACACAGATACCTAGGAAATGCTACCCTCTTTGGTCTGGTGCAAAAAAATCCTTTTTTCTTCCCATATGTTAGCATAAGCTTGGTTGTGGATTTTTAGGACTAAGTCCAAAATAGATAGCATGATGTATCTGAGTTATGCCAAGTAAATACCTCAATGTTTCCACTCAGTTCTAGGAAGAAAAGTCATCTTTTGTGTAAAATATGTGCAAACAGTTTAGTTGATCACTCTCACAGGGAAATCATAAATGTCATTACACAAATTCACATTTTGGTAATATTTACAATTACTTAGATGGCTAAAACTTTTTTGTTCTCAGTGACTAGAAGACCAAACTAAAGAAATAACATGGCTACAATTTATCTTCAATTCCAGATTGCAGATTTTTTTATTATTATTATTAAATAATAAAAAGTTCCTGTAGATGACATTCAGGAAAACCTGATCAGCAGGGAATTTCCTGCTGTCTGAATTCATGGAGACAAGTTACGCCATTGCGATGATAGCCACAGGCTCCATTTGAGGGGAACTTGTTGTGATGCTGTGACCTAATGTGGCATTCCTGCCTGTGGGAGACAGATTAGGAGTCTGAATTGTTGAATTCCTGGAAGGTGGTGGAATAACTATAGATAGTGAAACTAGCCTTTGCAGAAACTCACAGATGCTATCAGAAGTGCAGAGCCACATAAATTTCAGTATTTTGTGAAAGGTAACAACTGTTCATAGAGCAAATATAACAGTTTATATGGGAACTGATGTGGGATTGCTGAATCTTGCTAAATTTTCTCAATTGTCACAATTTTTGTAGGCTTTTAAACTGCCTGCTAGCAGGCAAATTTTACTTAATTTTGGTTCTTCAAAAAGCAGTTATTGTTATTTCATTCCAGCTAAAATCAAAAGCGGTTGTCTGCTAAGATCATCTCTTTGTGGTCCTTATAAATGGAGTCATTTCTTATTAAGAAAAAATTCAGGCCTATTTATTGCTTTGCAACATGGGCATAAAGCTTTACTTGGGGCAAGAAAATAATCAGGAAAGTATATTATTTTATGGTGGGTGGTGTTCAGGAAGGCTGAGCGAACATAAGGAAGGGAAAGAGAAAACAGGGAGGAGAGAAGATGGAGAGGGAACATGCAAAGAGAAGTCCTGCTGAATACTGGGATCAGGAAGCCATATGAAGGGGACAGTGGGAGAAAAGAGAAAGCAGAGGGAGGGTTTAAAAGAAGGATGTGAAGATGGGTGTTTAGGGAATGGTTTTGTTGGCATGGTCAGTTAGTTTGGAGCCCAACTTATCTCAAATCCATCCTGGAATGAAGGGCTGAAGGAGCTCATTTAGGATGACAGCCTCAGTTAAGTTGGTTCCTGCAGGTGGTCCTGGAGCATGAGAGAGTCCAGGTGAAAGGACAGACTTACCGTGGTTGTTCTTCATTTCAGTAGGTTGTCAGTTGAAGTGCACAGTGAAGGAGGGGTTTGAAAAGGTTACAGCTCCTTATGGGTTCTTCTCATGCAGGCTGTGCAATCCCAGTGATACAAAACTAGCGGGTAAAACTGGTGATAAAAGAATATCTGGTAATACCTGATTGTGATGTTCTCCCTGTTCTGTCTTGTGGTGAGACCAGTTTGCTGCACATACACGGAAGGGCGACTGTCCCAGTGTTACTCTCTATCCTTAGCTCATCCTGTTGAATAATCACTACAGGAAGTTACAAGACTTGTAAAAAGAAATGCCATTTAATTTAATATTTCTCCAAACAGGCCTAGCCTTTTCATAAGTAAAAATCAGAAGTGTGTGTGTGTGCATAAGCTTCTGATTGATTGCCCCAGCAGGGCAGTCATCTTTTGCTCCTAGGTCTCTATTGTTCACCCTCTGACCATCTGACTGTGTATGTCTTTGTTCTAGTTCTGGGATGAAATTGGGAAGATTTTTATCATGACCTGGTCTTTCTGAGATAACCTGAAAAATCAGTCTTGCTCAAGAGCTGTTCTTAAGTAGACTTCAGAACTGATGTGACAGATAAAAGTTTTCTTTTGAGATCTTTTAAGCATGTCCAGTCAAGGGAGAGCCTGACAGGTGGATTAGCAGAAAACCTCACTTGTGTATGAAGTAGAAAATGTGGTAGACTGAGGTCTTTTGGATAATATATACAGTAACAGACAAGTTTAAATAAGACAAGCAATAAGGTCTTTTGTTACATTCTTCCTGAAGTTTACAGCCCATATTATGGACTAAAAATTTAGATGCTTTTTCCTGTCACTGTCAACCAATAAAATTTACTTCAACAAAAAAAATGATAAAGCTGTGACTCAGTGATCTAACACTTCAGTAATTTACTATCATAAAGTAGTTTTAAGTTCAAATGTTTTATCTTATGCCAAGCTGGACGCTAAAGATGTTTTGTCTAAAATATGAGATAATGGAAAGTGTATTGTGGCATGTGAATTACTTTAGCCTCTTGGTGGTAAATGTTTGCTTAACCAGAAAGGAATGTGTTGAGGTCCTTGCCAAAGGAAAGGTATTGCCATACTTTGCATTTAGAGTACTGTAAATAAAGTAGTAAATATGTTTCTGTTCATGTGTGTTAATCCACAATTTATGAATGCATTCATTCTGTAAGACATGTAATATACTGTTATCCCTTTTAAAGGGTTTCAGTAAGAAGAGGCTGTAATTACTTTGGCTTGAGAGAAACATGAAACCAAATATTTTCATGATGATTTGAAGTTGAATATGAGAGAATTTTTGCTCAAACTAAGTTTCCCTTAAATCCCAGGGATTCAATTCCTGGTTTACCTCCAATATTCGTCTTGTGTGCTGACTCCCAGTGTACTGCTTTTAATCACACATTATTGTAAATCATAAAGTATATAATTTCCTTCACCTATCCCATGTTGGTTTTGGCAAAAGAAAACACAACTGTATAATATGTTAATGATCAGAGGAGGTAGAGCAGCTGTGGTAAATACTCCATGTATATTTTGTATACAGTATATTTTGGTTTTGAACTTTGTTTGCCCTTAGCTGATACAACACCTTAGTGACAATTCAATAATGCTGCTTACAGAAAGAATTGCATAACTCAGATTGCAGAGTAATAATATCAGAGCATCCTTTGGATGTCTCAGTTACAGCAAGTGAAAGCAGCAACGTCCCCCTTTCAGAAGCCTTTTTATACCCCTTCCTTTCCACAAAATCCCATGCCCAGGTTTCTAGTTAAAGAGCTGTGAGAGAACATTACAGTTTGAGAGAGTACTTGTGGAGAGGATGCTCAGTTTACTTTTACACAGATTACTGTGGTATCATTTCTTATGTACCTGTTTTCACTCTCTGGGGTGAAGAGGAGCCCTTTCATGGGAAGGGACTGCACATCCCAGTCTTGTGCCTCTGGAACACACAAGTATGTGGGGATTTCGGCAGGGAACTTCTCACTAGAGAAGTGCTGTGAGCAGATATTTGCTCTGGCATGGTAGATATTGTACCATCTTCTAGAAATTATTTGCTTCTGTATTGGAACAAGGATATGTCTCCTACAAAGCAGAGCTCTAAGTGCTCCAGTTTACCTATGCTTTAGTAGCTGTAAAGATAAGCTTTTTATTTCATCTTCCTAGGGCTTCACTGATAATTCATAAGCAAACGTGGTAAATAAGGTACACTACTAACCAAGTAAATTAAACCTGTAGTGTTAAAGCTCGTAAGTAAAATATTAAATGTTATTTTTAATTTAGAATCAGATTTTGATAAATGTATCAATTTTGATAAGCCTATGTCCTTATCTGATTTGATAAAGGTATTCATTAAGGCATAATAAAACATTTCAACCCTTAGAGAAATTTGACTTTCATTCTCCTTTTGTTCTTTATGCTTAAATATGAGGAAGGTTTAAAAAAATTATGTAGTTGGAGAATAAGACTGGATATGTAATTTGAATTATAAGGTAGTTCTTCTGGACATGGTATCACTTGAAAATTATATGAAATGCCAGGAAGCCTTTTACTTTTTTTTCCCCCACAGAAAATGTACATTATGTCCTTGCTAATATTAAAATCCGAAGTAAACTTCCTGTTATTTTTAAGGTACAATGAACTGGATGCCAGTAGAAGCCTTCTAGACAATCTGAAAGGCAAAGTAATAATTGAGTATCCAACATTATTTGTGGTCTTGAAAACACTGAAGAATGACATGGTGGTTCTTGGCCAAGGTGAGCATATATTTATTTCCTATTATGTTATACTTGGATATTTTAGTTATATAAACAGTAGTTAAGGATATTGTAAGGAATGAGCAATATGTCTTGTATTTCCTTCTGAAGCTAAAAGATTGCTATAGAAAGAGATCTTGTCTTAAAACTGCTGGCTGATGGCATACGTCCATGAGCTGTATTGGATATGTTTTTTCTAACTTTGTTTACTGGTGATTTACTGGGGGTTTTATGTATTTTTAGTCACTAAGGTGAAACACTTATTCGGACTTATGCTAGGTTTTTTTTTATATATAGCGAAGTTTAACAGAGTTGATTATTTCTCAAGAGTCAGGCTGTCTGGGGAAGATGAGTTTTAAGTAAACCTGATAATCATGCAAAGGAATTGTTCTCCATTATTTTCTAGCATAGCTTCTAACATTGGGCAAATAATTCTGAGTTACGAGATGGTAGAAATCACAATGGCAAAGTCACTTTTGAGTGGGGTAAAAGAACAGTGTTATCTTTTAAAAATTACTTGATGGAAAACTTTTATCTTGGAGTTAATTTGGAAGAGAATCCAGATCTAACAAAAATTTACTTTTAGTTTTTTAGTTAATTTCCATTTCTCTCCCCAGTACAAAGGCTTCATGTCCCAGCATCTGTTTCTGAAGCTAAAAGATTGCTAAAAGATATTTCAGCTGTTGAAAAAAGGAATGAGTTCTCATCTCCTAGTCCCCCACGTAGTCACCATAGTTATCATATCCCATAATTTTCAGTGATGGGCCAGTCTAATTCTTAAAAGATTTTTGCAGAAAAGCTTTGAGATATATTTTCAATTACTATTTTCCTGCAGCAGCTCAGTCATGGCTCTGTATGTGTCTAATTGGACTGATGAAATATGGGACTGAGAATATTGTACCAGTGATACCGGACCTCCGTGGAGCTTGGCTGTTCTGGCTAGATTACACTGAGTGATCCCCTAAGTGAGAGCAATCTGCACCCAAAGATACAGCATGCAGAAATTCCTTGTGCTATGCACTGCAAGGGCTTCTGAGGGTGAGACAGCATGCCAGGGGATAAGGTAGGGCTCAGATCTGAGTGGCCCCGTGATATGCACCCTGGCAGTGCACATACATACACTGCAGTGCATGAAGCTTTTGAGTTTATCCATTATTTCTTTGTCTAGGAGCCTTGCTTTTCAGTACTCAGCTGCACCCCTATGATTTAAGAGGGAATTACAATTGATTGACTCATGTACTTAATCTGTATAGAGTTGTCATTGTCTCCTCAGCTAATAGGGAGGTTGTCCTTTTAAGGGTATAGATTCAAGTAAGTGTTGATTGAACAACAGTATTTTGAGGTCATGCTGCTGCACCACCTACCTGACTCTGTAAAAGGCAGAAGAGGAGGGGAAGAGAGAGCCAGTAATAGCTGGAAAGTGCTGACAGCTCTGGCGCAGGGCAGTGCAAGCGTGTGTCTTGAGGACAGTAACCTTCCTCTGCTGCAGGAATCATTTGATGAGTAGTCATCCCTGCAGGGGTTCTGACGGGGACTAACAGCCATTTCAGGTTTTGACAACCATTGATTTTTTTGTTTTAACTGTTTCTATAGATTCCATAAAAATGAATTTAATAGCTCCCTCTTAAGGTGTCTTGGGTATGACATAGCAAAAGTTACAGCTAATGGCAAAAACACCATGATTTTCACAGCTTTTATCATAACTTACTGTCATCTGTTTGGTTAAGATACTAATAGTCAACTTCAGCCTTGAGCTAGGTTGGGAACCTGTGTTCTTGATACTTTTTCTGTTCCGAGTAGAAGCCTGTGGCCGTAATTTTAGATTCTTTGAGGAAAAACATGTTCACAACATGAATATAAGAGCTGGAGTTCTTTCTTGTAGCTGTTACTCTGCCTGAAGACAAAATACCATTTTAGTGTGTCAAAATCATTGTGCTTTTCTTTCATATGTCATCTTTACAGAATATAGAAGGAAAAAAACAGTTTTCAGTTTGCTTTAGCAGTTGCATTCACAGATAATTGCTAAGAGTAAATCTTATGTTAACCTCCAGACTGTCCAGGGCAAAGTCTGTTGTAATCACAGAAGTATTTTAGCCCCTTCCTGTCTCCCAAGAAGTGACCTTTCTGCTTCAGCATCTTCTGTGTTTGTTGCAGTCCAGTTTCTTTGCCATGTATGGCTTTCTGTATCGGTGGCCGCTCCTCCCAAGCCATCCATCCTGCTGATCCTGTTGCCACCACTGCTGCCTTTCCTCTCTGCCCCTTTGCATTCCAGGCAAACAGCTGCCATACTCATGAGTGGACATGTGGCAGGGTGTCTGCTGAGCATGGGGACTCAGGCAGCCATAGCCCAGCTGACCCTGTTTGCAAGGGATCCAGGCTAGAACAAGAAGCAAAGTCTTGAGGGAATTTAATTGCTAAAATACTGTTTCCTTCCTGAGCAATCTCAGATCTACCCCCTTCCCCAGGAAGAAGAGTCAAGTTTTCATAGCCACAGCAACAGGCCCTTGCTGGGGAAAGATGACCATTCTCCCTGAGATTTGAATAGTAACCCCCGAGGACTGGGTAATAGCTAGAGCTGGAGACCTTCAAAGAGAAACAGCTAGGATTTAATGAGTATAAAGCCTATTTCTCCTGTTCTTTTCAGAGATGGTTGAAGTATTTTGGCTGAAACTTTCAACTACATAAGGAAAATAAAGATTGAGAAAGGAAACCGCCACTGAAAAACGTAGAGTTTGAATTTTACATTATAAGTAAACTGCAGACAGTTTTATAGTGAGAAGGACTGGGCAATCTTAATTTATAGGCAATGCTATCAAGCACCATACAAATACGCTCTTTTTGAGTGAAGACAATCTGTATTTCCTTTTAAATTTTACTGTAACAGAAATAAAATCTGTCTGTTGAGCATTGCTGTGAGTCAGAAGTTTGCCACATTCTTTTATGTGATATTTTGATGCTTGACTTGCTTAACAGCAAAAACTACAGGTGCTCTGATTTCAGCATACAAGGTCAGTCATGGCTGAAGATAGCAGGGGATTATAGAAGCTTTCACGGGCCTTACTTTGTGCATTACTCAGTACATATCTAGCATATAAATGTTAATTGATTATACACTAGATTTAATATAGACAAAATGTGACCTCTGATGTTTCTGGGTGAAATGCTTCTATTTTCTTGAACAAATTCCTTGGAAACTGTGCAGGTGCACACTGTGTCCTATGTATTATCCATGTTTGCCAGCTGTAGAATTTATCTTGACCAGAGAGTAGCTAAACCTCATCATCTTCCTTTTGGTAACATTCTCTTAATGAAACCTCTGATACTAAATGCTCAAAAACGTCTTTAAATTCATAGATCAAATACTGAAAATAACAATGAGACCAGAGTGTGAATCATGGGCCTGCTTTGCTGTAGTTTATTTTTGTGCTGCTAGAGTGTCACCAACCAAGTGGCATTTGATGGCGTCAGCACAAGGTGACCAGGGTCAGTGCTTGTTAAAGAAGGATCTGTGGGGTGTGAGGCTGAAGACCAGTTTTAGAGATGAGACTTTCACTACATGATCTCAGCAGAGCACAATAGCTGTGCCCTAAAGTGTAAGTTACTGTCCATGTTGAACTTCACCAGCATTAGCTTATGGACTTAGCTTTTCATTATCTTTGGGTTGCTGGAACATGTGGAAGAAGCACAAAGCTACATCATTTTAATTTTCCATTTCAAATTTCTCTGTAGTTCCACATCTTAAATGAAATACTAAGAAAAATGTAAATTATTTGTAATTCATTACAGTTGTGATATATCTGTCACATCCCCGAAAACAACATTTAAAACAAGACAAAAGAATAATTTTAAATTCTCACTAGATCTAGTTTTGTGGGGGATAAATACTCTGCTTTCCTACTTGACTGAAAGATGTAGATATAAAAGGTAAAAGGAATTCTCAACATTGTCTTGCTTTCTTTCAACAGTGAGGTCCTATCCAGGGCATTATCCTATGTCATGAAACTGGTTATGTCTTATGAAGTAGCTATCCTAAAGAAGAGAGTGATTAAAAGGAAAAGAAGATACGAAACTGCTTCTGTTTGATGAGCAAACAACATTGCTGAAACTAATTGCTTGTTTGTTTTTGTGTTCTATATCCTCAGATGGCAGTGAGCCTGCAGAGAACTCAGACAGTTAAAGCTCATCCCTTTCATCTGTGGAAGAAGGGGAGGTTCGGGACAGTTTATGACAGTTCTTTGAGAGAAGAGGATGGAATGAGCTTTTATTTTTTTTATTATTTAATTAAATTTTTTTAATACAACTAAGTTCCTAGAGCTTCCTTTACTAAAAGTAGCACTCTGAAAGTGCTTGACTATTTTTGGATTTAATAATGCATATTTAGGGATGTAAATAAAAGGATGGGGAATTGTGGTTTCAGAAAAAAGAAATACTCTCATTTCATTGCTGTCTTTAATTGCACCATTGTTTTTCCTTTTTTCCTAACCAGCTTAGTGCCAAATTTTTGGGTTTAAATACCTGATTGCATATTTGTATTTATACATGTGTGTGAGTCTTAATGCTTAAATTTGCTGGAAGAAAAGTACAATTATTTCATTAGATCAATTTCCTTTTACAGTGTTTCTGTGTAAAACTGAGCTGCCACATAGTTTCATGTTATTTTTGATCTTCCCTGGTGACATTTTGGGTGCTTGATGCAATACTTTTTTTTTTGTTCCTTACTTAGTTGCATCTTGTTTCGTGTGTTAATGGACAGGTCAGACTGTGTTTTCAGGATGGCATGTTGTAGTGTGTTTAGTCTTCTCTCCAGATCTTCTAAATTAGCATGGGTTTTTAAATCCATAGAAATGGGTGCATAGACTGGCACTAATGCAAATAACACTGGACTTCTAAAGAATGCTTGTGTTATGCATCTCATATTCCTAGTACCTACTGAAGTTAGGTATTGTAAATACTTACTGGCATATCAGCTAAATTTATCTACTTAAAATCAAATCAATCGTAAAGGAAAAAAAAAGAATCCTGTATTGTCTGCTGACAGTTGTTAACTTCTGGAAAGATTCTTAGCTCACAGACAACTTATCCTGTATCCAAGTCCCCTATGCCTGTGGGGTCTGTTGGAGGATGAGAACAGCAATGTCACAAGTGGTGCAAGCCAGGTGAGACCCTCTCCCCACTGCACCGGGGCATTCTCAGGAATCAGTGTCAGACTCTGTCTTAATTTTTGCAAGGGTCTGGCCAAGCCAGTATTTGTAAAGTCTTCAGGATATAATCAGTCTAAACAGCGCTCTGAGGTTGCTGCTGCCTTAGTTCCCAGGCTCTGTCTCCTGCTTGAGACAGGCACCTTTGTGTGTTGGTGGCCTGGGGTGTGTGCTGAATTACCATGAAGGTGGTATTTCAGTCATAAGTGTTCTTCTGCCAGTGCCAATGTTGTAGGTAGAAACACAAAAGACGACAGTGAAGGAGCTTCTGGAGGGAACAGGAGGCTGTGGGAGCAATACAGGGAGGGTTTAGGCTTCTGGCTTCTGGACTCTCAGTCTGGAATTCAGGGCACCAGGCTGCTGGGTCCTCACCAGTCATGCTGCATGGAGGGGATTTTTGAGATGTTCAAAGTTTTAGAAGGTTATTTTTTCCCCTTGTAAAGAAACTGGAGTTAAGTTGTTTGCCGTGATAGCTCACTACTGAAGTTTGGCCAGAACGTCAGACCTTTGTGGTCACATACTACTTTTTCTCCCAGTGGTATCATGTGTCCTTTCTCTTGTGTGTTTTGCAACCTCTGGTGAAACAGGAAAGTTTTTCTTCTTGCCTGGCAGTAGCCACCTGTGCTCTATTTTCTTTCTTAGTCATTGTTGGTCCTCTGCCCACCTCTTGTTTCAACATTTGTTTTTTTAACCCTTTTTAAAGGATCAGGATTCCTAGCTATAGGTGCTGCTTTCATATTTTTTTCAGTTCAGTGAAAGTGAATAAGCTTTTCCTAATCAGTGATTGCTGCACACTGACTTGGTAGTCACAAATTACTTTAGATCAGTCTTGAATTCATTCATAGTAATACCAATAAAAGAGGCAAATAGCAAAACTGCCACAGTTCATTTGCCAGAAAATGTTTCATCTGGAGTAAAAGCATGGCATTTCTGTTGGATTCAGAGCATAGTAAAAATGAGAATGCTGCAAATAGTAGTGTTGATCTGTATGTGTGTGTGATTAGTCTTGAGGAGCACAGATTTGTGATTTGCATTACTTTCCTGTGCTCTTGGGGGTTTTCATTAATTGTACAAAAGGGTTTGCCTGGGGGGTGGGTTTTCTCATATAAATCCATTTTAAGCTTCCTTGTGAGTAAAACACAATTTATTTTTTAATGAAGATGCTGTTTAATCTATCCTTCAAATTTACCTTAAAGAAGGCTTAAAAAAATTAAGGCGCATTCCTGTGGTGGTTACTTGAACTGAAATTTCCCAGACAAAGCTACGAATAATCTCCCAGAGTTCAGTCAAAACTGAGAGTAAAAGGTAGCATTTGCCACTCATTCCTAGGTTACTACTTACCTATTTTTAGTTACACTAGTCTGAGCAGAGGTGATTGATCAAATACAAACCAAAGTGCAATTCAAATATTTTATTCAGTTTTCCTAAACTTTTTCAGTTTTTCTTTATAATAAGAAATCAAAATTCTTCATATTAGTAGTAATTCTTCATAATAATGGTGTTACTGATTTAATCAAAGTTTATGCACTGTTGTGCTAGGCAGATGTTTTTTTAACACTTTCATAGGCAGTTAAGGAAAGTTCTTAATTTCTTTCTGAGTGACTTAACCTGTAACAGGCATCTTGTAATAAAGTGAAAAGACAAAAAGCACCTTCTGGAATTTTTCAATTTCTGGTCAAGAACTAGACATTTAAGATAAGGAGCTGAGGCTGCCTAGAAGGCTTCAGTTCTGTCCATTTTGAAAACATACTATTGCAGTCATATTCTACACAGATCCCTACAGGACTCTGCCTTGTTTCAGAACAGATCATGTCTGTGAATGAGAACTGTGTGATGTTGTTTTAATCTTCATCATTCAGCACCAGCTTGCATTGAGTGCTTGATTTTATGCCTGCTATGCTTACACATTTCCTCTATAAACTATTTGTCACAGAAGGAGCAAGCTATTTCTGTGTAGTGTTATTACAGCATTTCATTTAATGTTTAGACTTTTCAGCATGCTTGAGCTGGAGGACTATCAGCTTACAAAGAATAAAGGCTCTTGTCTTGAATGAACACACTACTTAAAAAAATTAAAAGCTTAATGATGTCATCCCTTTCACAAACCTTAAAGGACAAAAATAGAGCATAGCTAAGCACACAGCAATAGCTGGGAGGTAGGAGTGAGTCAGCCATGGGAGAGAATTCAGTTCTTTTCCTTTTCTGTGTAGCTTCCTGGGGGTAAGATTGAGTTGTCATGGGTAAACAGCATTGTACCGCCTGTCAGTGTAACAGCTCAGTTTTGAATGAACACATTTGAATTCTAAGTTTTGCTGCATTTATCTTGGCATTAGGAATTGTTGATCCATAGAGGAAAAGAGGGTCATGCCACAGAATGTGTGGCTGGCACTGGTCCTTAGAGACATGCTGGACCAGTTGTTACTCCAGTCAACAGTGCAGTTTTACTCTGCGTTAGAGGAAGGCTCTGTGCAGAACGTGGACTCCAGTCTGAAGCAGTACATGGATTTCTAAGTTCATGGGAGCGCTGATAGCAAGTCATAGCTACGTGTTGTGTATCAGCATAGCTGGGATTCAGTCCTTGCCCTGCCACATACGGCTGTTCTCTGTTGACATCTGTAGGAGCTGAGAATGTATAACACCGTGCAAGAGCAGGCTTTCCAAGAGTAAATATACAGCTGTGATGATGTAACTTCAGGCCCTGTTTAGTCACAAACATTTCATTCTCCTTGAAGTCCCACACTCTTTTCCTGAAAACATTTATTCTTCTCCCCTCCAAAGGAAAAAATATCTTGAATTGATGTTTATGTTGTTGCTATGACATTCGGTTAAACTGTATGCAGATGCAGATTCTGTTAATAAGAGAAAAAGAAATGAACTGTGTACTTCAGTGAACAAAGATTACACTGTGTTTGTATTAAAATGTTGCTATGGTAGTGCATATGGTTTTATTTGCTGGAAATCTGTGGTGAAATGGAAATAAGTCACATGTATGCAAGACAAGAAATGGCAGCAAAAATAACTCAAATACTGAAACTGAAAAGGAAGTTACAGATGACATGTAAAAAGCCAGGTAAGAAGAGGGATAGTTGTTCTACTGTGATCTGTTAACAGAAGTGTGTTCTCACTGTGCCCCAGCAGGTCTCAGAGACCAATAGTACAGTGACTTTGCTCTAGTGATGCTTTTGTTATGAGAGCTGCTTTCCCTCAATGGTCCTGTGAATTGTCGCTTTTTTGTTACTGCTTTGGAAGCAAAGTACCCCTGGCCTGGCCTAATTTCACCACTTCTTTTCCTGCAGGAAAGCATTTTCAGGATATCTTACTATAGTAGGTTTTTTTGCAGGAAAAATCGATAGGGTGATAAAATATGAAAAGCCACTAGAGCTTTGCCTACCTTTGGGGTAAGGGGAAGTCTTAGTGAACTCATGATAGAAATGGTGGATTTAATTCCTTTTTATTTGACTATTACAGTAGTCCTTGTATTTATCTAATCCATTTGCATGAGACTTCTTTTTGCATCAGCTGCATCAGTGCAGCTGTTCATGTGGTTGCAGGACAAATCGGAATGAGGTCAAAATAATCTGCCAGAGAAGGAAGAATAGAAATGGGAAGGGAGAGGGAGTCTTTTTTTAGAGAATAAAGGACTACACTGGGAGCTGGCTGGTTCCTGCATCATTTCAGCTGGTGGAAAAGCAAGTGTTTTTAAGTGGCAAAGTGCATTGCCACTTTGTTCCCACCATCCTCATGTTCTGCCTCAACCAGAAGGAAGAAATTACTGTGAAAGCTGCTTTTGCTTTTGCCTTTCCACTCCTTACTTCCAGGCTCTCTACCAGGTCTGTATTGCAGCTCCAGAACTTGTCTGTTTTGCCAAGATAGGGAGTAGAGTTGTGCATTAAGTCAGTGGATGAGATGTAGATACTAACAAAAAAGAATGGATGTGTGGCATTAAAAACTTGCCAAGAAGTCCCCATCACTTTCACATAGCCAGCAGGGACAGCTGTGTCCTGGGGACATCAGGAACAGCATGCCCAGCTGGGAAAGGGAGGGGATTGTCCCGCTCTGCTCTGGGGCAGCCTCACCTTGAGCGCTGGGTGCAGTTTGGGTGCTATAATGTAAGAAAGACATTAAACTGTTAGAGAGTGTCCAGAGGAGGGTGGTGGTGGTGAAGAGCCTTGGGGGGAAGCTTTATGAGGAGCAGCTGTGGGCACTGGGTCTGTTCAGCCTGGAGGCTGCAGTTAAAACTTCCTCAAGAGGGGAAGAGGAACAACAGGTACTGATCTCTGCTCTGAGGTGACAGGACTTGAGGGAATGGCCTGAAGCTGAGTTGGGAGGTTTAGGTTGGATATCAGAAGTTTCTTCACCCAGAGGGAGGCTGGGCACTGGAACAGCTCCCTAGGGCAATGGAACAGCACCAGCCAGAGTTCAAGATGCATTTGGACAGTGCTCTCAGGCACAGGGCGTGACTCTTGGGGTTTCCTGCACAGGGCCCAGAGCTGGACTTGATGATCTTGTTGTGTCTCTTCCAGCTTGGTATTTCTGCTGGTTTTACAGCCGTGACATCTTGATGTCTGATTTTGTCAAGTTAATAGACTAAGTAAGAGTTGTTCTCAAACCTGGTTGGTTTGAGATGCTGAAGGAAATTAGTTGTTTCAGAGCAGCTGGTGTCTTAGACTTGGCTGGTATACTGGGCTTCTTTAGATCTGACGTTCAGTGGTCTCAAAAGACTGCTGGGCTACTGCTGATTGTTTCACTCACATAAATGGAGTCCATTCTGTTTGAAGCTGCCATTTGTTAGGAGGTGAAGTAATTCATGCGTGTGTCCCAGCTGGATTCCCATCTGGGCAAATGTGTTCACCCCACCTTTGAATTTCTTCTGACTAGAAAATGAAAACTTACAAAAACTTGTGTAATGTTTTCCTCCTGGATGGTTGTTACATTCCATCCCATAAGTGGTTATACTTCAAGACAGATGAAGGTGCTTATGTGAATGGTGCCTTGGGGTCTTTCAGGATCTTCTCCAATATAAATTGTGTACATAGAAGTCATAGCTGTGTAGTTTTTTGGGTTGAACCATAGCATAGTGGATGCCATCTATTCAGTTTCCTGGTGTTTGGTCTTTACAGCATGATTGATGCTTATTGTATCATTCTGTTGGTTGGAGTCCTTTTTTTTGCAAAATTTATATTTTCTAGACACCAAGTCTCACTGCAGTTCAATGCAGTTTAGTTGTCTATGCATTGGAGTGCATTTCTATGTACCTCCAAATTTAGCTTTATGTTACTGCTTTCACTGTGACACCTCCCTGTTTCTTGTGCTGTTTTTATTTGTGGCTGTGTAATATGCAGGAAAAAACTCAAGGTGAAAACAGGGGCATGTCTACATGAAAGAAACTGGCTTGAGGCAGAGCAGCTGGTAAAACTATACAGCGTTCCCTCGTTGTGTGCTGAGCACTTGGAGCCCTGCATCGAAATAGTTTGACTGATTAAACGAGTGAGCTAAACTGTGCACATGCATTTCTGCAGGATCAGCTCAGAAGGGCAAGCATCTGGCAAGAGTAAGCCTGTGGTCTGACACATTTAACTGCTTCTGTGTTGGTGGGTATGTTTGACTTCCAACAATGAATGACTGCCCGCTTCAAACTTTTTTGTCAGTCCTGAAGACGTGTGAGGGATTCATGCAGGTTCAGTGGGCTGGAAATCCTCCTGCAGCAATGCCGCTGATCCCAGGGTCACTGTGTAGCCCAGTGGCTGTGCAGGGATAGCAGGGAGATGGGTCTGTCCCCAGGCAGTGTCAGCTGGAGGCTCAGGCGGCCCAGGGGACTGATCTGCCGTGGGCTCTGCAGTAATTGATGTGTGGATAAAGAGATTCTCGCAGCCCCATGAGGGTTCAGCAGTGGCTCTGTTGTCCCACTGTCAGTGTGATACCAGCTTTTCCTCCACCTGCTGCTGCTTCAGGAGAGCAAGCTGGCAGCATCCCACGAGGACTTAGTGTAGTCATAGTAGTCTGTCCGTGTGTTCCAGCTTTTGTTTGCGGTCACGGAGCACTTACGGAAGCTGAAACTTTGTCTTCACTGTGTTACTTTCAATAGTAGGGAAGATTTTATGTGTAATCTTAGTATTACAGCGCTTACCACCATCAAGCTCTCCTATATAAGCGCGTGGGATACAAAGCTGCGTTCCTTCCATCCTACACCTGTAGTGTGAGGAGCGCTCCTTGTGGCGGCAGCAGCGCCTTGGGCCGGGTGCCCCGTCCCGCTGCGGTGGGACAGTGCCAGCAGCGGGGAAGGGCAGGAGGGGGACAGGCAGAATGGCTGGGGCAGGGCTGCTGTGGAGGGGACAGCGCTGAAGGCTGAGGCAGTGCCGCACTCCCTCCTGCCGTGTGCGGCTCTGCCCAGCTCCAGGGAGCTCCACACGGTGCTGCTGGCCTCTGTTAGGGCTTGAATTTGCTCCAAATGCACAGCTTTTTGTCGCATACATTATTTATCACGTTCCTAACTCCTCACCTCCTAGTATCCCTCTGGAAGCAGGATATTGGTATTTTAGTTTTTGACAAGAAATGCAGTTGTGCTTATTACTTTACCTGTAAGCCCTGCTGCTTCACTTCATGGAACATGAGCTTATAATCCTTTATACATCCACACCTACTACTTAGGGGTATTTTTTGTTCTGCTGGAATAACAGAGGATGTAAAGGTTTCAAAGCAAGTGCAAAGACAGCACACAAAAAATGACAGTGATTCCTTTTAGAGTGTTGTAAAAGTAGTTTTGCATGTAATTGTAAAATGCAGAAGAGAAGAGCACATGGATGATGACCAGCTGGTGTGACAGCCACGCTTTGGAAGACTTGCAGGTATTTTTAGTGAGATTTGTTTTACTCTTTTTATATCAGGATAACTTCACTTAGTATATTTCACTCTTCTGTTTATCTGTCCTGCCTCTGCAGCCCTTATTCTCCCAGCAGTACATTTTCCAGTGAGCAGGACACAGAAAGCAGCCCTTAACACGGAAAAACCAAAGCGCAGGTTGCAAACCGCGGGGCCTGGCTCGAGCCACGCTTCAGGCAGAGTCGGCAGGGGCATGGTTTGTCTTTGTTACAGCTGGGTCTCTGTGTACAGCACAGTCACACGTCCCTGTGATTTCTGGGGAGCTGTTACTTGCGTTGGAGTGAAGATGGATGTCATTCAAGTGTGGGTGACAGTGGCGATGGCGAGGAATGCGCCTGCAGCTGCTGGGTGTCTGGGAGCAGTGTATCCTCTTCCTCTCCACAGTAAGGCAATGTGTAAACCTGATGGTTTCTCAGTGAGCAGCTGATGGAGTAAAGTGTTCAGTGCTAGATCTACATAGGAGCCAAACAAAAGCGCTTCCTTGCGTTTTACCCTTCTGCTGTCAACAAATACTGTGCAGACAAGTTTAGGTACAGCTGAGACTGGTGGCCAGGTGGTGAATTCCAAAACAGCTCAACTTTTGAATGCCTTCAGGGAGAAAACTTGACTGAGCAGAAAAGAAGGAAGGCTGTAATTTCTCAAAGCATTAGCTGCCAGAGATAAGCTTCTGAGATATTTGGCTGATTATTTTATTGAGATATTTATGTCTAATTAATAAAAAATTGACCCTTAACCAATTCTGCATGTAACTAATGACACTGGATGACACCGCTTCACAATTCTAAAACCTCAAAATCAGTCTTTTTTTTTTTTTTGATTTATGAGCAATATCTTTCTTACTTAAGATTGTGGGAGAGTATTTTGACAGAGAAATACCCACACAAGAAGAAAATAATACCCTGTTGCAGGTTTCCTTTCACTCTTGTCTGTAGCACAGCTTTAGGCTAACCAGAAGTGTACAGTGTTGGATTCTTTCTCATATCCTGCTCTAGTTCATTTCTTTAAATGTCATCTTTTTACTGCATGCCACCAAGCTCCCTTGCTTAGCTAAATGTCATCTGTGTGCCACAACATAAAGTGTAATTGCATTTTTAAGAAGTGGGAAAGGGAAGTGAGGAAAAGAGTAGCTCCCTTGCTTTCTACTCTATGGGACAAGTACTTGAAATTCCTCACATTCTTCTCTTGTTAACAGTATGTTTACTTTTCATCACTGTGTTATTAGGATTAACAAAAGTCATTGCTTCAAGCTCATTTAATTTGAATTTAGTGAAAGCAGACTACCTCCTGCAGCCTGTAGGAAGCATTCCTCTGCCATAGAAATGTATTAATTTGCAAAAAGCAGCCACCAAAAAACGTGAGACCTGATGACCGTTTTCACCCCAATGTTCAACATCACCGTGCATGCACTGCATTCTAATGAAGTACCTTATGTTGCAAATTCCAGGACAGTTTGAATAATCTGACAGTCTAATTAACATTTCAGTCTATCAAAGATTTGCATTCAGTGCCAAGAAGCTCTTTCTATGTATGCTTTCTAGAGCATGGGGTTGCAGACTGCAGACACCCCTTCAAAACATCATCTATCCAAAGAATTAGTCTTGGCTACTTAGTCCATTTCCACATCTGCAGTAGAACTTGCTTTAACTTTCAGAGAATCCGAACTTCAGAATTCAGTTTTCACAGAAACCTCTTGCATGTGCTGTATTTAAGCCTGTAGCCTATCAGAATGCTCTACTAAGAGTAGTTAGGTAAATATTTCTTTATTAAATGATTAATTCCATAAATAAATTCTTTTAATTCATTGAATATAAAATTAAAATCATTTACAACTTATTCCAGTATTACAGGGGCTGGAAGGGGTAAAAAAAACTCAGAGGAAACAAACAAACAAAAAGCTACAGTTTGATAAATAAAATACTCAGCTTTAAAACAACTGATTTCTGTTTGCCCTTAAACTACAGTTGGTACATAATAGCTGCCACTGTGAACACCCCACAAGTGCCCACCTGAGGAAGGAATGTAACTTCCAACTTAGTTGGGAGAGGGTGGGAGAAGATCGAAGGGAGGGGGAGAAGCATAGTGTTAAACTGAACAGGATAGAAAAGTTTTCGTAACCGGAACAAAACATTAATCTGATCACTTACAAACAGAAAACAGTATATAATTAGATAAGGTGCTCCAAAAAGAAGCAGTAAAGTTGCTCCAGTATTATGAAGCTTTAAGTATGATTAAATCTCTGTTGCATTAGTGTCCAGTTGCACAGTGCACTCCTGTAACATCTCGATGTTGCCCTCAAATGGGCAAGGCAACACTTTCATCAAAGGTCCTTTCTCCATGGCTGGGTACTTCAAAATTCTGTTTTGCATCCCACCCCCAACACAACTTAGTCCCTAAATTTATGAATGTCGTTGACTAGTCTGTAGTAGGGATAGGCTTCATTTGCATGTGGACAGTTGTAGTTGCATCGGCAGGACTGGATCATCATGACGCTCTTGGTGAAGGTTTCCCCATCATCGCAGCGAAACCTGACCTTGACAGTCCTGGTCTGCTGGGGTGTGCAGCACCTGCCATCCACGCAGGAGCCACAGTACTTGGGGCGGTACTTCTTCACACTGGAACATCCAGCATAAGTAAACTTCACCGGGGAGGGGGACTTCCTTGTCTTGGTACATTTCTTTCCCTTCTGCAAAGGAAAGGCAGTAACATTGTTAGCAGGAGATGCTTTTCCAGCCTTTACCCCCTACCTGAAGCAGCTTAGAGAGAAGAGAAACACCAGAGGAGTCTGTATTTACCTTTAGGGAGGCATAGCTGGGCTGGCCACATGGCCTCACTTCACATATCCTGGTCTCTTTGATGAGCTTGCAGTCAGGATTGTCGTTGGTCACCCTTGTGGAGATGCCAGTTCCACACGTCTTTGAGCACTGGGACCAAGAGGTTGTTTGCACAATGCATTTGGGATTCTCAAAAGTTCGGCTTTGTGGCTCGGACCCAAAAACTGGGGGAAAAAAAAGAGGAGTTAGTCTAAATATATTATCTCACTAGGTTTCTTTCTTTCCCTTGGGCTCTAAGGAGTCATTTAGGCACTGTCTGGCCTCCTCCCCTTAACTGTCACCCAGATAAATCCACACTCACCAGGTAGCATTTTCAGGCCTCCCTTCACAATGGCAATTAGCTCATTGTTCCTGGTTAATTCGCCTTCGGAATCATCCGGACCAAACTCTTTGCTGAAAAAGCCTTCCAGCTCCTCCAGCGCATCCTTGCTTTCGTCACAGACCCACTCCTCGCAGCACTGCCCGGGCACTTTGACCAGCCTGGGGCTGGAGCAGCCCAGGTTGGGAAGAGAGAGTTCCTGCGGGCAGAGCGGGATGCAGCCCACAGCTCCATCTATGCACGTACACTGGTGTTTACAGTTCGGCTGGAAGCTCTCGCCGTTCTGGTAGATTTTGGAGTTATATTCACACGGTCTTCCCTCGGACTGTGCTGCAGAGACCAACAGGAAGGGAAAGAGGGGAGTGAGCGGCGGGAATCGCTGGTTTAAGCACAGGTATTTGCTGGTCTGTTAAACTCAATGTACGGCGGAGCTCCCTACAACCCCCCGGGGACGCGGGGCCAGAACAATAACTTAGTCAGGAATCACTTTTCCTTATGTGCGTTTAGCGGAGCCCAGACATACTGAATCGCATTCCAGACTGCTGAAGTCATGTGCCTTTCTGCCAAGCTACCGACAACAAAGCATAACCATACATGGGCTCGAAATTACCGAACCCCGGCACCGCGGGGCGCGGGGTCCGTCCCGGGGGAGCGGGGTCGCCGCTTACCTCTGCAGATGCCCTTCAGGGCGGCGGGGCTGGCCCCGAAGTTGCACTCCAGCCCCTTGGTGTGGTCGCAGGGCTGCGATCGGCTGCAGTCCTCGTTCAGCTGCTTGGCGCAGACCTTGCAGCAGCCGCAGCCGTCCGGCACCAGCCCCACGCCCGGGGCGCACTGCGGCGCGGCCGCCGGGCACTGGCACACGGCGGGGCAGGGTGAGCCCAGAGCCTGCGGAGCGGAGCGGAGCGTCCGGTGAGCGCCGGGAGCCGAGCGGAGCCACCCGACCCGCCTCCTCTCCCTCCCTCTCCGGGACCGCGGCAGGACCCGCGGCACTTACCAGGCGGGCCAGGCAGAGGAGAGCGGCCGCCAGAGCGGGCCGGGTGCCCGCGGAGCCCATGTCCAGCGCCGGTGCAGCGGGAGCCCGTGGGAGCGCAGAGCGGGAGCGCGGCCGGCGCGGTCTGAGGCGGCGGCGGGCGCCACCGCCTTATATAGGGCGCGGGGCCGCCGCGTGCGCCGCGGCGCTGACGTCGCGCGTTCCGGGCCGCGGCCGCGTCCAGCGCTCGCGGCATCCCAGGAATGCGGCTGGCGCGCGCCGCGGCCGCCCCGCCCCGCCCGGCTCCCGGCACCGCGGCCGCCGGCGCTGCCGCGGGGGTCCCGCCCCGGCCGGGCCGCGCGGGGGGCGCCCGGGCCTCTCCCCGTGACGCGGGCTCTGCGCCCCGTGCCCCGCACGGACGGGCGAGAGGGTGTCACCGGGAGGGGCCGTTGGCGCCCGGGGCCGTGCCGGTGGCACCCCGCGACCGGCCACCCGCGCGGACAGCGGCGGGGGTGCTCCCCGGGCCGCCGTGAGCGCCCACGGCTGCCCCGCGCTGTGGCGTGGCCCGCGGGATCACCCGGCCGTGCCGGGGTTCGCTCCGTGCCGCTGCTGGCCTGCGAGCCGGCACCCGAGCGATCCCCGGCGCGGCAGAGCCCGGGAGCCGGGCGATGCCCGGCGGGACCGACGGACCCGGTTCCAGGCCAGGGACGGGATGGCCTTGCGGCGAACAGCCCCCCGCAGCCGTGTACCCCCGCCTTCAGTGCCCCTCACTCATGCCGGGCGCCCTTGAATTGTATTGCCTCGTTGAAGTTTAATATTTGGGGATAGGGAGGAGAGTTTAAGCTTCTGTTGTGGCGTCTTTTCTTTTCCTGGCTGTAAGTACTTCCAGATGGGATTTAGACCCCAGACGTAACAATATTTCCATATTTGGTATAGCAGTAGCCCGCATTTTTCACATTTTTCTGCTCTGTTATCCAACCACAAAGCATTCTTGACAGCTTCAGATGTTGTTAAATATAGCCTTAACTTCTGTTCCCAGGGCAGGAAATTCTTTGGAATTCCTGTTTTTCACGCAATCTGTCTATCATGATTTAGGAGAACTGTGCTGGAGGAGCCAACTGGCGTTCTGCTGCAGTTCGCTCCTTTATTGAAATAGCCCTGCAGTTGGGTCTGCTGCCCAAAGGCGTTACAAAGAGTCCCCATTCCAGGGATTTTTCTTTGCAAATGAGATTACTGTTCCCAACACAAGTTTGGGGCTTTTCCTGTCGCCTTCAAGGCTGGAAGGTAGAGAAGCGGATGCAAAGGAGAGGCGAAAGCTTGCAAAAACCCCTCCGAAGGCCGTGAAAAGTGGAGGGGGAGGGGGCGAGGGGGACAGCGGGGAGGGAGGGATGCGGAGAGGAGGGATGCGATTAACCTGGTGGCGGCATTCCCATACAGCGGGTGTCCCTGCGTGCCGCCCGCCCGGGGAGGGGAGGGGAGGGGAGGCGGCCGCAGCCCCTCCGCCCGGAGGAGCCGAGCCCGCTCGTCTCGTCGCCTGCCCGGTGCCACGGCCCAAAGGGTGACAGCCAGGACGGTGCGCAGGGCTCCGGTAAGTGCCGCTCCCGTGTGCTGTTCCCTGTGCATTCGCACACTAGCGGGAACGATGAGGCACCGTGTGGGGCCCTGCCGGGGCCGCAGCACGGGGGAGCCCGTCCGGAGCGGTGGGAGCGCTGGTGGCCGGGCACCTGCCGCTGCTGGCCCAACCGCGGGGACCGGGACCGTGAGGACAGCCCCGCTGTGTCCCCTGGCTGTGCCGTGTCCCCCGGCTGTGTCCCCCGGCTGTGTCCCCCGGCTGTGTCCCCTGGCTGTGCCGTGTCCCCCGGCTGTGTCCCCCGGCTGTGCCGTGTCCCCCGGCTGTGCCCCCCGGCTGTGTCCCCTGGCTGTGCCGTGTCCCCCGGCTGTGTCCCCTGGCTGTGCCGTGTCCCCCGGCTGTGCCCCCCGGCTCCGCGGGCCCGGAGCGGACGGGCCGGGCCGGGCCCTGAGGGACCATGCCGTGACCCCGGGGACGGGCGGTGCGATGGGTGTCCCTCAGGGGACAGCGATGGCGCTGCTTGCCAGCCTGAGGAGCCCGGCTCTCCTGCTCCTCCTCCTGCTCCTCAGGGATGTCCCCTTGGCCCTGGCCCTGCCCGGCAGAGTGGCTCATGTCCTTATGTCCTCAGCACTGCAGACCCTCCTCCCGGCCGTGGCCAGGCCCCCATCTGGGCCAGGCCTGATAGAGAGTTCCCCATTGTAGGTTTTTCCCCCTCCTCAGTTTCCTGTCTTCACGGTTTTCTTTTCATTCAAATAAATTCGCTGGACGTTTTACTTTGTGGTGGTTTGGGGGGGTTGGGCAAGGTGTTGGCATGAAAGCTCCAGGCACTCTTTGCCCGGAACTTGTGCTTCAGAAAGCAGCAGTGGTTTTGTTCATTACTTACATGCCTCAAAATTTGGCCAGAAACAACAACAGCTGAAAGGGAAAACCAGTCCTTCATGATATGCAGCTCTCTGGAGACTGCCAGTATGTACCATGTAGTGCCATTTCTGATGACAGAAGTTATTTTATGCATCCATCAATAATTGGAGAGAGACCACCAGCAAGCTTTGATGGCTGCCAGTAATGGTAGTAATGACTTTCCAACCATAATGATTTAACTGAGCCCCAGCTGGTGACAAGGAGGAGCAGGACTCTAGACTTCAAGCCATCCCCTATAGCTGGTCTTCCCTTAGTTTTACAGGTGTATGAGTTTTTCTATGGTACTTTAGTTTTAAAAATCCAAAGTACTTTTTTACATGGGGAATCTGACTGATACCTTTTTCCCCAGGAACTCTTTACATAGCAGCATTATGATGAGAAGGAAAACATTTGTGATTCAACACTTTGATTAATGAAAATTTTCAATGAATTTCAAAAATTTTGAAAAAGAAGAAGCTAACACACTATTGGGTGTGTAAATTGGCCGGTTTTGCTTTTCAGGGATTTATACAAACACTTGTTTGTTTAATTACATCTAATTTAAGGACATGCACCAAGCATTTTGCTTTGATCTATGACTTTCACAACATTCAGCAAATGCCACAGGAAAAGTCAATGAATAGCGCCTTTTCTCACTTGGTTTCGTGTCTTACCACACATTGACACAACTTTGATGGGAAACTAACTGAACCTACATTTGCTCAAGTAAAGGTCACTTTGAAAGCTTTGAAGAACCTTTTAACAAACCTGTCCTGAATTTCAAGTAGTTGACAACACTTGAGATAGGTTGAGTTTCTTTGGAGTTCAGTTTAGACTGTAATCCTTTCCCCGCAATCAAACCATGACCCAGCATTTACCCTCCAGGTTGTGCCTACATATCCTGGATGTACATCAGGAAACAGGAAGAAGTTTAGAGTTATCTTCATTTCTAGATTTTGTTCATTGTGATGTACTGTTCCAGAACTTTGTTGGGAAATGGCCTCTGCTTCATGTCACGAGGAGTGTTTTACTGGTTTCTCACTTTTTGTGCTGTAGGGAATTGCTGGGACCCTGGCTAATGCAAAGCAGGAGTTTGACACTGTTGCTTTACATAGCAGCTATTACAGATTTACTGACTATATCCCGTCATATTCACAGCCCTGTGTCTCTCCAGGGAAAGGACTTTCCAGAGAAAGAAAGAAAAAATAACTGGCTTAATTTTCCTCCACCCAGCAACAGTTTTTCATAGCTGTACATGGGGACCATGGAGCAGCATGAAGGGTTGTGTGGGACAGAGGCTCCCCAGGTGCTCCCACTGGCAGTAAGTACCAGCACCAAACTGAAGCACACCAGAAGTTTGCAGCCATGTGGACTCTGGAGAAAGATCTTACTAAATCCAGCATCCAGCCCTTTTTCTGTACTGTGTCTAATTTTCTCTTTCTCATTCTCTTTTTCTTTTGCCTATCCTTTGCTGTGTGTTTTTTCCATCTCTCCTACTCTTCTTTTTTTGCTGTTCCAATCTTTTCCCCATGTCCTTCCCTCTTCTTCTATGTCTTGGTTTTGGCTGGGGTAAAATTAATTTTCTTCCTAGAGCTGATACATTGCTGTGTTTTGGGTTTAGGATGAGAAGAGTGTCGGTAGCTCACTGTTTCAGTTGTTGCTGAGCAGTGCTTGCACTAAGTCGAGGACTTTTCAGCTCCTGCCCCCACCCCACCAACGAGGCTGGGAAGCACAAGAAGCTGGGAGAAGACACAGCAGGGACAGCTGATCCCAACTGGTCAGAGGGACATTCTGTATCACATGACACTGGGTCAGTATGTAAACTAGGGGGAAGCTGGCCAGGGGCCACTGCTTGGGAACTGGCTGGACACTGGTCAGGGGGTGGTGGGAAATTGCATTGGGCATCACTCATTTTTTATGTTCCTTTTTATTACTATTAATTACTATTATTATTACTATTACTGTTGCATCCTTTTCTGTTCTATTAAACTGCCTTTATCTAAACCCATGGATTGTGCTGTTTTTCCCGATTCCCTGCAGTCCGTGAGCAGCTCTGTGGTGCTGAGCTGCCTGCCGGGTTAAACCACGACAGTGTTTACCTACCTTGGGCTGGGCCTCTCCCGCAGCCTCTGCCAGGCCGCCGGTTCCTGCTGCACTAAATCAGTCCTCCCAGAGTCAATGGCTCCTCTCAGTCACTCACAGGAGGTGCAAATCCAGTGGGGCAAATTAAGCATAGCAATGCACAGGCAGAGCAGCCAAGCAGCCAGGAGGCTTCGGCAGCTAAAATTCAAGTGGGTTCAGAAGTTTTCCTTGCTTTGATTTGCTCAGAGTTTATGCTGAATTCTTTTGAGTATGGCATTTCCTATTTGTTTTCTTCCTCTTCCCTACTGCACTCCCTTCAGCTACACTCATGCCTGTCAGTTTTTGTACAGTCTGTGCCTTGCTTGTGGTTTCTAGTATGTGGGGGGTTTGCTGTGCAATATTTGTGCAGTGAGAGACTGTGCTTTGTAAGCGTGCTGCATTTTCCTCTGGCTGCTGTCAAGGTGTTGTAGAGGTTCCCATTGTGTGGAAGTGGAAGGGGGCCTTGTGAACCTCCTCACCCAGCAGGGAAACAGAGAAGGAAAATCTGATGTCATTGTTCAGTTGTGCTTATTTCTGCTTTGTTGTGTGAACTGCACAGGGATACCTGCAGCTTATGTGGATACAAGAGTACCTGCAACTTACATGGACATAAGGGACACAGAAATGTGACAGGCAGGAAGCATCCCTGCTGATGGTCAGGGCTGGCATAAGGGACACAGAAATGTTACAGAGGCAGGAAGCATCCCTGCTGATGGTCAGGGTTGGCTTGCTCGTGTTGAGCCCCCGTTGGGCTGTGTGTACTGCATGGCTTCTCGCACTGAGCTGGATGCAGAAACGTGCAGCAGTTACAGGCAGCTCCTGCTTAGTTCCTCCCCAGTCAGAATCTCAAAATTCCTTTGTCATGGTCATTCAGCACCAGTGACTACAGTTACTTCAGTAAGATGGGTGAATTACTTACACACATTCACCTACTCTCATGCAGGTGTATTTCAACACTGGCCTACATCCAGAAGATGCAGTTTGCATCAAGCACCTCCCTATAGCTGAAGTTTGCAATGCAAAGACTATTGTGGGCTGTGTGTCTCCATGCCACAAAATAAAAATCATCAGGTGGTACTAGCTATGCCTGGCTACACACAAATTTCTCAGTTATGTCTATTGTTTTCATCCCATGCACCACGATGCTTGCAGAAGGTAGCAATAAAACTTGTAATCTCTTTATAAATTCCAGAAAAGAATTCACAGCTGTGTCTCATGACTTTCATGAAGGAGGCTGAGGTGTCAGGGCTGAGGTGTCAGGGGCATACACAGGTTCCTTCCCAGCATCTGCTGAGATAAAGGTCTCAGACAGAGATCTCACTGCAGAGAATTAATCATCCCAAGTGATCTCAGTAGAAACATCTTAACTTTAAAACTTTGGTCTTCAGAGTGCGGGATTTCCCAGAGGAGCAATGCATGTGCACTGACATCTGCTAAAACAAAATAACCAAGCTCAGAAGAAAGTTGCTCATGATTGCAAGGAGTTACTGGAGCCAGCTGAACCTGAGATTGCAGTCAGCTGGGCTGTGCCTGAGAAATCCTTGATCAAAGCACATGTCCAGGCTGTGATAATGGCTGTCAGCTGCTGTCTGTCTTAGTCTACAGCTTCACTGCACCTCGGAGACAACCAGCTCCTGCTTTTATCTGTGTTGTGGGACTGTCTTCCCAGAATGCACGCTCTTTGGTAGCTTTAGGTTTGTTTGTTTTCTTTTTCTACATTTGAAATATATTACAAACTCTTATTTTTCCAAAGGTGTTTTCTTTCATTATAATTAATAATCACAACTACATTTCCTTAAGGTTATTCTGTGTCAAGGGCGCAGGAACCCTTTGCCTTCCTGCTGATGCTTTCCCTCCCTCCCTGCTGTTTATGACCTGACAGAATAGTTTAGTGTCACTGATCTGTGGGCATTCAAAGCAGTTACCTAACCTTTGATTTTATTAACAGGTTTTTATAGCTGTTTTCTTGAAAAAATAAGAGAGTATTGATTAATTTTTCTTTTCTTTGCACGCAGTTGGGAGGAGAGGCCTGTTCTGGCAGGATGCTGAACATGCTCTGCCACACAGTGCTTTCTGTCACTTACTGTGCTTTCCAGGCTAGCTGCTGGAAATGTCACAGCATTAATTTCAGAATCCCCTGAGGTGCCTGTTGGCTTTGTCCAAAATCATTACTCATTCTCTGCTACGGACTCATTTTCTGTTATTAAAACACAGTGAGACCTTAGCTGTGTTTGCTGCATTACTGTTCATTTCTATTCTGCTCCATCTGGACTCCTACCCTTTGCCCCCCAGTATGTTATGTGAGCACCTTGCAGTGGCAGCTAGCTGTGTTCTTCTCTTGGGCATGCTTATTTCATGAGCTAAGTGATGCAAGGAAGCCAGCCACAACCTCCTCCAGGGATACTCCGCTGCTGGAAATTAGTTGCTTCTGCCTCTTGCTTCAAGTCTGTGATAGTGAAGTGGAAAAATCAATAGCAGAAAAATAATTAGACACGATGTCGTCCTTGCAGATAGGGAGGACTTGCAGGCAGACAGCAGATCATGTATGTGCCTTGTGGAGATGGAGTTATGATCCAAGAATGTGCAAATAGCTGCCCATCCCAGTGTTACATGCCTGTGATGGGGAAGAAGTGCTAAACCATCTCTAGACTTGATTAGCATCCAAACAAGAGATTTATCTCAGGGAGCTGGTTGGGATGATTTTTCTAGGTGAGCAAGGAAGAAACAACATGAATGGAATCTTTCTTTACCTTTTCCCTTCTGGGGGCTAAAAGAAAACTGGAGGGCTGGTGAGAGTTGGTGGGCTGCTCTGAGGAAGGGTCCACACATGGGCTCCATCCAGCAGCTGTGTGCAGAGCCTCAGGGAGAAGGACACCTCTTTGAAGGTGTCTACTGCCACTGTCTTCCCAGCAACCAATCTTCTCAGGAAGTAAAAGGTTAGCAGAGGCTATCAGCAGACTACTTTGGTGCAGAGACTTTTTCATAATTGCATTAACATCACTTTTCCTGTTGTTATACTTAAGTTACGGCTCCTAGTGTCAGCCTTGAGATGAAGCACTAACTCTTCTGCGTAGAACAAGCATTAAAAGCTAGCTGATACACTAATTGTAAAAGAAAATTAGTGCTGGCCACCAGCTATTTACTTTCAGGTAAGTTTGCTTATGTATTTTAATTCTTTTAACACTTTGCATCTATCCCTATTCTTTTGTACACAGTCAGCCATGAGTTTGCCACTGTCCTCTCTCACTGCCTAACCTGAAGCCTGCTTCTGTAACCCTCCTGTGAGTTCCCATGAGCTCAGATCTCAGACAAACAGGATAATTAAGGATCAGAGCAGAAAAATGGTGGATAAGATGGGCCTTTCAGGTGAGCAATGTGTGATAACATGATAGTGTTTGTACTGGTTTTGAGAGGAGAGCCTCTGGTTTCAAGGATGTATCCATGCAGCCTTTAACAGTGCCATGTCAAAATAAAAATCATTGATTAAAATTGTGCCTCATTTGTGCTGCTAAAAACACTTCTAGTTTATGCACACTGAAAACAGTAAATATTTAACATACAGGTTTACTTTTCCTGGTTTATAGAGAGCTCAGTGGGCCTGACAGAGCAGCTAGACAGATGTGTTTATAGCGCGTTCCTCGGGCAGGTACAATGCTGCAGTGTTTGGCCTGTGAGCTCTGCAGGGACATGCTTAAAAAAATATAAGTGTTCCATTTACATGGGGGGGAAAAAATTCCTGAGAATGTTTCTATTAATATTAGCTGGTGTAAAATCCCAGATTCTACATTTCAGGCCTTACATACTTCAAAAATAGAGGACTGGATGGTAGGGATGTGCAGTAGGAAGGGTTTCCTCACTCATGTATCCAGGGAAAGGGACAGTTCTTCTGGCAGGAGAAGATGGTTGTTGCTGAAATGCCCTTGATGAAGGTGGGGTGTGAAGTGAAGAGTTCAGGAGTGAGCAGAGCAGGGCAGCAAACCCTGCACAGGGGGAAGCATGGGTAGGTGGGACCAGGCCAGAATACAGTTTTTGTGGCTTTCCATGGACAAGGAGCTGGTGCTCAGGACCATGGCTGAGATCCTGGATGTTTATCAGGAGGCACATCTCTAAAAAGTGAACCAGCTGCTGTAGTGAAAGCAAAATGTGCAGAGCCCTCCCCACCACAGCAATAGGTTGGACGCACCTCCCACACATGAGATGCTGACAGGAATGGTTGGGTACCCACTTCCACGCTCAAGGTTTTTTTTATATGTTAATTTTGACATTGGTTGAGGTCTTTTCTGAGGACTAGCTTCTCTTCAATTCTGACATTAAGGATGATATATCTGGTCAAAATGAATGACATCAATTAATTAGCAGACATTGATTAACTGAAACAATTGACATTTGGGTTTTGGAAAGTTCCCAAGGAATGTGTAGCTGCATCTGCCTCTCTCTGGTTTCCTCAGAAGTTATCCTTGGTTGAGGAGTGAATTTCTTTCAATAATCTGATTAAATAGCTGGCAGCTCTTGAAGAAAAAAAAAGTAAACATTTAAAAGGAGATCTTGGGCTGATTAACTTCTCAGAAAAGTTTGCTGTTGAAAAAAAAGTAGAGCTAGGAAGCAGAAGCCTGTCTTAGGGCTAGCTGAGTGCTTTATGATTAAATATATGTAAGTATGTATAAAAAAAATTAATAGTCATCTCAGGCGTGTAAGAAAGCCAGGAGTCCTGTTGAGATGGTTTTGTTTCTCCCCAGCTTCACCTACCAAGGACATCTTTCCTGACTGCAGGTGACCTGCCATCCTGGTGACACATGGGGACAGGGCCGTCTCACAGGTACCTGTTCAGTGCAGGACAGCATCATCCTGCTGAGAGCAGCTCAGCACCTCTCCTTCCTGGGGCCTGCTAGCACAGGCCTGAGGAGCTGCCTTTACCTTCAAGCCCTGGCTGCAGCTCCCTTGCCTGTCAGCTCCTTTTGGGACAAAAATGCACAGACCACCCCACTGCCCAGGGAGCACCAGGAAAGGAGGGTGCCAAGAGAAGGGGGACCCTGGGTCGAGGACTGGCACTGTCACAGCAGCCTTCATGGCCATTGCACATCCAGGAGCAGGGGTGTAATAGCACCATCTTTTCTTTGCAAGCTGAACCAGAGCCCATTTTTTATTTATGGTCCTCTCACCCCTCTTTGCTGTGCATCAGTTGTGAGCCCTGACTCAAGAGAAGCCGGCTGTCCTTGACCCAAACTTGCTGATTCCAGCAGTTCTGCTGGCTGCTCCCTTGGAGCCACATTCCCTGCATTTATGACCCCCCTCCACCCACATCCCTTGATGCTGGAGTGGCACACAGGGCTGCAGTAAAGCAAAGGTTTGCCCCCAGGGGTAGCAAACAGCACATTAACCCTCTGTGAGACCTGGCAGGGTGGCTCTCAATGGGTTTTATGGACACTCTTGCCCAAGTATCACACATTTAGGAGGCTGCACAGTCCATGCACAGTCAGCTCCTGAAGGGCAGCTGGCACAGTGACAGTAGCCTTAGAAAATGGACGAATTGTCAGCTCCAGTCTGGATGTCACCATCATTTTAATGCGAATGGACTTTTTCCTGAGCCGGCCTCCTGTCTGAATGGGGAACACAGAAACATCCCAATATTTATGGGATTTTAACTAGATTAGTTACAAACCTATAAAGCAAAGAAAGAGACAGTTCATCCAGTATTGGGGAGGGGAGTGTTAAAAATGCCACCTCAGATAAAATATTATGGGAGTTGAGTAACTGTAAATAAGAACTTTGTCTATGAAATAGCTTCTTATGTGAGCTTGGGATGAGGGCCAAGAGAATGTCTAGGGCTCAGGGAAATTTATTAGCCCAGATCAACGGGATTTCTGGGACTCAGGAGATGGGATGGCAAAGAATTTGCCTGTTGGAGCCTGCACTTACTCCATTCATGCCTGAAGCAGGAGTTTCACTTTTAAAATTTTCAAGATGGTTCATTTGCATTTTTTATATTTTCTTGCTTCCCATTATAACTGCAGTTCTGACCTGGAACTTGGGAGAGCTGGGTTCAAGCTCTGGGTTTCCAGAGTCTGCCAGCATGGTCTTGGACAAGTCATTCATCTCCCTGTGCTTCAATATCTCTCTGTAGACAGGAGATAAATGTCATTGCCTGACTCCTGGGGATCTGCTGAGGACGAGGTACCTGAAGCAGAAGTGAGAATATGATGGGTGCTTGTGAACGATAGGAACATATGCAGAGCAGCTACAATGCACAGGCTGACCCCTCTCAAGAGGAGGAATGGTATTTTTGTGGGGAGCAATGGGTCTTCTTTCAGATTCCAATCAGTCATTTATGTCATGATTTTCACTAGTCAGGGACCTTTATTTTGTACCCTCTGCCAGAGCAAGCTGGCTGTCCTGATAGGGTCAATAACATCCTGATAATATCAGGGTTATCTTGCTATGGATTTATTTTTTAAAAGGGCACATGTACTTCAACAGCACACAATTTGGGAACCCACCACCTTTTATCCCCTCATTTTTCATCTCTGTGTTTCCCATTTACATCCTTCTGCTATTCTTTGCCTGTATCCAGTTTTCTGTCTGGGTTCTTCTAGATATGTCTTCCCTTTTGTCTGTCTGCTTCCACCTCCACCCTCACTTTCATATTTTGTCTGTGTTTTACTTTTCTTATGTTCTTGGAACCTGTCCTTAGCCTCTCCTATATATTTCCCTTTTACTCTCTCTAGAGCCAAGAGCTTTTCAGTAAACAGAGTCCCTCTCCCTTCTGACTCACTGCTCACTGACAGTGGAAAAATTCCATCATGAAAGTGATGTAAAAATCTCCCAGTTTAGAGCGCAGGGTAGGTTAGGATGACCTTGCTCCGCCTGTCACGTGAAGAGCCACAGAGCCTAATTCCTCAGCCAAGGCTTACCTGCCAGTGTATCTCTGACTCAGTGGGCCTTTGCTCCCACAGCAGTGTGAGCACCCCTGAGTGCTGTGGGGATGCTGCCCTGGATCCTCCCGCTCCTGCGCGGTGGCTGTTGGTAATGTACTTAGCCAAAGTGTGGGAAAACTCTCAGACTTGAACTTTGCTTTGTATTTCCATGCCATATGAAACTCATTGAATATTTGCCGTCCCTTCACATGGCTGCTGCTTGGATTGCACAGACATATGTGAAATCTATTTGGTCCCCTTTTTAATATGCTGCTTACATTATAAATACAAAAGCAGGCAGTGCTTCTGAAGAGAAATAAATGTAATTGTGGTGGTGGTTGTTGTTATAAATAGTGCAAAGGATTTAGAAGCTATTTAGTCTTTTTGGGCAAGATCCACAAGTGTTCTGTGTATTATAACCTTAAAGCTCTTGTATTTAGCTATTGAAATCTTCCTTGTTGTGGTTGGTCCAGTTTGCTCATTACTGTTTGGCTCCAGTGCAGAGTGAGGATGCTCTGCTCCCCACAGGAGCAGGGCTTAGGCTCCAAACCTGTGGTGTGCTAAATCACATCTGACCTGTACATGCACACAGCACCTTAATCATGCATTTGCATGTGCAACCAGTCTATTTGCATAAAGAGCCATGGTATTTCCACACAGGAATTTTTGAGGTTTGTTCCCAAATTTAGTGCTGCATTTTTCCTCTGCTGGAGGGAAATGCAAATATTTATTTATTGACAGAGCTGGAGCTGATCATTTTCCCTGTCCAGGTCTGAGATGTCTGTTCTGTCAGATGAAAACAAGTAGTATTATGATTTATTTTTAAAGTGCATTTGTTCATAACTGCATTTAAAACAATTAGTGCCTGCGCTCTGCCAGTCCCAGCAGAGTGCTATATATATATATTTGTGTGTGTATGTATATCAAAAGGGGCTGAACGCCCAGAAATTCTCTTGGCAGCCCTGCTGTCTGGTTAGAAAAGGAAGTGAGCCACAAAATTTGAACATTCAGTTCTGAGACTTGAAAGCTTTCTGGATTTTATTACTGACTCAACAGGGTTTTCATTATGTATGTGGCCAAGAGGAGAGGTTTACGCAAGAGGAACATATTGTAGTTGAATATGTTTGTAATTTTACACATTGTTAAATAATTGAGATAACTAGATGTCTCCTAAATGGACAAAATAAATTAGGTGTTAGTGGCAGTGTCATTGTGGCACAGGCAGTCAATAGGAAAGAGTGGCCGGCCCCATCCAAAAGCTGATTTCCAGTGCAGGGGGGACCTGATTCAGCTGCTGAGGGACATTTTGCTGTTGGTGTGAAGGAGAGCCCTCTTTCCCTCAGCTTGTCTTAAGGCCTCTTAGCCTGACTCTCAGTCTAGCCTCTTCTACTCCAGATGATAGCATCTTCAGCTTGTTTGTGTTGTTTTTTTTTTTTAACTTTAACTTTTAGTAGCCCAGTGCTGTTCAAACAGCAGTTTGAGGCTATGATTCTTCTGCTCTCATTTTCATGTTAGTTTTAGGAAGAAAAATATCGTGGGAAGCAGATTATCATGCAAAGAAAGAAGGTGTGGGATGCATGGAGCAAGCTGTAAATACAGACCAAGGCCATGTCCCGCCATCCTGGTCGTCTCCTGCGGCAGGGGATGTGCTGTTGGATCACACCCTGTGGCCAGTCAACTCTGCCACAAACCAGCATGACAGCAAAGTGAATTCCTGTCCCATAGACAACACGGTCCCAGCTAATTTTGCACTTGTTCATGTGATGGGTATTTATTCTTCATTGTCTTAAAAAGGTATTTATTTTTAAACCTCTGTGGTCTCTGGTGCCGTACAGTCTTAGTGCATGTGTTCTACTGTCAGTGGGAAAAGCTATCTATATGTGCCTCTGCATTTTACATGTGGGAAGCCAAGCCATAGGGAAAATAGAAGATCACTGGATAATTCAGGCTGGAATGCTGTATCCAGTCTGAGCCTCTCTCACTCCCATTTATGCCTAGTGTCTCTCTCGTGTGCACCGCTGTGATCAGTCTGGCTCTGCCTTATGGATAACACTCCAGAGGTGCCAGGGCTGCTTTGGGGGGGGTCTTTGCTTCTCCACAGCGATGCTCACCCTTCCCTCAGCCCAGCCACGTTTGCTGCTGGCTCCTGCCCAGTGTGCATGCATGCGGTGCAGGAGCTGTGCCTGCATCGCTCCTCACCCCTGCTGCAGCCCCGGTGCAGGGGAGTCACTGTGCTGTGGCTGCACCATGTCCTGCCACTGCCTTCAACAGCAAGCCCCATGGTCACTAAAACGTGCCTGACATCATTTTCTGTCTGTTTTAAAAATTATATGGCTTTGGGCACGTGACACTTCCAACATTGTAAACAGAGCTGGGTAACCTTTCATTTCTGCATCTGATCTGTTCTGTTTGTTTTGTCATGTATCTCCACGGTGAAACGTTAGTCTCTGTGCCCTTGCGAGAGATGAATGTGAAGCAGTGTTTGGTGCAGCAGCTGTTAGTCCGTGGCACTGAACCTTGTGCAGGTCAGCAAAGCTCAGTGTTTCCTTGCTGGCACTACATAATTAGTCTCACTGAGGGTAAGCACCATAAGCAAAACAGATCCACTTTTAATGTGGGAAATGCAGCGTGTGCCTGCCCAGCTGTGTGTACCAAACAGATGAGTTTACCAGCCTTTTTCCACTCACCCCTGTGTTGCTGTGCTGGGTGACCTGTGGCAGGACTGTGCAGTGGCTGGGATGCTTGCTAACCCTCACACCCACAGCAGGGACTGCACTGCTGAGCTTTCCGGGGATGCAGGAGGAGCTTGGGAAGCTAACAGTGCTGATGTCCAGAGAGGTAACTGGGAGCCATCATCACAACTCCCTCCTGCTCCCTTGCTGCCCTGAGCACTCAGGGGTGTGTGGTACATGCCCAGTATCTCCTGGCCCTGAGAAAGTTTTCATTTGTGGCTTCTAGTCTCAAGGATGTGGGCTGCTCCTGCTTCAGATTTAATGTTTATGTAAAGTTGTTATGCTGGCTTTCTTACTATAGGCATTTTTGTTAGTCACTTCTGCCTGCTCGTTTGCCCTCTATTTTTGAGTCCACTGCATCTATTTCAGCCAACCACGCAATGAAAGTATTTGTTTCCGAGAGATTAAGCCAGAGGCAGAGCCCAGGAAGGGAAGGTGAGGAGCTGGGGGAAGAAGATGTTGCCAATGGCCTGGGAGAGCTGATGGCCTGAGCCCAGCTCTAGTTAGAGGCTGGAGGAGGAATCCAAGGTGGGAATGCAGAGGGAGAGGCCATGAACACCCTGACCACAGACTGTCTCCTTGGTGCTCGTATGGTCTTCAGACACTGGAAAGTCCAGCCACAAGACACAAATCCATAGGAAATGAAGTCTCATTAGTTCTACTGCCCACAACTTGCTCATGGCTCCACCAGTGCTTCCAAGTGTTTGGTTTGGTAGAAGGGCTACTGGAAAATGGGCACACGTCTTCTCTGAGTCACCCTACCTTTCCACCTCCCCAGGGTCAGGGTGATTCACAGGCCAGGGTGCTGCTAGAGAAGGTGATGTCCAGCTGTCTGTCATCATGCAGGCATCCAGCCTGCATCTGGTATGCTGGCACATTGCAAGCCATCTGGTTCTCTATGTTTTTGCCAGAGATTTTACTAACCAGAAAAATGTGGCATTATAAGAAGGCTGTACTGGCTTGTTATTCATATCCTTTCCCTGGCAAGAAAGAGCCAGAAAGCATGTTTTAAATGTAGCCCATGGTCAGATGGTGTGGCGAGTGCTGGAAGCTTGGGATGGTCTGGCAGAAAAATAATTTCCCCTTTTAAAGCCACTGAGCAGTCCTTGTTCCTCCCCACTCCGGCTTGGCCACTCCGGCCGGGCATGGAGACGTGGCTGGACCCACCCCCAGTGCCTTCCAGCACCCCTGGGAGAGCCTTGCTCTGCAGTTTGAGGGAAGGCACTGCCTTGCTTTTGGCTGCCAGAGGAGAGAGAGTGGGGCAGGAGTTCAAAGGTGTCCCTTCTTCTTCCCTCGCTGGCAGCTTTGCAGCTCGTTTGTGTTGCAGAGAAACGGTGGGGGATGTTAATGTCACCGTGGGAGGATGAGCATCCACGCTGGGAACAGATCCAGCAGAGTTCAGCAGGGAAGAGGGTCAGGGTGCTGTGGATGGTGGTGCTGCCTCTTGGGGTTGGGCTCCTGTTGGGGTATTTCCTGCCACTCAGTCCTGCTCTTCTCAGGAGAGTGATGGGAGATAGTAGCACAGGACCTGGGAAATGTTTTGTAGCAAAAAAAATAAAGAAAAAATAGTCCTTCAGGAGTGTTGCTTGGGAAAAATTACCTGTCCGTGCTAACAGCAGTTCAGATTTTGTGGAGCTGAAAGCACTGCCAAGCTTTTTCCTCCTGCTTGTGTAAAAGTGCACTTCCACCTCCTGTCTCCTCCCTCCAGAAGCACAACAGCTCTGTGACACAGAGTTTTCCAAATGTGATACATTTCTCTAAAACTCCTTTCAAATGTTCCTAACAAGAAACCGTGCTACTCATTTTGCCCATGGTCCCACACGGCCACCAGCAGCGTGGGTGCACAGCACGGCTGTGGGCACAGCCCTACCTTGGGCACAGGGAGCTGCCAGCATCACAAACACAGCATCCCCAAAAGGTTGGGGAGGTGCCATCAGTGCTCTCTTTGCCCTGCCCGAGTTGTCCTGCTGCTCTGAGTGCTGTGCCCAAGGCAGCCAGCAGCTCATGGCCAGGCTGCAGCCCAGAAATGACACATCTGGACAGGGCGTGTGAGCAGCTCCTGGGGATGAACCCGTGCACAGCCTGGGCTGAGCCAGCCCACCCCTGCTTGCAGGAGGGTCCCTGGGAGGCTTTGAGAGGCAGGAGGGCAAAGGCGACTGGAGTGGCTCCGCAGAGCTAAGGAATTGGCCTGAAATGCTAATGCCATCCTCTGATGCTCCAGCCCTGTGACCTTTCCATCTCCCTATGTAAATAGGCTCCTTCCTAAACAGGAGGGCAAGGCAGTGCTTCACTATCAAATCTAGTCCATTAAAAACAAAATGATGGAGAGATTGACCTCCTCTGAGCCCACCTGTCAGTGTTTGCGGTTTTACTATCATATTTTCCAACATCTTCCCAGTGTTTTTCTCTCCTCTGTTGCTGTACACAGAGGCAGAGGAAACTTGCCTGTGCAGAGGAAAAAATGAACCAGGTTTTCTTAGATGTTCTAATAACAGCCTGAAAAAGCTTCACACATTGATCCCATGCCACTTTAGTCATCAGAGGCCTTATTTACCACTATAGCTTGCTTAAAAAAAACAAAGCAAAAGCACTGTAGACCTCCTGTAAGTAAGTACAGATCATGTGGCTGCTTGAACAAAGAAAATCTCCAAAGAAAATATTAAGTAAGCTCAAAACAATATTGTTTGTCTGTTTTTAAAAGACCTCTAACGTGAGTATTGTCTTTAGGAGAAGATGGTACCATTTAGAAATGCTAAATGAGTGTTACAGTATGAGTACCCTTTGCAGGTCTCCTGGTCTTGTTTCAGGATTGTAAATATTTGAACCCTTTGATGCATTAGTCCTTTACAGCAAAGCTATTAGCCTGGAAGGGCTGCAGTCACCTGGAACGCCACAGGATAGTCTGACAGTTCACAGGCAGGGACTTTAAGGAGTGAGATTTGTAAAATTGTTTTATTGCAAATGAGGATGAGTGAAAGTTGGATGAGAAGGATGCACAGAAGGCAGTGGTGCTAGCAGGGCATTGTGGAGCTGCCTGTCTTTGGCAGGCCCTCACAGGTGTCTCCAGCTGTCCTCATGAACTGCATGTAGAATTTCTTATTTAGTTTGCCTGTTTGAAGGCAAAAATTAAAACAGTTTCACTGGAGAGGACTGAGGGGGTGAATTCTGGTAGCCACAACTGTGCTGCAGGGAGGGTTAAGCAGACTCAGAGGACTTGGAGCAGTGCTAAGACTGCTCTAAATTTTTCAAGTTATTAACAAATTGTAGCAGTTGTCATCCTGGAGTGCACTGGGGTCCAGCCAAATCTCCTTGTGTCCACTGAGCTGCTGGCAGGTTCTCTGCTTGGTGATGGCACAGGATCACATGCAGTAAAGCATCACCCCAGTGTGGGCCAGAGATAAAGATCACCTGTTTTTGCCTGCCCCAAAACTCCCTGGTGCAGAGGATGACACAGGTGTTTTTTGGAACAGTCTCATTTCAGTTGGAGGAAACAAGAAAGGTAAGAAGATGATGTGATTACACCATGTGTGTAATCATATGTCACACTGAAAAGAGCCAGCATGAAACTCTGGGTTCATCCGGAATAGAGAGCAGCAGTTATATGCAAATACTTTATTTCATTAGGAAAATTAGCATCTAATCTGTGTGGGAAATAGTAAACTTTGTTTCCACAGAAGTCCTGCTTTTTAAAAATTTTTCTTTGCCATCATACACATTGTGTTAGTTAAAGCGAAGTATTTTAGTCAAAGCAAATGTGACGCAGAAGATTCAGGGTGCCATTTGATAAACAATGGGCTGCAAGATGTCAAGGGGAAAAAAGAGGCAAGTCTGGCACATGCTGAATCCATTCCTTTCTGTGCAGGAAGAAAAATAACAATTTCTCTCCCATACAGGGAAAATCTTTCACAATCTGCATCACTCTAAGCTTGACACTGGCCCGCAGCAGCAGGACATGAGCCTGTAGGGATGCCCTTTGCAAGGAAAGGTAAATCCACTGGGACACTTCCAGGCTCTCCATGACCCTGTGGCTGATACAGGGGTTAGAAGAAATACTGGCTGCATCTGGATACAGGGTTAATTAATTTTCTCTGCCAAAAAGGCAGTAGGCAGCATCTGAAATACACTGGATGGCTTTCTGTTGGGGCCAGGTCTACTCACAGTGCCTGGTTTGGTCAAAGGTTGTTTCTGTGCCTCAGATGCCTGAACTGATTTGTTTTACAGCATTACCAATTACTGACTCAAGATGGTGACACAAACAGTGCAAAGTTTGGATCACATCTTTCTCGTGTTGGCTGACAAGTTACTCTTAAAATAGCAACTATCTAATGGGGGAAATCCCACAGATCTAGGCAAGAAGATTGTAAAAATAGCCACCATTACTGGTAAAAGTCCCAAAGTAATTTTGAAGCATGCTGTGGCTCAGGACTGTGAACATGTACCTGTTATCAAAAAAAAAAAAAAAAAAAAAAAGAGTGAAAGGCTGGCAAGAATTCCCTTTTAGTCTGCCTGGCATCAGTGAGTACCTGCAGGTCAGCAGAGAATGTATTTATAGTTTTAACCACATGAAGCGAGAAAGCCTTATGCTTGCCTGTATTTTTCCATCAAAGAGGTGAAGTAATTCAGAGTTTGTGAATAGATCACTGTTCTTGGACCTTCCTTTTTGACCCTGAATCCCTTTATATAACAGTCTTCTGTTCCTCCTGTGGATATGTTTTTTTGCTGGGAAAGTTATTTTTGGAATGATGGTTTATAATTGATATTGAAGTATGCAGTAAGGCTTTTATATATATTCTCTGTGCTCACACTTGTTTTATATAATCACCACCAAAATTCAACCCACTTACTTTCAATTTTCTTCCCATGTTTACATCTGCTTTTCTTCCCATTATTAAGCTTTTTCAAACACATTGTTGGACATCAAAGATTCAGTTCCAAGTCCAGAACTGCAGTTATGTTCTGTTTGTGCACAAGTATTGCTGCCTTAGTAAATTAATTGTCTCATGATGCCATCTACCTGGGCTTTTTGTTCGGGAGAAAGCCAGTGAGCTGTTTTAATGTGTTTATATGCACTCAAAAAGACAAGAGAATGAATCAGTGCACGCTCAGGACCTATTCTGCTTCTCCCATAAACACCAGAAGGGAGGGTGGAGCGGGCAAAGAAAATTTGTTCTACTCAGTTTGTGGAAACATAAATCTGTCCTTCTTACAAATAAATACCAGAAATCCCAGTCTTAAAATCCTCATGTACAGAAACAGCTGAAATTGTACCAGATAGTGACTTCATAGCAAAAAGCCACATCAGTTTTATTTAAGAGCACTCTGTCCATCTGCATTTTGAGCTACTGTCAAAATGCAGGAATGAAAATACATTCCAGCAGAAGGATGGAAACTGGAAGCTTTTGCTGGGGGGGTGCTGTTGAATAGAATCATGTTTTCTTTGCTTCATTTCTCTGCTTCTCTGGAAAAACCTAATGAATATGGCTAATTTTTCTGAGGGAACAGATACGAAGTCTTCTTGCAAAGTTGTTTTTTTTAATGTAAACTGTTCTCAGACTAGGATGTGTGCCAGTATTATTATGCTCCTAAAATCTTGCTTATCCATACCATCAAGTTGGTCTTGTCTTTCAGAAGTATTGAGTATGTAGGCTTCCCAAATTCAATATGGACTTCAGAAGCCTTAAAAATCTTAAAAATTCTTGACTTCTGCTTAAATGCCTTAACACCTGGAAACTAAATGTATGGAAGGCTCCACCTTGTTTGCAGTCAGAAGAATGCCTCTTTTGAACAAAATCAGTTCAATAACATGAATTTGGAAAAGTCCTGGAAGTTTATGATATCAGTGACCTGTCTTGGGGGGAAAATAATGCTGAGCCTCATATTGGTTTTCTTTAAGGAATATTTTTACTGATGTTTTGTTTCCCAATTCAAGAGCTTTTTGTGAATGAGATAATCTGTTATTTTCAAAACTACAACTAGGTACTTTTTAGACTGTTGCTTCCCAGATCTGAACAAAGACTCTCCAACAGGTGGTAAAGTAATTTTGTCTCTAACATGTATATAGATCATTACAGACTGCATCCCAGAGCAGGTGCTCATGGATGGGGATGACCATTTTCCATCTGTTTGTTTTATTCCCTGTCTTATTTGTCACTATTAAATGATTACTGCAATGACAGAACCTCCCAAGTATGCATTACTGAATTTCTATTTCAGCCTGGAAGCAAGATGATAGCCCTGTGGCATGCACACTGCTAAGGGAAGACAAATATGAACAAAGTGGGGCTTTCAGTTCCCATATCTTTGCAAGATCTTTTCTTTAAGCCTTAGGGAGTTATTTTAGTAATGAGCGTCTGCCAAGGCAAGCTCAGCTGCAGAGCCATGGAGGGCAGAGCTGAGCAGAAAGCAGGGCAGGAGAAGGGTGGTCAGGAGAGCTCTGCAGGTAATGCTGTGTCTGGGGAGCGGGCAGGGGGACAGATGGACACAAGCTGTGCCCAGGCGTGGCAGCTGCCTCCTGTGCAGCTGAGCTCTCTCTGGCCAGTGTGCCATGCTGCAAGGAACAGCTCCCTGCCAGTGCTGAGGGAAGGGAGAGACTGGGAACCTTGTCCTAGGCCCTGGTAAAGGCAGTGGGCACAAGCTCAGGGGACCAGTTAAGTTCAGCCTAACATGCCAAGCTGGACTGACTGAGCAAAATTATATAACCCAGCACTATTTATTTTTTGGTTACCAGTACTGTCAGTTAACTGCATCAACTTAAGTTATAAAGTGTATTTTTATTCCACTACTTGGTTCCAATTGTCTATAAATATTCCACAGTCTTAAATAAATGCCATCATAAACTAAAGTGCTTCTACAAAAACTTAGCATTATTAGGGACCAATCCTGATCCCTTGTTCCTAAAAGCATCTCTTGTTCTCAGAGGGTAGGTAAAAAGCAAGTTACCAAATATGCATCAGATTTAAAGAGCAAGCATTCAATTAGCAGTGTGACACCTCACTGAAATGGCAGAGCTATGGGTTAAAAAAGTCTGGGCAGGCCACTGCCTGGCTGGCAAAGTGCTCCAGGAGTGGTGGGTCAGCTCAGCATCAGGGCTATGAGATCCAAGAGCACCAGCTGCCAGGGGTTGGCACCAGCTGCTCTTATTTTTAGGGTCCTGAGTCACTGTAGCCTCAAGGTTAAGGGCTGCTTGGTTTGCCATTGACAGCTGCAGGTTCCTGGTAGAAGAGCTGGCTGTTTCCTATGGAGAGGAGCTGCTCCTCATGGGCAGGGGCTGTCTGGCCAGGGCTGCAGCTTGTTTGCAGTCTGGAGTAAAGCAGCTAAGAGAAGCATTAACTTTCCTGTATCCCACTACACCTCTGGTGCCTGGATTGCTAGTGCTGGTTTTGCAGAAGGGTGAGACCTGTTTGCTTCTGACACCCATCTACAACTCCCTTATGTATTTCTCCTTCCAGATGTATATTTTTCATAAATCTTAGATATTTAGAAATGGCAGCATAAAATTTTAAATCTGTTCATCAACCTTCTTTCTTTGTGACCCTCTTCCCTGCTCCACTGAGCTTGAAAGCCAATTGGTTTTCCCCACAGTGGATGCACCAGCAGCAGGAGCAGCCATCTCCTACTGGCAGCCAGCAGACATCTCTGCCAGGGCAGCAGGGAAAGGAAGGAGCTGTGTGCCCTGGCACAGCACACATTAGAAATGAGTGGCACTGAGGGAAAATTCTCTGGGAAAGGTGTTTGCACAGAACACCTAGAAGCCTTTCACGCATTTTTTGAGGTGGGGACAGGAAGGCATTGGGGAAAAAACTGTGGGTTGGAAATGTATTTTCAACTATTTTTAAAGTAAACAAATTCCTTTTGAAGTTAGGGGTTTGTTGCATAAATTGTGCATTTGACAGAGTAAGTGGTGGGATGTTATGGTAATTACTAATGTCCCTTGAATATTTGGTTAACCACTATATATAATCCCAAATGCAGTAGCCTTTCCAGGGAGAATTTAGAACTACCCTTTGGGCAGGATTAACTGTTACTCTCTTGTTTCAGCAACTTTTCAATTATTTGATTCTGGTACAAGAAGTTTCCCATTTTGAGAGGAAAAAGGTGTGCTTTTGACTTTGAAAAACAAGTTCTATTCTGTACCTGTGTGTGGCAAGCTCTGAGGTGACTGCCTGGGTACTGGGCAGGAGGGGTGGGAAAACTGTCCCAGCTAAAGATCCCCAGCTCTGTTGCAGAAATGGATTTGACTTCTTTCCTCCCTAGATCCAGACACAGAAAATGTGTTACTGCAATGCTGAGGTCTTTGTTTCAGGTCACATTCTTGCTGAGTTATTAACACTTGAGAAGATTCTCACCCCTAACCTGCTTCTCCTAATGGCAACCAGAACATAGCCACCCTGTCTCCACAGTTTTCCTTCTGCCTGTTATTTTATTCTCAGCCTCCTTTTCAGTTTTTCCTAGGAAAGTCTTCCTTGAGTCAGCACCAGTATATGTAGGCTCAAGGCAGAAAGGTGATCTGCTCTCCCTAAGCCTCAGTCTTCTCTGTGGAAAATGTCATATCCTTGGGCTATCACCCTTGCTTTGTGAATGTAAAATATTGCTTAAAGATACAAGCATATACACTTAGGTGACTGCCTAACTCAGAATTTTTCTTCTGTGTATTAAAATACAGAGAGAGTTTTATGCTTTCACGGGAGTTTCTAGTCTGGATGATTGCCTAGGCTGGGGCTCTAAATCATATCAGTATGTCTCTGCTTAGCTTTAGAGCATACTTTTATAAATTTTATTTTCATCCAGTTGTTGCTATTCATTTTCAGCCCATTTGCTGCCTGGTTGGGATACTCATCTTGTTCTTCATTACTGAGGCAATAAATGTTTCTCAGTATGCAGGGCCCAGCTACCCCATGGTGTGTCCTGTGTGGACTCCAAGCACTCTTCCCACACGGGCTCACCCATCCATCCACAGCCACTTCTTCCCTTGTTTTCCATCTTCATGACAGCTCGTCTCATAAATTCACTCAGGCATCACTGGCACATCTCCTCACTACTGCTCTAATACCAGAGGAGAAAACATGCTTGTGATGCCTTGATTTTCAGGACATTCACTACAAATAAAATAGCACACTGCAGTCACTTGCCAAGATAAATCCTTATAAGCAAGTTAAAATAAGATCTTACTCATTGGAGTACAATTTGAAGCCTAAGAAAATGTCATCCGTAAGGCTTCTGTATAAAATAAACCTGGGTTTAGTTTAAAAAAAATACTTCAAATACAAACGAAATACAGACTTCACTAGGGATAGACCTTTTCATAATCTGCAGAGTTTACAAGCTCACACCTTAACAAGTTCAAATGTAGAAACTATGACAATGGGTCTGATATCTTTTTGGATGTAGAGCAGAGAAACAATACAGTGTGAGGGATTTCAGCATTTAGATATCTGCAATAGAAATCCAGTAGCACAACTATTCTAAAATGTGGCTAATTTCTTGTTTCATTTTCTATCTTCTCATGCTCACTTGAGGGCTTCCAGCACTGGCTTTTTAAAGTGGTCTAAGAGGCAGTCAGCTGAAATGATACATAATTCTAATCACACACAAATAAACTGGGCATGGGAATAGCATCACTACTAATCAGCACGAGTAAACATTTATCAAACACTACAAAAGAATGTTTCCAAATCAATTAATTTTCATATTATTTGGAAGTAGAAAGAGGCTTCACTTTGGTAAATTGTCAGTGCTCAGAAATTTGCTAGGTGTTTTCAGAGAAATTCCCTTATGGGAGATAGCACAAGTTTTCTGGCCAGAGAGCCTAATACTGCAAATATAATTTGACCAAGAGCTGACAGAAAAGGGGATGAAGAACCTGGGGAAGGGGACCATGGTGGCATTAACAGATATGGCTAGCTGGGAGAAGTGTTTGGTTCCTTCTCAGCCTTCCCCTGTGTTCAGGAACCCCCAGCTTGCTCCTTTGGCACCCTCCAGGCAAGCACCCAGGGAAAGAGTTAAGTCATATTGCAATGTGACATAAAGCTGAAGCAAATAAGCAGGAATTACTGTGTTTGCATTGTGAGCAGGCTGGTGAGAGAGAGTTTAAGGAGGGATTTAAAAGACAAGACATGATAAACTGTGCAGAATTAGCGAAACATTTCCTTATGGAGAAGTGGCACAGAAAAAAGAGATGAGAACATCAGTCTGGGTGAGCCTGGAAGGAGCACCAGGGGTGTGTGCATATCAGAGATGGTATTTGTCTGATGACACCAGGGCTGGATTTTCTAAGGAGAAGCAAGAAGTAGATATGAAAATGGTAAAAGCATTTATACTGAAGTCACTGACCTCATATATATATATTCTGTATATATATATATATATGTATTGTGCTCCCACTGACCTCAGGCTTACTCTGAGAAGCCCAAACCTAATGAAGGTTGGATGAATCATGAGAAGCTGTGGCTTTGAGGGATCCCAGAGTTGGGTGATTTGCAAAGAAACATTATAAACCAGTGGGATGGCCCAGAGCAAGGGCAGCAGAAGGGGTGCCATGCTGCAGTCATGAACAGGTCAGCCCAGACTTCTCAGTAGAGTTGCAGAGAAATATTGGAGCCTAGACACATTTTGGGAAGACAAAAAGGGTAAGGGGAAGTGTAATTTACCCAAATTGGAGAGCTCAAATGGAAAGGAGATGGTGAGATTACTGGCAGGAATGGAAAGGAGGAAGCGGGGAAGGAGCCAGAGTGCAGTACAAGCTGCAGCTTCCCACTACTGCTTGCATGAGCTTGGAGGACTTTGGTGTCTGTCATCCCACAGCCTTTCATCAACCCCAATCCCAGTCATAAATTTTAAAATATATTATGGCTCTTGTATAAAAGTAACTCCATGCTACTCTTGCTACATATTTCGAACTAATTTTCATTAAAATAGCAGCTTTCCAGCAAGCACTGGCATTCAGGCGCATGTGTAAGGGAGTTGGTCTCCACTAAACAGATGTACACAAAACCCAGCTCTGAAGGTGCTACAACATTTAGAGCAGACATCTGTGCTATTTAACAGGAGATAATCCCATGCACACCCAACTAACGTGCTCACAGCCCTTTCCCAAACTATGGATTTGGATGCTCAAATGTTATGGTTACTCAACAGAAAATGCAACGATTTCTGAGCAGGTCTTGATTCTGGATTGAGTGAAGGAAGTTAATTTGCTTTTAAATACCCTTAAGTCCCTGAAAAATTTGAGTTTTTTATTATGTTTGGAAAATAGCTCGTGATTCTTTTCTAGGACTCAAATGTTATTCTCTTATTTGCAGGCAGTCTTTGCCATTTCTCTGTAAGTCTTCTCATCCATAAGCTGGTCCTTTGCATGCCACTTGTTTCCTAAGCTTCCCACTTTGCCACTTTCTGTAGACAGAAGCCTATATATTCTCAAATTTAGCTGTGTCAAGCATTTCTGTAAACTTCTTCTCTATGGTATGTGAAAAATATCATAGGTTTTTCTAGACCTTTCTGAGACCACCTTCACTTGAAAATGTTTTCTTGTTTTGGTGTTGCTTGTAGACTGCAGAGCCACAGTTTATGGGTGGAGTGTTTATCCTGGTGGGCCCTTTGTGATACCTCACTTAAAACTGGTGTTTGTCTTTGCCAGGACGATTCTGTGTTAACAGGTTTTTATTATGAAAAGCACAGCTGACCTTTAAAGTCGAAAGGCCATATTTATGAATGACTCAGCCTCTTCTCAGTGTGGCTGAAGCTTACAGTATGCAAACAAAAGCCAAAGCATACTTCTCCCATGTAACTTTTTGAGAAAGCAGTATTTGCCTCTGGCATTCACCAAGGGAGCTTTCCCTTTGTGTGCAAGAGGAAAATTGGGCAGGCTACAATAAAAGGCATTGTTGGTCCCAGCATGCAAAGAATGATGATCCAAGAACTGAAATAATAGAAAAGTGTCGGGAGGGAATTTATTTCACAAACATGTCAAGATAGCTTCAGGCTTACTCAAGTTTTGATTCAAGCTTCTCATTCTTCTTAAATTCTTTCCAGGCCAAAGTGGATTAAATAGCTGCTAATCTTCAATCATTCAGCATTTCCCTGGGATCAGGGTTTGAGGATGGCATTGGCGTGCCGACATTTCAGCCTCCGGTTCCTTAATGACAGTAAACCCCAGGGAATCTCAGAGTATGTACTCTTGCACTGTGATTAGGGTATGTCTCCTCAAATCCCATTGTGAAGGTCTCTGCAGGAAGGCCCTTCTTGCTTTGTGTCCTGGAGAGCATCTGTCACAATAGTCAGCAAGTATGATCAATATTGCACCCAAAATGTTCGTAAGAGGTTATAAGCTATCGCTTTTTATGGAGCTGGTTGCCAGACCCAAATATTGCCTGACAACAGTGCTTGCAAATCATTGCAAATAGGAGAAGAAAACTAGTCTTGCTGTGATATATCTGGACAGATACTGCCAGCCCTAGATCTTAAAAAAAAAGAAAAAAAATTAAAAATTGTGTCTTTTGGCATGCTAGTCCTATTGGGATGTTGTCCAGTTGAACTGACAACAAAACAAGAATAGTAATAATAAAATATTCCTTTATAGACATTATTAATTCCTTTTCCTAAATTTATTTTTAAGAATAAAGTCTCCTAAAAAGTTCAGAACTTGTCTTTTTTTCCCCCTTTTCTTCCCTGCTGGAAAATCCCTAGGAGCTAATGTCAGTTAAGAATTTGCAGTAGCAGCTAAATGTAAAAACTATGTAATTTATGTCCTGTGGCCCTATCAAATATAACTCCAAACCATGTTCACAGCACTGCAAATTACACAGCACTTCAGCAGCATGAGAGATGGCACATTGCCTGTTGTGACAGATGATCCCACACCTAGAACTGACTGAGAGCCTTCATGAAATAGCAAGGCATTCCTTTGGTGCCTGACTGATGTAGGACAGCTGATCTTTTTCTCCTTCAAGGAGAATTCCCCTCAGGCCTTATTTGCAGTGGTTTATGTGCATGTGAATTATTTGTATTAAAAGAGAATTAGTATGGCATTTATTGGTGAACTGTAACACATTGAGATGAAGTGAAATTTTCCACTACTTTTTACATTAACAATAGTACTGGCTGTTGAATATTTCTCCTTTTTCTGATAGTGGACACCATTTTCATTAGCTCTAAGGTTCCCTTGTGCTTCTCTGTAAGAATAAATTTATTTATACCTGCTTTTAAGGCCTCTCTGCCCTTCCAGAGCAGTCCAGCAGAGGCTGAGAATAAATAGCAACCAAAATGCTATTAAAGTGGCCAAAATGAAGTATAACACAAGCAAATACTTTATAATGTTCACAATATTCTTTTTAACCTTCCTCTTCCTTAGATGTAAATTAAAAGGTTATGAATGGCTCACAGGGACTGATGGGTTCCCTCTGGCTCTTTCTTTTCTCCCTTGGTGTTTCCCATACCTTAGTTCTTACTTGATGAATATTGCTGAACCCTGTTCAGCTAGTCTTATTTAATATAATCTAACCATTTTGTTCATAAACAAAGTGATTAATACAACAGAATGTTTTGGGCAATATGATCTGGAGCTGTTGGGCTGACTAGAATGCTGTATTACTTTTGGTTTTTTGGAGATTTTTAGACCCTTTGGTATGGAATCCATGGGTACTAAACGGTTTTCCTGATAAAATTAATAATAAAATGTTAATCATCATGATAAAATAAGAGGTCTAAGATTTAGTGGCTCTTTTCATTATCATATTTTGCCCAGCTTCACGAATAGCCATTATATTCAGACCTGATTTATTGAAAATTTCTGGAAAAAAATGCATATTTTAGTCAAGGATAATTAGGAGGAATTCTTGGAAACTGTTTGTACTGCTCAAACTCAGCTCTCCATTGGTAACTTTTATTTATACAGCTCCAAAAGCATGCCAGGAAAATTAAAGTAATTATCAAATTCTACAAGAAATTTTTGCTATATTGTTCCTTATAAAGGAAGTAAAATCTGCTTTTTCCTCAGAACCCAGACCTGCCTCAGTTCGCAAAAGATGGAAGAACACTGTAATTACAAAATACAGAAAAGATTTGGCTTTATTTCAAAGAGAATAAGATGAGTCCATCAGTTTCCACTGCCTTTTGTGGACTCTCTGTGCCGTACGCAGCTCATGCCATGCCTGCCCAGGGGTTACCTGCCCGTGCAGGTGAACATCCAAAGGCATCACCCACTGGTGGGTGCACGGACAGTCCATGCACAGTTTGTCAGCACTGCACCTCAGACACAGCCCAAATGTGGGCAGCAGCACAGATCCTGTGTGGTCAGGATGATGGCTGGGAGGGATGAGGGGAAGCTCAGTGTGAGCAGAAGAAACAAATGGTCAATGAACGAGTAGTCAGGAGGGCAGTGATGAATGGGAACTGCCCTGAGCAATTCAATGAAAAATTCAATGGGAGGTGAAAAACACTGAAAATGGGGTGGATGAGGGAAAACACTGCCCAGGAGGGTCTTGTGAAAATCTCTGTGTGGCACAGAGACCTCTGTGTGGCTGGTGACAACCACAGAGCATCTGTAGGGCTTTGGGAGGATTCCTCACTGGTGGGGCTGGGTGCAAGCAAGGATTTATTTGGTAGTTTTATCTTGAAATATACATTAGTGCTAGCAACAGCAGGTCTGACTGTAATGAGCTCAATGAATGTGGCACAAGGGATGTTTCAGGTAGAAGGCAAAATGTGGGATTTCTTGTGTGCATAATTAGGATGCTCGGCAGCTGGGTAAGCTTTAATTGCCATCCAAAGCTCCTGATCTTGCCAAAGAATGAAGAGTGTGAAGAGAGCTATTGATTTCCATCTGGACAAACAATTTACTTTTTAGTGCTCATCAGCCTGATGTGTATCTTCATTCCCTGTCACTGCTGTGATCAAGCTAAAGCTGCTTTCATCGGCAGATTTCAGGTGGGATTTCAGCTGAATATGTGGTTAGAATTGCAAGGCATTAATGGTAAAAACTGACTCACCACACTGGCAGTGCTCAATATGCTGTTAGTTTTGAAAATCTCCACCTATCTAGGTCCTTATATAAAGCATCTCTTTGCTGTAATGTCCACTTGCATCCCAAAAATAAAACAGGCACAGAAAGAGCCTTCTTCTCTCCCTGCTCAACAGGAGCAAGTTAATGTTGATTTTATATGATGTATGTTTGTTTATAAATGTTTTACTGAGCAGAGGGTTAGATCAAAGAAGTGGGTTTTGCATTTCACTTTGAGGACACAGATGTCCATATTGAACATGATCACTTTTGGGGGAGGCTTCCAAATTTCATGGGCTAAATGACACATTCTTTTTCCTGTCCTTGACAGTTTCATTGTTCCAGGGGCATTTAGCTGGTGCAGGTCATGATCTTGAAAGAGAGACACACAGAGAAAACTATTATGTAATATTACATAGTAATGCCACTACATTAATAAATGCAGTACTTTGGAAGGAAATGCTGAGGAGAGAGGAGGTAGAATTATTTTTGCAAAGCAATCAAAAAACCCACATTTGCTGCAGTTTACAATATGCAAATAGCATCATTAGGCACCAACATTTTTATATAGCTACTCAGTCTAACATTGTGCATGCAATGGAAATTGGTGTGCCCATGCAGGGTAGATGTGTGTACAGCTTTTTCTGATATACCAGGAGAGAGCACCTCTCCTATGAAGACAGCCTGAGAGAACTGAGGTTGTTCTGCCAGAAGAAGAGGAAGACCCAAGGAGACCTCACCGTGACCTTCCAGTACTTAAAGGGGGCTTATAAAAAAGAGACAGAGCTACTTTTTACATAGGTAAGATAGGGGGCAAGAAGGAACAGCTTTAAGATGAGAACATTTGGAAGAAATTCTTTACTGAAGGATGGTGAGTCCCTGGAATAGGTCATGCAGAGAAGCTGTAGATGCCCCATCCTTGTCAGTGTTTAAAGTTGGATGGGGCTTTGAGCAGGTGTCCCTACCCATGGCAGAGGAGTTTGAACTAGAGGATTTTTAATGTCCCTTCCAGCCAAGGACCTTCTAGGTCCCTTTCTATGAATCTATGAAATGTTTAACATGGATTAATATGGTTTTTGACTAGCCATGTCTTGATATCTTTTTTTTTTTTTCTTTAAGAAAGATTTAACTTGATGTGTAGGGGAAAAAAGAATCAAATTCAAATAGGCCCCATTGGAAAGAGTGATTTTTTTTCCTGTTGACTTTAGTAATTAATCCCATTAAAGTAGCCTGTAGTGGAAAGCAAGTATATGTGAACAAGAGAACAGAAATTAAAATGGTGAGTTTTAGATTAATATTTGCCAAACTTAAAATGGGAAAATGATGTATTTTCAGTTGGTTGATCTTGAATTATGTCTTGCATGTTAGAATATTTTAGATATGTTGTTATAGATATGATGTTACTTTTGTTTGTATGTATATATCTCCCTTTTTAATCAGAAGGTGACAATATACACAGCAAAAGTCATCTGGTACCTTAGCTGTCAAAATACAATGGTTATTGATATCTCCCCTTTGCTCATCGGGGTTGGGTTATAGTCTCATTTTATACACAGCAGTTCTACTGTTGGTTACAAAATGCTTCCCACATGAGACTGTCTTATCATCTTCACTGTTTCTGGAGAGATTTTGAGAAATGAGTCATGGTGTGGTATGTCCTACTTAGGATACTTCAGATGTTGCCTTTTACAAGGTGCTTCCCCAAGCCTTTAACTTTCAGGTCTTGAAAGAAGACTACTCAGAAGTGAATCACCTGAAACCATTAATTATCTTTAAAAATGTGTCTTTCTCCTGTGAAAAATAAATAAAAGAATGCTTTTCCCTGTGCTATTAAAAAGCTATTTTATATTATTTGTAACTGAAAAGAATAAGTACGTATATAGTTCCATTCCTGCTGTTAATGCATCTGTTAAAGTGAGCAGATAATTATACTTTAGATCTGTCTATCCATATTCTAAAACTATGATCATAATCATTAAATAATTATATTTTATATAGATGCACAATAAAATTTCTTCTATCCCTGCTCACTGTACTTATTACCATATGGTACCTTAATCCTGAAAGGAATAAGAATATGAGCATTTTGAGGCACTAGTCTATATGTATTTATAGCAGTAAGAAGTAGAACTGCCAAAATGCATGAAATTTTCTTTTACAGCTTTCAGAGAAATCAGTGAGAGGTCTCTGCTTTCAGTGCTGATTTTGTCTTTGCAGGTAGATTGTAAAAGGTATAACTGGTCCTCTGCATTTGATTTCATAAATACGTTTCAAACAGAACTGAATCTATGTGGTCAGCAAAGTTATTGGCAGACATATTCACTATATGAACCAAATTCTAGCCATTTATTAAGACCACACTCATTCCTTTCCAGTAACACGGTTAGCAGAGTTTGTATGTCTACCTCAAACTAAAGTAGTTGGATTTCTACAAAATATTAAGTCACTATCAAATGTAGAAGGACAGAGAAATCTAAATATAAGCATATCAGACAGAAGTGCAAGAATTAGTGCAGAACACCTGCAGCACACAGTAAACAGTAATGTACAGGTCATCCCAAGTCCTCAGGGGTTCAGGGGAAAAAAAGCTTGTAGCCATCAGTTTCAAGACAAGCACAAGAAAAGATGACTGAGATATTTTACTGCTGTAACTAGACATAGGTCCCTGGAGCTGAATACAGGCATATTTCCATGGAATTAAGAGGAAGGAGCCGATTTTGGCTAGAATTCTTCCTAACCAAGTGAAAGGATAGGAGGGTTTGTATTATGCATAGAAGGTTGCTGTTGATTTTAACTGCAGTAAAACAGTTTACCTTTTTCTCCTTGTGGTTTGAATATGCTTGAGGTGGAAATCTTCATTTTGATTTGTACTGATTGGTGGGAGAATTCAGATAGACCCTGTGAAAACTGAGCACTGGGCTAACAGCAGCTTCACAAAGGTCAACAAGGAGACACATTTGCAAATGGGGTAGATCTGTACACAATAGGAATAAACCAGGAGCCCTGCAGAAAAAGGTCTGAGGGTTATTGTGGCCTCCAGGTTCAAAGTCTGCAAATACACAAATAGTGTCTTGGGCTGCACCAGGATGATCGTGGCCAGTAAACCAAGAGAAATTGTTATCACCATCTACTTGATACTGGTGGGGCCATATCTGGAATACTGACCAATTCTGGTCTGCAGCTGTCCCATGAAAAGAGAGACTGAGAAAATGGAGATTGCCCTGCAGAAGACTACCATGATAATTAGGGGTCTGAAACATGTGGCATGAAAAGAGATTTGGAGAGCTAGGCTTCTTTGGTTGGGAAATGAGGTGGCTAAAAAAGGAACTTGAAGCAACCTATGGGTACTTGAAAGACAGTTAAAAATACAATGCAGATAAATTCTTAATAGACATTGAAGGTAAATCAGGCAGAAGTTATGCCTTGAGAGATTCAAACTGTATGAAAGCTTTTGCACTACAAGGATACATGAGTCTAATACCAAATACACAGAAATAAGCTCTGGTCTTCTTACTGACATTTGGAAAAAAGGCCTTAAAGCTCATAGATGCTTCAGCTCAACATCCCCTCATGATTAAATATTAAGTGTATCAAATGTACAGGTTTATCTGCTGAAAGCAGTGCCCTGCAGGTTTATCTGCTGCAGATTTATCTGCTTCAGGCAGCATCCTCTGTGCTGTCTGTGACTTCTGTCATGTGGTGGAACTACTTGCCAGTGACATTGCTGGGAGGAGTTTTGCCCCATTCAGAACTGCACTTCAACTGCGCCATTTCTCCATTCTATTCCAGCTGGTGAGTTTGAGGTATCCAGAATCCTCTTGGTAAAGTGATAAGGAACAGCAGTTCAAATGAAATATGCTGATCACTGATCATCCATTGCCTCTTCAAGGCTTCCAGCTGCTGTCACTCACTGTATAATATCTGCCTCCTGTGGAAGCACCTACCCATTGTGCCCCCATGGTGGGGCAAACAGCTGTTAAACATTCCCCTTCGAAGAAGACAAGATCATTTCAAGCTTGTTCTGTGATAAATTATAGCAGAAGTTATTGCCACCTGGACACACTAACACTGTAGCTGATCCATGTATCCTTCATTGTTTTATAACTTTTTACCTCTGACACTTAGGACAGCATATTAATAAACTTGGTAGAAGAGCTTATTGGAAATCTTTAAATTTCTTACCTTGATTTGTGATGTATTAGTCTGCTTGTTTGTCTCTAGCAGTAATCTCAGCGCTGAGGATGCTAGCAAAAGAACTCCTTGCCCTTTGTAGGAACACAAAGAAAATCACAAAGTTGTTGGCTCATGTGCATACATATACATATATATATATTCTGTTTCATGTGGATATAAAAGCTAATTCCACTTGAACAAGTTTCATGTAAATATAAAGCTTCATAGTTGCATTTGCAAGTTATTGACCAAGTCAACACAAAAAATGTACAAAGCTTTTATAAATCAAGGCAAAAGATGCCTAGCTGATTAGAAAGACTGTGAATTAATTCTCAGGCAGCTGGCTCCTAGAAGGAATGAGAAATGCAAACCATGAAAAGCAAAAAACACTACAGCCAAATGTCACTGCCTCTAACTGCTGAGCTTGCGAGGGCGTTTCAGGCAATGCGAGGGAAGGACAGCCTGCCACACCTGCGGGGTGCTGCCAGCTGGCCAGTTGGCTCTACAACAGGGAAATGGAGTCTTAGGTTAAACATTAAAAGGTATGTCAAGTTACATTGCCAAGAGCTTGGATCCTTCCATACATATTAACTTGCATCCATCATCATTTTTAAGCGTTTGCTTTTTTAGGCAATCAAGACATAGTTTTGATGGTTGATATGAAGGGACGGCAAGAACACAGCATACGCATTTTTCCTCTTGTATCAGTGCAGCCCAGTTTAGCAGCCATGACTTAGCAAGTCACCCTTCCCTCTGGAAACCCCAAAGTGGGCACCTACAGCACTTCACAGCAGCTGGGTTTGGATTCATGAGACCCATTGAACAGCGGCTGCAAAAGTACGAATGGCATGAGCAATTTCCCCTTCTACTGCTAGAGCTGATGCCTTTTTGCCAAGCTTATAAAATAGCATACTTTATTAAAAATGCTGTTGATAGCAGAAATACTGTTATTGTTGTGTTGCAGTAACAACAAGAACCATTTGTAAGACACTTATCCTAGCTCTGTCTTCTCCTTCTTTTAGCTGGAGTAGCATTTCTGGCATATTTCTGGGAAGTCTGTCCATCAGGGACACAAATTGTGCATTTCTATAATTTTCTGTAAGAGATATGTTAACTTGTGTAATTCAGTACAAATTTCCACAGACTAGTAATCTCATTTTTTCATCATAGTCTTACCTGTGGTACCTAACCCATGCTTTTTTTTTTAAATTCAAGGAGTGACTTTTCTCCTGCATAGGAAGAAGGGTAAAAGTGGTAATAAGGTGTGGTGAAGGTGAGGAGATAGGAGCACAGAAGGTAAACAGTCAGAATTCTGCAGCTCTTGCCTCAGTGATCCGTTTGGTCCATCAAGTAATCCAGAAGTTGATTCTGGTTGTTCACAATAACTGCAATCTACTGTAACAAAACACGTGGGAAGGACTACAAATGTGAGGAATGCCCTGTGCCTCTGCATGTTGTCCAGGCTGCTTGGTGCCGTGTGTCACAGCAATGCTGCCAAAGCTGACTTGCAAAGAATCACCCTCTGACACTTTGTCTCCCAACAACTGTGTAGCTGTCAGTTCATGGGAATTCCTCCTTCTCTGCAGGATGCAAAATGCCAGCTGAGGAAACACCCAGATCATTATCCCACAGCAGACAAAACAAATATTGTGTTTCCCCTGAACCAGCTATATATAGAATTTATCTGACCCCAGTAAGATTCTGAGATAGCACGGGTTCAACTCAGGCAAAGGAAAATACTGCTCCCCAAAAGGATTTCTCTACAGGCTAGCAGATGCACTGTTGATTTATGCTGTCCAGAAGAAGTTGTGGATGGCATAAATAGTGTCTTCTTCTGGTCTCTTCTTCCAGAAGTGGTCTGTTATATAAAGAATAGATGGCAAACAAATCTGTTCAGCATTTGAAAAATGTAAAAGCACTTGGGAGCTTGTCCATGCAGTGGGGTGAAGTGACTTACTGCCTGCCCAATGTCTTCAGCTTCTCTAAATGAGGAGCTCAGACAATTATACAGTAGAAATACTGACTCACTGAGTCACCATGAGAAGAGCAGAAAGAGCAAACTTCTAACAACCACCTGAGTGAAAACCCCTTTGAGTCGATGTTTATGTATCTAAGGCATGATTAAAGCAACATTTTTGTCTTCCATGGCTGTGAGTGAGACCTGGTCATGTACCTTTTCTAAGAGAATGATCCATTGATCATAATGGGAGCTTTTCCAGCAGATCGGTGTTAATAATGGCATTTGACTGTGCAGTAGTTGCACAGCTTTCTATCAAGCTGAAGAAATCACTTAAACTTGTATTCTTTTTCAAAAGTGAAATTCAGTGTCTCTCCATCTTTCTGGTCCAGATTCCCTTTGTTACAGTGGGGTGTGCTGATGACTGAATGGTTCGGTATCTGCCTTGTCCTGGCTTTTCACTCTCTGGAATTTCAAGTAGCATTTCATTAACAGTGTGAGAGATGTCCATTAAAGTTTCAGGGATGTTAGTGGTGATGTTCCAGCATTTCCAAGCAATGGGAAATGTTTTCCAACTTTGCAGCTGCCTATCATGCCTGAGCAATTGCCTGTGTGGTATGCCTTTGTATTCAGCAGTGATCCAAATTCTCCTTTGTCATACAAACTGTTCAATAGCAGTGGCCATCTCTGACCTTCAGTGACCCATGTAAAGGTTATGTATTTACTACTGGGCACGTTAGACTCATTATTACATAGCTGTTTTCACTAAAACAATAGTATCCAGTATAAAAATAATTACTCAATCACAGGACTGAAAGGGACCTCTCCTTATCCATCCTTCTTCCCTGTCTCTGGCTTTCTGCTCCTGGCAGATGTTTCTTCTTAAAAAAACAGGTATAGAGGCTGCACATTTTTACCAGGCAATCTTTTTCTCTGCTCTTTATTGTTAGAAAGTTTTCTGTACTTTTCCTTTATACAATTTAAGCCCGTTGCTTGCCTTCTGCCGTGTGGAAATTACTCCCTTCATCTTTGTGGTAATTTTTTACATAGCTGCAGACTGTTCTCAAGTTGTGGCTGTGAAAAAACATAAAAATTTTATTGATTCTCTACCTTTTCTTTTTTTTTTTGGCAAAGGGATAAAATCTCACTCTGGATATGAATACTTTTCTGTCATAACTTTTAAACCATGTCTCCTGTTTCAGTATCTATTCCTTTCTCCAAAAGTGAATGCACTGTTCACAGATGTACCCTCAAAAACATTTTGCAAAGCAATTTTCTTCTTCCTGTCACTGCCAGCAGATGACTCTGTGCAGTGCAGCCACAAAACACCTGGATTTGCATCCTCCTCTGTATGAAGCATTTTCTCCTTTCCAAATACAGCTTTCTGTGATACTGCTTAAGCGGTCTGCAGTCCATATTCTATTAGGAGCATAGTTTTCATTGTTCTGCATGACTTCCATAGTGTGACATAGATTTTTTTATTTGCTGGGGGGCAGCTTTGCTCTTTTATACTAGTCTCTCCAGCAGGACATAGTTACAGGAAAATACTGGATATTCAACAAGGTAGACAATACTTACATACTATGTTGGTGCCTGTAGCTGACCTATTTTGCATTACTGCATGTGATGAATTTTAACAACACTCCCATAAGACTATTCTATTTTGTAATGTTAATTTGTGAGTAAACTGGTATTTTGATAATTTTATTATAAATATGCACAATGTTGCTCTGGTGCATCTGTTCCTAGATTGTTAATGATGTCTTTCTATTCACCATAAATGATAGAACAACAATCACAATCAGACCTTAATTTGTATTTTAAACTGCACAGTTGTATACATTTATGGTAAGACAGATGACTTTTTTACTGTAGTCATTAGTTCTGAAACCTTGTTTAAACAGCTCCAACACACAATTGTGTGCCTAGCACACACTGTCTCATAGCAGTGTGTCTCACAAACAGATTCTCCAGCATTCTCTCCCCTAAAGGTATTGAGAAGTTGTCAGAAGTGATACCTGATCAGCTCCCACGGATTAGCTGTGGTCACCTGAGCAGAGCTGGTGACTGTGCCTCTAGGGCAAGCCTTACTGTCCTAGAGAGCATGTCACGTGTGTATGAGATCACAGTGTAGCATCACCTCATACCCTGTCATTTCAGTGAGATCTAAAAATTATCATCACTTACAAATTTATAAAGTGATTTCAGATATCAAAAACATCTCTATTGACTATGACTTTCCAATCCATTGGCTGAAGGAAAACTATTTTCAGTATCTTTTCTGATAGGAACCCTGGCAAGTTTTATAATTACTGGATAGTAGTAATTATACTGCTTTAGTCCTTTTTCTTCTGGCTAAAAGTAATGCTAACTAAAAGAAAACCAAACTGTCCCAGTGGCTATATCCCAAATAAGTCCAAATAGGCTTTAACAATGGTGGAAGGATTACATGTTATACCAGATACAGTATGATACTTATAGCAGTTTTTCCAGAATTTGAAATGTCCTACATGATAGCAACTCAATTACCTGTCTATTTGTTTAAGCAAAGTAGTATTTGCACATTACTCAGTGAATGACAGTTATTCAAATAACTGCTCCTATGCACATTAAGTAAAAACAGCCTTTACAGAATATTTGGAGAACGTGTGGAAAATGCAGATGAAAATCTAGTGAGCTGCCATTTTAGAAAGACACTTTGGTATTTCCTTCGTGCTATTCATTAACCATACTCCCAAACGCTGAACATCTGCAGATACCTGCGAGAGCATGGCCAAGACAGCTGCCTGGGTTTTGTCTGAGCTCTGACGGAGGAACACAGAGCTGTGTGCTAGTGAGGTCCCCTCCATGACCAGAGGGACACTTGCAAAAGTCTTGCCAGCAAAAGCAGAGTTGGAAGGAAAATTCATATTCCTTCTTTCTTGTCTGCTCTGGTGAGGACAGAGCTTGGAGATACCTGGGTGACTCGGCAGCAGGAGCAGTACAGCTGAGGACTGGTGCTGTGGATGGTGCCTCTGGCGCAAGGTCTGGCACAGCGCCTCATCTGCCAGCTGCCTGGGAGGAAGAGATGTGCTCCGGCAAAGGCTGGCCCTCCTCCAGGATAACCTCCAGTCACGGTAAAACTGGGGAAAATAAAACCAGGGGAAGCGTTTGTTTTAGGGAAAAATGTGTGAAATCCTCACTGTTACAGTCCCTGAGGCAGAGGTGGAGCAGAACAGCGGTATTCATCCTATTCCACAGAGGTGGAAACCTTAATAGTATAAAGGGTTGGGAGATGGCGGCGGAGCACCGCTCTGCCGGAGAGTACCCTGTAAAAAGCCATGACAAGAGAGTCGGCTGGGCTTATTTCCCTAGGATTTGTATTTTGAACTGTCATGGGACACGCCTGGTCTTCAGCTTCCTTCCTTCCTTCAGGGAAGGAGAAGGCAGCGGCAAAGGGCTCGCAGGTGGCCAAGCCAAGGCACCCTCGAGAAGGAGGGTCATCAACCTTCCCTCTGCCCACCCCATCTGAGATGGATGTAAGACTGTACCTGGACGGGGATTAGAACACTGTCAGCGCAGCTGCGGCGTTGCACGGAACTACTGGCAGTGGGCTGTGCCGCCCCGCCGCCCCTCAGGCCACACGCGGGGCCGCCCAGGCCCGCCCGCACAGGTAAGCGGCGCCGCGCGGGGAGCGGCCAATGGCGCGGCGCGGCGGCCGCCGCCAGCCAATGGGAGCGCGGCGGCGGCGGCCCCATGGAAATGTGCCTGGTGGGGAGCCAATGGGGCGCGGCCGGGCCGCGGGCGGCGCTTTCTCCGCTGCCAGCGCCGGCGGCGGCCGCGCGTCCCTCGCATCCCCCTCATCCCTCTCATCCCCCTCCGCCGTCCCCGCCGCGCAGCATGGCCGGGCTGGGCGGCGGCCTCGCCGCCTTCGGGCGCTGCACGCACGTCGTGGTGCGGGCGCTGCCCGAATCGCTGTGCCGGCAAGCTCTGCGCAGCTCGGCGGGCCCCGAGGTGGACTTCGCCCGCGCGGAGAGGGAGCATCAGCTGTATGTGGGTGTGCTGCGGGGCAAGCTGGGGCTGCAGGTGCTGGAGCTGCCGGCCGACGAGAGCCTTCCCGACTGTGTCTTCGTGGAGGATGTGGCCGTGGTCTGCGAGGAGACGGCGCTGCTCACCCGCCCGGGCGCGCCCAGCCGCCGGAAGGAGGTGAGGTGCGGTGAGGTGCGGAGCGGTGCGGGGCCGGCCGGGGAACCGTGCCATGGCCCGAGCCAGGTGAGCTCGGGGCGGCCGCGCCGTCGGGCGTGTCCCCGGGCCCGCCCCAGCCCCCGGCGGGAGCGGCAGAGCGGGGCGGCGGGGACCGCGCTCGGAGCCGCAGCCCCTCGGCGGAGCGGCCCCGCGCAGCGGCTCCAGCCCGGCATCCCGCCGGCGGCAGCCGAGCCCGCTGCGCGGCGGAGCCCCGCTGTGCTGGGCTTACTGGAGAGCGATGCTCTGCTCCTGGAGACAAGTGGATGGACAGCGTAAACTATGACTCATCCATTCTGAGGCGTGCGGGCTTTCGCTCCATCTCAACTTGCCCAGCCCGTCCGGCGGGATGGATCCCTGGGGGACTGTGCTGGTTTGTGTCCACGGTTGCAGCCCTGCTCAGTCTGCAAACCCCACATTCAGTACACGTTGAACCCGAGCTCAGCCCCAGGTAGTGCATCAGTGGTGCCTGCGATAATTGCATCTACTGGCCTGTGCACAAGAGCTGATGTGTGTTTTGATGTACTTGGAGTCAGTCTTAATGCCCTTGAACCTGATGTCACCTTCCCTGTGCAACCATTGTAGGTCCCCTGCATGGGTGGGGGATGCAGGCCATCTCATGGGAGAGAGATGTGGAGGATGCACACCCACAGGAGCCTTAATTTAGATCTTCTTAGTACTTTCTTAATGTCCTCAGCCCATTCATAAATTAGTTCATCAGACAGTGCATGCATTGAAGTGCCACCCAGTTATCTCCTCAATGAGCGGTGACAGCCTGCCTTCCTGTAAGCATCTTTTAACATAATCCTCCTCATGTCTCTTTCAGTTCCCGGTTCTGGTACCACAGTGCATTGTGAGATCCACAGGCATGTGCTGTTGTGGGACAGGCCACTCGCTCTAGTACAGCACTAGCTCCTCTTGGCCATTGAGAGCAATGGCTGAGTTGCTTCACTTGGTTTTGGTATTTTTTACATAGTGCCTTTCTTTTATCAATTGCAAAATTTTCTTAAATTCTCCCTAGTGGCATAACATCTGAGATACTGAGTGCAGTCCGTGCACATGCACTTCTTGTGCATAACCATGTGTATTTACTCTTTGTAACACACCTGAATGTTCTTTTAGGTGACAACACCAGAATGAAGTGTTTCCCACATGCTACTCTCAGAAGCAGCTGTTTCTTAGCCAGAATCAAAGTGAGTTTTCACTGGTCCTTCCCATGACACACTGGTATATAGCTGTGAGTCCTGCTGCCATTTGTACCATTTCCCCTTCAGCAGGAGGGATTTACTTCTTTCCATGAGTGACTTATCCAGGCAGAGTCATAAACAAGAGAGAGAAAGAGCTATCAGGCATAATTTGAACATTATTAGTGTTCTTGAATGATGGAGCAATCTCTCCCTTGAGTTTTCTATGAAGTAAAAATGAAAACATAATTGAACAAGTACCCTTTTAAAGCTATAACAATGCATGACACTGCAGTGTAGTGTTTGTCTCATCAACATTTAACTCTCATTTACAACAATTCTTTCTCCTGGTAACATTGTTACAGCAGTATCTTGTGGAAAGGGGGAAAAGGTGCTCATTTCTGCCCGATGCTACCTGCCTATTCCCGATCCCTCTCGAAGGTATCTTCCCCTTCCCAGCATGGTTACTGTCAGTTTTGTTTAGCCGGAGTGTCTGAATAGTGTTAGTGACCAGGATGTCATATTGAACACGGTGAAATGGCAAAGGCTTTAGAAAGCAGGAATGCACCCATGCCTATCCAGAGCTCTGTATGCCATGGGAAGGCTTGGTGTGTGCCTTGGACATGTTGGCAAACATCTACGATAACGTCACTTTAATAGAGCCCCCCCAGAAAGAGCTGCATGTTGTAGCTGCATGAGAGGCTATTTCCTGCTGTATCCAAAGCTTCTCTGCTCTTACTGGCTCCAGCTTTGGTTCTGGAGGTACCAACCACAGGTCCTCGGGAAGTGCAGGCACTGAGGTATATGGGCACCCTTTGCTGAGGGTCCCAGCACCTGCTCCCGACCCTCCTGCCAATCCTGGTGAGAGTCTGTTAGCAGCCTCACAAGGTATTTTTATGAGGTTTATGTTCAGTCTCTGAATTCCTTACTGAGATAGTTGCTGGAGGCTGGTGGCAAGTGATGTTGCTGCAGGGTCTGTACTACCATCTGCCCTGTCAAATGCCTTTTTCAGTGACCTGGAGGAGATTGAGGCATCTTTATTGAGCTGTGAGTGGCCCCAAACTGGGGCAAGAGTGACAAGTGATAGCATTGAGGTCTAGGCTGTGCAGAGGGTCCTTACCAGGCTGAAGAAAGGGGCTGACGTGTGGACACCTCATGATTGAACAGGGACAAATGCAAAGTGCTGCCCCAGGAAAGGGACGATCCTGCATCATTTGGCTTGGTCAGCCTGTTACGAAAGTGAACCAAAGCTGTTGAAGTGTGCTGTCACTTGTACTGGGTGACAGGGAAAGAGGGTGGATGCAATCTACGTAAGCACTAGTTTCTCAAACTGCAATCTCTTATTCTTTTTATGTAACATAAGTGCAAACCCATGAATATTTTAGCAGTAGAGTTGGCGTATGCTTGGCTTAACCCAGTAAATCTGAACTCCTGATCATGCACTCCTGACCTGAGCCTCCCTATAAGGCAGGATTCATCTGGACTTCTCTTACTGGTCTCCTATTAGATGTATTTTTGTCCAGAGCAGGCAGGGGCAGAGGAAGAAGGAAAGGATGAAGGAAATGGGGTTGTAGGGCACCATTTCTGCATGTAATTAATAGAGGGAGAGTTTATGTCTGGGAAATCTGCCAAAGAGGCATGTGGTAGGTTGAGCTCTGAAGCCTGATCAGACCAGTGAAAATTGAAGAGCACAGAGGATTGCTGAGGTGCATCCCAAACACAACAGCCTGGTTGCATACGCAGCTGGAGCAGTGCTGTTTCAGGTGTGTTGTGCCTTCTGATAAAAAGCCAGATGCATCAACTGAGAGTACTGTCTTCATCTCCTGTTTCATGCTACTGAAAACCTGTAATGCAGTATTTAAGAAGGATACAGCTTTTTCTTTCACTGACTAGACTCCTTATTAAGAGGGTTTGTCACCAATTATGGTAACACTATGCAGTAGACAAATTTCTGGAGTAGTTTGTAATAACACTGATTGAGCTTTCAGGCTTTATAGATATTATTGCTTATCCCCCAGCAACACTGGATTCTTTACTGATTGTCTGTCTGGAACAAAACAAAATAAAATCTAGGGTTATGTCTGTTCTTGTTCCAAGTTATTGTAAGGAGGAAAAAAGAATTGAATTAAATTTGGTCATGTTCAGGCAGTGCTGGGAAAGAGCCCAGTATTTTTTTAGTAAAGTAGAAAAATTAGTCATGCATGTAATGATTTGTTTGCAAGTCAGACTTATTTCAAGGCATTATGTTTCTGTGTTATCAGCTTCTGAACTTACTTTAAAATTCATAGTTTATGTGGAGTTTTGAATTTGGCAGAAAGGTAAAGGCTTTTGAAGTAAGCCAAAGGTAGATTGCTAATATGTCTAAGCTGGTGTTTTGCTTAGCTGTGTGCAGTCACCAGTGCACTTGATGCTTGAATTGAGTAAGTCCAGTGGAAATGTTGTGATCACTGGTCAGATTGCCAGTTCCAGCACCTTTTGTTCCAACAGTATGTTCTCAATTGTTCATTCCTCTAGTATAAACTCTCAACGTCACCTTCTGCATACAGCAGGGTTAGTTGCTGTGAAGAGCCCTCATCAGCACATTGCTCTTGCTGCCTAAGTTGTCTTAATGTGCTTGGGATAGCACAAAACAGCATTTCCACCATTTCTGTACTTATGCAGACAGATGGAAACCCAAAAGCTCAGCAAAATGCACCCACACTGACCTGGCCTCTTCTCAGCTGCCACATGGGGAATGGAGAATTAGTTGGTGCTGGGAAAACTACAGGAGCTGCTGCAGAAGAGCTCAGTGTATTTCCTTCCTTGGTTAAGAGGAAACTTCTACCCAAGATTTTGTTATTCTCTACTCCCCTAAGACATACTGGGGAACACTTGTTGCTGCATTCATGTGGTATAGGATAACTGATCCTTCAGCAGTGAGGGACAGAATGAGCAGCAAAGGATTATATTTGTCAAATCCCATCCTCTCAACAAGAATTAGAGAAACCACCTAATTGCTTTTTCAACATCTCTTGGTATCTCGTCTCAATCTACTTGCTGTGTGGTAGGATTTTGTCCACAGTAGTGCTTCTGCAGAGCTTTCAGCTGTGCTGGGCCAGGTAACCTGCTCCTCAGTGCTGAGCACCCTCAGCTGCCTCCCCCTCCCACCCTGTGCATGGCTGTGCAGCTGTGTATGAACCATAGCTTGCACCATACACTGGCCTTTTGTCCCAACTGCAGTTCAGTGCTTGCAGGGATAATTCTCAGACCAGGAGGTGGAGGTTTGTAAAAAAAACAGAAGGCAAGAAAGAGTTTACTAAGTTATTTATCTGTTGTATCCACTGAGGTAATACAGCATAGCTGCTGCTAAATACATGACACTTTTTCCACTCTCTGTATATCTAGATGGTCCTTCAGGTTAATGATGTTTGTTTCAAAGTAATAGAATAACTAGGCTCAGGAGAAGGAGATTTAAGACTCTGCTGGTTTCTGAACTTAATTAGGTTATGGGGTTTTTGTTTTATAGCATATACCAGTACAAGTGAGCCTGTATTTATAATCGTAAAATCCTTTAGGTTTGAAAAGACCTTTAAGTTTGTTGAGTCCAGCCATTAAGCCAGCACTGCCGAGTCCACCATTAAACCATGTCCCTAAGTGCCCCATCTACGTATCCTTCAAATACCTCCTGGGATGGTTATTCCACTACTTCCCTGGGCAGCCCAAAGCTTGACAACCCTTTTAGTGATGAAATTTTCCCTAATATCCAATCTAAACCTCCCCTGGTACAAGCTGAGGGCCTTCCCCCTCGTCCTGTCACTTGTGATGTGTGAGATGAGACTGACTCCCACCTCACTACAACCCCCTTTCAGGTATTTGTAAAGTGATGAGGTCCCCTCTGAGCGTCCTTTCCTTCAGGCTGAGCCCCCCCAGCTCACTCAGCCCCTCCTCACAGGACATATGCTCCAAGCCCTTCCCCAGCTCCACTGTTCTTCTCTGGACTTGCTCCAGCCCCTCAGTGTCTTTTTTCGTCATGAGTGGCCCAGAACTGGACACAGCACTTGAGGTGTGGCCTCAGCAGTGCTGAGCACAGAGAGACAATCCCTCCCCTGGTCCTGCTGCTACACTGTTCCTGCTACAGGCCAGGATGCCACTGGCCTTCTTGGCCACCCGGGCACAGCTGGCTCACATTCACATTCAGCTGCTGTCAGCCAGCGGCCCCAGGACCTTCTCCACTGGGCAGCTTTCCAGCCACTCTGCCCCAAGGCTGTTGTGCTGCATGGGGTTGTTGTGACCCAAACACAGGATCCAGCACTTGGTATTGGTGAACCTCATAGAAGTGGCCTTGGCTCATTGATCCAGTCTGTCCAGATCCCTCTGGAGAACCTTCCTACCCACAGGCAGTACAGTAATGCCTCCCCAGGGACTACATCAACCAGTCCCTTAAACAGGCCAATTTCTCCAATAATCAAAAATTATTTCATGATTATGAAATGTGACTAGGGTGTCCTTCAGCTGCCAGATCACTCACCAGTCCTCCTCTGTTAACAATCACAATATCCAGAGGTACTTAGCACTTCAGTAACCCTTTGCTGCCACATGGATCTGCATCCCCTGCTTCCACTGAGACAGCAAATGGAAGGACCTCACTAGCACACCATCCCTCAAACATTGGTGTGATGCCCCAGGCTTATCTCTAGTTATCTCTGGTTTTTATCTCTTCAAGCCTAGTTTAAAGCTCTTTCACTGAGCCCTGCTAACTCCTCTGCAAGGAGAGAGGGACAAGAGTCTCCTGCAGGCCTGCTGTTGTGTAAACCTACCCGTTATCAAAACCCAAAAATTCTGCTGGTGACACCAGGCTCAGAGCCAGGTATTGATCTGCTGGATCTCGTTTCTTCACTCATTACTGCCTACAGCTGCAAAGCTAAAGGGGGATACTGTCTGTGCTCCTGATGCCTTAACCAGTTGTCCCAAGGCCCTGAGGTCTGTTGATTGCCCTCAGACTCCTCAGACTTTTTATTGGGACTCCATTGCTGCATGCCTGAAAAATCAATAATAGATAATATGATAATATTTTGAGGGCTGTATCAGGGGAGGAAGCTTTCTCTTCCATCTTTAACCAGGGCCCCAGGGGGGCAGCAGGCTTCCCTAACAAGTGGGTCTGGTCTGCGTGGGGGCCCTGCTATTCCCTTCAGAAGGGAGTCTCCTCTGTCATGTCAGTGACCTGTCTTTTTTTTCTTTATGGAGGCAGATTTGATGCTAGGCACAAGCTGACTGTACCTCAGCCACACCTCCAAGGTGGATGAACCAAGCAGAGGAGCTCCTGTACCTGGGCACCCCTCCCAGAGGGATGCTCAGAGCAGCACTGGGGAGGGGCAGGGCACTCCTGCAGCCTAGCTCAGGGTGACAGTGTGCTCCCTCTGAGCTCTGTCTGGGCAGCTCAGTCAGATGTGTGGGTGCAGAACTTAGCAAGGCTGTGACTTTCCACTTGGGTGGGTACCATTGCTCCCTGGTTGAGCTGGCACTGTCAGGAATCTTCCTCCTTTCCATGGAGAATTAGCACTGGCTGGTCACTAAAGAAGCAAGAGATTAAATGTTTTATTACTGTTTTAAATGATTCATGGTTCTTTAAACTGTCACACAGATTGTGGTGTTCTTTTATGTTTTCATGGACCCCTTTGCATGTCCTTATTGTGCTTTACCCTTGATGACCCAGACCACCTTGGTGTTCCACCTAGGAAAATCAGGATAGAAAGCACAGAAGTTACCACAGTGTAATTGCTTAGTACTTAAAACAGCAAGTAAGTAAACATGAGCAAAGTCTTCACGTGAAGGCTGACAAAAATTAGAGATGGCACTAGGTACCTTTCCACCTTCTGGCTAGATTGGATTTTTTAATATCTTTCCCATTCTATATTCCCAAGCCATATATACATACTCCTTTACCCTATCTTTATCATCATGTTCTCTGTCTAACCTCACAATTAGAGTGAAAGCATGCAAGATGCTATCAGCACTTCATTTTCTGTCATACTGAAAACAACTGAAAAAAGTTGAGAAGTACAAGCCAGACTTTGGATAAGATGTATACCTGAGTTTTAATGTGGGATTTGGTTGTTCTTTGGGCCTATAATTGTCAAACCCAAATGTAATGATCTTCTACAAAGTTAGTGTCACTTGGAGACTTTCTCCAGGATGATGCGTGATGCCCATTGTGGGTTGCAGAAGGCAATGAAGTAACTCATATCAGAATCTGCTTCAGTGTTTTCTTTTATCATATCAATAGTTTAAATTTTCAGTGTTTTCTGTATTAGTATATAAATTAATAAAAGTTATAAATTATAAGTTATAAGTTATAAATTAACTGAAAAGCATGCAGTAGAGGAAAAAAGTTTCTTAAACAGTACTGAGAAGTTTAAAAAAACTCAATCATTTAGGCAACATCAGGTAGACCTTTATCAGGAGCCAATGTAATTATCAGTATGCATAAGAATGGGTGTGTTAGCCTCCTAAAGCAGACTATTTAAAAAAATCATCTGCTTCACAGTTTAAGTGATGCCTTTTGGTTTGGGCAGGTGGTTCCTTGGTCTTAAAGTTCATTGCTGATGTAGCTCTGCCCCTACATTAATAAGGCTGACACTTTGGGTGAACTCGCTATGCCAAGAACTGTATTTTTTCATTTTCAATTTTGCTTTTGTGATCCCAAATTTAGTGAAAATGTTAGGAAGTAGCTTCTAATCAGATCACTATAAGTAGACTTTATTAATTATTATTGGTTTCTATCTATAGAACTGTAAAACAGTCTTTAAGGACAGTCTAGGAGCAGCTTAGGTTTCATGCTTTTTTAGTAGAAGCCATATTTAGACCTTGTTATTGAATTGTGATGTCAGAATTCTCAGAAATATCCCAGTTGCTGACCAGAAGATTAAAAAAAGTCAGAACCCAAATTAAATGCCTGTTTTTTAACCTCTTGTGGACACATTGTGCAAGCCCAATGTCAGCTTTTGTACTCTGTTCATCACTGTTCCTTCAGCTGTGACAAATAGCCCTTGGTGAGCTTATAGTTCAGTGCAAATGCTAAGTGGTTAAAGGTTCCAAATAACCATAAGCATTTCCACCTGGTAAAAAGATCTTTTGCTTCTGCTCTGACTTATACATATGGCTTGGAGCTACCCTGTTCCTTCCCCAAGAGCTTTCTGCCTGGACTTTCAAGTTTAACCTAAATAGTTGATGTTTTGTAGTTTTTTGTTAGTATATTTTGGGTTTAGTTTGTTTTGTTTTTGTAAGTGCCTTACTTAAAAGCATTGAAAAAAATAGTTTGCCAAAGTCACTTCTGAAATTTTGCTTTTAAGATTCCAAGGTGGGTTCATAACATCTCCTGTGTAGTCTGCCTGATCAGCTGTGCACTTAAACTTCTTGTCTGTCATCATCCCTCTTGGTGAGGTGACTGAGGCACACAACTCTTCAGCAAGCCTGGCTGATCTTAGCACTGATATTTTTCATTAAAATAAACACATGCAGACTTTATTTCTACCACTATTACTGGTTATTTTGAAGTAAATCTGAGTAAATCTAAGTACCTGATTCTGCAGCAGGTACTCTGCCTCTGCTGCAGGCTCGGCATGACTTTGCTGAGGATGCTGTGGGAAGTGACTTTATGGAAGGTTTTAGCTTGCAGTACTCCATTCATGCTGAATATTTAGTGATCTTAGCAGCTCAGGCTGGGAAAGCAGTGTTTATGCTTGTGCTGTTCAGTTTTCAGAGGATTTCTTGTTTTTGTCAAAAGTCTCCTGGTAAATAGTGCTGGATCAAAAATGTAGACCTGATCATTAAATGCTGACATGAAACGAAAGTTATGTATACAAAACAGTCTTCATTAATTGTAAGTTACACCGGTGCACACACACATCTGTGTAGAAGTCGTTGTTTATGGCAGGCTTGGCAACCAGAAGTTGTGACTACAGAAAATATGTTCCTACCAAGAAAGAAATTACTGTCAGTAATTACTGATCCCTTTGAGAAATAAACCATTCTGCTTTTTTTGGTATTTATTATAGAAGCATATCCCTAATCAAGTTGATGGTGTAAGAGAGCTTCACTCTTGGTGTCAGATCTGGTTAGTCACAGTTGTATGGTGAAGATAAATGATGTACCCACAGCATCAGGTGACAGTATCTTTTATTGCTGCCCCTTTTATAGCAGTATTAGGAGTTTGTCTTCCAGGGGGAAAAAAAAGTGAAATGTTTTATAGCTGAGATGTACCTGAGTCAGGTCTTATATTCATCCAAGGCTGGCAATCACCTACACCGCTCTAATATGCCATTTTTCTGTCTGACTTGGAGTCAATACTAAAACCATGCAAGTAGATAAAAATCAGCTCATTCAAGACTTGAAGAACTCATTTTCATGTCAATAGAGATTCGGTATTTGGCATCATCTTTAAAAAACGATTGTGATAATTTGTTTCTGGAGGGTTCATTATGTATGTTAATAGTAAAAGATCTGGCTATCCATGCCTGTCTCTGGATGCCAACTGAAGTTCTCTGGCAAGATGAAATCATCTATCTCAGCTCAGTCCCAGCTGGCTGCTGAAACAAACCAAAACAAAACTGCTACATAATTGGACACTGTTGACAGTGTTGTGATTGATTTTGCATTTCTCTTTGCTTTTTCTGAGGTTTTCAGTGTAAGAGCTGTCAGGAAGCTGAATCCTGTATCTCAGAAAGAGTGATGTTGCAGGATAAGAATCCTGCTTGTGCAAATGTGTCTGCATTTCAGAGTGGTTGAACTGCAGGCCAGCAGCCATGGAGATGATCATCTCCATGCAAACCCAGTCTAGAAAGACAAGTGTTTTAGAGATAGAGCTAGGTTTTGGCCAGCTCTCCAGAGATAGCAAGCTATGTTTTAAAAAATAATTTAAATGTTTACTGGTAAACTGCAGACCATGCCTCTGTGTAGAAGCAGAGACATTTAGCAGCCCTATAAGAGTTAATTTTGCAAACAATAAAAGCACTTTGGAGCATTTCACCTACTCAAATACCGAGTGTGCTTAAAATAGTAAAAGTGATGAATCTCATGTTCTTACGACATTTTACAGAGGATAGGTGGTATGGCTATTGCTAATCACTAGGGATTTATGAAGTTTAATAGGCTAGTTTGTGTCTTCCAATCTTTTAAAAGCCTCTGATGCAAATACTTGTGCATTAGCAAGAACTGGAGTGAGCAGCGCTCATGAGAGGCAAATATGAACTGATAGAAACAATAGATAGTGATGGAGGATGATATGAATGGAATGCATTTGTTTTCCAGTAAAAAGGTCTGATTGAGGTCTTCTGCAAAGTTTGACAGGTTTTTTTGCAAGGTGGTTTTGGGTGACTCCTTTAGCCACATGTATTCAGAAACTTCTAACTATGGTGCTTTCTTGGAGTAGAGTGTGTTAGACAAGAAGGCAGCACAGGGTTGTCAAAACCCTTTTCCACATTCCTTCTGGCTGCAGTAGCTTCAAATGTGTGCAGAGAAAGCTGGTTTTGATGTAGGTTTCTAAAATCAGGAAAACACTACTCTGGTGTTGGCCTTACTGATATTTGTCCAATAATTCTTAATTTGATCTGAACTGGTTGCAAGGAAGGAAACTGAAAGGTAGCCCCACCACCACCAAGGTAGAAAAAGTCAAGGCAGAAGTCAGTGTAGGAGAGACATGCTGTCAAAGAAAGGGATGGGGAGTGACCTGGCTGTCTACAGGGGGAGAGCCCTTGTCAGCACTTTATGCATCATATGGGATGCCGGCTCTTTGCTGATGCTGGCAAGTCCAACTGTGCAAATCTAATCCATAGAAAATGGAGCTTCTGTACTGCCATACAGAAATCTCTTATTTTTATAACTCTTAAAGCAAATGCTTCTGTTAAACTTCATCTTATTCTGAAATGTGATCTTCTTGTCACACAGTAAACCAACCAACCTGCCTTGACCACAGAGCTTTGGCTTAGGACAGTTCCTTCTAGATGACCACTGTATACCTCCATTATTGCTGAAAGGCCATTTTCTTGACTTGGCTCAAACTGATTATTCATCTGGACCTGAAATGCTGTGTGAGGTTCTGGTTACCTATTTTGGAAATGTCGAATAAGCAGAAAAGGTGTGTGGATGGATGAGAAGACCTTGCTACAGTGTAGGACTGCTCCTGGATGAAGTGCCACTAATTAGATAAATGCCTTTAGCTCTAAGTTATTTTGGGTAGGGGAGAGGAGAAATAGGAGAGTTCTACAATATCTTAAATGGTACAGAGCAAATGAACTGGGACTGACAGAATGAAAATGACATCCAGAGAAATACCCAGACAGCAAATTCCAGCAGAAGGAAGTACTTTGTCACGCAGTGCATAACTGAACTGCCAGAGTCATTGCCAGGATGTTGCAGGATTGGGGGTGGGGGGACAAAGTACAGCTGGATGTCAACTATGAAGGAGATCCATCAATAGCTGTTTTAACTCTTTGATCCAGATGCAATAGCTGGCTTTGGAAATATGTGCACTGCCTCTTACAATAAGCTGGGGAAAATATTCTGGAGACAGCGGCACTCTGTACTTGTCCTCTACGTTATTCTTTCCTTAAGCTGCCAGTACCGGCTGCCGTTGGAGGCAGGCTGCCGGGATATACAGGTCTCTGTGACCCACTTAAGCTGTTCATGTATTATGAATAAGCTGTAATACTGATAGCTGTTTAGCAGACTCATAATGAGTCACTTACTGTGATCCTGAAGGTCATGAGTTCTTCCAAGCACTGGCTGTTTGGGAAGCAGATGCCCTGTCTTAACCTTGCACAGATCTTGCTGGTGTTTTCCTCCCGCCTGGCAAGGGAAAACTTATGTTCAGGCTTAATCAGGGTGTCCAGTGGCATAAGATGGGTCATAACTGGCACCAGCAATGGGTGGTTTGAGGTCAGATGTTGATTTATTTTTTCTTCCCTGCCTCAGGATATCCATCCTAGAACAGGTAGTAGGAAATGGAACGATTCCACCATGAAGACAGTCAGAGATATTTTATGTCAACAGTATAAAAGAATTCTGCAGCCCCCCCAGCCCTTAGCAAGTCAGATTAACCCAAAGAAACAGTGCACACTTTGTAAAGCAGAGATTTCTCATTGGGAAATGTTATTTCTAGCTTTTCCACATCAGCTGTGAAAACATACTGCCATCCAAGCTTTGCAAAATAATTCTTAGAAAGGCCTAGCAGTGAATGCTTGGCAAATAGAGGTTTAATATATTGAGAGTCAGGCTTAAAGGCTTAATGTTATGGAAGAGAGTGTCCTGGAAGAGCCTTGCCTTGGCAGAAAGCTGCCAGGGGAGAACAGTCTCCTGTGGACTTTGGGATCTGTTTTTTTTGTGGGACATCTGATGGCAGCTGATAGTCTGCCAGTTTGTGCTGTGGAAATGATCAACAGGTTTTTCCTGAATAGTATGTTGTAGATTAAATGAGCCTGAAAACACCAGCATTGGTGATAGGAAATAGGTATTAATTTTCTGAGTTCAAGGAGCCATTTGGATAAGGTGCCATATTTTTCTGACCTTATGCTCTGGCTTCATGGATGACCCAATCACAAAAAAATTTCACCTAGATCTGCTGGTCTTTTTATGCCTGCTAACGGCAGTAGCAGAGCTGTTTCTAGGTGGGTTTGATATATGGCATGCTGCCAGGAGTGGCATCTGTCTTATATCTGAGATAATGTCATGAGCAGCCTGAAAGCCATTTCTGACAGGACAGTGTCAAACCAGCTGTGCATTGTGCAGGGCTGACTAGAGAGATTTTGCAGGAACAGGACTAGAGCTGGTGTGGCCAAGGTTGGATGGTGAGCATTTTTCTGTGTTTACAAATTCTTCACAGACATCAGCCCATTGTGTCGAAGCCTGGTGTTAGACCAATGACATCAGTGGTGCCCTGATCAAACTGAGTTCATGAGAGCCTTGGTCCTGTGGGTGTTGCAGGGCAGGGAAGATGGGCTCTTGTGTTGCATCTCTGTTTTGGTGCCTGTCACTTGGCTGCAGGAACCCTCCTGGTAGTTCTGCCTGACCCAGTTGCTGGAGCCTTGGTGCTTCCCTGCAGCCCACGTTGCTGTGGCTGTGTCCTGGCCATTCAGGTTGACTGGGGAGTAGAACAAGTAAATGCAGGGGGGGAAGGTGAAACAAAGAAAGGTGAGTACTATCCAGGCTCTGAACTAAGGCAGTGGTATTTGTGGTACTGATGGGAAAATACTCCCATGACCATCACCTCTGCTAGCTGCAAGCATGTGCTGTCTCTCCTAGGGTTTACTTTCATGTCCTGACTTTGATATTTCCTGAGCATGACTTTATCCTTCTCATTTCTCCATCCTTAGGGGAACTTTGGCACGGATGTCAGCAGCCACCAGAAACCGCCAAAAGCTTTTGTGCAGTAAAAATGTGCTCTGTCCACACTTCATCTTAAGGACTAAAGGCACTGCTTATAATTCTGCACCAGGCTTCTCTGAATTTAACCTAGTTTCCACTTTGCTTAGTTTCCTTACCCTCTATACAAGATTGCTGCACACAAACCAGAAGCCTAATGGGAGCTTCTAAAGGTCTGCCAGCCCTCTAGCATGCAGCAGTAGTTCTAAAAATTTCTTAAAAGAGGGTTTTGTGTTTTTCTGGATGGAATGTAAACCAAGGGCTGCTAATGATACAGTGTGTAAGGTCTTATTCAGATTTATATAAACCCTGAAGCTGTGTCTAAAAATAGTGTATTGTTTTGCATTCTTGAAAGCAGATTGACCACACACCTACATACACCATGAAGTGTTATGCTGGTTGAAAACTGGACTTCTTGGGAGTTGTATGAAGAGTACTGAAAACTAATTTTAATTTTATTAGTCCTAAAAAATACAAAATACACAGTCCTAAATATGATAATACTTTGAATGAACCACAGCTGTGGTACTAGCAGGAGGTATAGGGTGTGGAAATCATCCTAGAGCGGTGCCCATCAGAGAACTGCAAGCATTAATTGCCTGATCTGGAGTAAGAAGGAGTGTGGGGTGGCTGGATGTAGATTTAACAAATGCTTTCAGACCAGTGGAGTGAAGGAGTGAAAGAATAAAAACAAGTAATTGGTGTGTATTCTATTTGTTAAGTTTCAAGAGAAGGGACTTTTTCTTTTAACTGTGAGACTTGTGCTTATGACGCAAGTGTATAAGTAGATGTGGCTCAATCCTGTAAGGTGACAGTGCTTAATGCAGAGCTTGTAATCAGTCTTACTAGTTTAAAGCACTTAAACTCCTTCCTCCCTTGTGTCTGCTTACTTACCATCTCTCTAAGCTGGTCTCATGGTCATGTTTTTCACTAGTGGAAAGTCTGAGGTAATGTAATGTTTGAGATGTGGCTGTGACTTTAAAGTGTGTCTTAGCCTTAAGTATTGACTAGGTGATTTTGGGCTGTAGTGTGGTGCCTGTGATTAATAGCACAGTGGTTAATAGTGTTGGTGGTTAATAGCACAATAGAACTCACATTCATGGTAATCTTCAATAGAGCATGTAGCAATATGAAATATATCCTGCAATTAGCTTTAAGAACAAGCTAAATCTACTTGGGTAGTGGATCTTAAAGAACTCATAATCTTTGCCCCTTGCTTTTTACTTTCATTCCAGGGCTGGGAAATCTATCACTTCATTGTTGATACATAAAGCATCTGACATGTCTCCTGTATGTGTTGACTGCTCTAGTAATGAGATTTTCTGTAGGTTTGCCCCTTTATACCTGATAGAAAATGGATGCACTTATTTAGCTTTTTGGGAAGGTACTCCAGAGCAGATGAGGAGGTGACTGCTGTCAAAATCAGCTTTCTTTGTCTAGCATACCCTGTCTGGTGCAAGGCGGTAACAGACACAGGCATAAGTGATAACTCCTGTCGATGAGATCATCAGCACAACGGTTTTAAAGCATTTTAACATGCCTGAATAACAGTTCACACCGTGGTGGTATGTGTCCTCTGACCCATGGCCAGAGCCCAGAACAGCAAGTACAGGCTCAGCACCTCTGAAAGTCAGGCTCTTTCCTCCTCAGCCCTGTGCAGGATTTAGGAGCCCAAACCAGCTATAAAATCTCATATTGGGAAGTCTGGGGCTCTGTTTCTAAACTCATCCTAAAAATGTGAGCTTTCTATATGCTAGGAGTGGCATTTTCATCTTTCACAAAAAGTGCTCTTGCCCCCGCTTCTCCTGCTTTTGTTACTGAAAGAAAGCTAAGCATGAGGCAGAGGAGCATGCATTCACATGTTGGAGGTTGGAAAGGTGTTTGAAAGTATCCTGACTGCTGCTTGTATCAGCACAGTAGGAAGCTGCATTTTCAGTGAAAAACTAGCAGAATGTCTGAGGGTCACCCCTCTTTGAACTGCGCCAGGACCTTCCACAGTTTCCATTGTGGTCTTTGTGCCAGTGGCATGGGCATATATCCAGACTTCATCTACTACAAGGTGAGACCTGGGATGAGAAGGTATTTGAGTGCATCTGTGTGTGACCCAAATTCTGAATTTCCAGCAAGGCTTTTTCCCAAGCTGATCTGTCAGTGGGAATTATATTGGTCCAGCAGTGATACCTTTAAAAAATGTTCTCTGAAGTACAGGTGTGAGCTGTAGCAGCCTACAAGTGTCTGAAGTATTTTGTGTGAGACATTAGTCACACTGAGGAATGGCCTTGTCCAGCTGTAGCTCAGGCTTGCATGGTAATTCAATAGAAGAGACCAGAGAATATGGAAACTCTGGCTGCCTTAGTTCATCATGAGTAGCACTTTGAGGAACATGCATGACAGATCTGTAGGTCTTGCCTGAGGCTCCTATGCAGTTTTCCCCAGCTAGGTCATCTTTATTGAAGTGCTTACTGGAAGTGTCCCAGGACTTGTGGAAAACCTAATTCAGTGTACTTGGAGGGTCAGTCATTTGTTCTTTCCATAGTATTTGCTTCTCTGGAGCAAACTGCTTCCCTGCCCTATTGTGGTGGTGTCCCAAGCTGTTTTCTGGGAAGCAAATTTTTTGGTCATACCTTCAGCACTGTAGTTTCCAAATTCAGTTAATCTCAGTGGAAGCAGTCTTTGAGCATGGAAGCCAACCAGACACCCACGGCAGCAGAGGGAAGAGCTATTTTAAAATTCTAAAAATTAAAAAGTGTTTTTTTCACTTGCATTCCTGGGTCTTGGCCTGAACAAGGAATAGAGGTGCCAAAATACTGCGAGAGTGTCTGTTGTTGCAGTATGTCTGGCTGAACCAGAAGCAGGAAATTCTTGTGAGAGCCTGTCTCATCAGATTGCCAGCCAGCTCTGAGCCTTGTTGGTTGTGTGAGTCGGTGAGGTGGGAATGTGGTTGAGAGAAATATTTGAAGGTAGGTGATATGGTTCATCGGAAGTGATAGCACAGTATGTGTGTGAAGCTTGGTGGTGGTTTTCAACATAAAAACAAGAAGTAAATACATGAAGCAAGCTTGCATGTGGAGGAAGCAAACTTCCAGTGGAGGAAGAAATAAGGAAAACTGCCTGTATGGGTTGAGTGTGTCTCTGCCAGAACTGGTCTGCCTCTGTGCTATGCCTCTGGGTCTCCCTCTGGCCTCTTGAGGGGGGCCAAATCCAGCCCTCTGGTTCATAACTTCCTTCTTAAAACTTGCAGGTCAGAAATTTTTTCTTACCCTAGGCTAGACTTTGCTCTAAAATTTTCCATGTTGTTGTGTGCAGAGCTGCCTTGGCAGGAGCAGGGATGCAGGCACTGCAGTTAAGAATCCCGGAGTTTAAACCCCCTGACCAGTAGAATTATTCCACCTTGGCTCCATCTCAAGACTATTTAAAAGACTGTAGCCAGTCTGTGCTGCCGATTTCAGCATTACTGCTCCTGGTGGAGCTGTAACAGTGGGAGACTTTAAAGAAAAAGGACATAATGGAAACTGATTAGAAAAGTGAAGAAAGTCTTGGGATACAATAAAGCATTGCTTAAAGAAAGGCAAGAGAGTGGGTAAGGTGGGCCCTAAAAAGGCATGTATTCGATCACAGCAGGACAGGAAATAGCTGTAGGAGAATTTTTTCTTTGGTCCATTCATAACCTGGTTTGTAGCTCATTAACTTTCTGTTAATGCTTTTTTCTTCTGAAATCCAGGGTAGCTTATTTCATTGAAGTCAATGTGAAGAGTCATTCAGGACCGAGCACATGAATCTTTTCGTGCAAATTAAACAAGAGAAGCTCCCAGTGTTGCTTTCATGCTAAAGGGATGAGAAGCACATTGAGGATGTGCTGATGATGCATTCTTTATTTACTCCATTTCCGTGGAACTACAATAAGCTTCCCAGAGGTGCCTTTTCCAGGGTGCTTGCACCATTTTTCTGTAATTTACTGGATGATCAAATGACAACCCCTGTGAAACCAGTTGCACACTTGCCTGTGGTTGCATTTAAGCCTGTTAGATTGTTAGAACCTCCTGGCTTATGAAGGAATTGCCACAAAAGCGGTGTGGCTTAAAGCATGCCTGATAGAAAAGTGTCCAGGATCTTAAACACTGTAAGCCATTTCCTGCTTACCTAACAAATGCTGGGTTTATGAACTGTTGTTCTGCAGTGCTAAAATTGGATTCCAGGTAGCTGAAACTGTGCTTCATTATATCCTTTAAGAAAGACAGCTGGGGTTTTGTCTTGCTGATGAAGCCTAATTTGAATGACTTTCCTCATCAAGCCCATTTAATTAAAGATTCATTACATTCTGTATAGTGTAACAGTGAAACACTGAATTGTCCTCTGGGCAGCCAGCTGCCAAAAGGGAGGGATTAGCTGTAGCTAAGATAGGGCAAGAAGTTGTGGGATTAAAATGCAGCAAGATGCAGGTTTGAAACTGGGACAGAATGGGAGGGATAGTGAAGTGTCACTGTGTGTGTCTTGGGCCATGGAAAGGTTAGGTGTGTGTATATATGGGATGTATTTCCCTTGATTGGGCATAAAGGGTAGACTTCTCGCTGTCTGCTGCTTTCTGAGAAGGTTTATTGTAGACAGAAGAAAGAGGATGGACTCTAGTAGCCTTCTGCAAAGCCTGTATGGTTTGCAACCCAGAAGCTGGAAAATGGAAATCCATAAAATGATGCTCTGAGTATGCGACATGAGCACTGGTTGTACAACAACTCCTTGGCTTAGTTTTTGTCCTGTATCACAACTGTGTTTGTGAATGGGGAAAAGAATGGTTTGTCAACTGGCTGTTCAGCAACAAACACTTCCAAAGACCCTGAAAACATTTTGTGATGGGATCCTTGGCGGTGGTTTGCTCTGCACTGGGGAAATGCTTCATACAATTCTCCTGGATGGTGCAGTAGTGCCACTGCAGCATCCATACATGCTAAGCTGTAGATGCATCTGCTGCCCTAAGGAACAGTTATGTGTTGTTTGGCAGCAGAGGGGCATGGGTTAGGGATTTTATTTATTTTTTTTTTAAAAAAAAAAAAGAAAGTTTGTATGGGATTTATTTATATTTGAAAAGAGTAACAACTAACTTGGAGAAGAGCATTTTGCTATAAACCTCATGAGCCTGGAAAACATTCAAGGCTGCAATTAAAAAGCTTGTTTGTATTCTTTCTGAAGTGCCTGTTCATTGTGTTTGCTCTGATCAAGAGGAAAAACCTTATCTTAAACAAACCATCACAAAGCCTTCCATTGCTGGTCAGAGCTGCCATTCTGTAAGGAGCTCGCTGAAAACCAGCACTTACTTCTTCTGATCCCAATTCTTTCTGTCTGTTGAGATTTTTTTTGTTTAATTGAATAGCCTTCCATATTCAGAGCAACAAAACTGTGGGCATAGGTTCTTCTCTAATATGAGCATTATGGTTTTCGCTTGGTTCCTTGGTACCTTTGAAGGTGCTTTGGTTCTCTGCCCACACGAGCCACCAGTTGGTGGCCAGGTTTCCCCCTTCCAGCTCTCCTTAAGCAGAGCTGAGCACATGTAGCTTTCTTTGACTGAGTCACCAGGGCAGGGATGCACCATTTTCTATCTATCCTCCCAAAGCAATGAAACTCCTGAGCTGCAGAGCTAGGAAGGAATCATTAATTTCTGTAAGAGCACTTGAAAGCTGTTGTTTTATGTGCCGAGTGTTTGTTGATGTGACACTGGAGTTCAGCTGCAATTGGGAATGGAGAGACAACAGTTATATTTTGGTTCTGTAATCTGAGCCTTCCATAGCCAGTTCCTCTGGCTGAGCTGAGGGCGTTCAGAGTTTCTTCTGAACGTTCAGGGGCCTTAGGATCTCTTGGGTTCTCGTAGGTGACATGTGCAGGTAGCTCTGTCTTACTTTTAATGCTGCAACAGTCAGTATTTGGTGTAGCACAAACCACCAGTAATTTGGATTAGAGGGCCCAGCATGAGCTTGTTGAAAGACCAGAACCATTAGTTTTTTCAAGGAAAGATCATGTAGCATTTTATAACCAACACTGAAACTCCTGTGTTGGAAAGCTTAATCTGTCATACATTTTTTTCTGAGATTTTCTCAATTTTATCTTTAACCAGATGAATGGAAACTACCAGTGTTCTGGGCACAAGTACTGCTCCAGGTGCCACTCCATGGAAGAGTGGGCAGTTGGAAAATTAGGTATCTGAAACTTTTCAGAGCATGATCTGAACATAGCTTCAGCTAGAGCTAAAGGAGACACAAAAATAGTGGTTTTCTGTTGAAAGCTCTGCCATAGTACAGTGACAATGACATGTGGAGCATCTCTGCTAGCATGGAGTTACATCAGTTGTACTCTGTCTTGGGCAGTTTCTTACAGACTGTTGTATGCAATGGGAACTTGCTGTCCCAGGTAATATTGAATATTATGTGACATCTCTTAGCTTGTGAAAGTTCACTTATCATTCCTATCCCCATCTGGAAGGATCTCCTACGTATACATAAATGTGTAGATGTACATATGTATACATAGGGTATGTAATTATGCATATGTGTGGCTCGTTTCATTTCATGACACTGTGTGGGTTCTTTCCCACAAGGCACTGCTTGTACATGCTAATGTCTGCTGAGAATTAAGCCTGTCTTGGAGAAATATTTTTGCTCTTGCTCTTAGGCAGGTCTTAAAGCTGGGACTCAGAGGTAGGAAGAGAAGTGTGTTAAATGATGACTGTAGCTTATTCTCAGAAGTAGCATGGTGTTCTTTCTGCCCACCTTTCTCTTTCATCCTTCTTCTTGACTCTATTCCAAGACATCTTGTGGAAAAAGGAAAAGTCGTTTCCGTTAGAACTGGCTGTTTTTCTTCTTTCCGTAGATGTTTTTTTACCCCTCTACTCTCAAGTTAAATGGGAAAACAAAGTATGCAGTATTTCTGCTGCAGAGTTAAATATTGATGAAGATTAAGATGCATTAAAAGACTGAGGAAATTCATGGCTCAGGAATAAAAATAAGCAAAACTCAGAAAATTGAAAAAATGTTCAAGTGTATGAATAGCTCTTTATCTTTCCACCTTCCAGCATTACTTCCAATAAAATGTTTAAGCATCTTGATGCAAACATTCCAGTTTCACTGAGCTGGGGACAAGAAGGTGCTGTACAGTAACAGTTATGGGGGGAAAATATTCTGTGCTGTGTTGGTCTTGGACTTCCTCAGAGTATTTTTGTTCCAGATGTTAAACTGCTATTTTTTTCAGAAGCCTTGTTAAGTTGCCAGAACATCGGATTTTTTTTGAAGGATTTTCCGAACCCCAGCTGATTATCACAACACACAAGAATCCAAACTTGGTCTTGGCTTTGCTGTGCTGCAGCAGCTGCAGAAAATCTGTCTGAAGGCACAGGTTTACAGCGCCATCATCGAATGCCCTTATAGGGTAAAACAGGGAGTGAGGGAATTCTGCTCTGCTGCCTCATACAACGCAGGATTTACGTCAGCCATTGAGTAACATCAAGTTCCCTAAAGCACAAATACCCTCACATACACACTGTGGCCAAGGTGGTAGCAGAGCTCCCAAAAGAGCTACAGCAGAGGAACTCAGGGATGGAAGAAATTATATCCCATCTGCCTCCATCCAGGCAAAGGATGATAGTCTGCTCGTAGCAGAGGCAAAATCAGTCCATGGTGTGTTTTGTTCCTAGATATAACAGCACTTTTTCTAGCTGATGGGGTGTGATGGTGCTGGTAGTATATGGCATAGATTGCACGTTGCTGCTTGACTGGAGTCAAAATGGTCCCTGTGACTCCCTGACCAAGGTGCCTGTTCCCCAGCTCCCCCGGCCCTGTTGCTCATATTCCTTTCAGCCCTTTGATCTAATCCTTATGGAAATAGATGGATAAAAATCTCCTAAGCTCTGTTTTATCTCATAAGTGTTGTCAATAGAAAACTTCTGTTTACAAAAGTAATAAATGGATAAGCACATTCTACTTTGTACCTGCTTCTCCCCATAGCTGCTTAATTTTTGTATTTGTGCATCTACAGAAATTCTCAAATACATTATTTTTGCACTTGATATGTCTTCCAAAACTTACAATACCTCCCCTGCTGCCTTCATTTTGCTGTATATCATGTCAGCCCATATGAGCAGAAACCTGTGAATATCCTAGTATTAAAGACAGCATGGAGCTCAATGTGTTCAAATTCTTTTCCCTAACCACAATCCTCTTTAGAGGTGTATTCTGCCAATCAACTTGGGTGACATACTCTTCTGCGCCAAAGAAAGCTACTTACTTAGCCAAGCATATCTGCTGTGCCTGGAAGAGGGCTGCTTGAGGCTGCCGGAACAAGGCTGCTGCCTTCTCTGGGACAGAACCCCAGTCTGCTGGTGGCTGGGGCAACACTGGGCTGCCAGGGCACATGGCTGGAGTGGTGAACAGATTTAGCACCCAGCAGTGTTTCATTGTCTTGGTTCTGTGCCTGGTCTGTGAGGACCGTGGCATTCTTTCCAGGGAGCGATGTGGGGTCGCAGCACTCGTGTGGTGCCCTGGGATGGAGGTACGGGTGGGTCTCCCACTGAATAGCACCAGGTTCTCCCCTGCCTCAAGAGAGAACCATAGAACAAGGCCTACTGAAAAAAACAGCAGAGAAAAATGGCTAAGAAGTCTGTATTTTGAAATGGGGTTTGTCTGGTGGGTGCCAAGAGTGGCAGCTTGAGGCAGTTAAAGTAGGAAGATAACAGTGTCAGCTCTCTTCTGCTGTCAGTACTGATTTCTCGAAGGAAGGGATGATGAAAAATACAGTCCAAAATACGAGATATGAGCAGATGCAATGGCTAAATCACAATAAAATAGAGTTACAAGGTTTTCAGATCACCAGAGCTGAAGTTTGTGCCAGACATCCAAAGGACCCTTTGCTGTAATGGCATTAAGATTAAGACTGGGATGCTAGGGGAGGGCTGTTCCCATCTCCTGGGACCAGACACTGTTACTCACAAGGGGTTTCACTGTGATGCCTGGTGTGCCACAGGAAAAGCTCTTCTCATGATTCAGTCTTGTAGCTGAAAGAGAAAGAAAGTCAGTGACTTACCCTGTGTCACTCTGTGCCCTCTGTGTGGGCCTAATCCCAGCAGAGCTTTTCCGGTTTTGTTTATTTTTTCAATAGTATTTCGTAAAGGGTTTGCTTGAGTTTGGTTTTATGTAGCAAGATAGCCACATGGAGGCCATACAGGAAACGCTTCCAGAGGAAAATCTGAACCTTGGAGTGCAAACTGGTCAAAGAAGGCAGAAATTTGGCTGTAGAAGTACAATCTTGTCTCTACTGTGGCAGCCTGATCCTCAGCTGAGCTTTGGAGGGTGATAAAGAGAGGATAGCAATGAGTCAGGATAGATAGTTGCACTTGGTCGAGGTTCTTCCTGCTATTCCCCTCTGACTCATGGATTGCACAGAGCTCTCTAAATATTTTACATGCCAGTGGCCCCTGCAGCAGTAGGCGTGAGATTAAGCCCATTTTTTTAATCAACATGACTCTGGACAGACTACCCACACTAGCATCCTCCAGACTCTTCCTATTTCAGAGCAATGGAAACAGAAGTCATCCCTTATTTACACAAACTGATGGATTTGAACAGTTCTTTTTCAAAGGTACAATTATCCTAATTAAGTGAAAATAGCCACCAAAAAGTCTCAATTATCTTAAAATCGAGATGTTGCTGTTCAATTGTATTTCCAGACTCAGGCAAGCTGCTGGAATGCACGCAGTTCAACTTTCCTCTATGATATAATAGTTTAAAAGAGATCAGGGTACATTTTACCATAGTGTCTAGCAATGTGAGTTTATTCAGACTTTTGGCAGGCAGTTCTGTGCACTCTTGCTAAAACTGTGAATCATCCATTGTTGGCTGATTGCACTCTAGTTGCTAAGAGATCTGTCAAGTGCATACTGAGGCTTAATTCTACATTTGCTCTAAGAAGGGCTAAATGTATTAAATTGGAACATGTCACATCCTTCCTAAACAAGTAATTAAGGTACTGCTACGAGCCTGTCTGATGGAGAGAAGGAGCTAGGAGCAGCTGGAAGATTTAACTTGTGTTGAGGTGAGGTTGGTCTCTTCTGTCTGGGAACACTAGACTTATTGCATGTTGGATTTTCACAACCTGATGCATAGTGGAAATAGAAAGGGGAGGGAGACATTAAAAAAAATAGAATTTGCAAAAGAACTTGTTTTTCAGTGTCCTTATATAAACCTCTTAAAATGATCTAATGCTTTTTCACAAAGTGTAATTTTTAGTAATGGAAAGACAATACGTCAGTGCTTCCCAAGCTGCCTTGCCCCCCGCCCCCTCCCAAGTGAACTCTACCACTCACACTGCTCCTCCCCAGTTATCCCATCGCTTGGATGTGTTGCAATACGTATTGCAGATGCCTTGTGCTTTCATTCAGGAGCGTACTTTAATATTCCTGTTTGCTAAGTACACCAGCAGAAGTAGAGAGTAAGTGGTACTACAAGATACCTTTAACCACCTTGTCTATCCTAAATAGCCACAAGCTTTTCCAGGAGACCTTCTACTACCCGCAAGGAGAAAAGGGATCCATTTGTAGGCAGTAAATAGAGCACATCATCCGTTTCTGTGAACATACTCCTGCCTATGTGAGGATGTGTGGCAGCAGTTAAAAAAAACAAAAGTAAATGAAAAAAGTAGCCATGCTCAGAAAGTGCCTTAATTTCTCACCAGGCTCTGTATATTCTACCCCTTCACTGAACAAGAAGAAGTCATGAAGCTGTGGTGTCTGCCAGTCTTTCCTGGTACCCAGACTAGCAATGAGCTCCCAGGTTCAGCATTGCACACATCACCTCCCAAATCTCCTAGTTGGGGTTGGGATGCTTGCTGTCCCATGGGTGGCCCTCTGCTTGGGCCTAAAGAAGGGTAAGAGTTAAAAACAATCCTTGCTTACATGATAAATTATCTTCCTTTTAAAAATAAAAACATTATTCCTGCATCAACCATGGCTAATGGTTTGCTTATACAGTGCTTTAGGTGCTGTATTTTGTCAAAGCTTGTTACTGAATTTTTCTTCCTTGTGTAGGTCTTCATAGACATGACTGAAGGCCTTTATAATCCTCTCTTTGATCATCTTTGAAACAGATTGAGCTCTGTGAATGCTGTTTGATAGGGATTTTGGAAATGATGCATTCTTTCTGGTGGCTCTTCTCCAAGCTGCTTGTGACTGTTGGATGTTCTCCATGGGATATGGTACTGGAGAGCAGCTGTGGCAGTGGCCCACATTGGGATGGTGAATCTGTCCTTTGGTGTTGCCCTGCTTGTCTGTCCAAAGAGGTCTCTGGTTGTGGGGTAGTGGTTGAAGCCCACATGCAGACAATGATCCTCTGTGGTGGCTTGGCTCACAAAACTAAACAGATGGCCCATCCCCTGGCTGTGGCCTGAGGCCCTCATGCCAGCCAGGCAGTCTTCACAGTGGCCATATGGTGGGGTGGGCTGGTCACTTGTACCCCCTGTGCTGTCCCTGCCTGTGACCTGGTTTGCTCAGAGTTTAACGCTTCCTTGGTGGCTGGCCAGTGATGATGGTGTGCCCTCAGGCTATTTCTTGAAACTTGAGTGACCTTGCACTGAGAGGCTTCTGTTTGAAACACACCTACTTTCATTTTCGTCAGGTCTTGAGATGTGTGAAAACATTCTGCTTGCATAGCAGCAGTGGTGTCACTTGTGTCCAGCTCAGCCTGGTACATCAGTGCTATCACTGCTAGTTATGGTCAACATTTCATCCAAAGCTGTTTTAACCTAGATGAGATTGACTTGTTACAAACACATCATGATCGGTAGTAATTATTTTTTCCTTCTGTTCCTTATTACTCCCCTGTCAGTCATTTTGCAGATTTTTCTAGCATCCCCATTAGGCTGTAAGGATGATGAACTCTTCCATGAGTAGCAATCATCCTGAGTTGCTGTTTTAATGGTTGTTGTTAATAACTGCTGTGTAATGTCTTCCTGTGTTATGGATGGGATGAAAATTACCCTTTGTAATACTCTCTGAATATTCAACTGGCTTTTTACCCATGCAGAGCAGCAATATTTTCCTTTCTGGTGTGAATTTTGAAATTTTCACCTTGTCCAGGTAGTAATAAATTAACACTACTGTTGCTCTTCCTGTTGTTCTTAAGGTAGGGAAATAAAGGAGGGAAAAAAAGGGTTCTCATACATGTTGATTCTGATATCCAGAGGTAAAAGCCAGGTCCTTTCACTTGTATAAATTCTCCTGATTTCTGATACATTGCACTAAAACTTGCCATAATTGTTTTGGGGTTTATATCTGATTTAATTTCATCTCTATACCAATTAACTTAGACTTTACCTCTGATCCTTCATCTAATAGAGCATAATTTTTTCACATGTGAGAGTGCATTTTCTGGACATTTAATGATATTTTCTTAAAACTGCTCCTAGGCATCACCTATTTTTAGCATGTAGATTAGCTGCTTAGTGATTTAGCTCAACTATTTCAACTTTGTGAAAATTAGTCTTTTGAAAATTATTAAGTCTGTGTGTTATGTAACTGCTTTTACTTACTAGGAACATCCATTTTGGCTATTAAATCTGTTACTTGTTAGGTGTGTTTTTCACCTCATCACTTGGTCTGCAACTAAAAGGGCACAGAGTATCTGTATTCTGAACAAATTAACATGCCTTTGTAACCTCTAAAGTATCCTCCAACTGTGGGTTAGGTTTTTCAGGGGAATCATCTTACTGTCATTATAACAAGTGGTTTCTGATGGAGCAGCTGAATGTCTTCCATGGGAGCCAAGGGAGTATTGAGAAGTCTTGGTGTGTTCCAGTATGTTGGAGGCTTGCTTCCACCCTTTGCCCTTTTTTTTCAGGCTGTTACCTGCTGAAGTGGAAGCTGACTGTGGAGCATGCCAAACAAAATACCACGTTCTCTTTGCTCTGACTTTGCAGACTGTATTTTTTTCTTCAGCTTCTCTTCACTGTTGCATATCTACAGTTATAACTTTCTTTCGCCAGCCAAAATTTCTGTATTTACCTTGAGCTCTTATGACTTGCAGGACATGAAAAGCATTCAGCAGTAGGTAGTGCTGACATTTACAAAGATGACTGTATAGCAGTCATTATTTTCCAAGGTTTTCACCTCATTGCTTGAGCCCCAGGTCTGTAAGAGTGCACAGTGTGAAGTCACACTGGTCAGCAGAAGACCCTTTTTACAGAAGGTGCTAAAAAGACTTGCAGTACAGCATATGCTTGTCTCAGGTTGCTGAAGTGTAACTCAGTGTGAGGAGTGAATGAGGACCTCCTGAGCTGTCTTCCTTACTTGGGGCTGCATAAATAGGAAGTTTTAAAGCTACTTTAAAAAATATTTGTTCTTCTCCAGGATGCTTGCAGGAGATGCACTGAGTGATCAATGACACAGTCAAATGCAATTGTCCATAGACCAGGTGCTCATGTTAATGTCCCCCATGCTTGCAACATGGTGCGGGCATTGTTTTGCTCCTCCTAGGCTGGGTGACAGGGCAGGTACACAACTGAGTCCCTTTGGTGGAGGGCTGGGGCTTACCTGGCTGGGGCTGTGGTCCACAGGGAGGCTTAGCCACCTTATACAGCAGTGATGGCTTCCCCATGTGGGGCAAGGAGTCCCCAGCAGCCAAAACCAGAAACAGCTGCCAGGTGCTTCTCGTGGCAGGAGTGCATTCAGTGGTTTTCATTTAACTTTTTCATGAGCGACTCCAGCCCCAAGCTCACCTTCTGTTTGCAGCAGGTAGCTGCAGGCTTTGGCATCGTCCTTGCCTGAGAATGCTACAGTTACAAGCTGTCAGGTTTCTTCCACACCTCTGGTGGTGTTGATAGCATCTGCTTAGGTAATAGTTTCCATTTGGTTACAAATATATAAATTTCAGTGTTTCTCTTTATTTCTGTGTGGTGGCGAAATTGCGTAGGACTGCGTGGAGAAAGGAAAAGCCATTAGAGAGACTATAAAGCAATACTGGAATCTAATGTATCGTCAACTCTTGGCTGGTATTCCAGCAGATGTGCTCCCTATTCCCACGTGAGTCTGGAAATGGGCTGATATTGCGCTCTATCCGTCAGTCATGGCCCTGCTGCTTGCTCTCTGCCATGTGGGTTTGTGCTGAGCTCCTGGATGGCAGGTGTTGCTCCAGACGTGGGACCCGTGAAGAGGATCACGGCATCACCATGTTCCCCAGAGCAGAGCTGGCAGCAGGCAGGAGGGCTGAGCTCAGGTGCTCCAGTGTGTAATCCCTTGGGATCATTGCTGCTGCCCAGCAAAGGGTGCTAACTTGGGTGCAGCAATGCATGGGCATGTTCTACCTTAGAGAGGAGGCATAATTAGTAAATGTAGGTCATCAAAAACAATTAGCCCAGTGCAGTGTAGCTGGGAAGAGTTCTTACTGTATTTCTTTCCTCCTCAAAAAGAATAAAGAGTGTTCCAAGTGAAACCATCATTTCTAAGATGCACTTAAAAGCCTGCAGAGAGATAATTCCCTCCCAGAATAACTGTTTGCAAAATGAAGTAGGCAGATACTGAAGAAGCTGTGTCCACAGTGCCCCAGGAGTGGGATTGCTGAGCAAGTGAAGGAGACTGGCAAAAACACACGTTTTTAAAGGAGCATGATTGAGTTAGGAGTCTCACATCTGAAGTGTCTTTCTGCTACAAGAGCTTTAATTACGTAGAATTTTTGAGCAGTTGCTTTTCACTCACATGTTATTTTTACATTTCTTCAGTTTGTTTTTTTTCTCCATCTCTCTGCATTACAAGTTTCCCTTTGTTTAAATCCACTTGTATTTTATGTGTGAATGCTGGAAGATGTTTCTACAGCAGCAAAGTGCAGACTAAGTTGCAAACAGAAATGGAAATGTAATTTTTAAAATGTAACACTGTTTCCACCCCCAATTTTTCTGTATTAGGTAGCTGCCTGCAATATGTAGTTCTATTGAAAGAATGTGGCCTCAGGATCTATAAAAGTGTGCAGCAGCTTGTTTGGCAGGGAAGGGAGCAAAACGGTGAACCACATTGCACCTGTTAGTGCTCTGAAAGTGCTTTCCTTAGAGGCATGCAGACATTTGCATTCTGCATTTATTGTGCAAAATGTGAAGGGATGTTTTGAGTGGGGGGAATTCATCCTCTTCTGCCTGCCTAGAGCTCAGGTCCTGTGTTCAGGACCTCCTAATTCCCACCTGTAACTAAATGCTCTCCTGACAAATCTGTGTGGAATTGCAAGCATCATTAATGCAGGTAATCAAAGCAACAGTGTCCTCTGAGAGTTAAAATGACACTGACTTGAACTTAGAATAAGCACCTAAGCAATTTCTATTTGAAAAAGCTAGAAGGTGTAGTATTCTAATGTGGGTTTTGGGTTGAAACTTGACCAGTACATATCCATCATAAAGTAGTAAAAGAATATGTGCTGCATCTTAAAAAATGTTGAAAATTCTCTACCCATGTGCCTATATTGCAGAAAATGGTTTGGGCAAATTGTTTAAATGTCAGTGCATTGAAACTCATACAGACTTAAAGGTATTTAAATGCATGGAGGTCTTGAATGAATTCCTTTGCCTTGTACTTTATTAATATTTGTTGCATAGCTCAGGGCTGTGTAGGTCAGAGTTTGTATGTGTGCCCCTTTTTGGCTGGGTGAAACATCACTGTGTGAAGAACAGGTGTCTGTGTCCCTTTTCCAAGGATTTAGATGTTTGTCATGAATAAGAAATTCACAGTTTTTCAGGAATGCTGCTGGTGTATCACTTATACCCAAAGTGATTTTCAGGGCAGACACGTGCCTTTCACAGCACTTTTAGTGGAAAGGTTTTGGAGCAGCTTTGGGAAGGCTCCCGTGCTCCCTCCTCAGGGCTGAGGCCATGGTTCAGCATCTCGTAGGTCGTTGTCCTCTCTTGGGCAGGAGACTGAATGTTGTCACGTAGGAGGTTTAATCACCATGAACTCCCTGTTCTGTAACTCTCTGGTCTTGTAATTTTTCTGAGCAACAGTGTTGCAGTTCCCCTGAGACATTAGTGGGGAAGGAGGGGAGGCAGAGTTTTAGCAGTCTGGCTAAAAGCAGAAACTCAGTTTTGTTAGTGCTGTATTAATGCAATTAACATGCCCATTGCAGTGAATGTAGTCTATGTACAGTTGTTGATGTTTTTAAATGAATTACTGTCTGTAGTTTTAAGGCTTAAAAATGCAAAAGGTGAGGAGAAAGCATGTCCTGCAGTCCCTCTGTCTGGAGAGGCACAGGAGGGTAAGGGGTGTCCTGGCAAAGCAGCCCAAGAGGTGGCATTGTCCCTCTCTGCATTTGCAGGGTGCATAGGAAGCTTCTGGGGGACAGTGGCTTTTCTAAACCCAGAGCTGTAGGCTGGGCTGAACACGTGGTGAGCCTGCAAGGAAATGCAGGTCAATGCTCTGGTAAAAGTTTCTATCTCTTAAAAGAGACTGCACCAACTGCTGTGCCTTGCATGTGCTCTTCATGGTTTACTCCTTGCTGTTTTATCCTTGTTCCCTTCTTATGACTGTAAGCCTCAAATGGGAAGTTGATGCTGAAGCAGGACTTGGAAAACCGGCTCTTTTTTTCCATTGTCACTGTGAGTTCAAGGAACAATAAGCATATTACTTACTGCATAGTTTTCTTTAAGAATTTATTTTAAAATTGTCAGTATAGTATTAGACTGGTTATTTTCAGGTTGAAATGTCCCACCTAGCCCTGTGATGGCAAATGTGATCATTAGATAATTCTGCTTATTTATGTTGAGATGTATTATTGAGCGTTTAAAACCACTGGTGTGTTTTCAAAGATTTAACTCCATTTCATGACTGCTAGCAAACTTCTGTAATCCTGCTGGGATGACACTTTTTTACCTGCCAGTGGAAACCTAACAGGAACTAGCTGGGAGATGGAAAATAGTCAGAATTTAAATTTTCTGCCATTATTGTTGTTATATATGTCTAGACACTTCAGGGCACTATTGCAGAATGTGTTAGTATAGCTGAAATATGGCAGACAGGTCAACTTCTCTGAAAGCATGAATGAAACCTATTATTAGAGGGGGAAAACTGCTGGGTTAGTATAACCTCTGCCCGTGGGGCCCTTGTTATAAAATAACATGGGAGCAACCGGATGCTCCTCCGTGAAAAGCTGCTTATTGAGTGAATTCAACATGAAGAAAAATATTCTTTGTTGCCTCTGACTATGGCCTTTGCTCCTTGGGTTGAATTGGCTCCAGAGGGAGCTAGGACTGGACTGGCAGGTCCCCTCTGGGGCAATTGCTTCTCCTCCCTGCCCATCCTTGGTATGTGGCAGTGGAGATGTGGTGGCAACCACTGAGTCTTGTCTGGAGCTTCCCACCAGAGAGACAAAATGTGATCAAATGTTCATGATGTTGATTCATAGCCTTATGTGCAGCTGAAATCTGCAGGTTGGTTCCCACATACCTCAGAGAAATGATGGAAAGAGTCAGAGCTGGGTGGTGATGATGCTTCCCTTCTGGGGTGGAGCTGGGTGGGAGCTGCTTTTCAGCAGTGTTAGGTTAGTCAATACAATATTAAAACTTTTAAATACCCTCTAAGAAGGACACTGATATGCTTTTCAGTGTTAAAAACTACAAAACTTGGAGCTTTCTTGGTACAAGGACATGTGCACTCAGCAGATCAGCAGACAGTGGCAGATGTGCCAGCAGCTTGACAACTAACTGTAAGGAATCTAACAAAATCCATTTTAATGCAAAACAAATACTCTTCAAGTTTTTTCCGTAAGTTTTTTATATTTGATTGATTAAACTAAGATTTAGTGAAGGAAGGATGAAACGAGTTGCTGAAACTGCAAACTCAAATGAAAATTCATACCAGACCAAGCTTGGCTGAGCACTAGGGGAGCTTGGAGGTGCTCATACCATTTACCACTGTGTTCAAATTGTGGTCACTTTGTTCAAGAAGCTGCAAAGCCCCACATTTCCCTGTTGAGGTTATTTAATTATTTTTCATTTTTTCTTTGAAAAGACTTCCCTACCTTAAAATAAGCAGAATATCCTTGCCAAAGATCTTTCAGCCTCTTTAGAATAGGGCATTTAGATTACTGGGGACAAAGTGAGTGTCTTGAATGCTCTGTGTCAAGGCACGAACAAATGGCACAGAAACAGTAGTACAGTACAGAGTGAAACCTGACAACTTGGTGTTAAAGGAAAGGAATGCTACTGTATGGTTTGATTGTGATCAACTTATCTTCAAGTGGGTTTATTAGCAATTTAATGGAATATTGGTTATTCAAGAGCCATAATAGCCCTGGTTGAAATGTCCCTTCTGCAGGGTTTTCCCATACCCTGTGGAATGAGCAGAATGTGACAGCTGAGCTTTCAACAGGCTTCATGAATTTTAAATACTTTTCAGCTGTAAAATGGGGCACATGGCGTTTGGTCAACGATGGACAAGGAGCTGGCAGCCTCTAAGGGTATTATGGGATATTGAGTGTCTGGGAGATAATGAATGCTTGGCTTATCCAGGTGCATTCTTGGCCTGCTGTGCATGTCCAGACAGAATGGAATATATTTCTCTGTCCAACATTTAACAATTGATCATTTTGTAATTGTAAGCAGAAAGTATTTAGAACATTATTTTCTCAGCATGCCTGTGTACGACTTAAATTTCATGTAATCATCTTTATCCAGCAAAATCTTCTGCTTTTCTGTAACAATGCATTCATGCTGCTTAAACTTTTCCACCGATTTCATGCTTAGTGGATCTTAGAGAGTCTGTTCTAGTGACTTTAAATCTCCATCTTTTTAAGCATTCTCTTTTTTTCTCCCCCATGTTTTTTTTAAACCTGACTGAAATGATTTCCACTTGCTGTGGGTTGAAATTTCAGCCCAGCTTTTTGTAGCGAGTGAGATGGTTGCTGGCTCCTGCATTATGGGAAATAGTGTCCTTGCATTTTAAAGGTTAAATGGTGAAAGAGAGGAAGGAGAAACCCAGGCATGTTTTACTCCTGGTGAGCCGTGTAAAGTTGTTGTTATGTGCTTCGGTTCTGCTTAGATATTAAAACACAGTATGTTCAAAAGACAGCCAGATTAACTGTGGTTTTAACAGTGTGTACCTGGAAGAGGAGGTTGCTGCCTGAATTCCTGAGACCAGTCAGATTGGAGCTCCCCTCTTGCTTGATCAAGAAGCTTTCCTAGGACAAGAAACCCTAGAGGCCACCTCTTAGTCTGGTTTTCCTACATGTGCCAGTCCCTCTCTGTGCTGCCCTGGTCCAGCTTTTCCCATGTTTCCCCTTCCCTGTTAATTCCTGGTGTGGTACTGTGTTCACCCCAGTCTCAGGTCACTCTCTTGGGCAATGGCCAATCTACACCAGGTACGTCGGCACATCCCTTGAGACTGTTTCGGTAGTAGGGCAGTAAATGGGTTTGGATCCATAATTAGCAGTGTGTGGGCAGTAATAAATGGGATCATTATCTCTGTGGCCCTTTCTGAACTCCATGGTTCATAAACCCCCAAAACTCTGCCAGAAACTGCACCTGCTTGATGCAGGCTTTGGTTAAGCATAAAACTGTCCCAGAGGTGCAATCTAGAAGCATTAGCACGGAATCAGGAAAAACTAACAAGTTGTCTTCTCCTTGAGAATATGGTTCAGGAGTCCTTTGGTATTCCTTCTTGTCCCTCCTGTGGCCTTGTTTGATGAAAAATGGTTGAGGCTTGAGGACAAGCTGTGCTGTCTGGGTGCTGGTTGGTATTTTGGCACAGCCACTGAGCCACTAGAGGCTGATTGATGCTACTGTGTAATCACCCTGCCACCTGGGTAAGGGCCCGGCCTTGGACCTCCATGTTGGCAGAGTGGCAGGCTATGATAAGCTGAAATGCCAAAAAAACTTTTCCTGGGTATAGTGTGTGCCCAGTTTAGTGAAGTCATGCTCAGATTACTCAGTACTGAGTAGTCCAGATGTGATTTGTGTGGGTGTCTTGGGAGCAGCATGTCCACCCATATCATCCAGGAGCGTGCTGCTGAGCAGCTGGCAATCTACTTTGGGACCAGGCTATTGCTGGTCTTTACCTTTTCTGACCCTTCTCAAAAGGGGCAAAGGGGTGGACACAAAGGCTCTGTGTGGGTGAAAAGGGAAATTGATTGCCAAAGTAAATCTGTCAGTGGGCAGAAGTGGGAATGGCAGGTACAAAATGTCTTTACTAGGGTGTGCTAGTGGCTGTTAGGAGAACAGAGCTAACCTTTTTTGTCTTGCTCTTAACACACCCTTTACTGCATGGCCTTCATTGTATCAGGAGCATCTTGTTCTTCTGCTCTTTTCCTGATGAACTTTCAAGGGCTGGGATCCTTTCTGGTATCAACACTGGGAGCATGAGTTGGAAACTCTACCACAACACACATCCCACAAATTTCTGAGATCAATATGAGCAAGGGTGTGCATCTGACCTACTTAAAGCAAGAAAACAACCAGGAGTGGGTTTTTCTTCTCAAAAACCCTCAAAACTATTACAGCACAGCTTTATTTTCTTTGAAGCCTGTGCAAGTCCAAGAGGGTGGTGTTTATCATCAAAAGAAGACAGACTTCCCTTATGTCCAAATGGAGCAGATTCAGGCAGGCAAAAACCTGGATTGTGACCAACATTGGTATCTGGTTTTGTGAAACTGAAGTCTACCCTTTCCTGGCCCCAGATTTGTCCATCTCTATTTATAGCCTTTACTCAGAACTTTGCTGAAAAATGTATTATATATTGACAGTGGCACTTTGTGAACTCAGAGTTAAAGGCTCCAGAAATAATCACCTTTGAGATTATAGTCTAACTTCTGCAAATTTTAGGTCTGACATTTGCTTTGCACAGCCATGAATGCCTGTTTAAAATACAATGAAGTAAAGTCTGAAATGCAGTATTTGTGATTTAACAAGCTGGAGAAATAGGTGGTGGATGTAAACTTTCAGGAGACAGTGCAGTATTGTGTCTTGGACTGAGAGCCCTTTTTGTGCTGTGGTTGGTCTCTGGAGAGCTGAGCTGTGAGCACATGGAGCTAAGCTCTGCTAGCTTAGAAACCTCATTTCATCCCTGGGTCATGGGATGGTCTTCTGCCCTCTGAATCTCTCTGCATCCTTTCCTTTAAGACAGGGCTGGAGGCACCTTCCCCCTTTCACCAAGAGCTTGGAGACAAAGGCAGATCGGTCATTGCAGTCATTAGAAGATGTCTGATTTGATACCATCCACAACTTCTGCCAAGCCCCAGCTGTGCCCCTGCCCATGAGGCATTTTGGGAGCCTGAGTGGCGCCTCACCCATGGCCTCACCACCCAGGGGAAAAGCTGCCCTGCACTTGGCAGGTGCGAGATGGTGGCTTGCAAAAATCATTTCCCAGTTTCCACTGTCTTTTAAAAAGATAATTTCCTTCTTACTGTCAATAACATAAAATCCCATAATATGGTTAGTGCACAGGAGACCAGTAAATAATTTAGGAAGCAGCCTATGTTTAGAGTGCATCAAGTACTAATATAGAGAAGGAAAAAATCCCCGCACATCAGTTACAGTAATTGGTGGAAGGCACCAGTCCGAAGGGTAATGAGCTCCATTTTTAAAGCACAAGGAAATTAGATTTTTATAAATGTCAAACGCAGTTATTGTCCTCCTTCCTTGAAACAGAGCTGAGCTGGCTGGAGCCCATTGTCTCTCAATCAGCTTTGTTATGGATTAGACACATCCCGTCTCACACCAGGAATGTGCTTATTAGAAAAATATCACTGCACAAAGCATACAAGCTTTAACACTCAGCCCATGTACTAATGGATACATGTACAATGAAACCCAATATCACGTTACAAACCTTAAGCTGACCTGAGATAATAAGATAGAGAAATCTGAAAGGATACAGATGAGTGCTCTCTTTGTGTGCAACAATTCTGACTACCTGGGATTTTAGTTTTCAAATAAAGGAGATAAAATGAGGGAAGGTGACTTTTTCTCTTGGCTGCTTATGAAAAAAAGCATGCAGCGTAAGTCTTCTTCATAGTGACAGTGCTTGTAATCAGGTAGTGTCCAAATATTTTGAGTATTTTACTGGGGTCTCCTGGGTAACTGCAGTTTCACAGAGGACTTTTCTAACCACTGTTTTTTAGTTCTTTGCCGGAAAAAAAACAAGAGGTGGTTATTTGTTTGTACATCAAAGCTAGCTCTGTGAATTAGTCTTTCATTCATAATGAATGAAAATGTTGCTAATATGTGTTAAAATACCACACTTCAGAAAATGACTATCAGTTATCTGTAAAGTGAGCAGAATAAAGAGCTTTGTAAAATCAAACCCCTTTCCTACATCCCTATTTTAAACACCTTAGTTGAGGATAACAATCACCTGTCCGTCCTTAGCTTAAGATTGTGTCTTGTTCCTTCTCTGGAAGAGCTCTGTTAGAAAGCACAATCCTTCATGATGTGGAAAGGTTTAAGGATGGAGCCAAGCTTTAGCTTCCCTTTTGCAGTGATGAAATACAGATTCAAGCTACTTGTGTGGACTTTACCCCATACTAACCCAACTCTGAATGCTGCATATGCTGTTTCCAAGGTGGTGCTGTGTCAAACACATCCCATGGTTGTGCTGTGTTGGAGACCCAGCTCAGGACTGATGCAGGATGGCTTTAGAGATGGTTATGGTGGGGATCATGTGAGTCTGTGCTGTCCCCTCTACAGGAAATTCAGCAGATGGGCTAGTCAGTCCTAGTTTGTTTTTCTGGAATCCTTTATTTACAAGTGGGCTTCTTCATTGGTTTCTTTCAGTTGCCTTTTTAATAATGTCAAGTTTTCCCTCCAGTCGTCTTCATCTCAGCTTGTGTGTTTTTTTTCATTTCTGCTTCAACTGATTGAAGTCTCTGCTGTTGCAGGAAAAAAAAAAAAAAAGAGTAACTTGAGACTTCTATTTTACACAAGCAAGGGGTATTGAAAGATATTCCTAGCATGCATGTGTCAGTAGACTCATGAACAGCACTTCCCAATTAAAACTGAAGAATTTCTACTGGTTGCTTAAAGTCCTTACAAAACAGTGTTCCATAGTTTGAATCCATTAACACCCACCATGGAAAAGTGATCCAGCTATTTATATGGCAGTCATTTTACTTATTTAAATTTGGTTTTATAAGCTAAAATGAACCTGACTGTTGGAGGAAAACAACGTGAGGATGTTACAAATATCTTTAAAGCCTCGGACACCATGAAGCAAATTAAACTAGTTTTCTGTGACTTTGAACAACTTTTAGTTCTGATAACTTTCCTTAATGTCTGTGCTACAGCTGCATCAACCCCTGTAAATTAAATAAAGAAACAATTCAAGTCATCTCTGATGTAGTCTGGTAGTTAAATGGTAATCAGCAGCTGGTGATTAAAACATCCATATTACTCAAATCACAAATCCAAAGTCAGCATTTACATTTCACTAGCCTCACTAGCTAGGCACTTTAGTTAATTGGTGCTCTAGTGCAAGTGTTATTAGTTGGCCTTCTGGGCCAGGGATGTGAAGTGCTGCTGCCTCCCTGCCTGCCCCTCGCCCTGTGCTGCCCTTGCTCACTGCAGTGGTTTCTCTTCTCAGCACTGAGCATGGTTTGCAATGCTCAGGTAAAAGCAGGTTTCCCACCTGCTAAAGGGAGCTCACACCCACACTAGTGACTGATGTGTGTTTCTCTCATTACTGCAACTGCTGCTCATCCCTGGTCCCAACTCTAATCACAACTGTTTCACATTTCCCATTAGGTCTTCAGGAAGCCTTGAGGCTTAAGCCTTTCTTGAGCCTTCACTGCTTAAAGCACCTTCACATAATGTCTGCAGCTGACCAGGTTTTACACCTCTTTGCTCTCTCAGATGTTGTTCTGTGCTCTGAAGAAGCTTTTGTGCCTCCCCATGAAAAGTGGGTATGGTGGTCCTCTTCCACAGTAAAATCTACAGCTCTGCTGACGCTTCTACTTCTGGAGACATGGTGTGGGAGGAGGGCAGGAGTGGTGTGGGGAGCAGGCGCATGGCAGGGGCAGCTGCTGGCTTGATTTCCTCTGCCAGCCCAGACAGCTTCTGTTGGGAGCACTTGCTTGGCAGCACATCTCCTGAAAGGGCTTTCTCATCTTGGTGTTTTGGCTTTGGAAGTGCTGCAAGTTATAGATTAGCTGGAGAATGGTGACCACGCAACAGGCTGGGTGAACCTGCTTTTTCTTGTTATTTGGCCTTCTGCCTTAATTAATCTCATCTGAGAGATTTATTTATTTATTCTAACTGCCTGTGACTGGTGTCCCAGTTGGGAGTTTGCCTGTCTCATGTCAGCACAAAATAGTGAATCTGTGTGTTCTTGGAATAGAACCCTTCTTCTATCATGCTGCATCTCCATTACTCCATATTAAACAATTGTTTTCTTCTTTGGTGTCTGTGGACTCTTACTCATGTGGCACCTGCACAGTAAAACCCAGTGGGTTTCAAAGACAAAAGAAATCATTCTGCTATCAGCATATGAATGTTATGAAATGTTGTCATGTTTGTACAACAGCGGTTTTCCAATATTACCTCAGCTGTTCCCCTTTTATTTTTAAAACACCACATGAGTCCAATCCTCATTATAAACCTAATTTTAAAGTATGCTGGAGGTAAAGCAACAAGACTAAGATAGACAAAGCTTTTCTATTAAGCCTGGAGACTCTTGAGTGCCAGGTTTCTGCCTGAAGTCATTTTAGCATCAGGTGAAAGACAGAGGAGCAAAAAAGAAGTGTTAATTGTAAAAGGCATGCTGTAGGCTCATTCCAGGCTGCATGCCAAGGCCTTAGATGGTCTTTTGTGTGGGGACGATGAATCCCTTTGCTATCAGAAACTCCCTGGATACAGTTCTGAGTTGCAGTGTAACCCATCAGAATTCTGCAGACAGCACAAAGATCTGCCTCTGCCCTTCACAAGTTCAAACTGAGGCACTTGCTTTAACAGTGTGCTTGCCCAAGGTTCTTCCTCTGAACTGACTGGAGAGTGAGAAGATGCTAGAGAAGAAGAGAAACCTCCAGAGAGCAGGTCAGGCTTGGATAAGGTGCTGCCCCCAGTATATCCCATGCAAACCTACATCACCAGTCCTGACAGCCCCTGGGGACCTGTCCTTGCCTTTTGAGCCTGGGCTTCAGGATTAATGGGATCACTCACAAATGCCACATCGCTGAGTCACGGAAAAGGTAGCTTAGGTGGATCATGTCTGTCTCCTTCCTTATTCCCTAAAGCCAGCACTGCTCTTAGGAAGGTCTGTCAGCCAAACTCTGTGCTGCTCTTGTGTTGAAGCTGCCACAGTGAGCATGAAGGACCTGTCACCATCATATGTCCTTCCTCTGCTATGGCAGGTGTATTTTGGGAGAGCCCAGGAGTAGGGCTGCTAGAATTGCTTCTGTTGTTGTACAGGGCTGTCATATGTTTTAGTTTCCTGTGTTTTTTTCTAGAAATGCTTAATTTAGCACTTTAAATAGATGAGTGACATCTATCTATGGGACATGCAAAAATATAAAAGGAGTTCACTGTGTTTTCCATGTTTATTAATGCTTTCTGGGCACCTCTAGTTAACCATGGTGAGAAAGTTACACTGAACATGAAGATGCTGCTGTGTGGGATCAAGTTCACAGGTTTCTGTGGATGAGCCTTTATTTTTATTGACCTTCTGCAACTTACAGGTTTACACTTTCGGTGAGTGGTTGGTTGTGTGTAGATCCTTCTTTTGGCTGACAAGGCACCACAGTGATGTTGTGTGAACTTAGCAAATGTTGGCCAGTGATATGAACCTCTATAGAAACAGATTCTGATTTAGGCATCCTCAGCAGCCCTTACTGGGAAAGAAGGAACCTACTTAAGCTGCATTCCCTGCTCCTAATAAAAGCTGTTTTCAGCAGGAAGCAGGCTCTGATTTCTAGCCATGTGTGTTGCTCTCCACAGCAAGCAGTAAGCCTCACAATGTATAGGCATGAAATGTCTTGTAATTCTGAAACAAGGTAGCTCAAACATGCAAGGAGAACTAGTGCCTAGTAAAATTGTAAAGCCATAAGAAATTTGAAGCTTTACTGACTAGGGGATTCTTTTTCCCTGCTGACTGAAGAGGGGTTTGTGGTAGACCTGTCCCTCCATGGCTGGCAAGATCACCTCTTGTGTCTGAACAGAGTGGAAGCAATGAACATCCACTCTGCTGGTGCTTTTTCTGGCCCAAATGCGGAGGACAAGGTTTTGAAGAAGATATTTGTGCAGAGGGACTGGACTTAACATGTGCTTTGGGCCCCTTGTCTGTCCCTCCTGAATGCTGCATAGCTCCTGTGCAAAGACAAGAGCCTAATCTCTGCCACTTTCCAACCCATCCCCCCCCCAGACCACAGAGGCCTCTGAAGACAGGTGGGGAACTGTGATGGTAGTTGCCATCCTGCCATCCATCTTGCTATAGGTGCATTAAAAGGCTTTAATTCTTATTAATTATATGTATTTCTGGCAGGTTTTTAAAAAAGAATTCAACAGTGCAATATGTCATTAATAACTTCCTTTTAAATAGGTTGAAGCCATGAAGAGAGTACTAGAAAGTCTCAACCTTAATATAGTTGAGATGGTGGATGAAAACGCAACCTTGGATGGTGGAGACGTCCTATTTACAGGTATAATGGTAGTGAATTTGCTGTTTACATGTTCTGTCTGCCTTAAAGACTGCATGTTATCTGATACCAGCATAATAAAATGTCTTTCCTGTGGTTTGCTAAATCGGTTGTTTACTAAATGTCATGAAGTAGCGGGGAGATGAGTTCTCAGTGCAGCCCTCAGTACCCTGCCTAATACCTGAATAAATGGAGTAGCAGTACACACACTACAAAGAACAGCACTGTGCATACAGGTTTTATTTTAGCTTGTAAAGTGCCAATAAGAAGAATGCTTTCAGTAGTCAACTGTCTGGGGTGTTTCATGTTTCTTATTATAAGCAGCTAACATTCACCAGACTCATTTTTAGGACCTGTAAAAGCTTGATGCAGACAATTGTCACAAGTTCAATTAATTAAATGCAAAAAAATGCATTTTTAGTTTATCAAGATGTGGTGGAGTTGCCTGTCAGATGTCATGAGTGAGACACCTTACATGCATGGTTGACTTCAAAGATGAAGATACTGCCTGTGTTTTTTATGTCATTAAACCCATTAGGCATTTTCTCACATCGGCTGCACACAGGGTTGCTCCCTGCCTGTGCTGAATAAGCCTGTTTGTTTTCATCAGCATCACAGTAGACTGGCTGCTTGCCTTAGTGCCCAACAGGGAGGGAAGGGTCTCCTACAGAGGCAGACCAGGAAGGGAAGCCTTCCTAAGGCAGTGCAGATCCAGCACTGATTTTCTCTGGTGCTGGAGGATGCCGAAGACTTGATCTGCCTTGAGACCAGAGGAAATCTCAAAGGGAGAGCGAAATGGTCAATCAGTGGTGTACTAATCCAGCCCAGCTGTTGTCTTTCCTGACCCAATGACCACTGCAGAGATTTAGAAGAGGAAGCTATTTATGCTTCCAGTTAAATGTGCCTTCTGGAAAAAGATTAATTGCTTTAGATTATCAGCTCACAATTGCAGGTTGCATTCTTTTATGCTGAATTTTCAGTTTAACTACTCAGCTTGAGAAAAGAAATATAGAACATGAAAATCCATGAAAGATTACTTCAGAATGTTTCTAAAGCCAGTCTGCTTTTTCATTCCAGGAAGAGAATTTTTCGTGGGTCTTTCCAGGCGGACAAATCAACGTGGTGCAGAAATTCTGGCTGACACATTTAAGGTTTGTAGATTCCTTCATGCTACAGGAAATACAAGCTGTCATTCACTGAACTAATTGAACAATTGTACTGGCCAAGATGCTTATCATACTCCTACTTTATTTTAGACCTAATTAAAAAAAAAAAACAAATGATGGTACAAGTTGCTGAAAAGGTTTGAGCATCCTGTAAAGTGATAGATGTTGTAGTTGGATCTGAAATTTGAGATTGCTGCATAAAAATCAATTGGATAGTGGGAGGCTGTTATTTTTTGAGAGCACATAAGCATTCATGTTCTTCATGTTCTCATGTATCAGCCCTGTGTTCTTATTGCCAGTCCCTGGAGAGGTTTTATGTACCTACTGTTTAATTAAGCATTTTAATGTATTTCTTTATGGTTGCAACAGCGGTAGCATTTGAAACATGTTCTGGATTTTATGCCAGTCTCGAGAAAAGACAAGCTGGTCCAGAGGAGAGCGTCAAACTTAAATGGTTGACACTGTGCCCTGGGGTTGATAATTTGCAGAGAGTAAAATTAATTATGGAATGTCTCTATATAATTATGGAACTAGGAGCACTTTAAAAATATTTATAGCACCCTTCCTTATTCCCATACAGGATTATGCTGTCTCCACAGTCCCTGTTCATGATTCTTTGCATCTGAAGAGCTTTTGCAGCATGGCTGGACCAAACTTGATTGCTATTGGATCAAGTGAAGCTGCACAGAAAGCCCTCAAGGTAAAGCACCTAAGAAAATATTCTAAACAGCATATCTCTTTCTGTTTTTTTTAAATATCTGATTAAGGATGCCAGTACTTTAAAACACATATAGATCAGTGAAAGAGGAAATTACTACATGTTGAGGTCTCCTGTGTGTGCAAACCATAATGAATGTCTGTATCAGACAAGAGAGTGATGATTTTGATTTAACTTTAGTTATCTTAAGGAAATAAACAGGATATACAGGTTATTATTTACAGCTTTGTAGACTAAAAATTTGATAATTTGGTGTTAAAAGGGAGGAAGGAGATACAGTCAGACCAGTGGAGATACTTCAGATATTGCTGTGAGGAAACTTGTCTTCTATAATTCATGGAGGAGAAGTAAATGTTCTGTCATGAAGAAGGAGGGAGAAGCCCTATACTTGTATAGAGTGTTTATAAACATGAGCAAATTTCAACTACAATACTGGTTGCTCAGTGCTGCAATTTGAATTTGAGCTAGGGCTAATCTGAGAACTCGTGAATTTGATTAAACCCTTCACAGCTTGGCTAATCATGTGGCAGTGCATCAATTTAGCTATTGTAACCAAAAACATTTTTTGTCTAACTTGACCAAATATTTCTGGTAACTAACTCTCAAGTAAACACCAGCCTTAATCCAGTAATAAGCAGATACTTTTTAAAAAGAACATGATAATTAACAAGATAGTTCAGCAGTCTCTGATTGTTGGTGGATATATTTTTGAAAATAAATGAACTGTCAGTTTTCAGTGTATTTCTCTGCACTGGACATTTAGCAGCACATTTGCATGTGTCTGAGGATAATGTTTGCCCACACCCTGCCAGGTGAGGTTAGGAGTTTGGGCTGGAGCAGGGTTTTGTCCCATAACACACATACTTTCTCATGATCCTAGAGAGCGGACAGGTTACATGAGGCAGACATGTCACAGCAACATATGGAGTTACCCAGAATGTATTCCAGTGAATTGGATCTGGCTGTTTCTCCAGGAGTCTAAATCTCTTCAGAGAAATTATTGGCAAACAAACGGATAAATTGTCTGTCTTGGAAATGATGGCATTTGCAGTGCTGCTGATCACCAGCTTCCGCTAACATTTGAATTCTTGCTTTTGACAATATATTTGTATTTGTTAACTTGTCACCAAAGCAAAAAAAATTCAGTTGGCAATAATCTTCTTGCAGTCTTGTGGAAATGCAAGTGCAAGAGGATGTTGGAGGCACTAAGGGTTGGAATTAAAAGCCGCTCCTTAGATTTCAGCAGATCAGCTGAGCTGTAGCAATGCTGTCAGCTGTTCTCCTGTTACCCAGCAGAGTCTGTGGCAGTACAGCCCCGGAGCTTCTGCCGAGTCTGCTGCCTGGCACAGCCCAGCATGCCACTCCTTTATTGTAATGGCTTGTTATTTTAAACGCCTCCTTCATTTTGCTGTTTTTCATGACTGGAAATGCAATCGTACAAGCAAGATGATTGAGCTGTCTTTAACCATCTCTGGTAATTGAGTTGTTTTCGCATGTCATGTTAGGCAGCTGCTACAAGTGAACTTCTACATCATGCTGTGCTAGCATTTTACATTTAAAACAAGATTTATCTGCTTACAATCTTGTTTGAAATACAGATTTTTCTTGATTGTTCTTACTGGTGCAACTTATGTATCCTTACAATACTTTAAAAATAGAAAAAGAAATTGCATCTGGTGCTCACATATGTCCAAGTGCAATTGATTGTGAGTTCAGTGCAGTATGTGTAATGTAAAGCACTGCAAGTTAGCTGGGAAATTAATCCATTGAGTTTAGGATAATAGACTACATGCTAGAAGCAGATAGTAAATCAGAAAAGACATTTTAACCATTAAATCCTCTTCAGGTTTTGGCAAGTGTAGTGTATTTATTTGGACTGCAGCTGAAAAGTGGCACTTGAGGAAACTTGGTGAAAGAGACAGATTAAGTGCAGAAAGCACTAGGGCCTCTGGTGACTATCACATCTGAAACTTTAACTTCCCTCTGCTGTTTCCAGCATGCATTTAATTCCTTCTTGTAGTTAAACCTGTTTATAATTCTGTACATGTAATTCCACATTTGAACATTAGCCATGGCTGTTGAGAAGATGAAGCCTGGGATTATTTTTCAGTTCCCTTGGTGAGGCCAGGATTTCCTATAAACATGTCACCTTTGAGCTCTGATCATGCACTGTCAGAGTTTCTGACCTTTACTGTGAATGTGAATGGGGACAGATTTGGGCTGAGACAGTGCCAGTCCAGTGTAGGGAGCTGATGTGGCAGTGCTGCAGGTGAGCACTCTGCGCCACTTTTTCCCCAGCAAGGGACACAGGCCTGGGGTCTTGCTGGGATAGCAGAAGAGCAGGAACTGGCCCAGGACATAATCTAGTTCAGCTTCCAGCAACAAAGGAAAAAGCTAGGCAAGGTGACAATGGGAACTGTGACACAGCATCGCATCCGTTGCACACTCCTCTCTTGTTCTTTATCCAGAAAAGCCACATTTGTGGCTGTTTGTATAGGTTGGTACAGAGCACAGTTTCCCTCCGCTTTGTGATGAGTGAAGACTTGGACAGCAGCAGATGACTGTGGATGCAGTCCTTGATCCGACCATCTCTGTCACCCTTTGGATAACTCAGAGTAATCCCACAGGATCTGAGGGTTGCACATGTTATTCCCAGGCTTTGACAAGCTCAGCTATTCCCTTGCAAGCAGTATGGATTGTATCTGTAGCAAGTTCCTACTAATAAAGTTGTTCTCCCACCCACTGAGAAATGAGTCTGTCCTTTGGGTAGGCTTTGATACCAGGCATTGAGCAAAAGACCAGCCCTAGGGTCTCTCCACAGGACTGGTAGAGAGAGCCTTGGTGTGAATCCACTGATCTGCAGTAATGCAGGGTGCATGGGGATTGCTGATGGATCTTGGAAGGGAGGGCACTCATCCCACCATATGGCCTGAGCTTAGTCCTGCAGTCAGCTGAGTCTGGCATAATTCCTCTGAGATCTGGAGTAATGGAGTGGCATGAGAAACATCTGAGATTTCAATTGGTCATTTGAGAGGAGCATATGCTAATTACAGAGGCAGTGTGGCTATGGCAGATGTCAGGACTGAGTGGTGTTGCCAGTTCAGGTGCAAGGCAGAGCAGGTGATGCAGCTGACAGTGTAACCCCTCGTGTCCCCTCACAGACTTGTCCTATCAGGACCCAGAGTGGTGATGACATCTGCGCTTTTGGTGCTGGTCATCTTGGTATCTTGGAGTCCAGCCTCATTATTCAATGGGATTTCTTAATGGTCAGGGACTCTGTTGGAGTAGTGCAATGCCATGACTTCAGCAATATTCCTTTCTTTTTTCCTACTGCTTTCAATAAGAGCTTGGACATGATTGTCCTCACTTCTTGACTCTCTCGCTCAATATCTTCTGTTGGGAATGGGGCTGCTCATTCATCCCCTAAATTATTCCCTGGAGGACGCTATTGCTAATGCAGCTGTTTTGACAGTGGTCAAGGGAGGCTTATCAAAACCACATCTTAAGGATAATATAGAAAGGAATCTCTTCTGGGTAACTATGCCCTTGGTCTGTATCCAAACTATGATCAGAGCAGAGCTTTTGAAAAACTTGAGCACAAGGAGTTCTCGCATTGGCAGTTGCCCCCATTCCTTTGATTAAATGCCTTTTGTTCTTACTCCATCTTGTGTAACTGAAGTCTCTGCAGTGTGCCAGCTTTTGAAGAGTTGAGTCCTGTTCCCCTGCATGGGAGGAGGGTTATAGTGCCTGGATAAAGCAGAGGGGTTCCCAGCTCTGCCACAGAAGTGCCTCCAGACACCTGAGGGAAAACATCTCTCTGGTGTTCGTAGAAAACAGCCTGTACTGTCATGCAGCAGGAAAAGGCTCAGCTAAATCTGCTTTTCCTATTGTCTGTATAGCAACTGTCTTTTCTAGTAATGCACAAGTTTGCATGAAAACATTATCTCTTCTTCCTTAAGAATTCATCATTTGTGCCTCTGCTTATTCCCCACATGAAGTCATAATCCTCTATTTATGCTATCACAATGGGTTGCTGTGGAAATCATTACTAATATTAATAACCCAAAGAAGATGACATCAGGTAGGGAATTAGCAGAAAGTGCAGATGAATGCTGACTTTTTTGTAATGCAGCAACAAAGAAAGGTTAGTGAAATACAAAGAACTGTTGAGAACTTTTCTCCTTAAAGCTAAACATTAAAAATTGAGACTGCTTCTCTCAGTCTTGTAGATAGGAAAATTAATCAATTCATAATCAATCAATAAATTAATCAACTTATAAAATTCTATGTACTTTCCTTTATCTCCTTCTGATTCTTCATTACTGTATGAATTAGGAGTACACATCATCTCAGAGGATGTAGGTCTCCACTGAGTACCAGATGACCTCCTACCTTAAGAAGTCAACTAATTGGGTTTTACTTTGAATTAATTGTAGATGATGTAATAGACACTGCACTTACCTGATTGTTAGTGATGTTCAGTTTGCATATGTGCAGAAGAATCTTTGGAAGATAAAGATTCAATAAAGTATATATTTATAGACAAGAGATCATTGTATTAAACAGGCAAGTTTGTTTGTTTGTTTTTAGAGAGTGAGGAAAGTGTCCCTTTCAATACATGTTTTTCCTCACCAGTAAGGCAGTCAGCCACAGGAGCTGGGTCAGAGGCTGACTGAGGAAATGTCATTTGCTTTGTGTAAATGGGGACTCACGTTTCTATTCCTTTGCTTCTTTTTTTTCCCCTTTGACTATTCTCTCCTCGAGTTCCTGTTCGGAATGACAGGATGTTCGTGCCTTTGCCTTCTCAACTGAAAGCAACAGCCCACGTAACCCACTCCTTTTCTCCTTCTCAGGTCATGGTTTCCCTTTGCAGTGGTCCTTGGCAGAGCTGGCAGGCAGGTGACAGTGTGGCCGTGAGGGATGGTGGCTCAGGGGGGCAGAGCAGTGCAGATGTGCACATGAATGACGCTGGGTACCCATCGCATCTGTGATGATGCAAAAGGCATCCCACGCCAGGAAAAGCCGAGGAGAAGGGTGGGAGAGGTTGCTTAAAAGAACTCTTCATTCTGGAAAACATGACTGAGAGGGTGCAGCAGGGAGGCAAAGCCCAAAGCCCAGCTGCTGAGACCGTGGGTGGTAGACGGAAATTAAAACAACACTCTGGCTGTGTATGGACTGAGAAATGTGGCGTACTGACCATGGCAGATTGGGGCACTACTGGCTTCAAAGAGATCTTCAATGTAGTTTGTGTCTATAGGTCTATGCTGTCCTATCCTATATCTCTATCAGACTTCTTGGTACCTGACAAGAAGGCTTAGATCGTTCTGCTTTGATTTATGCTGCTCACAGTGGCTGTGATGGCCCCTTCCTACTGTTCCTACTATACTATTGTTGCTTCTGCCTGTCTGCATGTCAGGGGGGACACTTCTGATAGATCTTGACATTCCAGCAAGGTCGATGGCTTTTCCAGCTCTGCTCTTCTGTCCCCTCTGGCCAGCCTAGCCAAGTGTTTCATGGTCACTGCTTTGTTTCAAGGAAACTCTGAGAAGCTGCTGAGTCCCTGTACAAGGCACATGGCATTGTGGCACAGCTCATCAGCTCCTCTGTCCTGTACTTTCTTGAATTGAAAGCTGCTGCTTTCTCTCTCTGGTGCCAATTGTTTCTCTAAATATGAAGAAATGAGGAATGAACTTAAAGGACAATCAGGGCAATAAATCAGTGAATGAATTTCAGTTTCAGTGTAAAGTGATGTGCAGCTGGGACAGAGAGAATGACAGCTCTGAATGTCTGATGTTATTCTGAACATCACATATGAAATAATGTGCTCTGACTGATCATTACTGCAGAAGTTATATCCTGAGCTTGTTGAACTTTCTAGCTCAGCTGAAAACCAAATGGAGAACATAATTTTGCCGCTGATAAAGCTGTAGTGCATCTGCATGTTGTCTGTTGTGTGTGCTTTGCATGCACGGGCCCTTCATTCCAAAAAATATGAAGTATAACTGGAAAGATTCAGATAAGTTCCACTGACAGATACCTGGACAGCTTGCCTAAGGAGACAAACTAAGCAAGCTATGACTATAACCTGGAAAAAAATACAACTAAGATAGGATCAGAGATGCCTAGAAGGTCGGGAATAATGTGGAAAAGGTGACCAGGGAATCAATTGTTCACTTTGTCTTCCAGTGCAAGAATCAGGGGAGCTCTAAAAGTATGTAAAGGTAAGCTTTAAAGAGGCAAACTAGGAAAAAAAAATAGATGAAAAATCTTTCCTTGCACAGTACCTGTCTGAACTCTGTCACTACATTGCTACATGTTCAAAAGCAAACTGGACAGACTCCTGGGCCTGGGACAGTGCTGAGCTGGTATCGCTCTGTATGACAGCTGATGAGTTGAGGTTCCTGGAAACCATGCACCAAATCTTGGTCACCTCCACTCTCTGTCTTGGGATGCAAAAGTGGGTACCATCACCTGAGAGTGGAGACATCCTACCATACAGCACTAAAAAAGCAGCTCTTCTGGGCGCTGCAAATTTAAAAAAAATCAGATTTGGCCATCAGCACTATTTTCCATGTAGCAAGCAGTAATTTACCTTTCTCAGCTGTCCCTCCAGATGGCAGTGGACTGGCCAGGTGCCTGTCTTCATCTTTTGCCTTTGCTGCATAACGGCACAGCCCAACATTGTTCCCAGACAAGTGGTCTTTCCTTCAGAAAAGAAACACGTTGACCTTCCAAACTCCCATCCAGCCTGGGGGCATGTGACTGCCTATTGCTGTTATCCTCATCGATTTTAGTTTCCCTGCCCCACAAAAATACTTCATTTTTGTGATTGTAGGCAAAACCTTGATGTAGGTTAATCCTTTCTCACACCTTTCGTTCTCTTGGATCCTAGGCCAAAGGTTGCTTAAGCATCAATGTCAAACAGACCAAAGTTTAATGTGCTTGGAAAGAAAGAAAATAGGTGGGATAGAAAAAATATCTTAACTAGTTTGACGTGACTAGTTTTCTTTTAAGAATACTTTGACTTGAAGGATTTGAGAAAGGATAGCTAAAAGTTGGTGAGGGAATGATCCCATGGGTGTAGGGTTACGTACACTCGACTTGAGCTTAGATTTGATTTTCCTTTTAAATGCTAGTGGTCAGGAGAACAGTAGCTAATCAATACAAACATCAAAACCTAGAAATGTGGGCTTTTCTGTCAGCATCACACAGGCATTTTTAAGTGTGGTGCTCAATGCCCTGTTAGCAAGAGGAACATTCAGTGTATGTTTGGTTTTGCTTGTGGGGATTTGGAGATAAAAATGTGCATTGCAGGTGGGTTTGGTTGCTCTCTGTCCTTGCAGCAGTCTGGATGTGAGTAGGTCCCAGAGTGAGTGGGCAGCAGGGCTCAGACTGGGGCCTTCCTCATGGAGGGGGGAAAATTTGTAGCTAGGCTTGGCCTCTTTTAAAAGTGCATGCAGTCATCTTAGTTCTATCAGTGATAATAGACCTGAAACACATACACATTTTTCCTTCATGCATAATGCTGCTTCATAGTTAGGATTATTTAGCTTATCCATTACCTCAGTTGTCTGAGGACACACTGTAAAAAAACTATAGAAAAGGCATTTTAGGCTATGTGAATGACTTCAACGTAAGGAAAACATGACTAAGGGCTGAGAGAATGTGCAGTGAAAATTACCCTCTTTAGGCTGAAGAAAATTCCCAGAAAAACGAGGCACGCGGGAAATGCCTGGCTCTTAACGTAGCTGGTTGTACATTTGTGGACAGAAAGCCAGCCCTCTATAAATTCATCATACTTTGTATCTGATAGAAAATACAATCAAAGGACCTTGCTTTTATCTTCTTTTCTCTGCCCTGGAGTCAATCTGGCCAGGCACATGTGCTTAATGACTTCACATAATAGAAACAGAGAAAACCACATGGGTCTGTTAAGTACCCTGATTGTGTCATATTGGTGCATTTCTGCTGCATCCAGAGCCTCCCTGTGGGGCAGGTTTGGGGTGTTATTGCCTGGGCACTCTCTCAAGTAAGTGGTTTTTGAAATTTTACTGCAACAGTCAGGCACAGTTATAACAGCGATGAAAGCTTGCAAATATGATTTCCTTTTTATCTTAAGAGCTGAGGAAGGGAGTAATCTTGTATTGTCAAACCCCCAGTTAGTAATAAAAGCTTTCTTGTGGTGTTGTTCTGGCTAGCTGAGATCCCAGTCCCACTATCACAGCTGTGTCCTCAAACTCCTGTGGCTGCTTTGTCTCACTTTCTCACTCAGGTTTTCTTATTTTTTTATGAACTAATTCAGCCAGTTTGTGTGCTTTTTAATACTGAAAACAATCCTCTTAACATGCCCTTGGCATCATCTCTCATGCTCCCCAAAGCCAGTCCTTGAGGCACTAGAGCCCTGCCACTTGTCCTTTATTTCTGCTTGCTGCTGTAGTTCCCACTTAAGCATTTTGCAGAAGCAAATGAATGGGAGACTTGTCTTTACCCTTCTGCTTAAGAATTCTTTCATAATTTCATATGGAAGCGTTTCAGAGTGGTTCACAATGTATTTCTGGTGTTCCTACAGAAAACCTGCAATATCAGAATTCTATTTCCAATAAGGAGTAGAGAAAGAACTGTTCAGGAACTTTGTAAAATCCAGACATAGTGTTTTTTCTTCTACTGATGCATATATTTTAGTTCAGATTTAAGAAATGTTTCCTTAGTCAAGGCTTAAAAACATTGTATAGGAAGGAAAATGGAAGCTGCAGGTAGAGGACATGTCTGCTGACTGGTTACCAGGTAGAAGAGCCACATGAGGTGCAGGTTGTCTGCAGCATCAAGGAAAGCAGAATAAAAATAATCTTGGCAACGTAACAGAAACAGAATTATATAAAAAAAAATTAAATTAACTGTGCTAAGCATACAAAAATACAAAATTACATCTGGTGAAGTAAAGGTGCAAGGATTTTTCCTCAGAAAAACACATTAACCTTTTATGGAGGTAGATGTGTCCTTGGGAACTTGGGAGAGTTTCATAACATGAGAAGGAACAAGAAATGACAATCTGATAACACTTCCTCAAGAATGCATGGCATTCTTTGTTGTGAGTTTCATGATCTCCACGGGATGTGGATGACTCAGGCTAGAACATGAAAAATGTAGACCTATAAAGGATTTAGTTACTGTAGGTGTGGGCAAGCATGAGTTCTTTGTTGCTTCCCACTACGTTATAGACCCTGTTATAAATCAGCTACATGTAGTATTTCTTTAATGAATGAGAAGTAGTACAGATGAATGACCTTGGAAGCAACTTAATGACAAAGTTAACTATGCCTAAAATTGAAGTCTGCTTTCTGCTATGTGATGTAAATCTCTAGGCTCTCCCTGAGAAGGGAATTTAGTTGAAAAATCTTGTTAACAAAGGACCATTTTTTTCTAAAGATAGTATTAGTGTGAATATTTTAAGCTAAAAAAAAAAAAATAAAAAGCCTTTTCTTTCTGTTTGCATCTTTGCAATGTATGTGGGAACACAGGTGGGCTGGGGGAGAAATGGAAACACTTGCATTTCTTTAGGTTTTCAGTGGGACCAAAGTTTTGGACTTTGAGCCTTGTTCAGTTCTGCATTATTCTTGGTCTCTGTGAGGCTGAAGCTGATGTAAAGCTGGAATGCTACAACTGGGAGTCAGGCATCTTGTCTTCAGGCTTTTCCCATCCTTACTAAAACAGATATGATCCAAAACATGGCATTGCATGCTTGTTGTGTCCTGAGAGTCTCTGTCTCTGAAATTTCAGCCAGCCAGGGTCTACATTTGTGTATGAGCCTGATATTTATAACCCAAACCTCTGAAACCCAGCAGCTCTTGTGTTGCAAGGCGGGTATTGTGTTGTCCCCTTGGGAACGAGGATTAGCGCAGACGTGCCTGCTCGCTCCCCAGCACAGGTGCTTAGTGAAAGAGTAACTGCTTGCAGGGCAGAACGGAGGTCCTTGAAAAGAATTAAGATTGGGCTGATATCCAAGCTAGGAGCCATTCCTGTCCTGTTTGGTTTAATTCATACTCATTATATAAATATTGAACAATGGTTGCTTTTTTTATAGGTGCTGAGCGCCTATAGTCTCAGTCTATCAGGAGCAGTTTTGCGTACTCAGTGCGCAATCCTTGAGGAAAAGACCCCACAGAGGATGCTTAATCCTGCTGCTTGCAAGAACCATTGCAACAACGTTTTCTACTGCTCCTTTCCATTAGGTTCAGTAGATTCTTCCATAAAGGCAGAGATAAAAGGAGCTATCTGTACTTGCTGCGTAGCAAAATGGCCCTTGACTGCCTTGGCAATCACAATTAGCTATTTCTGAGGATTCTGTTCTCGCATTACTTCGGGACTGCTAATGTGTTTGATCTGAATAGCTGCACTTTGTCTCCTGGCAGACCATGCAACAGATGAGCGACCACCGCTACGACAAGCTGACAGTGCCTGACGATGCCGCAGCAAACTGCATCTACTTAAACATTCCCAGCAAAGGGCACGTCCTGCTGCACCGAGCCCCCGAGGAGTACCCGGAGAGCGCCAAGGTGAGAGCTGCTCCGGGCTGCCAGCGAGGCCTCCAGCAGCTCCCTTGCTGCAGTGGGATGTGTGGGAGTCCCAGAGCCAGCAGGCCACGTGCACGGGGAATGTTCCTGCTGGTTAACAGGGATGGGATGGCCCCTGCTGACAAATCCGTGTCTGTTCGTCCTGTAAATACTTAGAGAAAAGGGAAAACAAAGATGCACAGTGTAATGATTTTCCCTTACATTTTCTTTCCTGAACAGGTATTTGAAAAGCTGAAGGACCACATGCTGATCCCAATAGCCAACACAGAACTGGAGAAAGTAGATGGGTCACTCACCTGTTGCTCTGTGCTTATTAACAAAGCTTCAGAATTATGAGTTTACAGAGTCCCTCCCTTGTAACTGGCAATAATGTTACACACAAGGTAGACGAATCTGTATCCACACTTTTATTGTTTTTATTGACAATCTACTGTACCACTGTGCTACTAACCCTTGTTTACAAATTTTTTGCATTGTGAATTTTTATTATGTCCTTGCAGATGGTATTTAAGATGGATGTAGGGTTTGTTGGGAGCACATAACTCCGAAGAAAGTTAGTCCCATGGGCTAGCGGAAGACAATTATAATGGCTAACCCTTAGCTTTAGTGATTTAACATATCTGTGTGAAAATTTTATGAAACCCAGCTAATTCTCAATCTTTCAAGCACCTCTGTTGTCTTTACACTGTTCCCTTCTGTCTTCTCTTGCTCCCTTGCTCTACGTGTTTTTTTCCTTCCTCAGTCTTCTACTTTCAATGGTGTAAAGTATTAGGGGGACTGAGGAAAACTCAGTGGGTTCATGAACCAAGTACCTTTTGTAGTAGGGAAGCTTTCCATACACTAGCTGGAACAGTAGGCAGTGGATTAGGCTCACTGCCCTGGCCACATCACAGTGCTGCTGCTGGGCAGAGTTGTGGCTGGAATCCGTTTCAGACATCAGGTACCAGCTTTGGAAAAGCTTCTTCTGATGGGAGTGTTCAATGACTGCCTGGGAAAGTTGAATGACAGAAGAAGAGAGTAGTGCAGCCACACAAGTTGTCTCCTGCAAATTCAGGTCCAAGTCTCCTGCTAAGACCATGACTTTCAATGTGGTGAGAATGGGAGTGGAGTTTTTAAAAAGGCCAGATCTTAGGAAGCCTCTGGACCACAAAAATTCACAAATACAGAGATGCAAAAGAAATCTCAAGGATGGGGGAGTTAAATCTCTTTGTCTACATCTTAATCTTTTTTTCTCCTTTCTGTTTTCTGTTCTTTTGGAGGCCACTTACTAGCAAAATTCAAAAGAAAAGGGTGATAGGAGGAGTTGAAGGACAGCTATTCCTGGATTATGCCCATGAATAAGGGAAGCTATTTTTTCCTGGAAGATTGTCATTTTTTCTTTATCTGCCCTTGGGACAGTTTTCCTTGGAACAATAACCATCTTATATTTTTTTAGTGGCATGAATATTCACTGTGGTATTCAGTTAAGGCAAATATAATTTTTGTAGCAAATTCCTCAACATGTTTACCCACTGAGTCATAGTTTTGGGTTTTTTCCCCTACTGCAAAGTGAAGCACACACCAATTGTATTCACATGCTTCTTGTTAAATCATTTGTAAACTAAGGATGGGAGCAATTCCTAAACAGAGGCAGTAGTGGGAACTCTCCAGAGACTGACAAATAGTCTGAACATGTTATCAGCTTCCTAGACATTTCCTCCACCTCTCCTGAATCACTTGTGGCATGTTGCTGAGGTACAGTAGGAAGTGAGTGAGGGGGCTTGGGCAATGTGGTCTGCAGGAAAGCAAACAGTATTAACCAAATGCCCACCAGGATATCCTTTGGAAACCTGTGTGCTGTTTTGTGCAGTCATAAGGGAGGAAACACAAGTACTCATACCCGTAGGTTCTCTCTGGCATATTTCACACTGCATCTCAGCAGAAATGAGAGGAAAACCTCCTGGCAGCTACCAGAGTACCCCTGATGCTTCATGGGTGCACTGTTTGTTGTGATGGCACGAGGTATCGTGGAGAAGAGAGCAGTGATGAGCAAATGTATTGTATGTGAAAAGAATGCGTCCCAAAGGAACTTCTTCAGCCAGCCAAATAGCAAGTGCGGGGTTTTTCTGTTTATGACTCTTCTGTCCCAAAGGGTTATCCTAATGTTTCCCCTTTGTCTCTTCCATTCCTATGCATCATTATTTAAACCTGAGCCAGGTGATCAGGCTCTAAAGATGTAAATGTTGCAGTGGGGAATCTTTTTCTGCCTTCCCTTGGTGCTTTTTAAATATTTGATAAAGTATCACGCATTTCAAAATAACTTGACATTAAACAGAGATTTTGTGCTCAAAAGTTGCCCTGCAGTATTGAGCTGTAAGCTCCTAAAGGCAAGCTGTACTCTGTTAAAAACCTGTGCAGCCGTGGGAGCTGTCAAAGCTGAAACAGTCCTCCCATCCCAACTTGTCTGTGTACCTCCTGGGGCCTGGCCCCCATCCATGTCCTTCAGTCCTCTTCCCTCCTCTTGCTAGGGAGCCAGAGCATCCAGCTACACTGGGAGAGTTAGGTTGTAGGACTTCTATTTTATTTATTGTTAAATATTTCTATAGTGTTGGTTTTTGGCTTCTTCCACCCTCCTTCACCTGTCACCTGTCTCCTTAGACTCTCATTTCTAGTTTGCTCATCAAGGCATGATAAAGCTCTTTTCTCTCTTAATCCCAAGTAACTTTTGACTTCTGTTGTCTCAGTTCTTTCTTGAGTCTTTTTCTTCACTTCTCCTTCTTCACTGTTCACAGTATCCCAAGCCATGATGGACTGTCCTAAACTCACTCCCTCTTTGAGTAGGTGCCAGGAGAGAGGAAAAACTGAGAGGGTCTGCTTTGAGTCTGAGCAACTTTCTTTGAGCTGAAAGGATGACAGCAGGAGCTGTAGATCCAGAGAGTAACTGGCCTCCTGGGTGACTCCTCTTTTTAAGATTTCTCCAGAAAAAAGAGAACCATTTCCGATGACACTGCTGTTACCTTGTGTCCTTGAAAGCCTTAGAATGGGTGACAATGAAATCCCCTGGCTCCCTAGGGGAAGGAGAGGATGAGTCGGGATTTCAGAGCTGAGAAACAGCTGTATATAGACAGAGAGGTTGGGTTTTCATCTCTTGCCATTTAGTTTTCCTTGGCTTCAGGGCTGCACTTTGGTGTACAGAAGGCAAGGGAGTGGCTGAGGGACCTGAATTCCTTCAATTGTTGTATTCAAACTGTCTAACTTCTGGCACAAAATTTAGGTGCTTTAAAACCACACCTGCTCTCTCTCTCTCTTGGCCTCCGTAGGAATCACAGCCTCTTAACATAGATGCTCAAAATTACATCTTAGTCTGCTGCCAAAAGTTACCTAAGCTGGTTAGTGGGATCACCTTCACCTCACAGCTTCTCCTGCTAATCTTTATTCTGGCATTAGAGAGAAAAATATTATGAGCACTTCAGTTTATGTATTTGCAGTGTGGTACTAAGAACTAAAATCATGCCAAATGTTTCTTGTTCTTGCTGTTTGCTGTTTATTTTTCTGTTGCCCAAACAATTCATTTGTGAGGACATTTCTGCAGTGACACATGTGCATCTAATGCATGTCCGGTGCATTTTGTCACCAGAACATTTCTCAGATGCCTGATATAAATCATCATTCTTGATTAATATAAATAATAAAATCAAATCTCAAACCAAAAAAGGAGATGAGACACTGAGCCACTGATAATTGCCCACATAAAACTCTTGATAACAACTGTCAGGCTGTATGACAGAGCAGACCCATACAGAAGTTCTTGTGGTAATAGCTCAGCAATGTGGCTTGAATTATTCATCAAATGATTTTTCCTTTCAGCAATCAGTTTAGCTCAGTTGAAATGAAAGAGACAGAATGTGCATTATAGATATTTCATGGATATTATCTTTGCTAAGAGTTTAGGGAGATCTGTGATATGTGGGTTTCTTTCTTCAACAGGATGTGAATACAGTGTCTCTCTCTCTGTAATGAAAATGTGAATGCATACTGTACCTTATGAAACAAACTTGAATTCTTCCATTTATGTATTTTTGTGTTTACCATGTTAATAGTCAGTTTTCAATACATGCCACTTTGTGAAGCTATGCTCTGATTTTTTTTGGTGATTTCCATGTGATAGGAATAGAGCTCATAGGCACCACTATGTCCAGGTTTGAAAACAAAAAGACAGTATACAGAATGCTGTTTGTTCACAGCAAATTGGAAAATATGGAAGCAATGAGCTTTTGATTTTGTTCAGCTTCATGTATGTTTAATCAGTGAAGTCAGAGACAAATTAATAGAAAACATCAACATCCACATGGAACCATTGGAGGAAAATAACTTACTATTTAAGATTGTCTATTTTTGCTTTTATCAATAAGGAAGCTGAAAAGATAAGCCTGCTTAAAGAATGGTATTTGTTAAGTGGTTGTGAACAAAGTATCAGTGGACCTCATGTATTTTCAGAGAAGTTTTAACTGGATGTGTGATGTAAATTGTATAGAGTTGTATGTGAATCGTGTTAGTCACTGTTTTACATTGTATTGTTCTGCAGTGCACAAATGTGACTACTGAGCACGGAAGCGTTACATTCATTAAACTTAAAATCTTGTTGCAGTATATATTTCCCCACTTTTTGTGCCAAAAACATCAGTACATTCCATAATCAGTTCTAATAGAGGTTTGCACTTTGATTTTTTTAATTTTTTTTTTTTTTGGGTGACTCTTGCAGTTTCAATACTATATATCTCCATCACAAAGGAATAAAGTGTCGGTTGTACCGTGCCCTGTGTAGTTTGTTCTTCTTGTTTTGGAACTGAAAGTATATGTACTTAATATTGTTTCATGCTGTCTTTTTATTTCCAAGCTTATTACATATCTAGAAGTAAAGCCAATTGTAGACTCTAGCACTGAAACCTTTAATTCTGTTAGGGGAAATCTTGACTCCTTAAAAACAAATTATAATTTCAGACTCTACATCTAAGAATAACGTGTAGAGAGGAGATACTGCCTGTGAGTGGTCATGATTAATTTTATTGCTGCCCAAGGTAACAGAACAGATATTAACATAGTAGAGTATGTTTCTCTGTAGTTCCTGAATTTACTGTAACTTACAAAAGGTGAAACTACAAAGGTTTATGGCATTCCCGTTATGGTAAAATTATTCACAAAGCTCTTGTGTCTTTTCTCCCCACAGTCTCAGGAGAGGTGACTGCACTCCAGACATTGCTTTGGGGTAACATGACAGATAACTGCATGTTTTATGTCTAAAGCCTTCCTGGTGTGTGTTACAAATAGTGCACGTGGGGCTACTCTCTGCTTGCACCCTTGGGCTCTAATGCCAGCAGGCTGCAATATCAGGATTCAAGAGCTGGGGAGACAGTGCAGTTACTCCAGGCTCCATGCATGTGTGTGTGAGGGCTCGTGGGCCATCAGTGCCATCTCCTGGCAGTCCAGGAGTCAGTTGTTCCAAGTTCTTTTAGCTTTTTAAGAAACCCAAGATAATTTAACAGAGTAGGAATTCATTAATAAGCTGTGGCAAAATAATTAGATCACTTTCAAACTGTATTTTGCTAGTATAATAGGACTTTAAGCAAACCATAATCTATTATTCTCCTTGCCAGAGAAGTAGCGACAAAGGATCTAAATACAGCCTTTATACTGATTTTTCAACACCAGCTAAAAGTTGGATTTTTATACTAATGTATTTAATTCAGTGCTTGCCTAATGTGAATACATTTGTTGTGATGCAATTTATATTTTAAACTAGTTCATTTACATGGTACCCATGTCTACAGGAGAGAGTTGGTACCAATTTACTTGAATTTGTTTCTAAATGGCAATGATTAAAAATTAGAGAATATAGACAAGCCACACCCACTTGCCACATTAAGAAGTTTCTCATAGACTATCAAACCTGAAAAAAACAAAGTCATGGTAATTTAACAAGGAGTGTTCTGAGCATAACTTAGCTGTAGGATATTACTTCATCAAGTAGAGACTTTACAGTTGAATGTACAGATTCAGTCCCCACTCTAAGTACATACTGCTTAAAAAACATTGGTCTCCGTCTCCTGCATCCTAAAGCCCAGACATTCTGATGCTGTCAACAACTGCACCCCCAAAAATTCATTACCTGTAGGTTTATTGCTGTGACTTAGTAGCTGAAACATGCCATTGATTTCTGCTGGTATCTGTTGAGTTTGGAAAGGGCCCTCAATCTGTAGCTAAACCTAACTCCTTCCCTTCTCTCTGCCTGGCAGCTTTCTTCTTCCTCCTCCCTAAGGAACTGTGGTGTAGAGTCCCACAGCTCTCACAGAGGCTGGGCTGTCCTGCCAGCTCCAGAAGGGGCTTGTCCTGAGGACCCAGATCCCTGAGCAAGGATCAGGAGGAGAATGGGATGAGAGCAAATGAAACTTCCAGGGAGAGGCCCCTGCTCAGCAGTAAGGACCTACTGCCTGGAGAGGGCTTGATCAATGAGGACAGAAGGGGAAAAAAACCTGAAGCCAGTCACAGCTCCGAAAAGCTGACTGACCTCCTGGAAACTATGAGTGTTACATTTTCTTTGCCTTCACAGGGAATTTTGTAAAAACCTCTGGATTGTAAACAGTTTTCAAATTTTATTTAGCAAATTTATGTTAGATAGACAATACATATGTACATATTCATAAAACAATGCAATGTCCAAAATCTTCCCAGATGCCTTGAAGGAAATGATGCCTAACTCACTCTACATTGAGGCTCACTTCTGAGTATCAAGTGGCTGTTAGTCTCCTGAAATGAGTTTCATGCAGAGAGTAGCCTTCTTCCTGCTGCCTGGACCATTAAATCCTGGTAGGGTGTTTTGGCATTAAGTCTGCTAAAACAGATTCTGTTCTTGTATTCTCTAACCACATGCTCTCTTCCTGACCGCTGAAGTTAAATCTTTCCAGTTTGTCTCCTACACGGCTCGGGAATCAGCAGCCTAACCCTCCAGACATCACATGGCTTTGAACTGCACCTCTTGCTGAGCAAGGTTATTAACAAATATTCTAAATCCAGAATGCATGACAGATGTTTTTATCAGCAGTGTTGTATGGAGCCAGCAAAGTCCACAATATAATTCACCTTGAAGAGGAAGAACTGAAAGGCATGTGATTTAATAAACAAGGGTGGGAGTCAGGGGTTGGGAAGATGCCTGGCTCTGTTTCAGAAGTGCCACAATCAGTTCTCTGGGAAGCATCAGAGAAGCTGAAAGTTTTCCACGTATTTTGGAGGCATAGCACAGATTAGGGAGAATCAACACAGGCACTTGAACTTGGAAAAAAATGGTCTGCCCTGCAGCCCTCTGAGCAGGAAAATAGAAGATAAATAGTTTACTTTGCAGAGATACACAGCTTTGAGAAATTCTAATGCACTACAGAAAAGAAAGGCTTCTTGAGGCAGGAATAACACAAAGGAGGTCCTGGGCTTTGAGCAAAGGTGTGACCCCAAATGAGCAGCAGTCAGGGCTGCGTGGCGAGGGTGGGTCTGAAAGAGCTTTCACTGAGCAGAGGTGACCTCTGCAGTGGGGCAGGGAACGGAGCTGGCTGGGTGTCCCCTGACAACCAGCTTGGGGATTGGCCCTTATTTTAACACCCAGTTCTTCAGAAATCTCTCCTGTCACCAGGTGCCTAGTCCTTTATTGTTCAAGTGTTCTGGGCAGGATCTTCGTGTTTATTTTAAAGCTGGGACTGCTAGCACTGTAAAATAGGTATTGTCACATTTAGTATTTTAAGTACTATTGCATTAACAAAGCATGTCAAGCAAAAACTTAACAAAACTGTAAAGCTACCATAAAACTGGCCGGTTTTCCTTACTGGCAGCAAATCTTAGTGTTGATCTCTTCTACTTTATGTTCGTGTTTATCTGCTGAAACGAAAGCTTTTAGGAGCGCATGAACAGCCCGAGTTCCCCCCGTGTCAGCTGCGAGAAGGAACACGGATTACGGCAGTTCCAGGGCCCCTTTCCCCGGGGAGGCGGCTCCCCCTGCTGCTGCCTTGGGGCACAGCCCCGTGCAGCGAGGGGCTGCAACTCCGCCGCTTCCCAAACGCTGCGGGCCCCGCGCTGCCCCGCGCCCTAAGCCGCCGGCACGACGCGCCGGGAGCTGCGGGCCCCGACACCGCTCCCACGCTCAACCCCTTAGCGGATGGGCTGCCCTACATCCCCGGCGAGCAGAGCCCCCGGCGAGCAGAGCCCCCCGGCGAGCAGAGCCCCCCGGCGAGCAGAGCCCCCGGCCGGCATCCCGGCGCTCCCGCGGCGGGTGAGCCCCTCCTGCCCCAGCCCGTGCGGCCACAGCGGCCTCAAGCGCCCCGGGGGCGGGGCGGAGCGCCCGTCCTGAGCGCCCATTGGCGGAGCAGCCTGGGGGCGGAGCGTAGCTCAGACCATGAGCGCCCATTGGCTGAGGCGTCGGGGGCGGAGCCCGGGCGGAAGCGCCGCCCCGCGCGGGTTTCCCCTGCGGCGCCGCGGGGGTTCCGCCATGGAGGGCCCGGGGTCGTGGTCGAGCTCGGGGGGCGTGGGGCGGCCGCTGACGGAGGACGAGATGGCGGAGGTGAAGAAGGATGTAAGTGGCGGGCGGGGCCGGGGGCTGAGTGCCCGGCCCGGGTGCAGAGCGGCGAGTTGGGCCCGTGCGCGGGCGGGGGAGCGGAAGCGCTGTGGGAGCGGGCGGGAGGACGGCACCGGCCCGGAGGCACCTCCGGGAAGGCGGCGGGGAATTTCGGGCACGGCTGTGCCCTCCGGGGTCCCGCCGGTGTGAGGCTGATCGTGACTCGCGAGCACTTGTCCCGGGGCCCGGTGCTCGGGCCGAGCCCCGGCCGTGCTGTGCTCTGGCGGCCGCTCGCCCTGCGGGGGCTGCGTTCCAAGGGCAGAGCTGTGAGGGCTCGGCTCTCCCGCTGAGGCGCAGCAGGAGGCGGACGGGACGAGAAACGCGGTACCCAGGGCTTGGCTGAATTGTGTGCGGTGACAATAAAGTTCTTTCTTAGAAAGCGTGGATTTATTCGTTAAGTGTACTTAGATTTTTTTTTTATTGAGGCTTATTGTTCTATATTTTCCTGGGTTTTCCCCTATACTTACTCACTGATGTCTGGAATCTGAGGGAAGACTTCATCCTGATTCATTCTGGATTAATTTATCTCATTGTGAGATTGGGAAGCAATGTGCTAACCAACTTCAACATGTGATTGCTTGTTTAAAAAAAAAAAAAAAAAAAGGAAAATCACAGTTTATTGTTTATTTATTGCCTATCCATGGTTCTGTTTGTAATTTACAGTGTCTTATGTTTGACTCATTGGTGTTTTTCTATGTTCTTTTAAAGTGCAGTGAAGGCTCCTTCAAGTTTGGTTTTTGTTTCTTTCTAGCTTTATGCTTATGTGATTTCCTTTAAATGCTTTGTCATAATTCTATGAGACATGTTTTTCAAGCTAGTACTTGTTTCTGTGGAATGACAGGCTAATACTGCAATAGGTGGCATTGGGTAGTTACACCAAAAAAGAGTAAAAACTACTTGAGTCAGACAATACAGGTATAGCATGACAAATATGTTAGTCTGGGTCAGTGACTGAACCCAAGGTTGCCTCTCAGAAGTGCATGATTGGCACTTCAGCCCTTAATCTTAGAGGTCCTCCCATAGTAGTCGGAGGAGAAAGGATGGAAACCTTAGGTAGAAACAACATTCATTTTACCATCAAAATGCAGTCCTATAAATCTGACTTTAGGGCTTATGCACTCAGATTTTAAATGTTGTGGCTCCAACATGCTGGTTCAGTGTAAATTCACTCAGCCCTCTCAGGGCTGTTCAGGTACCTTTGATGGGATCTCTGCGAGCCAGGGTGCTGTGTGTGATAGGGGAGAGCACACCTCAGGAAGCTAAAACTGCCAAGGGCATCTTGGTCTGGGCAGGCTCGTGTTGAGGAGGAGTTACAAAGGTTGGAGTCTTGCAGTTGAGAGCTGAGAAGCATGAGGGTGAGCCATATAAAATTACTCATACAATGGGGTAGGGTTGCAAAAGACAAAACACAGCCACTAATGTTGTTGAGAGTATTTACATTTATGGATGAAAGTGCATCTCTATTTGTGTATTTTGGATGTCAGTAATTTGTTTAACTTGTCAATGGTGGGATTTATTTACAAACCCTTTGAACTGTGAGCGCATACATGCTGTTGCTCTGAGACTGCTTTTGCTCAATGTACAGAAAACATCAGTAACTGCAGTATTTTGGAGTTGTGCCTCAAGGATACAATCAGTATGGAAATGTGGCGATCAGTGAAAATAGGTCTATCTGTAGACAAAGTGAGCAGGTGCTGTTTGATATAATTTCATTTTGACTTGACTGTTTTGAAATATGCTAACCTCAGACCTTATGTAATCACATTTTCTATAAGTAGTCACCTTATTTCTTAACAAGCATTGGAACTCCTGAGTTCAGTCAAAGAGTTAAGAAGAGTCAAGAAAGCAATAATTAGGTAACAGTTTTTTAAATTTTTTTTTTCACCAAGAAAAATCTCAACTAAGTAACACAATGGCAGCCTTAAAAATTAATTTGCTAACCTGTATCAAAATCACATGGATTCCAAGGACAGGCTTCTGAATAATTTGAAATGTTGATTAATACTAGTTTGTTTTATTTTTCAGGCTTTAGAAAGGATGCGTCCTTACCTGTGTGACAAAATCATAGCCGAGAGACACTTTGATTACCTACGTTCTAAGAAAATACTCACTAGGGAGGACACAGAAGAAATTTCTGCTCGATCTTCCAGTAGGAAAAAAACTGGGAAGTTACTGGATTACTTAGCAGAAAATCCAAAAGGACTAGATACTTTGATTGAATCTATCAGACGAGAAAGAACACAAAACTTCCTGTTACAAAAGATAACTGATGTAGTGTTGAAAGTCAAAAATGAAAAGCTCGAAGCTCTTAAAGGTAACCATTTTTAAATAATGTTGTGTAAGATGTAAGTTTTATTTTGAGGGTATGCAAAATTAAAATTCAAAGCTAAAGTCTTCCTCTGGTATTTGGAACAACATGTTTGGAAATATCACCAGTTTGTGTTTGAGAACATGCATGTATCCTAATGCATGTATCCTGGCTTTTTACTATCTGAACACATCCATCATAAGTAACAAGTTGCTAGAAAAACCCTATTGTGTTGTTATGATGGATAAATCTGTCTTCACATTTCATTTTTGCTTTTCAAAAGTAGGTGGTTATCTTCCATCCTGCATTTCTCTTGAAGCTATTTGCTGCAGTGGCAGGATGCTCTGGTTTAGTTAAACTTTGTGCCTCAGCAGAAGATGTGCTAGCAAATGCAGCTTGAAGGGAGTTCCCCTGTATGCCTTCAATGCCACAGCTTAAAAGGAGACACTGTAAATACATGTGTGTGTTTTTTCATACAGCCTTAGAGGTTTTGTTGACACCCAAACCTCGAAGTGACTATGTGTGATTATATTTTAAGGCAGAGGAAGAAAGTATAGGCTTTCTACACCAAAAGTGTTACTTCCCCTTCCATGCTCATCAAAAGGCAAATAAAGAAAGAAAGAAATATGTTTTAACCGTAGAGATGAAGGGCCTGAGGTTTTCTCTGGCTTCAGGTAAAATAGCCTTCAAATGCTGTCTACTTTGGAGCAGAATCATCAAGTGAAGCTCTTAAAAGTTTGAAGAAGACAGTGAGAAAAATAAAAAAAAAGTTGGGCCAAAGGGCTAAAGTGACTTTCTAAACAGAACTTTAAGTTACGGTGCATCTTTGTCAAGTACTGTCTGGTACTAAGTGCAGAGAAACCATTCACATCAGCCTAGATAACTTACATGTTTGTTCTTTAGTTTGTCAGGAATTCTGGATGTCACAGGTGAGATGAAGGGTTATTCTGTTAAAAATACAGACAATTGATCTTTGACAGTCTTGCTGATATTAAACCAGAGTTTTAAGACATGCCCATATTGTAACTAAATCCAGTATCTGTTTTTTTTGTCTTAGGTCTAAGCTGCAGCACCTGTATGACCTCACTGTATGGAGGAACAAATAATCTTTCTAGATCATTTTCTGATGAATCAAATTTCTTTGATAAAACAAAAGACAAGGAATCTACCCAGATACATCACCCAGAGGAAGATTATAGCACTGCTGCATTTGTGTCTGCTGTCTCTCTTCATTCAATGAATTTACCAATTGCAGAGATGGGAAATTCACAGTGCAGCGTTTTCTCAGCCACCCTCCCAGGGCCTGGAGACCCTGGTGCACCCCCACTGCCCCCAGAGCTCGAGTCAGACCAGCAAGAGCCATGTACTAGTTCAAGTGACAATTGCTTTTTGCCTTTAAGGTCACGTTCTGTTCAGCCACAATGAACACAGTGACTTTCATCTGTTCATCTGAATGGTACTGAAACTTTGTGTGATATCTCATAAAGGCTAAAAATGTTTTCAAACTGTTAGAAAAATTAGAGGAAATAATCTATGCAATTTCTGGTTTAATTTTGTAATTGTATGATGCTGGAGCTGCTTGACTTTTTTTGTTTGTTTTATTCTTTAGGGAGCTTTTTTCAAAATATTGTGGCATTACACCAGCGAATGCTTGATTTTTAAACCAATGTGTAAAAGATTTCACATTTAGTTGTAGATAGTTTAGCTGGAATGACAGAACAAATGGGGTTTTTCTTTCTACAGAAACTAACAAATCAGCTTTTCCTGTTTTCTTCACGTTTCTGTGATGGTGAACTGGGAAAGATGGTTAGGAAAAGTACTGAGTATGGGAAAAAAATTTGAACTAAAAGCTTAAGCTTACTTACCAAAAAGCTTAAACTCATTTAAGTTAAATGTTTCTCACTGGGATAAATTCTGCTCTCCATGTATGTGTGTGCTGCTCCATTTGCAAAAAACCTCACAAATCTGGCCAAATCCATGCTTATTAGCAAAGAGTCTTCTCCTTGTGTGAACTCTGTCCTACTGATAAATCAAAAGGCATCAGTATCGCAAATACGCTTCTGCAGGCCTTGGCATATTCTTCTTGTATATTAGTTAAAGATTCCTGATTTGAGATGCACTTTAAATATAAATTCTCTTTAGTACTGGAAAAGGAATGTAGACTGCTCTAGTGGCATCATGAGGGCTGTAAGAAAACATTATTGTAGGATGCTATTAAGGAACAAAGCTTGTATGCTTTGTCCCCCTTGGGAAGTGGAGGAGAAGTTGTGTGACAAGGAAGTATCCCTACCTGAAGGACTCTTGGAAACAGAGCACTTCAGATACCTCCTCTTCAAAGCAGACAGACAGGTTTACATTTCAAATTGTTTGGAGTCAAATGCATTTTAAACTGTTTCAACATGGGAAGGTTCTCATTTCTTGCCACCATGTAACATCCTGATTTCCTCTCATACTCGAATTGTAGCCTACCTTTTGTGCAGGTGCCTATTATCATTTCAAAATGACCTGGTGGATTCTTAATTTGACATGTGTACAGTTGTGTTCTGCAGCAGTACACTTCAAAGTGATGGGATGTTTTCAGTATATCAAAGGGTGGGTTTGTATTTAGGGCCCTAAATTATTTTGGCTCTCATACTGTGTTATAGCCATGTAATGCTGTTCCAGTGCACACACGGGTAATATTACTAAACTGTTCTCCTCTTGTGGAGACAGGCCACCTGCAGGACCTCAGTATAGTCTCTATAAATTGTTTTTCATTATTATTCTGGATTTGGAAGTAGATCAAAATAAAATGAAATGTTCAACTACACTCCATCCTGAGTATATGAACATCTTACATGTGAGAAAAATGTGTTTGTAAAAATCTTTGTTTTTCTTCTCTACATCCACAATCATAGACTGTCCAGACAGTGAAAATGTTTTTCAGTGAAACTGCTTCAGTTTGATGGCACTCTGGAAATAAAGTGCCTAAATATGCAAGCCACACTTTTCTCTTTAACATGAGATTAAGGATAAGATAAACTCCCTGTCTTCCATTAACTTAATTTGTAGCTGCACATACTTGGGACGTCTAAAAAGTCATTTGTGTGAATGCCCACTGTAACCACATGAAGAGCTGTGCTTAGGTTGGAGTCCCTTCCTGGGTTCTTGTAAAGAGAAGAGAGTGAGCAGGGTTGGCTTTAACAGAGAAAATGCATCAGCTCAGGGTGGAGGCTGCCTCGCTGCTCCCCATCCTGCCCGCAGTGTGCAGCCTGCAGGGAGCCAGCTCTGCAGGGACCACTCCCAATGAACCTGAGACCTCAAATGAATGTATTATCATACCAATTGTTTATAATGTGCATTTTTAAAACTTATTTTTATCACAACTTTTGAAATAAATTCTTTTGTATAATTGCCTGTTTTTCTGCCTGCTTCTCATTTGTAAGATGCACAGGTTGCAAGAGCAGTTCATGCCGTTACCTTGATGTGTGGTTTTGGTTTTGTGTGTGCAGGAGGCTTTTGTTCTCCTTGTCTTTATAGAGAGGTTTGTCTTTGGTGGAAAGTCTGACTTAATGTGAACTGCCTGTGTCCGCAGGGCTGCACCAAGAGCAGTCTGTAAGGAAAACATGCATGTGAAATCAAGAGCTCTGCTGCTTAAGTAGTTTCTGCAGTTCGTGACTACTATTACTAACGTGATTCTTGCTTTTTTTTCAAATGACTCTATTGCTCAGCTTCCTACGGATGTGAGAAGAGTGTGTCTCGATTTCATTCTTAAATTAAGATTTTTATTTTTATTAATAGCAGGGAAGAAACAAAAACTTTGAGTGCTGAGAAGCATGACTCAAAAAAGAATTTGCAAATGTGGCAGGCACTGTGGTGTCTCACTTCAGTGCTTGTTTTCATTGGACTTTGTGTCTAGGGCTTACTTCAAAATAATGATCATGGTATTGATTATGAGGTCAGCTGGATATGGTTTATTGTCTTTACAAGTATGGGAAGTGATCACAGTAAAACCAAAACCCCTTCCTCAGATATTTTCTTGCTTATGGTAGTATAAGTAATCTGAATATAGAATCATAAAATATGCTGAGTTGGAAGGGGCTCACGAAGACCCCTGAGTCCAATTCCCAGCCCTGCACAGGGCATCCCCTGAACCTGTCAGGCTGATGATGCTGTGATGCCCTGGGGAGCTGTTCCAGTGCCCAGCCAGCCTCTGGGTGAAAAAGCTTCTCCCGATACCCAACCTAAACCTCCCCTGCCTCAGCTTCACCCCGTATGAACAGCACCACTACTTTAACTGATGCAGTAATGTACGTAGGAGTCAATCACAAGGGAGGTCTAGTACTTTGTCCAACAAATTTGAAAAATCGTTTTGGTAGAGATACTTTCTGGACGGGTGATGGCCAGTGCTGTGTCTGCCCTAGGTGAGCCGGTGATCAGACATTAGGGAAAACGTGTTTTCCCTCCACGTAGGCCCGCAGGTGTGAAAAGGCAGAAATGAAGGTTGGCTGGGTTTCGTGTCTGCTGTTCGGTGTCTGGTCACTGGAGGGGAAGCGCCCCGGCGGGAGCCCGCCCGCCCCGGCAGCGCCGCCTCCGCGGCTGCCCCGGCTCCCTCCGCCAGGGCCGCCGGGCCCGGAGCAGCCGCGGCCCGGAACCCTCGGCGCGGGCGCGGTTTCCGCGGGCGGTGCGAGGCGCGGCCCCGCCATGGCGGCGGAGGGGGAGGACCCGCTGGGCTATTTCGCGGCCTACGGCAGCTCCAGCTCCGACTCGGAGCCCGAAGAGCCCCAGCCGGACGAGCGCCCGCCGGGAGCCGGCGCGGCCTCGGGGGGCAGCCCGGGGCGGCCGCGGCTGCCGCCGCCCGACGAGCTCTTCCGTCGGGTGTCGCAGCCGCCCGCCTTCCTCTACAACCCGCTCAACAAGGAGATCGACTGGGAGAGCCGCGTCCTGCGGGCGCCCGAGGAGGTGCGTGGGGCGCGGGGTGAACCGAGGCGGCGCCGGGCCGCCCCGAGCCGCGCGGGCCGCTGTGACGGGCGCTCTGCTCTCTCCCGCAGCCCCCCAGGGAGTTCAAGGTGTGGAGGAGCAACGCCGTGCCCCCGCCGGAGACCTACAGCCCGCCCGAGAAGCCGCCGCCGCCGGCTCCCGCCCTCGACATGGCCATAAAGTGGTCCAACATCTACGAGGACAATGGCGACGACGCGCCCCGCCAGGCCGGCAAAGCCAAGTTCCTGCCGGACGAGGAGCAGGAGCTGCTGGAGTCGGGTGAGGCCCTGGCTTGAGGCGGCCGTGCCTCGCACGGGCTGGGTGTGCTTCCCGAGCCAGCTGGGCGGGCGGGTTCCCTGCGTGCCCGGCCGGAGGAAGCTCTGCTGGCTTCTCCTGCATCCACTGCTGCCCAAGGGCGGAGCGCTCTGGCTGCAGGGACGGGTGCACTGCGGTGCCGGACTTTTGGCTTTCCTGGAGTCAGCGCAGACCCTCGAGCAGTCTCTCTGCTCCTCTCCGCCACTGTCATTAGCAGGGAAGCGTTAGAGTCTGTAGCACTATAAAACCAACAGGTTCAGTCATGGTGCTGCTGAAACAGAAGGTGGTGTGAGAGCTTCAGGTGCTGCTGTGTTGACTTTAGCTGTAGATGTAGGTCAGTTTATTTTTATAACCTTTGCAAAACTTGGGGTCCAAAAGATGAATCAAATAGGATGTCCACGGGACAGATTGCTGAAGAAAATGTTCACTATCCTCTTCACTTTCAATGATGGTACAAGCTGCAATGGTAATTTAGGAAGTAAAGAAATACTCGATGGGTAGGAGGAATATTTTTTGTTTTTTTAATGCTGGAGAAAAAGAATAGCCAGCAACAATCAAGAACAGAACCAGAAGAAATTCTGGGCTCTCAGAACACAAAATAATGTTTTCATTCATTGGTAAAGTTGTCAAAAAAGCTTTACCAAAAGAAGGATTTTTTTTTTTTTGCTGTCTTGCATGTTTTTTGGTTCTGGGTGTTCTTTCCCAGTAGCAGTTTTTGTCTTGCTCCATGTGTTCTATATGTTTCCCCTGTCTATGCCTTTCTCTTAGCCTTCATGCAAAGGAAGAAGGTAAAAGGTTAATTGATCTTGACATTATTTCCTGCTTCAAAAATGTAATTTTCTAGCTTTTTCTGTTAGCTAGTCAAATACTAATTTTTTGGAACAGGTACTGTACAGTATCATAAAGCCTCTTTAGTTACCTGCAGTGGTTTGTGGTAGTAGAAAGTAACCATTCCTGCTTTGTTTACATACTGTCTGCATTACAAAAATGAGGATGTTGTTAGTTAATGCTACAGTGTCTTTTTTCCAGCCATCTCAGGTGTGGTTAAGTCAGTTGTTCTGAGACAGGATGGTGTTTAAGAAAAAACTTTGTCTTTGCTGACGTTGATTAACTCTTTCTTTTATTTAAAGATGGTGAAAAAGATGATGAACCAGCTTCTGCCAAGAAACGTAAAGTAGAGTCTGGAGAGCAGGCGAAGAAGAAGAAGAAGAAGGTATAAGCAGGCCATTTTGGATTTAGACATAATGAGAATTTCAAGGAGCTTGGATTCCTCTGCTGGAATGGGAAACAAATACATGTTTACTGCATTTCTCCCTCGTATTGGGTAGGGAATTTTTTTTCTGTAGTTCGCTTGCCTTTTGGAAAGCACAAATTTAAACGGACGGTGTTGTGGTAGAACTTGTTTACTGAACAAAATTTAAACCTGTTTATTTGAAACAAGGATTTAGAAGAGAGATCCATTGCCATGGATACTTGTGCTTATGCAGGTTACAGGGCCTCACAATCTTTTGTTTATCAAGAAACGTGGTAACATGCGTTTTTCTGGACTGACTTTTCCATTGTGTCAAAACCTTTTATAAAGGAGTATGTACTAAAGATTTTTTAGGTACTAGTCTGTGATATGTTCACACAATGTTGTTTTTAAATATATGTATAAACTGCAGATAGTCACTGGAATAAAACTACATTTGAAAACGTCTGTGGTATAAATATTGCATTGCATGCTTGGTGAACAGGAGCAATGACTTCTGGTTTATATGCCATTCACTGATGTGTGACTTAACAGATTCCTCAGGGCTTTTTTGTTTAAATAAATACACAACTAAAAACTGAAAAAAAATGGACCTAAAAATGGAGTTTAATGGTTTCATTTATTTATTTATTTATTTAGATGTTATGGTATTTTCATCAGTGAAACATGAGACTAACTGATTGAGGGAGAATTGAAGCATTTAATGTATTCTTCCTGAAACAGAAAATAGAATCAAGATATTTATGTAGACAAAAGTTGTGACAAAGCTGTGATAGAGTCTTTGCTGCCAAACTGTATTTATTTCAGTACAAATGGTAGTCTTCTCAAAGTGCTAGTCAGTATATGTTGCATTTGTGGTATGGTGCTGAATGGGTTTTTGGGTCTGTATATGACAAGGTACCAGCTTGTACTGGACTGAAGAAAAGATTGCTGTATATTTTCAGATAAAGATTCTGTGCCTTAGAAAATCTGCAGTGAGATTAGCACCTACTAATAGAGATATATGTAATTAAATTGTAATGTAAAAATACGTGTTTTCTATTTTCCTTCTGTCTTGGACTAACTTTGGCAGAACAGATTCTGTATACATATGTGCAAATACGATGTTAATATTTTTTAAGTGATTTTAAGAGATTTTTTTAACCTCAATATATAGAAAATTCAATATATTAATTTTTATTGAATATATGAAGTTGTTAAGCAGTTACGCAATTCTAGACTTGGCAGTGTGATAGTGCTGTTTCGGATCCTTGTCTACCTGCAACTCTGCAGACTCTGCAACTACTTCTTGCCAGTTTCACAGGCTGTGGGGCCAAATCTGATATATTCCCCCTTTCTGTGCCATTAGTCTGGAAACAGTTCAGAAAATGGCACTTGACACAGGTGAGGTTTCCCTATGCCCACCTTTCCTAGCACAAACCCAGATACCAGACGCTATCCTGGCAAGCTCCAGGATGAGAGATACTGTCATGGCAAAGTTTATGGAGTGCCAGCTCTCTGTAGGGTTTCTCAAAATACTCCATCTGCATTTTTGACTCTTACAGTAGTTCTGTTTGCTTGAAGAGTGTTACAGCTAAAGGTTAATGTCACCAGCTCTGGAAATAGGATGCATTCCCATGACTGCTGTGACCAAGGAGGCTTTTGTCCATTTATTTTTTGCTCTTCTATTCCACAGGGCAGCTCGGGAAGTTATCCTTCCAATTGCTCTTTTTGTTTTCAGACCATGTGGTATATGTAGTATCCAGTTTTCTTGATCTTAACACCATGTGATACTCACTTTCCAAGGAGAAAAGCAGCATGTCTAGCCTGGGAGAAGAACAATTAATTGTATTATTTGCAGATTAAGGGAATCTTCATTCTTCAGTGACTATAACAGATTCCCTGTTCAGGAAAAATGGCACAAACAACTCTTCACCTTTTTCTGAAGACATCTGAAACAAGGCTGTGAGAGCCTGTGTGAAACTGACTTATTTGGGTAGATTGGTTCTGTAAACACCAACTAAACTTAAACTGATAGCTCAGATATTCAGAAAATAGCTCTTACTATAGAACAGTTTATCCTGGATTGTCTCTTGAGGGAAGCCCATGACAGTGAACATACACCCCTGCTGACAAATGGGGAAGATTGCCTCTGAAAATTAGTGCTCTATTAACTAATCATTCTACTGTTTTTATGATGAATCAAATTTGATTACAATCATTATATGTAATGGGGGAAAAAAAGACAGTAAAAAATGCATGCAGGTTTCGGTTGAGGAAATTCTCTTTAAATATTGTCAAAATCAGAAAAATGGTGCCTGGAAGGCAATTAACTGGCAATGAGCACATTGTGTTGCTTCAGATGCTGGGCAAAATAGCAGCTGCAGTTCTTGGCTTTCCAAGAGATGCAGGATGATCTGGAAAAGAAGAATTAATGTTAGTATAAAAGTAGAGCTGTTGAGGATAATGGTAGGCAATGCTCCTTCCCAGAAGAGCTGACAGGTTGTGGCAAAGCATCCTTCTGTTACTGTGCTGTTTCTGTTCTTGATGCAGACTCCTGCTCTTGAAGTGCCGATTTGTTTACAAATAGTATGTGATTAGCTTAGTGCTGCCAATACGAAAATAAATCCAGAGGAATGTAGTGTGTTCCTTAAAGAGTCATTTATTGTGAAGCTGGAGTCAGCACAGGAAGAAGTGTTTTTATCAGTGGAGAGAAAGAGAAGCTGTGTAGTGCTGGCTCAGTCCGGTGACAGGAAGTTCCTTTGCCAGCTTGCTAATCTTTGAGAATCACGGCAAAATCAAGACAAAAAGATGCAATGCTTTCAGTGCTTTCAGCACAATAAAATTTGGATTTTCTTTTCAGGTTTGAAAGGTTCTTGTTCCTGTTTATGTGTTAGGTTTATCCAAGCCCCTTTGGCCACTGGTCGCAGATGTTTGTGCTTTTGCTTTGGGTGTGGATTGGATGTGAGAACAGTGCAGGACTGTCTTAAAAGCATGGAAGATGATTACTGCTGAACTGTGTGTTCCTGTAGGATAAATGGTTGTACCAGTTGAAAGGGACCCTGGAAATGGCTATAGCTGTGCAGCAGTTCCATTTGGAGAAATGTTGTTTAAGAACACCCACAATTCCTTGTAAGACTGGAAAAATCTGAAAGGTTTTCCAAACAGCTGGACAAATCCGAGGACCCTCAGGCCTGGGCACAAGCATGGTGGTACCAGTGGTACCAGTGCCCTACAGAGATGAGCTTGCTGGCAGGCCAGTTGCTCTTGCAGCAGCTGAGTGGGAATGGCTGTCCAGGCATGCTTGGGAGGAGATGCTAGCCCCTCTGTAATTCACAGGAAGGCAAATCTTACAGAGGAAAACTCTCAAAAGCACCAGCATAAGATGTGATTAGAAAACCCTTGAGCAAATGGAGGCACCTTGCTAAGAAATCTGATTCCATTACTGCCAAAGGCATTTTCTGGCTGCACTGACCGAAGTGAAGTTCAACAAATGATGTAGCAAGAGGCACTGATTAGCTGGGCAGGCTCTGGCTGTCTCAGAATGTCAAGACTGAATTAAAAGCAGGATTTCTGTTCAACAAAATGTTGGCAGAATACAGAAAACTGTTGAAAAGAAATGCAATGTTTTCATTGCACTGGAGGCTTCCTGTGAGACATGGGAATCTCAGGGAGTAGTTCTGAGACAAACATGTTGGTAGCAATGGGCTGCTTTCTAAGAGTTTAAAAATCATATAATTAGGAACCAAGAAGTAGCAGGAATAATGAGTGTATAAAGATTGCAGTGAGCTAGTTCTTTATGCTGAGAGTGTCACAGACCAAAAGGAACAACATCATCTTCAGAGGAGTCCACAGGATTTGTGTCATTGTTAGAAATGTGCAGAGAACAGTTGGGGCTGGAAGGCAGAGTCAGAGCAGAGATTGGAATGGATTTGTGCTGCTGGTTCCTTTGAACTGCTTTCTTCAGGGCACTTGTGTAAAAAGCAGGAATTTTCAGGGAAGCCAGTGCCTGTGGAGCTGTATTGACAGAAGAATGCAATGAATTCAATGAATGAAGATAAGCATTTTTAGTCCTTATCAAATTATTTTATCAGGGCTCTTCATTTAGAAGATGAAGTGGTCTTCATCTTTAGAATGCTTTAGTCTTGGTAGCTTCAGAAGACAAAGACATATTTGCTTTGCTGTAGTGGTGAGCAGCACAAGAGCTCTGCATTTTCTTGTATTCTAACAAAGTAAACTTGTTCTTTGGAGCAAACCCTGATTTTCCATCCCTTCCTGTAACTTCTCCCACCACATGTTTCTTGCTGTAGATGGAGTGATACGAAAACAAATACAGGATTAATATGGAGTAACCCCAGGAAAGTGTAATGGGGAGTTAAACCTAAGCCACAGCACTTCTCAGGGGAGGATTAACACACTCTCCTCAAACCAAACCACCAAACAAACAACAACCCTGCCAGCAGCAGGCTCACAGCAAAAGTCATTGGGGAGTCTTTCTGTTGGAAGCAGAACATGGTCCAGTTTTGGTAAAAAAGAAACCTCTCTGGCACAGGCTGGTGAGGGATGTTTTGAGGAACCAGGCCAGATAATGTGAGAGACTAATTTCACATCTGTTGCAGAAAGGATCACTACTATTAATTAAGACCTAAAAAGGTGTTTGGTTTTTTTTTTGCACATACAAAAAAGTTCCTCTTTTAGGCTTCTGATCTAGAAATGTGTCACTTTCTGTGGTAATCCCTTCCTTAGGACTGATAAAATTGTATTTTGTGAGACTAAGAATTTATATGTTGTCTGACATGTTTCAGAGTTGTATTATATAATGCAATTACAAGGTTGGTAATGGCGAGGACTAGTTTAAAACATACTGTTTTAATAGTTAGGAATACTGGGGTTTGTGCAAGATCTAAGGGTTGCTTACCATTGGTGACTTGTTCTCCCAGGAACCTTTGTGCATGGCTCTTGGATCCCTGTAAAGAAGCTGTATCTCTGGCAGCTGTGTCACCATGATCTTGGACAATAGTAATGAAATACTGTTTCCCCTTGAAAACTTACTCTTTTTTAAGTATCTATACAAAGGCCATTTGCAGGTTTTCCAGCTGTGCTGCTCCAGCAGAGAGCGCTTCTGTTACCCTTGGCACAGAGCCTGTTGAATCATCTGCAGCTCAGCTCTACTCTGCAGAACCCAATTCCCTTCTAATTTTCTTTCTAATGCTTGATTAAGTGTCTCTTGAAACAGTACACATCTATTTTGTTTACTTTCTTGATATCTTGCTCTAGACAAAGGTGTTTTAAACAGCTTTTGCACTGTAAATTTCACATGATTTTTAAATCTTGTGTGGGGAGAGTTACCATAATCCTTTGTCTTTAAAAAAATAATTCTTATATTGATAGATTATGATTAAAAAAATTATTTGGCACACAATTTTAGTCAGATGTATTTGTCTCAACAAAGCAGTGAAAATCAGTATGAAAATAATGAATGCTTAAATGTCATGCTAAAACATCTATTTCAGACAAATTACTGACTTTCAAAGTTTCTAACTTAGAAAAGCCCAAAGAGGGTTTTTGATCTTGTGCTTGAAGAAGGTATAGTTGGTTTAAATTTAAGAATACTCAAGAAAAACTCTTCTTTCTGTAAAATAAGAAAGTGAGGAAGAATTTGCTTTGAAAAGTTGCATTTTTCTTAAAATAGCATGGACTTCTAACCTTCTTTCTTAGAAGGTTACAAAAATAAGGCTGGAATGTGCCTTCCCAAGGTGACCCAGCCCATTGGCTGCCCCAGGCCAGCCAGGCCCACACCATTCCTGTCAGACCTCTTGGCTTTAAAACACTGCTGGAAGGGGAGACAGTGATGCAACCAGCCCCACCAGCCCTTCTGTGCCTGTGCTGGCAACTTGAAGCTTTAGTCAATCAGTAGAAATCAGCAAAAATGTGCAGTTAAACAAGAGAGTTTAACTTCCATAATTTTGGGGAAACATATAGCCCTTTCCAGCAAGTACATGGTCTATAGTTCTGTGTTCACACAGAGCAAGGACTCCTGTGTAAGCACAGGTGTGTGTGGCTCAGGATGACATATTCAGGGTTATAAAATGTGATTTACCTCAGGATTTGCCTTGGTTCTTTGGTTGTGGCATAGCCAAGGGAATATAAAAACACTTAATGCAGTTTTAGAAAAAAAATAACTAATTCTAGACCAAATGGCAGAGTAATAGCAAAAGACATAATTTCTGAGGTCAACTTGTCTGATCACAGAACCTGCTACAGTGCACTGTGTCCAGGTTTCCTTGGAACGTACTTATGCTGAGAATTGTATTGCTGCTGAACTGGGATATCTCTGGACAGCATATAACACTCAGACCCTGCAGTTCACTTAGAAGTTAAATTTGCCCCTAAAACCAACTTTTTTTTCTCAAGCCTATTCAAAAGGAATGAAAATACCTTATACTCAAGTATACATTACACTTGAGTTAAGCATTCCTAGAGATGGAATCGACCCACTGTATGTTTTTAGGGGTTTAATTAAAAGATCTTATTTAATTTTTCACAACAGACAAATCTGAAAGATAATGGTCTTATTCACTGTGACAACACCTAATGTGATTTGCTTATAGGGCAGATGTTTCCAGGGCTGGATATGCCATATGGTAGGAAACTTCATTTGATGCCTGCTTTGGCTGCAGCAGGACAGCAGTGCTGGGGGTGACACAGCTGTCTTCATGGATTGCTCTGAAATTCAGAGTTTAATAAATAATGTGAAGGGGCTTAAATTAATCAGCTGGTTTATATTGGGAATATGTTGTAGACCCTGATTTTTTTCTTTTCCTTCTCATGCTGCAAAAACCCATTAGATTTTAATAGCATTTTGTGGAAGTTAACCTGAAAAACTATCACATTTAATAACAGCACTAATTCCCATGAAACTCTCCCATATTTTCCATCAGAACTGTGTTTATATCCCAGATTGTGCATACACACTTGAGCATTAAGAACCAGAAATACTAGCAGCTGGGAAATTTGCTTCCCTGACACTTGGGCAGAAATCCATTTCAGGTGATCAGTTCCATCTTGAACATTTGTTTGTTCTTTCAATTATATTGCATATGGCTTTTGTTTGCTAAATTAGTAGCTTTTCTGTTTTTATAAGAATATGGTTGGTTTACTGACTCTCCTGGTTCATGCTATAGGGTTTTGGGGAAGCTCTGTGTGACCAGTTCTATTTCTGGTATCATGCTAAAGGATGCTCTTTAATCTGTGGCTCCATTTGTGTTAGTAAGTCACTCAGCACAACAGGAGAGCTCCTGTAACGTGACCTAGTCTGTGCTGTGGGCTCGCTCGGCTTTGCTCCCACAGCAGCAACGCCCAGCAGCAGTCCAAGTGCATTCAATGCACTCCTGGAGTGCATCCTCTGATTTGAGTTTCATCTGAAAGGAATCCAGCTGGTGCACTCTGGAAACCAAAGTGGAGTCTGCCAGGCTGATAGGGAGAGTCACTTCAAAAGCCGCCTCCTGCTCCAAACCGAAATACTTGGGCAGGCACACCCTGCCCGTGCGAGGGCCCTGCTCGCCCAGCACCCCAGCCCCTCCAGCACACGCCTTTGCCCCCAAAATACACCCTGATGGGAAAACACAGCTATCTTCAATGTTTCTGCTCTTGGTAGCACGCCAGTATCATCTTCTAAAGTCAGCTCTTTCCTCACCTTAGATTGTGTCTTTCATATTAGTTGATTCGCTGCTTCTTATATTACAAAGGGTGGTGGAGGAGAGCAAATTGCAGCACTGATCATTGCTTGTGGGTTCCCCAAATGGTAACATTTCTCCTCAGAGATGCTGCACTCATTCCTGCAAGAATCTACACGTGTGGATGAAATTCAGCTATGTATTAATCCCACCACAGGCAATGGAAAGTCTGCTGTCTATGAGCTAATTGCACATGTGAATTTAAAGTGCCAGGACAATAGCAGTGAGCCTCTGTTTCTTGATGGAGGCTGATGCCTTGTTGTGCACTTTGCAGCAGAGTAAGGAAAGGGATTTGTAGGGATTTTTCACTCCTATAAAGAATGGGTTCCTTTACCCTTCTATGCATTTTTCTCAGGAAAACTTAACTGAATTTTGCAAGCTTACAAATGCATTTTTTCATTTTAATATAGATGTCTTAAAAGATTAATTTCTGCCTGAAGACATTTGGGCAAGGTGGAGAGAGATTGATCATTTCCAGATGTTCTTTGCTGACAGGCAAAAATAATTCTGCTTTGGGTTAACACTTGTGAATGTACTTTAAAATATATGTATTTTGTATACAAAGCTACCAGGGAGAGCAGAAGCCAGTGCAGCAGGGGCTGAGGTGCACAGATTTGCAGTGTCATAGCTGCATTAATAAGGCAGGGCCTGCCCCTGTTGACTGGCTAAAAGCCTCAGGAACTTCCTTCCCTGTAATCTCCTATGGACAGGTAGGGGAGATGGATGTGCTTTTCAGACAGAAACACCACATGCAGTGTGCTTTGAGGTAGACACTTGGCTCCATGGTGTTTGCTGAATCAGACATATTAAAATAGATAATTCACTGTTTCTTTGATGTTTTGGGAACATTTCATACTGGGATTCCTAAGCATTGCACACTAAATTCTGGCAAGACTTAGCGCAGTGAATGACAAGTAGTTTGACTTCAGGCTTTTGGGAAGCACCCCAAATTAGCGAAGCAGGGGCAGCTGCTGTCCTACATGTCACCTGGGAGGACAGGCAGGCCCATGGAGCAACTGGACACTGATGTCCTGCTCCCTGTGTGTCCCTGTGTGTCCGTCTCGCTTCCTGCAGCACATGAGCAGCACTCAAGCATCACGCCTGCAGTTCCTCTTGCCTCTGCACAAGCAATGGGGGCTCACTCCAATACTGGCTGTCTTGCCTTGCAGTAGTCTCCAGTGGCTACAACGTGATGACCTCTTAGTGGTGAAAGATATAAACATCAATCAGTTCTGTAGGAAATCCTGGTGCCTGGGACGTGCAGATTCTTCTTCAGTTTGTTCTGGTCTCTCAGGCAACAGCAGCCTGAGCATGAGAAGTAACAGAGCTCATGCCTGTCAGCAGCAAAGGAAATGCCTGCTTGGGAAGCAGTCCTTCGTAACAACTGATGTCCTTCTCAAATGGTGTGTGGAACCAGAAACACCACGGGAGACCAGGATGCCTTTATGAGTCACAAGCTGGTTTTCACTGGGTGGGCAGAGGAGGTGGGGGCAGTCAGCAGAACCAGCCCTGTGTGTTGCCTCCTTGGGCACATTGAATCCTGAAGGGATAGGTTTCCATTGGAATGATCAGTAAAGCTGGCTGTTTTCAGAGGTTGCTGACTGTTAAGACTGTTTTAAGTAACTGACAGACAAAAGACTGATAAACCCATTTTCTTATCTAGATAGGGCTCTGCCCCTGTGAGTGGCAAAGCTCAGGGCCCTGGGAGTGTTATGGGCAAAGCCCCTCTGAAGGCCTAAGGGACAGGTGTGTGAGCACTGCTGTGGATGTGAGGTCTAGAGATGGGGAAGGTCCACTTCAGGAAATTAACCTTCTATGGAGCTGTGTCATGGCACTTGTCCCAGTGTCCCAAACCTCAGCCATGAAAGAGTAAGAGAGGGGAAGACAGGAGGTAAAACTAGGGGCAGCATCATTCTCTGGGGTTTTCAGGTAAAGCAGGTAAATCTAAGTGTCTTCATTGAGCCCCTATATTCTTTAGAAAGGAAAAATACACTAGCCTAGAGCATTAATTGATTTCTTGTGTTTCAGAAGCAGGCAAAGTGGAGGGGGAAGATGACTCTGAAGTCAAATTTTGGAGTGCTTTCTATGAGAGGAAGATGTGGATAGGAGGAAGGAACAGGACTGGGGAAGAAAAAGGATCATTCCAGTTTTTGTCCATGAAGAAGGACAATGTGCTGTGCAAAAGAGGGCTTTGAATCCTGAGACAAGATGTTGATGATAATTAGGTGTTAAAGCTCTGAGACTTGATACAATAGTTAACAAAATATTCACTTTAGTGCCTCAGTAGTGTGGCTGAACTGATCAGTCTTGGGATTGCTCACAGAGCTGTGCATGAGGCAGTCTCTGGTGTTTGCTTAGGCTTCTTTTGTTCCTGAAATACATGTATGAAGATCTGAAGAAGCATGTTCAGGGTTTGTTTCCTCAGGGTTTTCCTTTCTCAGCCTGCTTTGCTGCACCAATGGCTGCCCAGGTGGGGTCCTGCCTGTCACACGTGTGTGCAAGGTGCCAGCTCAGAAAGGTAAACTGGTAATGGGGTCTCAGTGCATATTTTTGCCTGTGACACCTGATGAACTGGATGCAGGATTAGAATGTGCAATTTGGGAACATATCATCTAAAGGGATGCTAAAATTGGCATCTTCACAATTTGACCTGATTTTCTTTTGTTGCTGGTTGTGAAGACAGAACCCACCACACAGTTAAAATCTGTTCTGTTGTGTTTGGTTGGGTTTTATTTTGGGAAGAAGTGGGATCATTTTAGTTCTTCAGCACTAAAAATTAGATCAAAATCCTGGCAACTGTACAACATAAATGAGCAACCTTGCAATAAAGGGTTTTTTGTCACCTTGGAAACACAGTTTGAATAAGCTACTTGGAGTAATTTTAGTTTCAGACTTCCCTCAGCCCTTGTCCCTCCCATGCAAATTCTGTTTTTACACTCAGTATATCCAGGTTAAATGTGTTTATTTCATATATAGACAACAGGGGAATTTGTCAGACAAAAGTGGAAGAAAACTGAAAATTACCTTGCACATGATGTTTCAGAGCAGAAGCTGGTGTTTGGAAATATACAAAGTTAAACCCATCCAAAAATAGATTTTAAAATGCATCATTTTAAATCTCAGAGCTCAATGTAAAAAACCCAGAAGCTTAACTTTAAATTATTGTTTTTGTATACCAGGGAGTCTTGTTATTCTGGAGAAGAATATGACATTTAAGAAACAAATTTTAGCACTGAGAAGCAAAGTCGAGGAGTTAAATAAGGAGAAATATACACCGAAAAATCAATGTAATATATTAGATGTACATGATCTTTCAGAATCCCCAGTATTGTGATATCCCTGTGCAATTTGTTGTATTAAAATGCTGTGGGTCTTTGTTGTGAACATTACACAGATTATACTGTTGCATAGCTGGAAACTCAAGTAATTAGAGGAGAGATTAGGATAAAGTAGTGCTTCTATCCACTAAAGAATGTAAATATTTTGAATATTTTCAATAGCTCACACTTCTTTAATAGATCTCACCTGAAGAGTGCCCTTACTGTGAGTGCCCACTAGAGAAAGCACAGAAGCATTTGTAGCCTTTTCTGAATACTTGATCAGCTGAGACATATTGACGTTCCATGGAGACAATATTTCAAAATGAATAGTAAACTGATATTCAGTTATTTAAAAGAGTAAATTGCATTTGAATATATATTTTATTGTCAGCTAATATTCCTGGAAGCTCAGAAGAACTCATGCAGGACTGGCTGGTGGTCCCTGTGCCAGTGTCCTGGTGTCACCTCTGCCTCCAGCGGTGTGGTTTGCTAGGCTGAGCAGGGAAAGGTGCCACCCGGGACCATGTGCCATGGTCTGAGCAGCCATAAAAGACCAGCAGGAAATTACACCAATACATCATGAGACATGATGAGAGAACAGCTGACTAGCATTTGGGTTAAATGCTTGGAAATGCTTCCTAACTACATGACCACATGACTGGTGAGGTCGTTGGGATAATAATAGGACCATATAACCTGAAATACTTAAACCCAGATTGATTTGAATATGAGCAAAAGGAGGACATGTGTGATTAAGGGAGCACAAATGAGAATGTAAATCTGTTTTTCACCTCCATTTTCATGGATTCTGTTTTGTCTCCCAGGAGTGACTGAATGTTATGATGGTCATCAATAATTAAAAGAAGCTTGACCACAGCACCTTCCCATGAGCTGCTGTGCTTTTGCCATTCCTTGTTATCACAGCAGTGAGTGAGTGCTGGGAGCAAGCTGTCAGCAGATGGTAGGCAGCAACTCTGGTAAATTTGCAAATAAGGGACTTTCCCCGCTGCAGCCAGCTGGCTCAAGTATTAATCTCCCTGCTGCACTGCTCTTTACAAGTCAAGAAAGCTCATCAGGTCAAAACATGTATTCTATACTGGCTGTCCAAAGCAGAAAGACCTTTTTCTCTGATGAAACACAGTTTTACTTGATAGGTGCACTCCAGGACATGCAAAAAAACCCCTCCATGGTTCCTCACCATTAACGTCTCTAATTGCTCTGTTTGATTCACACACAGTGGAGAGAAAGAAGAGAATATTTCACATATGAAATTCCACAGATCTCTCAGCAGCCCGAGGTGATATGCTGTGTTTCTCTGGCTTTTTCTTCCCCCCATTTATTTTGGCTTTGTAATATACAGGATATCTATAATGAATTTATCTTACATGCACACATGTAAAGTTTTTTGAGTAATAAAATTATTTAGATTATATAAAAGAGAAAAATGGACTAGGTCCTTTCATCTTGCAAAAGTCATTGCCAGATTTTTCCTACAAAAACATCTGTTACTTAAAATTTAAGATTATGAAAACACATCTTTGAGGCATCCTTGTAATTATTTAAGTCAAGTACTTTGAGCACAGCACACTATAGACAGTTCTTAAAAAGGACCAGTCTTTCAATTTAAGGATGTTTCCACCTTTCTATATATTGCTTTTCCTCATATCACATTTAGAAGTCTCTTATACTTTGCTCTCATGTAGAACTCAAGAGTTTGGAAGTTAATGATTTGAAAAACCACTATTTCTAATGGTAGAAGTGGAAGAAAGGGGAATCTGTTTTTTGAAAGTTTTTACAAAGATGCTCATTAACTGCCCTAATCTGGCATTTTTTTGGCTGATAATAGGTAACTGAAAGTCATTCAATATATTCTTGCAGTGTTGTAAGTTTTTAGTTTTTCAATTTAGAATGTTTAATAAAAAATTTCTGCATATGCAGCATGCTTTAAGGCCCTGAGCATAATGTGATTTATGATAGATGTGCCCTGGAACATCTCCTGGGCTGTGTTGGGTGGCCTGGCAGAGCCAGCTGTGCTAAGGAGCTGTAGGTGTTACAAGCTCCTGTTCAACATTAACTGGGGCTGCTAAAGGACACAGCCTGAAAACCTTGTAGCTCCAGCTAGGTAGGGGATGAGAATCACAAATATTACATTTAATCTAAATTTGGATTAACAACCAAATTCTGTGAGAGCCTGAATGGTGGTGGAAACTTTGTGAAGGCACAAGGCCAAGGAGAAAGATGGAGCACAGGTGGACATGGATGAGAACTCTGCTTCTTCTCTGTCCTCCTGGGGCAGAAATGGCAGGACCACAGCTATGGTCCTGGCCTAATGACATAGGACAAAATAGACAGAGAAATGCTTATTTAGTGATTTCATTTCCTTCACAGAGAACCTTCTGATGTTTTGAGCAAAAGTTTGAAACTGGTTTTTTTTTGGCCAAATATATTACACTGTTTGCTGGTATTTACTTTCACTTCAAGCAAGGTTGAGTGCCACCAATCTGCTGGTTTTGTCTCCATGTTAGGAGAAGGTAATTGTGGTGATGGTCATGATACCGACTATTTTTACTGTATGGGTCATGCTTTGGCTTCTTTATACCCAAAATACTTTGGTATTTTTAGCATATCTTCAGTGAGACTGACATCCTACCATAGTACTGGCATGTTGTAAGATTGCAGACAGAGGAGGTAATGACAGCCCTGAAGTTCAGTGGCATGTTTTGAAAAAGTCATAGAGATATTAACTTGCATTTTCTAAAAAGTCAAATACTAACTTAAAAATAGCCGTAAGATGCAAAAAAGAGAATAAATTACTTATTTCTGCTAAAGCAAAGTACAGAAGGCAGAGCTGTGAACATTCCTGCTGCTTAAGTTAGCTGATAACTATGAACAGAAGAATTTTCATCACATTGCTCATTTGAATCTAGGTTTACCTTATATGGGTCTTAAAATCCTTTCATTTTTAATTACATTTTAACAGGACAGGTAGACCATGCCCCTGAAAGAAATAGGCTCAGCTCTTCATATAAAGGCAGGGTAACCATCCTGATGCTGTAGATCACATTGCCAGAACCCAGGTGGCCCATGCCACTGCTGTTAGAGAGGAACTATGGTGGCAGTGACTTCTCAGAAGTGTGTTAGTTCCTGGTGAGAAGGCACCCACATTTTGTTGGACATGGCCAAGCAACAGCAATGCAGGTGTAGTGCATCTTACCAGATGTAAGATGTCAACAGTGGTGCCTCTTAAAGCAGTTTTGGTTGAGGAAGGTGTCTGGCAAGGATGCTCTCTAGAAGAAGGCAGTGAGCCAAACAATTCACTGCTCTTGGAGTCTCTAAAATCTGATTTTCAAAAGGGCAACTCCAACTGCAAATACTTCCAGTGACCAGGGAGCAGATGGTGGAGCCATTTTGGTAATGAACACCTTCAGTTTTGTCCAGCCTGTTGTCTATCAACCTCCTCAGGTTTAGAATATAAATGTTTTATTCTCCCATTGGTTTGTCTTCCTAAGATAAGCAGCTGTATTCTGGGCCTCTGGGGTGCCTTGGCTGGCCAGTTCAAAATAGGGTGTGGGGGTAACAAAGGTCTGGATGACTGTAGTGGTGTCTGCATCTGAGAGAGATCAGTCGTTTGGCAGGCTGGAGATAAGACTCACAGCTATTAGCTGCCTGATAGAGTTTCATGGGACTCTTATTTCAGTCCATTTTGATGTCAGGAAGGCAGACGCTTTCAACAAAAAGAGTGCTCATAGATTTTATTGGGGCATTCAAATGCTTCCAGTTCCCAGCTGTCATCAGCTCCACTTTAGTCATATAGCTGTCACTTTATCCCTCTGTCTGTGACAGGTCTTGAGAGAAGAAAGATACTGATTTGTTAAGCTTTAATGAAAAGGAGACTCATTCATGTTTCCAGACACTTTTAGCTTTATTCACACAAATGAACCCCACTGAAGGAAAATGAAGTAAATCTTTCCACAGGTACATCCAAAATTAATAAGAAACTATTATTTCAGATACATCTGAGGGGATCTTGTACACTATGAGGGATGGGATTTTCTGAAATCAGACCGAAGCACTTCAAAACCAGTCCCCAAGTGTGTACAGAAATGAGAGGCTGTATACTTAGGAAAGCACAACTTCTTCAACATATCTGCTGAGGCAGAGCTTATCTCTGATGCTGTCATCAAGGCTGGAAAGGTTATTTTTCAGTCTTCTATGAGGAAATATTTAGCTGCATAATTTCATTATTCAACTATATCAGCGCCCAAACATTGCTACCTATGAACCAGCATCTTTACGAGGGATATCCTTCTGATTAATGCATCTTTTTCCAACTTCAGTTGGACTTTTTGCCTGTTCAGTTATTTACAGCTCTCACATTATCAGCTCAGAAAAAAAGTTATTGGTGAAATCTCAATCTGTTAATGAAAAAAGTTTTAAAAACATTTCTCTTTGTACCATCAGAAAAGTACTGTTTTCTCTTTGCTAAGAGTACACTGTTCAACTGGTCCTAAATATTTGCTTGTCTTCTAACAAGAAGCCTCTTCAAGTCTATGCAAGCTCTACTCCCATTCTCTTAAAGTAGCTTTTACTTTTTGTAGAAGGCCAAGTAAAAGGACTCACATTCAGCACTGTGTGCTTTGCAGGTCTTGAACAAAACAGACTGAGCTGAAAACAAAAGCTCAGCTTTGACTCTTACTCCACTGGCTCAAGTTAGTTCCAGCCAGATCCTTAATGTTACTTTATCTGCAGGTTTGTTTTTTTGTGCAATCAATGCCAACACTGTTGGGCAAATACAGGATGCATAGGGATTTAAAAAAAATCCTGCTGCCAACAAGAAAAAGTGCTTTGTAACCACAGTTTGGAATGGAAACAATTTTCTAAGATACAGATCAAACTGTGTTTATAGACTCAACTATTGGCAGCTTTTCACCAAGCTATTTCCTGTGTGCCTATTGCATAGAGGAATAATCTAAGTGCTTAAACTAACATTTAAAACCATAGAGAACATGAAGGAAACACTGTGTGAAGCAGCATGGAAAACACAATGGTGTTGAATTTTCTTTTGTTTCCATAGCTAACACTCATGGGAGAAGGCAGTAAGTACTGCATACCAAATGCCAGTACTCCAGTTCTTTGCAGGAATTGGTCCAGTACTTACTTTCTACTGTTTTAATTGCTGGAATACCTAAATAACAAACATTTTCAAAAATGCCTCCTAAATTAGATGAACTTGCTAAAAGTTAGTTACTTTAAGTGCAGCAAGTTATTATTCCTTAGTAAAATAGTTCAGACAAAGGCACACATGAACAGAAGGAATCTGATTTCCCATTAGAGCCGGTGGAGCATCTGAAGGTCTGAAGACAAGAGTCAAGGTAGATGTAAAGTGGTTTGCTCAGTTTGAAATAGTTGCCACAAACATTACTTGCAGAAAAAGCCCAGAATTCAGCTTCTAGCTGTTTGGAATCTTTTTGGTGTTTTTCAGTGGGGCAGGTTTCCTGTCCCAGACTTCAAATGCATGCCCTTTGCTTCAGGCATGCATGTGTTGGTGGCACAGCTCACCTCCTGATAGTATCAGTAAGGTCAGGGCAGTCAGGCTGCTGTGCCCATGCAGAATTTTAACGGGGTTTTTGTCACTGATGTTCTGCTTGGCTGGACTTCATTCCTTATCTCCAAGCCATGCCTCAGCTAGGGAGCAGGGCAGCTCCAGTAGAGGAAAACTTTATGGTTAGGACAGTAATTTAGGTTGGATGCAATCTCTGAAGGTTGTCTGGTCAGGTCCAACACAGAGCAGGAGCCATGTAGGTGACTTTGGCCAGGGCCAGACAATTTCCTAATGTCTCCAGGATAGGATTCCCACGACTTTTCTGGGCCACCTGTTTTGGTATCTAATTATGATATGCACACCAATAATATCAAATTTGTTTGTACTTTTCTTTTTCAATTGTACCCTTACAGATCAGTTTTGGGAGGTATAGTAGAAGGCTTAGCTTTACATACTGATTCCAGCTAAAAATCAAACATTTTTGTTGGGAAAGAAAACCACCTAAACAGGTAAGATCAGCTGAGGTGAGGTGTCACTGGGCTTTTCTTTTTTTACCTGGGCCTTTGGGTAACGAAGAAAACGTAATTGTGAATTTGCTGGAGACAGATGCACGCTGGAGACAGTCATGGACTGTACACAGCAAGTGTGCAGTCAGAAAAGCATTGACAGTTTTGGGTTTATGCATTTCTTGCACACTAATTTTCCTGAGATGCAGTTCCAAACCCAGTCCATGGGTGCTGCAATGCAGCTGCCAGAGGGAGGAGGATCTGAGGCTGCGGGGACAGAGGCCAGGCAGATCCATTGGGACTCACAGCTCCTCATCTGCACAGCAGTGAGTATTGGGACCATCCCAACCACCACCACCGCTTCTGGGATTTTTCCCAACCAAAGGCATGCTGGAATGGTTTTACATCTTGCTCTGAAACCCGTACACAGATATTTCATAATATGTGTATTTAAAGGAATGCAAATGGTTTCAAAAGACAGGATGGCAAAATAGTATTTCAAGCTGTTGCATTGTGACATATGATAACTATTGTGAGATTTATTTTAGATGAGTCACAACTACCCTGTAATGAGCTGTTTTTACTTTGTAGAAATACAGGTATTATTGGCTTACTGCCATTGTGTCTCACATATAAAAATTAAAAAAAAAAATGTTATTTTGTTCTTCAGGAAGATTTTGTTTCAGATAAGCAAATTGTTAGCCCTTCCTCATAATTTGGTAAGAGAGGAAATCTGTGAATATGTGTGATGCTCATATGTGGCATGTTGCTTTCTCTACAACCAAATGAGCACTTCCTTTGGTCCAGGATTTAAGTGCTGTGCTGGGCATGCAGAATGCATGGAATGCCTGTCTGTTCCTGGCTGCCTTCCACAGCGAGGTGACAGCCAACCTATGGCCAAGGGGTAGGAGATGGCAGTGGGTTCTCTGCTCTCACCCACCACAAGACAGGTGTACTGCAGATTGATTGTGAGCTATGCCACATAAAAAGCTGCAAAATATAGTCCTGAAATTGTTCATAATGAAATTAAATGTAGGAGATATAGACTCAGGTACAAATTAACCAACAAATCTGTCTCAGTACTTTATCTTGGTAAAAAAATCAATGCCGTATCATCTCCTAAGATCAGTTTTGAAGGGCTGTGCATTTGCTAATGGAACCAATGCAGGATGTAGCCGAGCGACACGTGTACCAAAACTGGATTTTTGCCCATTCGAGCAGCTTCAGCACATTATTTCCCCTGTCCCAATGCTGTTTGTCTTCTACCGGCGTGGCATTTGGGCTGGGACAGTAACATCTGCTAAGGACGAGGCCAGCTCCATCCCCGCACGCCAGGCCCGCAGAAACTGCGGGGAACCTGCCGGGAGTGAGAACTGCCACACGCACAGCCTGAGCCCAGGGGGCAGAAACAGGTTTTCAGCCCACAGATTCGTTTCTTTGGGGACGGGGGGAGGCAACATCAAGGGAAAAGAAGTATTTAAAATATGCTGCGATTCCTTTGGTCTTTGTCAAGAAGCGCTACGCACATGGCAGCCGAAGGAGATGATGACACGGGGGCCGCCGTGGGGAACCGGGTACCGACGGGGAGTCCGTGCCGGCACACCGCCCGAGCCCGGGACTACGGCACTGCATGGTCCCTCCAGCGGGCGCTGCTGGGCCCTGGCCCGGCTCCGTGAGTACGGCACTGCCGGGCCCCTGCGCAGCTCCGGGGGTACGGCACTCCGGGGCCCGGGCAGAGCTCCGGGAGTACGGCACTGCCGGTACCCTCCGCGGCTCCGGGGGTACAGCACTCCACTGCCCTGGCCCGGCTCCGGGGGTACGGCACTCCGGGGCCCGGGCAGAGCTCCGCGAGTGCGGCACTGCCGGGCACGGCCGGCCCCTCACCCAGCCCGGCTCCCCCGGGGCGACCCCGCGCGCGGCGGGCGGGGCGGGGCGGTGGCGCATGCGCGGCGCGGGCGCCCTCTCACCCCGCTCAGCTATGCCAAGTATGTGCGCGGCGGAGCCGGGGCCGGGCGCGCGCGGCGGCGGCGCCATGGGGCGGTCGGGGCCGGGGCTGCCGGCGGGGCCGCCGCGGCGCTCGGGGGCTGCGCGCTCCCGCTGGCCGGGGGGCAGCGCCCGCTGAGCGCGGCGCGGAGGCAGCGCCAGGCATGGCCGATCCGCTCCGCAGGACGCTCTCCAAGCTGCGGGGCAGAAGGTCCCAGCGAGGCGCGGCGGCGGGCGCCGGGCACCGCCACGGCGGGGTCTGCGCCCCGCAGGGTAAGTGTGCGCCCGGCTCGGCCGCGGGGCTCCGGCTGTCCGCCCGTGGCCGCTCCACCTGCCGGGCAGCGCCAGGCGGGGGCTCCCGCGGCACCGGGATGCTCCGTGCCCGCTGCCCCGAGCGCCGCGCCGGGGCCGGGAGTGAGCCTGGCTCTCGAATCAGCCCCTCAGCGGCGGCTGCCTGCCGTCCGTACCTGCGCTTCTCCTGGGAGCGGGAATGCCTCACGAAAGCCGGAGCTGCTGGAGTTCAGAGCAGCGCTGTGTGCGCGTCCCTGCTCGTTGTCTTGTCTCCCACATCTGCTTGTCACTCCTCGGCTGCTGTTTGCCCGCTGGCGTTGGCTGGTTTGTGCGCTTTTTAAAGATGCACTCGGAATCTTACAGATCGATTTTCAGTTTTGTCGTTGTTCCATTTGAATATATAGTAGTTATACTTTTGTTAGGAACCTTAGTGAAGGAGAATGTGTTTATATATCAGCCACAAGAACTGAGAATTGTTTGATCCATATTTGGAGAGACTGGATAAAGCTGTTCCCTGCTTCTTTCTGTGCGATCTGCGGGGCACGGCTTGCTATCGTGCTGAAGTGTTCTCTGTGCCCACGGAGTTGGCGTAGGATCAGTTTTGACTTCAGTTGAGTTGAAACATTGAAGCTTTGATTTCTGAGCATACACGGGTTGTTACTGTGGCTTAACTTGCAATACTCATTTATTGGATTTTTTATCAAGAGTGAAAGGTGAAGGAAATACCTGACTTTTTTTCTTTTTCTTGAACACCATATTGAAGCCTTTTGCAAAGGAGCTGTTGTCACGTTGGGTGTTTGTGTGGAGACACGGTCTTAACTATATTAAATGTGTACTAAATATATAATATATATATTAAATATGTATGTGAAAATGCTAATAGTAGGCAGCATTCTTCTGAATGAAACATTGCTCTAGAACAAAAAGTATGTTCCTGACCTGTATGTCTCTCAGAGCTTTGTATTTATTTAAAATTGACTCACTCCTCTAACAGTGAACAACATTGAAAACTTGCTCGGTGATATTGAACCACTGGTTGGGCAGATATTTGCATGTGAAGCAGTTTGTTACTAAAATAAACACAGGCATAAGGGCTTTCAGGATTAGGGCCAAGTTCGAATAAAGGGGAAGCAGTGCTTGCAAACACTGCTAGCAATTGCAGAAACTGCAGTTGGGAGATGTGTGTGTGTTAGTGTATCATTTAGACAAGTTTCAGTGAGCGTTTCCAGTCGATGACCTCTGGCAGCGTGTGGCCGATCAGAGTTGGGGTCTTCCTGACTCCTCTGGAAGGTGACGTGTCCTTGTGAGCAGCCTTGCTGGAGGAGGCTGGAGGTCGTGCTTATTGTTTTCAGCATCCACACAGGTATCTCAATAATGAGCTACCTGCAACAGCTTTGTGCAGAAACATCAAAGTTTGCTGCCTGCTAGCACTGAGGGGCAGCCTGAGGCTGACACCGGATGTGTCACTGGGTGTATGTTTAGGCACATTGTACTGCTTAGGAGTCTGTTGTTTTGGGAACTGTAGGCTGTCCTAACCAGTACGGGAGGACCCATGTTTCTACAGCAAAGCAGGAAGTAGCAGATATTTTTGTTTGTGGAAATACAGCTCTTGGATGCTCCATCTATTTATGGCACCAGAGCGGTGACCATCCTTGGAGTGAAGCAAGGACTTTGGGATAGTTGTCACCGGCAGGAGGATGCCTATCCAAGAAATCCCTGACCCAGACAGACTTCTTGGAAACACAGGCATAGCCCTATGCCCGTTAGAGATTAGTTTCCTATCCTTTTGGTTAGTTCTCGAAATTGTGGTGTGACAGTGTGTAAGAAAGAGCCATTACAACAACATGCTTCCATTTCCAGGCTGAGGGTGGGGGAAGGAATGATTGCTGCCAAATCACTGAAACTTTGACAGAGATCCGCGTTCATGTTTTCCTCAGATTCTGTTACCTGACTGACTTAAGCCCCAGTACAGCAAAGCACTTCAGTGGAGGTGTGCAAAGGCTTCAAAGAGTATGGTTAATTTTGTTAATTCTTTGAAATAAGTTAATTGTTCAAATCACAAGCAGTGATAATACTGCAGTTTAGCTGAACAAGCAAACTGTACGGTTTTGAAAAATCACCAAATGATGAATCTTTCATCAAATAAAATGGTGGTGTTTCAGATCTTATCAAGAATCTCTTCTGTCATTAAAGTACAAACCTAAAAAGAGGGTCAGAGGGAAGGTGTTCCAATGAGTCTTTTTCATGTCTCTACAGCAAAGTTAGCTGGATTTACAGGGCTGTTCCTTGAGTCCTCCAGAGAGGTGTCCATATTTTAACATCCATTATTGGTGGGTAAATAATTCTTTGCTGAGAATAATGTTCAAGCAGTAACAAATAGCTGCTTCCATCTGGAATTTCCAGTTGCAGAGGACTTAATGTGAAAAGAGGTCTGTTTTATGCAAACCCAGTTATCCCTGTTCAGCCTAAATGGCTGAGCGAGCCCTGTTCGGGTTGTCCTACTGTGCAGAGCAGCATGAGGGCTGTCTTACCTGCTCCCTGTTTTTAATTTGGATGTATTTGCAGCTTTTCTTCCAGTCCTAGTGCAGTGGTCACAGCTCCCTGGCCGACATGTGCTGCAGCCAGGGGGGTACGGCACTGCTGCCCAGAGGAGCTTGCATGTGCTCTGACGGGGGCTTGAGTGTGAGCAGCGCTTTCCACGGACAGTTAGATGTTTGTCTGTTGCTTCAATGAAACTGTCAGGTCTTGAGAACAGTCAGTGGAATTTGTTTACTTCTTGCATGAAATTTTTGTTGTTTAAAAACTTTTTCTTATCTTTGTGATGGTGTGTTTTGTTTTATTGCCCCCAAATCGGGGAATGCTTCTGTCTTAATTGTAGGATAAAGCTGGTAAGGACAGTCCTTTCTGGAGGTTTTTGTGCAAGACATACCCTCACCTTTATTTGTATAGAAATCTAGAAATTAATATATGTGGGAGTTTTGTAGCCATTTAGGCAGTACATTGGGACTGTTTCTTCACTGACGTAACTAAACCAGAGAAATACTGTGTAGTAACTTTTCAAACCGATTGCACCTGAACTTGGCAGAAAAAAGCAGCCGTTTCTGTGGAAGTATGCATGACCTTTCAGCAGAGCTATCTCACTGCCATTTATCTAAATTACATGGTGTTAAAAATATAGCCAAACAAGCCTGGCTCTTTATTAGCTATGTGCACATTCTGCTTTGACAGGCTGAAATCTAATTTTGCGATCGTATCAGGTTATCTTTTGTCCTTTCGGATGAGGTCTGATGCAAGTGTTATACGACAGCAAATGTGTTCATCTGTCAAAAGCAAAACAACATTCTAAACATTTGTCTTTCCCTCTCTCTTTGCTTTCCTTTCTGGGAACAGATTTCATAGAAAATGTTTACATAGCTTCGAGAAGCAGGAAGGAGCCCAAGTGCCCCCAGGCCAGCGAGGTGCCCGAGCACAGGCCGCAGGTGAACAGCATAACCGTTTCCAAGAAACGCAGCTGGCTGCAGCAGAGCACCCACCGACGACCTCCTCCTCCTCTGGAAGAAGAAGATGCCTGTAAGGAAGCGCACGGGGCTGTTACCACGGTACCCAAATCTCCCATCCCGCTGCCCGAGCCCGCGGTGCCGTGGGCTCCCTCCATGTCAGCAGTGGGGCGGGAGCGCCCGGCGCGGAGCTGTGCCCTGCCGGGCCCGGCCCCGCTGAGGAGCGCTGCCTCGGACTGCGGGGAGGATGGCGACGCGGATGATGAAGGAGAAATATGGTACAACCCGATCCCTGAAGATGATGAGCCCGACTTGCCCGGCGTCCACCCTTCTGCTGTGAATAGCCTTGCTGCTGTGGGCTCCCCATCAGTTTGGTACAAAGCCCACCCTGGGGGTGACTCTGGGGTGGCCACGAGTCCCCTGGAGGGTCCCACACGCTCCGTGGAGAGCACGGGGAGCAGCTGGACGGCCCAGCTCGGTGAGGGGAGTCAGGCGGATGCCGTGCAGCCCGGGGAACACACGCAGCAGCACCGGCAGAAGTTCTGCAAGGCTCCCAGTGTGCCAACAGCAGAGGACAATCCTGCCTTCAAGTGCCCTTCCACAGGTAAGAGTGTTCAGGAACATGAGTGTTTGGACCTTTGCTGTCTTTTAGAGGAATAATAAACCTTTGTTATGTCTCTCTGGTCTCTGTCTCCACCTCTTACATTATCAAGCAAGTTTTGGGTGGAAATGCATGTCAAGTGCATTGAAATTGACTCGGGTTGTGCGGCTGATGCTTGCTAAATGCAGAGGTGCACAGTTGTTTCTCTCTCAGTTTGTTCATGGCATGTCCAGGTGTGATTGGCCTGTATTCTCTTTGGCCCCCACCTCACTGAAGACAAAAGGGTTTACAAAATGATCTTGCCTGGTAATGTGAGGACACACTGGATTTCCTTTGTCAGCTGGTGTCTAGCCCTGGCCTTGGATTCCTGCCTCAAAGCTACTTAATGTCTGCAGAAGTTTCTTTAACTTGCTGTCTGGGACTTTTTAATAAAGACTTTTTGGTAGGCCATATAAATGCTATTCATCACGTCACTTTCTGTAATTACTGTCTCGTTGACTGTCTCAGGCTAATCTAATAGACTGGAGAAGAGTGGTTTTCACTTTCAGAAGCCAGCCTCTTTGTTCCTTGTTATCTTTGGCTGAGTGTTTGATAGTCTCGTTTCCATAATTCCATTAGTGTGTGAATTCAGCATCATATTAAGGACTTTTCCCAGTCTGTTGAAAAACCCCAAACAAATATAAAACCACACCAAACAAAAATAAGTAGAAAAAACCCTCCCAACCCTTTCCAAAAAGGTATTACTTTTAATTACTTATGTGCCTCATGTTATCTTGACCTTACCTCTAGTGTCATGTTCAAAGTTAGAAACAGCATAAAGTTCAGGAGACAGGGAATTCCAGGTTCCTTTCTTTGGAGAAAGGCTACACTTTGCACTGACATTTAAGAGCCTGTATTTCTGCCTGGTTCATCAGAAAGGACCTGAAACATTGGTGTGGGAGCCCAGGTGTGCTTCGCCTTCTGGAGGGGCTTCTTTTTGGGCTGTCTCCATCCAGCCTCACCATCCTGGCAGCCTCTGGCCCCATGTCCCTGTGTGCTGGGAGCTGCTGTGCCTGGATTCCTGGTGTAGAGATTACTTCTGGGAACAGGGTTTGTTTTCAAAGGCACCAGAGCAACTGCTGTAAACAGCAGAAGAAAAAACTCATGGTCTTCTGGGGGCTCACATTTTGTTCTTTTTGTGGAAATGCTGCAGATACAAGCATATTTGTACTTGCAAAGTGTGTTAAAGTGTTTGGACATTTTTTACAAATACCTCACTTTATAGCTGTTTTAAATTCTTAGACCAGTTTTATTTGCTTGCAAGACAGATGAAATAATATGTTCTTCAGTAGATTTTTGTTGTTGTTGGGGCTCTAGATGCTTTGTGGAAGTCAATAAGTGTGGTTATTTAGGAAGGCCATGTGTGTCCTGCAAACTGCTTGACCTCCATTTAATTGGCTAATCTCTCTATATGTGGGTGACTATTTATTTTTTTAAAGTAGTTAGTCCCTTTCTGTAAGGAGAAAAATGTCAAACTTGTTTTCATACTGAAGATGCATTTATTTCTGAAAGCAAAGTTGTCCATTTCAAGAGTTCCCTGAAACTGGGAGAGAAGCTACAAATTCCATCTGATTGTTTATTATGCATTTAGTTAATTAAGGTACTTCAAATGCAGCTCTCCTGCATGTGTTGGGTGGTGATCACACTGAATAGATTAATTGATGATGAAGTGGATCCCTGCTGGTCAGTAATTGGCTTTATTACGGAGAAGTGGCTTAGTTCTTTTTAATCCAGTTAAAGTATCTTATTTTCAGTCAAATTTAAAATGACAGCTCATCCATATAAAATTACTACATGAAGGGCATCATGACCAAGTTGACTTTATTTGTGCTGGGACCTTGTTTGAATTATACAGCTGGTATGAAATGGGTGTTTCTGTTCATAAAAAGCTGGGTACATTAAGCAGGAGCTCCTGTCAAATAAGAAATGAAAGGTTTTGGGAAAAGTCTGCATACCTTTCTTGTGGATATGATTTATATATGTCAATATTGGTTAGCACTGGAGCCTAAATGTTAGACTTTGGGAAGCATAGACAGAAAAAAGTGGGGCAATACAAAATCCAACAAAATAAATATATTTGTTCATTTTGTCATTTGCTGTTTTCTTCTTTGGACAATGGAAACAATTTTACCTTTAAAACTAGACATTTTTGCCTTACTTAGATGTCCAGCTTCGTAGAGAGAAAATAGTAATGCTGGTTTTTTTTCTTTCACTTATTTTATTGAGTCTTTATTATAGACAGGAGATTTTTTGTGAAAAGAAAGTGATAGAATTCTGTTTTGTGAGTCTTTCCAAACAGAGCACCAAATAGGTATTTCCTGTAACTGCTAACAGTACAATGGATCATAGTTATAGAGATGCTAATTTGTCCCATAGTCTTAATTTACACTGCTAGCTCCTGGTATTAATCTGGTTACTTTCTACAGTAAATGCCATTTATGTTAATAGGATTTGTCAGGTAATTCCTTAGTGAATAATTCTAGCCTTGTTGGCTTTAAAAAAAAACCTGATTAGAAATAAGGCACCCTTATAACAGAGCTTGGGAAAATAATTCATGCATTTTCTTTAAAACACATACCCAAAAAGTAGGAGTAAGAAAGTAACTTGGTTCCACGTTAATAATGTAGAAACAGCCCAGCTTGGGCTCTTAGGTCTGTGGGAGAATTTAAATGGAAAGAACCCTGGAGGCAGTTTTTAATTATGTGTCTCCTTACACAGGCAAAATGGTTATGATTAAAAAATAGAATTTTTTTTTTTGTTACAAATGCAATATGAGAATTTTTTCTCACTGTAAAATGTTAAAGTAAATTTTCTTTATAACTCTTTAGGACTGAACACTTAACTGTATGTTTTTATAGATGTGTGTATCACCTGCAAATTGTTAAAGAAAAATACCCCTTTGTGATGTTGGCTCCTGAGACAGATTTACACCGTGGAACTCTGAATAGTACCTTCTGAAGAATTTGCAGTATCTTTGCTTTTGGGGAGGATTACTGTTAGCATTAGTGTCCCCCTAATGAGTGGAATCATCTCATATCTGAGAAACATCCTGGTAGGACCTGTGCACTGGAGGTTGCTAGGATCTGGCTCATGCTTTTACTACTAAAAATGTACTTGAGTTAGCTGTCTGGGTGGAAAATCCTGGTAAGAATCACTGTAAACAATTTCTTTCCAGTGTTATGGCAGGTGAAGATGGATCCCACATTCCCACTTAACCCTGATACGTGCCAACTGGAACTTGGCTTAATTCCTATTAAAACTACAGGACTCTTTCTCCACTTAGACTGTGACCATTATCCTGGTTTCCAAATACATTGTTTGGAGCCAATGCATGCAAATATTTTGCATGCTTACATGTAGCAGGCAAGCTTCCAGCAATATACACAGAGTATACTGGGCAGCAAATGCTGTCTACACTTCTCCTTCCACGTGTTACAAGTATTATTTTTGAAAATTCATGTTTTTCCCAGATGGAAGATGCTTTGTGGTTTACCTGTCTTTCAAGTGCAAGGAGCTTTGGTTTCATAAGACAGAAGCACATTGATGTGAAATACTTGTACAATGTTTGAGATGCCAGAATGATTAGGGATTTGGCAGAAAGGTCCCTCTGCTCCCTCTTTCACCTGCAGAGGTGAAGCCAGGTTTTGGTGGGTTTTGGGGGAGTTTGTGCAATGCTGTTGGAGTTCAAAGGCTTATTTTCATGCATTTGTCTTGGGGTGACAATGCCATAAATACCTGCTGGTGAAAGAAACAACAGGATGTAGCACTGTGGAGTGGAAGCAATTCAGTCAAACTAGTTACTGCCTTTTTTAGTTTCTGATTTGTCCTGAGTAACTGTTTCTATTCTCTGATGGGGGAAATAGGGACAAAGCTGCTTTCATACCATGGAAGACACAGTGAGGAGCAGCCTGAACAGACGGTGCTTGGCATCGCTGTGGTGCTCCAGGAGTGCCTTGGTGCAGCTCCAGTGTCTGAGCAGAGCTGCCTGTGTGTGGTTCATGTGCAGGGTCATTAATGTTTAAAATGTCTGCAACAAACTCAAGCTGGTTTGGAGATACTGAACCCTTTAAATCAGTAAAGTGCTGTTACACATGCTTGCTCATCTCTGCAGTGAAGTACCCCATGGTGGATGCTCCAAGGATCATCATCAGGATGAGGAACAGGTCACTCCCTTCACCTCTCATGCCTGAGCTGTAACACCTCTCATTTTAATTAATGCACTATTTTAAGCAATGTATTTTCTATCTTTTGGTCCTATAAAAGTGATCCCTGGGTTGATGTGTCCATCACAATTTTATTAGTATCAGTGTGTATAGTAACCAAAGAAAACAAACTATCTTTACAAAATTCTGAGATTATTTTTTTAACCATTTTAATAATTTCTCCATTCCTGGACTCTGAAGCATGACTCTGATATAGGGACTACATTAGTCAAAGTAGTAATTTATATAGAGGCAAAAAAGATTTTTCTTTACATGTTAAAAGCAGACATTCCTCCATTCATTTAGATAAGTAATTAAGATGTTACATAGAAATAATTGTTTTCTACCACAGTTTTTTTTAAGTGCTTTTTTGTTTTTTAATTTTTTTTGTCCAGTTGCTAATGTAGATAGAAGTGATGCTTACCTTACATTTTAATTGAAGCTGCTTCAATTTGATATATCATGAGTTGTTCTCTTAATTCCATTTACAGTTCTCTGGAGTTTTATATCAGAACAGGTCTAGAACTGTGCCTGTACCTGAGAAACTTAACAGCCTTTGACATCAGTAGAGCTGATATGCAGTTTGTGTCAGTTGAGGATCCAGATCAGTATCACTTGTGGATTCTACCACAGAAAAACAGTAGCCCTCTTTCACCCATTGTTTGCTACAAGAACAATTTTGAGACATTTGGGCTTTTCTGTTTTGACTTGCTGCTTTTTCACTTTTAATACATTAACTCAGCACTTCCATTAGGTGTGAGAGTGGCTGTTTGATATCTCAGTAGCTTGGTGTAGTAAGCAACTCTTGATAGCTTTCTGACCGACTTACTCACCTTGACTTATTGCCCAAAAATAAATTGCAGGTTTTCTGAGTAACTTTAAAATAACTCAGAAACCGTATCTTAGGCAATGAGGAATGTGACATATATAACAGGGTACTCAAATGTGCCTGTAAAACAGCATGTGTTGCTGGCAGTGGGTGTGACAGTGATATATGTGCCCAAACACATATAAACAGCATTGAACAGGGTCAGACAAGCATGTTTACTGTGCTAAATCACTGCACATGTCTGGCAGGGGCTGTGTTGTAACTGCTTGAGTCTGAGCCCTCTCTTCCCTTGGGGCAGTCTTGTGTAGGGCTAGGTCTGCTCTGCTGTGAGGACACTAGTGACTGTCCTGTGGGCACCTGGATGGATGGGCTGGGAGAGGGGCCTGGTTTGGAAAGCACTCTTTCGTGTTTCTGTGGTCATGGGAAGGCTTTATGCTTTCGCACAGCCACAGTGTTGAGCAAAGAAAAAGGTGGCTTTATACTCAAGCTGAACCCACAGCTGATGTTACACACAGGTATTTAGGGTGTCAATTCATTTTGACTTGGATTGCATTGTTCTCCAAAAGCTTTTTTTTTTTTTTTTTCTGTATTCGTACTGCTGAAGTGTCAGAAGGCACAAGGTAAATATATTAAAGACAGTATAATAGAACAGCCCAGGTGGAGAGGGCATCAGAGCTCACCCTTCAGTGGAACAAGAAGCCTAAATGAGACTATTACCTCCCACCCCAGTGCAGTTACAGCTTGGAAACCTTCAGTTATGAAGACTCCACCACATCCCTGGTTGTTTCATGTCCTTACAGGGACTGAGTGTTCTCACTGTAAAAGATAAATGTGACATACACATAAAAATGGTCAGCTGTGTATATAAAACTGACCATCCCCATGCTGTCCTGGTGTAACAGGTGCCTCTTACATTTTGACTTCTTCTTCCACCCTCTTCAAGGATATTTTTAATGTCTAACTGCTGTTTGCAGCACAGTCTTGTCTCTTGGTTGAGAAAAGAGGTGCAGCTCAGTTCCACTGTCCCTCTTGTGAGAAAGCTGTGTCCGGTGGGTAGGCTGGGAAGTGAAGTGTTACTGGGCTGTGCTACAACTCCTCCTGCAGCTTGTTCAGAGTTGTCATGTACACTCTTTTAAAATTGCGTGCATACCTCAGCACATTGCTGGCTTTAGTGGAACAACATGTGGCTCAGTGCTGATGGGAATACCATCCTGCATAATACTCGACTGTTAAGTTTCCTCCAGCCACATATTTCACTTTAACTGTTTGGTGCTGAACGCAGCACAAGTTGGACACATAAAAGTCATAGTGTTAGATTGACTCTTTGGTTTTAATGAGCTGGGGTGGGGGAAGTTTAATTTGCTGGGCTGCTTTTCCAAGCCTGTGCCAGAGACTTTTGACAGAGAGGGAAGATTAATGTTAGAGGCTGCAGTGTGGCACTGATTGCTATAGAGCGTTCCACGCCAGCCCACCAGTGGGACCGTGCGGTGATTTGTAGTACAAGGGAGGGCTTTGTCTGCCTTTATCAAACACCACATTTCTAACTAGCTGCTTGCCAGAAAAGCACAGCAGGCATGCTAGAAATAGCCCTTCCCCTGCAAGGCAACTACTTCCATGAGATGCAGGATTAAATTAATTTTCCTCTGTTCCTCTGGAAAACAGATTCTATGCATTATTCTTTGTAACTGAAACTTCCTTTTATAAAAAAGTTGCTCTTTTAAGAAACTGTCTGCAAAAGTTACTTAATCCAAACTTCTATTGAGACTAGAACTGGCCTTTGTAGGGTTTCTCTTGGAAGGGGGTGGGGGGACCGAAACCACAGCAAATGACTTTGGTCATTTGGAAGACCATATTGCCTGATTTAGCTGTTTAAGCTTGGTGAGGTATAAAAAGTAATTTACAGTCCAATGGTGAAAATTAATTTGAGTGCACAAAGCACTTGTAAGAATCACTTTCTGTGGACTTGAAGTGATTAGTTTAGAATTAAAGTAGTAAGTCCTTGGCAAATCTGAAGGATAAATCTCTATAAAGTATGGTTTACATCTTGTGAAAACAGCACTTCTTTCTTTCTTATATGCTGTAAACAGTCTCCCTTTCCATGGCTAGCAAAGGGGAATGATGGATGGATGAAGGTGTTTGAGTCTGGGCTAGTTGCATCACACAGGGTTGGTGTGCTTAGGGGCTCTGTAACACCCCAGTCTGCACAGGCAAGGCTACCCAGTCCTGTTGGGACTGCTAACATTTGAAAAGTGACTCTAAGTGAAAGCAATCATGTAATTTTATTGGTATCTATCATTCTGGTCTCAGCTTCCTTCTTGCATGTTCCTTAACTCAGGTAAATTGATAGATTTTCTTACAGTTACTACTGCCTCATGCTGGCAAAAGTGAGAATGGCTTGAGCAAAACTTGGTATTTGCATTTCATTGAGTATTAGAGCATGAGGTGAACCACAGGTTCCTGTCAATGTGCAGTACTGGCTTATGTCTAATTGTGTTCCTTAATTAGCTGTTCTTTACTGCTGAATTGAAGGAGTGTTGGTTTGTTTGTTTTGTTTTGTTTATATTTTGCTCTTTTTAACATCAGTACTTGCTGTTATTTTTTTTTCATTTTGGTACCTTGAAAGGGGTGTGATTTCCTTTGAGGATGTCACTTGGGAACTGTCTAACTTTAAACTCTCTTGTGTGATGGTAGTGCCAGGAAACATAGAAGGTTGCTGGCAGGCAGTGAAATGAGGCAGTGCAGGATGCAGCTTTTGGAAGGAATAAATCTTCCATCCTGCTGCAGAAAGGAGAAGCTGAGAGAAATGAAAGAAAAGGTGTGAGACTGCCTGCATCTACACAGGAGAGATTTAGGGCTCATTGAGGTAACAGAGGGACACACAGAGCCACGTTCTTTACTAGAGACAAGTGTCTTTCCTCTAGATGTAAGAAGAGTGGCAGTGTTGATGTGTTGGCTTTGTGGCTAACTGCTCTGTAAGCAAGGGTGCCTTTGCCATATTTCCAGGATTTCATTAAGTCTGGTTTCCTTGCACTTGTGCCCCAGGAATGCAGCTGTGTGCGTGCTTGTATGGGAGATGCAGCACAAACGGGGCGAGCTGAATGCAGTGGGTGCGATTACTCATTTGTTTATATGTAGTTTCTGGCCCTTTCATCTCCATAAAGTGGAACAAATCTGGCTTTTGACAGTGAATTGCCAAATTTGGATGAACGAGTCAGCAGAGCATGGCTTTCTAAACACTTGTGAACATCTGACTGAATGAGTGATGGTTGTCTGAATGAATCGTACGTATCAGGTTATGACAAATCAACATGTTTTCCCCAAGTTCAAGATGTATTTTTTTCATTGCTGAGAATTGCAGTTTGAAAATGATTATTTCTTCTCTTTTCTTCTGAAGGGTTTGGAGCTGCTCTTGCACGCAAGCCTGACATACCTTCCATGGAGGTTTCTCCTCCAAGTCCCAGTCCCCTGAAAAAAAGTGGATCAATCAACTGGCCTTTCCCTGATAGAATTAAATCTCCCAGGACCGTGAGGAAGCTTTCCATGAAAATGAAAAAGCTGCCAGAGCTGAGCAGGAAGCTGAGTGTGAAAGGAACTTCAAGCCATAGTAGTTCAGATAATCCTCCTTCCCTGCTGAAGGGTAGCTGCCGGGATACAAGCCATACAGTGTCTTTGCCTTCTTCTGGAAACTCAACCACAGCTGCCAGCAGGAATGTGATAAGCCGCTACCATCTTGACAGCAGTGTGTCCTCACAACACACCTACAAAAAGAAGAGCTCAAGGAGCTCCAAATCCTTCAACAAAGGTGGTTACCTCAGTGATGGTGACTCTCCTGAACTTATAGCAAAATCAGGTAAACACAGACATGAAACAAAGTGTGGGAAAGGAAAGGAGAGCCTTCCAAGTAACAGTGGTAAACCCGAAATAGATATCGATGCCTTCAGACACTACAACTTTTCTGATCAACCCAAGTGCTCTCAGTACATCTCTGGACTCATGAGCATTCACTTTTATGGTGCTGAAGACTTAAAACCACCACGAATAGACTCAAAAGATGTCTTTTGTGCAATACAGGTTGACTCAGTAAACAAAGCAAGAACTGCCCTGCTCACATGTAGGACAACATTTCTTGACATGGACCACACATTCAACATAGAAATCGAAAACGCTCAGCACTTAAAGCTGGTGGTGTTCAGCTGGGAACCCACCCCACGGAAAAACCGAGTGTGTTGTCATGGAACTGTGGCTCTTCCCACTCTCTTTCGGGTTACCAAAACACATCAGCTGGCTGTCAAACTGGAGCCCAGGGGGCTTATTTATGTCAAGCTGTCACTCATGGAGCAGTGGGAGAACTCTCTCGATGGCCTCGATGCAGACCGTGAGCCTGTGATGTTTGGGGTAGATGCTCGAAAAGTTGTAGAGAAGGAAAATGCAGGCTTGATGGTGCCACTTTTGTTGCAGAAATGCATTCTGGAGATTGAAAAGAGAGGCTGTCAGGTACTGTGCATATTTTATTCTCTTCTGTCAATATTTCTGTGTTGAAATAGCTGTTGTTGCAATGTAAATAGTGAATGGAAATGGGGGAAATTAAAAGCATCTTTACAAGTCAGTTTTTTTCCCCTTGCTGCTTGTGTGTGGTGAACACTGGCCATTGTAATGTGGGAAGAATAACAGGGCTGTGTGCAGTCAGTGCTTCCAGCTTGGCCTTTTTAGAGGAGAAGTATGCTTGCTTACAGGAGCTGCTCCCAGCAGAGCTTTAGGAGTGGGGACAGTGAAACAAACCTGCAGCCCCCAGTGTGTAGAGTCACCCTCAGAAAGCAGAGATCAGTTAAGAGCTGGAGAATGCTTGACCCCTGAGACACAGACCAGTCTGTAGGGATACACACCTGTGTGCAAAAATTGTATGGTTCACTGTTTGCTCCAACCCAAAGCTGAGCACTGTGGGCAGTGACACCGTGAGCCCATCTTTTGGCACAGTCTGAAGCCAGTGTGCCCAAGACCCATCTCTGTCATCACTTTGTACCCAGCATTAGGATGAGGATGAGTCCCTGAGGGGCTTGCTTTCCCCATACCACTGCTCCTTGTCTTTCTTGAGGTTGTTCTCGAAACTGGGACTGCTGCAAAGCAGAAGTGCCCAGTGTCTTTTGTCCTTTTCATCCTATTATTGGTTGATGTAATCTAATGAACAAAAATATGTATGAGAAATGAGGTATGGAAACAAATCACTGGTTATGGATGCTAGACAAGAGGTCTATTAGGAAGGACTATGCACAGTGCTAAGCTCAGATGTTCCCCTTGGCAATTAATTTGAAACTGATGGGAGGACTCTTGCCTGCTATTCCACAGCATATGTGAGCTCTCCTTGTCTTTTGCACCTGTTCTCACCCAGGTGAAATTGAGAAGTAGTGACACCTACCACTGTTACTATTTTAAATTGTTGGCAGGTTGGATATGCTTCCAGGTGTGATGAGATTAACTCTGCTGTTTATAACCCAAGTCATGAACTATAGAGGGAAATGGAACTTCTGTGTGGCTCTTTTGCCAAAAGTCATTGCTGGTATTAACTATGTGATTTTTCATGTGAATACTTCTCCTAACATCCAAATAACTGGAAAAGAGAAGTTTTATTCTTTCCAGTATATGTGTTCTATGGTTTCAGCATTTTATTATGGGCTTACTAGCACCTAGTCATGCAAATGATATTGGGTAATCAAGGCAACACTGGTAATGAAGCAATTGGGATTTGAGTCATGTGAATGTACCTGATGTTTTTGAGTATGAAATCTACTTTTGTATTTGCACAGAGAGAACCAAAACTGCAAAATATACTGTTAACTTCTTGTTTCAGCCACATGCTTGTCTGACTTTAAAAGTTTAGAAGAAATTGTCTTGGGCATATAGTAGATCATATTCAGCCTTGAGAAAGGGGGAGTACAAATTCCATTGGGTAACTTTCTGTTTATTTAAACAGGAATTAATATACGACAGAAAAATAGTTTTGCTTGCATACCAGCATTCTCATGGTCTTAAGACAGTACAGGTGGGGTTGTTTGGTTTTGGATAATTTTTGTTTTGAGTCCATGGTAGTTCTGAATTAATCTTTTACCGCTCAGTACAGCTGCCTATAATGCTAATTAAAATAAAATGAGTATTTCTAAGATGTAGTTTTGTGAGATCATCGGTGTGCTTTGTATAAATGGTGTTGATGAGAATGAAAAATATGATAAAATGGAAAATTTCAATACATGAAAGCACATGATTTAACTGGTAATTAATTTCAAGAGTGGTTTGGGTTTCACTCCTATTACTTTTAATGATGTTAAATAATATGTGTTTTGCAGAAAACTTTCAATATAATTTGAAACACATGAAAATCAACGTCTTGTCAACTTTAAAACAACATGTTAGAGGTGTAATAATGGAGTAGTCATAATTTTCTTGAAACTGAGGGTATAAAATTTTTTTTTATTTTTTTTACCATATGATGTAATACTGTAGGAAAATGTTTTCATTTATTATGGGTTTGTATTAGTTTATTAATTGATTTGTAACTTTCCTCATTTTAGTATGGAGTCAGTTGTATGACTTTTTCTTCTGCTAATGATTAATAACTATATATGTAGTGAAATTTTGTTCACATAAAGCTCTAAACTCTTCTCACTTCTTTCTGCTGAAATTCAAATTCTATTTTATATAATTAAAAAATTATGCCAGGAAAAGTAATGATGGTCTGAGTAAGTAGGGCGAGAAGCAAATATATGTTTAATCTGTATTTCTCTCCTGAATGTGCATAAAAACAAACAAAGCAGCTCCAGTTTAGAGCTTGTGTTGTGTCAGTAAAGCCCTGCTCAGCACACTGGCTGAGGGAGCAGGAGCATCCCTCAGCGATGCCCGCTGTGAGGGGTCTGGGTGTGCCGATGGTTGGCTCCCTTTGGCTGTCCCGAGCTGCGTTCCAGGCAGCTGCTGCTGCGCTCTCTGGGTGACACAGCAGCAGGGATGTCCCTGGGCAGGCTGGTGGCTGATGTGGGGCTGTTGTTTGTGTGTTTGTGCTTGCAGGTGGTGGGTCTGTACCGGCTCTGTGGCTCGGCAGCGGTGAAGAAAGAGCTTCGGGAGGCATTTGAGAGGGACAGCAAGGCTGTTACTCTCTGTGAGAGCCAGTACCCAGATATTAATGTCATAACAGGTAACACATTTACTTGCTTTGCTTCCAACAGAGCTGTGCCATGTTCCTCGTGTACCTTTAAAAGGGTGAAATTGTGCTTTGAACTCTTTTTTTGTTGTCATTTTAAGAAGCTTTTAGCTGCTGGTGAAAGCTGGCTGGGAATGAGTGCAGTTGCTGTGGGGATGTGTAAGTATGGATGAAGCAGCAATGGTTTTTAGCAAGGGGATGACATGGAAGGACCTGCTTTCAATAACTGCTCCACCAGGTACAGAGGGAAGTGGGAATCTGAAAGGATCTGGAGTCTTGGAGCTGGTTAAACCTCTGCCATTGGTTTGTATTGGAGCAGATCTGGGAAAGCTTGGTTGTGATCAGGCACCTCTGCTGTGCTGGTGACTCTGCACCGTGTAAACCAGGGCTGTCTTGGATCAACTGTTGTTCTCCCCTTTATGTTGGAGATAGCAGGAGTTATGGAAACAGATTTCCTGTTGCATTGTGCAGGCTAGTTAGAGCTGCAGGAAAGTGCCTTCATTTGATCACTGCTTTTTTAAAAACCTTGCTAAGCTTTCTCCTGCTCCCTGGGGTGGCCCTTTACTTGTTGTCACAGAGCAAGCTCCAGGCATGGGTAAGAAGTTCCTGGGAAGCCTGTGTCAGCTCCTTACATGGCTCTCTTCACAGGAGTTGTGCTGCAGAACTGAAGTCAGTTGGTGAGGTTTTTCTGGTTTGCTAAAAAGTGGAACAGTTTTATAACTATTGATACTTGTTATGTAAGCTAAAGTTTATCTAATTTCAGGCATCACCAAGTTAAGTCAGCTGCTCTGAGAAATTAGTCAGAAGCATTCACTTCCTGTATATCAAGGGATGGAAAATGTAACAGTAATTTGGGTAAAAATTTTCAATGCCAAAACCCTTTCTGTAATACCCAACATCCAGCTGTATAGGAGAGTTATACCCTGTTTGGTGGTTTATTTCATTTCAATGTACTGGGAATTCATTTCGTTCATTACATTTTACAATTATACATGTTATCAGAAGATACTACTCGATGACATTTACTGAGTTACATAAACCTCTTGGTTCAGAGTGTGCAGCCACTCAGTTTGCCTTGGCTGATTTTGCTGTGGATGTTTGCTGTTGATGTTGTTCACAAGCACCAGCATTCTCAGCATGAGAAACTTGTATTTATAGAATTATAGAATTGTTTAGGTTGAAAAGACCTTTAAGATCATGAAGTCCAGCCATTAACCCACCAGTGTTTCACTCTGATGTTATACAGCTTTTATAAATGAGGTGTATGGTAAAGGTAAAAAGTATAAATGATCTTTTAAACTGAGTGTTTTTCTTCTCTTTACAAATAAATTCGTGGGAAAAAGTGGTGAGCACTTCCAGGATCAGATTGTTCCATAAAATTACTGAAGTCCTATTTTCTCAATTTTTTGTCATCAACTTATAGTAAAACCCTTCTGTTGCTTTCTGCCAGCAGCAAAAGCTGTCTGACACTGACTTGTAAGAAGATAAATGGCAAAGTGCAGTTAACACTGGTTAATGTAAACTTTGGGGTGCTGAAATTTTGGTGTTACTTTTTAAAATTTTAGATACTAAAAGTGGCATTGCACTTCCATGCTGCAAGTAGTCATTAAAATAAAACAGTATTTGTAGAAATGGTTCAGGGTTATCATGTGGAAAGGGTGTAGGAATTTAAGACTTAAGTGTATACAACAGAACCTGGAACATTTCCTAAGCATTTTGATTTTCCTGAGTATATTGTACACTCAGAACCATCCAGAACTGGCTGAAGCCATAGTCTGAACTGCAGGAGAGCTCAGTGCTACTGCAAAGCTCTGGAAGGGCAGTAACACAGTCTGACTGATCTTTCCCTCCTGAGTTTGTTCTGTGCTGGTAGAATGGGAAAACTGAAGTACGCTTTTCCATACACATTCCTGCAAGCCTTGCTGCTGGTGGTGATCATTTGGTGACCATACAGGTGTGGCTTGGTGGTGGTACTACTGGGAGATACTACTTTGCATCCAGGGTTTGCATTGCAAGAGTGAAAAGACTACAGCTTTGTTTTCTGCCTTACAGGAAGTCTACTGGGTGTCCTTTAGTTTGTGTTCTATTGCAAGAGTTTACTTACATGCTGCTTTCCTTACAAGGGAAAAAGAGTTTTAAGGAATTACATTAGAAAAGCAGATTATTTTCCCTGGTAGCCCTGCAGCTGGGCTGTGCAAGTGCCTGCACTGCCTGTGTCAGTGTTGTGCTGCAGGGGCTCTGGGGGAGCAGGGAGGGAAGGGGTGTTCATCCCTAGCTTCCACTGACCACAATGCAGCCACTCTAATTATTGGAAACAGCCTGCTGTGGATTGGTGGGGTAACCTACAGCTTTTGTGGACAACTGAGTTAGCCACTGTGTTTGGTGCTAGGAGTAAAAGAGCCCACACAATTTACTGCGTGTGCTTAGGGAGTTGGGTTGAGAGGGAATGTTTCCCCTGATTACTTAATGCTGAGGCTGGCGCACATGATTCCTGATTCTATCAGCCAAAACATGTGTTCCACAGAATATGAATCCTCAGCATCAATCTTGGCTGATTTGAGAAGTGCTGCCTTATGTCCTTTTTGAAATTTGAGTAGCGCTCCTTTCCAAAAAGATGAATAATACTATTTTTTTTTGACAGGTCTCCAAAGACTAAAGCATGAACATTTAATGATTAAATGTTGACTGAGAAATACTCTTGGGATTGGCACGGGCTTACACACAGTGAAGTGGGCTCATGGATCAAACTGAGGCATGCAGGCAGTTCATGGAACTGACCTATAGCCATGTTGTTGCATCATGTCTGTTGGCATCCACGTGAATTCATATCTCTGCTTAAAGCTTGCAACACTCTTAACAGTTCAGTGGGTCTGAAAAACGAGGAATTAATGAAGTGGATGGCAATTTCTGCTCTCTGTCTAAATTTGTTGTGTGTGGCTGTGTCAAGAGGAATGCACTAGCGGGCTAGCACAGCAGCAGGAAGCGTAGATTCATGGAAGAAAAATAACAGCAGCCTCTTAGAGGGCTAATTTAGCTGAGTGAATAGCAAGAGGATTTAGAAAGGTCAAGGGGCATTCATGGCTCCCAAACTATCCTGTTATCCAGAGCTGAACAGGAGAAAGTTCTTTGGCAGGTGGTAGTCCTATGATTATGGATGCTATTGTAGGAATTCCTGCTAAATAATTACTAATAGACATTTGTGAATGTTTAGTATAAGCTAATTTGGTTAGAAAATACTATTTCGTACTGTAAGCTAATTTTGATTTCAGTCCTTGCCTCCAAAGAAAGCACAACTGAAACAGAGCTCTTGATAGAAGTCAGCATCTCTTGCTAATGTTTTGCTTATGAAAAAAGGAAAATATCCCAGACCATGTTGTACAGCACTAGCATCTGCCACATTTTTTTCATAAGTATATTAACTAGCTAATCCACATAGGGAACATGAGCCTGTAAATTCAGGGAAGAAAAACTATTTTGTGGGATGGGAGGAATATGAGTAAGTTACTAAACAAAAACTAGCCACTTAAGTGGAGAAGTACCAAAAGTGCATATTCTTTTTAAAGCAAATGAAAAATCCCACCAAACCACCAGAGGAAATATTTTTTCATGAAAAAATGGTTGTTTGCATATTTTGTGCTCCTGAGGGGATGTTCCCATTTTAAGCACAGAGTGAGCTCCTGGAGGCCGAGTGGTGTCTGCAGAGAATGTTTGCCCTGCCTGCCCCATGCCTGTGCTGCAGCAGGAGAGGATTTGGCAGCTCAGGATCTGGGCACTGCTGCTTCCTGTAGTGCTGCTCCTGCAGCACAGCTCCAGGAGCTGCACTGCTGCAAGTCCAGGATTCCTTTTTAAATGAAAATATTTATACAGGTAGAAGACAACTCTCATGTGCATTCTGCATGTGAAGGGCAAAATGCTAACTTCTGTTCCCTGTATGTTTTTAGAAACTACCTTGTAACAAAGCCCACCCTGTACAGTTCGTTTTACAACTTGGCTACACAGACTTGAGTTAATGAAAACTGTTGCTTTGTTAAATAGCTCAGTGTGATGGTAATTGCTGTGATGTGAGATTGTGTGAGGTTGTGAAGAGTGCTTGCTGAAAAAAATTTTCTGCTTCTCCAACTTTACCTGTTTGGAGGACAGGCTGCTTTGTTAACTGCAGTACCTTCTTTTAAACAGTTTCTTTCATTCCAGCAGTTCTTTCTAACAAAGTATTTAATGCAGTTGAAATCTAGCTAAAATTAGTAAATATTTGTGGCACAGAAAGCAATTTTTTAAGGAAAATGAAAACTTCTGGGAAGCAGGCTTGTTTCCTTCAGGTTTTTTTTGGTTGTGTTGGATATTGCTCCTGGATAACATCCTGCTATGTCCTTTCCAGAGGCTGCTGTTAGAAGCCTTGATATTTTGGTTTTTTTTTATTATTATTCTTCCAGTCACTGAAACCTCTCCAAAATGAGGTATCAGCCAGGTTCCAGAGCCAGCTTACAAGAATGCAAAGGCTCAGTACCCCTTTGGAAAGAGCAGGCATTAATGAGGCATGTGCCTGGTTGTTGCAATCCCTGGGAGCAGCCTCTCCCCCAGCACACCTCCAGCCTCAGAAACAGTGCAGTATTTCTCTGCAACAGGGAGGACTCAGTGCCTGGGCGTTTTAGGCAGTGTCTCCTGTGGGTGTGAATCATATCTGTCACAGCAGGACTGTGTGGTGTGTGGGGCTGCAGGGTACCCAGGGCCAGCAGGGAGTTGGTGGCTCGCTCTCTCATGAGGACATGTTTGGTTTGTGCTTGGCTGGGTGTGAAGACACCATGTGCTTTGCTGTATGGGCACTGGGATGTTTGCTCATAATTTTATAGCTGGAAATAAACAGAACAGAAAAACTAGCTGATAGGCTTATGTAAAAGAGGAAGGGTCATCAAGCTGGACCTTGGTGTTTGTAGGAGCTCCTTTCCTTGGATGGGAGGTGGACTGAGCCCTTTCCTTGCCTCCCCTCGCCCTGAATGAGAGAAGCTGGGAGAGATGTTCTCCTGGTGCCCAGTGTCCCCACTCCTGCACATGCAACAGCCCCTGTGCTCCAGCCCCTTTTTGCTGTGCCCTTTTGGTGTTGTCCTCCCATCCCTCACTCCTGGGTGCAAGGTTTGACACTGACACAGAGGATTTTCTTGTGGGATGGGTGAACTTCATGGGCTTTAATCAAGTTCCCAAAAATTGCTGCAAAGTGAATCTGCAGCTTGTTAAAGGCAGCTGTTGTGTCTCATTAGGTGTCCTAAAGGATTATCTGCGAGAGCTGCCCTCTCCCCTGATAACCAAGCAGCTCTATGAAGCGGTGTTGGATGCCATGGTGAAAAATCCCTTGAAAATGACAGCAAATGGTTGTGAGAATGACCCAAGTGACTCTGAGCACACAGTAGCCCTTCTGGATTGCCTGCCAGATGTTGAGAAGGTGAGTAGTGTAAACACATTAAAGTAAATCACAAGCTTCAGAAACTAAAGGAACATTTTCACACTGGATATAAAATGTCTCAGAACTGTTTATCAGATCAGGTGGTTCACTTGGATTTGTGATGCTCCATATACTTGAAAGTAATTCCATTCTGCAGTGAATTAGAAGGTCTGCATTGCTGCCATTTGCTCTAGTTTTCATTTTATATTGTTTCTTTAAAATGAGTGAAAGGCTGTGATCTCTACTTTTACATGGTTAGATAAATGATTATTCCTCTGTGTTGTCCTGCCCCATTCTGCAGAGCCCTCTGACCTGTATGTTGTAATTACCTGGGCAGATCCATTCCTCAGTATGTGCAATAAAGCCTTTGCTTCCCCTGCTGTGCAGTGTAAGAGGGCTGTGCACTCTTACCTGCCAAATTCCTGTGTAGCAAGCCACAGCCCCTTCTGGGGGGAGGGAGCAAGGGGCCTGCATGGTATCTGAATTACCTGGAAGCTTGTTCAGATGCTGACAGCATTTTTCCTTTTTTTCTTTTTTTTCTAACGTACCTGGATCATCTGTGCTGCTTCTGCAGCCTCCCCTCCCTTCCTGATGTACCCTTTTTACTGTGAGAAAACTCATCTGTGTGAAACTGAGCTCAGATCAGAAACAAGCTGAGCTTTACCAGAAAGTCTATCTTAATTGGTCTGCTCTGTCCTAGACAAATACAGCTTTTCTAATTCAGCACTTGGATGTTCTGTTGATTGGTGTTGGCAGTAAAACCAGAGCTATCAGCCTTGATCTTTTCCCTGTAGAGCCATGACCAGCACTGTTGTCTAGTATTTGGTTTCCTGAGCAGTATTTTGTTTCTTTAGGCTACCCTGAAGATGCTGTTGGATCACCTGAAACTGGTGGCTTCTTACCACGAAGTAAATAAGATGACATGCCAGAATTTAGCTGTGTGTTTTGGCCCTGTGTTACTGAGCCAGAGGCAGGAGACCACCAACCATAACAACAGAGTCTTCACAGACTCAGAAGAGCTTGCTAGTGCCCTGGACTTCAAAAAGCACATAGAGGTTCTTCACTACTTACTTCAGTTGTGGCCAGGTACTTTCATGAATCTGATCAAGGAAAAAAGTCAAACCATTGCTGTGTGTTTGCACTGTGTGACACTGTACATCAGTTCACAGGATGATTGAGCGGCATCAGAATTCTTAAAATGGGAGATACTGTGGCATCACCTATTAATCTAAAGAAATTATGACTGTTTCTATTTGGGCACTTCACTAAATGGGAAGTTTGTTGGTTTAATTGCTTTCTTACCAGATGGCAGAGTTTGAGTATAATGTAAGAAATAGTGAAGACTTTATATGAATAAAGACACTAGAAAGTACAAACCCAGTGACATTAAAGTTTCCACATCTGAATTAGAGAGGTTGGAGATTTTTTTTCCTTCTCTCCAGCTTTCTCCTGATGGGGTTAATTTATTTCTGCCTTTGTAATTTGGCAGAGTTGAAGATATTCTTAGAGTAAGAGCTCTGCAACTTCTTGTTTTTGCAGAGCTTTGCATCAGGAAAAAGGTTGCTGTTCTACGGTGGGTTTGAGATGACTGAAGATGCTGCTGCTTGCTTGTCAGCTGCAGGTGGGCAGCTCCAAAGCTGCTGATCACCAAAAATGAAAAGAAGCTTTCAGTCAGATGAGCGGGTCTATGCAGGAGAGATGGGGCACGTAGATGGAGGGAGACCAAGAGCTGTTAGGGCAGCAAATACTGGGCAGAAACTAATCTTGAAACCCTGAGGATGAGTTATGGCATGGCTGCTGTGGACTACAAAACCAATGGATGTAGCTCTGCTCATAGGAGTGTGTGTCTGAGAGGGTAGGAGTACGGTAAGTAGTAGAGTTTTCCTTCACTTAGGAGAAAAAGCAAAGTCCTATCCCTTGGCTTGCAAGAGCTGTGCAGGATGTTGTGGAAGAAGGGAGGTAAAACACAAATGTGGAGACTTGAGTAGGTGAACACCACACAAGTTACACTGTGTGTAAACAGCACACTTGGGCTGAATGGAAGGATCACAGTCTGGTCCCTTATATTTAATCTTCTGTAGTTTGAGACAGCTTGATAACCAACATGTTGTGCAATACTTCGATTTCCGTATATTTCCAACCGAAAACAAATAGTCCTTGTTTGGTTAGACCGTGTAACACTGGCAAGTTATTGTTAACCCATGGCCCTTCATCTTAGTGGAGCATAGTCTAAACAGAAGGGTTTTTGTTATAGAAAGAGGCGGGGGAAAGCAGTGAGAGTTATTGCATGTTACTGTGCAAGACATAAAATAAAGTCCTCTGGAGAGACCTGTAATGTGGATCCAGGAGGAGAAGGATTTGGCACATTTCAGGACTGAATCTTTGTGCTTGTGTGCAGGGAGCCTAACAAGGGGAGGGTCAGATGGTGAACTGCATGGGTTTGTGTGCACTGCCTTTTCAGTGGTGAATGGGAATAGGAAGTCTGTGCTGCTCATTACAAGAAGCAATGGTCTGTATAAAACCAGAAGTTTTGCAGCTCAGATACTTAATAGGCACAGGTCAGTGAAAAGAGCTGTGCTGTTTGCCTTAGGCAGTGGGTAAAGCGGGAGGAGCCTGTTAGTAACTTGTGCTGTGCAATCGTGAGCTCAGGTAACTCTGCCAGCAAAGCCATGTGAGTGTGCATCTGCTTGTGGCTCCACAGCAGGATGACTGCAAGTGAGCTTCTGTAACAGCACAGAACCTTAGGGCAGAGGAGAAGCACAAGAGCACAGCTCTGTGTGCTGTCAGCTTCTCTGGGTTTTTCTCAGTGGTGGTATTTTTGTTGTGTTTTAACCTCTGCTGTGCCTGCTTTCTGTTACTCCTTAGCCTGGATGGAGTGTGTGAGCTGAGCTATTTGCTTTTCTTTGACCCAGAGCTGGATGGTGATTAGCTCATACAACGAATTTAATTTGTGTTCTGGGAGTTTCTACTTTTAGAAAGGCTTCTCTGCTGCAATTTGAATCTGGCATGAATATTCAAAATTGAGATTTTTACAGTAGTTTTTCCTAATAATTTTATATCAAATAGCAAAAAATGTGCAATATGTTGGCTGTAAGATTGCATGTGTTTGTGCATGCTCTTAGTGGGATATGGAGGGAGGGCAGTGAGCATCTGCCATGGACTTTTTTGTTGCAGCATGGATTGAGTTCTGACTGGTTTAACTTCTCTCTTCTAGTTCATCACTCACCTGCCAAAGAAGCAGCACATCTGAATGCATTTCCTGAGCACTCATCCTCCCTGAATTACCTGAGACCCAAGAGGCAGAGACCTCAGATGCTGAATCTGAGCGGCACCGAGGTGTCGGGGGTGCTCAGACCAAGGCCGGCAGGTCTAGACAGCCCATCGAGCAACCGCTACGCTGGGGACTGGAGCAGCTGTGGGGAGAACTACTTCTTAAACCCCAGGGACTGCCTGGGTGAGGCAGACTATGATGATGTCCCTTCAGAGGACACAGAGAGTGGGGATGACAGCAGCAAAGCCGAGGAGCTGGACGCCCCCGCGAGACGCCCTGAGCCCAGTCCCGGGGAGCACCCCTTTGAGAGCTACCTGACAGTGCAAGCTATAGACTCTGCAGTGGATCACAGGACACACCTCAAGGACCTGCAGGAAAGTATTGATACTCTCATAGGAAACCTGGAAAGGGAACTCAATAAAAACAAACTAAATATGAGTTATTAAATCCTGTCCTGCGTAACATCTCCTTGTGCCTCCATGGCCCTTGTTGGGCTTCCCTAGCTGTGTGAGGAGTGACGGTGTCCCTGAACACCTTGTGGTAAGGCCACGGCCCACCTTGTGTTAGCACATTTTAAGCCATTCCGTAATGTTTCTGCCTTTCTGTCTGAAGGCATTGTCTTGATTTGTGTTGGAGACAAGCTTAGACTGTGATGTGATTCCACATAGTGGCATTTCTCCCTAAAAACACTATGCACTTAGGTGGCCTGGGCAGTACCTGATAGAAGACAAAGCAACATCTCTGCTGTCAGTGGCAGCAGAATTCCTCATTCCTGGCTCCGGTACAGATGTTCCTCTCAGAAGAGGATGAACGCTGCTCGGCATGACTTTTGCAGCAGGGACTTGAGATAGACCTGTTTTACTATATATGCAATGGCTGCTATGAAAAATGCTTTATATAATATTTATATATAAAGTTTTAATTGTACAAATATTAACATATTACTGTATTAACACTTTTCGGTAATTATTTAAACAAGCAAAAAATAAATATTTTTCTAACCTTGTTTGTACATATATATGTATAAATGTGCATGTGTCTGTAGCCATCTTTGAAAAGGAAAGGTCTCAGAATTATGAAATGTTCCCATTTCTAGGAAGACATGTTCAGTGATGCCAGGACAAGGTTACCCTTTGGGTAACACAGCATTTGATTTATGCACAGAAACATGGCCAGAGAGAAGGTAGGGTGAATGATTAATGGAAATGACCTTGTGTATTGCAGGAACAGCTGTTTTCAGGTGTTGACTATTAACTCACACACACACCACCCTTTCTCTGTTTGTTTGGGTTTTTTTCCTTACTGCATTGTTTGTTTTATGCTCCATGTTTTTTTTTTTCACATATAAAGAAGGTCTGGAGGGTATTTACTTTTCAAAAAATATTTTTTGTTTTTCCTTTATAATCTGTTACTTTATTTTCGACGTTTTGGTACGTAATTTTCCTTTCCAGAGTTTCATGTATTATTGTTGTGGTACCCTTGGCTGCTGCTGGTAGTTAGATATGTTTGAGCCCTTTAGAGGGTTGTGGCTCTGGAGATGCAAGTTGTGCACAAAGCCAGTTGCTTTTTTTTTTTTAAATTACTCTCCCAAAAATGGACACTAGAGTTGTGACATGAGGTTGGGTGGGTGGAGTGATATTACTCCTGGGGAGTTTGGGTGGGATTGCACTTCACTGTGACCTTATTAGATTGAGCTATCACCATCTGCTCAGAGCCTCTTTTATCTCTAGTCATTTATGGTGAGCCACTAACACTAAACATTTCATGTTCAGGGAACACATTCTTGATTCAGTTAAAAGTAGTTACCAAATTGTCCTTCTAACCAAAAGGACATACAGAGTCATTCCTTATCCTCTACAGGTCACTTGCACACCCCCAAGGAAGGGGGGATTTGGGCAGGTGGGGCTGAGAATGTTTTGGTGTTTTGAGAGGTCAGTTGCTGTCAGCTGGCAGGGTAGAAATTAATTTTACATCTTTATGGTACAATTTTTGATATCCCACCATGGCTTTCCATTCATCCTGTGGGTAAGTGATTTTCTGCTAACCTGTGCTTCCTTATATGGCTTAATTGAAGAGTTATTTATTGACAGTAGCAAGGAATTAGTAATTGTTACGGCAAACTTCACCCCTCTTTTCTAAGGAATTATTTTAGCATGGTTCCAATGGTTTATTCAATCTCATTAATTTATTTTTATAAGTGTTAAGAGATGCAAAACAATTATTGCAATATAATGATATGAATGAAAATGTAAATTTAACCTGAAGCATTTATCAATAAATCAATGTATTTTTTTAAACTTTTATACCTACAGAATGTGCATACTTTTTAAACTATAAATTTAAATTCTAAATAAAATTTGAATTAAGAACAAAATCTGTCTGTGCCTAGCTCATGATTATTTAAACCAGTCTAAGCTGTTGTCATCCATTTGCAGTGGCTGCACACGACTTAATTCCTTAAAGACATTTAGCTTTTCAGATATTTTGTTCTTTTGTCATGTCTAAATTGACCCAATGTTTGAGTTAGATAATGCAAAAAAAAGCACTACTCCATTAGCACTCATTAAAGATGCTTGCATTTAAATTTGTTTTTTAATCTTTCATTGTCTGAAATAATCCAGATGATATAAGTGGTCACCTCTTGAATGCATGTAAGCTTTTTTGCCAGGAGGGCTCTGTAACTCGGGCCAGCAGTGCATTGCTCTGTCAACTTTAATATTTTAATATTAAAACAATGGAAATTAGTGACTTGATAAATTGTATTCATGTTAATATCATGAGGTAATTTAAATACTTTAATGTATTGTATTACTCAAACATTTCTTGCTAAAACACATTTTGTATCTTAAAAGTCCTCCTTTAATGAGATATTTCCCAAGTGCTATTTTTGTTATGTTATCCCTTATATATATATATTCTTATAGCTATTATATTTCATATAGTCAGTTATATAGTCTGGTCAAGCTGCATTCTTTTTGTGATTGTTACAGATTCTTAAGGAACAGGATTATTGTGGGAATTACCTTAATCTAGGAACTAGGAAATTGGGAGATTAAAACAACCTGCTTCTACCAAAGCAGTAATTAACTTTTTTACACAGAAGGGCAGCCTCTGCCTGTGTGTGGTTGCAGGGCAGAGCTCCTCCAAACGCTGTAGCCACAGCCAGGAGTCCCCTTTGCTGTGCTGACCTGTGCTGTTGTGTGCTTGGTGGGACTCCTTTGGCATCAGGAGCAGCTCCTGCTCACCAGGGACTGGGAGAGGTTAACGGCAGAGGGCAGAGCCTCTAGTGCAGTTCAGAGAACAAATTGTCCTTGGAGTTTATGGACTTCCTTCAGGTGTGACCTCTGCTTCCAGGTAAAGAAAATGGGTGTGGGTGCTTTTACAGAGGCAGTTCCAGAGGCTTGCACCAAAATCCCATACAAGTGGTTTTACCCAAGCACAAGCCGCTGATGGCCATGTGCAGGGCTGGGTCACAACCAAGAATTGTAGTTTGTAGTCCCCAGGGAAAATCAGAAATGCAAAGGTAGGTTTGTGCCATTCTTTGCTGCCAAGTGCTAGGGATATGATACACTTAGGTGGATTTAGGAGCAGACTAGGTCCATTTGTAGAGTTTTAATCCTTTCCTGTTTGTTTAAATAGGATTTTCCACATTCCAAACACTGCTGGTGCTGTGTGGCTGATCCACCTTTTCTCTTCTCCCCCTTTTAGCTTCCCAAAGTGCTCATTACAGGAGCATGCAAGAGGTGGGTGGGGATGGTGTGGGATGTGGACTAGTGGGGTGGCATGACCTCAGGCCGGCTTAAGCCACTGGGAACGCACATGCTCAGAAACTTCAGGGTTTTTACATCTGTCTTTCGCAATCTGTAACCTATATGTATGTTTGTTAATGCACCAGACAAGAAATGGATCTGCATCTATTCAGACATTTTCTAAAAATAGAAGGAAACATCCCCAGCAGATAGGCAGGATTTTATGGAATAAATCTATAAATCTGATAAACCAGAGACACATGTGGTATTTCTGCTGTCAGATCTTAACCCCTTCATCTTCATCCCCATCCCAAGGAATAGGATGGGGGTACTGGGATTCTTGACAGTAAGTGTATTTTGATGTAGGAAGCTGTTGTCTCACTTTCTGGAGCTAACACAAGCTGAAAGATGGTTATTTGGGGTGTGAAGGGCACTGATGTTGCACTGCCATGTAACTGATATGTTTGCTTTAAAATGTCATCCTATATAATGAATTTACTGTTTTCATTCTGCTTGTCTCTTAGAACCAAGCAGGAAAACCTTTAATGTGTCCTAACATCTTCAGGGCAAAATTGGAATGGCCTGACATGAGATGATGCAAAGCTGACCCTACAGGTAATTGAACATTTAGAATTGTATTAGACAGATAAAAGAATCCTGATGGGATGTATAATCTCATGTCTCCTGTGTTACTTGGGAATAGATGAGGAGGAAAACAGATCTCAGGAAGATTATTCCCTTTCCACTGGGGCATTCCTGCAGCTCCCCAAACTACTTTGCTCGAGGGAGGGAGGGGAGCTGATAAGCAGAATCCTGATCTGCTGCCTCTTTGGCTTTACTCTTAGGAAAACCCATATGAAATCCCTCTGTCTTTTGGAATATTTTCTTAATCAAAACTCTTAAAGAGTGCCTCTGTGGTGGGGAACAAGGCTCCTCTTGAGGCTGCTGCCTCTTCTGGGGAGTAGTAACAGAGCTGCAGTGGAGGGGGTTGGCTGGGCTTTCTAGATAAGCCATGACCATATGATTGACTTTTATTTATATGTAGTTTGCAGCCCTGTTGAATCAAAAGAAATCTGTGGAAGATATTCTGAGGTGGTATACTAATGAAGTCCAAGCCTGATAATAGGTGAGCTTTTTAATTAGTCAGTTGTATGATATTTACAAATCTGTGTAGAGCAGGCTGTTTGTTAAATATTGATTTAGCAGAGGAGCAGTGTTCTCTTCCTGTTTGTGCTGACTGCAAACACTGTGCTGCAAGTGCTAGAGACATGCTTGTTGAATTTTCCTTGGTTCATATTTACAACTAGTTCAATGTGAAGGATAAGGAATATTGCTATAATATTTAAACTTCAGAGTAGCGAACAAGAGACCATTTTTCAAACCAAGTGGCTCCAAACCTCTCTTAAATCTGACTAAAGTTCAATCAAAGTTCTAGAAGTACATGACAGGGAGATCCTGGGTGTAGAAAATTGAGGGGGCATGAATTTAACACTGCCTAACCCCAATTTGCAGTGTTTATTTTGGGTTGCAGGAGCCTCACACTGATCCCGTTTTCTCTTTGGCTGTGCTTTACTCTGACGAAGCAGAGCACTGGGGCTGGCTATTGCTTGTCAGCTGAAGATCCTCTCTGCAAATCCCCTGTGTGTCAGTTGTCTTTTGTGCTTTAGTGTCTACTGTGACCACATGGACATTTGTTTGACAGGAGTCTGTGACCCTCAAACAGTTTGGTGAGTCATGGAAAGAGTGCACTCACCCGTATAGAGTTTAATCTATCCTCTGACAGATTCAATTTCTGCCTGGCAGGCTCTGCTCAGTTACGTGGTGTCTGACCTGGCTATTGAAACCCAGTAGCAGCAGAACCACTTACCAAAGAATCCTCTCTGGATGGAGGGTGGGCATTAATATTCATGAGCTGTTACTTATTTACACAGCTTAATATTAAAACTTCTGTATAACACCATTTGATCTCTCTGAGGGATAATTGTCTTTTGACAGAAATGCAGCTACAGTGAGCTTACTAAAAGCTGTTTGTTCTAAATAATACTGACTTCTTTGAGGGAACAATATATTTTAATGGACTTGGTTTTCTGTTTGTAAGCACTTGCCAGGATTAAGTAACAATACGTTTGTAAACTGATGATAGCAAGTAAAAGTGGTTTAGAGTCCTGACAGGGCTTTGAAAACTGTTATTTAAAGAGAATATTCCTTATAACTGTATTAAGGAAAAATAGTGGGGAAACTGGGTCCAAATCAATTTTCTTTAGCCACACTGTGAGTAAAGAGATAGATAAGGTTAATGAAACAATAATATCTTGCTGCAAGATTCTTTATTTCCAAACCTAAACATCTTCTGCTGAAATAGAAGTCTTGCTGGTTCTAAAGGTGATAACGGGCTCTAAGCATCCAATGAGGAAAGTATTTCTTATCTCTAAGTCCATTGCTATCTGCTCCAATAAAATGTGTGCTCCAGAAACACAGTATAATGTACCTTTTCTTGATCCTCCATCTCTTCTTTTGTTTTCTGTGGTCATACACTGAAGGAAAAAAACCCATCAATAATGCACTATTAAGCTCTGAAACCTGTATTGACCCCATTACCTTCCAGTGGGTTGTGTCAGGGCTGTCACAAATTAATGAGAATAGGTATCACCATGGGCTACATCAATCAACCAAATAATAATAGTATTATTAAACCATTTACTAAAGAAGGGATAGGCAAAATTCTTCTGTGAGTAAAGAATGGAAGGCTGGAATCCATCCTTGTTTGAAGGAGCAATGAATATAGGGAAGTTGACAAAATATAATTTTTTGAACAAGCAGCTGGTGTAAAATAAAAAGCAAATTTATAGTTGTTAAATGTCCATAGGCTCTAATGCTCTTGCAGGGGGGTCATTTGAACAAGAAATGCATCACGTGAACTGGGACCATCTTTTCAATTCTTAAGAACTCTAAATATGAAATAAAGAACTGTTAAACAGTTCTGATTATGTCCATCCCAATTTTTTTTTTTAAATACTGTGGAAAATCCTCTCTAGCAATACAGGTGTATTTTAAAGATACAAAGAAACACAGAACTTTTTCTTAATTCCAAGTATGACATACTGTTTTCTCTGTCTCCAGTCGCATTTCAATTCTGTTTTGGCTTGAAACTTTTGATACCCTTTAAACTCCTCTTCACAGTACTTCAGGTATCTGACTTCTCTTTCAAAGTAATCAAGTACATTGGCATGCTGTAAACAGTGACAAGCAAGGGTCATTACATGCTCAGAGACAGAGATGTCTTGCTCATGATCTGAATGGTATAAATATTTTATCTAAATTGGAAATATAAATATCTCTATTTATCCCAGCAGTTTGCAGCAAAAGAATATAAAGATGTGACCAACTTCAGGCACAAAAAACCCATAAACTGCCATACTTTGGTACTGCACTATCCATTTATTTTATCTGGGATTCTGTGTTTTAGTTTTTATTAGTCTCTTCAACAGCCTGGTATTTTTCAGTGAATACTTCAGTTACAGTGAACGTAATCTAAATATTAGTGACTGTTCCTTGGTTGGTAATTCTGCACCCTAAAGAGTTTAGTTCCAAACCACAGGTAATCTGTCAGAACCAGTGTGTTTCCTCATATCGCTTAGCTCCTGCCTTGCTTTGGAGAAGTTATTTTTACTGAAATGAAGCTGCTGATGTGATGTTTTATTGCTACCTATTGCAGCTCTGTGCATGGCAAACCTTTATGGGATGTTTATAAACTATTTAAGTGCCTACATAAACATAAAACTGCAATAGCATGGGAAGATGGTTTTGTGAGTAACAGACAAGGCAGCAGGCAGGACTGCTAGACTGACACACTAGCTCAATCTTTGGCTGGGAGGTGGAGGAAAAGAAAAACTGAAAACTGTGTAGAAAAAAAGAGAAATTAAAACTGCTTGCATTGTTCCCATGGACTTTTGGTACACATAGTCCTAATTTTAAGACTGTGAATGAGTGGGAATGTTAGTAAGAGTTTTCAAAATGTGCTTTACTGAACTGGAACCAGATATGAAGATATGTAAATTGAATTACCAAATTTAAAGGAAAAAAATTAACACAAATGTGGATGAGAAGGTTTAAAGAAATATTAATTCAGTATATACACATTACTATGCACTCTGAAACATTGTTTTACTGCATGAAAGGTGTCATTTTATGGATGTGGCAAAAAATGCTGACCTCTTAATTGTGTTTTCATGTAGCCAGATTGGAACAGTGGAATTCTGCCAACTGTCACTGAGATTTCCTTTACTTGACTCTTATCTAAGCTCTGTAAAAAGCCAGCTTGGCTACAGGTGATCTTTGGAGAATATGTCTATACTGATCTCGAATGAACTGCCACTATTTGGAGGCATTTTTGTCTAGGCAGACTTGTTTCTGTGTTGGAGTTTCTGGATAAAGTGTCAAAGATTTAATAAAAATTCTTACTAACCTCATCACTTGAAGGGTGACATAGTATTTGACAGATTTCCAAAATATGCAGAACTCCAAGATTGTCAGAAACAGCCAGAAAATGCTGCTCTGCTAAAAGATATTTGACAAAAAAACCATATAAACAATCCAAATTCCAACAACAATGTGAACCTCCACCCAAAGACAAGCTACAGAGGGTTCCTTTTTTTTTTTTGTCTTTTTAGTTTATTGTTCACTGCAGCAAAAAAAAAGCAACCTTACTGCTCTGTTATTTTATTAATCCCTTTAAAGATTTTCTTTTATCAGACTTTTTTTAATGAAATATTTTCAGTTGCTTTTATGCCATGGTAGAAGACTTAGAACTGATGATCCATTTTTGTATGTATAGTGTTAAATTTGTGGAAGTATGTACTTATATAAGATCATTTGTAATAAGATTTGTGTGCCTCAGAGTCATGGGCCATTTTGTGAACAGGGCAGCACAATAAAGTGCAATCACCATCCACATACCTGAGGCACTGGAAGGGCTGATGAAAGTGATGATTGATTTGGAGATGTTCTGGAAATAAGATGGCTCATGAGTTTTCTTCAGTAAATCCCAAATATCTATATTTCCATTGTCTCTGCCAATGAAGAAAACTCCTGGTCTTGTTAAGGACCATTGTCCTGCCGTGTATCTTCCTGCAGAGCAGCTTGACTGAAGGATTGGTCCATTCTTAATTTTTTTTGAAAACAAATAAAAGATAGACCTAACAATCAAACAGTACTATCAATTCACTACTTCAAATCTCCTGTCTTTGGAAAATGCTCAAAATTTAAATGGTCCCATAACAAAAATTATATCAATGGCAAAATTCCTACCACCTGCTGCAGATTAAAAGGATTGTGGGGAAGTAAAAACCTGGTGTCTCACTTCCAGTCTCTTCAGGTAACCTGTCTGCTGTTAAAACCTGTGGTCTGGAAATTTTGTCAGGTGCAGCTAACCTGGAGTCCTGCATGAGACAAACTTGAAAAAAAACCCCCATGTTTCTTTGTCTTCACATGATGAAAAAACCTTGTCCTAAAATACAAGTTCTTCAGATTTGTTCAGCATGCATTTCCCTAGCAGGAGAAATGGATAGTTGGGAAGCTATGTTTTTTACAAAGTTGGAATTTAAGAAGGTCACTTTATTTCTTCTGTAAAAAGCAGGTTTCCTAAGCTTTATCTAAAATAGTTTTCTGATATGAAGAAGATGAAGCTTCTTTTATATCTGTTTTGTTTCTAGGATATGAAGCTTCATGACTTACACATTTCTGAAAATACAGTCTCTGAGCCTGTTATAGTCCTGTCTTGTATACCTATCACAAATGCCACAGCCGTCTTAAAGTAACTTACTGTAACTCCTTCTTTCCAAATGGCAAACTTCTGGCCTCCAATGCTTAGAAAGATGTCTTTAAAAAATGGAGATTTCTGGAGAGTGTTGATAGTTTCGGTGTGGAGGGCATATTTCTGGGAGTGCTTCTGACCTAATGGATGAAAAAGGTAGTTGCTTGTTACTAGTGCCTTAGGGATTAAGAAACAAGAGTGCAGGACCTACCACAGGCCTGGAAGATACCAGATTTTTTTGCTCACAAGGTACAGGAATTTGATTTGCCACAAATCTAGTTACTTCGTGAGTTGTGCCAATATCTCTGTGCTATTTTGTCACACCATCCAAAGTGCTTGCCCTTTTGAAGGTAGACTGTTAAATCCAGGTGTTATCAGTGAGAGAGGCTATTAGAGCGATGAGCAAGAGCCTTAAAAAGACAGAGTATAGACTCTGTATATAAAATAAACAAATATTTTAAAGTTACTGACTTATATTAAGACTTAAACATGTATTGAGAAACTTGAACTTACTAACTGGTTTTGTTGAATTAATATCAGTTTTCATTTTCCAGTCATAATAAACAATTTCTCCATCCTGTAATGCAAAAAAAATCAAGCAAATGCTAATGTTAGAGCTTAGTAGCTTATTTCAAAGTGACTTATTTTTAAGCTGGGACTGTTCTTAATTATAACTTGATGCAAAGATTATATTTTGCCTTTTCTTTTATATACCTTTTATATAGCTTTTATGGATCCTCAGTATTCTTAGCATGCATACTTGTAATTCCTCCAGTTTGATAGTTTAGCATAGCCCTAGTATTCTGTTTGGCCAGGAGACCAAACATCCTAAAGGCCTTGTAGTAGGAGGCTGGAAAACGCTGCGCTGTCTTGGGAAACCAAGGTCCTCTCTAGAACATATCCTGTAAGCCAGAGATTTGCCCAATCCAGGGGGAATTCCTCAGATGGGGGACTATCACACCATCCATCCAGGCCTCCCATTAGGGCATCCTTGTTAGATATGCTCATTTGTAAGGTCTATAAATTGTATAGGCAATCTGTTGTGTGTGCATTGCGGCGCATCCCACCTTGGTGAAGTGGTGCACCATAAGGATCCTTATTAAAATACCCAGGAAAAAAACCCTTATCCCTTAACTGTGTCTGGTCCTCAATTTTTAAGGCCAGGGAAAGGCATCTCCATCATTAAATATAATCTGAGTAAATGAAAACCTGAATTTGCAGCCAATGACTGAAAACACAGTAAAGTTTTGCGTCACCATTTTTCAGTTATGTATTATCAAAACAGCTTTACTTGTCATGATGTATGTAGGCAGTCCTTCCTGCAGAATTAGGTGCTTGGTTTTGATAGTTCATGCTTTGTTCCAGTATTTGGGGAAAAGGTGACTGGAAGCAAAAAGGTTGCTAGAAGCCTAATTTTCATTTCCATATGAACTCAGAACTGGAAAGACCCATGAATTTTAGTAGCATAAGGTAGGTATGTAGCAGGCTATGAACAACTGAGATTTCCTAAAGTGAAATTAAGTTGGGGGGCAAACTGTAGAATAAATGTTTTCACATGACATGTGAGAAAACACTAGAAGAAATTACTAATCTTATATGTTCTGGAATAAGGGAGTACTCTTTGGTTAATAATAGGTGGTTAAGCTCAACATATTTTGGAAATGTCTTCTAATTCCCCTCTTGAAGTAAGGGTTCATAGTCTCTCGAATATGGGAGGTTTATTATTTTTTAAGCATGTAGTTTAAAGTATTAAAGTGGAATTAAAAGGTGATATGTTCCGAGAGATCTTTTTAGTTACACCTGAAGAAAACATGCAAGTCCATACATTTGTGAAAACTCTGTTATTTAGCTGTTCAGTCTTTCTAATATCTTGGATTAACATTTTAATTGGTGCTTTAATTGGTACTTACTTCATTTCCAACAAAAAAGTCTGTGGATATATTCTGTAGCACTGCCAGATTTTTGCTTGAAGAAGCACTCATCTCTGTATATGGCTTCTGTTTAATGGGTGCTCTTAGTGATCTCAGAGATTTTGCCTTCCCTGGGAGACAAAAGTTACATCTTCTTGTTACACACTGGAATTTATTAGACCAAGCAAGTCCTTTGTCTTGTGAATGTAGTTTGTGGATAAGGAGAATTTGAAGAAGAGATACGAAGAAAGACTGCCAAGTAAAGCAGTAGCTCTGTAGGTTTACTGTTTCCTGGTGGAGTCTCCCCATTGCTGCAGCCCTGAAGTCGGTGTTTCTTATATCCAGACAATACTTAGGGTAGCACCACCCTGTTCTTTTCCAGTTTTACACAACACCAGCGTCTCCTCGGGAGCTGCCCTTACATGTCACCCATAGCTGCCGCAACCAGGAGCTAATATCTCTGCTCCAGGGAATGGATTATGTTTCTAAAAATAGCTTTCTGTAATAGCTGAAAAGGACATATTGTTTCAGGGATAAAGAGATTGGGTGTGGGATTTGCATGGGCTTTTAAGTGAAACTGGATAGAGTCACTGTGTATATGGAATTGCTCAGTTTGGATTTTTACATGTACATCTCTTTATGGTCATTACATGTTGGTCACACACGGAGTACCACTATACTTAAGAATTCTTTTTCTCCAGGTGTGCTTAACTATACAGTATGTTGTTGCTCAGCTTTTATTATGTATATACTGAAATACAAGCTTATTAAAAACATTTTCCCCTGTAAGGTGTAATAAAAATATTACCTGGAGGTTTGTAATGATACTCCAGTTCCCTTAAACTCATTCTGATGGGACCATACTCTGTGTTGTTATCCCTTTCACGCAGATTTATCTGTTCAGAAAGAAGTGCATTTGCTAAACCATTTTGTCAGATCTTTGAGGTACAAGTCAAAATTTCTTTCTGCTGTAATGCTACAGATCTTTGCAGAGTTTGTAATACTCCACAAACAGTATCTGCTGCCTCACAAGCATGGAGAAAATGCTCTCTGTGTTACCTTTTTCCTGTAACAATTTTGCTTTCTTTCTAGCAAAATAACCCAGTAATCATGCTTGTTCAAAAACATTTCCAACTGCAGGTATTCTGAGCAGCACAGGTCAGCATGTCTAAAATTATTAACTTCTTTTTCTTACCTGACATTGCTTTCAGCCTCACTTTTTTCACAAACTGTTTTCATGAGACTGAATGTTGGTTTGCTAGTAATTATGATTCTGCTGACCATGACCACGTTCCACTATTTGGGATCCACTGAGATAGACAGCACAGCATCTGAAAAGGTTGACAGGAGCTTCCACTATTTACACAACTACTTTTGCACCTACTGCAGTTCTTTAGAAGCAGTCATGCTGTTTCTTATTAATTAGCTTTTCAAAATGCGTTTTATTGAAGTTTCAAAGGAATGTCGAAGTATTTAACTTCAGAATCAGGAAAAAAAATCACAAGGAAGTCACAATTTGCTGGAAAAAGAGTTGTGAAGCAAAAGATTACGTTCCTATGGAGTTCTGGCCATGTCTACAGTTTGGCTCAATCCCCATGTTCTGTATTTGTGGACACTACCTTTATGAGAGGTTTCCAGGAGAGATCTAAATCCTCATCAGAGTCTGGAACATCATGGGGTATGTGAGATCTTTTCTCCTCCTTTATTTTTTCAGATAAAAATTTTTCACGTTGTTCGATGGATGGAATATCCCAAAACAATATTGAGCTGCAAAATAATTGCATAACATATATTGTATAGTGTTTTAGTTTGCAGCTACATGCACTTTTCCTTACATTTTAAAGCTTGAGGTTTTTTTAATCTTTTATCTTCAAGCTTTATGTAACAGTAGAGACTGAAAATCAGACAAAGGCTAACAAGGATAATAATTACTTCTTTTCTTCTTTTGTAAATGATGAAATCTATTTCTTTATTCACCCTTTCATCAGTTAATTATACCAAAGCAGCTAGATAGTATTCATACAGTTTGCTTATGGACAGTTATTGGGTCAACTTACTGGCACTGCCTGGGTGAAATTCCTGAAGGCTGTAGCAGGTAATTTAGTAACTCAGATTGAAAATCAGTCCAAATTTTTGTGTGCACCAATTAATTTGCTGACATTCAAGGCAAATGGTTTAGCTTGTATCTGTCATCTCATTGGAATCTTCAGCCCTCTGCTTGTTCCTTTTGTTCTACTCTGGACATTTACCCAAAGGTTTAATGCAGCAAATGAAACTTTCCTCATTGCTGATACCTCTTTCCCTTTTCTAACAGGAGTTGCTCAGGGACCTGTGCTCTTCAAGTATGACATTACAGTGACTTCCCTGTTCTTAACTTCAGATAAATACTTTCAATTTGGAACCCTCGTAGCTGAGTAGTTAAAATAATTTCTTCTACGTGTATTACTTGCATTACACTGCAAATGTATTAAGAACTGCATTTGCAATCTAACTTCTCATTTAATTTTTCAAAGTCTTCTGTTATTTGATTAGGAAAAATAACTTTGCACAATTATAAAGTTTTGCTCTCTCTGACCCTCTCTTTGATGTAACTAACAAATACATGACAGCACCCAGCCATGCAGCCTTGAAGCCTTAAGCCTTCTGACATCACGAAAGCTTAACATTTATTTCCACTTTTTGCATTCTGCCCCCTTGCTAGTCTTTCACACAGAATAGTAACTATCATGACTTTTTGGTCGACAAAAGAGGAGATTCACAAAGAGTAATTCTGCCAGCTAAATCTCCAAATTTATATAGAGTTTACAATATTTCTGTAGAAATAGGCCTTAGAATCAATCTTTTTAACATCTTTTTGAGCATGTCACCCAAACAAGTGTCACACAAATAAGTGTGGGGATGTGGCTTTCCAGGGTAACACATGTGTGATAAACACTCTTCTGAATGGGGTATCCACAGAATATAAACATATATCTGCAAGAGTTTTCAGTTAATAAACTCTTAATACCATTACTGTAGAGGGTTTAACTAGGCAAGAATGCAAAGTGCTTGTCTTCTGCATATGGAATTTCAGCCACTCAGGATATGTTGATAGGGTTCCAGAAATGTGCTAGTGAAATCATGGATTATGCCTCATAAAGTTTTTCAAAGGAAACTGGAAGATGTTTTGTAGAGTATATATTGTATATACCAATCAGGGGAGCAGGTTACAAGCTGCAGATTATTTTCATCTCTGTTTTCAGAAGCACCACCCTTTTGGCTGTCCTGAAAATAACAACAATAATTATTATGGGGAAGAAGATGATGAAAGACAAAAATCACACTCTGATGAGTAAGTACTTCAACACATAAAACAGGCTACTAGAAATTAAGTCACTGTTTCTGCTTGGGTAAGGTTTGAAAATGAGGACTTATTAATTTGCAGTTATAAAATCAAGCTATTTTACAAATGTGCTTCATGTGAACTGATACCACCTTTGCCTGCTACATACCTAAAATTCTAAATTAGAATTTTAATTCTAAATTAAATTAGAAAATTAGAATTTAAATTCTAAATTAGAATAATCCTGCTAATTTAGCAGGATAAATACTTACTGGTACCACTGCAAGTCAGGCCCTCTTTAATTTGCCATATTTGTAACTTTTTTTAATGCAGCTTAACCAAAGAGCCAGTAATTGAGAAATTTATCTCCAACAGTTAAGTGTAGTGGGAGTGATGTCTCTTTGCCAAATTTACACCATGGGTCATCTATTTTAAATTATCACTTGGCTAGACCTCACTGTGGGATTGTAGTGGTGCCTTCAAATGTTAATTATTAATAGTTTAATTTGTGTATGTGGGCTTGTGCAGGTTTTATATTATTTATCATTTACCTAGTAGTTATTTGTTTATAAAAAATTAATTTTAATTACTCAGGAAAATAAAGGTGTCAGAGGTAATAAGGAATTATAAGCTAATCAAATCTAACTTCCAGTATATAAAAAATGAACATATTTCGGCAAAAACTGTACTTATCAATTATGTGGCAAAATTTCAGCGTTTGTTTGTTTGTTTTTCTTTGTTGATGTTTTTTTGTTGTTGGGGGTTGGTTTGTCTGTTTTTTGTTTAAGCCAAATTAGGCCTACTCTATTTTTCATTCATTATTTTGTCTACCTGGAATCACAATGGTAGTAATGCAGCCAGGCAAAGCTGAATTACGTTTCGGATGTAACATGGACTAATTTTTCATTATTATGTAATCATAAAACTGCTGATTTTAGGAATTGTGCCATAAAAACTGCTATGTCGTGCAACGGCTGACATATTCCATGTTTATATAACAAAAGTATGTCCCAGTACATGCTGCTAAATACTGGCAAAATGTCTCCTTTGTCAGTGTTATTTATTAAGCAAGTGTTTTCTGTATCTGATATCCCAGATGAACACAAAAACAGCCTTCTGAGCCTAAGCTTTGGCTAAAAAAACCCCACCCAAACAACAAAAACCACAACAATGTTCTGCTATCCAATCCCTTTCTTCATGCTTTACATCTGGTACCAGTTAGTATCCATGACTATTACTCTATAAAATAAAAATGAACAGTGGTATCAGCTGACATTTTATGATATGTATGTGCCCCTTTTCTCACTTTTCTGGAAATGCCACTAAGGACTGTAATGTCTGTGAAGTCTTAAATATTTTTATCAAAAATTTATTGATATATAATTTCCATAAACCTTTTAAAGATTTTAATTTTTCTTCTTCTTGGACAGTTTTTCCACTATCATTACTTTGTATTTGACTGCATTTGCATTTCAAATTAATTTAGCACCATTTACAATAGTTTGATAGTAAATCAGCACCCAGTGTTCCTGTTGGATCCTTTCAGTACATAGACCCTAAGTGCTTTGGAGCTCTAAAACCATAATGGATAAAGTAAGTTTTGAGTACAGTTTTTGAGGCAGCATCTAGAAAAATTAAGGTGACTACAATAACACCATTCTTGGGTATCCAGATATTTAGGTAATTAAGTTATTTCTTGGAATTCTTAGTGACAGGCTAGATTGCTCATAGTAGAAATTCAATACATTTTAAGTATGGCAGGCTTACTATAATTTTGAATTAAAATTTTCTGTAAAGTTAAGGAAATTTTTTGCAGTATGAACAGATTAATATCAGACTGAGAGCACAGCACAGTTGTAAAGCACAATGAACAGGACAAGAGGTAGCAGATTATTAGTATCTACTAAATGCAGTGAGAAATAATGAATACAAGTAATTAACTGGTATTTTCTCTTGAGTTTGCATTAGGATTTCTGAGGTAGTAGATTAGAAAAGCAGTAAAAAGAAGTGGATTTTTAAGCTCACCTCAAAGTTACATGGTAGCCAATGTACATCTGTTGCTGGCTTTGTATGACTATATGGTATGGAAGAGGCTGCACAGTGTCTCACTAGAGATGGCTTTGTGCTACTCTGCTGGACATGCCTAGGTGACAGCTAGAAATGTTTTAAGAAAAGATATCTAATTGTATTTTCAAAATAAAATAGTAAATCTATCAAAGAATAAAGGTTACTTTGCATTCTCTTACCACTTTTTCATGTATTTCAGATCAGTTCATAAAACTTTCTAGGGGTCTAACACCTTCCATTTGGGAAAAAAAAAGTAAAAAAAGCATCAAAACAAGCCTTTGGACATTAAGCTCTAAAAAGAATTCCACACGCCTCCACAGACATGCAGGCATCATTAATGTCTCCTCTCCTCTTAGGTCTTTCTTCTGCTTATCCTCTGTCCTTTTCACTGAAATAGTCTTCTCATCTTCCAAGCTGCCTTTTCGCTGTTCATGAACATCTCGAATACTTTCAGTATTGCACTCAGTAACAAACAGTATCTGTATTTGATAGGCTTTTTAAGGTAGGAGTGGAGGGTATATTGCTGCCCATTAAAGAACAGACTCACTGGAACATAACTTGCACAAAATGAGTAAATCTAATAATCTGTACGATTCAGGTAGATGATTGGTAGACAATCAGGTACCGTGATAATTGTGATGATGTTCTGATTTCATGAATTCATCAGGTTTCTTATCCTTTCTAGTGTTTCATTGCCAAGATTATCTACTCCTCTCTTCTGAGTCAAGATACCTTCACCCATTTCTCCCCCACAAACATACACATACACTGCAATATACTCACAACAGAAGCATTTACCATATTAACAGCTGTTATTTTTTCATAGAATTATAGAATGTTAAGGAGTTGGAGTGGACATTAAAGATCATCTAGTCCTGGTCCCCTAGCCATGAACAGGGACACCTCCCAATAGACCAGGTTGCTCTAGGCCTTATCCAACCTGGTTTTGAACACTGTCAGGGTTGGGGTGTGCATAGCCTCCCTGGGAAACCTGTGCTAGTGTCTCACCACCCTCACAAAGTAAACAATTTCTTCCTAATACCTAACCTACATTTTCCGTCTTTTAATTTTTACCCATTACTCATTGTCCTGTCCCTACAGTTGCAAACCAATAGTCCATCTCTGGCTTCCCTCTAGATTCCCTTCAGGTCCTGGAAGGTTGCTCTGAGGCCTTCATGAAACCTTCTCTTTCCCAGGCTGAACAGCCCCAACTTTCTCAGCCTGTCTTTGTAGAGGAGGTGCTGTAGTGCTCTTATCAACTTTGTGGCCCTTCTCTGGACTTGCTCCAACAGTTCAATGTCCTTCTTGTGTTGGGGGCACCAGAGCTGGAGGCAGTGCTCTGGGTGGGATCTAGCCAGGGCAGAGGGGAAGAATCCCCACCCTTGCCTTTCTGGCCACACTGCTTTGGATGCAGCCCAGGATTCAGCTGGTGTTCTGTGCTGCCACTGCTCACAGTGGGAAACCCCTGTACACCATTATCCAACCATCAGACCCAGAATTACCTCAGTCACCCTTGCTGCTGCTACTCTTGGCTCATCCTCTGAGGATTCAATAATTTCATCAGCAACAGGCTTTGCACTTTGCAGCTTTCCTTCATGTTTAGAAATATCCCACAGTACAACCTACATACAACATACAATGAGAAATAAGTACATTACAAATTGTACTTGTGTATGTGTATAAATGCACAGTGCATTAATACTCTCTACACTAGATTTTATGAAGTCTTTAAAGTATTTTCTCTTCAGTCTGATGCAATCAGAAGAAAGGTTACATTTCTCTCTAAAAAAAAAGTCTTTACAACTTGACCTATTTATCAGTAGTACAAAGAAGCATCGTGCGGTAATGGCTCAGCTATGGACTAACCAGACATAGCTTCAGTCCAGGAAAAGAGAACTTTAAGACTATGACATCTGTCTTCTGTCTCTATGTGTTACTATGGATGTTGAGTATATCTCTTCACCCTTATTTTTATACTGGAAAAAAATACAGAAATATGCAATTTTAAAGAGCAACAAACCTGTCCGTCGACACAGCCACCAGCAATGATGTTTGGATTACTTGGACTGAACTGAAAGCAGTAAATGTCTTCAGGAGCCTTCAACACCAACTAGAGAGAAGAAAAACAAGATAGTTGAGAAATACAGTCACACCATTTGTTTGTTCTCATGTTATTTAAATACTTGGCATATTTAAAAGTCTTGATTAAATACCTGGAGGCAGATAGGGTCAAAAAAACTCAAGATAAGTATAGCTGACTGGTGTGGCAATGATTTATTAGAGAGGTTAACTTGCTCTTCATATGAAGGCTGCTCTCTTGCTGACAGTGCTATAATCCCTAATCAAAAGAGAAAATAAATTTTCTCAAAAGAGACAATTCAAGTTTCAACACATTGATAATTATTCTAAATGACTTATACCTTCTCAATACAGTGAGAAAAACTCACAAAGCAGGAAAGAAAGCCTAAATAAACAACCATGTTTCTTTCTTTTCAGATCAGCTTTGAGGACACCACTTTTGTTACTTACTTAACATTAAGTTTTTTTAAAATGAGTTATAGAGCCGATGCATCGGGATAAAACTCCTCTTTTTTTTTTGCTCGTGCTCCTCAGTGGTGCAATACTGCACCTGAAATGATGTGACAGTCATATAGTCCTGGCCACCCATCATGAAAACAACTCTTTGTAACCCAATTCATTTTCTTGCCCAGGCTGCAGTATTGGCTAGTACTATGCTGGGAGCAGGGGCATTTATATAGAACTTAATTGTGCCATTAGTTCTGGCCATGCAGATCAATAACCCACAGCAGGGAGCAGGAGCTGACGATTTGTATGTCCTGTGATGTTCCCTGGCACTCGGCAGAGCCATGTCCTGTTGTGGCTGTGGCATTCCAGTACTAGGTACCGGGAGAGCCAGGCACAGGCACAAGCACAATGGTATGTAGGGCCATCTGAAGAGTCTGGCACAACAACCCTGCTTCAATGAGCCTCATGGAGGGAAATTTCTCTTGCCCATGATCTCCACTTATACAATAGGGTAAAGGACTTTGCATGGCCCATATAAATTCTACAAAGATTTTGTCTCATTTTTCATTTTGCCTCAAATTGGCAATTCAAACAGGGATACTAAATCAGTTTTGATTTCTTTTTAAATTTGAAAGCTGATGATTTTATGAAAGATGCATATTTTATAGCTGTCATATAATACCCATCATTAAAGACTCAAATCAGTACTGTAAGTGCATTACCATAAATGGTTGGATGCCAGCGAATGCAGCTAATGGTTCTATTCTTGAGATACTGCACATCTGTAAATGATTGGTATGCTTTAAGATAAACATCTGGCTGGCCTTCTTCTTGGTCTTCTGCTAGGGCCTTCCAGTCATCAAAAAAAACATTCATAATTTCATTTTGCTGCAATGCAATTTCCACTCTGTTTTGGGAAAAGAACAGTTAACACTTTAATAATCCAGATGTGACTACTCAGTAGTAGAATTACAAATATTTCTGTAAAGAGGTAGCTCTTTTTTTCACAAAATTATGATCACATTATTTAAAAAATCAAGTATTAAGTTCTCAGTGAAGTATCACTGCAAGGAAACATGCTTCTGTTTAAATAGAAGTAACTACTGTACCAAGAATTTAACTCAGGTTCTTTGTGGACCAAGTACAGAGCAATTGTCCAATTATTTGTGCAAAAAATGTCATTAAGTAGGACTTGTCCCACTTAATGGGACATGGATAAGGGCACAATCATAGGTAGAACAGCATCTTTGCTTACTGCACAACCATCTGCTTGAATGTTCAGTGTTTAAAAGATCAGCTTTGCAGTTTGTTTGAAAAATGTATCACTATCAACTTCAGCAGTTCTGATACCTATACAAAACAACATTATATATCTATAGTATAATAAAAAATAAATATAACATGTCTATATAGCATAGACTTCAAAGAAACAAGTATAAAGTTATTATTTGTTAATATTAGAATAATAAAAAATTAAAAATGTTTATGGAAACAAAAAATAAAATTTATATTTGACCAGACCAATGATCCATTCAGACAAGAGTACTTGCTTGTATTTTGTATTATTTCCAGTAGTCTTTAAATGTATTGCTTCAATAATTTTACCTTATATGTACTGCTGTAAGAAATTGTTTCAGCTTCTCAGATGACAGACTCTCTGCTTTTGCTTCATTTGACAACTGCCTAGTACAATACTGCGTGGATGCATTTTTTGGATAGGTCCTACACAATTGGAATAAATTTGAATGTAAATATAGAAAACATTTCAAAGACAGAAACCTGTGTAATGTGTAAAATTTAAATATATAGTTTTTCTATAAACTTTTTAGAAAATATTTAAGAAAAAAGATGCAAAACAGAGCATCCAATTTTGTTCTATTAATCAGTTTGTAACTGAGTAACTCCAGAATTTTAGTTGATATAAGAAACAGTGCATAGCTTAATAAATAAGCTGATAAATGTTTTCTCATACTTACCATTTTGTCTGAGTACTAGCTTCTCTTAGTTTTGGAACCATCTGCACCCCCACATCCCTTTCAAGCATTTTAATACTGAAAGTATCGTCTTCATAGGCTGTGCATTCAGCATACATCTCTTTGTCGTCTGAAGCATTCTTGTCAGTAAACGTAATCGGTGCACCAAACATCCTGCGAACTCGAGAGACCTTGTACTTAATCTGGAAAAGATACATTTCCATGGCTAGCAGAAAAGAAAGTTTTTGGGAAACTCATTCTTTAAAATGACTGGATTCATATAATTGTGGAATTGTGGGATTTCAGTGTTGAGCTGACTCATATTTCTCCATTTTGAAATTCTGAAGTGCTCTTATAAATAAACTACATATATAATAGAAAACAAGTTTGTAATTATTGTAGCAGTTCTGGATTACTGCTAGTATGTCAAGAGAATTACATTTTCTAATTCATCCAATATCAAAACTGCACATTTAATTAAAGCATTGATTTGCAGGAAGCCTTATGTGATACTGAATTAGGCTTCCAAGACCCAACTTTTCAGCTCTTCCCTCTTGGTGGAATTCTCAGCATTGGGTGAGGTATTTCAACTTCCCTTGCAGTGCCTAGGGTGAGAAAAGTACTCTGAAGAAGATGCAAAAATGTTTGGAGGGTTTTCTTTATGCTGAGAACTAGGAAGGATGAAGAGACATGTCTTGACTTCTGCCCACAAAGAGTGGCACTTGATTTCAGGCAGTAGAGAGGTACTGCTTTGTCTTGGATTCATATCCAGGTACTTTTTCCCAGCACCTCACACAGAACTGGAAAGGAAAGTAGGCTAAAAATACTTTTGAGTAGACCTTGCCAACAGTGCAGAATACATTCACAGTCCAAGTATTCTGTATTAAACTGAATGACTATGAAATAGCTTTAGAACAATCAGACTCCTTTTTAGGTGTAAGCAAGATGTCCAGTTGCTGAGAACTATCAGAGAACTATGAGAACTGGCTAACTAACTTGGCCAATCTTCCCTGAAAAGAGCTACTAAATAAAAATTACTCCTGGACAGTTAGATGCTTGGAGATGCCCCACATATCACAAGTTAGGTAATAGCTTTGAGTGGACCTACTTTTTGGACATATAATTATTTTTTTTTCTCTCTCTGTATATATATATGTAATCTGTAGATGTAATTAATCAAATGTATATGTAATTAATCAAATATGTCCTCCTATAAAATCAGCTTGTAATAGCTGTAGCTGCTTAAAAAGTGTTGCATGCTACTTAAATGCCATCCCTTTACTGGAACAGTTCATTGAGCTTCATGGAAACAGAGCAATGACTCTGTTATCCAACCATTTGGTAAATTGAGCAAAAAGTGGCAGAGGTGCCAGTGACCAGAGATGATCAGGACTTTTGAACTTACACCTTAAAAAGTAGTTATGTCCAATGCAGTGATACATGCCTTATCTACAAGACTTAAAGAGAACAGAGTTCAAAACAAAAGTTTCTGCAGCACTTTCAGCTTTTGTTAAAAGTTTAGTTATTTCTCTATTTCTCTCTGATAGTTTTCTTAAAATATAGGGGGTTTACTTTTATTTGATTGACTAACATCTGTCGATTCTGACCTTTGTATCCCTTTCTTTAACAGATTCTTCTTCAACTTCCTTTTCGCTGCCAAGGGAAACCCAAGGTTTGTGGACTTCCAGAGTTTCTTCTTTATTCTCTCCTTCTGTTTCTTCTGTTTCTTCCTCAGTTACTAAAGACTGTGATATCAAACAGTAAGAAATGGTACTTTTTCCAAAATCTGTTACTGAAATGTAAGTATTAACTAGAAACCCAGTCTTCTGTTTTCACTCACACACTCTTTACTTTCATCTCAGTGCAGTGAGTCTGGGTATACTGTGCCTCTGGGTAGGGCTGGCTAAGGTCCTGTTCATTTGTGCATTAGAATTTTCCAATAATATTTAATATTTAACTACTAAAAGAGACTATTGTCTTGAAAGCAAATAATTTTATATAAAAATAAATTATAGTGATTTTTGTCCATTAGGCCCTCTGGCCTGGAACTGCATTTTACTTTTCTTAATTTTTGCTTCTCCTGATTCCCTGATGCTGGATGGCAAATTTATATTGAAAAATTATATATTTTTTCTATAAACATTCTCTTACAGTGCAGCATACAAGTTCTATTCATCTAGAGCTATTTAGAACTCAAGAAATTTTCATGATTTGAAGAATATATTCATGGATACTACGAAAAATAAGTATAGTACTTATTTGAAAACGCTCAGTATATTTATTGTCTGTTATTTTTATTTCTGAGAAGTCAGGGTATTGAGAAAATGAATGCTTATGATAAAAATGCAGCAGTGGGGGTTATACTATCTCTCTGAAGTAAAATACAAAAATTTAATTTAGCCCTTCTCAGTAAAAAAATATATTTTTACAGTGATACACATATTTTTCTATGATCAAGTTAACCATGAGAGAAATATTGTGTGCTTAACAATACCATTCATAACATCTTTGTTTGAGACTAGATTCTGAAATATTCAGAGATAGAAAAATATTTTGGCATACGTGGATTTTACCTTAAGAAAGTTTTCCTTGGCTTCTTCAGAAGCAACCATATAAAAATTCTGTCCATACTGGAAGTCTGGATCAAAAACTACCAAGAGTTCTTCCCCTGGATATTCCTATTTTAATGAAAAAAAATAATGGAAAACTGAAAACAAATAATATTCCAAAGAAACATGAGGTTGTGATTGGAAAAGCTACTACCAATTTAGTATCTCAGGTTAATTTTGTATTCTTAATGGAGAATTTCATGTGCTAATTGAAAGGAATAGATAGGGCTTATTTTGTAATAAAAGTGAGTCTGGGACAAAACTAATCTTTCATATGGACAATTAAACTGAAAAGAAACTGTTTTGATGATTCTCAGTAAATAGGCCATGAATTAGGGGAAGCCAAATATATGAAGCTCTGTCATTTCACAGAATCAAAACTAATAGTATTTATGTTACTTTTAGCATATTTTCAATCTGAAGTTAGTAAAAAAAAAAATGCACGGCAAGCCATGAGAAACTTTGAGTCAACAATGGTCCACAACCTCTAGCACTCAGGTATTAGAGCATCAGTATGTTTACACAGAGTCAAACAAGAACAGACCCTTCTTATTCAAAAGAATTGACACTCTGAGAGCATAAGTCTTAAAGTGAGAATGAAATATGCTACATACTAGGATAACTTTTTTGAGACGGTGGAAATCAGAAGCTTTAGCTCTTGTTTTCACGTCTTGAATTATGTCCTCTTTTCTAATACACTTGAAACAATCTTTTTCTGTGACATCTTCATCAGGTCGGCAATTAAAAATTTCTTGGGTCTTTGCAGTCAAAAGCAAGGGAAAGATTTCTGGGTGGCCTATGAAAAAAAGCAAAATTGCATGATAACTTCAGAGTGTCATTTAAACATGCATATATACTTTGATATCTCCATGCTTTTACTGTTTCTATCATAATGCCTTTGAACCTCTCAGCTTTGTTTTTGGTATTTTTCAAAGCATGAAATACAAATGATATTTACTTTATTAATCTTTGAAAATACTCTACCCAACATTTTGCACATAATGAATATGATTTCCCTGGTATGAGGGGCTTTTTTCCTTCTTGATCAACAGGTTCTCTACAACTTTAGTGAGAAGCCTTTAATGGGTTGGCTTTAATATTTTATGGGCAAAATCACACACTTCTGACTTACGAAAGCTTTTAATAAGTACCCTGTGGTCCTTCCTTAGGGCAGCACCATATTAAGCCAAAGTTTAATGTAGGTGAGGCTTCTCCCAAGTAAGGATGCTTTTCTGATTTCAGACTTTCATCTTGCTCCCATTGAGTTCAGTGTGCAGTAGACACTACTTCTCACTAATCAAATGAGACTAAAGCAAGCTCACTGAGATTAAAGACTGAGATTTCTTTTCAGCTTTATTGGAGCTGTTGTTTTCTACACACATGATGTCTGGTAGGTTCATTCATATCAACTCAGAACAAGATATTTCTTATCCTTGTGCTAGCACAGATATCTTCATTGGTTTTGGGGAGGTTGGATGCAGTTAGGTGACCTGTTGACTGTGCTTTGCAAACATTCAATCTGAGGACAATATATAGTGCTTCTTATTGTGTGTGCCAGCTGTATGTGAGTAAGGCTGAATGTATGTAATGCCGGTCTTTCTCATGTTCCATGTTCCGTCTCCAGCTTGCATTACAGCTCTAAGTGGCTAAGATCACTCTAGGCCCAGCTAGTTGAATCCTGCCCCTGACATTCCTCCTTTGCTATACTGGCCTGCTAGCAGACTCATGCTCTGTCTCAGCTGCCCTAGTAAGAGCATTCCTCATGAAGTCCACTACATGTTTGCCTGAGAAAGATAGCAGATACTCATCTTTTTAGTGAACTGGAAACTAAAAGACTTAGGGACATGTATACTGTGTACTGGTTTTCTGTACTGAAATGTGCTGGGTGTTGTGATAATAGCTGATACTTTCTATTTTTGTTTCAGTCTCTTTACTTAGTTTAAAATAGTATTTTATCTTAATTCCCAGCACCTGTGGGTTTTTTTCTCTTTGTGCATGCCTTGAAGATAAGTTGACATACCTCAAATGATGATTGTGACTAGCTGTGTCAGCACATTTTGAGAAATCATCTCTAATCTAAACCAACAAGGACTAACAAAATTATAAATCCTCCTTAATCTCTGCACAATCCTATTGCATAATTCATTATGCTTGATGAATCTGACACTTATCCTTTAAAATCTTTCAGAGCTGCTACTCCACTGCATCTGTTCTGCCATAGTCATCACTAAAATTAATGGCAAGCCTGATGTTTCTGGTGCATGCTACACTGTTCCAAGTATGGATTACTTAGTGTCCACTCGTTCTTTCATAGCACATACAATCTGTTTGTAGCATGCACAGGCCATTAGTTCACTTTCATCACAAGCTGTAATCAATATTGCATGATTTTCCTTTTTGATATCTTGGAAAGTTCCAGGATTTCTGAATGGATGCTTCCAAAAAATACAAAATCATAGGGGTGTGGATTGGGAAAAACCTCCAAGTCATCTGGTCTAAACTCACTATTGCTAACATCAGACCTCAAAAATCCCAGCCAGGGTTGATGGTTGTTTTTAGACATTATTATCTGTAAAAATAAGCTTTTATGTTACTGTTTTTAAAATGCTGAATCATGTATAAAGCCTTGTGCACAAATGCTAATGCTGAAAAAATCCTTTTAAAGAGATGTAGGTTTCACTGCCAAATGAAACAAGCATGAAATTTAAGCAAAAATACAATGGACATCACTACAAGAGGAAACAGAGTAAGACAGATACTCTAAATGCATTTTTTCCAACGCTCTCTTGTTATAAGCCCAAGTTAAAAACAAAGTAATGATCAGAATTAAAATTACACCTTTCAGTCTAAAGAACTAAAATTCTATATTGCAGAATATTATTTTTAACAGAATCTATAGTATAAGGAGCTGATACTGGAGTTCTTACATTATAAACATTTTTATTGAATGCTATTTTCCAGTAAAAAGTGTGTAACATCTGATAATAGGCTTTACATTGCTCTTCTGTTAGTAAATTGTACCTGTATCATTTGTAGCAGCCAGCAGCTCTTAGTGCTACGAGAACTTCACAGAATACCAAGAAACTCTAAGGAAGAAGTAAAGAACACTTGCAGGCCTAAGGAATGAGTGCATGGAGTTTAAATCTTGCACAGGCAGTGTCTGTGTTAGGAAAGTGTTATTTTCCTACTTTAAGCAACTGGTTCCTAGCAGTAGTTCAGCTGTTAGAGCTCTAACCTTATTTGCCAGTAGGTGGAGATACAATTCTCTCTTACTATCTGTCTGCTGGAACATTGAAAATACATTTTTTAAAGTACCACTTTAATCATCTGTGGGATCACTTCTTGTGCATTTTCATTAACTGCAGCTTAGCCATTTTGGTGATGCTAACCAGAGAACAATTTTCACCCAGTGCTCAGAGGATTATGGAGGAAAACAAGTGATTTACATTTTCTTATAAAATTACATAGTTTTTGTATTCCTTGTTTGCCACACTGTTTTAACTTTAAACAATAAAAGCTGTATTGTTAAAAGCCAATTAATAAGAACCCTTTGGGTCGTTCCTGTAAACCATAGATAAATTTTATTTTGATATCAATTTAAGTTATATCTGAGAAATAATTACACAAATTGGGTCAGAAGGAAACACAACCACAAATATGGAAAATAAAAAAACATTGGAAATAATTGGGTGTCTAAGAAAAAAAGAATATATTTAAATTCAGATAATTGCATACTTTTAGCCCTTAACTATGGCCATGCTTAAAACTGAACTTGCACATAAGCGAGATTGTAACTTTTAAATGGTTAATTTTTCCCCTACAAAAATATATTATAAACATATTATAAATATATAATAAAAATATGCTAATCAATATCTGTTGGTATTCATGGTTAAAAAACACAAGTGATGTGCTAAAATAATTTTCTCATAAAATTTAATAATGGTTTGACAAAGAGCAAATATTAATGAATTATTTTTTAAAAATCATGTTTTACTTTTAATTGCTGAACTATTTCTAAATACAAAGAACCCTATAATTCTGTTATGATGATTTTTATTTCCCCTTATACCAAATCCTCTCAAACCAAGAAAAAAACCTCTTCTACAAACCCATACTTGTTTCCTGCTGCACTGCCTCCTACTCAGAGCCACTGTAATCACTGTGATAGCTGCATTTCTAAATGGTTTATATTTTTTCATTAAAAAATCATTAAATATATTCTCTATTTTTCATAAAAATAATATTTTTATTCATAAAAAATATTTTCTTTTTATTCCCTGCATTAATAACACTGAAGCTTCAAAATGCTTTGACTATTTCAGAACTACTACCTTAAAACTCAGTTATCATAGTACTTACCTATACTGGCCATAGAAAGATCAACTTCCTTCTTTTTACCTGAAATATAATGACATGATGTTATCAGTAGTGTTGGTTACATAACTATAATGAGTAATTTTACCTCTCTAAGTTATTTATATAAAATAGCATATTCTAATTGATCTCATGTTTTTTTAATGCATGAGGCCAAAATAATTAAGGTAGATCTCATGTAAGCCCAGATTGCTGTTTGTTTCATTGTTGCTGTACCTTACATACAAAGCTGTGCTCCTTTTCCTGTTCATGATTCCTTAGCTTTGTTTTACCTTTTTGTTTCTTTGTCGATGTTTTTGAACCTTTCATGGTGGTCTTGCTGGATTTGGGACTTTCTGATATTTTTTCCCGATTTCTCTAGAGAAAGATACATATCATCAATAATTTTATATAGACAACAGAATGCACCATGTATGAGTGAAAATTTGGTACATGACTTTATGTAGCTTATCATTACAGTAATATTTTCATATGCAGCTAAAGGTATGTTTCATAGTTTTAAATCATAAGCTGTGTTTTCATATCACATGAAAAACTTATTTTGTACAGGGTGTTTGAAAATGAGCACTGACTTTCCACAATAGTGACAGGTTAAATTAGGATAGAGGTTTCCCTTCATGAAAGTTAAGGACCTGAGATAAAGTGGGAAGAGCATGGGTGAAAATTCACTAGTTATAAATGTTTGTCCCAATGTCTGTAAGTGTAAATCACTACTCAGCTGCACAAAGCTTTTCTATTTCCAGGGTTTTTTTCAGTGTAGCTCTGTGGAGGACAAACTCAGGAAGATGTATGCCTTGTTAAATGTAGCAACCACACAACAGGAGATATTGTATAGAAGACTACTCCTGTTTCATTTGCTCTCCTTCATCCTAATATCTGGAGAAAGGATTAGAACAGTAGTGCAGGAAAGTCTTGGTTCCATGGCAAGGAGAAATCCTGTTCAGCCTGCCCGCTGCTCAGGCTGGACAGCACCATCATGTGGGAGGAGCTCACATAGCAGCCGATGGAAGAACTAAATCAGGATGGCCCAAATTCTCTTACAAGTGTTAAAATAGTTTGATGATAGTATTGAAGAGGCAGAGGCATTCAGATGGGATGAGGACTATGGGGTTCTCACTTTGTTTGTGTCCTCCCTCTTCCATGATCACACTTTTTAAGGCTGTAAACTGCCTGGGAGTTTTTTTAAGTGTCTACAGAGCACCCTACAGTATTTGGGTGCTATTACAATTTTACTGCTAACAAGAGGAAAGTAGATGAAGATAGGACAAAAAGAGATAGCACCTTTAAGAATGCTGGCATGACATAACTATTTCTGATGATCTGTTACAGGAGCTATAGCCTGTCTGCCTGTGCATGTGAAGAGCACTTCTGCTGTCAAGATGCATAAGGTGAAAAGATGAGTTTATAAAATAAATGTTCCGTCCTGAGGGTTTGCTTATGAACAGCCTAAAAATAGTGAGTGCTAAAACAAACATGCTGTGGCCTGTGTATTTGCAATTTCAGTGGCACACCCAGACTGAGAAACAGTGTCTTACTGTTTTGTAACACAGTTCTCAAATACTCTAGAAGCAAGCAATATAATCTTAGCTTCTGATCTAAATTTTAGTAGGAAGATGACCACTGATGGCAAGATACAGGTCATGGATTATAGCCAGATGGAATAGCTGAGGTTTGGGGTACATGTTGGCCTCCCATGAGCTCAAGGTAAATTTCAGTTGGCTTTAATGTGATCAGAGTCTGACATTCTTATTACAGTTATGCATTTTAATTTTTCACTCCAATCGAAGTAGTAAAGTATACTCTATAAATCCTCAGACTCTTTTCTGTATCATACTGCATCTTGCAGGTCACAGGTGGTAGGCTGCATCCATGACACATTAGTGTATTTCTCTCTTGTTTTGTCTCTCTTGATTATGGCAAATGCAGTCCCCTCCATTAATCTGTCTGTGAATTTTATTGAATCTTCTGCTTCTTCCAAATACCAATGCAAAGAAAATTAATGTTTCAGAATTCTGAAACTTCTGCTGTGCATGGGATGATGTTTTTATTCCATTCCCCAAATAATATATAATGAATCTAACGAGAAAGTTGGGAGTTTTTTCTGCCCTCATTCTCACAGTATTTTTGTCAAATACAGGAGTAGAAACACTGTTAACATAGTTCTGTGTAACAGTCAATATATTTATATATAAATATAAATAATAATTATAATAATAATATAATAATAATATTTCTTATCTATTTTCATATATATGTATAATCTTTGAAAGGAGACTGTGCAATATGCTTAGCTTACAGTTCTGAAACACTTAGGCCTACCTCACTGAGAGTGCATATCAATTCAGATGGCCAAGAGATTGATTTTTCCTTATTTAAAAAGGAAAGCTGTGCAAAGCTGTTTCTTATCTATCTTCTTGTGTATATTACATATAAAAATTGTAACCCGTGTTGTAAATTGGTTGACTATTCTAATTTGAAACCAACCTTTATGCCTCTGTATAAGAGAGACAGCCCTCCAGGAGAGGAGGTGAGAGCAGCTGTTGTAGTAATTAGTTAGTAATTAGAAGGACAGTATGAACCATCTCAGATATATTCCAGTCACAATGTCTTACTTCACCATTTCATAATTATGCACTGCAACAAAACTAGTTTGGAAATTTTGAGTGAGTTCCTCTGAATATCCTAAACTCTAAGTCACATGAATGGAGGATAAATTGAGAAGGCTGACATAAGTCACATCCTATGTTTAGTAAAATAACTCACAAATAAACACAAGTATATTTTACCTATAAAAACAGTTAAAACTCTTGGAAATGGTGTCCCAGTAATCAGTTCCTCCTCCTTCACTGAAAGGATGAGGTATGGAGGTAGATGCAGCACTATAGAGAGAAGGGCTGTGCTGGTGAAGCTGGTGTCAGTGCCTGGTGCATTTGTTAATACAAAAAGTGCCCTTGTTCAAGGGCTGCAGATGGATAGAGCAGTCAGTGGGACTGTTCCCACTTCCCTCTGGGATGCACAGGACCTCCCAGCTGGAAAGCAGATAGAAAAATACAAACTATTTATCTCCTTTTCAATATGCCCAATACCCTTTCATGCCTGCCCTCTGTCATCCTGTGGCCATATGATTGTCAGTGGTCAGGAAACAGGGAAGGCCTGCAGAGAAAGCGAAGACAGAGCCTCCAGAGCTTCTCTGGAAGCATAACCAGGCCCAAGCTTCTAAGAAAAGTTGGTTTTTACACAGGAATATGGTAACCTCCAGGTTCTCACTTCAGGAAACACTGTGAACTTTCAAATGTGTATTGAAGAGCAGCCTTTTGTACATCACCTCTTCCAAACAAGCATAAAAGAACAAAAGTCACAATATGTAAGTTAAAGATGCTATTTTCAGCACTTTCTTCTTAGTTTGGGGGTTTGCTTTTTTCCCCCCTATGTTTTTATGCAAAATACTAAATGCTATGAAGAAAGACATGAAAAAAACAGTCCATATTAGTGAACTGTCTGAAAATGTGACCAAAATAATTAATTTTTAAATCTATGGTTAGGTCCTATTCACTTAGGAATACTTCTATACTGCTTACTTAAAAAGGACTTGTCAGGGCACACACAAATGTATTATGCCTTTCCATTATGTTCATAAAAAAATCATGATTCTGTGATTGAAAAGAGGTTGGAAACAACATTTAAATTAACATAATTTGAAAATTTTAAGAGTGGAAAATCTACATAAAATTGCAGCCTTTGAAAATCAGTTGTCATGAATACTGCCATGTATTTTATTTTTAAAAAGTAAGTAATATTTAGATTTCATTAATTATGTTCATCCTAATTTTTCAGCAGTTTTCCACTTGAACACAGTGTTACATTATGTAATTGCTAAAATCTGGGTAAATATTTGACAACTCTGATATTTTATAGCCAAGTTTGTTTACAGACGTCTCTAATATTTTGAACATTAGGCTTAAGAGAAAAAATAAGATCAGAGTGTTCTCCTAATTATTTAATGTACTGAAACATTTACAGCTATAAACAAATCCGTGAAGTTGCTAGGTGCTGCAAAAGGCAAAAACTAATTAGCTATCAATTCTACCAAAAAACCTGTCTGATTTGAGGACACAGAATGATTCATTAGTTGCCTAATTGAACGATTTAAGGTCAAGTTTGTGTGCATTATTATTTTAGGGCAGTAATTTATTATAATTTGGAATGACAGAAGAATTAGATGCATGCCCATTTTACAAAAGCACTACAAGGAAAGGATCAAAACCATGTGCTAATTGCTTTTTTGTTCTATCTCTAGAAAGCTAAAAAACACATTTCCATTGGTAAACATTTAGGAACTTGCTAAAAATACCATCTTGAAAATTACTTTGTCTCTCCAAAAATTAATGTACAATGTTGCCTTTAATTAAATTTATTCTATTTTGCTCCATGCAAAGAGCAAGTAATACAAAATTATTAAAAATTATTAATAATCCTAGTGCATATTTGGACACAATTTCATTGTTAAAGTTGTAGGGAGTAAAGCTGAAGTTTTGGCAACTGCCAAATCAATTTGAATGGTTTCACACTTATAACTTTTCATCATATCAGGCTTACTTGAACCTGGTGTTGATTTTGTTATTTGATGGAAACCAGTAGGTGTAGTTACAGTATCTGGGATGGTAAGTGCAATGGGTGTAAAATTAGGTTAAGAATTAATAAGAAGGCCATAGGAGAACAAAATGGAAAACTTCATTCTAATGTTGGTTAATATTGTATTCTGATTCTCTTTTCTTTCTTTCTTTTACTTAAAAAGAAATTGATAAAAACTGGAAAAGGTATAACAAGGATGATTGAAGACATAGAACATATTTTGTACTGAGAATAAACCAGGATTATTTTTAGCCTGAAAATTATCTAAGTTGGTGAAATCACAAGAGACGCAGAGAAAGTGACCAGGAGATGCTGATTCACGGTCCTAACACGAGACTGAGCTGGCATCACATGAGCTTACGGATGTGGAACAAACAACTGGGAACAAACAACAGGACTGCAGAAGTGTTTCATTGCACAATAAATGCATGAATTATGGAATATACTGCCTGTAAACAGGACAGCTGCCAGAAGCACACAATTTTAGAACGTAACAGGGCAAACTGACAGATGAAAAACTGAGGGTAACTAAACATAATGATAATGCATTTAGCTATAGAAATTAATCCACAAATCCAAAAATTAAAAAAAAAAATAGGCAAGTGCAAAGAGTGGAAATATGGCTTTAGTGTTATCTTGCCCAGACAGAACTTCTGGTATGAGCAGATACAACTGGTCTAAACTATTTAAATAGTGTAACAATTTGGGTGGTACTTAAAAAGTTACTAAGTGTGATATGGAAGTTGTCATAACACGGTCCTGTCAGGAACAGTAACATTTGTTGCATTGTCACGACTTTTGAAACATAAATTCTATACTGTAAAAATTGACTTAGATTAGACTTCTTTAAGCAGAGGTAAGAAAAACAACCATCTCTGTGGAGTCTGGGGATGGGTGTGTGTGTTTGCGGGGGTTTGCCGGGCTGCGGCGGGGCTGGGCAGTGTTCGCAGGCCCGCTCCAGCCTCCGGCACAGCCCCTCACGGCACGGAGGAAGGCGCTGCCTCGGGCCCGCGGGCAATGAGGCGGGAAGAGGCGGCGGAGGCGGCTCGGCCGCAGGGGCAGCCCTGTTGCCGGCTGCTGGCCGTGTGGTCTCGGGTCGGGAATCTTTCACCGCTTCCACAGCGCTGCCGGGTCACCTTCGTGTCCTTTGTCCCTACCTGTGCGGCCGCGGCCCTGCGCGTCCCCGGCGGCGCGAGGTTGTCATGGCGATGGGGCTAGCCGTGATTGACGTCTCGGTCAGGCAATCATCGCCCTGCTCTGCAAACCCGCCCCCGCGGCGGCTGCTTGCAGGGCCGCCCCAGACAAGAACTACTCATCCCAGCATGCCGTGCGCGGGAAAAGTGCCACCGGCGGGACTCTGGGGCGCGGGGCATGATGGGGTCTGTAGGCGACAGGCGGCGGCAATTCCTTCTGCAGCCAGGCCAGCCGCGCACCCTAGTCCAGGCATCGGTGTTTGCCGGACAGTGTGGTGTGGCTGTCTCCCGCTGGGGTTGAGGCGATTCGATGCGGTTTGTTAATGTGAAGATTTGTATTCTGTATCTTTTGTATTTTGGATGCATAAAAATATTTTAGTTTGCCTTGCTGCGATGTAAAACACAGGAGCCCCGGAGTCTCTCTCTCTGTACAAAGCACCCAGTTCTGTCCTTGGTGCCACTCCGAGGTCCATCCACCCCTTCTTATGGTAAGCAGGAGGATTCCTTCTGTCTTCCGTGTCAGTCTGGACAGCCAGGAAGTTCCCTTTCTCAAAATGCCTGCTACTCTCTTTGTTTTGGTCTTCCCCTTATTTTACCTGCTCCTTTTATACCAGTGTTCAGAGTGGTACTTTGAGCACAAAATAGGCAGCTGAAGACTGAGCACAGTTATAACCTGAGGTTTATCCTCTTGTCAGGCAGCAATGCCAAAGGAATCATTTACGCAGCGCAGTGGGGCTGGCACAGACCCAAGGCAGGAGTCCGTTCTCTTTGAAGTTCAGTTAATAACTTTAATAGCTTAATTTCGTATAAGTGGAATGACTTAAGCATATCCACTGTACCACTAGCTGCCTTTCATAGCTACAGTTCTGTGACCTGAAAGGGACTTTGGGGGCTTTTTTTTGTTTGTTTTGGATTTTTTTTTATGACGAGCGCTACACAGCTATTTATAACATTATTTCCCCTGGTGGAGAAGTCTAAGTCAATAAATCTGGAGCCGGCATTACCATCCCATAGGAAGTGTATTACAGTGTGGAGAGCCGCCCGTCACGTGCGGCAGGAGGGAGATGTGCAGCACAAGGTGTCAGAGGCCGCGTGTGCCGGTGTGCACAGCACAGGGCGGCACAGCCCCGCATAGCCGAGCCTAGCCCGGCACGGCACAGCCCCGCATAGCCGAGCCTAGCCCGGCACGGCACAGCCCCGCATAGCCGAGCCTAGCCCGGCACGGCACAGCCCCGCATAGCCGAGCCTAGCCCGGCACGGCACAGCCCAGCCCAGGGGCCGGCGCGGGCTGGCGGAGGCCGCTGCTCTCCCGCCCAGCCAAGCGGAGCCGGGAGGGCGCGGGAGCGGGGGGCGTCTGCGGGCACCGGGCTGCGGGCACCGGGCTGCGGGCACCGGGCTGCAGGCACCGGGCTGCGGGCACCGGGCTGCGGGCACCGGGCTGCGGGCACCGGGCTGCGGGCACCGGGCTCCCACGGCCGCCCCCGCGGCGGCAGCAGCCCCCGGAGCGGCAGGAGCGGTCACGGGTGGCAGGTACGCGGGAGCCTTCAGCAGCGGGGGAGAGGGGTGGGGGCGCACCCCCGGCCCCCAGCCTTGGCCCTTGGGGTGCCACGGTGAAGGGGTGCCGAGGCCGGCGGGGACAGCGGCTGCCGCGCTCCGGCCTGGCCGGTGGTGGCGATGCGGATGCGGGCGGCTCCCGCCTCGGCCGCTGTGCCATCCGCAGGGCTGCGGCAGCCCGCGGGGGCTGGGAGCCGCCTGCAGCGGCTGGCAAGGGCAGGGCGGCTGAGGGAAGGGCCTGGCCCGGGTTGTGGGGCAGCACGGAGCTGCGCCTGTGGGAACGGCAGCCCAAGCCCACCGTGAGGGCCAGAAGTGGGTCCGGGTTTTTTGGTTATTTGTTGGGGTTTTTTTTTTTTTTTTTGTGTTTTGTTGTTGTTATATTTTTTTTTATTATTTATTTATTTTATTATTATTTTTTTTTAATCCAGCACAGGTATTGACAGGACTATTTCAGTGGCAGAATAGAGCTCAGTTTTAGAAATGCTGGATCAGCTATGAGGAAGATGAGTGACAACCATAGCATATTGTACTTTATCCTGCAGGACAATGGAAGTCCGATAAAACAGGAGCTGAACTTTATTTGCTCTCTGTATGGGCCTGTTCTTAGCGTTAAACTGCTGACTCAAAACTTTTCCTGCTTTGCCTGACAATTGGGGAAATTGAAGGTCTCAAGTCATATCTGAAACAGACTGTTGTTCTGCTCTGTGCAGGGGCTGCTGGAGGAGACTGGATGTGACTGGACATTTGTAAAAACCAGTCCTGATGATGATGTTTTGTTTGAGTTACATACAAAACTATTCTTATGGGAATCAAAAATAAACTGTCTAATAAGGCACACCTTTATTCAGAGCCTAGGCTGTCTTCTCTGTTCTTAATGTCATCAGTCTTTTATCTGAAATCAATATTCCTGGCTAGTTCTTAATTATTTTATAAAGTGTTTATAAAATGTTTGGGAGTCGGTGAATTTAGTAACAGATCAAAACATAAACATGCTGAATACTATGCAGAGTAATGTCTCAAAACGTACTTTTAAGGTTCTCATCTTTTCCCTTCATACTGAACTCAAATGTGAGCCTCTTCAACTAATCATGATTCAATTACCTTGTGGTCCTTTTGTTTGGTTCGTCATTGCTGGTGGTTTGCATTGGGTCTTTCATGGCCAAAGAAAAAGTCATAATCCTGCCACATGACAAGTTAATGCTCTCAGGTAATTTATCTGAATTGCAATTTGTCATGGTCCATCTCCATTTCCAAGAGTGAACTGTGCTAATAGAGTTTTATAATGCATAAGAAAACCGCTGCCTCTTGAGAATTCCATTTCTTTCAGGGATTTGACACAGGCTTGTAGGTGTGGGGGAAAATGCTAGCTACAGCAATAGATTAATTTTCCCAAAGCGTGAATGCTCATGAGAGGCTTTTGGTGCTCTTCTTGAGTCAGGATGTCTTGCACATATGCTGTTGTTGTCAAGTGAGAGAGGAAGACATTTTCAGGAACTGACCCTGTAATTCCAAATGGACAGCAATTCCACTATTAAATAAGTGTCCTGGCAGCCTAGCTGCAAATTTAAAAACTTGCCCATAATTTTCTTGGAGTTCTGCAGAAAATGTGCAATGAGAAAGGTGTGAAAGTCACTGTAAAGTGTAAGTGCCTTTCACAGACGACAAATGCCTTTGGAGTCTGGGTTGTTAGTGCAGACTGATCTGCTGCTACTGCATTGGTGCTTGCATGTTTTTCAACTGACAAGGACTACTTTTCTTTTCAGAAATGGAAAATCCTGAAGTGGCTGTGAGCAGCTGCAGCGCTCATGATGAGGAAAACCTTTGCAGCTACAAACGACACTCATCAGTATCACAGGAGGGGATTTTGGAAGATCAGCTTAGAAGGAAGTTAAAATTTTTCTTCATGAACCCATGTGAGAAATTTTGGGCCCGGGGCAGAAAGCCTTGGAAACTTGGGATTCAGTTACTCAAAATAGTAATGGTTACAGTTCAGGTGAGTACCTATGAAAGGAGGGACTCAGCCTATGGGAAGTCAAATGAATGCAGGTGACATGCTATTCATGGTGTGGTGCAGAGAAAGGGAACGAATAGATTGCAAAATTCTTATTTGCATATATGTAGCTTAGATCTCAGGTGGCATAATTTTCTCCTAAAACTATGGACTGAAAAAAATAGTATTCTAGGAGTACAGATAAAAGGAATCATGTTTAAGGGCTCAACTTGGTTTTTTACTTTACTTTTTTTTCGTTGCCATTTTTCCCCCCAAAGGATGGCATCCCTACACATCTGTTACCCAAGTACCTGCTTCACTGTTGTGTTTGAGGGAAGGAAAAGTTGTCTCTGTTTCAATATCACAGTGATAAGAAATGAAAGTGGTGACCTTTTAATGATGTTCACTTGTATCTTGCATATGGCGTACAAACTCTTGCATTGAAAAAAACCTCAGAAATTTTTCCTCACTCTTTCTCTCACCCGGCCTTGCACCACAGATTTCATATAACACATTTATCTGTTGCTCAAAACACAATTGTTTGTCTCAGAGTTCTGTGGTTAAGGCAGAAGAAAGTTTTTATAAAGCCTTTCTAAGGCCCCAGATGATCCTCCAGAGCTGCCCAGATGTGATCTCCCTTTATGGTCATGTGCTATGACAGTACATGTATAGAAAAGAACGTTTTCTTTCCATTTTCATGAATGATGGCACAAACTGCAGAAATAAGAGTTCTCCTGCTGTGCATCTGGCACCATGTTTGTGTCCCTTACTGTTTCATTTTCAAATGTACTTCATTCTCTGATTGCCATCTCTCCCCTTTTGCAACTAAAAGTAAGAGTTAGTGATGAAAGAATCCAAATAAAAAAGAAACTAATGCCAATTTTGTATTTTCAGAGAAAACGTGTCTGTAGGTAATTCAGTCTGAGCAGTGTTGCTTTGCTGGTATATTCCTGTGTGCTGAGCACACTGAGCTTGCCTACAGAGCATTTCAGTATCTCTGTAACTGAGTTACCCTTATCAAAACCTGCATCTCCAGTTTGCACCATGGCCATAAAACTAATCTGTAGACTACTGATTCAGACTTATCTCTGATGAGTTTCTTCACACTACACCTGACACCAGATTTGAAACAATAGTCAAGAGAATTGTAAGCTCCCAGGAACAGTACATCATGTACTTCTAGAAACATTTTCTAGTCTGGATAGTGACTAGTAGTAGTAGTAGTGAGTTTTGTGCTCACTTTTTATGAACAGTTGCAATATATTTATTTTACCAGCTTCAGGTGTTATCCTGCTGCAAGCACAGCTTTGGTGGGTTATTCTCAAAGCGCTTTTCATTGAAACCTGATTGAGAGATGTTTGTTCTCCTGAGTTGTCCTCAATCTCCCTTTTGTGCACTGGAGTAAGGACTTCAAAGTGGGATCTTGTTAAGTCTTATCCTGCCTTTTTGGCTGAGGAATAATGATATTCCCCCAGGGCAAGTCAATTGACGCCAGGCCAAACTAACAAAGCATGTGTAACAGTATAGGGAGCTGGAACCTGAGATGGCATCATTTTCTTCCTAAAAATTCAAGTCCTTGGCCAAGATGCTGTAAACATGTTGAAGGCACACATTAGTGAAACCCTTTGCTTCCTTAAAGCCAAACTTTCATTTGACCAGCTGTGAAATGGAGTGGCCTGCATGTAATTGCCATGTCTACCAGTGAGGCAGAAGACTGGCTGTTCATAAAACAAGGTTCATATGTTAATCCAGAAGCCAACTTTGTCTTTGAACAGAAAATATAAATGTCTTTTTCAGCTGGTGGTTTTTGGATTGAGCAATCAAATGGTGGTTGCCTTCAAAGAAGAGAACACTGTTGCATTCAAACATCTGTTCTTGAAAGGATATATGGACAGAATGGATGATACCTATGCTGTATACACACAAACAGATGTTTATGACCAGATATTCTTTGCAATAAACCAGGTAGGAATTGTTGCTGCAATATGTACAATATATATGATCTTTGGCTGGGTACCTTTTTTAAAATTTAACTTCTGTGTCAATTGCCTAAGACTAAAGCATCAACTCGTTTAGGTTTTCTTTCATTGCTAGAGCACTGTAATGAGGTAACATCCTTAAAGCTAATCAATGTACTAGTTCTACACTAAAAGCACTCCTTGGATCTGAGCCAGAATTCTTTGCAAGTAACAAGTTTGGCTTTCTAGTAAGGATTGTAAGGAGAAAAACATAATAAGCAAAAAGGTATTTAGATCCAAATCCTGTAGTTAGTGTTTTTGTCAAATACCTTAAGAGATTTGAGGACTCAGCTGTTGTGTGGTTTAGGTTTCATAGCTCTTTAGGTGACCTTTTAAATAAAAGAGATGGGTTATAACCACTTCTGGTTTGCTTTGTTTTTGTTTTTTTTTTGTTGTTGTTGTTTGTTTTTTCTCATAGACTAACAGTTTTATTGCTATTTAAATTGGTTTGTTTGTTTTGAACTTTAGTACCTTCAGCTGCCCAACATCTCTGTTGGAAATCATGCTTATGAGAAGAAGGGAACAGAAGAGACGCCTCTGTCTGTTTGTCAGCAGTTCTACAAGCGAGGAATCATCTGTCCTGGAAATGACACCTTTGATATAGACCCAGAGATTGTGACTGGTGATGAACCTAATCTATTTTGTCAGTTCTTTGGGAGGATGAGACCTACATTTTTGATAAATTCCTTAAAAAACTTTACAGTACGGTATAGTCTTATCGCATGATCTGTATTGAACTTACTACCAGCCAAAACCAGTAAGAAAAGTTCTGTGTAAGTAACCTCTAGCCCTCACCTCCAATGTCTGATGCCACAAAGAAGTGAGGAGCCTTTAGCACTGATGACCATCTAGTACAAGTATTTGGGGCTAATTTTCAGGAGTGTTCCCTGTGAATTCATGATGAATAACCTGGCTGCTGTTCAGGGAAGCCAGTGTATTTGCCAGTTGGCTTCTCAGATGACTCCTCACTCAAGTGTGCTATCTTGTCTGGTGTAGCCAACAGCTCATAACAGCCTCGGGAGTGGGACAGGCAGATTACGGTTAAAGAACCTGATAATCCATGAGATATTGTTGTGAGTCCTTATCCATTCCAGACTGCTTGTACATTGAGCCAACGACTTCATTAGACAACACAACAATGGGAAAGCACAATTTGAATTTCACTCTGGATTTCCCCAGGTGAGGAGGAACGAACACCTCCTGTGTTGGGGTATTGGTGCATTTTCCCTGTGCAAGGCTGACCTGAAGCTCTGTTGCAGGCTGGTGGCGGTGCAGCTCATGTTCAATCTGAAGGCAATCAACCTCCAGACCGTTCGTCACCACGAGCTCCCCGACTGTTACGATTTCACTCTGCGGGTATGTGGAAGCCTGCCACATGTCTTTCTGCTCAAAACCACAAAATGACTTGCTGGTTTACAGCACAGTCAGCACAGGTATTTTCTGTAGTGTTGAGTACCCCTGGGTCAGTGGTGCCTGGATTACTCTGTTATGGCTTAGTGTAGCCTGTAAATAACCAGCAGTTGTCACTCTTGGAGGTTAAGCTTTCAGTGCTCCTGATGTGGTCCTGAAGTACTTGCTTGGCTTACAGCCACTTGTGCTCTAATCCATCTGAAGTATAATGGAAGTGTAAATCTCTTCTCTTTAGAGAGATGCTTCTGGGAAAGATCATAGAGGAATGAGGATGTAGTTTAAAAGAATTTCACCTAGTAATTGGTTGATTGAACAATTTTTGGCAAATACATAGTTCAGCACATTTGTCTTTCATTTTGACAGCATTTATTTGAAGATACTGGAATTAGTTTAAGCTTAGGAAAAGTTTTGTAACTTCTCCCCTAGGAGAATTTTTCTGCATCATTATGCAGGCTTAGCAATACAGTGGGCTACATACGTAATTGTTTAACTTTATAAAGATACGCACCTATTTTCATTTGTTTTTGTTTTTAATACAGATTGTGTTTGATAATAAAGCACACAGTGGAAGAATTAAAATAAGTCTAGACAATGACATAGCGATCAGGGAATGTAAAGACTGGCATGTTTCTGGATCAAGTAAGTGACATAAATGTGTTCAAATTTTCATGCTGAAATTGTGTCCACTAGCACAATTTCCTTAACCTTTTTCTTTATGAAAAGGTGAGGCACCACTGACATGCAATCTCTAGCATGTGCACTCTAGGTCTGATTTTCTAAGAAATTGTTGTTCTTCAACCTCTGATCTGAAAACCTGGGAATCCAACCACAGTGTTACTTTCTGTAGCAGTTCTCAAGGCTTGCACCATTGATAATGGCAAACCAAAATTTTTCCACACCTCACTGTACATCGTTCTGTCTTTCGCTACTGAACTTAGGCTGCTCATTCCTTCAGGCAGAGTTGTGAACTCTTCTAGCACCAGGCAACAGGACACATGATAGTGGTGGAAAGCTGAAGCTGATTTACTCTTATTTCAGGACTGAGCACCAGGAAAGATAAGGAAGCTTTGTTGCTAAGGCTTGCTGGAGTGTAATGGCTACAAGCACTTCTTATTGTTGCTTAAATGACATTTGCTGTGTATTTGGCTATAACTGAGGTGCACAAGATGGTTAAATTTCTTATATAGTGACTCACAAGAATGCACCACCTTTGTTGACAGACATTTGGCCTGGTCAAAACATCATCTTTTTTCATCAGCAAAAATAATCTCTTTGATAGTCAGAAGCTTTCCAGGACTTTCAGATTCCACTTTGCAATAGGATTAACCAGGTCCTTCTTTCTACTTTGCCACTTTCTCTGTTAGGGCCTGTGTTAGGGAATGAAGAGCTGGTAGTGGAAAAGGGTAACTGGTGTTTTTGTTAGATCCAGACTGAAATTAATTAGTGGGGTCGGGTGGGAGTGCATCCCGGAGCTCAGCGCTGCCGTGCCAGCCGTGCCCAGCAGGCGGCGCTGCCTGCAGCGCTCCCCAGCCACTCCCGGAGCCCCTCTGGATGCTCTGCGCCGGGGAAAGGCTGCAGCCGCACCCCAACAGCTCCTGCCTGTTCCGCACTTACATGGCAAAACCGTCTAAACGGCAGCAGTGTAACAGGGGAGTACTGGGTGGGCTTTTTCCGAGTAGTGCAGTTCATGAAGTCAACTAGAATTTCAGCAGCCCGTTTTGTAGAATTGGTGTATGTTCTTGCAAATTTAGCATTTTTTGTTTGTTTTTTTTTCAAACCACTGTCCTTTTAGCATTAAAAATCTAATCCTTCCACTGTCTCACCTATTCTCAGCTGTATGATAGGTATAAAAACAAACAAAAAGATTTGGTGCAATGTTTAACATTAGATGATCAAGAATGTCAATTTTAGTAACAGATGGAGAACTCATGTCTAACACAATGTTGATCTTGACTTGCTGAGCAATAGTACAAATTATCTGCACTCCCATAGGACAGAAAACCTGATTGTCAAATACTGGTCTGAAAGAAAAGATATATATTTTGAAATTCCTAGGATTTTGAAAAAAAATTATGAGCAGCTCTATGACTCCAAAGGCCATTCCAGTCGCTGTAAAATGATTAACTCTCACCAATAATCCTGCAGGACTATAAGAAGCACTCACTCACACTGATATAAGTTTGATGTGGTATCAAGCCTCCTAAATTTACTGAAGTGGTATCTGTAGTGCAGATGCACTTGCATCTCTCATATAATATGTCAGATAGACTTTAGTGGGAAAAAATGCTAAGATTTTTCTTAATTCAGTTGTATAAATTTATTTAACATCAAAACTTGATTTTTACTTCAGTAAAGCAGTGATGGTCAACAAGAATGAATGCACTATAAACATGTACATTTTTGTTCTTGCAGTACAGAAGAATACTCATTACATGATGATCTTCGATGCTTTTGTCATATTGACTTGTCTGGCTTCATTGATTCTTTGCACACGATCAGTGATTAAAGGAATTTGGCTCCAAAGGGTGGGTATAGCTCCTTCTTTGGAAAGTCTTGTCTTGTGTAAGCCTGATTAACTGTTTTCTTTCCTCTTTTCCCCTAGGAATTTGTAAGCTTTTTCCTATATTATTATAAGAAAGAAGTATCTTTCAGTGATCAAATGGAGTTTGTCAATGGATGGTACATCCTGATTATGGTTAGCGATGTCCTAACTATTGTTGGATCAACTTTAAAGATGGAGATACAAGCTAAGGTAGGCTTGTCACACTGTCGGATGGAAGCAAAACTGCTTCTGTACAACCTAGGTTCAAACCTCTCAGAGAACTTTAGGCTGGCTGTACTTGCTTCTGAGTCGCATGACATGCAAGTCATGTGAGTTGTTTCTAGTAGCAAGATTTAAAAACTTCAAATATCACTCTATATTATAGTGCTGAATTATCTTTGCTCCCTGTGACTCTGAGGAATAAAATGCAGTTCATCTCTGAAAGTCTGACTGTTAACTTCCTCCCTTCCTCACTTATATTTGCTCATTTGATGAAATTTTTCAAATTCAGCATTTAACTTTTGGAACTCTGTTTACAAGTGTTTAACAGAGTCTCTCTCCTTAAATATCACTTTGCTGCTTTCCCAGCCTTTGTTTTCCAGCATGTATGTAACAGTCAGCCATAGCAGTGGCTGATTTCAATTTCTAAATATTTTCACTTTCTAAAATAAACTTAATATCGACAAAACTCACAACTTGTAGAACATTATGTTTTACAGAATTAGGGAAGAAAAAATATTATAACATGCTATCCTGAAGCATTCTGATATTCAGATAATATTGTTCTTCACAGAATCTGTAGCAGACTTTGAAGTGTGACATTGCAACATAGTGGACTTTGGACAGTAATGATGAAAGGATGGGTCTGAAATCCATCTGCTGACAGCTTGACTGTCACAAACACCCTGTACAAATTGCCCTGTCTCACCACAGTACTATAAACTCACTGAGAGTAGAAAGCAGCTGTGAGGAAGTCAGCTAAGAGATAGCTCCATCCTGCTTTGGGAAAAGCAAAGAAGATAACAAGATTGGAATAAGATCTTTCATTTGGGATTCCTGTATCTTATATTATAAAGACATCCATTTATGTATGTAAGAGTATTTTATTAAAACTCCTCATTACAGGTTACATTTTGCTCAATTTTGCAAGCCTTGTGGAACATAATAATAAGATCTTGTTCCATGTTACTGTATGAAAGTGGTTGAATAACATGTACACATTAAAGCAGCCTAAATTTGTTTCTTGTCAAGCTCTAAATGAATTATGCTGATAGGAAAGATTAGCCAATACCCATTGCCAAAATCTATTATTTACATTTTATTCTTAGGAGAATAGAAACAGAAATTAATGAAAACTTCTTTTCAAATCAGCTGTCATGATCTATGTCAGAGGAGAGCTGCAGTTCAGGAACAGAGTACATGCTAATTTGGATGAAAACAGGCCAGTATCTATAGGTGGAAAAAACAGCAAAGTGCCAATAGATATAAGTTCTGGATAGAATTCAATAGAAGCTAATTAGTCTTCTCCTTGATAGCTTTATATAGCTCATAGATCCCAACTACATAACAAGATCCTCCTGGGTATTTATCTGAACAATGCTGACTAGTCATGCTAATTTTGACAAAGAGCTTTTCCTATGTACTGGAATAACTTTTTTTTCTCCTGTGTCATGTTTACCCTGTCCATTGGGATGCAGTGCTGAGATTCCTAAGATGCTCTGAGGAATCTGTCAGTACAGATTCCAGAAGCAGTTGCTGCAAGTCTGGAAGCAGCATAAAAATGTTTGCAGTGCTACTGCAGATCTTGGTGAGCTGGGTACAGAGGAGGTGTCTGCTTCTGCAGTGCACCTGCCTTACAAATAAAGCTCATCTTGTGAGAATCTGTTTTACAAACAGCCATGAGTAAAGGCATGAGCAACTCATGAAATGAGTTGCACTTGAAAGTGGCCCTGCTCTTTCGTGGGACCTCTCTCTAATGCATATTGCCTCAAACGAATTTCTAATTGGGAGAGTTTGCCAAAGGAAAAATGTTTCTTAATAAATCTTTGTAGTAATGGGAGTCACAATTTAGAAGCTGTCAGTTGTTACAATAATTAATTTTTTCCCTTTCTAATATTTTTGCTTTTTCTCTTGCATTTTTTCAGAGTCTGACAAGTTATGATGTCTGCGGCATCCTCTTAGGAATATCTACTATGCTTGTGTGGCTTGGAGTCATTCGCTACCTAGGTTTCTTTCAGAAGTATAATGTAAGGATCTCCTGGGATCTTCATACTGTTGGTATTTATTCTGTTTGTTGCTATAAGAGGACTGGAAGAAGTATCTGGCTGAATTCTAACTGTTTGCATTGCTTTGTGCAGCTTCTCATCCTAACACTGCGAGCAGCATTACCCAACGTAATGAGATTCTGCTGTTGTGCTGCTATGATCTACCTGGGCTATTGTTTCTGTGGATGGATTGTACTGGGACCATACCATGTGAAGGTAATGTTCTGACCATGAAAAAAAACCAGCTTGGATAACAGAATGAGAGATTACAACTGTTGTTTTCTAGTTCTCCATGTCAAGGCTTCCCTTAATGTAAAAATAGTGCATCTCCAACATGATGCTCTTCTGTTTGAGGAGTCTGACTTCCATGAGTCAATCAGACTTTCCTCAAGTTATGAAAGCTCCAAGTCAGAAGTGGAAGCTGTAATGACTCCCAATCACATGCTGATATTTTAAGAAATAATTTCCATTTTGCAGAACACTGGAATCTGACTAAAACTTTGGAGACATTATGCTTATCTCTCTTAAAAGATAAATTTGTTTATCTGAATCAAATGTGCATGTGTATAGGAGGTGACAAACTCTGCTTGTTCCTCAGATGTTTTACTGTTTGCACCTTGTCATCCCCTGGGTGTAGGAAGCTATTTGAGGCAGTCAGTCATCAGCAGTGTATGTTCTTCATGTTGTGTACAGTCTTTGTGTCCAAGTAAAGCAGTGACACATCCTTGTCGTCTTCCCTCCTCTCTAGTTTCGCACTCTGAACATGGTTTCTGAATGCCTTTTTTCATTGATCAACGGAGATGACATGTTTGCCACCTTTGCACAGATGCAGCAGAAAAGTTACTTGGTTTGGTTATTCAGTAGGATCTACCTCTACTCCTTCATCAGTCTGTTCATCTATATGGTGCTGAGTCTCTTCATTGCACTCATTACAGATACATATGAAACAGTCAAGGTGAGCACAGACTGTTCATTTGGAATAATAGTGCAAGGTTGGTGCTGTCAAAACTCTCATCTCTCTCAATGTTTTAACTTCCAGTGCATACCAATCTAAAGAACAAGTATGACTACTTTTGAGAGTACAAAGTGATGACAGGAGGGTTTTTAATCCCTCTCTACTTTGTTTTTCTTAAAAAGTCTGTCTGTTTTTCTGCTCCAATGGAAGCTAAATATCTAAAAAGCAGTATTTTCACATTAGGTCCTATGAATCTTCTAATTTCAGACTTGAGCAGTGTCTCAAAAGTGGTCTGGGGGGAATTTGGATTATCCTAGGTTTTATCCTTGTCAAAGGTTTAATTAAGTATCAATTTTTAGCACTACCAGCAAGATGGCTTTCCTGAGACAGAACTTAAGAGATTTATATCACAGTGCAAAGACTCACCAAACTCTGGGAGGTACAGGTTAGAGGAGGAAAGTTCTGCATCTCTCTTCTGTTGTTGTAATGGTATGTATCTATATTAAAATGATCTATTAAGGTATATGCAAAAGCAGCATGCTAAAACATGTCCCTGGTACAATGTTTATGACAAGTACTTAAATTTTGGGGGAAGTAGTGTTGGGGGGCAGGTGGGGGGACTCACACAAAAATCCCAAACTATTTCTAATGAACAGAGCACTGCAGCTGACAAATTTCTAAGAAGATGTGAGGGAACTTCCAAATTAAGAATCACTTAACATGTGAAAAATTATACAGAAAGTAGGATAATATTTAGAGTAGCTTGGGAACCCCATATGTTTAATGCGTATGCATTGACATTTCCTGTACTCACTGCAACAAGCAGGACTTAAGAGAACTCATCCAGTGTTCTCTTATCTACTTTTTAATCACACCTTGTGCAGGTAACAGGCCTGAAACTTGGGGAGAAAATCAGCTTGTCCAGGTTTTAAGACAGCATGCAGTTTAAGATACTACCACAGCACTTGGAAAACATTGCCCTAACTTCCATTATGGAGAGAAAATGCTTCAGTTATTTGAAGCTGTGTTTCTTCAGGAATACTGATTGCAGGATATGTGGTTTATATTTAACCTGGCTGGCAGCAAGTCCGAGTCTTCCTTGCTGAAGAGTCTTTTGGTGGGGGAGCTGAGAAACATTTGCCACTTGATTAAAAAGATCAAAGGTGCAACTCTGTGGTATTGGGCTTTTCTGGTGGGCTGTACTGTTACAGGCCTGATAGAACATATTTATGAGAGGGAAGAGATGGGGACATATTTTGGAGCAGGGAGATGACAGATCCTGCTGAGAGCCAGCCCCTGTTCTGACCGAGTGTCTTACTGGAGATAAAAGTGTGGGATGAAGCAGAGCAGGGCATCTTGCTCCTGGGTAAAGGGCATGGACACATTAATATTTCCTTTTGTGCACACACCTCTCAGTTTTACCAGACAAGAAGGCCAGCATAAAATTGGACAGGGTGGGGATGTAATAATTTTCCTACTGACTGTGCAGTGGGGATCAGGCATCCAGGAGAGCAGTGAACATCATGTTCAGAATGTTTTCTGGTGGTTCATAGCAGTTTCTTGTCAATGAATGTCAAATTTTTAATAGTTCAGTTGCATTTTTCAGGCTCCTTGTACAGTGAAACTATTATTTTGATGCATGTACCTGACAGCTTCCCCCCTCCTCTCTTGTACAGGTTGTAGTGAACGTATTTAATGGATTGTGGGAGCATATCATGGAGGCTTTAAAGCAGCACACATTGCAAGAACTGGACAATGGATCTGGTGGAAAACTTTATCTCTGAAGACTTAATTTGCTTTTCTCAAAAAACAGGCCTGTGGCAGAAATTTATGCTAAACTTACAGATTTTTTTTTGATTAGACATTCACTGCTAGTTCAGAGGGCTTGGGGATGGTTTTTATTAGTTTTATTCTATTTGTTTCCTCAGTTAAATTGTGCTAGAATGCAAAGGGCATAAAAACCTGTCTGTGTTCAGACTTGCCTAGATTATAAGAGTAGAATATAGATGTAATAACTTTCAACAATAAGTAGAACTAGTGCCGGAAAACTTCGGCTTTGAGCACCAACCTAGCCCTTAGTACTGCAGGCATTATCTGTCTGTGGCTGACCTGTTACTGAATGAATGGAAGCTCACTAGAGCCCTCAGCATTTTTTGTTTGTTTGCACTCACAGTAAAAATAAATACTATGAAATTTGGTGTAATGTGTTTCTGGAGTCATTACAGTGAGTTGATATGCAAGCCATTCAAACATAGCTGAAAGCATAACATAAATATTTCTTTAAACACAAGTACCACTGGATGTAAGTGACAATCTATTCTCAGAGAGCTGGGATATGCCAGGCTGACTGAAGTTAGAGGGATGAGCTGAGTGGAGAAATGTTCTCATGTATCAAGCACTGAGCAGGGTCAGTTACAGTCTTCAGCTTAACAGTGTTTGGATCTTACGTTTTTAAAGGAAAAATCAGACAAAAACCTTTGCAAAATATCTATTTTTTAAAAATTTGAAATCTTCTTCTGGCATACAAGTCTGTAAACCTGAAGTCTAAACTAAGTTAAAGACAGAGGAGATATGTCTCTGAGAGTCTTATCTCTCCACACTTTAGAAACTGGATGTTTCCTAGAAACTTAATAACCTGCTACTGTCAGTGGCTGGCTGAAACATTAGCTCTTGTAAAAGTTCAGTTCTGACAACTTAGTTTATATTCTTTGTTGATTGTGATAATATTTAATGGATGCCTTCTTTTCTATATTCATTCTGGGAGCAGAATAGAAAACTAAAGGGAAGCATATTTTAGAGAGCTTCCATTTGTGAGCAACGGTGCTGTAGCTCTGTGTGACAATGTATAATTCTGCAGAGGACATTAAACATGTTCTGTCTGAATGCTTACATATTGTAAATGTGCTACAATAAACACAGCTGCAGTAAATATTGGGTGTGTAAGTATTCATCTTAAGAGTAAATATGTTACCAGGTTAATGTAGGAGCTTTGTTTTTTAATAGTGCTATGCAACTACTGGCATGAAATGGAGTGTGGAGTGCGTGAACTTGGATTTCCTGTAGACATGATAATTCCTGTGGGCCCTGTTTCCAGCTGATGTTTAACAGCTTCAGAATTTGCCATAGAAACATACTCAAGTATTTATCCTCCCACTAAAAGCACCCCTGAAATTCAGCAAAGCAAATCAAATGCAAGGCACAGGCAGAACAAATTATTCACAGTATCTGAAAGTTTTGTGTACTGAGGTCCTCTTTCAACACTCACCTAAGACTGAGGACTTTTGAAGCTTTTCAAAAAGATGCAAAGCAGTCTTGCCTCAAAAAGCAAAAATTGAGTGAAGGTGCTTTCTCTTGAAACAATTAACTCTTAATGGATCTTTGACAACACACAAAATATAATGTGCACATCACTATTGTATACAGTAATTTATGTAAGGAATTCTGGCCAGGATGGCAAGCACTTTAAGATCAATGAAATACAAAAGGCAGACTTACATGGCTTTTTCATACAGAGTTAAGAGAAAGCTAAGATTAATAATTCACTTAATATATAGGTACATTTTGTAAACAGCTATGGAATACTTTGTTTGCCAATACATTTATAAGGCAAGAAGTGGTCTGATTTAATTTAGAAACCAGGTAGAACATGTGCTTTGTCACTGTTAACATTAAATTGGCAGCAAGTTTCAACAAAATTTGACAGAGCTCTAAAGTATCAAATTCTTACAGAGTTTTACAGTAGCAGAGAGAAAGCATGTTAATAGAAGCCTGCAGTATGAGCATAAGGCATGGAAAGCTACAACAGGTGCCACAAAGCAGAAAAGGATACTTTATATAGATTCTTTCTCTTCCTAATACAAGTGGCAAAGTCTTCCACTGAAGATTGGTTTCTATTGCCTGAAGTGAAGCAGCAAAATCCCTGGTAGATTCTTTAAGTGATGACCTGTGCTTGTGCTACAGCTAAAAAGTCAATCAACCGAGATGCAGAAATTATTTGGAAAACCATGGTCTGTGTTACTTCTGCTGGATTCCACAACTTCTAATTTAGGATTGCTGGGAGTTGTGTGGGTCTGGGGAGGAAAGAGTTGATAAATTACAGGTTACCTTCAAACAGTAATGGGCAGGGCAGACTGTGAAGCCAGAGGGGAGGGCTATCTAAAAGAAGGATGTTTAAAGCAAAGCATAGGATGCGGTGAGGGGAAGAGACAACTGCTTATAAATTTAGCAGGGCAGCAACCGTGTATTTCTGGCTATGGGTGCAGGCTGCTACACTGTGGAAGAACAGTACCCTGAAAGGTTACTGGCTTACAGAATGTCCAGTTCTGTCTGGGAAAATAAGTGTTGCTTGTATTACATATCTGATACTTACATTCTTTTTTTAAAGAAAAAAACAGACACTCAAGCACATGTTGTTCACCTTGGTGCTACTGTTGGCAGTCTAAGTGCTTTCTTGTCCAGGTTTCTGACCTGCTTGATCCTTGGTGTTTAAGATCTTCATCTGAGTATTTTTCTCACCTGAGAAGAAGCGAGGAAATGCTGTTTTCTAGCCTGCTGGCTGCATTTGAGATGAAGTACAGCTCTGCCAGTCTGTGGCTGCTGCTGTTATGTGTGCAGTGAGGATTTTTAATCTTATCAGCACATGATGTGCTGGTTATGGCCTTGCCAAACCAAGATGTGTGACAATGATCTTACTCTAAAAAACCCCTTGTGACTTCAGTGTATCAGTGATCTCAGCATTAGCAATGCTGGTAGTGCATGTAAAGCTGCATCCTGGAGACATCGGTATCTTTATACTGATATAATCAAGCAGGCACAGATAGAACTGTAAAATGCAGTTGGGGAGAACAAGGAAGTAGACAAAGCATCTGATAAACTCATGTTTAAATATGCCATCCTAAGGGAAACAGAGCTTTCAGCCCTGACTGAGAAGTTGAGGAGGGTAAGAGATTTTCTTTCTTCTGATTCTCACTAGGCTCTAGAAAGTCACCTGAAAATACCAATAGTCAGTATTTCCTCATGAAAGTAAGATGCAGAGTGCTATATTAGGCAACAGCTGTTTTAATACCAAGGCTTATTTCAATGCCAATGTTTTGCATATACAGTTAGGGAGAACTTGTTTTTAGCAGAGCCCAGATCTTTTAACAAAATGAAGTTACACTAAGAGGAAGAGGTGGTGGGCTTACTTGTTTCTAAGTACCAGTTTCCATGTTGGATTGAAGCACATTCTCAAGGGAAGGTAAACAGCGTGTGTGCAAAAGAGTAAGAAATGAAATCCAGATGTGCTCATACCTACCCAGTATTAAAATGTGCAAAAGCATAGTTTATCTGGCAGATGTGGGGACAGGAATGGAGACAAGAGGTAGGACAATGCACAGACATTGCTGTAAAAAAACAAAAGCTGTGGCTGGACCTGTGAGGAGCATCCTCCTGCCTCAAGCAGTAGCTAATAGCAGAGGAAGCCTTAAGAAAACTTTCATGCATGAGCTGACACAACGCTCTTGCAGCTAATGTTGAGAAACTGCGTATGGATGTTTGTCTGGGCTTTTGTTCCTTCTTCTTCCTTACAGTGTGGTCACAACCAAATACAGCATCATCTGAGAGCATTATGTAAGAATCCTGTGCTGTCCATGCTCACTGGGTGGGCAGGTAGAGAACAGTTGCTGCAATGACGCCTCTCATGAGTCTACACTCTGTTTGAATGCCTTGGTTTGGAGCAACTGCATTAAACCACATCCTCTTGACCTGCAAGACGACCACCTCTGTAGTAGCTAATCTCACTTGCAGTCTCCCTGCATGTTACCTAAGTGTCTACAGCTACTAGCTGGCAGTAAGGTAATTGCTGTTTTCGCAGAATCGGAGATTATGCTGAGTTTGGAGGGGACCCACAGGGATGATCCAGTCCGACTCTCAGCCCTGCACAGGACATCCCCGAGTGTCACACCAGCCCCGCATGGGACATCCCCGAGTGTCACACCAGCCCCGCATGGGACATCCCCAAGAGTCACACCATGTGCCTGGAAGCACCGAGCCTCACTCCTGCAGCCAGAGCCCGCGGGCGGCCGGGCCGGGCTGCGCAGGGCACGTGGCCGGCGGGCGCCCTCCTCCGCCGGGCCCATAAAGGCGGCGCGGCCGGCGGGGCAGGGTGCGGGGCCCGGGCTGCTCCGCCGGAGTCCTGCCCCGTCCGGGCAGCGGCCGAACCCCGGCGGGCCCATGGAGATCCCCCTCAAGTCCCTCCCCGGCGGGCCGGCCGCCGCCAGCGGGTGAGGGAAGCGGGCCGGGCCGAACCGACCCCTCGGGTCAGCGCGCCCGGCGGGCGGCGGGGTCAGGGCCGCCATAGCAGCGGGGAGGGCGGGGAGGGGCTCGGGAGGGGCTCAGGTGGGGCTCAGGTGGGCAGCGGGCTCAGGTGGGCAGCGGGCTCAGGTGGGCAGCGGGCTCAGGAGGCAGCGGGCTCAGGTGGGCAGCGTGCTCAGGAGGCAGCGGGCTCAGGTGGGCAGCGGGCTCAGGAGGCAGCGGGCTCAGGTGGGCAGCGGGCTCAGGAGGGGCTCAGGTGGCAGCGGGCTCAGGTGGTAGCGGGCTCAGGAGGGGCTCAGGAGGGGCTCAGGCGGCAGCGGGCTCAGGCGGCACAGCCGTGGCTCAGTGCCGCACAGGTGGCTGCTGCGCTCCGCCGGGACGCGGGCCGGCAGCCGAGCGCTCCGTGCGTGCCCCGCTGCGGCCGCTCCTCCCGCGGCTGCCGAGCGGGCGGTGAACCCTGCACGGGAGGGCTGTCCCCTCCATTTCGGAGAAGCTAGAGGCGATGCCGTCCTCTGGCAGAGTGCTGAGCTTAGTTAGAGATCGGGAAGGTGAAGCTGGGGTTGCCTAGGCTGGTATGTAGAACTCAACTCAGTGATGGGGGTTTTTCTCCTTCTTGCCCCCTTAGGACCTCATCGTTCTCGTTAATATCTCTTCAAGATGCAGAGCTCAAGTAGATAGATACCGCTGATATGGAGCTCTGATGGACACTGATAGTGTCGCTACTCACTGCTACAGCAGTTAGTTACTCATTAAAGAAAGTGGCTGTGCTCACCTAATAAGTGCATTTTAGCCTCTTGATTCAGTGGTGCTTTTTCTGCTGGGCGAAGAGCTAACTACTACAAGTGTGTTTCATAAGTAGGTAGCTGTAAATTGTAGTCCTTACTGTAGAAACCTCATTCTTGAGTGGAATGTTGAGCTCTACAATGCCTCTCTACAAAACAGCCGAACAGCAGACTGTCCTACCAGTTACAGCAAGAAGGCATTTGTTACAGTAATGCAGCTGTTAGAATTGAGTTGGTAACAGTTTTAATATATGAGACACATAACACCTGGCTGTGCATCTAAACACGCATTACACAGTCTTCATTCACAAAAATTTGGTAGTGTCACAAAACACTCTGTGGAGGCCCATTGAGTGGTGTTAATTACACTAGTGTGTCAGAATTTAATTGCTTCATTGCTCTGTCTTGAGCTGGGTACTTTGTTTCAGTTAGGTTTGGATTATTAGGCTAATGACCATGTGGTAGAACTAGATGGTTTGTTTAAAATATGGTATGTCACTGGTAATCTCTTGGAGCTTTTCAACTTCTTCAGTGCTTTGGTTGAAAGTTCTAGTTCTGCTGGTTTAATGTGGTCTATTTGGATGTAATTTTTAATCTATCCTAGAAATGAATGAATTGAAAAACAGTTGATGTGTTTTACCTGTTTCACCTGCTTAAGAAATGAATTATTTCTTCAGTACTACACCAGATAATGCCTGGTTTTTATTGGAAGACAAAGTCTAACAGTGATACAGGCTTGAATCTTGGATCTCTCTCTTAAGCTGAAAAAATGTGTCATTTTCTTTGACAGATAATCCTGCTCATAATTTCTACAGTTAATTAATAAAGGGAGTTAAAGACATCAGTGAAATTAATGCCTAGCCACAAATGAGAGTTGTGTAAAGATGAAAGTGCTATTAATGAACATCAAGTTTTTGGCATAGCTGTACAGTCTTGACACCCATCTTTGAAGTAAACCATTACGTTTTTCATGATACCTGTTTGAATATCAAAAAACTAAAATGTTTATTATAAAGTTTGATGTTTGATTTGTGGGGGTTTTGGCCTTTTTTTGGTTTTGTTCATTTATTTTCTTGTTTTTTAAGATTTGTCACTTCCAATATGCTTTTACTGGAAGCTTAGGGAAGGATTTTGCTGAAGCCTTGGAGTGGTTCTTATGTCATACCTTCATGCTTTAAAATTTGACCAGGTTCAGCTTAACCCTGTTCTGTTTCCTCTTTCCTTCCCACCTTCTCCTGTCACTTTCTGGGTTAGCTCTTGTTCACTGTGTACCCACACAAATGCTCCTGCCTGTTGGAGAGAAGCTGGTGCAGGAGCAGTGATGTCTTTGGGTGTCAATGCAGGATTGCAGTATGCATGTACCTGTTTCCTTAATGCTGACAGCTATCACACGCACTTCCGTCGGGTGTGTTTATATCTTTCAAGGTTTTTGTATCTTAGACATTTCTAAAGCTAGTCCAGTATGTTTTTATTATAAGTTTAAATAGAGATGCTGCCCACAGTTTCTTTTTCTTGGGAACTTCCCAATGTTTTTCCTGCTTCAAAAACCAAAATCATCCTGCCTCTCATCATCTTCATGAAAAACTGATTTAAGGCTGTGTAGGAAAGATGACTTTTGAGCTCTTAACATTAAAATATATTTTTTGTTGTTTTCACTTCCTCTTCTGAGGAAACACCAGTGTCAGCTTTACTGTGCTTCTTTAACTGAAATGTCTCTTCTTGTGAGACAGCTGGTTCTAGCAAATCAAACAGGCTTTGTGATCTGCAGTTTGAGCTTAAATATCTGTGTACTTCAGATAAGTGAGGACACAAAAAGTAAAAAATGAGAAAGCATTCCAAGTATCTGAAAACTTGGAATCAATGCTTTTGATTTTGAGCCTCAGACAAAATGTTATCCTTTATAAAATTCAGAGCTTTGGGAATGACATTCTGAATGGTAAATGGGACTGATAATCACCCAATGTCAGATATGATCCTCTTAACATGTAAAGAGAGAAAAATTACAAGTTTGGTTCTGATCTGTGTGTGAAGTAGGAAAGTTCTGAAAACTCGTGATGCTGGAAAACAGGATTAAAATGATCAGGAGATGGGGAAAGCTTTTTCAATGTCCCATTCAGTTGAGAAGGAGAAACATAAGGTGATTTAAAACACAACAACAGTACTCTGTACTTGGTCCTCCGATTTTTACATGCCCAGGTATTTAAATAAATAAATGTCTATGAATTTAGCTCTTGAAGCTGCATGTTCATAACAGAAGTGTGTGTAAAGCCTGCTCTGGTTTAATCTTTAAGACATCTTTTTCTTCTGCTAGAATGTGGGTTATCGAGACAAATATGTTAGCATTGGTCCTTCTTTGTTTCAAATGGATTTTTGAAAGAGTAATAGCAAGCCTACATTTCTTTCTGTTACAGACCCTCTTATTTAATGCCTGCTAATTATTTGTCTAAATGATGTGTTTTAATGATCAGATGTGTTTGAATGATTTTTAATGATGTGATCACAGGGAAATATTTTTTGCATTTCTGTAAAATAACCCAAAAAGTGTTTTGGACCTTTTCTGTCATGTGGTGATCTGAGATGACACTGCAATGAGCAAATGGTCTGCCAAAGCATTCTGTTGGTTTCTCATTAATATGTTATTTGTGGCAGAAATATGATGACTCAATCAGATTTAGATCTAAAAGAGACGGCTTTGAAAGAGGATTTGAAGTTTTACTTCATGAACCCATGTGAAAAATACAGAGCAAGACGTCAGATACCATGGAAATTGGCTTTGCAGATTTTGAAGATACTTATGGTTACAACACAGGTAATCCTCTGTTTTTACTCTTAGAGTGGCAGTGATGTGCAAGAGAAGCCAGCCTGTGCTTTTGGGTCTTTAGCATCCCTGGGTATTTGTTACTGGCTTGAACCGCCCTCTTCAGTCCATAAAGAAAAAATACTAGGAGAGGTATTCAACAGGGAAGATTAATATCAATTACAAAAGCCTCCTGGAGATTTTTGGGGCAGTGTTTGACCAGGTATTTTGCCATTTTTAACATAACACTTTAAAGCAAATTACTCTTCCCACTAAATTCAGCACTGTTTTCAGGCTTGTTATCACAATCACTGCTTTTTGTTACATTCTTAGATAAAAGTTTCACTGGACTATTTCAGTGAATTGGAAAGTGATATTTCCTGATATCTAATCAGGATTAAAGTGTCCATGTTCAATGGGAAGATGCTATGGTTTCTGATGATGATGGGATGGCTGAGCTGCAGGAATTGGATGTGCCTCTTGCTTCTTCAAATAATCCATTTGAAAAGTTGTGTATTGTTTGAGATGTGGAGGCAAAGAGGGTGTTTGTAAACTTCAGTGGTTATTTTACAGTCCTCTAATACTGACTGCAGGTGGAGGGAAGCAGAATGGGACACACATATAGGTAGAAATTACTTTTTCTGAGCCTTTGAAATGCAAGACTGACATCTGACAAGTTGCAAGAACAGCTAAATATACATGCTGAGTTGTGGGATCCCTGGTTTGTGTTTGAGTTGCCTGCTATGAATGGAGTGAAGCACAGCCCCAGCTGATGTGTGCTGGTGTTTTATTGACTGTGGCAGGCTCTGGGGTCTGGCCTCTGCTGGTGCCTTGCTGTGCCCAAATCCTGACAGGGCTCTCTGCAGGCAGGAGTGGGATGCGCTGGTTGTCTGTCTAGGCAAAGCAAATTGAAATAAGAGATTTACACTAGTGCTGGCACAATTGTGATCTGTAGAGACAGAGCTGATGGGGACAGGGCTTGTATTTAAGTGTGTGGGGCAGGGAGGTGGTGGGCAGTGTGAGCACAGTGCAAGCTTAAAGGAAGGTGTGCCCTGGCTTTCTTTACTGGCAGCTGCACCTTATATGTGGGCTGTTCCTCTTCCTTCAAAGACCGGGCAGTAAACTTTGCATGTGAATGATGACACAAAGCACGACTTCACATGTCTCTGAAAAGGTGCAGTACTGCCATCTGTCCTAACCTACTGACTTCAGTTTTTGGGGGTATCACTGAACATGTAATTTTTCTGTCTGCTACCCCAGTCTCCCACTATTCTTTGTGAGCAGAAGGGGTGCTCTGCTGCTTGGTTTTCAGAGGCCACAAGATTTTCTGAACTGCTGCTTGAGACTTTTCTTGTCAGCCCTTGGTTTTGCTCAGATGTCAGATATGTAGCTGGGGCTTGGGGATATCCTCCAGCTACTGTACCTATGAAGAAGCCCTTGCTGAAAAACCAAGCAGTTTCTAGGCTCTGCCTATGTTTTACTTGGTGGTGGGAATGGGAACAGCCATATGTCAGGGGAACACAAATCTTCAGTAGTAACTCTGCTGTTTGCTGTTCCTGTTCTAGCTTCCTTAAGCAGCACCTGGGTCAGGCAGGTGATGCTTTTTATTACTGTAGGGTCCCATGTAGGTTTGCACTAATCCTGTGCCATGCCAGGGGCAGGAAAGGTGCAGGAATTTGTCCATGTCAAAGCAGACTATTTCAGGGGTATCAAGTCATGCTGTTAAGTTAGCTTGTCTGCCCTTGGCATCCTCCACAAAGGTTTTTGCAAATCCCAGTTGGAGCTGTTGGTCCATGATATGTAAAAGGTGCAAGTGTTGAAGCTGTCTGTTCAGCTGCTGCACTTCCATTTGTTTCACTTACCCTGCACGTGATAACCTTGGCTTTGGTGATCTCATGCCATCAGTTAACAGGTTCTGTGCTCCTGCTCTAGCAGAGTTACAGCAACAGGCACCTATCTGGTTTGTAATTTATTTATTTATGTAATATATTTATTTATTGTAGTTTAAAGCTGTTTCCAAAATTTTGCTGCTTGACCACTGTTCAAAATTCAAATCTGTTTCTTTCTCTTGTCAGCTTGTTTTTTTTGGTTTGAGTAACCAGCTGGTGGTCTCATTCAAAGAGGAAAACATTGTTGCTTTTAAACACCTATTCCTGAAAGGCTATTCTGGAACTGATGAGGATGACTACAGCTGCAGTATATATACACAACAGGATGCTTATGATAGCATTTTTTATGTTATTAATCAGGTAGGTATGAGTGTGTGTTTATAATTGTGTTAAAGCTGAAGCTACATCTGTAAACTTCTGCTAAGTTTCTGATTTTCTGTTTCTAATCTTAGATTTCAGTTGGGTATTTCAATAAATCAGCATAGATGGGGTGTCCTGAAGTTTTTGGTGTAGATGAATTTTTGTATCTTGGGGATGAATCCAAAGCAGAATTTTACTCAGGTAGTTCTTAATACCAAAATCCAGAAAATCTGAAAATTGATCATCTTGCATGAACTGGAACCTTGGTTTAGGTATTACTTTGAAGACCTATGGGCCTGAGTTATACCTATGTATGCTTTAAAAAATATGTCATTAACAGCTCTCCTGAATTGCAGCTTTGTAATGAGGGCTGGAGGCCTCAAAATGGGGAATATGGTACTTTGGAGTATAGAGGCATTCAGGATGGTATTTTAAAGAACAGTCCCTTTACAATTTTCAGAGCAAAGTGAACAAATCTAGGATGAGAATTCTGGAAATGTTTTTGTATTTAATATTAATACATTTGGAAGTCACAAGATGAAAGACTTTGGAATATGAAATGTCTCTTGCATTGGGAATGATGATAAACCCAGAAATTATTAACACTGGAAGAATAAAAAGTGGCTTTAAACCAGCTTTCATTTTCACTGGCCTTGGCACATGAGCTCTGGCACCTGGATTAAAGCAGTGTTGCCACTGCAGCTGTGCCCAGCAGCATCTGGGCATTGCAGGGCTGTGAAGGGCCAGACCTCATCTCAGTCATCCACTCGTGGGGGCTTGCTGCTCTCCTGTCCTCTCCTGTAAGCTACAGCAGAGCCACCAGCAGATCAAATGTGCTGGACAGGACCCAAGACTCTCATTCCTGGCATTTTCAATTAATGGTGAAGTAGTTTTCTCAGTCTTTCTTCGAACTCTCCATATTGCCACTGTTTCTGCAATAAACCATACTTGCTTTCTTTTTTCCTTCCTTGCTTGCTTTGTTTCACTTTCCTTCTTTTGTAGGCACTAAGGCTGAGATGAATTCCAGATACAAGATAGTAGAGAAATAATAGCTTTATATCCTCAAGAATGAGCCAGGCATCAGAAAAAGGTCTCTCCATAAAATGTCTTTGTGGTATAAATGTAGTCATATCATTTAAGGAGATTTAAATTGTGAAAACTGGGTTCTTTAGTGTCCTGTGGCATTCCTGAGACTTTTATGTCACATGTAAGAATTCAAAAAGCATGCTTTCAGGTGAACATTATGACTACTGTTGCCTTTATTTTGTCTGCCTTTAGAGGGTACCTTGTGTGAAGAGCCAGTCTAGATAACTCCTAAACTAAAAGCAAAGCTTTTTCTTTATTATTTATTTTGAGATGGGCAGCTAGAAGACACGGGATTTGGTATTCTGTTTTGTATTTTTGAAATGCATGGTTGGGTGGGTGAAGCAAAAGGATATGGCATTATGGAAAATTCTAATTATGCACAGCAAAGCTGTAGTTGTAAAAACTGAATTTTAGCCTTTGTGTAATATACCACTGGGGATATTTGAACACTTTGTGAAAAAACCCCAAACAGAGCAGCAACATAAAACCCCAAGCATACATTTATACTTGGAAGAGTACACAGGTTTCCCTTGTTTCTCTATTGCCTCCAAGCTGAAGTTTCTATTACAAAGCAGCTGTGTGAATTTGTTACTCTTGTGCTCTGCCCTGTGGCAGAGCCTGTAAGACCAGGATCTTCTGCTGCTTGCTTGGACATTTATAAGCAGGAATTTTGCTTTTACTGTTTCATAGTGTTGTTTGAAGGTGGCATGTGGGTAGCCCAGCACCTCGTGCTGTGCTGTCAGGAGGGCAGAGCCCGAGAGCACACGTGGGTGGCGCAGCAGCTGCTGCATGCAGTGATCTGGAGAGGTCCTCGGTGGGATGAGGAGCTGTGACTAAACTGCTGTTTCCACTCACTTGACCTGCCTTAGTCAGATGTGGCTTCCTTATCTTGCTCTGAGTTCAGACCCTGGCAGGGTGAGGAGGCCATGCTTTACTCCTGGGCTGTCTAAATTGGGTACTCGAAGTGGCACTGCAAGGCAGAGCTTTGCATACAAGTGTGGTAGTTTCTGTTGCAGTTCCAGTTCTGCACATGGAGTGTGTGGTTGTTAATGGCTGGTGGGATGTTGTACCTCACAGGATGGGCTAGTGGCCACAGTGCCCAAAGGAAGGGGGAAATAGGATGACAGTGAAGCATAATAAGGAAATCTGTGCTAAAGGGGAAAAGGGACTAATCTTTATCAAAGCCAGCTGAACAAATTTTTAAGTAGTAGGAAACTTTGCCTGACTTTCTATGTTTGTTTACTTCAGGCCTCCAAGAAAGTTAAATGCTTTCTTGAGAGCAGACCACTCCTGTACACTGCCCTGAGTTCTTTTTCTAGATCAGGTGATGATAAAAGCTAACACATTGCTATGAGTTTATGCATTCTTCCCCAAAAGGCCATGGGTGTGTCTGGCTTCTCTTGGACAGTGTTAGCTCTTGGGAAACTGAGCTGGCAGGCAGCTGCCTTCATGGTTAGTCATTGATCTTCTGTCCTTCATGGGTAGCTGTTGGGGAGCCAAGGGACACCAGAAGAGCTGTGCCCTGGGGGCTTGCCTTGCTTGTGCAGGGATAGAAGGTGTGACTCCAGGGATCAGAGGGTAGCTCTTGCTTCCGTAGACACCAAGGCTGTGTGGAAAGCAAGTCTGGAGGGGACTGGCCTGGAATGTAGTTCTTGGTGTTGCTCAGGGCTGATCCATGTTTGGACAATGCTTGGTTTGGGACATCTTTATTTGCTTCCACTTTCAGTCCTTGTTTTCAAGAGTATCTTGCAAACAAAGAAGGTGACTTGTGCTCCCTGGTTGCTGGTTATGTAGTGAATGCATGGCTTCCCTCTTCTATGGTCACACGGGGAGCTGCTCTGCTTTTGATCTTGGTGTGGATTTGATAAGAACTGTGACTTGGATCACAGTACAACAGTTTCAAGTGGTGTGAAAACTATCACCTAATGAGGTGCAGATATCTCTGGGGGGTGTGTGGTCAGCAGCAAAACTGCCCTGGCACGGGGCTCCCTGTCACTGTGTCACCAGGATGCTGACCACTACTACTGAGTGGCCAGCAGCTCTCTTGTCTGTAAACTGAGTGGGAAGCTTTTATGTGAAAGTAAAGATTTTTTTTTTTTTTTAAATTAAAAAACCTGTATTGATACATATAACTTTGGGATTTCAATTTGCTATGTAACGCAAAAAAGGATGATTTTTCTCCAACTTCTACTTCTGTTTTTGTTTTTAAACCTAGTACAGGCACTTAAAGAACATATCCCTGGGGACACTTGGTTATGAACATGAAGAATCAGGTTTAAAAATCTGTAAACAACAGTACAAGAGAAGCACAATGCTTCCTTCTAATGATACATTGAACATAGATGTTTCTACTGAAACAGGTACAGTACTTTAGTACTTAAAATGTCTTGCTGTGGAGTACTTAAATTCTTGCTCTAAAGCTTAAAACCAATAGCTTTCTGTGTGGCTATCACAGGAACATTACCATGCTTCTTGCCTACTTCCCTCTTGGTTTTCAGTGCCTGTCTAGAAAAGACAGCTGTGATTATGAGAGGCTCTCTTCAACCACCTACAAATCTTTGTAGTTGATGGTGAGGTGATGTTTTGTTGTTCTTTTTCGTAAACACACCTCTTCCCACTCTGTGCAGGAGGCTCAAATACAGAATTCTGGATGCTGGTCAGTCTGTCCCTTTCATGGGTGGGTGCCCTTACTGCTCCTCAGAGCCGAGTCCTGGCTGCTAGCTGCTCTCGAGTTAGGACACAACAAACCTGCTTCTGACCCCACTAGCTGGGCCTCTGAATAGGTTTGCTCCTTTTAATTAATTAAAATTAATGCTTTGCCTGTTTAGGACTTGCTATAGACACTGATCATCTCAGTTTTAATGCTACTTTCAATGTGAAGTTTTTATGATAACATATTTTCCTCTTGTCTTTCCAGAATGTATCCTTTTAAAGCCCAAGGAGCTAACTGGTAAGAAGGCAGAACTGAAGCTGAACTCTTCTTTTTTCAATCTTGAATTTTACAGGTAAAGCAATGGGGTTTTTTAAATTATTCCCACTTTTCCTTTCATATTAATATGGTGGATTCTGATTTGTGCAGTTTTTGTATATTTCTGTGATATTTAGATATATTTGTATGCTTTTTCAACTCTCCAGGCTTATACAGGTTGAAATCTCCTTCAAGCTGAAAGGCATTGCTCTACAGACCATCCATGCCCGTGAATTGCCTGACTGCTATGCATTTCAAAACACTGTAAGTGAAAATAGGCTGTGGCACTTCCAATCCTGTATCTGTAATGAGAACTTAAGCTAAGGTGTAGGTGTCATCCTCATATCTAGCCTGCAAGAGCAACACAGTTGAGCATGTCCTGGCCCTTACCCCTCCTTCCCAAAGGCTGCTGAAAAGGTGTTGCCGTGGGACAATGTTGCTTTGTAACATATTCCAGTTGGTAAGCTGAGAAAGGGATAAGGAATTGTTCTTCATCTAAAGACTAAGTGTGAAGTTTGGCCTCTTGGAATACTGGTCATTAGGCAATACATGTCATCTACTCAAATTATGTCTGCACCGTTCTTTATGGTGACAACTTTCTTAAAGCCCATCTGATCAACAATATTAATGCATGCTGTGTCCAAAGCACTTAGTGGGATTTATTTTTCTGGAATGCAGTCTTGCTAGTCCTGTTTCTGACGTAGCTCTGTATTTTCAGATAACTTTCAATAATAGAGCCCACAGTGGAAAAATCAAGATCTACTTTGATAGTGACACTGACATTCAGGAATGCAAAGACTGGCACATATTTAACTCGGGTAAGTATGGTGCATGTATGTTTGCATAACAGCAGTTATGCATCTCCCATTGCTTTCCCTGGTCTGTAGAAGTCCTGTTCATCCCTCTGCCCATAAAACAATGCCACTTGCCTAATGCAATTCAGTACCTCTTGCTAATCAAGAGGTAGGAAATAATTCCTTTTGTTTGGGTGTTGTGAGATGACACGATCATCTCTGCATACCACTGTGTGAAAGTGAGCTCTACCTGCAAGGAGGATGAATGTTCTTCCATAGATTTTTATTTGTGCTGCTCTGAGATAACTCAGTTTAATCCATTAACTGGATAAATTTCCAGCTGAAGTCTCCTATAGCTTTCATTTTTTTTTTTCTTCTAAGTGATTGAAACATACTATTTCTGAAAGTTTGTTTTTCATGTTGGCTTATTTTTTTTGCCACTGCTGGTAGATTAAATGATGTATATGAGCAAAGGCTGGTATCTGCCATGTATTGCTAGTGTTAAGGCTTGGTCTGACAGCTCAGGAATGTGCACTAAGGGCCCCTTAAAGGAACAGTAAAAACGTGTGACAGCACTGTGCAATTGCTTCTCCCATGTATTGACTTGCTGTAAAGGCCTGTGATGGAACAGAATTTTTCAGTGTGCTATAAATATATATCTTGATTAATGTCAAGTGGCCTGCCTTTGGCCTTGGTAAAGCCAGCTTTTCCCTCATAATGCTGTGTTGTAGCAATATTGAAGTGGTAATTTATAGGCTATTATGAATAACCTCAGAGTGCCTTGGCTTGTATCTTTGTCCAGTAATTTATTGTGGCTGTCTTTCAACTACCTGTTCTTGACTAGTTTATTTTGTGTCTAATTACCAGCTGAGGGAGCATGCATAATTCAGTAATAAAGGTGTGCTGAAGGGCTATTGCAACAATTACAAACAAGTCTTAGCCTCTATTTCATATATTTTAAAATGTATGTTATGGAGAAAATAGGGACCATTGATGTGAGGAAGCAAAGGAAGACACCTAATTTGTGTTTACATGATGGCTTTTAAACTTGTAGATGAAAAGAAAACAGTATAAAAAGTCCAACAAGTTTCTTATTGCAGACTTTATTGTGGGAATTTTTTTTTTACATTTGATGGTGTCAGTACAGACCAAAGCTGTGTTTCTTTTGCCTCATGTAGTTATAACACTCTGGAAGCACAGATGGACAGGAAAAAGGAGTATACCTGTATTAACATATCCATTTTTGGGTTTATTTTGAAGAACTTGAACATATTTTTCATTCTTGTGGCCCATTCTCCATGGCTGTCTTGATGAAATTCTCTGTTGAGCTGTGTTCAAGATATGCTTGCAGGAAGAATACAGCTTGTAACCCATCTGCTTGTGGGGTGAGAGTATCTGAGCATGAATTGTTACAAAATGTCACACAACTTGCATCAAAAGAGATGTGAAAAGACTAACCTTACTTTATTTCCTTGGCTCTTTACAGTTCTCCAGAGGAACACTCAGTATATTCTCATCTTTGATGGATTTGTCATACTAAGTTGCTTGGCTTCTCTCATCCTCTGCACACGATCCATCGTTCTTGCCTGGAGACTACAAAAGGTAAGCCCAGTGCTCGTGACCTTAATGCTAATTTGGTCTCTGCCTCCTTTGCTAATGGTCTTGTGAAGGGGTACCTGTTGAAACATGGAGTATTAAAGTGAGTAAATCTGTTGCAAGATGTCCCTCTTACTGTTATCTCTAGAAAGGATGTGTAGGTATCTTGATGGACCATTGCTGACTGTGAATGGATTTTTTTTGTGTAGTGCTGTAATTGGAAGTATTTTGTTGTATCTCTCAATGGGCAAAAGGAGACTTCCCCTAACCCCCTCAGGATTTTAGACAAAAAGGCTTCTGAGTCTTTGTGCTGCAAACAGGCACTGTGTCCTTCATCTCCAAACCACAAGTCTTTCTTCCCTGGCTTCAGAGTAGAATTCCTATAGAGGTCTAGTCATAAATTAATGCCTTAACAAACATCCCTCAAAGCCAACTCTAACTGGAGAAAATGTAAAGCACAGGACATGGTCTAACTCTGGCTGGTTTTTTTTATAAATATGTGGCTCTTGAGAGTTAGAAGAGTCCAGGGTAGGTAGGATATGAAAACACAAATACTTGTTTATCCAGCTCAAGATATCCTTTTTGTAGCTTGGAAACAAGACCAAGAGTCAAGAGGACATGATTCAACATTGTCAAACTGCTCTCAGGAATAGGCACTTCACATTTATTCCTGAGCAAAAAGAGCGAGTGAAAGCAGATGGGCAGTGCTGGGCATAGAGGTGATATTGTTTGCTCTCTTGGAAATGAGAGTTCTTGCTCTGTAGTTGCATTTGATTTCTTTTTCACTTTTTTAGTTGGCTGGCCTTGCTCTGTCAGAAGTGGATAGAACCTATGGTAAAGGAGATAACAGGCCATGGTTATGTTAGTGAGAATGGGTTATGAAATCAGGTGTTTTGCAGAAAGTTTATTTTCATTGGCCTAAATCCACCTTAAATTTTTTCCTGTTTATTTCTGTTGCTGTTGAGAATTAGCTTTAAACTACTATTCCAGCAGACACTGTAGGAAAAGGGGTTGTGTGGAACTTGAATGTTGCCATGTTTTTAACCCAAGGAGACCTGTAACTAAACATCTAAATGCTTGTCACCAGAGATTTGTGAGTTTCTTCCTGGAGAAATACAAGCGCCGTGTCTGTTACGCTGATCGCCTGGAGTTCCTAAATGGGTGGTATGTCCTGGTAATTATCAGTGATGTGATGACAATCATTGGGTCAATCCTAAAAATGGAAATAAAAGCCAAGGTAAGAATTTCATACTTCAGCTAAAATACTAATCTTGCTACAACTATGTGTAATGTGCTTTAACTTGGGGACAGGTGGAAGTGAGCTGTAATAGTTAATAGTCATCTGTTTGCTTAGTTTTGTCCATTTACTAGTGCTGGTTTATCTAATAACTACTTTCAGTCACTCTTCCCCAAAGTTTTTCAGAAAGACCATATAAGCTATATAAACATCTTATTTCTACAGTGCCAAGACCCCTAATCCCTGGTATGGGGCCTGTGGGTAGACAGTTCCTAACAGAAAGACCCAACAATTTGAATTCTTAGTTCTGTATGAAGCAGTAGCACGTACAGTCCTGGGAAACCACATGTCATCCCCTTGATGAAAGGTGGGGCTTGGTGGCTTGTAGGACTGGAAGCACGGCTGTCACAGCTTGCTTTCCTGGCAAGCATGGGCACAGACAGTGTCACCTGCTCGTCCTTGGCCTCCCTGCCTGGGCTTGCTGAAATCAACGTGCTTTGTCCAGCTGGCATCTCTTCAGGAGGCTTTTTGGGTTGGTTTTGTGGTTTTTTCCTAGGTTGTGGGTTTTTTGTTTTTTTGTAATCTTCAATAGATGAATGTCAACAGTACATGTGTTCACAAAACTTTGTATTCTGGGAAAAACAGAGCAGGTGGTGTGCTGCTCCTGCATCATGTGTACTGAGGCTCAAAGTGCAGGTCCCAGAGTGGCCTTCAGAGGAAGCACTTGGGAGTCCCTGTCTGTAGGGTGAGATGGGGGTTGAGGGTAGGAAAACTTGAGCTAGATGGCTCTCTTGTGTTTCCTGCAACCAGTTCTAGCCTTGTAAAGTAAAGTGCAAATGGATTTGGTTGTAAACTGTAGTAAAAACAATGCTCAGGTTCTGAACTGCTGTCAGAGAGAGCCTGTTCAGAGCTGTAAATGTATGTAAGCATGGAAAGAGCTGTAGTCCCCAGGGTCACTTTCCATGTAAATGATGGCTCATGGTTTTTTAAATAGTGAACGAGAGCTTCTTTGCCTAACAGTAAATAGTAACCTTCTTTTTAAACAAAAAATTTGAGTTATTCAATATAATTTTGAAACTGTGTTGTAACCAAACCAAGGGCTTTTGTTCTTCCAGACTTTGCACTTCTACAAAATTTCAAGAATATCAGGTGTATTTCCATTTGCAGCACTGTTGTGTTCGAATGATCTCAGTAAATAACTACAGTTCACATTTGATCTAATTTCTGTGATGTAGCAACAGGATTTCAGTATTAGACTGCCCTGCTTTGTTTATTTGAACTGCTGTAACTTGAATAGTTGTCAAGCTGATATATCTACTGCTTTGTAACTTGACTACCTGCTCTGTTTGGATCCCTCAGAACCTCACAAGTTATGATGTCTGCAGCATTTTACTTGGAACATCAACTTTGTTTGTCTGGGTTGGAGTCATCAGATACCTGGGATATTTTCAAACCTACAATGTAAGGAGGGACTCAAATGTTGAACAACTAAAGTATATATAAATATACACATATACATGTCACTTTTTTTCCCCAGGTCTCTCTCTGATTTTTTGCTTTTTTTTCCCCTTCTTTTCTCCACTCTGACTTGTAGGTGCTCATTTTAACTATGCAGGCATCATTGCCAAAAGTGCTAAGGTTTTGTTGCTGTGCTGGGATGATCTATCTTGGCTATACTTTCTGTGGATGGATTGTCCTGGGACCTTATCATGAAAAGGTACATCAGCACCTTTGTAATGGTGTAATAATGGGAATATCTGTGTTTATAACTCCTAGCCAAACCAACAGAAATGTGTCTTAAATGAAAATGTTTGTTTGAAAGCTGTAATGTGAACGTGGGAGTGTTTTTCATTCCATCTGTACCTCCTTCTACCTGCTCCTTTTAACAAAATTGCTATTCTTACTTTTACTGTGTGCTTGAAGTCAGTGTGATCTCCAGCACCAGGCTGTTTGTGGTGAGGGGATGGTTTGTCCAGGCCATGTGCATTGGTCTGTCTTTTCCACTCTCTTCTGGCAATCCCAGTTCAATTGGCTTAAAGAGGCACTAAGTAGTTCACTGGAACTTTTTTTTTTTTAATTTCCTTGGCTCTGGCGTTGTTTTTCCAAATCTTTCTTGTGCCATGTAACTTCAGCTCCTAAATTGTGACTCATAAAGGGATGGATGCATGCTTGTTTGCTTTGCTTCCTGTGTGGGGGTGTGTTGTGGGTTTGTTTGTTAGTGTTCTTAAGGTTAGTATCAAAGTGTGTGTCTGTATGTCTTGTCTGAAACCTGGGTGCAGCAGTAAGGCTTTGTATATTCTAGAACACAAGCCAAAACGACCCTAAAGCTTGTTTGCTTTTCCTCTTGGCAGATGCTCTATGTGACAGTTTGAACAGAGGCAGATTCCTGCCATGGCAAATTCTAAATGTCTGTTAATGACTAACAAATGTCTGATTTCTCGTTCTTGATCTCTGGGTGCACACAGTGTATGTGTAACAGAGACATTCTGCAGTGCTTGATTCGGCTTCCTCTGCCCCCAGAGCTTGCACTGCTCTAACTTACTGTTACTCTGTCCCTGGAGCAATGGAGGTACTCAGGCTGCACCTTCCAGGTTGATGACAATACATTTCTCTGGGATGCTGTGGGATCCTTTGCCACACTAGAGGCTCAATTGTTTATAACATTACAAGGCACAGCATAATTACTGTTGTAACTTCCCTGCAACAAGTACACCTGAGTCAAAGGAAGGATAGTCAACAACATGCTTATGTATGAAAATGTTACCTGCTGCCTAAATATCATGAATCAATGCCAAGGGAAGCAGCTGTAACTGGGGAGGATTGCTTTTGCTGCCAGCTCCCCAGTGTCCCATAGGAAGGTAAAGTGGCACTGTGCAAGGCAGGCCAGCCCAGGGCTGGCTTCCCAGGGCTCTCCAGCTACCTAAGCCATCCTGGTAAGAAATAGGAAGAGCCTTCCCCAGTGTGCAGAAACACTGGAGATCTCTTATGCTCAAAAATACAGAAATACATGCTCTACTGTAGTCAGAGGGAGGGAGTGGGTATCCTGCATTTTGTGCTATGTCAGTCCAGGGGCTTCCAGGTGAGCAGTCCTCAGCTGGTCTTTTTCTGTGTCAGTGCATCAAAACTTGAGTTCCTCAAAAAATACCTGTGCCACGCCTCCCTTTTTCCTGGATAATGCACTGCTGAGTTTCACAATGGCTTTAAAATTCAATTAAAAAAATAATAATAAAATGAGCCCTAGGTGTAAACTAGACCTGCTCTTCCTGTGCACCAATATGTTCTCCTTACAAGCACATACCTCTTGACATCTTGTTTTCATTATGGGGCCATTATGTGTTAGTTCATTGATAATGCACAATGTTTTAATGTGGCTATTAATTCATATTGTCCAATAAATTATAGTTAAGAAATCCAGTTATTTGGAAGGACAGAGCAAAATGGGAAGTGGGCTTACCTGGTAGAGAAAAAGGTTTTAGCCTCTGGACATATTCAGGTTTGGGGAAATGGAGTTTGGAATGTAAGAGACTGTCCTTGAAATTAAACCATGATTTTTGTACAGGGTGTGCTCCAGTAGCTTCATAATATAGCTATAGCTTGTACTTGCAGCTTATAGAGGGTTTTCTGAGTGACAGATTAATTCAGTTTAGACCATTTGAGTTCTGAAGGCTATGTGCCAACTCTAGCCCCTTAACACAGTATTGATTTATTACCCATACTCCAGTAATGCTGCAGAGCTGGGAAGCCAGAGAATGTGGATTGTGTTCCCAGCATACTACCACTAATATACACTATAGATTCTGTGAAACCACTTTAGCTGTGCTTTGGGAAATGGAATGATACTTTTCTGCAGGTCCAGAATTGCTTGTAATTCAGTAGCTTTCTGTGGTGGTCAGTTATTGACTGTTCTGCCTGTTGAACATCACAAGTTTTATTTCTTGATAATAAATATTCATATGTCTGATGTCAACACATCATGATATTTCTACCTCTTTCTATTACTGACAGGTATATTTTGGCCTGAATGCACAGGAAAGCATGGTAGCATTTGATTGCCTGGGTTGGCTTTTTTTTCTGCTTTGAGTAAAACTCAAACTTTTGAGTCTTGATTGATTTTCACATTCTTCTAATAATTTGTACTCATTTTCCAGTTTGAAGATCTGAACACAGTGGCTGAATGTCTGTTTTCTTTGGTCAATGGTGATGACATGTTTGCAACATTTGCTGAAATCCAACAGAAGAGCTCGCTGGTGTGGATGTTCAGCCGATTATATCTGTACTCCTTCATTAGTCTGTTTATATACATGATCCTCAGCCTTTTTATTGCACTCATTACTGACTCCTATGACACCATAAAGGTAAAGCATTTGTTTTCTGTTACACTTCTAATCAGTTTTGTATTCATTCTTGTTAATCACTCAGCATCATACCATCTACTGTTGGTTCTGATGTGTGATAAGGTTATTAAAATCTTTCAGTTTAGTCTGTGGCGAAATTGGAAGGGTGGCTGGGTTTGCTGACATCTGAGACATGCCTTTGGCAGGAGTTTGGAACAGTTCAAGCAGATATCTCTAAAGTCATTTAGGTGTCCAGGCCTTCTTAATGTGCTGCTTGGAAACGTGTGATTAAAAGGAAATGTCTTCTGAGAGATGCACCGCTTCTCATTCCAGTTAAAATTGTGCCACCCGTTTCCAGTATGGACTATTTGAAAGTGAACCAAATTTTTTGGTAATTACTTTCTGTTCTTGATCTCAAGATCAAGATCATGCCCCTAGTGCTCCTGGTAGCCTCAGTGACCAGTGGGAAGGCAATGTGGATCACATCCTTCAGCCCTCATCTCTTTCTTGCCTTGGTGTCAGATACAGGCCAGCAGAATAAGGCTGGTCTGACCTGAACTACAGCTTCCAGACTGAGGAAGAGCTTCACTTTTGAAGCACCTCAAAATATATCTTAATTGTCTGCACATCTTAGTTTACTGGATGGTCTGATCTGCAAAACAGTGTTTTACTGACTCTTCCCTCTTGAGCATTTCCCATAGATCAACTGGAAGTTGTTTCAGTATGCTGAATTTGCTTTTGTCATAGCATTTCTTCAGCATGGCAATGTTGAATAGTCACACTGCAACCCTTCAAATCCAGAATTAGAGTTCTTAGGGAAAAGGAGCCCAAGGCACTTGCAGTGAGCACAGCAGCTCACTGTGAACAAGGGAGAACTGATATCAGTATGGCCTGAGATCACTAGCTTGGCCTTATGGGCAGCAAACAAACATAAGAGAATCTGTGAACAATGTGAATTTTCTGTCACTTACATTGTTGGTGGAACAAAGCAAGCTTTGTAGTGTTTCTAGGATGGGAATGGGTTTTTTCCTTCCTACATAGAATATTGAATTACTGAACCAAATAACCTGGTTTAACTGTCACACTCTAGAGGAAATTTTAGAATGTTTAATGCCCTGTAACTTCTCATGTGCTGTAAATGAAATACTTTTTCTTTCAGAAATACCAACAAAGCGGTTTTCCAGCAACAGATTTACATGAATTTCTAAAAGACCATAGCAGTGCTGGCTATAGAAAAGACAGAACTTCTTTTCCATTAATCTGCTGCTGCAGGAGGTCAGTAGAGTGCTTTTAATGAGTGTTTTGCTGAGAAGTACAACAGTTAGCTTCTCACTGCAAAATGCTGCATCACAAATGCTGAAATATCCAGAATTCAGTTTGTTTAATATTTGGGCGCTGTTATTTCTCTTGTCCTTCAATTCATGTTAGATCTTCAGTCAGCTGATAATGCAAAGGCAGCAGTTCTGAGCTTAAATATGTTTTAACTGTTATAGTCTTATGAAAACTGCAATGCAGAAGCTGATGGGAGGACTGTGGAGTACTGCATGAAACTACCAAGGGCTCTGGAGCAAACCAAGTCTTTGCTTCAAGGAGTCTCTTTCTAAAAACTTTACTACTAAGCTTGGAGTTGTTACAGAAAGTGAGAGGGTGATTCAGTCAGAGGTTGGTGCTTAATCCCAAAACCATGCTGTGTCTGAGGCAAACTGTTTTGAATACCATCTTCCAGAATATTGGAAATACACTGGTAAATGTCTTTTAGGCATTGTGGCATTGGTCCTTTTTAAGCTGGTGGTGAGAGATGAGCATCTCATCTGGTGCTTCCTAGTTGTAGAGCTTATTCTTTGAGTTCTGTTTCTGAGGCAACATAACACACTTCTGAAGCCCTGTTAGATACAGTAGGGATCTTGTCACTGTCCCTAGGCAGTCCAGGATAATCCATCCATGTGCAGAGAATAGTTGTGCAAGGAAGCCAGGCTGTGGGAGAAAGAACAGACCAAAATGTGAACACTTATATACTGATGCTTTTGTGAAATGAAATTTTATGCTTTTGCTGTACCCTGGCAGAGGTGGACCTACCCTAGGCAAAAAAGGAACATGTGAGATAATGATGGGCAGGTATCTCAGTGGTTGCTGGGGGCACATGAAAACCAACTAGTTAACAGGAATTCCAGCCAGCCCCAGCTTCAGGTTTCACCTGCAAGTCACTGTGTAGAATAAGGGATTAGTGTGCTTGAGCATAATAAATATACACCATAATTTGCTGTGCAGTACTGAGGGCACAAGCCTGGTAGTTGGAGTGAAAATCTAGAGCTTTTGCTACTGTAGCAGTTTTTGCATCATTGTCCAGTGTAGGCGCTGGGGTTATATGTGGAAATGGGAGAGCAGAGAACAGAAGGCTCAAAACTGAGCTCATATGGATGGATGCTGCCTGTTGCATTTCTTGCTGAATGGAGAATTGTGAATTTTTTCTTTGCAGACAACAGAGTGATGACAACTTGATGCTTATTAATTGATGGCTACACATTGAAAATCACCACTGATATATGCAAAGAAAGCATAGTGGTATGGAGAAGGATAATTCTCCAGATTGCAGTGGAACCTGCCATCTGGATCTGCCTCATGAATAAGAATTGTCTTAGCTAATTAAGGTTTTTGGGGAAAAAAGCTATTAACGTGACAGCAGCTGGCTGACCAAGAGGAGTCCTAGAGGTCTGGAAGAGAGCTGTGAAGAGTTCTGTATTCTTGCCTCATGTTAGAGAAGACTGATCCTTGAGCATTGTCTGTGGAAGCTCTGTTTGCTAATAACCTTGAGGAGGAAGGAAAATTGCCTTGAATTAACTGTTCTTGTTAATAAGAAAAAGAATTATACTAAAATGATTTTTAAAAAATAATCTTGTGTTTAAAAGTATTAAATAAAAAGAAGTCAAGAAGGGAGGAGTTTTTCACTTGATGCATTCAGCCTGTCATTTCTACATGGCACATTAAATTTATTTGAATTTAATTTATGTAAAACTAAAAAGCTGCACAAAAGTGGAAAGTAATTTCTGTTTTCCCTCTTGTATATCATTTTAACACAAACCACTTATAGGTCACAGTCTTTCCTTCAACAGCTTTACTAAAGAGCACTTTGTTATCCTTTTCTCTCTTTTGACTTTTCTATTATACCTACAATATTGATTTGTACTGTGTCCAGATTAAACTTACTGCTTTAGATATAGTTAAATACTTTTTTGCATGGTTGGAAACTTTCATGGTAAGAATTATCTGAAGGCTACTGGAAAGTTTGGGGTTTTTTTTTGGTAGCATTATACTGTAGTATTGACATAATCCAGAGGACAAATTCAGGCAAAAAAACAGTGCCATGGAATTCACTTCTATTTCAAGCACATATTAATCGGAAGAGAGTAAGTAGCAAGTGAGTCTCGCAGTTGGTTTGTTCAGCTGACTTTCTAGCTGTCTTTGGGATGGTCAGCAATGAAGACAGTACTTTCCCCTTGCCTCTTCATAAACTTTTTTGAGTGAGAAGAGAGGACTTTGGGGAACTAAAAAGCACTTCCAGGATAATACTGCATAAATGTTAACCAGGTATTTCTGAAAACTTTCAGGAGTACTGACAGTTCCTGGGGTGGGTGTACTGTTATATTAGATGCTCCACTTTTGTCTCTCCATTATTTGCTCTCCAAAAAAACCATTCTTCAGTAGATTATGTCAGTGTTTTGGCAAGGACTTGGTGTGTTCTTAACTACTAATGGTGTTCTTTGCAGGTTCTGGCTTTTTAGTGTTTCAAATGGCAAAGGCAATTCAAAATGCTGTCCTGGTGAGTGGCAGCTTTTTTATTTTTTCCCCTTTTTAAAATTGTTTATTCTAACTTCCTGCTTAGTGTTTACCTTTGTAACAATTAAACTTTTGTTGTTGTTAAAAGTGAATGCCATTTTGCCTTGCTTAGCTAGGTGTCTAGAACAGATTTTTTGGTGTCAGGATTTTGATGCATCCAGGCTCTGCACATTTTAATGCTTCTATTGCTGAAGTGTATTTGGGACAGTGAATTTTTTCCCCATCCCTGTCTATGCAATGTGTTACTGTGGCCTGATCTCACTACAGCTTGTGAGAACTTTTTATTATATATATATATTATATATAAATTGCTACCACTAACCAAGCCACTGTGCTTTTAGCAAAGTTTTTCTGTAATTGTCTTTTCATCAATTACATGATCTAGAACAACAGAGCATTACTGTCTCCCACTGTCAATAGAAGAGTCAACTTTTATCCTGGTGTTAATCTGCAGAACTTGTTTGGGGCAATTTGGTCTTTTGGTGTATTTTGTGTATATTTTGGTGTTTTTGGTGTGTGCTCTGGGGCTCTGGATAACCCAAAAACTTTTCTGTAGGCTGCAGAAGGATGAGCATTAACTGATTGCTAAGGTGCCCCTGTCCCTTAGAATGTGCAATCTACTTGGTTATGTACAAGGTGATGGTGTCTTCTGAATTTGCTTCTATTTTACTGGTTAGCTTTCTGGAGTGCCTCTTTCTAAATCAAACAGTTCCATCATGTCTGAAAATGAACTGTGTTTTTCTTACTGTTCTTCCCTCTGTGCTTAAATCTTGGGCTAGAGACTGGAACCTAGCAAAAGCAGATACTGAAGCATATGTGTGATAATTAGTGGTGTGATGTATGAAACAGGCTCATCATCATCTCCAGAGATGTCTCTCTCTTCCCTGCAGCAGGTGAGGTGCCTCCCCTACCCCTGACACAGAGCCATGGGGCAGAGGCTCTTCATTACAGCTCCAACTCTTTCTTAATGTCACCTGCCAAAACCACTGCTCAGATAAATACATGTTGGTGAGAGAACCCCTCAGGGAATGAGGGACAGCATTATCAACAAAAGGAATACTTAATATTTCTTAATTATTTTTAAGACTTAATTTCTGTAATGGAATCATAAAGCTTTCTTGTCCAGTATTGATTTTTTTTTTTATGGTTTAAATCATATTAAATTCTTGCTAGCTAGACTGCTGCTTCAGCCCTACCATATTAGATCAGGTCACTAATGTGCTGTAGAAACCAATTTTTATCTTCACCATGTGGTGTTCTTTTTTTTTTTCCTCTTGGAAAAAAAGATAAGAGAAACTTGCTGAAGGCTATTACTAGCTCTCTATTCCACAGAGGTGAAACTTAACAGGAACTCTGGCATATGTTGACTCTGAATTCTGCACATTAATACAGATTTGAGCACAGTTGCTGACTGATAGGTGGTCCCACTCCAGCTGCTAAAGAGGTGATGCACAGCATTGGAAGCAGAACTGGAGCATAAACTTTTGCAAAGTGCTTTGAAAAGGGACTGTTGCCTTTCACAGTCTTGTTCTCTGGGAATAAGAGGCTTTTGTTAATTGCTTATAGGACTTAACAAAAGGAGGGTAGAAAGGGATGAGACAGTGTATTAGAAAGACATGGACAGGAAGGAAGAGAAGAAAATTTCCTGAGCCATCTCAAGGTGAGCATTCAAGTGAGGGGAACAGGGTCAATAAGAATCGGCTCTCATTCTGAGGTGGGTTTTTTTTTGTTGTTGTTTGGTGATTTTTGGTTTTGTTTTTTTGTTAAAACAAATTGGAATGGAGTCTGTTTGGCATTTCATATATAGTGTTAATGTGCAAGGCTGTACCTAGGCTTTTAACACCCTAAGTTTTATGCTGTAATTGTTACCAGGATTTCTGAGAAGTGGGGCAGGGATCTTCTGAGATTTTCTTTTGTCAGCTCTTCAGCTGTGAGCAGAGCCGTGCCTAGGTCTGCACTATGGGGACATATGCCTGGCCTCTGTAAGCGGTTCAGGTAGGTTGCAGTGGCTCGGATCCATTTGATCACAGGCTTCAGAAAGATTTGGCTTTGTACTACCATCTATCTATCTACTTTTGAGTTTGACTTGTCTTTGATTGCAAAGCTGTGTGTGCTCAGTCCTGCCCCTTGGAGGTGCCATGAGCCGCCAAGTTTCCGTATCACACAGTTGGGTGTGAAGTGGTTCTTGTTTGCTTTTTACACTGTTTCACAGAACAGCTACGTCTGCTGCTCCAACTGTGTGTACCGGCCGGATCTATTCGCAGAAGTTATTGCGATTTTATCTGGCTTTTTGCATTTGTTTCCTAATCTGTGAATGATGATGGACTTCTGATGGGCTTTTCGGGCAGCACAGCCCTTTAGACTTGTGCAGCTTTCGTTCGGGGGTCCCGCTAGCGTTCTCCACAGCCGCCTGTGCCGGGGGCGAGCCAGAGCTTGGCGCTGGGGCGGAAACAAAGCCCTGGGCGAGCTCTCCCTTGGCTGGGCGCGGGCCGGGGGCAGGTGCGGGACGGGGAGCGGAGCGGAGAGGGGCGGGCTGGAGTGGAGCGGGGTGGAGCGGGGAGCGGAGAGGGGCGGGCCGGGGGCAGGTGCGGGGCGGGGCGGGCTGGAGCGGGGCGGGCTGGAGCGGGGTGGGCTGGAGCGGAGCGGGGCGGAGAGCGGAGCGGGGTGGGCTGGAGCGGAGCGGGGTGGAGCGGGGAGCGGAGAGGGGCGGGCCGGGGGCAGGTGCGGGGCGGGGAGCGGAGCGGGGTGGGCTGGAGCGGGCGGAGTGGGCTGGAGCGGAGCGGGGTGGGCAGGAGCGGGCGGGGTGGGCTGGAGCGGGGTGGGCTGGAGCGGGGTGGGCAGGAGCGGGCGGAGTGGGCTGGAGCGGAGCGGGGTGGGCTGGAGCGGGGTGGGCAGGAGCGGGCGGAGTGGGCTGGAGCGGGGCAGGGAGCGGGGCAGGAGCGGGCGGAGTGGGCTGGAGCGGGCGGGCCCGCTGTGGCGGCGGCGCTGGCGCTGCTCGGCTCCGCGCCGGGGCTGCCGGTGAGTGGGGCCGGGGCGGGCAGGCTGAGCCCCTGCCGCCGACTGCGGGCACGGCTCGGTGAAGGGGGCAGCGGTGGGAACACTGTTACGGCGGGCTGGACGAGCTCCGGGAGGAATGCGCCTTTCCTCCTGGAGTCGGGCTGACAGAACTTTTTGCGGTTCAGTGCCAGTCTTTGCGGTGGTGCCGGAGCCCCGGGCCGTGGCGGTGAGCGGCCCCGCAGCGCAGCCCGAGCCCGGCGGGGTCCCGAGAGGCGGCGCGGGGTGTGCGGGCACGGACGCGCACGTACAGACACATACACGTGAGTTTCCATTCATCCGAGACTCCCTTGGCACACCCGGGCTGTGCCGGCAGCTGCTGGGGACTGCGGGCTCCGGCAAAGGGTCTGCTGTTAAGTGGCTTTTTTTAATACTTTTAATGTTATCTTAATCTATGCAATACACCGAAAAAACACACTGCCATTATTTTGCATAATAAGTTCTTTCCCTTAAGGAAACAAAGTCGAGGCGGGGGGTGAGGGAAAGGAAGCAGTTTTGTACCCTTGTATTTCCAGAGAACATGTACGTAGGTTTGCTCTCCTCTCTGTGATACTAGTCTAGAAAAAGACATTTCTTGTTACAGACTGGTAAGCTGCATTGCCGTAGCTTTATTCTTTAAGCTGTGCTGAGTGTGGTTTCTCGCATGTTCCTACAGCCTTCTAAAAGGTGCAGTAGAAAGCACAACTCAATTCCAATTGTAGAGTGAAAAATCTGATTTCACTAAGCTTATCTCTGTACTGAAAATTAAACTAAAAGCAAACAAGCAAATCAAACAGTCCCACAAACCAAATCTGCATAATCGGTACAGGAGCAGCAGTTCTTACCCCATGTAAAGCTGAGAGATGTATTTAGCTTTTTTTTTCAGAATGCTAGGTGAAAGTTTCAGGCAAGTTAGACTGGCTGTGTCCTTATCCTCCTGTGCTGCACTGACCATTAATCATTTAGGAATGTCTTCCAGCTTAGGCTTTATGGTATCAGATGATAAAGTCTCTGAAGTATATGATTTGACACCTTAGAGAACATATTTTTCTTGACTTGTTTTTAATCAGGACTGGTGTGATTTAAGTCCTCATCAGTATATGCTGAAAATACGCAATAAAAGTTGTTTGGGACTGTGCCGAAATAGTCTGTATCCACATTCTGTAGGTTTTGTGAAAGAAAGCTGATTTGCTGAATAGTGAAAGGGAGCTGGTAGTGACCAGTGAGAGGATCTGGAAGTCCTGCAGAAACAGGAAACTTACTTTAGAAGCTGAACAGGTATTTTCTTCTAGGCATGTTTCACAATGTATAGGCTGTTTGAATGACTTTTAAGTACTTTAAATGCTGTGTCTGTTTCCGCATTATAGGATGACCTGCCAGCTCCTTCCAGAACCACACTTAAAGGAGACTAAATGAAGGCTTTGCAGCAAAGTTTTTAGTTTGAACTCCATATATAGATCTAGTAAACCATAATTTCAGAAAGTCTTAAATTACCAAAGTCTGAAGTCTAAACTTGTGGTAACTAGTGAGTTACTTGCTATCTGCCCCTAACAAATTTCTGCAATGTATCAGCTTTCAGAAGCAATTTAGTGCAGTAGAGCTAAAGGGATTTCAGGAGCTGGAGCCTGAGCTTTGTAATACCTTGGTGAAGGTGCCTCTGTAGCTCTGTTTCCCAGTTCAACTACCACTGTCAGTCTGGAAGAGGAACAGCACTGTCACTTAGATGCACAGGGTGACACTTGTGTGCCCTGACAGTGATCTTTAAGCCTCTTATCAGACTGTGTGTACAGAGCGCTGTGGTTCGTGGCTGGCAGTACTACTTCCTCTCTCTGGAACTTTAAATATTTAGTCTTGAGGTTCTGCATTTTCAGTATGTTTAATACTTTGCTTGTGGCTCTATATTTGTACCATATAGCATTGGTCTTTTATGCAGGATGTATGATAAATAAAAACCTTAAATGTTTCCACTACGAGTACTTAAAAGCTGCCAAAAGATCATCTTCATTCCTTTTGCCCCACTCCTTTCCCAGTCCAAAAGATGACACCACAGAAACGGACTATTACTGGAAATACCCAGAATCATGGTGAAAGTATGAGTGCTGCTGTAATTTCCATAAGTTAACATTACGTAGGTGAAACAGGTTTGGAGAGAAAATGGATGTGGCACTTTGCTCTCCTTAGTCTAAAATGTACTGAAGACCAAGGTAATGAGATTATGCTGCTTGGGAGTGATTGGTTTGAGTTCAGCCAGTTATCTGAACTTGGAGATACTTCAGGTAAAGAAAAAAAATAGAGCCAAACACAACCACAAGTAGATTCCCTTACAAATAAGCAAATTCTCTGGTTGAAAAACTTACTCATTTGGCCTCATAGTTTTTTAGTCATAACTTTTTTTTTTCCCCCCCAATTTGTAAAGCTGCATTTTAAAAATATTTTTGAAAAATGACGTTCTCAGGTCCTTGAAGTGTACCATGTACCATGCTGTTTCAAGTACAGGTAGTGTCTGCGCAATTTCTTTAATAAACAAAATGTAAAACAGTTGCATTTCTGAGATAATTTGTCTCTGTAAAACCTTTTAAATGAATGTTGGCTTCAATTACATCCTCTAGTAGTAACAGATTAAAAAAAAAACTTTAGATATATTTGTATGCATAATTTTGTGTTCTCTGTGTGCTTCCTTTCAGTTTGTTTCTCTAAATTATTTAGATCATAATATCAACAAACTATTAAAGACAATGAAAAGTGAACCAGAGCACTTACCTCACAAAACTCTTCCATACAGTTACATATTAACATTTTTGGCTTCTGCTTTGTTACACACCCTTTTCTGCACTGGCATTTCTTTCTAAGCTGAGGTAACCTGGATGGGTTTCTTGGGTTACCGCGCAATCATTCAGTTGTGTTTTCCTCTGTGGCCATACATGTAGCAGGGTGTGGAGGGGAACAAGGAACCAGTTCCCACTCTGGACTGCCACTGCTGGTATGTATAGCTTTGGCTGCCCAGCACCCTGGCTTCCTTCTGCCTCTGCCTTCCTCTGGGGAGTAGGGTGAGAGAGCTTTTCAGTAATGGGAAAAACAAAGGCAGCAGCGGTGGTTTATCCAGAAGAAGAGGACGGGACAGAGGGTGTCTGTGTCTGCCTGTGGCACAGGGTGCAGGCAGGGAAATGCAGTACTGTGGGGAGCCCTGGGCAGGGGCTGCACAAGCTGCAAGCTTCCAGATACTGCTTTGGTGGTGCTCTGTCAAGAACCATCTGCTGATTGTAGGACAAATTAAAAAAGCCAAAGGACTATGTGCAAGTAGGCAATTGCTGCTGCTCTTTCTCTGTGGTGACAATCTGAAGAGAGTATTTCAGGTGACTCTCTTCCTTGTTCTGCCACCTGTGCCTGTGATCAGTGTGATAAACTCAGCTTTCTGCAGAGAAACTTCTGTAGTAAGTTTCAAAACGTTTTAGAGATCTGTATTTAATACCTGGTCTTTGCTAATGGAGAAGGGGAGGCAGGAGGCAAAGTGCTCAGGCAGAGCTGGCAGCCTGCCTGCTTTGCAGGCTGAGCCTGGGCACAGCTTGCTCCTCTGCGCCGTCTCACAGACCTGCCCAGACTGTACTGGCTTTGTCATCTCTCCTGTTCCAGAATGTATCATTTTGGGTGTTGAACTGCACAGAAATTCTGCACAGAAATTCCTGTTCCAGCTCAGGAAAACCAGCAGTAAACCAGGATGGTGTTCTGCCTGGGCAAACACCCTTCCCTCTCCCCTACCATGACTTTCAGCCCTGCTAAAGGGCTTCACCACTATCATCCTCCTTGTAGGCACAGTTTTTCTCTGAGGACCTTTCAGTCCATCTCTAAAGCTGGCTTGAACCCTCTCACAGTAGCTGTCTGTGCCAACCCAGGCCTGTCTGCTCCCTCCCTCCCTCTCACATTTATACAGAAACAGGACAGAAGCCATCAAAGTCCCCCAAATTGACGCCAGCCCTTCAATAAAGTTGTAGCCAATGTATTGAAACATCCTGGTGTTTAATGGACAAGGAAGAGGCAGAAAACCATGGGGGTGTGCCATGAACCACATTATGGCATGCCGGCTAAATTTTATAATGACTGTATCGTTAAAATACTATTTGTGTTTTCCTTCAGAACTGTTAATATTAATAATACTCATCAATAATGAGTAACTCCACTTAGAGCTGATTTAATTTTTAATCAAAATTACTTAAAGTTAATTTTAATCCTAGTTTCAATCAGAAAAATCCTTGACTTCAATAACTGATATTTAATTTCATTATAAATATACAGATTTTTTGTGAATTTATTGAAGCAAGCAGGATTCCAATTGAATAACAACCATTAAAGCATGCTGGCTTGCAACTAGCCAAACTTTTTGTTGAAAACATTATCTAAGTGAGGTTTTATTTCACTATATCCTTTATTCAGGTAGCTTGTGTAATATTTTCCTACATACTAATGCAACTTCTTGACTTTTATTTGAAGAACATATTCTGACTTGGTAGGAGTTATACTTTCATAGAGGAATTTATAATCAATTAAAATATACAAACGGTCATTAAGACAAAATTCAAGATGTTATATATTGGGAAGAATTCTTAAAGTGTGCCTTTGTGTTTGAACAGTTTAACTAAAATCCCAAATCCTTTGACATTTTGTGGAACAGAGGATTTTTCCCACACAAGAGAAAAATCTTGAATGTTTACTCAAGAGTAGTGGAGGAAAATGCAGCTCATAGTCCATCGGTTTGTGACCTTCGTGGCCACTGTTGGTTGAAATAAGGTAATTAAATAAATCGAGATGAGGAAAAGAAACTTTTAGACAAGGATATGCTTTTGGCACTTGACAAGTTTTGATGTATTTGCCAGCAAGTGAAAGAGCAAGCTGTTAGCTCAGCTCACCTGTAGAATATGCAACATGTTATAACTGCTGGAGGTCTGCATGGTGGGATAGGAAACACCAAGTGCTGTAGAACAGGTGCATAGAGATTGTTGGCTGTCCTTTCTCATAAAAAACCCAAGAGCTACCAATTTTGGGAGGGCCAATTTCAAAGCAAAATAAGGCAATTCTTAAAGTGAGTAGCACAAGTGGAGAGCTCTCTGGATGACTCTCTTGCCTTTTTAAGTCTGGACTGACAAGTTTAGCTGTTTTTCTACTAACTTGGAACAATATTTTGCCTGAATACTCAAATTCTCGTTTACTTAATAAACAGATCTGAAATATGTAATAATTAAGGATTACTTTTAATGAAGGGCTATATTTAAGGGCTATATTTTTTTCTTCTTCTTAAGTTTAAATCTGCCCTGATTAAGATAAGCATCTCTGATTTGGTTGCAGAAGAGAAGACCTGGAGAAGAAAGTTCTGCCAGGACATGTGACATGCCAGGAGCTATGGGATATCCTATCCCACATCTGGTGCCTGGTGTGGACTGGGGCAGGACCACAGCTGCATAGCTCTGTGTACAGCTCCCCTGAGACCAGGCTGATTCTGCTGGGAGGACTTCAGAAAAAGGTGTGAAGAAAACCACAGTCTGCAAGGCCCCTGGTGTTGTAAGTGCTTTTTGCACACAGGCTGGTGCAGACAGCCAAGCGCTGCATCTCTGCTTCGGAGGACTGGGCTGTAAACTAGCTCCAGTTCAGCTTCTGCTTCGGTGCAGCTTCCATTTGGAAATCTCCAGAGTCTGCCCTGTGACTCTGAGACCTCAGCTGGATGCTTTTCTACTCCTCATCTTACCTCAACACCTCAAGACATCTCTTTCAAAATCATTTGTCATTTGAGCTCTGCTGTGTGACAGTAAGTGTTTGTAGTGTAATTATTTTAGTAGAGAATTATGATGTGTGAATATTTTTTTTTTCTTTAGTTACTATTTCAAATAAGATGCAGAAAGCATCTGCAGATTTCTTTATTCTTTGTCACTGCAAGCAAAGGATTCATCTGTTGAGATGATTACACAGTAAGATACAACATGTTCAGAAAACCTTCCCTGTAATTTTCACAGTTTTGTTTTTTGGGTTTTTTTTTACTCTGCCATTCTTGCCCAAAATGCTGCTTCTATTTGCAGGCATTTGGGCTGTTCTGTAAAAGCTTAATGTCAAGCTCAGTAGGTCCTTTGCTGCCTTGATGTGTTAGAGCAGAGGCTTCTCTGCTGGCAGGGTTCCCAGCACTCGGCTACTCGAGTAGTCTGGAGCTCCTCAGGGACTTCTGGTCACTTACAGACTGAAATTGATTTTGAGTACTTCCTAGGTGAGAATGGGGAATGTACTGACTGCCCAGCTCCCCCTTGTTGCTGTGAACAGGGAGCAGTGGGTGCTGAATTCCAGTTGACTCATTGCAGTGGATCTGTATTGCCGAGGCTTTTTTATTTTTAGATAGAGGGATGCTCTGTAATATTTCAGCACAAGGGATGATTTACTTGTTTCCTTCCACTTCTTGTCCTTAAGTAGCTGTTCTTAGTTCTGACTATGTGCTTAAATTTGATGCTTTAAGTAATATAGTCTTTTGTAAAAAAAGTGGCTGCCCAAGTTCTTGAGGGCAATAAAATGGACAACAATGTCAAGTGGCCTGCTTTCGTGTTGACTACTAGGTGGGAATTAAGAAAAATCAAGGAAAAAAGGCTAAGGAGCTAGTTCAGAAGAACGGAATATTAAAAAAGAGAAATTTCTTGAAAATATTAACTATGGAATAGTGTAATTTGATTTAAAATTTATACTGTAAATATTGCATGAAATAACACAGGTAACATAACATAAATGGACTGTTTTAGTTTAAAGCTTGGAAGGAACCTTTAATATAACACTGATGCATTAACCAGCCTGCCGGGGATTGTTTAATTTGCTTCCTGGTCCCTGGGGAGATGAGATTTAACTATAAAATAACCACAGGGTAATAACAGACTAAGTGAACCTGATGTTTATCTGTCAACAATTTTAGCTGCAGAGGTGGAAAGCCTATACTTTTTAAAATTTTTCTGCCTGTAACCACTTTTTCTAAGTTTTTTGTTGGTTGCCGCTGTGGTTAAGATCTTGTGCCATGGCTGTGTTCCTGGGTTTTGCTAAAACTGTAAAATATCTATTAATGAATTGTTTAAACCCTTCTGTAGATACTGACAGTGAATGTGTGATGATCAGACATAAATTCTCCCTTCTGTACTGTAAGACCCTGCGTGGGGTCCAGCAGTCATGAATAATTGCTGTCAGATCTGCTGTGTAAATTAGTCCAGGTTCAGTCTGGTTCATAAAAAGCAGTAAAATTGCCAAGGCAGCTGACATTGGCCTCTCCAGAGTAGCAGAAGTGTGATGTAATCTGGAACTTGGGCTCCCTCTCCATCATCAGGTTTAATAGCCCTGTGTCCAAAATAGTGCTGAGTGGGTATGAGAAATAAACTCCAGCACTACTGCTCTTCCTGGAGCTTGCTTTAACCTGTGGTTGGGTAGGGAACTGGATTTTAGTTTTAAAGATAACTGGGCTGTGTGGTGCTCACAAGCCTGGGTTGAGAACCCAGTAAAATAATTCCTGGCTTTAGAATAGTCAAATATCTAGAAAATATTTTTCCCTTTTCAGCACATTTACTTAAGTCCTCTGGTAGTAAATAAAAGATATGAGTTCAGAATATATATGCCTGTAGTATCTTATGTGCATACATTTTTTAATTTATTAATATATAATTGGAAAACCAAAAAGTATTTTGTCTGTAATGGGCCTTTTATTGCTTAGCCAGTAAAATGGAAGAGTTATGAGTTATGCTTCCCTATCCCAAGTGGCTACACTGAGAAATGGAAATAATGATGGGGCTGTGGCTCAAACATGGGATTTCATAGCAAGAATGGCTTGGCTGTTGCTCAGATTTTCTCCATGACCTCCAGAAAGTAATTTTCTTAACTTCCACTTTGTTGCCTGTACAGTATGACTGCTAGTGCAAAAGAACTGTGGTGGAATTTTTAAAGTAGGAAAATCTTTTAGAATTCCTGATTCAACCAAGCATCATGCACTGTGGTCCTCCAGAATATCTTTTGCATCAACGCTGTACAGTTTGAATTTTTACTTAAGGCCTCCATATACACACTCTCTTGTGTCTCTGGCACAGCCCCTTGTCCCCCAAAAACAAAGGATTGGTGATTGAAGCGAGGACTATTAGCTGATTGTTAATCTTCTTGCTTTTTCCCCTCCACCCTTCCTAGGATGCAGGGGCTTTAATCCAGGATGAACGAATGCTACTATGACAAGCGCATGGACTTCTTTTACAACAGGACAAAGACGGACACAGCGGATGAGTGGACAGGACCACAGCTCATTGGTGTTCTGTGCTTTGGGACTTTCTTCTGCCTCTTCATTTTCATTTCAAATTCATTGGTCATAGCAGCTGTGGTGAAGAACAAGAGGTTTCATTTTCCCTTTTACTATCTTCTGGCCAACTTAGCAGCTGCAGACTTTTTTGCTGGAATCGCCTACGTCTTCTTGATGTTCAACACGGGCCCGGTGTCTAAGACATTGACAGTTAACCGCTGGTTCCTGCGTCAGGGTCTCCTGGACACCAGCCTGACGGCATCCCTGGTGAACCTGCTCGTCATCGCTGTGGAGCGCCACATGTCCATCATGCGGATGAAGATCCACAGCAATCTCACCAAGAAGAGAGTCACTTTCTTAATTACATCAATTTGGGCCATTGCTATTTTCATGGGTGCTGTTCCGACGTTGGGTTGGAACTGCCTCTGTGACATTACTGTCTGCTCATCCCTGGCACCCATTTACAGCAGAAGTTACCTGGTGTTCTGGAGTGTCTTAAACCTGGTTGTCTTCTTTATTATGGTGGTGGTTTACATAAGAATCTACATGTACGTCCAGAGGAAAACCAACGTCTTGTCGTCACACACTAGTGGGTCCATTAGCCGGAGGAGAACCCCTGTGAAGCTTATGAAGACTGTCATGACTGTCTTGGGTAAGAGGCTACAAACCAGGGTGGGTGAGGCTAGCAGTGCCAGTGAATTGGTTTGTGTTGGTTTGGTTTAATTTTCATTTGAAACAAACCAACAGAAAACTCCACAAAAATTGCTCAGCCCTCCTAACACAAAAAAAAACCTTCACTGAACTTATAAGTGCTGGAGGCATCTAGATTTCTGTGTGCTTTAGACAGTGAAATAGCTGTTGCACTATGCAGAAACATGAGATAGAGGACCGGTCAACATACAGAAGAAAAGTATTGCTGCCTTGTTACAAAGCAAAAATTGTGAAGGTAAAGGGTTTTAAGGGTTTTGGCCTTTTTTTTTTTTTTTAAGCAGAAAGATACAAAACCACTTTGGAGAAAGGTTTGTGAAGGTTTATAATTACCCATTAGAACATTTTCAAAATAATTTTTTTTTAATATTTGCACCAGGCCATGAGCACTAATGTTGATTGTTGATTGTTTTCTTTGCACATCTTCCTCTTGGCTGTTTCCTGGACATAGAAATTTCTTCCCCCTGGAAGTGCACCTTCCCTAGGGAAAGGAGAGAATGGCTTGTGGGTCTGTGATTTTAATAGGGGTTTGATTTTCAAGGGAAGAGTTCACCTTCATTCTGTGGATATTGCATGGTGCAAAATACTTTTAGATAATGATGGTACAGTCTAGCCTTAGATCTCTAAATCATAACATGAGATTTACCCTGGCTTCTGCCTTAAATTCGCTGTTGATACTTAAGCAGCTCAGATCACTTCATCAGGGAATTGTGATGTAGTGCACATTAAATTGGAGATGAACTGAGCAGGTGACTGATCCTTGGAACAAATACTAGCTGTAGCAGTCAATTTTCCACAGAATTACTTGAATCTGAACAAGATGCATCCTGGAAACCAGATATAATGTGAGCAGGGCTCCAGGTGGAGCTGGGGGTACACTGAGACATTTTTGAAGCTGGGCTCAGGTGGTGGTGGAGGACTCTAAACCCACAAATACGGCTTTACTGCTCTAACAGCTGTTCAGAGGTTGGATGAGCCAATGTAGCAAAGCTGGATCTTCTGAGAAAGTTGGTGGTCATGTATACCTGGGCCACAGTTGTGTCATACTGCAGCGTGGTGGTATTAGAGAGCTCTGGGAGAAAAGTGTAATTTTTCATGGAGGTAGGAAATAAAAGGGTAGGAAGTTCAAGTTGAGGACACTTTCTTCCCCTTGCAGTTTTTGGATGCTGTTTGCACAGTCTGGTGTTTGATTTTATTATTTTTTTCTGAAATAATAGTGCTGTGCTACGTAACACCTTTGTCCGCTGAATGATGTCTTAAAGAGCTTCAGAAGCTGAATTCCATTAAACTTCACAGTGCCTGACCTTGTGAAAGAAAGTAGACTGATAGTTCAAGCATGTACAAGGTTCTCACTTTTACTTCTGTGCCTTCTGGAGTTGACATGTCCACTGCCAGAGCCTTTTCTTTCTATATCCTTCCCCAGCTGTTCTTTTGAGAGTCAGTTTGGTGGTTGTTCCTGCCCCCTGCCCTTGACTTGCAAGAACAAGGTTGATCTTTTGCCCTGCCTAAGCTCTTGTGCAGTGAAACCTAAACCATACACCTGGAAGGACAAAATCCCTGCAGGTCAACTCTGAATTGCTCCAAATATGATCCTGTCCTAATGCATAGGGATGAGTAGACTCTAGTTAACTGCTGCATTGGAAAGAGACAGAAACCAGAGCACTTTTAAAAAGCAGTTCTTGGAGCATTTCTATTGAAGGCAGAACTGCACCCTGCAGCCAGTGTGGGACTTGGAGGGACGGGGATGCCATTTGCTCATCCCTCATGGTCCTTTAGCCTGTGGCAAGCCTTCAGTGTTCTCTGTGACAGTGCTGCTGTGTGGAAATAAACCCCACTTAAAATCTCATTTCGAACTTGATATTTCTTTTACTAGGGAGTGGGGCCTTTGGACTATGGGTTGCTTTGATGTTCAGCATCAGCTTCCTCTTACAGCATAAGGCTTTTCAGCCATGAAATTGAGCTATAATTGAGGCAGAACATTTAATGTTATTGTGTGCTTGGCCAGGAAAATTTAACTTAGCCTGAGTGCTACTTTAGAGATCATAATTTTGTATATTTGCTTGTCAGTCAGAAACAAAACCGAAACAGAGCCTGCTTCCAAAGAAGTTAAATTAAGTGCTGGTTTTGCTGGGTGTACAGTCTACTTCAAGCTCATGGGTCAGAGGAAATGTATCTTGGCATATCAGTTATAACTTCATATCAGTCATCCAGATTTTGACTGAGGCGCTTTTTATTACCATTTATTTTCAAGAATGCGGACTTATTTTTTTAAACAGTTTGAAATGTGCTCTCCTGCCCAAGTCATTCAAGCACTGTGTGCAAGATATATTAAAAACCAAATAGCTTGTTTTCTGGACTTTACCACAGGAGTCACCAAATGACCAAAGTGATTGTTCCAAAATTCTGCTTATAACCGCTAATGCAAGAGCCTGGAGCTATATGCTGCACATGGGTTTTGCCCGAAGCAGTTATTTTAAATTTTTTTTCCAAAACATCTGAAAATGCTTTGGAGTACATGCCTGATATAAATTTAATTAAAAGCCCATTCCAAGATGCTGTGCTGGATAAAGCATAATAAACCCTAATATTTTTGTTCATGTGCTTTATTGGTTTCATGGGAGATTCAGGACAAAATCCTCCTCTGCTGCTGCGTGGAAGGAGGATGTGTGTGGCTGGGTACTGCTGGCATGCTGCTGCTCCTCCCAGCTTCCTCTGCTCCCTCCTTGGGAAGGCTGGGCTGTGGCTGGCTGCCCTTCCAGCAAAACATCCCTGTCCTCTCTGGGTGTTCTCCTCCTGTGGCCCTGCAGGATTTGAGAGTTGGAGGAATTGAGATTTTAGTGTCATTTCATGGATTCCTGATGACCACAGCTTCAGGTGGCTTTTTGCACCATCACTTAGGCTCAGAGGGTCCCTGCCAGAGGCTGGGAGTCAGGTCCCTGTCATCTGCATATTCCTGCCATAACCCCCAAAATAGCCCACCATGGCATGGGAGTGAGGCTTTCCCTTTGGCATGCTGAACCACAGAGAGTTACCTAGTTGAATTTGGAAGATGTGAAACCAAGAAAAATGGGCTAAAATCCTCTTGGGCTGATCTTGTGGCATAATCCCAGCTCAGTTTGTGACTGTAGCTTTGAGGAAGAGTGGCTGCAGGTGCGCAGGTGTGTGATTTTCAGGTGGTTGTGTATGTGGTAGCTCCTCTGAACCTGGCAGTGAGATTCCTGCTGAAATAACAGCTTTGGGGTGGATGATTTTCAGTTTCAGTGAATTTATAGTTTAATTGGTAACTTGCTGTTTTAACTCGGTTGCACATGTGGCATTGGCAGCTGGAACCTCCTGCACTCTTTTTTTCTTGGTGTTGGCATGCTCAGGGACAGCCTTGATGTGTAGGAATTTATGAAATGATGCTGCTGAAGCATCAGTAGTGTTTCCAGATCCACAGAAATTAATTTTTAAACAGAAATGATGTAATCTACAAGAAATTTCATGGTTAAAGCTAGTGGAAAATCCTCAAACTAACCTTGAGGCATTGTGACACCTGATCTCCCATAATCTGGTGGAAAGACTCCGAGTTGTTCTATGTGGCAGCCAGGCTGTATTTCATGTCACTTTTGTGAATTTTAAAGAGTCCCAGAAGTTATTTTTGGAGTATGGCATTTTGTCAGGGAGGGGAGCTCCTATGGGATAAATATTCTGCAAACAAGAAAACTGCCGAAGGGCTGAGTCTAAGGTATATTTTTATGCTTAACCATGGTTCCCTTTGAAACTCGGTGGTAAAAATAACAGAATCTGAGCAAGGCTGCGAGTCTGAGACATGCCCCACTTTCATCTCTGTGGTGCTAAGAGCAAAATGTGTTTTTGATGGAGTCAAAGCAGCAGCCCTGAGAAAGCATTATCCAGTAACTTGGACACTGTCACTGCATTGCCCCATCCTTGTTTTCAGTTGTGGGAAATGTGTGGAGACATCCCTTCGGGTCTTTTATCTTCCCTTACTTTTGCAGCTGAAACCTTTTAGGGGTTTTTTTTGTATAGATAGACAGGGATACATCCTGCAAGTTCACGGACTACTCCTGCCTGCAATCTTTGGTTCTGTTTGATGGACAGATTTCAGTGTCTTTTGTTAAATGTGCCTTTAGGGGTGCCTCTTTCCTTTCCTGCTGACTTACATAAAAGCATGGCTGTACCTTACACACTTTTTGCAACAAGTGGTCAAAATGCTTTCAGCATCTGTTCTCAGGAAGGTTTGTTACCATCTCAGTTTCTGCATGGAGCTGGTGGATTGGCAGCTGTGCCAGTGACCCTTGGTAGGTAGTGAAAGCTCTGTGTCCAAATGCTTGCTGAGACACTTAACTAGGCACAGTATTGTCTGGGTGATTGAGTTACTTGTTAAAATTGATTTGCTGGTGAACCCCAGGACAGCAAATCTGTGCAGTGTTTTCTCCATTGTAGATGATAAGAGAGAGCTGGTGCCCTGCTCGCAACTGCTTACTCAACATGCAGGAGCCAAACCAGTGTGTGGTACAGAGACTGAGCAGGGAAAACAAGTGTTGTGGTAGCAGCATGCAGCTCCCAGTGCCAGTGGGCAATGGAGGAATGTTACTGATGTTAACCAGTATCTCAAAACTAACACCATGAAATTAGTACTTAGCATCACAAAAATCTTGGTACAGCAGAGTAGAAAATTCAGTTTCTGAAGACAGTGGTCTCTTGCCTTTCTGTTCAGTATTGCCTAGAACAGAGTAAATCAGTTGAATTTTGTCTGTAGTCCAGGAGCACAAGGTTGCAGCAAGATCCACAGCACCTCATCCTGGATACATTTTTCACACAAATCCACTTGGCATGCCATTGCAGCCTGCCTGCCATATGGGCAATGTCCACTCCAGTCCTCAATGGGGAGAAGTGTCAGAGCTGCTGCCACCAGCCCGTGTGTGCAGCAGAGTGTGCTGGGGTGCCTGAGGTGCTGCAGAGTGCTGCCTGCTCCTGCTGTGATCCCTCCCACTGCTGGCTTCCACAGCTTGGATATGGGAGTACCAGCAGCTTTTAAAAGATGAGGTGGACTTGCTTGTTCTACCAAAATTGTTGAACAGAAATTCATATCCCCAGAGAGCTTTTAGGCATGTAGATGCTATTATTTGTTGAATTATTTTTTCTCCGAGCTCCAAAATGGGGAAACTCTGCTGTGATAAGTGATCGGAATTTCCTTGGTACATTGTTCAAACTGTGACTGCTGGGCAGAGTTGTAATTTTCTATTTCTGTATGTCAGACAGCAATTGTGGCTTGTGCTAAGTTAGTATTATCATGCATATGGCTACTCCTTCCCTGGGCTCTGGGCAAGGGATCACGGGGTGCAGCACAGTGGGGAGACCAAGGGGCAGATGGGGCACTCCAGGGCCCCTCTCCAGCTTGTGGCTGAGGCTGCACTTGGTAGCAGTGTTACCCTCCTCACCCTCACTTATGGTGTGGGTGTGCAGGAACATGGGAAGGTGCAAATTCAATGTTGAACTGCCTTCTAAGCTGTGGTTTTAATGTTTTCTTTGTGCTGTGTTCAGTCTGTCTAAGATCTCCTTTATTCTCCCTTTAATTTTTTTTTTTTGCCTCTCTCGCAGAATTTTCTATTCCTCCACCACTACTATGCATTTACTTCCTCATACTTTTTGTGATTTGGCTTTGGATTTTTTTTTCCCCACCCCTTCATTTCTTTGCTTTTACAGCTACATCATTCACTTCACCTTCACCAACTCATCTATTTGTTTTCTCCTCTCTTTTCCTGTGTAACTAAATTTTTTTCCCTGCAGCCAGATTACTGTGTCTCAGCATGCAGAGCCTGGCAGGGTGCAGTGGAAGGAGGTGGGCTCAGCTCTGACCAGGGAGCTCACAGTGCTTGTGGGTTGTAGGCAGTGGCGTGCATCCTACACCAGCTGTGGGTTTCCCACCCAGGACATGTTTAAATTATGTGACACCTGTCTTATTAATTAGCACTGCAGAGTCAGCTGTAGGGTGGCTGGAGACTCATCTCTTTGGATCATGTTATGGCAGTGGTGGAAGTGAACCTCCTGATATCTTCTCCTCCAGTACATGAGAGAGATGAACAGAGGAAGTGTGTTCAAGCACCAGTTCTCTGCTTTTAAATGCTCCAGAGCTCTTGTTTATTTATCAGCATGGATAAATCATTGTTGTGATGACCTTTTCCCACGTGTGTTTGAGTTGATGTTGTCAGCAGCTCAGATTCTTGCTCCCTGCAGTCTTCTGAGAGCTGCCCTGCCTCCTGCTCAGGGCTTGGCAGCAGAAGAGCTGTAGCAGATACAATCTTGCTGCTATCATTAGAATTTTGTCCACTCCTGCTTTTCTCATTTTTGTGTAGATTTTTGACAAACTCAATAATCTTGTAAGATGTTAAACACTCCAAAACCCTAGAAGCTTGAAGTCAGATTTGTTTTTCTTTTTATTGTCTCCTATATTTCTAGGTGCCTTTGTTGTCTGCTGGACCCCTGGCCTGGTCGTCTTACTGCTTGATGGCCTGAACTGTACTGACTGTGGGATTCAGAATGTTAAAAGGTGGTTTCTTCTCCTGGCCCTGTTGAACTCTGTCATGAATCCGATAATTTATTCATACAAAGATGATGAGATGTGGGCTACCATGAAAAGGATGATTTGCTGCTCCTCTGAGGATAAGAGCCAGGAGAGACGCTCATCTCGGATCCCCTCAACAGTTCTCTGCAGGAGCACGGATATCTCGGGCCACTACCTTGAAGATGGCATTATTCAAGGGACAATTTGTGGAAAAGGAGATCTTGGTGACAAAGGAAACTCCTGAGCTATGCAAGGGAATGACTTGGCTGGAAAAGGAGAGGGGGAAGGGAGAGGTTTTGTAAGAGGAGATTGACTGGCAAAGCTAGTAAACAATATATACACTTTGTTCCAGAGCCTCAACTCCAGTGTTAACAAAAGTTCTTATAAATAATTGCCTGATGGAAAAACACTTTGTAATGAAGAAAACTTTCTGTGCTGCCATCCTTTTTGTCTTTCAAGTACATGAAATTGTTTCTTCATGTGAATGGAATAAATACCTCTCAGAGACTTCTTGTGCACGGAAACAAAATGTAAGCAATATGGAGAGACCCTCCTTAAGCTCCTGCAGAGAGAAGAAACCTGCCTGACTCTGCAGGTTTGGCATTCATTGAGTATTTATGCTTTGATTAGTTTCTGTGCATCTTGGTTGGACAGAGTTGTGACCTGTTTTCTTGGTTTGTGAAGTTCATGAAACAGTTCATGCTTACCTCTTCTCTTCCTCCTTATCTTGCTTTCAAAATAGGTAGTTTGATAGTTTACTAAAGCTATGCCAGAAACCTGGCTGTGATGAGAGACCCAGACCAGGCGTCAGTGTGTGTGGGTACGTCTGACCGTGGATTGTCAGGATCTGAGAGTACAGAAAGCAAAAAGCCATTATTTCTTCCATAGTGGGGTGAATGCTGCCGGAAAAGACGATGCACTCTCTGCTGCTGTTGTGTAGGCAGGCATTGAGGGTGGATTAACAGAAAAGCTCATTTCTTCCTTCCCTAGATAACATCAAATGGGTGTGCTCACTCCTCTTTACCTGCTATGCCACTGAGAGAAATGAGATCCAAAGCTCTGGTTTACAAAGGAATTTTTAAGGGAAGTTTAAATACCCATTTGTCCAGGTTCAATCAAGCTATTTCAAATAGAAATTAATTTACAGGCAAAAAAAGCCTGAAATCAATTTAAGCCCCTACCATAGTACAGTGTGCATTGATTGTTGGACCTTGTCTGGACCACATTTCTCCTCCAATTTGCAAACAGATCTTACTGGAACAGGTACTTGAGGAAGAGACCATGAAACAGGGAGTGATGGAGGGCTTTCAGCATAGTGACTGATCAAATCTAGTGCTGGTGCAGCCACAGCCCAAACAGCTGCAGTTCTGGCTTATGCACTGTGCTCTAACAAGAGAGTCCAGCAGTACAAAGCTCTAGGGTAAAGTTCTTATTTTTAAAATTTCAAATTAAAAACTGGATTGTAGATTTCTCAGTAATCTAAAAAGCTGGTTCGTGCTGTCTGGTTTCAAAGGCAGTGAACTCCCTGTTGCCATTTTAACTTCAAGGGGAGTTTCCTGTGTTGTCTCCTAGAGAAAGTCTGATCCCTGGTATTAAGGCAGGTGACCTCAGCCAGAGGTCACTTTGAAAAGTTTTGGAAGTTTTGGCCGCTTGGAATTACCAGAGAACAACACCAAGAGCCAACACCAAGGACATATTTTATGAAGCTGAAAGATAAAGTTGAGCTGAGGTTTGGCCAAATTCTTCCTTTGGTGCCACTTGCATGTGGATATCTGGACTGTGTTGGTCAAAACAGAACTAGCCCTTGGCTCAAAGGCTGAGCAAGGGGTTTGCACTGGGAGACTTAATAGCAGCCCTTAGCATATCTTACAAGCACAGTAAGGCTCTGTTCAGAGAGATGTCCTGTAACATGCATTATCTTGTAGGGATGTGGCCCAGTATTCAAGGTAGATGGTGTATTTGTTTACACGTTTTTTGCTATTGTAATGCAATTTTTTTGTGCAAATACTACTTCACTGCTTTGGTGTTCTGAAAAGCGTGTAAAGTGGTGCTTTGTAGGGGCGGTGGTGTGGTGGGTTGAGCCTGGCTGGAGACCAGGTGTCCACCAAAGCTGCTCCATCACTTCTCTCCTCAGCTGGACAGGGGAGAGAAAATAAAACAAAAGGCTCATGGGTCAAGATAAGGACAGGGAGAGATTGGTCACCAATTATAGACTTGACTTGGAGAAAAATTAAGTTATTACCAATCACATCAGGGTAGCATAATGGGAAATAAACCCAGATCTTAATACTTTCCTCTCATCCTCCGTTTTTCCTGGGCTTAGCTTTATTCCTAATTTTCTCTATCTCCATTCAGCAATGGTGCCAGGGGGCAGGGAATGTGACTGGTTCATCAGTCATTGCCACTCCTTCCTCATAGTGAGGTTTCCTCACACTCTTCCTTCTCCTTTGTGGGGTCCCTCCCACAGGAGACAGTTCTCAAATTTCTCCAACAGCATGGGTCTCCCATGGAGTCACTCGCCAGCCAACCTGCTCCAGCATGGGCTTTCCATGTGCTCACAGCCTCCTTTGGGCATTCCTCTTCTCCAGCCTGGGATCCTCCACAGGCTGCAGGTAGATCTTTGCTCCACCATGGGCCTCCACTGGCTGCAGGGGAAGCTCAGCTCTGGCTCCTGGAGCACCTGCTGCCCACCTTGGTGTTGTCACAGTTATTTCTCTCACACATTCTCACTCCCCTCTTCTGCTGCAGTCACACAGGTTTTGTTTCATCCATCTTAAGTACCTTCTCCCAGGTCCCTGCCACTGTTGCTGATGGACTCACTTTTGGACAGGGGTGGGTCTGTCCTGGAGCCAGCTGGCATTGGCTCTGTCAGACATAGGGAAGTCTCTGGTGTCTTCTCACAAAATCCACCCCTGTACCCCCTGCCCCACGCTGCTATGAAAACCTTGCCCTGCAAACCTGCCCGTGGTGGCCTTGCAAAGGCACAGCATGCAAGCACCCCATCCCCACTGCTACTGCAGCACAGTTTGTCTGAACTAGGCTGGAGCTCTGTATACAAACCTAATAGAAAATAAAATGGTACTTCAAAATGAAAGTCTTGTTTTGCTTCCTGTTTGAATGGTGATTGAGCAATGATGGGGAAATGTTGTTTCATGGTACTGTGGGTCCAGAGTAGGGATGGGGGTTCTTTTAATAAATTTTTTCTATTTACTAGCAATACTAGCCAGTGTATTGCTTGGTTGAATCAGGCCCTGAAGAGAGCTTGGATGAAGATCTTGAGCATCTGCAGCAGGGGAAAAAACTTTAGGTCTTTCCTGCAGAGTTTGGGATTTGGAATGCAGAATAACTACCTGTGGATGATATTTCCAAGTAAGCAGGAAAAGGTGACTTTTGTGAAGGTAAAGGAGTTTTTTTTTACAGCACCTCATCCAGTTGACTCGTGGTCTGGATTAAGGTGTTACCAGTCATTCTTCTACAAGTAAGTGTGAGGGTTTGAGGTCTTTTATCCTTTCTATTCTCTAATTAAAAAAAAAAAAGAAAAAAAAAAAGAAAAGAAGAAGAAAAAGCCCCCCAAAAGTCTTCAACAGAACAAACCCCAAAGACCTGCAAATTGATGCTTGGAGAATGGTACTATTTGCACTGACATGTCCTTTGTTGCTGCAGGATGCTTTCCTTGGAGCTTCTACCTCATGGTCTACTGCTATAAATTGCAATGTGACATGACTGGAACAGGAAACTGATCTTGCATCAAACTTTCCTATGAACTGCTACAGCACAGGCTGTGTAATGTTTCCAGCATCAAACTGTCTAAACATCTACCTACTCACAGAGCAGGGAATTCCTTATTAACTCCATAAACATTTGTCAGAATAGTTTGTCTCAAGGAAACCATTAAAGCACTATTTATACTTGACTAGAAAAAAAAATAATTAAAACAACGAAGGGCAGTTGGTGAAGGCAAGTTCTGCGGGGTTCCCTTGTTCCCTTTTTCACTAATATCCCAAAATATCTGTATCAGTTGACTTTTCATCTGCCTGCTCCTATTTATGCACATCAGTGTACGTTCTGCTGGGGAAGGCTTCAGGGTGAACACTCACAGAAACTCCAGTTCGTAGGAGGCAGAGGAAGGAAAGGGAAGAGCTACCATTAAGTCAGATAGTTATGAGATTCTGCGTGTTCCTGGTGGTGCTGGAGGTCTTTCTGCATCTTAGAGCCTTGAGAGCTGCTGTACTGCTGTCAGTAGCAAGATGACTTCTAAGACAACATTTTCATAGCAATTATGGTTTGAAAACCTTTGTGATATTCTCCTTTTCTCTCTCCAGCTGTTCCCAAACCAAAGTTGCCTTTCCAGTTGATCACTGGGTGCAGGAAGAAACGCTCCATGGCTTTTCCCAGGGCAAAGATGTATGGTCTGTCCTCTGTGATTTGCTCTCCCATAAAGCCTGTGTGGTCACGATCATTAGAGATGCTTTTCAGACAACTATTATTAAAGCTGGGAACAATGAGGTTTTATTTTACATGATAGATCTTTTGAATCTTTCTGGATAAGCAGCTAGACTGATCATTGTTTAACAGTTGTGTGCGTGGGAGAGAAGTTTCCCTGATATCTGTGCTGTCAGTTTGACCTAGGTGGTGTGGGTGATGAGTCCCTCTGGGACAGCAGCCAGACTGCTAAAGCTTGAGTGCCTCCAGAGCATGACCCTTCCACTACTTTGGGGGTGCTTTACCATGACTGTTTTTCCCTCTGTATAGGTTTTTTGTGAGCTATCTTCTTTTATTTTCTTTTTTTTTTTTTTCAGTAATTCCTGCAGACTGGTGAAATACGTCTGTATTTGTGCATATGACAGCTTGTGCATGTATTTGAACTGCAATAATTACTGCAGATATATGATGGTGCCTTTCTCTGATCAGATTTTTATTCTAGACATATTTTTCCTTTAAAACTCTCTTCCAAGTAGCAGTGAACTGCAGGAGCAGTTCTTCTGATATGATTCTTTCACAGTTTTAGAGAGCTCTACATGAAGATTCTGAACTACTTGCTAATGGAAGATGATAGAGGAAGGGTCCTTTTAAGCTTCTCATATTTCTTACACTTTTTCCCTATGGTTCTGGCTCTAGGCCACTATCCAAGCACACGCAGAGCAGGATCAGCCTTTGGTCCTGCCCAAAGCAATGGCTGCTTGTAAGATTAGAGCCAAAAAAAGAAAACATAGAGAAATGTTAAAAATAAGCAGGCAGGGAAATTCTGTTATTTATCCCAGCCTATAATTCTAATGAAATCACTTGAAAGAAGTGATCCCACTTTCCCCCTTGCACCCACTCCTACTTATGCTGGCACAGGCATTTGTGAGACCATATTGTGAACTGTAGCAGGTCTGAAAAATAACCCTGGATATCACATTTTGCTATTAACTGCAGAAGATGTTTTATTTGTCATGAGCCAGCAGCTGCATTATTTTCTCTACTTGCTATATGGAGTCACACAGATGACTTTTTTTCTAGAAACCTTTGTAAAACACAGTTCCCCTTAAATGCTATATTTTGCAGTGACTAGGCATGCTTCTATCAGGGAAAATGACAAAAATCCATCTGGAAATGAGGAATTAGGTCATGATAGTTTCTCCCCACCCACAAGGTCTTTTGGAAGATAGGGAATTTAGACTCATATGCTTTCAGCCATTATTCAAAACATCCTGCTTATCTTTCAAGTACCATTTGGTCCCTGGCTTCTTTTGTACACATTTTTTTGCAGTATTGAGAGTGTTTTTTCATTGCAGCAGGCAGAAGCGTCTGTTTTCTTCCCACCCACTTAGAAGTGCTACTTTGCAGCTCACAGGTAATGCTGTTGTGGATTGTCCTGTACGTGCATCTGTGCATCTCCTCCTGTGTGAGCTGAAGTGAATCAATGTTTAAACTACCCTCTGCTGCACTTACCACAGACAACTGTGTTAGGGACAGCTTTTTGTTCTGAACTAGCCTTTACTAAATCCCAGTTGTGCACTTCAGATTCTCCTATATGGCCCTGTAAGAAAGTCAACATGCAGAATAAGAAAAGCAGAAATCACTTGTTAATCCATTCTCAGCAATGGCTGTATTTTAACTTTAATTAATTAATTAATTAAACTTCTAATTTCGTTAAAATCATAGATATGGCCTAACTTTTCTAAAAAACCTGAAAGAAACAAAAACTCCCATTAAAAAGGCTATGGCAAACAAAAAACCCACACCAAACCAAACATTATGCGTATCTGCAGGCCAGGAGTAAGTCAACACACCCACAATCTCTGAACTTTAGTTTCCCTGACTTGCTTTGAGATATATGAAAGTAAGGAATTCTTGTTTCTGAGTGCAACTAATTCCTTAGGGGTTTGGTGTGTGATCTCCTGGGGATGTGCTTCTTATCCAGACAGGTTCTTTAGCTTTCCTGCTAAGGTTTCTGTGGAAGCTGGGATACTGGCCTGGGAGCATCATTGCCTCACCCATTATTGCACTTCAGATGTGTAATAGTTAAGAATATATATCTACTGTATTGTGCCTAAATGTTAAAATTATTTTGCTTATTCTAAAGACTCTCACAGCTCTGTAGCACTGATTTTATCCCCAGGTTCCATTTGTATTTGTGACACAAATGCTTGGTATGTTGGCTTTACTTAGATTTCTGTTAGCAATATGCTCAGTTGCTAAAGGATGTCAAAATGCACAGAAGTGAAAAGGCTTGGTGTCCAGAGATGGAAATGTTATTAATGCTTAAATGATTCTATTCAAATCCCAGTTAACGCATCAGTTGTTATGAATGTTAGTGTGTTGGCTTGTGCAGTGCACTCTGTGATACTGGGCTGGGATTTTCCCACAGGTATAAATGAGTTAATTTTATTAGAAACGTAAGGGTTTGTGCCTGTAGGGATAAAGGGCTGGTGAACAGGGAACTTGCAGTTGCTCACCCCCATGCTTCAACTCTGCACAGTGGCACTGCTGTCAGAGGCCCCTTTCCTGTGAAAGGAGCCCTGAGAGTGTCGCAGCTGTGAGGTGAAGACATTTCGCGGTGTGGTTTAGATGGAAAGTCCCTGCTATATAGGAAACCGTCCCTATAGCAAGAGGCTGGCTGACAAACACACCAGCCCTTCTCAGACACAATTACCAATTTTAAAGAGGAATGATTTGTGCCCATACCCACAAATTTACAATATTGGATTATGTCCCAAATTTGACCTACATTGTTTTGTCCTATTTTCTCCTTTATAATCTCTTCGTAGGGTCCATGTAATTTTTTTGTGTGTTTTGCTTTGTTCTTCAAAGCACAGATTAAACCACACTTCTGTCTAAACAGATAAATTCCAGCAGTATTGGGTCCTATAGCAACCCTTCAATTTCACAGACCAGAGAGCCACAAAAAGAAATAAAGATGGTTGAGCAGAGATTTTAGTCCTGAGTTTTTGCAAGGTCAGAACACCAAAAATAACAAAAATAGTTATGCTTGCATGTGTAGTTAAAGACGTTGGAGAAAAATACTTTGTCAAAACAAAAGGAAACCCCTAGCTTATGGCTGATTTTTGCAGTTAAAATGTGAGTTGGAAGTTCTAAACATTTAAATTGTGAGTTTTCTGGACAACAGAAGCAAATAAATCTGTTTTCTGATTGGTTTCTCTGAACTGGAAGCTGCCATGCATTCAGCTCCTTCCCAGCACGAGGGGATCCAGGCAAGAGGGAAATCTCCTGAACCTCTTCTCCTACCTAAGCCCACATTTCTGTCTCCATGGGCTCCAGGAGTTTTGCTGAGTTACAGAAACAAGTCCAAACCCAAGGATGGAGGAATTCCTGCAAAAACAGTGTGAGCTCTGGCTGGAGACTTTCTGTTGAGTGCTTGTGCCTCCTGTGCCCAGTGGTGGCTGAGATTGCACCACAGTCCTTGCTTCTCTGGAGCAGACTCTCTGCCCAACTGCTAATTTTCCCAAAACCTGTTAGTAAGACAACACATTTAGATTTTTGCCACTCAGCTAAGTTTTATTGAAAGTGAGTGGTGATTTCAAAAATTTCAAAGGACTAGTCAGGCAAAAAGTGACACACTGCCCATGCCTCATTCCATTCAGAAATCAGGATAAAAGTGTTCCATGAATGCAGTTTTATGTTTGCCTTTGCATAGGTGAGGACTTGCAGGAAGAGGATGAAGGCAATCCCCAAAGTGGCTTCCAGGAAATCCCCAGCACCCTGATATCCCATCACTGCTGTGCCTCTGATCTTCTCACCCAGTCAATTCCAGGAAAATACCAGTCATCTTTATCCATTTTGTAGTCAGCAAAATTGTTAAAGAATTATTGAGGTGAAATAGTCTTGGCTCTTTCTCTCTGCAGGAGTATGAATATGGCTTCTCCAAGAGGTAGCATGATGACTTGCAAGGAGCTGTGAGTCCATCTGTAAACACAGAGTTGTATGTGAAGGAAAAATCAGGCTTCCGTGGTGGCTCACCTTGTGTGTGGTCTGCTTACTTTGTGATACCTGAGGTTCAGAGGTTTCGCAAAGTGACTTGAGGATTTACTTTGGTGTGAGTTCTGAGACCTTTTTGTGTGGTGGAAGTGGTTCAAATGAGCCAGAAATCACAGGATTGACATGAGGGAACCTCAGGGGATGCAGAGAGAAACTCTTGTTATTAACTTAACCTGATTCTACTGACTCTTCATTGGGTTGTTCATGTACCAGCTGTGGTTGTAAGCCCTGTTTGTCTGAATGGGATTGGGCCATCCTGGTGCTGTGGGTGTTCAGAGGCTCAGCTGAGATGTTGTGGGGATGTTCAGGGGCAGCAGGACCAGGTGCTGGTGTTCAGTGCCCTGATACAGGGGTAGGAAGCTGAGAGGAATATTAGGAGGTGATGCCTCAGTTTCTCAAAGGATTTAAGCCCAAATGAATCAGTGAGGGTTTCTAGAACGGAATCTCTAGTGGATGACAATTCACTTCTCTCTCTCTCTCCCCTCTTGTCTTGCCTTCTGTCCTTTCTCACCCTTTGCAACAAAGCAGTACAAGCTTCAGAGCTGATGTACAAAGAGCTTTTGGCCAGTCAAGCCAAACGCTGAGGTGCCAGGGATGAGATAACACTCAGATTTGGTGTGAGCAGTTCATCCTCCCCTGAGGCAGTCAGACCAAATATTATGGCTTGCTACAATAATTTCCTGTGGGCTGATAACCACTGATTCAGTACAAATGGTAGTAACAGGCTCCATCAGGAGCTGTCCTGGAGGGCTGTTGATTTATTTAATCCCACAATGAAGATTGAGTGAGCTATTATTTCGAAAGGCAAGCTGGATCCAGCGTGTATTTGTATCAACACGCCAGAGATGACACAACCAGTGCCTCACCCAGCCCAACAAAGTCGGTTTTTGCTAATGTTTTATTTGGTCTCCATGTTTGGCTGGGAGACAAGCAACTCTCTTTTGATGTGTCGTTTCCATGAACAGTACACAAAAAACAGTCTCTGTGAGAGGGTGGCGCTGCTGTGTCCTGCTCACTTGATTTCTGTGCCCCTCCCTTCGGCATGGGTTCTAGTGGGAGATGTCACAGTGAGAATAAGGACCTAGGGCTTTTGGAGTTGCCGCAGTGGCTGGGACTGCCTGCCCACCAAATGCAGCTGGGAGCTGCTTACAGTTCCTGCCACATTTTGGAAGCAGCGAGGAGAGCCTGTGGGTGGTCTTGCTGAAGGAGTCCTGGTCAGACAATGTGCAGCAGCTGGTTCCCACCTGCATGTGGGCTCTTCGCAGGTTCCTCATGACTGCTGTCCTTGGGGAGCCCACAGGCACTCAGGCATCTTTCCAGGTATGAAGTTTAAATTTTTGCCCCTTTAGTTTCTATGGATCATTTTTGACATTGTCCAAGTTGAAGCAACTGGAGCTTTCTTTGATCTAGGAGTGAAGTTGACTCAGCTCTGCTTTGCCCAGTTTTATTTAAGGACCGTGACTCCTGCTTCTGAAACATTATTCATGAATGCTGTTACTGCACTATCTGCTTTTCCATCTGTTAGATGCCATGGCCTCAGCAGCACAAATGCCATAACAGTAGCAGCTGTCAAAGGTCTATTTAGGCATCTTCGAAAAGTAGTAAAACCTGATACCACTGAAGATAAGCCAAGTTTTATTACAATAAAGTTTTCTTTGGGTCTGATTTTAGAAATGTTACTACTTAGAGCACCTCTGAAATTTTACTTTTGATAGGAGGGAGGTTGTACTCATCTATTATTTTAAGAACAATTATTTTCTTATTCACAGTTTAAACAATGTTGTGTTACTGTTTATAACCCATCTACAAATATATAACCCTCTGTTCTATCTGTTCTCAGTATTCTGTTTGGTTGCTTCCCAACTCTGGGAGTTCATATGGGATAAAAGAGGATCACTTGGGCCAAACCCATGTCTCATCTTCTGGGTAACCTTATGGCTTCATGACTAATCAAAAGTCTAATTAAAAGCATAGCTCACGAAGCAGAAGATTCCCCAAACCAAGTCCTGTGTATCACTTAGAAATGTAAAATTTCAATTCTGGAGTGAATAGTGCATTTAAATATGAATGATAATTGGAGAAACAAATTAACCTTGTTTATGCTAATTGAGTAGATCTGAAGACTCCCTGAAGACAGGTGTCCCATTAATAAGCATAGCCTAATGGACTGCAGTTCCTTCAGAAGTCTCGTAGTCTCGACCAGGCACAAGGAAACAACCAAAGAATTCTGCAACTCTGCAGCTCCATGATGCTGCACACAGACAAGCTGCGTGTCTGCAGGAGGCCTGGGCACCCCATCCCTGGTCCTGCCTGCCTTTACACCCCTGTCCCCATGGGCTCAGCACCTGCTGGTCCTTCAGCCAACCTGGAAAATTGCAGGAGAGCACAGTTCTTCCAGTCCTAGCCCAGGAGGGACAGGGGTGATGATGTAATGGCCACCAGCTGCTCTTGGGGCTAGGTCTGCCCCAACAAGAAATTGAAGAGGTGAGTGGTGCCCTGTGGCAGCTGCACATTCCTTGAGAGCTGAGAGACACAGCGGCAGGCAGCGCTGGCAGCTTTCCTGGCATTTCATGGGCATCTCCCTGCTCACGACTGTCGATGTCTAAAAAGCACATTGGAGAAATGCATGTTTTAGGGCTAAAACCCAAAATGGGAAGAGTTGTGCTGGGGCCCAGGCTCTTCCTGGTGATAACAACTGCAGTCTGCAATCCATCAGGGAAGGTGTACTTTTGGTGTGGCTGGTTTTTCTGCCTGACACTGTGCCCTTGGTGCTGCCATAGGGCAGCCGGCAGGAGCCACTCTGGGAGGTAGCACGGCACGTTCCCTGCAAGGTACATGGCACTCCTGTCCCCTCCTCCCCGTTGCCTGGAGCCAGCCAGGACAGCCCAGCATCGGTGGGTGGCATCGTTGTGTGGCGACCGCTGGCCATGGGCCACGCCAAGGGCTCCCTCAGCACCCTGGGGACTTTGCACAGAGCGCTGATCCTGCCCAGACCTCGGCAGCCCCTCACCAGGGACCGGGCAGGGGGGTGACAGGGCGGCTCAGGGAGAGGGCAGGCTCAGGAGGGTAAAGATGGGGTTGTTGATAAGGCTTCAATCACCAAACCGGTCTGGAACCGTGTGATTTGGCACAGTGCGGGGAGCTGTAGCTAACAACACAAAAGATGAATAATTGCAGGTCGTGGCATTCATTCTCCGAATTTAAAAATGATTGAGCTCTCGGTGAGGGCAGGCAGCCGCAGGTTCGGGCTGCCTTTGTCCCCCCAGCCATGGTTAGCATGGCACTGAGGTCTGGCAGCAGGCGCCTCTGCTCCCCCGGCCGCGCCCCGGGGCAGAGCGGGGCTGTCCCTGCTGCTCTGGGCACGAGTGCCGGGGGCTCTGCTCCTGCCCCTCGGCTCTCCGCCCCAATCAGCGGAGCCCATGTGAGCTGTGACATGGGTAGGTCACAGCCGCTGCACTGCCTGTCCCGAGGAGCTGGAAATGAAAGGGGCAGGAAAGACAAACATCGGCTCCAGACAGGCACATCCAGCCCGGTGCTCTGCTCTGCTGCTGCCTCGAGTCCCAGCCACAGAGACAGAGGTTTAGAGGGATTCATGGGCTAATGGGCCTGCCTGAACTGACTTTCGTTCTGTATCTAAAAATAATGGATGTGCTTAGTTAAAGCGTAGCAGCTAATGACTGGGAGCAGCGAGGTTTTTATAATGTCGTTGAAGGGAAGGTAAAAATAAAAGGGTTGGTTTCTAATTAGAAAACTGTAACCTATATAAAACTATATCATATCAGGATTGTCTTACCTAATTTTACATTCTCTCAGCTCTTGATAGGTACCACATGTGAACGTGTCCTTGGAAAAGAAACAGTAGCTGCTGTGAGTTTCCACAGAGGGCTTGCAGTGAAATCCCGAGGATACTTACTGCTGGTTGGTGTAAAAATGCTGACTTTGGAGCTGCTGCTCTATGTTTTGAGCTAAGAGTCTGTGTGACTTTTGCCGTCAATCTGCAGGTACAATGCTTTGGTACAAATAATGTGGCATTTCAAAGCCTGAATCATGTGAGCAGGAGGCTGAAGCTAAAACAGGAGAAAATGAATCCACCGATGTTTGCTACATGGTCCTTTGATTGCTGACGGTGCATTATTCCCTTCCTTGTTGGAGTCTAAATGTCTACCAGCTCCTCTCAGAGTCACAGCATTGCTGACCCAGGAAAATTAGTTATTTTCTTTTGTATTACAATTATTTTTCCCCACTTCACTGAGCAACTGTTTGAGAATCCCCTTGCTGTCTCTGCATCTGCTTTTAATCTGCCTTTGTTGCAAAGCCTGCTGAGCTGACCCCCAGATAATTCTTTACAGTAGCAAGGGATGGTGCACAGACCTTCAGCACTGTCACTTGTGGGGAAGAGGTGAAGTCTGGGATGGTGAGCAAAGCTTAAGATTGCTAAGCATGGGGGAGAAAATGATGCCTAATGAAGCAGCAGTTTCAAGTCAAGGGTGAAAGGAGTGCATTACAGCAGACTTGGAGAAGTCTGGTGTTTATCTGCCACATCCTTTGTCTACACGTGGGAGAAGTGGGGGATGCATCAAGCAACAGCATCTGTACACAGGCTATCAAAGTGCATTTGACATTGCACAAAACTCATAAGAAAGCTTATTGAAAGTGCTTTGTGATGCACACAAGCCTTAAACTAGCTATGAGTTTCTCTTGAGTGTTCCTCTAGAGAGGAACCTTCTGTGTGAGATTATGGCCACAGCTTCCAAACACTGCTGCTGCTGCATTTGGCTTTCCCTGGGGAAAGTTGACTGCAGTTGCATTTCAGTTTGCAAAGAGAATAAAGCAAAAAGGAAAGAAAACACCTAAATGAATGAGCAAACAAACAAAAACCCAGAGAAAGAATCAGGTGCAAAAGTAGGAAGGACTATCACAAAAATAAATCATTGAAACATATTGGGTCACAAACTGGATATAAGCCATTGATGCTGGGATGTTGCAAGTAGAGAAAAAAATACAAGATTTGTTCTGAGATCTGTTAGTGGGATGATTGCACCAGCAGCATGGGGGCTTGACAGAGGCAGGTCACAGCCAGGACACTGGACACACTGAGAGATGTCCAGCAGACAGCAATAAACCTGGCAGTTGTAGAAAATATGACCACTGAGCAAAGTCTGAAATAATCGAGCTGGATGCTAGACCTTTCTCATTAGAGAGTATAAGCACCATTAATGAGTGTTTCAAAAAGACATGAGTGTGCATGTTGGAGCCTCAGGTGTACTTAGGTGCTTCTTAAACAGAACAACCTTAGGGTTCATCCAGTACTGTATTCTGGGATTGTTCTGTGTTATTGCAGGTGCTGAATTGGGGTTTTAGAATTTTCACCCTTGTTTTTCAGGATGGAGTGAGAGGAAGGCAGGCTGGCAGCCACAGCACAAGACCCCACAACCATAGCTCCAGGCCCCACTACTGGTTCCACTGCTGGTCCTGAGCAGCATTATCTGCCAGTAACAATCCTACAAGTCCTGGATTTCTTGAAGGGGTTAACAGCTAAACTCTTCTGAAATGGGCTGAAGTCTCCATGTGAGTGGAACTAAAGATCTGCTAAGTAATATTATGTTTCTGTTAAGGCAGCAGGAGGGATAAACTATCCTGGCTCATATATAAATATTTGCACTCAGTAACAGGAGCAAGGGTAACTGAAGAAAAATGTGAAAGACTCATGTTGTTACTGTTGTTTTCTGGAGTTTGCTGTCCTGCAATGGAGTACCTTTTAAATAATTCTATGGCAACCACAACAAAACAAACCCCACATGGCCTTTGGCTCAGCTGCTTTGACCAGCACCAGAATGCAGGTTGGTCACAGAATCTCCATAGCTGCTGGTATTTTATCCAAAGCACAAGTCTTCAGGAGCTGGGTCCTGCTTCTTTCTTTGCCCAGTTTAAGGAAATAAAAGTATAATAAAAGATGTTATATACCAGGCAGTTATAGAATGAGAGATACAGAAATAACCTGTTTTATTCCCAAAAGATAACTCTGAGCATCTGAGTGCTAGGCCACTCAGTAATAAAAGTCATCTTAAAAACATGAAGCAAGCTGTTCCCTACACATTCCCCTTTCAGACAAAACGATTGCAGAAAACAGCTTAAAACAGCCACTAAAACCAGCAGACATCCGGTTAGTAACCATAGGGTACATTAGGAAATCAGAAGTTTGCCTGTTTATTTGCAATTTTTTTGGCATAAAGAAATAACATCGTTCATGAGCCTCTCCTCTTTGGGGCTGAACATGCTGCTGGTGGAAGGCTGAGATGGGAGATCAGCAGAGGTTCATGACTGCCAGTAGCAAATCCTGTGGAAAAAGCAAAGGCAGAATTGATAAGGATCATTTTCTCAGAAGCAGGACTGGGAGCTGTGAACCCTGGAGCATCCTACTCCTTTACCAGCACCTTGTAGGTGAGTGAGATGGGATGCAACACAATGAATCTACACAGAACATCCTGGAAGGAGAGGCTACAAGGGCAGGAAACCCTTCCTGCACAGCAGGAGAACTAAGGCGCTGTGGCTCAGGTGATGCAGAGCAGTCTTCTTGCTGCTCTCCACAGTCATGGGTGAGGTGGGTCTGGTTTTGCCAGCCAAGAAGAATACAACTGCTCTTGGAGATTAAGACAGGCAGAGAGTGAGTAGGATCTATGAACCACCACCAGCTCTGAGGCAGAACTGTTACTGGCAGCATATTCCCAAGCACTTTACTAGATTTAATTTTAAATGCCCCTCTCACTGTGATGTTCTCTGCTTCCTCCAGGAGGTTTGGTTCATTAGGTCCATTAGTGCAATTAGGGATTCAACAGAGCAGACCACTTGAAAACATCAGTCTAAAGGGCATCTCACTGACAGCTCATGTGGCTGGCTTCTCTCTTGTTCCACCAGAAAAGCTGCAGGAAAAACAATAAGAATGTCCGAGTGCGTCCTTTCCTGGAGAAACTTCCTTTTGCCATGAAAAAACAAGAGTGCTCATGTGGTGCTGCAGTCTGATGGCAAAGTAGAGCTTACAAGGCTCTGTGCTACAGCTGGGCTGGGTGGGAGAGCACCCTGGGGCACAACCATTGTGGTGTCTCCCAGCCCTCACATCCTGGGGTGACCATCCATGCAGGAACTAGGATGGTCTTTTATCTGGAAACAGAACACAAAAAGCTGGAGAAACTGCTGATCACATAAAGAGGGTCATCATGGCCTTGTATTCCCTAAAATGTGCTTGTTGGTCAGTGACAGCAAACATAGCTGTCTGCTGGAGATGGTGGATGTCTATCATGAGCTGCATCCTACCATGGCTGCTCTTGGAGAGCAGGGGGCCTGGGAGTGAATCAGAAGTCAAGTTTTAGCCTCCCTTATGCATCACATTTCTTCTCTCACACCTGGAATGGAGCTGGTCAGGGTGTGGGGCAGCTCTGGCACCATTTAAACCAAGCTGCAAGCCAGAACTGAGTTATTTCTTGGTGTGTGCATTTGGAAGAGGCCCATTCTCCATGCTGTCCTGCTAGCAATCTGCTGAATCAGAGGACAGTCAGTGCAGTGAGAGTAAAATCACTTGTCAGGGAAGGAGTGATGGCATATGCTAAAGCTGTTATGAGAATTTTGCCTGGCTTTAGTTTCTGTTTGATAATGTGGGAGATGATCAAGATCCACATTTAGATTTCAGTACGGAATAATCTAAGACAGCAACTCTTGATGTCAGTGGGAAATGAGCCTATTTATGCTAGACAGAATTTGGGCATGGCAGACCAGAACAGCCATATGTTGCACAGTATTATGCCACCTCCCGTGTACTTTTCTAGTTAGTTCCTAACAATTCAATATGCTCAAAGTAGAAGCAGGCTGTGCTGTGTTTTGGGAACTTGTGCAAGCAGCAAATCCTGTTAGGAGAATAAAGCTGTCTAGCCCATGGATTGCTTTTTGCATGCTCAGCACCATCAATCACTGCTCTGCCATGGCAGCTGGGGAAGGTGTGAGGGTGCCAGAAGTGTTTTGGCAAAGAGCAATGCCATCAGGGCTCATTCAGAGCCACCACTCAAGGGTGCTGCAGCCACAGCCCCTGGACGAGCACCTGGCTCTGCCATGGACAAATGTTTTAGTGGGAGATGTGGCTGAAGGGAATGCATAGCTCCACTGAGCCACCACATTGAACAGCTTGGTGTGTAAAGTTAGAACTTAGCAGGTTTCCTCTTGTGTTAATATGCAGGGCAGTCAGCTAGGGCAACTGTTTGGCTTCCAGGAAGGAGAGGACATTCCCCTGCATCTGGAATGGCTCCAAGTGCCACAGAAATATCCAGCTGCTGTTCGGCCTGTAAACAGTGTGTGCAGGGCATGTACCTTTCAAAAACCTGTACTGGCCCTTCCATTAGTTGAAGACTTAGGAATCTTCCAGAGGTTTGAGTATTTTTCTCATACAAATCCTATTAAATTGCACAAATTCTTCCTGAGACCATTTGTCCCATCACATCCACAGTCTATTCAATATACTGTCAGTCACCACATCCCAGCTTATGAACCTGGCCAAACTCCCCCTTGCACCCTCTATGCACAGCGTTACATGGGCTGTCATCCCCTGCCAAAGGCTGTGAACAAGTCAGAGCTGAAGAGAAACAGAAAAAGCACTTACTTTAAACAAACAAACAGACAAACTAGAAAAAGAAAGAAGAGTCAGGTCAAGTTTCTTCTGCAAGGCTTGGGCTATAACTAAAGTGCAGGTATTGGAACTTTCTAGACAATAAACACTCCTACAAAGACTTCTTTTATTAAATTTTTAAAAAGCCAAATTGTACAATAACACACACCCTCAGTCAATTCATATGATATTTCTTTTTCTATTGAATTTAGTTAAAAGCCTGCAATGGAGACTAATTCCTACAGCTGTGAGGATTGTCATTAGCCATGCACTGCACAGGAGTCAAACATTACAGCCTTCTGACAACTTTTTGGACGGCTGCATCTCATGTTGCCATGGAAATGGACTTGAGTTCATTGAAAGCCGGGTAATGGGTTCTAAAATCATCACTCCTTATATTGAAAAACTGCTGGGGAGACCTTAGGTAGTAGTAGTAATACTAATAATGTCTCAGCTTGTAGAACATTGGTCTTTGTTGATTTTATTTTGTAGAAATGTTATGTCCATGTTTAATTATCTTGTCAAGTATAACCCTTCCATTTGCATTGCTCTGACTGACCACAGTGCTGCAGCAGTCAGATGCCATTCAGACCCAGCAACAGGGAGAGCATCACTAAAAAAATGGAATTGAGAAGGGGGATTGTTTGTTTTAACTAACCAGGCATATGGACACAACTGACCTTTCCTTTTATCATGTCTGTCCTGTTGCACAACCATTTTCCATTAATCCAGAAGTGTTTGCTTGATCCACTGCCATTACAATATATGATAAAGTTCAGTATTATTATGTCCCACATTAACGTCCTTTCACTTTGCTGTGTTCAGCAATCTTCAGCTTTGCCCTAGTTTCATGGTGTTCTTAATTGTACTAAAAATGTTTGTCTCTAGCATCATAGTAACATCAACAATCAAACAATTCTGGCAAGGAAAATTTTGCTATGCAGATAAACTTGACCATGAGAATTTAAACTGTAAAAAAAAAAGTAAATCTTTTAGGGAAAAATTATGCCTGTAATCACAGGGTGAAAAGCAGGGCTGCGAACAAAGAAAGAAAGAGTTGGAAGCCACCTTCTCAGCCTATGGTTTTGTGGAAAAGCCTTCTACACTTACCAAGGATCCTGTGAAAACAAAGTGCTTGTATACCAGGCTTAATCTTGAGATATTTAATAGGTTACTTGCAAGTTATTTAACTTTATTGAATTACCAGAAGAGTAATTTTTTAGTTTTATATTAGCTCTAGAGAAACAGCATTATCCACTAGAAACTAGTATAATTTTAGTAATGTAGCATATCAAGATATGATGTTGAAATGGTTTTGAATCTGAGTCTTGAGCATATATTATGTACAATATATTGTAGCAAACTGCGGTTTTACTACACTTTTTTGAGGTTTAAAAACACTTCTAATTCTGGAAGAATCTGGCTCACTTGATCTGCAATCACCATGCATTGAAATACTGCTGAAATGAAGAGTGTGTATGTACTCTCCACCTTAATTTGTAATCTCATGGCATGCTCATTTTTATTTACTGATCAGCTGATTAGTGGGTAGATTCATGGCATTTCAGTCTATTTGCTTTCAACAGGTCCTTTGCCAATCCTCTGTCAAATTAAAGAGAAAATTCTGTAACCATTTCAATCAGTTTCCCAAATCTGACTTGCCTCCTTATGGTGCTTAACAGCACTCCTCAGTAGTATTTCCAGGCCTGTGTAGAGCATTCCTGCTGTATCTATTTAGAAGGATGCCTGAACTTGGTCCATTATAGTCATAAGAGCTCTGTGGCAGAGATGGGGTTTGCACATTCAGAGAGGAGGCTGGTGATGAAGGAAGCTAACTTCTGCAGTAAAAGTCATTAGGCATGCAGCCAAATTCAGATTTTATAATCTTCCTCTAGGCCATGCTTGTGAGATTCAGGGTTGATTTAATTATATTGTTTCTTTCAAGTAGATTTTATAGGAAGAGGATTGCTCTGTTTTCCTTCAGTGGCTACTTTTTTCAGAGGCTCAGAGGTCAAATGAAAGATCTCCGGTGGTTAATTAATTTCTGCATAACCTTCTCACACCCATTAGTGTATGGGGTTCATATTTTAGAATTAGGATTGTGACAGGGAGACCTGAGCTGGTGCAGGCTGCCACTTGAAGAAGTTCTCTGAGCCACTCTCCAATCAGCACAGTCACTTCAACTATTGCTTACAGCCACTGCCAAGCTACCACACGGCCTCTTGGTGCTGGGGAGACACGGAGTGCCTGTCCACTGAGGAATACACAGGACAAGGGTGATCTCCAGAAGAGACAGCACAGAGCCCTAGGAAGAGTGTTTCACAGAATTTTTCTGTCTTTCAGCATGATCTGAAAACTCCCCTTTTCCTTATGTTAGCTCCCAGTTTCAGTTTGGATGAGGTTGGAGCAGATCTCCCACTTACTGCAAAGCAGTGAAGTCTTGGCATTTAGAGGAAAATCAATATGAAGAATAATAATGCAATATAAACACTTTTGTTACAAATGCATAGTGTAAATAATACTCTTTTATAGCATTTATTTAAATCCCCAGGCACTGATGGAAAATAGGTCTCCAAATAACCTAAATAGTTTGGCACATTAAGCCCTCAGCACTTACAAATATTGGTAGTGTTTCAAAGAATGCATTTTTAAGTGAGCAATAAAAAGCAATTAGGCATGTAATTGTTGTTTTAGAGATTTAATCCAATTCCCACTGCAGTCAGTGGAAATCTACAATCACTTCAATGGGGACTGAGTTGGGACCTTACACATTTGAAGGCAGAGAGGGAAAAAGAATAGGGGGATAAGCAAACCTGAACAAAATCAGAATTGGGAATTTCATACACCTAATGAAATGCACAAAACATCTGAGATTGAAAACATCCTTATTTTGGGGCAGAAAGCATCTACTAAACACAACTGAAGATTTTCCCCCTGCCCTCCATACAATGCCTCTCCTATCACTTGACAGCCATATGATTAAATTATAGGATAATAAACTTTTCTGAACTTCTCAAAGAAGGTAACCCAGTTTTTCTCTGTCAGATGTCACACCACCTAATTATAATTAATTGTATTTCTGTATTTGTCAAGTAGCACAAATGCTGTTAAGACAGTGCATAAACCTGAAATGGGTAAACACTACTGAAGTTATATTTGACATATTTAGGATAGACATGAATCCTATCAACACAGGCAGATGGAAATATTCAACATATTTTATGCTATTATTTCCATTGAAAGTAAAAACTGTATTTAGTTTTTAAGGTGAAAATTGGGAAGATATACTGTTCCGAACATTCACAATTACTTGTGGGAATCATGGATCTTTTATCAATATCTACACTGCAGAGATCTAAATCCAGCTTGTTAAGTATTTTGTTTTCCCCTTGGCTGATGTGCAAATATACTATGACTATCAAGTTACACAACTCAAAACTCAGGTTCCCTGTTTGAGTCTTTAAACTTTTGTCATGATTATATCTGATGGGAAAAAAATGTTATGCTTGTTACAAGATCTTAGTGTAATTTTATTGCATTTTCCCCCTAGGTATCAGAGGATCTCATTTACAGCATTTAATTTCCTGTAGGACTGAGACTGCAGTCAAATATTTTGTCATGACAGAGTCAGGGCTAGGTTCACTGCTTTGACTGAAATCTGAATGGAATAAATAGAAGATGGATGTAAATGGGCTACTTGGAGTTCTGGTGGAGAGAACATCTCCTTTCTTTTGGTGCAGGAACAGAGGCAATGGGCATTAAGATGATCAGCCTGGTGTGAATGGAAGCTCTCCCTCCACAGTTTAAAGGTGAGACTCTAAAACCAAATAGGGAAAATCCTATTACCTTAAAACATGACTTCAGTCTAGGAAGAAATGGTATAGAGCTACACAACACATTTTCCTCATAGTGAAATGACTAGTTAGGAGACATGATGCAACTGACTTCAGTGACATGACAAAATAAGTTTCCAAAGATTTATAGCAACCTAAGTATTACTTCTGGTGATTTATAAAGCTGCACACAGATCTTCCTCCAGACAGCCAGAGGAATCAAACACAGAAGACACTGATGTATCACTGTTTGTTTGACCTCGTTCGTCACAAGAACAGGGCCTTTAGATCAAATGTGTTCGCATCAAGGCCAACTCTGCCCTCCCTACAGTTACTTGCCAACTGCAATGGGGCCTTGAAGAATTAACATTTTAACTATTGGACTCTAGAAAATGTATTTTACTCTTTCTAAAGCAATGCAAATACACTCCATTTTCAAGGAAAAGTACTATCTACCACCATTCAAAAAAAAAAAAAAAAAAGCAAAAAGCAATCAAGGACAGACTATGAGGTATTTGAGCAGATCACAGTATCTCAGTGAAACCCTGGAAATGCAGGGCGTTGAATTTGCTGATTGACCACTGGATGCCACTATTGTTCCACTGAAATGAAGAGTAATGTTGTCATATTCTGACTGGCTTACTATCCGAAAGAGGGGAGTTCAAATAGCACTGGTATGGGCAATTCTCTGTAGAAAATAAGCAATTAGATTTGAAATTATTAATGCATTTTAATGTGTTTAGAAATTTGATTTTTCTCTGGGCTCAGAGCCCCTTCCCTGCAGGAATCACCACATCAGTCTCTCCCTTTGAAGCCCTGGCAGTGTTGCACAGTGCCAGGCAACCTCCATCTTTTGACTAAAGAGAAGCAATTCCAAATCCACACTCTCATCATGCAGAATATTTAGGCATTATTCAGGAAAAAGAGGAAGAAATGAATGACCTAACATTAGCCTCCAAAAATTCAGAGTCCTGAACTGGGGACATGGTCGTGGTACAGTGGTCCCCAGCTGGCAGAGGCTGCAAGGATGCTCGGAGCCTCTGTCCATAATAAGCTCAGCGTTGTATGTCAGAGATACTTTAAGATTAGAAGACAACAGTGTTATAACATTGTGAAATTTTCTCTACAGGAGTGGGTTATCTTGCTTTTAAAATCTCTTTACTGTTTTTAACATTTTAAACTGTATATATATGTATTTGAAGCCAGACCAGTTTTGCCTGTCTGCAGAATCACAGGCCATGGAGTGTTGTATTTCTCCCCATCATCAGGGTTGTGTGTGCAGCCTTTCAAGATCTGTGGCCTCTGGAAGTCCACAGGGAAATCCTGCAGCTCTCAGGACAAGGAGCAGTGCTGAGGTGTTCCCAGGAATGCTCTGCTGCCTTCCCCCCAAAAGGGCTTTCCTTTTACCCTTGAGGTAAACACAGGGTGTAGCACTGCCCCAAAGCCTCCACACACTTGCATCCCCTGACACTGGATCCGTGTGCTATCTCATGCTGATGTTTTCCATTATTAAATTCCCACTTGGAGTTGGCACTGAGCCCTGCTCTAGTAATAGAAAGTGTGAGCAACAATGCTGCTTGTGAGCCCCTCTGCTCTCAGCTTTTCCTCAGCCATTTCCCCATGCAGGTTCTCCAAACATCAACACCATTCATCCCTCACTGTCTGTGCCATGGAGCCATAGTGTGGATTTTTCTCATTTCCAGGACATAACTCTGTCAGAAAGGAATAGACATTCTCCTCTTAACTGCTCTACTTGATATTCCAGAGGCAGACACCTCCAGCAAGAGGTGAAGAAAACAACTGCAGGTAGTAATGTCTTAAATCCTCTGCTCTAAAACTTTGCACTAAATCAGGTAATTATGTTACATGCTGGCACCTCACTGTACAACTAAAAAGTTTTTCCCTTTTCTCCCTTTCCTACAGAGAGTATAAGAGGGAAATATAGGGTTCTTTTTTCCTTATGAGACCCATACACATTCCTTCTATTTGCAATTTCCCACACACACATACAGAATATTTTTATTTGTATTTTTTATTTGTATTTTTGAAATTAAAACCAAGGTTGCTTTATTCTAGCTGAGGAATCCCTAACCTCATTTTTCAACTGCCTCTCAAAATCCAGCAAGTGTACTTTAGTCACCAGGGAAAGGTAACTGTCAGCTATGTGGATATGGAGCCAGAAACAACAGCATAATTTATGATTGAACCTAAAACAAATCACCCTGATTTTTCCTTTTGCAGTTTTCAGCAGTTCAATTGATTTCAATATGGCAACAAACCTCTCCCACCATGCTTTATGATCACTTGTATTTGAAAAAATGCCCTTTTTGTTCATTGTGGATGCTTTTTATGCTCCAATGCAGATGTTTAAAAAGATTTATTTGGTTTCATTTCGAAAGGGCACTATTTAAATTTTTGTAAATTCAATTGTACAATGCAGAATACCAGATTTCATTCAAAAGGAATCTGATATAATAATAGTAATAATAATAGTAGTAATAATAATTAATTATAATAATAATGATAATGATAATAATAATCTAAATGTTCTAGAGCACATCACAGCCCGGACAATGACTGCAAAAGTGCATAAGAGAGTTGTTACCATGTCCACAGCATACAAGATTAGATCTTGTTTCTGCAGATATTCAAAGAAATAACCTAAGCTTATAGAGTGGAATATTCACGTTTCCTGGAATTCAATTTCTGATAACTATTTTACAAAACTTATTTCACTCAAGGACATTTTTAAGCATCCATTTGTTGACATCAATCTATTTTTTTTTAAGAAGTTCACTTTATTTCTTGAAATAACAAAACATTTCTTAAAATATTACCTTAGAGCCTGGTAAGAACAAGTTACTCATCATTGTCTTTCCAGTTCTGGACAGAGTTATAGTGCCAGCTGTATTTATCGTGTTTAGACTGTGTATGCTGGTGGATGAGAATTTTCTTTGTGCAGGCTTCAGATCAAGAACTGAGGAGAAAACAACTCACATTACCAAGACTTTCTTTTTATCTTTAAACATTTAGATTTAAAAATATTTTCTTCAGTTTTGGTTTGGCCTTTGCCTTTCTGTTGCAGGCACAGCATGCAAGAGGCAGGCCAACTCTGCAGAGACAGCATGTTTGGGCAAAGATATCTGAGAGATAACTGCTCACTTCCATACTGTTGTGCCTCAAATTTATTTTAAAGGATAAATATTTGATTGTATTTTTAAGATATTGACTTGAATATTGCATTTTTGCTAAATAGTTAAAAAGTTTCCATTCAGCTGATAATCTGTCTTGAAATTTCCCTTTTTTTTTTTTAACTAGTGCAGGTGATGTCACCTGTGTACATGAAGTTTAAATTGTCCATAGGCACCTGAGCATCAGCACTCACCAGACTGAAGAGTGATAATCACATACACAATTGTTTCATAAAGTTTTGCTGAGCTCATCCTGAAAGAAAAAAGAAAGGATTTTGATTTAAGTGTCTAACTCACCCTAGCTCAGACTATACTCCAGCAGAGTGACATGAAGCACCTCTCTTGGGAGAGGCACTGCTCAAAACTAGTTGCAGATGAGAATGCTTAAAAACTGGAGTATCAACTATGTTCTGTGTGGACAACTGCAGTTTAATGGCTCTGCAAGCTAATCAGAGATCAGCTAAAGAGAGATGGATTGAAATTACTACATTATGTTTCTTTTCTAAAACTTCATGTTGCTTTGTGGGTATCAGACTAAAAGGACAGTGCTGTGATGAAACGTTATTCTAGAAATTTTATTTTATTAAATATTTCACTGTATGGTTATAGTAGCACTGGGCCATTAATTCTTCTTTTTATAGTCAATAAATTATGTTACAGTAAGTTTTCTCATGGAAGGAGAAGATTTGTATTTGCATGTAGTGTCCTGGTAGTTCTCAGGCTTGTGCTGCTTTATAGGACTGAAAAACAAATGGTAAACTCAGCTGTGTCAGGGGCATATTTTTATTGAAAGGTAATGTTGTAATGATCTGAAATTGGAACTAAGAAAATAAATTGCAGCCTTTGGTTATGGAATGGATTTCCCTAAAGATACACTTAATACTTTGGTGCCTCATTTCCCACATGTTTAAAATTAACACCACTCCTGCTCCCTTTTTTCTTATAACTCCTCAGAGTTTGGGGTTGCGTATTTATTTTGGGGTGCCGAACTATGATACTGATTTATTTATTTGCTGACAGTAAAAAAAAAAAAGTCTTGTTTTCATGACTGGTGAGAGATCATATGGTGAGACATCTGATAAAACACACACTGTCTGCAGACACCAAACTAACACTTCATTCATTGCTTTCCCCTGAAAAGCAGCTATTTTGCTGCTTTTCACAAGCTGTGGGAGCTTCTCTTCATTTCCCTGGTGCTACCTTTGGCTCTTCCTCCTTTAAAAACACACTACAACAATTTCAAACATTTTTGAGTGCCTTAGTGTTTGGTAATGGCATTTGCACAACTATTTCAGCAGCTGGTCTAATGAAGGAGAGCAGTTAGATGCACAAGATTTAGTGACGTTTAGCCCTGCCTGTAGTGATATTTCACAAGTGTGAGATGCTGAACAAATTCTTGTGAAGCTTCTTCAGATGGAGATTGAAGCAGACATGCAAAATATTGCACATATTCTCCAAAGATGATGTATGTGTAGTACAGGATAGGGTGGGAAGGAGAACAGCTGTTTCATGGCATGAGTTGCTATAGCTACTAACATCAAAATTTGTCATGAAATATCTGCATCACTGAAATTCTTCAACACAGTTAAACTAAATGGCATTGTCTGTGCTGCTCCTTACTTCATGGAAGAGGTCCCTTGAACTACTAATAGTCTGAACAGTTTCAAAAAGGAACCTCAATTGCTGCAGGCAGTGTAGCCATTGGATGTGTTATTTTCCACAAAAGGTCTTTGTGGTAAATTCAGTGAAAGCTTATCTGGTGCCTGCCTCCCAAAATGGAATAAAATTGCCTATGTACCTACATGCCTATGGTACACATATAATGTGTGGAGATAGTTAACTGAGGAAAATATCTGCTCCCATCTTTAATCAGAAATAAGGTTGGAGATAGTTAAATGAGGAAAATATCTGCTCCCATCTTTAATCAGAAATAAAGTTGCAGAGAGAGAAACATGTGGTTGTAGCTCCCTGAAAGGGGATAGTATCTAATGCCTCATTGACATTGACACTAAAATTGGGGAGTCCCATTCTTCTCCCTGTTCTTTCTTTTTTCTCTCTCCTATCCTAGATTGTTTTGTACTTGCTCTAGCATATTTGGAACACTCTGTGAACCAATTCACTTGCTAAGCTGCTGGAACTCTAGCCCAACAAAAAGTAACATAAATAGAATTAATGAGCTGACCTGAGTCAGATGGGGGTGCAATAAAAACCAGGGCCTGTGCTAAAGCATAACTATGTAGACAATCTTGGGGAGGAGCAGTGAAATAGTGGCAGTCCGTGTTTTAGTTGGCATCTTGTCACTCACCCCGAGGCAGTCTTGTTCAAATGTTTTGGTTGTGGTTTCTTTTCTGTGGAGTCAGCATCCTTTTTGTGTTGCACCCACTTGGATTCCTGAAGCTTAGTTTGCTTTCCATGGCTTTGGCTTGGCACAAAGACTTGTTACTCTGACAGGTAAGAGCACCATCTTATCTGTGGATATTTTTGTGACTGTTGGTGTCCTTGGTCAAACTCCCTGGGAAAGATAGGCATCCTTCTCTCTAATTTTCTTTTACCTAACAGGGATTAGTCTGAAACTTCACTATCCAAGTACAGGAGCAGAGGAAACTTTCAGCCAGAAGTTGAATGCCTTTTAAATACTGAGCCAAGTGACTCTCATGTAGTGGGACACTGGGGGAGAGTGAGAAAAGGATCACACAGGTGGGCTTCAGAATGTAAAGTCCTGTGACCTGCTGTAGGTCTCTGCATCTTTGGAGCCTCCAAAAGGCATTACTGGAGCTTCTAATGTGTGAGCTGGAACTGAGAGCAGACCTTAAAATGCTTACTAACACAGAGCACAACCCACAGACTGGCTTATGAGGTTATTTTTATGCACCTCCACAAAGAGGCATGAAAGCCCTATGAGCTGGGCTTTGTCGAGATGCAGTTCTTACACCAAGAGACAATAAAGGAGTCACAGGCTGCCACTGGCCTATTGCATAACCGGATCAGACGTTTTAATGAGCTTCTGCTAGTCCAGGGTTCGTCAGCCCTGCTGATTTGTAATCAAGCAGGACACTGCTATAGAAACCACTCCAGCAAACAGCGTTTCTGAATGTACTTAAGAAGATGAGTTGGAATTGAAATGCAAACAAACTGTGGATCAGTCCCTCTTTCTGAATTGTTGGAGCCTGTTGTCTGATTGTTCATGTTATGGTTTAATCCAGCTTGAATTCAAGTTTTGAGAGGTATTTTGTATATTTCACTTCATAGTTTGCTCTGGCTCTTTAATATTTTTCCCATTATAATTCTTAATCCAAATTTTTAGCAAATAATTACAAAGAAGAAATTATAAATACATCTTCAAGATTTCTCTAGTAATTTATGCTATATAGCATGTTTATAAAAAAAATTGAACTACATTTAATTTTTAGGCTAACAGTCTATATGACAGAGTGGAACAGCTATGAAATAATACAAGTTGTTTGGTTATTTTTAAACTGAATTATAAAACAAAATAAAAGGAGACTCCAGATAATTCAGTTGATTAGACTCAAGCAAGCCCAAGTAAAGAAGAAAAAAACTGTTTAAGGAGTTAGTCTAAAAATTTGGGGTATCATCAAAGACCTGACATCTACTACAGGATATTTATATTACTCAAGAGAGTTTGGGAAATAGTCGATGTTATCCTTTACTCTATCCCTTAGGACCCCAAGCTTCCAAAGGCACCCTTTCTCTATACCAAAATCCTCCTTATGTCACCCTGTTATGAATCACTTTAGAAAGCTGTGTTTTACTTCTCACCACACTTTACATAGACTGTGTTATACCAAATTGGTGCCTTGGTGAAGGTCTGTCTTGGACTACAGTTTTTCATAACATAAAATTTCCTGATAATTTTGCCTAAATGCATCCCACAAAGATTTTCCTTTCCTGGCCAGCCTTTTAAAAAAACATAAACCAAACCTGATCCATCATGCAGAGTGCTTTGGGAGTTCTCCTTTGAATAGCATCAACTTCAGGAACAGCTGCTAAGATCAAATGGACAAAGAGAATTCGGCACCACCCATGGCTGTATTATGTTTTAAAGCTCCAGGAGCTTAATCCTTCCTGTGAACAAGGTCTGTTGTCCCACTTGCCATTACCACTAACATATTCTGTGTAAGTCTGCTTCCTCCTTGGAGTGCACCCGTGGCAAAGCTGCAGTATAAAGGTCCAAAGTCTTTGCATTAACCTGAGTGATAAAATGAAGGTTTTCTTCTGCACTGTGAGGAATGATTTCCTACAAGCCAAATAACACTAAAAAAAATATAGTTACTAAAAACATTTTTTAGTGTTTTTGCAAAGGTACCAAAAGCCAAAACAATAATCAGTATTTCTGCAAGTTGACAGAAGATCCTTCTGACGCAGCAAGAAATAGTCAGTTTATTTGGCCTATATTCTTTTTCACCCGCCTGGAGAGGTAGTTATCGTCTGCTCATCAATGAGAGAAATAGCTTTATCTCCAATATATACAGCAGGAGTACATTTTGGCCCTGGAAGTTAAATTTTGTTGACTTTTAAATGGCTGATTGTGATCTTACTCAGCATTTTTCCATTCTTGAGCTGACCTTTGAAAACCAGAAATGCTGAATGAAAAAGAATCTGGAAGCAGGGCAAGCAGAGTGTGAGAGACATAGGGAGGTTTATCACAGCTGTGTGATAGGCAGTGATAACACAGCTGTGTGTTTGTGGCAGGAAAACCTACAAGTTCCATTTTCTTTTGCAGTTCCATCCCTAGTTGCACACAGAGCATTGCTCTGTCTACTTGGTGACTCTAACAGTGAAAATGCTAACATACTACTTGTGATCTATGCTACCACTTTCTTATACTGAAAATACTCAGAAAATAAGCAAAATTTGTCAACTTGGATGGACAACTGAATTTTAAAAAGTGTATATAACTACAATCTATTAAAAATACATATTTTATATCTTAATTGCTGCTATGTCTCTATGGTGGTGTCTTGCTGCATTCTGAGCCTCTTTTCTGTCAGTAATTTTTTTATTTTTTTTTTAGTTTCTTGATATGGTCTATAATACCCTTGCTTTTGAAGAAAAAATAACAAGAATCATCATCAATCTCTCCCTGCCACCCAAAACCAGGGAATAAAGTCTCCCAATTAATTTACTAGGTTAGAAAGCTGATAGTTTATTAGCAGTGCTGAATGGGGATTTCTCCTCAAAGCATTCATGAAGAGGAACCCAACAGGCCAGGTTATATCCGTGGATCTAATGCATATTAATCACATTTCTACTACATATTCATTACATTCCTGAATATGTATGTATATGCTAATTATTCACATTAACTTATTTGAATATGAGGTCTTTTCAGCATCTTTCGTGGTTGTTTGAAAACACTCCATGCCTCAAAATTTCCGTTTTATGGTATCAGATTTTCTGATGAATCTCTTTCCTTGCGATCACTTTGTTTACTGCTTGTGATTACTTGCACTGAATCATCCAACAAAGTACTCTCCTCAAAGCTAACTATAAAGAGAATTTTGGACCTGTTCTAGTGACTTCATCCTAATTTAAAAAATACAACAACAGGTTAAGGTTGATAATATCAAAAATTAATAACCTGGAAATACATTAGGATGAAAACTTCAAGTTTTGAAAGGCAACATGTCACATATTTAATGGTGTGACATTGGAAAGTTTAATTGATGTTCTCTGGGCAATAAAGCATGTGTCATAGTGGGTATCTTGGTGCTTCTTCACCATCACTCCCAGCCACAGGGAGGGCTGTCAGGTCTTCCACAGGGAGGCATTTTTGTGACATGGGACTGGGAGAAGGACTTGGGGGTTCTTGTGGATGAAAAGCTGGACATGAGCCAACCCAGAAAGCCAACCCTGTCCAGGGCTGTATCCAAAGAACCGCGGCCAACAGGTCGAGGGAGGGGATTCTCCCTCTGTGCTCCCGTGAGGGCCCGCCCGGGGCACTGCTCCCAGCTCCGGTGTCCTCAGCACAGAACGGTGTTGTCCTGGGAGAGCGGGTCCAGAGGAGAGCACGAAGATGCTCTGAGAGCTGCAGCACCTCTGCACCTCAGGCTGAGAGAGTTGGGGCTGCTGAGCCTGGAGATGGATGGCTCGGGGCAAACCTCAGCACACCTGCCCGTTCCCGAAGAGAGCTTTTAAAAGAGAGAGAGTGACTGCTTACGCAGGCAGGGCGCGATGGCACGGGGGGGCCGGGTTTAAGCTGGCGGAGGAGGCGGGCCTGCGGCGGGCAGGTGGCGGAGGCCGGGCCGCTGGGCCGCCGCGGGCGCGGCAGGTGCCGTTACAGCTCTCCCGGCAACCGCCGGCCAATGGCGGCGGGGCGGGCGGGGCGCGGCGCGCCTTAACCCCGCGGGGCCCGGCCAGGGCCGCACCGCCCGCGGGGCTCGCTCGGCAGCCGCTTCCCCCGCCTCCGCCTGCTCCTCCGCCTCCTCCTCCCTGCGGCCGCAGCAGGTGGGGGGTGCGCGGGCTCCGCCGCCCGTCACGGGCGGGGCGTTGGGCGCGGCGGGTAACGGCGGCGGCCGCGGGCGGAGGTACCGGCGCTGCTGTGCTGGGCGCTCCTGCCCAGCCCGGGCGGTGCGGCGCTCCCGTGGTCTGGGCTCGCCCCGGGCCGGGGGAGGGCCCCTGCGGGGGCGCAGCTGCCGCTGGCCCGGGCGGGTGTGGGTCCTGACATGTGCTCCGTTCTCTCAGGCTCCGGCTGACCGCGGGGCGCAGGGAGAGCCGCGGCGGGGCTGGGCTGTGCCGGCGCTGCCCCCGGCGCTGTAGGGCCCAGCGTCTGCTGTCTCTGCGAAGCTACAAGCGGCAGATGCTCGGAGGTGAGAGCCGTAAAGCTTTCTACTGAGTCAGGGAATTTGTGGCTGCTGGAGTTGAGCTGGCGGCTCACGTGATGGAAGAGTACAGGTTTCGTAAGTGACTTGGACATTTTTTAAACGTTATTTAAGATTTTATTTATTTGCGGCAAAGCTACTTTAAATTCGAAGATGAAAGCGTAACGCGAGACTAGTTTGTAGTGCTCCTGCATCCCCAGATTATGTAGAATGCTCTGCTGCTTGCAGTGCTGAGTGAAATAACTAGTTAAGCAGAGCTCCATAGGCTGCCAAGGTATGATAGGAATTTCAGGGCAATGACTTAAAATAAGAGGCATTCGAAGTAAAATGCGAACGAATTAGGTAAATCTTAATAGTGTACTTAGAAAGGAGACCTGGAGAAATGATTTGATACAATGAATGGGGATTTCAAATTATAGGCATTTATGGGGAAGATATTTTTAGGGTTTTTTGATGGGGGCAGAAAGCTGTGATACTAATATCAGTTTTAATTTGGACCAGAAATATCATGGGAGAGGGTAACACCAGGCTCATGGGGATAAATATCTTGGTTTTGAAGCTGGCAGCAGATGCTAAGGGAAAAAGGTTAAGTATAGTTTGGTTGTACAGTAATGCTTTTATATGTGTATCCTCCCAAGATGCTGCAGTCTGGAGTTAAAGGATTTCTGAGCAGAGGCTGTATGTATCTTTTAAAATGTAATAGATGCTGATGGATGTTTCTCGAAAAATTGGAGGTAGTTTATATACTGAGTATTCACAGCACTTCTTGGTGATGCAGGTCCACAGTTTAATTGTGTTTTATGTGGGAAAAAATGCCCTTATTTCCCAGCTTTTGCACTGAATGTTTCACTGCGTTCTTTATAACTGCTGTGTTAAAAGAAGCAAAGAATATTTGTTTTCTGTGTGTTGTTCTGTTTCTCCAGCTGTTTCCTCTTCTGGTTGAAAAGTCACAGCTTATTAGTTTCTCATATGAAAGCACTGCTTGACCTTTCTTGCACCGTATTTAGGTAGATTCTGTCTTTTTTTTACAGGGAAGGTTGTACCTCTGTGAGTTATTTAAGGTGGAGAAGCTCAGTATTCATCAGGAGTCATTATGGTGGTCTTTTCTGCCCTCTGCTCCAGGGTTCTATTAACTGCCTGGGGGCTGTTATTTCCAGAGGACTAATCACAGGGACTCAGGATCTCTTCCTGCATGATAATGCCTAAATAGAGTCTGTTGGTTTAAGTGCATAGCAGAGTTGTGTTTCATTGTGTTAGTTTGTGTTTATGAACAAGGAATTTCAGCTGCTGATTTTTATTATCCATTTGTTCAGTTTGAGGACAACTTTCTGCAGTTTATCATTCAACCTGTGTTTATTTTTGTGAATAACTGTGTCTAGTACACGAGTATATCACGTGTTCATCGCTTTTTTAAAACCCACTGAACAACAGAAATGCCTGACTCTAATTTTTGTCTCTTTGTGACTTTCATGCACTTTGCTCACCCTTCTATAACTTGTTCCTACACTTTGCCCTTTCCCATTTATAATCAGTTGTTAATAAATACCTTAACATTTTAATTGAAGAGCTTTTGGTGGGAACATTGTGAAAAGCTTTTTGAAAATGCAATTATGCTGTCTTGTCCAGATCTTGTTGGATGACTCCTTCTTCCAGAGCACTGTGGCAGACTTGTTAGTGTTCCTTCCTTCCACAGAAGGTATGCTGACATTTCACCAATCCCAGTTGTTTGGAGTTATCGTGTCTGTTCTGTGACATGTTTTGATTAACAGAAAACCTAGAATTTACAGGAGAATTATTCCTCGAATTCCCTGGTAATCTCTAGAGAAGTTATGTAGTTATCTTCTTGCATTCCATGCCTGATTTAATTTTCAGGTTATATGCTACTGAAGCATGTAAGTTTCCTAATTTCTGATAGCTGGAATACTAGTTCTGGCTCTGCCCAGTAAATATCTGACCAACTTCAGGAACCAATAAGACAGTGGTTTGTTTTTCTTTTAAAAAGTTGTCTGCTTGCAGAGACAGCTGTAAGGTTTGACTAAGGCTGACCTCAGGAAGAAGAGGACATGCAGAACTGGTTTCTGAGGTTCTCCTCTTGTCTGTCACATAGGGAGATTTGGTAACAGAATGTTCTGCTATGGCTACTTTTAGTAAGTGTTTTGTGAGTGCTAAGGGAGAAATGCAGTTTTGAATATTAACAATAGAGTTATTGTTCAATGATAGGAAAATGCTAATGTGAAATCCATTGTGTTAGGTCAAAATGGGGTAGGAATTTGGGAGCCAGATAAAATGTTTCCATGTGTTTCAGTGTTTTCAGTGACTGAATTAACAGAATTTCAGTCATCTGTGTGCATAGGATGTAGAGTTGAATCTTGAGGTAATACATCAGATTATATTCCTTGTAACCTGAGTGTTTGAGGCAAAGACCATGACAGAACAGTCACTGAACACTCAATTTTATCAGATGGAAGAGTATAGCTTTGTGTAATTAAATGTGTTGAGAAGATGGAATATTTATTTTCTTAAAAAACTTGGTAATTTTAATTTGTTTTCCCGTTTGTTTTTTTCTAAGTAGAATGGAGTGGAGAAATGTAGTTGGGACTTTTGAGTATGATGCATTTTGAATTAACAGAGACTTCATACCCACAGGCTGGGTGATTTGACTTGATTTTTCATGTTACTTTTGATAATACTGGGAAATTCAGCTGATACAGCTTAAACTTTCCATAGAATGTGGAAAAGTTGAGGGATTTCTTCACCCTCATTTTAAAGCTAATAGATTAATGATTAAATTGCCACAATTTTATTAGTGTGGGAAGAAAAATCTGGGTTCAGATTTAATTGCAAGAGCCATCATTAAAATTACAATATTAAATAAAGGTCACTAAAACTGTAATAGTTTTTTAGAGGAAATGATTCTTTTTACTGTACCATTATCACTGGATGTAATATATATAGATTAGTGCTAATGATACACTGTTATTAGGAATTCTGTAGAGAGACAATAAATGTCAAAACTCCAGGGGGGAAATGGAGGGACTTTCATGGCAATTACATGAATTAAAGTAAGTGTAAGGCATGGTATTATCAGGGATGTATTTGTAAACCTACAATGTCGTGTCTAGAGCGTACCTTAAATTTACCTAGACTTTTGTCTTTTTGTCTATCTGGATAAAAGCCATCTGTGTGGCATCTGTGGATTACTAGGCAAAAGTAAAAGCTTTAAATAGCTCCATAGCTCCCTTTGGATATTATTTGAGAAGAAAAGAATCACACTGGTCTTCAAGTAAATGCTAAGTACCCCCGCAATTTTACAAGTTGGAACACATGCATGTCACAAGTTGTAGTATTTGAAATATACAGAGAAGGAGTGTTGACAATTTCTGGTTGATACTGACTCTACAAACTTTCTTCTGAGACACTGCACCTTTCCAGAGTTGCCTTTCCATATCCTCCCTGCCATGGTGGGGGGATGGAAGTTTTCTGGGTTAGCAAATACTGTGTTTCCCACTTGTCTGGTTTAGGGATGATTAAGGGATGCAATATGACCACAGCACTGTGACAATTCTCTGCTGATTGTGTGTTTTACAAACCCAAGTTACAACTGCTCCTTTTCAAGTTTAAATGTGGTATTTAGAATTTTTTAGTGCACTGGTACTGTGTTAAGTTTATAATTCTACTTCTTGCTGCTTATGATTTTCAAGTTTTTATATGGTTTGAACTCAGACTTATTTAATCAGATTTCTATCTTAAATCTTGGCACATTTATTATCAGTTCCTCTCCTGTCCCCCAAAACACAAATCAGTAATTTTATGAACAGCTTCTTTCAGCTCTTTGGGCTTATGAATTATACTAATTTTGAACTGTAACTGTGTTCTTGAAAAAAAAGATGTATTTATTAGTGAATTATCTAGAAGCTTCTGGAAATACTTCTGTAGCTTTTTGTCCAAAAATTCCCAAGGTGGCTTTCAAAGAAGTTCTGGTATGTTATTACCATGGCAGTGCTTTTTTTTTAAAAGTTCCTTGGGGTTTTTATACTTCATTTGTTCCAACTAGCACTTAAATGCCTTGGTTTGATTACTACTTCCTTGGTTTTAATCAAGCTCTGTGATTTCAGTGGGGTGTATGTTGTGGTCTTTTTATTTAATACAATATTTCTTTTTTCAGTGAGGTGGCTCTGCTCTTGTATTCACACTTTTGAATTTGGGTCCCAGAGGCTCATTTTTGCACAATCCATCCATGCCTTGGCCTCCAGGAATTTCTTGCTTGGGAGAGGAAGTGACACTGCCAATTGGGGCAATTACCTCTAGAAAGCAGTGGGTGAAAGCGGGTTTTTGGGCAAGTCATTGACCCTGGTAGGGAAGTAACTATAACAAATGCCTTTGTACAGGGTAGTCTTGCTGAAGCATCTGCTCTAAATGAATGTGTGTGTGATTTGCAGGGTGAAAATTTCGGGAATCATTGCATTCTTAGACCTGGATTAGTCCTGCTTCCAGTCAGACATTGTTTAGGGTGACAGATGCTGTGTCAGAGTAGTATTGTCAGTGCAGAGAGACCTGGGGGTTGATAATACTGTGTGTTCAGTGAGTGTGGGTGCAATCTCTTAAAGAATAAAAGCCAGTTTGTTTGGAAGTAGCAGCATATCTAAAATTAGGTGAGTATTTTTGTGGACTTTCCAACAGTCCTAGATGGAATTTGTCTTGAGGTTCTTAATAATCTTTGAAAAAATGTTATTAGATTGCAGGATTGTGATGTCAGTAATGAAAACATACTTAAACATACTTGTACCTTCATTTGCTGCCTTTTTCTCATATGTTTGTCTATCTATCTGATAGATCCAGCAGAAATGAAAGTAGCATATAAGAAGTGTGTCCTCTTAATAGTTACTGACTTCTGAATTCCATTTTGAAGGCACTGTTGTCTAATTAATTTGTGAACATCTTGCTTTTACTGGGGGAAAGAAAGAAAAATATGCATAAATTGTGTAGAGAGAAAGCAGAGCAAACCATTTCTTCAACAAGAACAGCAACAATTGTTACATTGACTGTTTTCTTGCTGCCTTATGTGTACTTTCTGATCTGGAAGTTTTCAGGAGCTACTAAATTACAACACATGGGAGGAATAACTGTTTACCTTTTTTCCCCGTGTACATTTATGAACCTGGAAAAACGTTTATCTAGCTGGATAATTATTTAGAGGGCTTTTTTTTTAGTGATGAGCATTTTGTACAAGGCTTTGGTGTCAGAAATTTAGAAGTAGCTTAGCCTAAGTGTGTTTATTGGAACATTAGCAAGTGGTTAGGGAGGAACATCCCTGTGCTGTAAAATCTACTGAATCCATCTAAAACAGACTTTAGACTTCCTTCCAAAGTGTTGGTTGAAACAAAGGGGCCTTCTTTTCTGTCAGGTGGAAAGTTTGTTTCCCTGAAGTATCATTGTTCCTGTAACAGCTGATGGGTTGTGCTATCCAAATCTTTAGCATCCAAGCTGGATTTAAAGTTTCCAGCAGTGAGAGATAACTAATGCTATTATGTGCCTTCTTAGTGTGCAGTGGAGGTGGGGTGAGGGGACAATTAGTTTGTTCTTTCTTTCGTGTGGGTGGCTTCCCTTTGGTTTCCAGAGGGACAGTGCTGTACTGAGTGGCTGTGCCAACAAGGCTAAGGCTTCTCCTATTTGTTTCCTTCAACAATTTTGGAGTTTCTGCAAGGAAGCAAGCAACTTGCTAGGGAAAGGCAGTATTACTAAATGTATAAGTTAATATAAATGGTTAAATATCTATTTAAATTTCCTTTGCCCTCTGCCTATATATCCTCTCTAGAGCCTTTGTAATACATCTCTTTAAGTAACAATCCCATTTAGACAGAAATATGTTAAAACTTCATATAAGTTTACGATAATAAAATTGCTTCCTGGTTACATATGGCAGGAAAAAGTATTTGGCTTGCTCTGTTTCCTCTGATGTACATCAACAGAAACAACTAGTTATCTACAGTATGAGTCTTTATTTTCATGTGTGTATGGCATTTTGGCTTTAGTTAATGGCTTACAAGACAGTTAAGGCTAAATATAGAAAGATGCATCATTTTTACAGAATACTATTTGCTGTGCTTATCGCTCTCAATTCATTGTAAAGAAGTAGAAAAATTTCACTTGGTTCAAGTTCAGTAGTCACTCTCCTGTGCCTTCTTTAACCTTCTAGCTGTATTAGCTGCTTTTGTTAATCTAAAATGCTCTTGCTATTTTAGGAGATGCCTACGTAACACACATTGCTAGCAATTGTACTAAATACTTTGCTGCTGAACCAGTTACTCAGGTACCCAGCCTGTCTCTGTTGCTATGGGAGATTGGAAGACTATTACTGTGCCGGTGCTGTCACCAGGTAAACTGGGAATATTTAGAATTTTGTTCATCTGCTGATTTTACCAGCGATGCTATAGCAGCTAAGGAGAGAGACTGGAGTTTTGTGCGTGACATATTTGAGTAATTAAACAGCATGGTAAATAATACAAGCAGTGCTTTGTCTTGGATTGAGTTCTTACAGAAATGCTAATGTAAAATACTGTACTTGCATATGTATAGAAAGGTTAAGAGCTTGCAGTCACATTTTGTTTTTTATAATCATATCTATCAATGTATCTTGTGTTTTCAAAGATTTCTGTGCTTGTTCTATATTCTTTTGCTTCATAAATTGGTTACAAATTTGTTAAAGGAGTAAATACCTTCTTGCCTATTTCTGCCTAGTGGAAGAATACAGCATACACTTAATAAGTATAATAATATCATACTTTCTATAAGAATTTTACTGAATACACATCTCTTGCACCTGTGTTGTAGTAAGTCAGTAAAAAGGAAGTGTGGTCAGTTTTTTCTTAGTAGATGAGTAACACTTGAAAGGTACGACACTCCAAAGTGTTATTGACTAAATCTTCAGTGGAAGTTTCTTTTTTATATATATTGTGAATTGTTTAATGTCATTCTTGATCAAATTCTCAGCTCTAGAATCTAAATTTCTGTAAATTACTTGTGTACATAAGGCTTTGATTTTTATGTGATGTGTTAAAATAATAGCTGATTTCTTCTTAATGTTTAACTTTTAGATAGCAAAAATACACTTCCATATACCTCAGAAAGCAAGAGATCTCCTACAAGCATGAGCTCACAAGTGCTACGCTTGTCACTGCCTTCATCCAAAAACATGCACAGCTTTTTCGGTGCCTTCTGCACAGAAGAGAATATTGAACAGAGTATATCCTATATTGATAGGGTAAGCAAGATCTTTCTGTTTATTGGAGATTGTTACCTACACACAATTGATTGTGATAAAAAAAAGATTGACAGGATTAATAAGGCTTCTTCATCAGTGCCCAGCAGCTGAAGTTGGTGGGAAGTAAGATTCAGGTTTTCCCCCTACATACAGATTTCACCTAATACTGTTCTTCCTTTGGAAAATGGTGAGAGATTGATCCAGTTATTGATCTCATTTTCCCCCTCTCCCCCCTTGTCTTTTACCAGGAATTGACAACATTGGGATTTCCTTCTATTTATGCGGAGTCCAGAGGAAAAGAATTAAATTTAATATCTATCATAAATTGCATGAATGGATTGCTTGTACTGCAGCACAAGAACCTTCGAGCTCAGGAAGAAGTAGAAATGCAGCATCTGAAACTGGGAAGTGATATGGATCACTTACAGAACTGCTATGCTAAGTTAAAGGTAGAAAACAAGATCATTCCACTAGAATTATGCAGCTCTCTGCATTCTTAACAGCAAGTCCTTTTTTTTATTTTTTTTTCCTACCCAGTACTAATTTGCAGTTGCATTTTCATGTATATTTTGGGGTTTTTGAAGTCTTTTTTCCAAATGAAAATGCCTTAAAGTTAACGAAATATGAATTAATAAGAAAACTTCTAATTAGAATTTTAGCCTCCTTAACCAAGGAAGGGGAAAGACTGAATTGGGAGTGTTAATGTACACTTTGAGTATTAAACACTTCAGTTCCTATTAGCATTTTAGCATTACTTAAAAGGGTATGCCCAGCTCTAAAAGATAAATCCCCAATGTAATTGTAGCAGGTAAAAGCACGGATAACTCTTCTAGTGCAGGGTTTTTATTAGTCTTTTTCCATATCATTAGCTTTCTATATGTGTTTTTTTTGTTGCTGGATTTCTTGAACATCCAGCTATAAAGTCTTTTTGTAAGAATTGCTCAGAATCTGTTGTCAAACCAGAAGTTACTAAGCTTCATTTTATCAAAGGGTAAACACATGCTTAAGGCCAGCCCCTGTGGAGTAGCTGATATATTGGAAGTTCCTGGGTGCACTTGTATGTGCAGTCATATTAGAAAAGACTTGACTTTCCCTTAATTCTGTTAAGAAAATAAAATAGAAAAAAAGAGAAAATATTTCAGTGCATGACTCAGTGCTTTTTTAGGTTTGCTTTTCACTTGGGCTGGTTGGCACCATCTCCCTCAGAAATACTGCTGTGGATTTTCAAAATCATAGTAGCCCTTTTGCTGAGATTGGTCATTCATGTAGAAGGATTTTGATGACATTAAAAGTTATCTGTAACTGCACTGATTTTTATACAAACACTATAAAACGTGAGGTTCTAAAGCACTCCAGTTATTTTGCCTAGATGAATAGCTTTAAGGGGAGAGGGAAATCTAGTGCTACATAAATCCCAGAGCATTTAATTTGGCTGTCAGCTTGTGAGGTTTCTCATGTAGATTCCTTCAGATCCATACAGCAATCCTCCTGACTTGCACTATTGTGTCACCTGTATTTCACTGTGGTTTGTTAAGAAGTTCTTGTTGCTTAAATATATCTGCACATTTGTACCTTGCTTTGCATATAAAGGAAAAGCTTGTATATAGTATTTGGATGTCATTTAAGCTGCCAATTTCAGGTCTGAGTCTTATTTGTGGACAAAACTTTCTGAAATGCTAGTTTTGCATTGTCTGTTAGGATGAGCTCATCCGTCTGTCCTTCTCTGTGAATGTGAGATGTTCCATTTGCATTGTTATGGTCACAGTCTGTATATCTGTGTTAATTGTACCCTCTATTATTCAACAAAAATGCTCCAGTGAAACTGTAGTTCCAAATTCATCCAGGCTGCTTAGTATCCACCTCACTCTCAGAGTACAGATATGCTTACAGAATCCTGACTTAATGAAAATGTCCTAATTGTAAAAGTTAATATCTTTTAAATACCAAGTCGTATCTCAAGTGAGGTGGTTTGGCAGTTTGGTTAACATGGCTTGTTTGTTTTGGTTGGTTGGTTTTTTTTAAATCTTATGCTTTTAATTCTTATTGATACTGAACTATCAACACTTTTTCTAGGAACAGTTGGAATTATCTAAAAGGGAAGTAGTTGGGCTTCAGGAAAGAGACAGACAACTGCAAAGCAAGAACAGAAATTTGCACCAGTTACTTAAAAATGAAAAGGATGAAGTGAGTTGTTTTGTACATTAAGTCATTATATAGATATTGAAGATTTCATTTTCTTCCTTGCACAGAGTGCTGTAATTGCTCATTTTGAATGTGGTTTTTTTTTTTGTTGGTAAATGTCTTTCAAAGTGACTGGCATGTTGCATATAGATAAATAGATTCTGTAAGGGAGAGTTCAAAGTTGCAACAATAGTAGAGACTACTGCAGAAATGCAGATGTGCAGTTCTCTGAGATTTTCTGTACAGCTATATCTTTGAATGTTCAGAAAGTAGGAGGGGCAACAGGATTCTGTCACTTACTCAAACATTTGTGTATAGAGGCTTTTGGGGTTTTCTTATTCTATTATAGGGGGAAGCAAAGGACCAATAAGGGAGGTGGGGGGAAACCCAGCTCAAAAACACAATCTCATTAAACATGAATATCTTGAAACAGCATCAGAAAATGCTTTGACACCCATGACATTTCTTAGTTTGGGATTTGTTTCCTGTATGCTCCTTCCCTAGCATTGTACTTCATATGGCTCCTATGTTTTTGTGAATGTGGCTCCTCTAAGTTTCTGTGATCGTTCTGTGTTCATAAACATGTTCGTATGGTTGGGAATCACAGAACTAACTGTACATCGTGAACTTCCTAAAGTTCCAGCTTAATACTGAATTTGCTGTATGTTTGTAAGGTTAAATCAGAAAATTCTAGAAACTCCAAACAATACAACCCTAGGAATTGATAGTACTTGTCAAAAATTTGCCTTATGATATTTTAATGTTCTTTTAGACCAAATGGAATAGTCTGTTTTTCAATGTCCTGCTGCCCCAAGGAAGAGGAGTTTTTTTTTAGTGTAAGCCTAACAAGCTTGCTTTAGAATTGGAGTAAACCTAGATCCTGAACATGAATTACTGAAAGTAAAGATGTATCTCTCTCTGCTCTGTTCAGTAAATATGTTAAAGGTTGTGTGACTTACCAGAACATGAATTCAGTTGTACTTCAGAGGAATTATAGTATTTTAATCTGCTGCTTCTGATGTGGGTTTTTGCTGAAAAGAAACTACCTAAGAGATAAGTCTGAGATCAGAATCCATGGGGTGGGAGAGCTCTTCTGATTCCTTTTGTCACTTTCTTTCACTAGAAGTACATTTTGATAGAAGTTTTGTTTTGCTTCATGCATTTTGGTTTTCTGAAGAAATCTGTGTTTGTACTTTAGTTCAAGAAACAGCCTTTTGTGGCATTGCTTTTAGGTCCAGAAGTTGCAGAACATAATTTCAAGTAGAGCTACACAATACAATCATGATATGAAGAGGAAAGAGAGAGAATATAACAAATTAAAGGAACGCTTACATCAGTTAGTCATGAATAAAAAAGACAAAAAGTTAGGTAAGTAGTGCCTTTGAATTTTACAATAGCAAAATTAGCATTTTCTGTATGTTCCAGAGCCAATTTTAAGCATTTTTGTCTTTAAAGACAATGCGACCCTCTTGCAAATTTTATTTGGATGTTAGGATGTTAAAGAAAAGATCAATATTTCATGTTAACTGACTGTGTAAGACTTTTCTGTATTGTGTTCCATAAGATCACTTATCAAACATGAACCAAATGCTGATGTTTACCAAATGAGGTGGATTTGGTTTTTTGGTGGCTTTTTTTTTTCCTTTACTGAGGAAAATTTATTCCTAGGATTCCATAGGAATCAATGCCTATGCTAGAGCTATCTCTCCTCTATTTTTTAACTACTGTTGCTGTCACAAGATTTTGGAAAACATCATAAACTGTATTGTTCCAAGCAGTTGCCATCAGGAAGGCACACTGTGAGCTTTTTTACTTTGGAAGTACTAAACTCTGCTTGTGGTCAGCACAAGTAATGAGAGGTTTGAGAGGAAGTTACACAAGGCAGAAGTACCATCCTGTACTCTGTGAAATGAGGAGAAACCAGATCTCCTTTATCATGAGTACCTGTATGTTGTACTGCCCAAAAATTGTGTTCAAGACATTTGTCAGTGCTATTTACCATAAATAGAATTTTCTGTGAAAAATGGCTGAAAATGGGTATTGTTGTTAGGTATTAAAAAGAGGAGTACCTTTTGGTCCATATATCTGGCCTTTAAGTATTTATCTAATATATTTCCAGTAGAAGGGAAGTCCTACTCTTGTCCACCTGCCACCCCCAAACTCAGCTGTTTGCCAGCTGTAATGCATTTTTTAGTAAGCTCTTTTAGTTCACTAAACCAGAAGAAAACGATTCATGTTGTTGCCAAGATAGTTCTCTGCTGACTTACTTTTCTGAAAGTCCTTGTGATTAAGCCGAACCAAGTTAGGACACAGTAGGAGGAACACCTATTCTGGCTGCAGAAAATCTTTAGATATCATCAGTTCAGTAAGCTCTAGAAACTTCATCCGGAGGTCAGAAAAACTTAAACATTCTTGACTTCAGGTGACTAGTACTAGTTGAAGTATCAGTGAGATGAAAATAGCAGGGTTTTAAACTAGTTACTATTTTCTTGATATCTAACCAGCTTGGACCACTAATCTGTAGTCATATATTGGGTTTGGGCTTTTGTTGGTGGTGTGGTTGGGGTTTTTTAGTTTGTTTTTATTCAAATGTGCACAGAGAAGTTTCTTTGTTTTGAGGAATAGCTTATGAAACATTAAGAAGTTCCTTATCCTAAACAGGAAATAAAACTGGCATTATTGCCAAAATGAGCATAGAGTTGATACATTGATATAAAGGTTGAAATAGGGGTGAAGCTGACATTAAGAAATGCATAAAAAAGAAAAGACATGATGAGAATACATCCTTCTGAGTTTTCAAACTCAAAAACTTATCTTTTTTTTTTTTTTGAACGGTGTTATTTTTGCTTTAACCAGGGCCATGTGGTTTCATGAGTCTGAAGGGGGGTGGTATTTGAGTAATGTGGTCTTTTTATAGTAACTACATATAAATGCAATGTCATCTAAATATCTATTTGCATATTGTTTCACACTTTGAAATATCCTTTTCATTTGTAGCTATGGAAGTTCTAAATTATGTTGGTAGAGCTGATGGGAAGAGAGGTGCATGGAGGACTGATAAGACAGAAGCCAGGTAGTTGTCTTAGAACAACATTAATTGAAGCATGTATTAGGGCTGTTATGTTGTTACTGTAAGATTATTTCTTCCAGAAACGAAGAAGAAATGTACAAAGTTCTGTTAAGTGATTATGAACAACGCCAAAAACAGCTTTTACTGGAAAATGCTGAGCTAAAGAAAGTTCTTCAGCAAATGAAGAAAGATATTATTTCACTTCTTCCACCACAGAAACAAAAACCTAAAGAAAGATCTGAAGATGGGCTGGTAAGTGTTCTTCAGTTAAAATTAAATCTCCATAGTAGTTTGGTATAGTGCTGAAGTCATTTGATAGTTATTTAAAAACAGTAAGCCTCTTATGAGAGTTGCAGTGGATTGCACACCATGTACTTTGTGTGAAATCCATCCATGTTTGAATATTCTGCTCTCTGTGAACAGGACACAGTGTATTCTTTCCAGCAAGTCAATTAAAAGCTTGAAAATATTCTTTGAATGAATTTAAATGTGGTAGCTACTGGTATGTAATTCTACGTTGAAACACAAAATACTGGATTTTGCGTGCCTGGGGTTGGTTTGTCTGTTTCCAGATTTTAAGTATTTATTTACACAGGATGTTTTTATTGAACAGTTCACTACCATGGCTATGTAGAAAAGCACTAGATTCTCTGTCATCTTCTTTATAAGATGTGAGGACTCTTCTTCACTTGACTGGATGACTTGCCCCCATACTGGCGCAGCTACTGCTTAAGTCTGACAGTAGAACTCAGCAGTCTGGACCTGTCTAGGTTGAAGATGTGAGAGTGACTGAGTCTTGCTAGCTGACCCATGGTCTCTGGTGGGGTTCTGGGGACTGCCTGGTCACCTCAGCATTATGCTGTCAGGGAGCTGAACTTCCTGAGAGTCAAATTTCCCTGGATGGAAAAATCTTTCCTTTATGTAAGGGTTTTTCTTCTCTTCAGTAAATTGAATGTGTACATATTTATTTAAACAAATACACATATTTGGAAGGGTCAAGTGGTTTGCACCTTCTTATTTCTGCTCCTACAGGTGCTGTCAGACCAGGAGGAAGATATTGGAGAATTAAATAAAGAGAATATGTGGGAATTATCTTGTGAAACTGTGCGAGAACAGCTTACCAACAGCATTAGAAAACAGTGGCGAATATTGAAAAATCACGTTGAAAAGCTGGATAACCAAGGTTGGTGTTTAACTGCATTATATGTACATGTAAAATACATTTTAGAAAAAGTAATACAGATGTGACAGTTGGAAATAACTGAATGCAAAATACGTAATTCCCTCTCAAGAGCCTTGTCTTGCCACATCCTCTTAGAGTTCTTGTGGCATTCTAAAACAAAGCAACTGATGGTATGGTGCTGGACTCTCCTTATTTCCAGCTGTTAAACAGCATTAAGACAGCTAAAAATATATAAAATTCTTTCCTAGTATTATTTTCCCATGCAAGTAAATGCAGCCACTACCACAGGGATGTTTGCTGTCAAGAGTAAGATTGTGAGAAGGTCATGCATGCAATTGCAAATACAAGAGCAGGTGGCCTTTGAGAGTATGTTTACACCCTAGACAGGATTTTAAGAATGCTTGTAATAATTTATTTGGTGTACCTGAAAAATAAGCATCGGAAAAAAAAAGTTACAATTATTTGCTCTTCTTCAGAGTCATCTTCTAGGTTTTTTTAGTTTAATGGGTTGACCCTAGTATAGCCCTTCAGGGTTCTATTGACGTTCAAATACTGGCTTTAGGGGATCAAAACTTGGCTGATTTACAGCCGTTGTGATTTAGCTATGCATTAAGTTAAATAAAGCAGAATGGGATTGTATGAAATACAACCATTTCTGTAATTCATTCCCTTACTGGAATAAAAACATGCATCCAATGTCAGTTAGCTCCATTTCTCCTTCACAGGACTTGAAGGAAAAGGCTTTCTTTTTATATCTGTGATAAATATAGCTGTTGTCATATTTTTATGGACACATAAGCCCTTCAAAAATGGGCTCAGAAGAATGGGCTAGCAGCATGTCAGTGAAAAAAAAACACCTTTTATTGTCTTGAGTTTTCTTTTAAATGACTGCTGAAACAAGTGAGGATTTTGTGTAACACTTACTGCAGTGTAGATGGTTGGTTTACCTTGAGGACTGTGAAACAGCCATGTTTTCATTGGTTTTGGGGTTTTTTTCCCCGTGAACTGGATTTAATGGGTAATTACAGATGTAGTACCAACTCTGGATCTCTTGTCTCTGATAAAAATGCTTTTGAGTACACTGTCTATCTGTCTTTCAGGGTGAACCAAATACCTTTTGTTCTTCCAAGGAGTGTCTGATATGAAGTATTGGGGGTTTTTTAACTTGTTTTAAAGATGCTTTTTTTTCTTCCTTAGTGTCACGTGGACATTCAGGAGTTTTGAATGAAAAAGATGTCATTTCAAGAGAAGACCATGAGCTAGAAACTGGAAAGCTAGAGTTAGAGATTCAACAATGTAAAGAAATGATCAAAACTCAGCAACAGCTTTTACAGGTAGTAGGCTTTTTGTTCTTATTTTTCTCAATTTAATCCCAAGTGTATTTTGTTTAATGCTCCACTCTTCTTGCCTCTGAGCCTTTCTCCATTCCTTGATCATGCTTTTAAAATAGAACAACTTAGTGGGTTGTCTAACTGTGCTAGTGGCTTGGTTAGTAATTTAAGGACTTTTTACCCCGGTAGAAATAATTTTGGGGGGGCTAAATGAAGGTGAGGCTTCCTGAAGAGGGACATTTTGATTGCTATCTGAAATATTCCCCCACTATCCAGCAATTTGATATCTACTGCATTTCTTCCGTATTAAACTTGAACCATTTTTCTGATAAAATTGAACCTATGGAAATGCTGTACCTCTTATAAGTTACTCACAATTTAACATTTGTCTTTTGTTGCTTTATATCTCCAGCAACAGCTTACATGTGATGATGATGACACCACTCTGTTACTACAAGACTGCTATTTGTTGGAAGAAAGAGAGCGTCTTCAGGAAGAATGGAGACTATTTCGAGAACAAAAAAAGAATTTTGAGAAGGAACGAAAAAGTTTTACAGAAGCTGCTATTAGATTAGGACTTGAGGTATTAGGAAAGGGAGCTCTTATGGAAGATGAATTACAAGTCCTTTATACATGCTAAAGTGGAGCCTTCCAGCAATATCAGTTTCTGATGTCTACAGAGGAAGATAACTGCCATACTGTACAGAACATATCTTGGGTTGTTCTGGAAGATCATTCTCTTGGCAATTGAAAAAGCCAAGGTTTTTGTGTATTGGAAAATACAGTTTCTGCAACTGAACCAAACCAGTTTTGTTTTAGCGTTTGAAATATCTTAAGTACTTACAAAATTTACTAGCTAAATCCCTTAGACACTGCTAAAGTTTGGTTTATAAGTAAGGCTTATACAATTTTCAGTCAAATTTGTCCTCAGGATTGAATCTCAAAGGCAATTGATTTCTAAACTTTGGTGAAAACCAGTGACTTTGCAAAAACACCGAGTAATTGCTATGTTTCCCTTAGTAGAGTCATCATCTGTTCTGGTTTTGTAGCTAAGCTGGCCAGTAAAACATAGATACTGGCAGTCAGGGTAGATGTGTCTGTGAATGAGCTCTAGCACATGTCCTTTGGTCTAGCCCATAGTTTGGGTCAAGAATGTGAAGGGGGTTACAAGTTTGGCAGGGAAAGGTCATGATGATGTGATTGTGAAACTAGGATGGTACAGATGTGACAGGAAAAAATAAATTGACTTCATTGCTTACAGAACAGCTTGCTTTGATGTGCAGAACAGAGAGTTGGAGTGAGATGTGATTAAAGTTTATAAAGCTGTGGATTCAGTTTGAGCAGACAAAAGTGCTACTGTTGTTCACGAAGTCCCTCAAGACTTGGACTAGAGGGAACTCTTAATTTTAAAATTAAGTCAGAAATATACCCAAAAAGGTACTTACTGGGTTTTTTTTTTATAGTTAGGTAGTTGACTTCTGGATTTCTTTTCAAAGGAGATTGTAAAGGCAATGTGTACCATCAAGTTCAAAAAGCAGTTGCCTGAGCTTATGGGCAACACACAGATAATAAAAATTGGGGCACAAGGGGGTGCCTTTCAGTATCCATAATCAAATGATTTTTGGGAATGGGAATCTTTGAGGGAATGCACTGCAAAAAGTGGTAATGCTTATAAATAGCATCTCTTGTGGCCATTGTTGGAGAGAGAATGTGGAGCTAAATGGCCAACCTGTCTGACCTAGAATATAAAATAATCTAGATTTCACTTAAGCTACTGGGATAGCAGTAGCTCACATGGTAACAAATACTAGCTATGACTAATTTAATTTTATTTGCATTTTAGTGAGTTGGTTAATTTCATGTTGCACATTGAATTCAGCTTTAAAAATCGTGAGTGATAATAAACAGTAATTGTTTGTCTGGAAGTGTTTAGGACTACATTGCAGCATAAATATAACTGCTCATGCTTCAGCTTGTCACAATGCTGAAGTATGAAATGAGATGCAAAGCTTTGTAGGTGTTTGTGAAAGTTTGCGTTGGAGTTCAGCTTCCTCTGTTTTTCTACTAACATAGAATAGGAGCATCCTGTTTCACTGATGGTTTTTGGAGATGAAATACCTTATTGCTTGATTCCAGAGCCATGAGATCTCTTGGAGCTTGTCTGTTAGGCGTTATTTTCTTTTTCTGCTTAGAGGGGCTGGAAAGTGAAACAACCCCTTTTTTTTTTGCCCCAGTTTTAGACAGAAGCAATTGGCTCTATTTTCAATGTAATTTTTCCCTGTTTAGGAGGCTTAAGCAGTAGTTGTTCCTGGCAGCTGCCTTGGATGAGGGCTGCTCCAAGAGTTAGTGCTGCTCTGAGGGGGATAGGGAGCATAGGAGATAGTGCCACTGGGGTGTAGAGCAGTAAAGTGAAAGGATTACTCAGACCTCTGTGGAACAAACAGTGGGACTTGGCTTGTAAGTGCCTCCTCAGCCAATCCTCATTGGGCTCAAAAGCTTGTCTACAGACGGTATTTGCTGTGTTAAGCTGCTGGCTCTCCTTAGTGACATGGACATGTTATGACTTTGGCTTTCTGAAGTAGAATAGCATCAGTTTAATGTGGGCTAGGCTTTTTCCTGTCGTTGTAAGTGTAAACTGTCATTTCTTTTCTTAGAGAAAGGCATTTGAAGAAGATAGAGGAGCATGGCTGAAGCACCAGTTCTTAACTATGACTGCTGATTGCAAGTCTGAAAATGTGACAACTCCAAGTGCCTTCTTAAGAAGCAAGTATTTGGTTCAATTTATGTTCTTTCACAATTTCTTTTTCTTTCAACTAGAAGTCACAACTATGAACAAAACAATTAAAAAACCAAAAGGTCCCAAGAAAAAATTTACTGTGCATCTGTGTGCCTCCACATGTCAGGGTAACTGATGGTTCAAAATTTCTTTTTTAAAAGGGAATTGTAACTCCCTTCCTGGTAATTACTTATGTAGTGAATTTGTATTTGCGAAACAATCTAGTGCGTATCAAATACCTGAAAACACAGCAGGTAGCTTTCAGGTGCTTTCATGCATACTGTAAAATGTGTAATCACTCTCTAATGTAATCACTTTTCCACTTCATATGAAAGCATTGAAATCTAAATGTGAGAAGGGATTGATTAGGCGGTGCTAAGTTGGCCATGTCTTTCTATTGACTTGAGTGATGGTTTGGTTCATGTAAACAGTAAGACATCTAACTTCATTTTGATTTTGTTTTCTGTATTCTGACAAGCTTGCAGGTTCTCATGTTGGTGTTAATTACTGTCTGTGCATGCTGGAGAAGTCTTTACTTGAGGAATAAAAAAAGCTTTATCGATTGTAAAGTGAGAAATTACATTTGAGTGACTTCATATGACTACTTGCTGTGGTGGCTGTGTATGCAAATGCTGCATTTTCAAATTTAGAATTTTAACATAACTTCATTCAATAATATATGCTTTTAAAAAAAATATCCCAGGTATATATCAGTAAGAGTTATTATTATAGCTCTGCCTTAAGGCCTTTGTTTTAATTTTTTTTTAGTAGAGGACACAAAGACTTGAAGGACTTGCTTTTTTCCAGTGGACTGCAGCTTAACTGATGATGTGTGTCTCTCTTAGGTTCTGACCCAGACATTTGTTTAGTGAAGTCTGCATCTCGGCAAAAAAAAACTCCCTCTGTGTTAAGTCCTACTGTTTCACCAGAACCGTGCCAGATATCTCAGTATATTACACAAAACAGGTTTGTGAAACAATGTTGTAGATGTTTTTTAGAGTGCTGAACACTGTATAGAGCACAGCATAATCTAAAGCTTATGGTTGATGTATAACAAAGGATATTAAACATTATATCATCAAAATAATACTGTTTCCATTCAAAGCATTATTTATTTGCATTGGAACTTTTTTTTTCTGCTTCCAGTGTTGCATCAGAAAAACCTGCTGCACATAACATGCCAAATCTGTGTATGGAAAGTGATGACAAAGAAGAAACTGAAGAATGCACAAAGTCATGGGAAGACTCTGGAGTTGGCACTCTGCTATGCAGAAACTTGCTCATGGAACAGCTGCCTTAGACTTCTAGGGTTGCCTGCTGGGATTTTTGTTAGAGACTTGTTCATAAACTTATCATTCTAAATGAAACAGAATGCTGTGAGTTTGATCATTCTTCTAGAGGATTATGTGGTGATCTGAATTGTGGTGTGTTTCTGTGTGTGCACATGGCTTTTATTTTTTAGACCACTTTTTGCCTCTTTCTTGCAACTCTTGAAAGAAAACTTAAAAATATATAAAAGCTTTGATATTTTTCTAGTAACAGAAGCTCTAATTCTGTGAATAAAGCAATGGTCTGAAACTTTGACTGTAATGAAATACTGGATCCTAATGTTACCTTTCATCACAGGCAGAGATAGCACTTTTAGAAATTGTTTAATTATTGGAAACGTTCATTTATGTCTCAAGTGTAACTGGCATTAAATCCTCTTTTGCCTCGACTTGAATGTACAGTATACTGTAGATTTTTAACAAAACAGGTTCTATATTTATTGTGTGATTTGAAAATACCTCTTTGATATATTAATGATTTAAAGTGCAAAATCTTTATATATTTGTAAATAGAACAAGTGGTTATGCTGAGAAACCATGAAATGAAACATGCATACATAAATATTATTTTACATGGCATTTTAAATTGTTTTATAGTGATACTCAGTTTACAGATCCATTAGGGCTTTCAATGGTTCAGTCAGGAACCAAAGTATTTCAAATGTGAACAATAAACGTGTAATTCTATTCTAAAAAAAACCCTGGTTCTATGATTTGTGTGCAGTAAAATTTTAAGCTACCATGGTTATGGGGCTGTGTACAATGTCTACAAATCTGGTACTGGTTTTGTATTTTGTTGGATTTTGTTTTAGTTGACTCGAGTTTTTGTGTAGCCTTGGGGAAGTGTCTTTTGTTTATAATGTAATAAAAATAGCCAAGTTAGAGGTAAGATGTTTCAAGGTATCCTTTACCTTACTCAGTGCATGTAATTTTCCTTGGCCAGTACAAATCCAGCTTCTCTTGTTGGGTTTTTGTGCATATGTGATCATATATAGCTCTGCATGTGTGATCACTTGTATAGCTCAGATCCTTGTGTAACTGTCCCTTCGGAAGATGTCTGAGCTTAAACTGCCTTTCTTAGGGTAAGAGGTGGGAAATTAACTCAAGTTTAGAATCCTTCACTGAAATGCATTGTTGCTCTGCCCATTTTCTTCAGCCTGGGATGGAGTGTAGTGATTGGATTATCTGGAAAAATAGCAGTAGGATAATACAGGGAGGAGAAGAAACTGCAGTTCTCAAAGAAACTAAGGTAAAAAGCTGCAGTTTGGTCCATTGAGTTCCAGCTTGAGATGAAGTAATAGCCAGTGAAAACTGCAGGGGATACTTGTGTGGTTTTCATATAGCACCTGTGAGGGAGTAGAAGTGGATATAATGATATGCTAATGTCTTGGTGGGCTTTTTGCTGCATGGGTAGTCAGGTTGGAGAGAAAACATCGTATTTCTGTTTCTCCTGTTCTTACCTAATAAATGGGTGTTCAAAGTCATGTTGTTCACTCTAGCTTTTTAGCAGTGTACAGTTGCTGTTTCATGTTTCCCAGCTGTTGGGCAGCTCATGCCTGAATTTTATTTGTGGAAGAGTACATACACATCAAAAAACTTAAGTGAAACCTTAATATATTAAGTGGGAGGACAGACTCTGCAAGAAGGCTTATTTTCAAGCCAGTAGTGACTGCAGATCTCCATGGTTGAGGCAGGATCCAGATGCCACCAGGGGCTGCTACTGTTCCAACATGAGCTCGTGGGTGCCCTACTGGGACTGATAATTGTGTTTGCTTTACTTGGGCCCTCCTTCTTCAGCCTAGTTTTCTTTATGAAAGTAACTTTTAGGATAACAATGCCTTGAAGAACTAAATAACTCACCTATTTAAACTCTTGTTTCTGTCTATTGAGTGACTAGCAATTAATAAACATTTTGTACTAATTTTTTGCTTTAGAGTTCTGTAACCCACCTTACAGAAGTGGATATAGGTTTGGATGTCTCCATGGAAGAACTGAGCTAGAGTAGCGTATGCAGTTGAGTCCTGAGCTGGCCTCAGACTTGGTTTGGAATTCTCAAGTACAGATTCAGTCCTGTCCTTGTAAAGAAGTAAAACATAGCTACAGTTTTTTGATTTCTCTATATACAGTATTTGGGAAGATTTTAAGTCTGAAGCTACTGCTAATAATGGTATGAGTTCTGCAGAGGGTGACATTGCAGTACTTAGAGCTGTTGGGAACAACTCCAGGATCTTTCTTACTCGGAGACTTGAAGAGCAAAGGGGGAGACTTCTGCAGCAATGTGATACAGGTGTGTCACTTCACATAGGTGTATATTTGAAATAATACAGTGAGTGCTTTCTCAAGGAACAAGAAGTAGAGGCTGCCAGCAAGTGATTACAGTACAGCTATTATTAGCTTCTCATGCATGATATTGAAAAGATGAGTGGTTCTCTTAAACTGTGGTGTTTCAGAAAAATCTTTAAATGCAATACTCATTGCTGCTTTTTCAAGTCTCTGATGAGTGTGCTTTTACCATAAAGATCAGTCTGGTTATGTATGAGTACTTTACTTTCCAGGGTTATATTGGAGTTGTTAATTTTTTTCCCCCTACATCCCCAGTGGCTGAGGCCTATACAATATATAGCTCATGTGATATAGACTGTATAGCAAAAAAACTTAAAACCTAATAAATGGAAATTTTTCTTGAGAGAACCTTCTCCCTACAAAACAGCTGTCTTTCTGCTTTGAAGAACTACTTCTACCAGATTCTGCAGGCATGCTCTACTTCAGTTGCCACAGGAAAAAAGCAAAAGCAGACTGTTCTAGCTTATTTTCTAGGGCTCATTCTGTGTCCAGGTACATTTCAATCAGGCCAAGGTAACTAATAAATCTAGATAATACTGGTACAACCAGGTTATTCTTGAAAGGAAAATGGAAGGATATACAGGATAATGGCAATACTGTGCATGTTGAATTAGCTTAGTTATTGTGCAGTTTTTTTTAATTTGCAGTTATCTCTAAGCTTTTGTCTGGGAAGCCTTGTAAGACATCTTGGTTTTAGATTTTTTTTCTGATTTGCAAGAGAAGTTGATGAGAAGATATGAAATGTTGACATGGTTGTATCAAAAAGCTGACCTCAGAAGAAGTTTTCAGGTTATCTGATGATTTATTTATTGCTTTCAGACAATCCATCTGATGTCTAATGTTCACTATGCCCTACAAAGCTGCACTGTAATGAAAACCTGAACTCCCATGGTATGTTTTGTTGTAGTTCTCATGCTGACAGCATTCATGTTTCTTTATTCAAGTTTTGAGTTGTACAAGATGTACAGCTATTTGGAATGCATAACAGGTAAGTTTGTTTTAAGGAAATATTTATGAATAAAAAAATTAATAACTACTGTATAAAAGAGCTTCTCACCTGAGGCACAAAACATGCTTGTTCCCTTGAACACTATAGATAGATGGATAATCATGAAAAAGGAGACATTTCTTGCAAGTGTCCACCCTTCATGCCTCAAATGTCTTCTGCAGTGAGCTGGGTGGCAGTTCCCAAAATAGTTTGTGCAACCAAAGGTGGATCTACAGTCCACATGGAATCTGTTGGAAAAAGTCAAGACATATGGGACTGACAGCCCAGGAACAGCACTTGCTAATGGAAGACTGTAGAAACTGCTAAAATAGAAAATTAATGTTCATTTCTTGGTGTTAAAATAGCATTTGCCACAGAGCACACTCCTGTGGTTAATCACACAACTGTAGGAATTGTGGGAGAAGAAATAGTGTCTGATTAACCAGTATGTCATAGATGTTGAATTTGAGTGGGATTCATGGCTTTGTGTGGCTTCAGGCAACACAATAAACTGTAGGCTTTAAGTTGCTCCTTCAGAAACATCCTCCAACTCAGAAGCCCCTGGCGTTTTTCTTGCCTTTTGTTGTTGATCCAGATGCCACCCAGCTGGCTTTGGAAAACTTGTCCCTTGTTTGGGAGGACTGAGTCTGGGCAATCCCCCAATCTCTCACCACACTCAAACAGGCCAAGCGTGTTTTGTGTATCTGCACTTGCCTCCATGGCCCTGAGGTTTCTAGAAGAGAGCACTTGTGTGAATGTGTGCCTGGGCTCCCACTGTAAACTGATGGTGAAGCTGGCTGTGTTTTGGGATTGACTCCTTAGGAAATGCGAAAGTTCTAGCTGACCTGCACTCCCATTCCCCCTGCTTTGCTGGGAGGAGTCTCTCTGGCTTTTAATTGTTCAGATTTGGCTGTCATTTACCTTGAAAGATAAAATATTTACTGATGGCTTATGAAATCTTTGTTCATTTAAAAAATATCCCTGGTCATTGTGACCAGAGCTGAAAGGACACACTGATCTTCTGATTTATTTGAATAAATATATATATGGCATATATATATAAGTTTTCATTAGATTGTTAAATGTGCTTTGGTGCACATAGGAATATGATAGCAAAGGGATATCTGTCCTTGTCTGCTGTCTGCAGGGCCAGCTGTAACCAGTGCTGGGGGAAGAGGGAGAACACTGTCAGTGTTCTCTGCTTAATTGGGCCGCTATCAGCAAGATAACGGTTTAGGTCAGGTACCAGGTCAGCATAACCTGGGCAAAATCAACCTAATCTATGGCAGGACCAAATATCAGCAGCCAGCTGTGACACAACCTAGGAAATTAAGTAACGTGTTTATTGTAAAATTATTGTAAATGATCTAGTAAAACTTACTAGGATAAGTAGAAACTTTTAAACAACTGAGCAAAAGGCTTATGAGATAATCAGTGAGATGCCACGGTATGACTTGATTTCTATTATTCTATCTGAAGAGGAAGTATGATTGCAGAAAGGGAAGTGTTTACATAAACTGATAAAAAACTTGAGAATTCAGCAGAACACAGCCACGTGTTCCTGAGCTTTCTTCCATAAAAGTCTCACCATGTCTGGCAGAGCCCCATTCACCTTCACTATGAGGGGAATCATACTTGCACTAGTGCTCACCCTCGTAGGTAAGGCTACATATCCCTTCTTCACCTTTTCCAAATTTTCCCTAAGTTTGGTTCCAGTGACTGGATCTAGATTGAACTTTACTTACCTGGTTTTTCATCTCTTTTTGTAGGTAGTCAGAAGTTTGACATTGGTAAGTACATTTCCTTCTATAACCATTTTCAGTGAACTTGCTGTTATTTCTACTCATTAGAGCACTCTTACAAGTCTTGTGAAAATGGTTATTGTTTCCCACAGATCCTGGATTCAGTAGCAGAAAGAGCTACCTGTACAGTTATGAAGGCTGGGTGTTGAATGGGCTTCAAGAAAAGAATTTAGCCAAAGCTGGTGTGCGCCTGAGCAGCAAACTAGAGATCAGTGGGCTGTCAGAGAACATCTACCTCCTCAAGGTACTGCATCTCCTAAATGTGCAAGAGTAAGCTAAGATCACAGCTGTAACTGCATCTGGCTGATCTGGGGTGTAGGAAAGGTGTGGGAAGCACAACCAGGCACTTGTTGCTGTAGGTATCAGAGAATGGTCTGCAAGCTGCCATTTCAGAGGTGACGAGTCACTTACCTGTGTTTGTTGTGGGTGTTCCTCAAGACTTCATATAGAAAGTACAATTGCTAGAGAATAGCAAACTTACTAAACAGCATTTAAGCCTGCTCTAAGGTTTGATTCTAGTCTTAGCACTCATTTCTATCTCCAGTGGGAAGCCAGGACTCAGGTGTGTAAAATCATTGTCATGAAGGCAACTGATAAGCACAAACTTAAAAAGTGATAAAAGCTAAGGATAAGAAGTGATATGTGATAAAGGTGAGATTAAAAAGTGAAAATCATCAGAAAGGAGTATGTAATAATATTTAGTATTTGAATAATGCAGTACAAGATCTGTACATGTGAAATCATGACTCTGCTGTCAGCAGTGATAGGACCTGATTCAATTAAAAATAAATATACTTCAGAAATATACTTTTGCCTCTTTAATTCAGTTATAAATCAGAGGTTCTTTTTGGAATGCTGAATTCATTGACAGGTCTCACCAGCTGTATTGAACTGTAGCTCTTTCAATATTGGGGGCTAGGGACTGCATTTCACACTATAGACTTTGTCCTGAAATTCTTGTATGGTGTGCACTAGCCTGTGCTCTGAGGCACCTAAGCTGATAGTAACTTCGCCAAAGTTACTGAAATTGCTTCTTATTTACATTGTTTCTTAGTGTTTATAACTATGTTGTTCATTGTTAAAATATTTTGGTTGATTTAAATAACTAACAAATATAGTAATTAGTTTAGTCCAAAAAAAAGTTGTATAGGAATAAGTTCAAAGGACACATTCTAAAACAGCATTTAGAATAATATAAGCTTTTAAAATGCTAAATCTAAAGCAGAATATTTATTTTAAGGTTGATAAAAGGGAGACTTTAATTTTGTATGTTAACTGCTTCTATAAGATAAAATAGTATTGATGACCAGACAGGACTTGCACAGGTTTTACAATAGTGTCAGCACAAGACAAAAACTGCTCTGTGATTTTCTAAGCCTACATTTGGAAGAAAAGAGCATCTCACTAGTGGTAATATTAATTTCTTTCAATCTGTTTGCATATTTAGTACCAAAGTGATTTTATTCACCTAAGTATCTTGATTTCCTCCCAGATCCGCTCCCCACAACTCGAGGAATACAATGGCATCTGGCCCAGGGACCCATTCACTCGATCTTCCAAAATCACCCAGATGGTTTCCTCATGCCTTACCCGGCCCTTCAAGTTTGAATACAACAGTGGACGGGTTGGAAACATTTATGGCCCAGAAAACTGCCCTGATACTTGCATTAACATAGTGAGAGGAATACTGAATATGATACAGATAACCATTAAGAAGTCACAGAATGTGTATGAATTGCAAGAGGTGTGTTTCTTTCCATTCTAAAACTATTTTGCTGAAAGGATGTGTTTATTCTCTTTAGTTGGTCTTCCTCTGGGTTACTGTCTGTTTGCATCTACTTTTGTATGTTTGCAGTAAGAAAAAGGTAATTTTCATTCATGTAGAAGTGAATGTGTGCATGTGTGTTTGACAAATGATCTGGGCTGAATTCTTCCTAAGACATCTGTCCTTAAGTCTTAACATGCAGTTTTTTGGAGAAAAAGAATTATTATCCATGAATTTATTTGTTAGATGGCTTCCATAATACAGCTACCTGACCAATTTTATTTGTTAATTGTTGATATTAATTAATCACTTTTTAATTTTAAACTCCATCTGAGTATTGCTCACATGCCTATTATTTAGTTCAGTAGGAATGATTATATGTAATATTAACAGCTTCACTGAGAATCTTCATTAAGTGAAACTTCTCACATGGTGAAATCCTGATATAACTGTGCAGTCTCATTTTCTGTATTCATCTGCCAGGCTGGGATTGGAGGTGTTTGCCATACACGGTATGTCATCCAGGAAGACAAGAAGAACAGCCGAGTCTCTGTAACCAAAACTGTAGACCAAAACAATTGCCAGGAAAAAGTGGTGAAGAGTCTTGGAATGGCTTACATCTATCCCTGCCCTGTTGACATGAAGGTATGTGAGATGTGAAAAGATCTTCCTAATTACAAGCGTGGCCGTTGTGTTTCCATTCACGCTTTGGGTCTCCCTGTCCTCCTACAGAAAGAAAGGATCATCAAAGGGACTGTGGCTTTCTCCTACAAGCTGAAGCAGTCAGACAGTGGCACCCTGATCACAGAGGTGGTGTCTCAGCAGGTGTACCAGATCTCACCCTTCAGTGAACCCACCGGTGTCGCTGTCACGGAAGCAAAGTAGGTGGGACGTGGGCTTGCTTCACAAAGGGAGAATAATTATAGGTTCTGTCAGTCCCCTTCACCCCCAAATTAAGTGAAATGAGAATCGAGCTCCACAGCAGTTGAATGGAGATGTGTAATCACACTTGGAGTTTCCACAGTCCAAAAAGTTCAGCAAACCATTTTTTTTCTGTACCCTGGTCAAACTGGCATTATAATTATATGGAAGAGAATGATAAAAGCTGTTTTTTTATAAGAATGCAACTTTACTGCTCTGTTTATTCTGAAAAGGGGCTAATTTGTAGTGTCAGCAGGAAGATGGTGCATGTAGAAATAAGATCATTCATTACAGGTCAGTAGCTCTCATTCACAATGAGAAAGACAGCAATTTTGCTTTTTCTCAGAAACAATTTCATTGTAGATTACTCCAATGCCATTTTGTTCTAGATAGAAGGCTTTACTCATTAGCAAAAGGCTTGCATAAGAAAAAACGTTGAAGAGTAAAACAGATACTATCACAGTATCACTGAACCAACAAACAAACAAGGTGAAGAGAGATAATGCCTTTCTCCTGTGGCACTTGTCTCTTGACAGACAACAACTCACCTTGCTCGAGGTCAGGAGTGAACGGGGGAGCTCCCCAGACATCTCTGTGCAGAGCTACGGAGGCCTTCGATACCAGTTCCCAGCAGTACTGCCGCAGATGGCAGTGCAGCTCATCAAGACAAAAAACCCTGAGCAACGGGTAGAGTATTTTTTTCCAAACTTCTTTCCAAATTAAAAAAGAAAAAAAAAAAAAGTGATTGTAAATTCCAAAGAATGTAACTATGTATGCCCTCTATCTTGTGTTTTGTAACAGATAATTGAAACACTGCAACACATAGTTCTGAATAACCAACAAGATTTCCATGATGATCTTCCATACCGTTTCCTGGAGCTCGTCCAGCTCTGCCGCACAGCAAGCTCTGACAGCCTTGAATCCATCTGGAGACAATGTTCAGATAAACCCCGCTACAGGTATTTCATTGTATCGACCTATAAGGAACTCTTCTGGTTTTGTGAGAACTCGGAGCTAAAATGAAGGATTTTTTAAAATTCTGTTTGCAGGCGATGGCTGCTGAGTGCAGTCTCTGCGACAGGCACCACAGAAGCACTCAAATTCCTCAAGAGCAGAATCCGCAGTGATGACCTTAGCTACCTTCAGACTCTTCTAAGTGTTCCCTTTGCTCTCCATTTAACAAAGGCTGATGAACACACTGTTCCAATAGCAGCAGTGAGTAAAAGCCATGTGAATCTTTCCTGTCTCACCAAAAAAAGGAATGATGATCAACAACCTGTGATTAAGCACATTGGAGGCTGGATTCTCCTCTTGTGTACGCTAATTTTGTGGAAACATTGACCCATGAATTTGTTTTGGCGTAGCATTTATTAGAGGAGAGTTCTGTGTCTTCATTTCTCTATATTGATATAAAGCCCTTTTCTTGTAAGAGCTTCTGGGAATAATTCCCATTTTAGTTTGCTGAGATCATGCAGCATGCCTTCTACAGACAAAACTTTGTCCTTTTAATCTCTTCTGAAACAAATGATGATTGGGATGTTATGTCATTTGAGAAACTCTTTCAATTACAAACTAGTTCATAAAGTGGAAAATGCTGCAGGAAAAGTATTAGTGCAAACATCAAATACGTTGGCACAATAATGAACCATTTATTCTTAACAGGATTTTTGCCATCTCTAGCCAATATTCTTAAACAGGAAAAGTGAAAATGATGTGAAAATGCATCATTAATATAATTGAGTTGCACATTTTTCTAGAGCTATTCTATTTATACATTGATGCTTATCCATAATCTTAATGTTTTCAGTGTTATGTTCAGTTGACGAAGATCAAAATGTAGCTATGTTAGCTTATATGTGTATAAACGAGTGGGAAATTAAACTCCTAGGTAAAGCTTCCAAATATAATGTCTACAACCTGCTTTAATTTGTTTGGATGAGAACAGTAATCATTCTGAAATAGATCCCTTCAAATAAGATCTCATTATTTTCCTGCTCTGAAAGCTTTGTGAAGCACTGACAAATTAATTTTTTCCCTCTTCACAGGATTTAGTGACAAGTTCTCGAATCCAGAAAAATCCCGTGCTTCAACAACTTGCCAGCTTGGGATACAGTTCTGTGGTGAATAGATACTGTTCTCAGACCTCAGCTTGTCCTAAAGAAGCTCTGCAGGTGGGTGGCTTTTTGCCAAGTTTATATATTTTTTTTTTTTAATAGCTTAGTAATGTTCATTATATTAGCTACATTCTTTTAAGATACAGTATAAAAAGGATGACTGGAAATATAAATATGCATTTTGTAGGTTTTCTTCAGAACAAAGGCATCAGATATTTTTATCAATGCAGTCATTTGCTTCATCTTTCAAAATACAGTTTTCATATTGCAAGGGTAAAATCCTGAGAGGAATCACCACTGAGTGATTTTATTAAAGCCAGTTGTTTATCGTGGTAGGCTTTTCAGTGGGTAAGGGGGACACTGTGGACAGTGTACAGATTAAAGTGAGAAGGTTGAACTGTGCTTTGTTTACAGCCCATCCATGACCTGGCAGATGAAGCAATCAGCAGGGGCCGTGAGGACAAAATGAAATTAGCTCTGAAGTGCATTGGCAACGTGGGAGAACCAGCCAGCATCAAGCGCATCCTGAAGTTCCTGCCCATATTTTCATCCAGTGCTTCTGATATCCCCATCCACATTCAGATTGATGCCGTAATGGCCTTGAGAAAAATAGCTTGGAAGGACCACAAAACAGTATGTAGGATCTGGCAGATTTTCTTTGCTTAGTGAATTAGAATATGTACCATAAACATAATGATTTTTAGGGTGGCATGTGTGGATTCAGCGTTTTTAAAAAAAAAAAAAATACTATTTTTAAGAACCCTACTATACAGTTTTACGTTCAGCTGGTGTTTTCTGCTAAGGTGGAATGATAATTAGTTAATTAGGAATCTTCTGGAAGGATATCAGAAATGTTGCTTTTGTCATCTGTTGTAACCAACTAAGTCCTGTGCTAATTATAAATAGTGGACACTTAGCCACCTAAAACTCAGATATAAAATTTAAATTGCCTCTGTAGTCAGGAGGGAGAGACACTTTCTGTGAAACTCTTAGTCCAAATGTCAGCATTGCTCTGCCTCTTCTAGACCCTTGCCCTGAGGCTGGATGAGTCACCACTGACCCCACACTGAGGCTGTGATAGAAAGTGTAGGCAAGACTCCCACCTTTCAGATGGTTTGGGTATAGGACCTACATGAGAAACCATTCACTCAAGACTGTCTTTGGTGAACTGCTGAACTCTTTTAAAACTGGTCTAAAACAGTGAAGCATGCTCACTGAGTCAGTGGAATTACTTCAAATAATGAATCTGTCTTCTTATCTACATTTTTTTCTTCCAAAGATGTTCACTGATATTTGAATGTCAGTAATTCACAAAGCAGTGCTGATGCCTTATTGATTGTCACAGTTGACAATTATTGATGGACATTTATTTTAGGTTCATTGGCTCCATGGGGCTGTTCCACCATGGCCCCTTTAGTTATATGAGTAAAGTTATGTGGAACTTAAAAAAATTAAAAATAGATGAGGAAATCTATTTCTGCAGGGATAATGATCCCCTCTCCCGTATTTCCAGTTTGCAAAATGGTTTCAGTTGTTGGTAACCCCAGACACTCTTTTGTCTCTGCAGGTGCAGGGGTATCTCATCCAGATCCTTGCTGACGAGTCGCTTTCCCCTGAACTGCGGATGATAGCTTGTGCTGTTATCTTTGAGACAAGGCCCGCCCTTCCCTTAATAACAACCATTGCCAATGTGGCCATGAAGGAGAGCAATTTGCAAGTGGCCAGTTTTGTGTATTCTTACATGAAGGCTTTGTCCAAGAGCAGCTTGCCGTACACGTACAACATGTGAGTAGAGACAGGAACAAAGCAAGTGCTCTTCTGCAAATAATGATCTTCTGCATGTACTGACAACTGAAGTCAGTTTATTTACTGACAGGTTGCAGCTTGTTTCTGGGTGCTATTACCTCTCTCATTTTGTTTAGATCTTCAGCTTGCAATATTGCTCTTAAGCTGCTGGCTCCCAAACTGGACAGGCTGAGCTATCGCTACAGCAAGGTCATACGTGTTGGTGGTTACTTTGGTGAGTGATTCAGTGATCAGGAAACTTGCATTTCAGAAATCCATTCTTAAAATATTAAGTCCTTTGGAGAAATACGGCATTCTTTGTTTCAGTGAGAAATTAAATGTGAGACTCACATGTTTAGGGTAGCCATATAATAATTTCTGCCTAAAAAGTTGGATTTTATTTAATGCTATATCTTACAGCTGACAACGGAAATAGGTGCAGAAATATGATCTTGAATGATAACCAGAATGGTTAGAAAAAAGATGTCTCTTGTTTACTTTTGCCATAGATAACTATAAAGTTGGTGCTGCTGGAGATGTCTTTGTAATGAACAGCCCAGGAACGATGTTCCCATCAGCAATAATTTCCAAGCTGATGGCATATTCTGCAGGGTCTGTGGCTGATTTGGTGGAGGTAAATATTTACATAAGTCAATGATAAATCAAAGTTAAAACTGCTTACAAAGCTTCCTCTCTGTAAGCATGTTTCAGACTGCTCCTCATGCTGTTTTGGTAGGCTGGTGTCCTTGTGGAAGGCCTCACAGATGTCATCATGAAACGAAATATCCCATTTGCTGAATATTCCACATACAAAAAGATAAAGGAGATTGGAAAAGCGGTGCGTATTTTCAGTAATACACCATGTGAGTTAGGTGAAGGGGCATTGGTGATGCTTGCCACTCTAGCTAAGCCCTGTGTCAGGGGGTAAACTATTCTCCTAGGAGTCAGCTCAAGTGTTTTTGTGAAGGTGGGATGTGCAGTGGGGACTGCAGGGGACATCTGCCATGGCTGCAATAGCTTCTGTCACTTGATCTGACTCTCCCCACCTCAGAGGTGTCTGCAGGAGGAGTTCAGGAGGGAAGGGAGTGGCAGGCATTGTAGCACAGTGTGTCACATTCCTGGCTGGCTTCCTACTCTCTCTCTTCATCTACCTCTCCTAATTTACAAGAATATGCCCTTGTCTTTATGAGAATTTCTTTTTTCCCCTGTGCTTTCAAACTGGGTTTAGTGGTACTAACAGCCCAGACCCTGCGTGTGAATGCTGTATTGGGATACAAAACGTTTGTGGGCATCTCAGTGGTGGAAGAAAGTCTGAATTAGTCCCATCCTGCTACTTTCAATTGGAAATTGTACAAAGGAAAGGGGCAGCTTGGCCAGCAATGGGTTTAGTCACCTGAATCAATTATCATTTGTGACATGTTGCATTAAGAAAATTGTTTCTTTATCTGTTCCCCAGCTGCTGGGATGGAAGGAGCTGCCAACAGAAACCCCCTTGATATCAGCCTATTTTAAACTCTTTGGCCAAGAGCTGGCCTATGTCAACATCAATAAGGAAGTCCTACAACAGGCCGTGAAGGTATCGGGGCCCCCTACTTTTCTTTGCAGTATTGGACGGTGTTACACTTTGCTGCCCAACCCCTTGGATCTGTTTCATTGCAGGCTGTTGTAGAACCTGCTGACAGGAGCTCGGTGCTGAGGAGGCTGGTGGGCCAGCTGCGCAGTGGCATTGCGGGACAGTGGACACAGCCGCTGTGGCTGGGAGAGCTGCGCTACATCGTCCCCACCTGCACCGGCCTGCCTCTGGAGTACAGCTCCTACAGCGCCGCCCTGGCCCGCGCTGCGCTCAGCGGTGAGTCGGGAACCCAGAGAGCGGCTGAGCCACCTCTGAGCAGGGGAGCGGAGGGACGGGGGCTCAGGGGGGCTGGAGAAAGAAGTGGAGAGCCAGAAGTTAGAGAAGTTAGAAGTTAGGAAAAGAACCAGTTTTTGTATTGGAGGGTGGGGCGGTGAAGATGTTTGAAGAGAAGCTGGATGCACTGATTTGTGCATTGTCTTTGAATGGATTGAAGACAGAAAAGGTGAGATGAGAACCTGGGAAACCAGAGAGAGAGAGGCCACAACATTCAAGACTGAAAAAACCAAGAGCTGCCTGGGGGGCTGATGCAGACATGGGTAGAAGGAGGTGGCTCTCGAGAGATACTCACACAAGCTAAGCAGGATTCAGTGTTGACTTAAAAAGAGAAGAAAATACAAAACAATCAAAAGAGAACTGTTGGTAACATTAAGAAGGCAGGAAGAGAAGAGTGCCTGTGAAAAGAGACTGGAGCTCTCTTTTAAAAGAAAAAGTCTGCAAGTGCTAATCCTCATCAAGACATTTATTCAGTCATCACACTGTGAGCTATGCAGCAGACTTAAATTAGGCAAAACTGACTCTAGAATCCGCTGACACCGTCTAAGGAATGGTGATGTTCATGTGCCTGTGCTCTCCCACATACCCACTCTTTGCTGCTCCTGGTTTTTAATTTGTTAGTCTGCTTTAGTAACATCTTTGCAGCTCTGCCCCTTCTGTGTATATTCTGTGTGTTTGGAATTTTTATTCTTTATTTAAAAATAACAATCTTGTAGCCAGGTTGGGGAGGCATGGATTGGATGGATGGGTGAAGTGAGTGAAGCTTGTCTGGACTGTTGATCTCCAAGATTAGTCAACGGCTGAGAATATAATTGGTGACTTGTTACAAGAAATGTTCCTCTGCCACTGGCACTTGTTGATTGTCTTCTTTTAAAGTTTAAACTTTGTAAAAAAAGGCAACCTCAGGATATCTGTGTAAATATTAATACTGAGTTGGTGGGAGCAGTTGCTGCAGTGGGGGGTCAGGTTGCCACTGTCAGGCAGCTTAACAGGCTGGAGAGGATGGCCTGACAGAAGTGTGGTGAAATTTGACAAAGGCAATCCAAAGTCCTTCACCTGGAATGGAGTAACACATGCATGTGTAGAGGTTGGGCATCACCCAGGCAGAGAGCAGTTGTGCAGGAAGGGCAGGACAATGTGGTACAACAAACCAGCAGTGTGCTCATGTGGTGATGAAGGCCAACTGTGTCATGGGCTGCAGAAGCAAGAGCAGAGCCAGTGTGACAATGATTTCCTTCTCTATTTAGCACATTTGTGGCTGCAATTGCAGTACAATGTCTGGGTTTGGATCCACAGTACAAGATGTTCACTCTTGATGTGAGGAAAGATCGGAGAGCAGAGGCTGTTTAGCCCTGCTCTCTGCATTGTCTTCTGACTTCTCATGTTTCTGAAATTCCGATGTTACACTAATTATCAAACTTTCCATCTGGGTCAGCTCTTCATTTTCTTAGTGTATTTTTATTTTCATTTTCAATATGTTGCATCAGAACCTTTGCCTATGTAACCAGCTTCCTCTATATTTTCAGTATTCTTCAGAATCATAAAAGGTGTCATGTACCCTGAAGTCTCTCCTGTTTTCCAGCCATATTTGCTGCACTAACAAAACCACTACCTCCTAGTGAAAACTGCTTATGTTTGACCCCTTTCTTTCATTTTTACAATGTTTAAATATTGTTCTTGCATTTGCAGTTGATGGAAAGATAACTCCCCCTCTAACTGGAGATTTTAGACCTTCACAGCTGCTTGAATCCACTGTGCAGATTCGTTCTGACATAAACCCCAGGTATGGCAGGTTTCTAAGGCTTTACATATGAAGGAGGTTTTTAAGGGAAGGCAGAACCACACGTGTAAGAAGAGCACCTTTCTTACACCTGACTGCTACACTCTGTTTCAGCTTATACATACAGAAATTTGCAACAATGGGTGTCAACACAGAATACTTCCAACAAGCTGTGGAAATTCAAGGCAAGATCCTGACAAGAGTGCCAATCAAGTTTAATGCCAAGATAGACATGAAGCTGAAAAATATTAAGATTGAAACAAATCCATGCCACGAGGAAACTGAGATAGTGGTTGGAAGGTACAGTAGCATTACTTCAGAATATTGTGTGTTGCTGAAGCCTGACAAAGTTTACTATTGACTGGCCTCCAACAGAGGTCTCTAGATAGGCAGAGTGACTCTTCAGTGTGTAGCACAACCTTTGGGATAAAGCAAGAGAGAGAAAAATACAGTAGTTAATAATCAGAAGATACCTAAATTATTTAGCAATGTAAATTTTATATGTAATTGTTTACTATTTTGTGTTATTATTTTTTATTATTTTATTGTCTTTTAAGGATTTTGATTTTTATGTTTGAAGGAATATTTTTAATGTTTTGGAAATGTCACTTAAATTTATCCAGATTTTGAGAATTTCCTGTAATACAAGAAAATTGTATTTGTCACGAACACTGTTTTGTTTTCAACATTTCTATTTCTAAATTCATATATAATCCCTGTGTTCAAATATCTTACTTCAGTGCTGTCACATGATACTGACAAGGATGTATTTAATCCAGAGACAAGGGCTTGGAATAATTCACCATTTTTTGCACATATCTCAACAGACATAAGGCTTTTGCTGTATCAAGAAATTTAGGAGAATTAGGTGTTGAAAAGAGAACCTCAATTCTCCCAGGAGATGCTTCATCAAATATTGTGGAAGAACCTTTCAAACCATCAGATAGAGCTTCCAGTGAAGATTTCACAAAGGTAACCTATATTTTTTTTGCTTATATAGTAATATTTACCCTCTCTGTAATGGATGTCTGTAGTTCTGCCTGTGACACACTCCTGGTGGTATTCATGTACTCATCTCTAACGCAGCAAGAAGCTGACAGCACGTCAAGGAAACATGCCTATAGCTCTCAAGAGGATCTTCGCCACATCACGGGAAGGAAAACTCATAAACGAGATGTTTGCATCAAGCTGCATCATCTTAGGTGCCAGCTCTGCTTTTCCAGAAGGTCACGAGATGCCAGTTTCCTAAAAAATACATATTTGCACAGGCTCATCGGAGAACATGAAGCTAAAATAGTCTTGATCCCAGGTAAAATAGTGAGCATCTTAGGATTGTTAGTGCTATTTGAAGCGGTGTAACTTTCTAATGTGTGCAATTGGTGTGTAGTTGAAACAGATGATGATATTGACAAAATTCAGCTGGAGATACAGGCAGGATCCAGAGCAGCTTCCAAAATAATTCATGAAGTAAACACGGAGTCTGAGGAAGAGGGTGGGTCATCTCTGTATGAGGACATTCAAGCTAAACTGAAGAAGATCCTAGGCATTGAAAATGTGTTCAAGGTAAGTTACTTTGAGTATGGCAGTGGGGAACACTTTCTCCTAAATGAGGGCAAGAATTTGAAGCTCAGTGTGGAAATCTGGCATGGCAAAGAAGGGATGGGGCTGTTTTGAAAGGTGCCATGCTGAGGTATTGCTCCTGTGGGGTGTGCCCAGCAAGGTGGGCTGTGCTGGGCTGGATTTCAGCTGAATGGAGTGGATATGAGGGAATTCTGCAGCTTCTGCAGGGAGTGAGGCAGGGAAGTGGTTTTTCCTCGAAAAGCTGATGTGAGAACCTAGCTTTGTCTGACACCCACAGAAGTTTTACCTTGTAAAAACAGGACCAGATGTATTCTCTCTTTTGCACCTCTTGGACTGTATTCGCAGATTGCAAATAAAACACACCAGAAGAAGCGACCTCCAAAGAAAGAAAATGCTGTGCTTACAGAGCTTGGGGCAGACCCTGATGTAAAACATCCCTCCAGTTCATCTGCCTCCTCAGCTGTCTCCTCTTCCTCATCATCTGCTGTTTCTCCTCGTCGTAAAGAGGCTGGTGATGAAGATGAGAATGATCAAGAAGAGCAAGCGAGAAACAAAGATGCAAGCAGCAAGAGCAGCAGCAGTAGTGGCAGAAGTAGCAAGAGCAGCAAGAGTAGCACCAGCAAGAGCAGTAGCAGCAGCAGCAGTGACAGAGGTAGCAAGAGCAGCAGCAGCAGCAGTGACAGAGGTAGCAAGAGCAGCAGCAGCAGTGACAAAAGTAGTAGCAAGAGCAGCAGAAGTAGTGACAGAAGTAGCAAGAGCAGCAGCAGCAGTAGTAGCAGCAGCAGTGACAGAAGTAGCAAGAGCAGCAGCAGCAGTGACAGAAGTAGCAAGAGTAGTAGCAGCAGCAGCAGCAGCAGAGACAGAAGTAGCAAGAGTAGCAGCAGCAGAGACAGAAGTAGCAAGAGCAGCAGCAGCAGTGACAGAAGTAGCAAGAGTAGCAGCAGCAGTAGCAGCAGCAGCAGCAGTAGTGACAGAAGTAGCAAGAGTAGCAGCAGCAGTAGTAGCAGCAGCAGTGACAGAAGTAGCAAGAGCAGTAGCAGCAGCAGCAGCAGTAGGAGCAGCAGCAGCAGCAGTAGGAGCAGCAGTAGCAGCAGCAGGAAGTCATCAAGTCATCACAGCCATGGGCATCACTCAAGATATGTGAATGGCAGCAGCAGCAGTGAGTCACTGAGCCACCATAGCCATGAGCATCATTCACGATACCTGGAAGGTGGCAGCAGCAGCACATATTCCAAAATATGGGTAATTTTGTCAGTAAATTGACAGATGCTACTAAATGTTTGCGAATCACGCTTCTGATGGTGGCTGGCCTTGCATGACAAATCAGGACATTACGAGTTGACCAGTAAATTTTAGCACCATAAAATTGAAAAATTTATTCAATAAACACACCCGCAATCATTGGCACAGATGTCTACTTCATCTCAAAAATTTCCCTAAGTTTGTTGAAAATTACATTACTGTCAGGAAATGTTTTTTTTTGACAATTTAATGTCCATAAACATTGCATATTTCTGTCTTAATTTTGTGGTAGAAACATTAATGCTTTATATAAATGACTTCATCTTGCATTATGGGTTTGTGACTAAGCATACAGAACTATGTATGAATAATAATTAGTAAATTTCTTATTTCATTCCCAGTTCTTAGATTTTCATATAATTGCAGCATTTCTTTTCCTCTGAGACTTCTAATCTTCTTGTTTTTGTCATTTTCAAAGGAAACTCCTGAGATTTATCAGTACCGCTTTAAATCAGCACATAGACAAGAGGTGAGTTTTTCTTTCCTCAGTGAAAGAAGTATGGAATCTGTCCAGAGTCAAATGGAGACTTTAAAGGCAACCTGTTATCTCTGTTGAGGAAAATTACAGCACTGATAACATTAGAACCGTGGTGGTTCTTCTGAGATGGGTAAAGACAGAGAGCTGTGTTCCCTTTTGCGCTGTGCATACGAAGCCACTTGTGGCAAAGGAGATGCAAAGTCTCTTCCAAAGCAATGAGAGAGATTGGAGCTGCACACTTTGGAGGAACCATCAGAAGCTTGGTTCATTTGATTAGCTTTGATCACCTGGTTTCTTGGGTTGGAATCACTGCAGGTACACAATAAGGCTAGTGATGTGGACAAATGTGGGAGGACACCTTTTTTATAGTATTTTGGCTGAGCAGATTCTTACTAGGACAGGAGCCAGCCAGAGCAGCATACTTGCTACTAGTGTTCCTCAAAAAGTAGCATTTCAGCAGTGTGTGTCCACTCAGATGCTCCTTTCCATTCAGTTGCTCCATTCAGTTTTTCTTCCAGTTCATCAGGTTTCTGCAGAATTTCTGGTCTTTCATGTTGAAGTGAGAAGCGGACTAAATTTGACTTGCTCTGGTCCATTGTTTTTTCATACAGGGAATTCTCATCTAGATATGGTCCTTATGGACCGTGAAGAGTCAGATATGTTTGGGGAAACAAGATTTTTCAGAGTTAGATCCTATGTACTAAGCAGGACAAAGCCCACTGCAAGTCATTGAGCTGCTCAAGGTTGGAATAACACTTACCAGCTCCAAGTGCCATGAGAGAGAGTATTGTTCAGCATTGCCTCATGCAATTTCTTCAAGCATGCTTTAAAGTTACCCTCTGAAGCCTGTTGTGGTTTGATTTTGTGTTTGGTTTTTTTTTTTGTAGTTCCCAAAAAGAAAACTCCCAGATGACCAAATTAGAAGCTCACATTCCTCTGCCAGATCCAGTCGTGCCTCATCTCGAGCTTCATGGGTTAGTTGCATCATTTTTAGGGGATTTTGACAGCTTGGAATTATGTCAGAGTGGCTGTGCACTCTCAGTAATTGTATATAATAATAATTACAATAATAATGGGAAGGGAGAAATCTCTTGAGTCTCAGGTATCTGTCAAGACATGCTCCATAGTTCCCACATGCACTTTCCTGTGCAGTGAGGATCCTTCTTACTTGCATCATAGCCCCCTTCCCTCATGGAAATCCCACCCAACAGATGTTTGCAGAGACTCATTTTGTGACTTCTGCAGCCTGGAGGGAGATTGAGGTGCTGCAGTGCCAGTGTGAGGACACTGGTGGTGACAGCCAAGGCTCAGAGCAACCTCAGCAAGAGGCCTCTTCCAGAGGGGACATGGAGCACCTGGGCTCCTCACCACCACCCGGGCAGATGTGTGCGGGCTTGAGAACGATGGAGTGAAGATATTGAAGTCATAATGCACTCAAGGCTGCTCTCCAAGGGAAGGGGTTCTTGATGTTGAAGAATATGTCCTGAGTTATATTCTGTGCTGGGTTGCTGTGCAAACACAAAACCTGAGTGCCCCACACAACTCACAGCTGAAGTGTGAGGAGAAAGCCAACACAAGACCCAGACAGAAAAACAAGAGGAGACGAGCTGAGGGATGTTTTTGCTGTGGGAATGAGTGACGCATACAACTGACAGCTGATGTTGTTCAAACTGAACCACTTTCTTTTATTCACAGGCTGGGTAGTAACAATGAAGCCCAAATCATATAGTCATTACTGTATTTTAATTATATGAATATTTCCATGGTATCATCTGTAGCTCAGGAAATGGCACGAATTTTGGCTCATAAAAACACAGTGATAAATCCATCTGGCTGCAGAGGCACGTGCACATTAAAGACATATGCATGAGGTTTTTAGGCATGTAAATATGTGTGGTACATATGCTGGTATATATTTGTGGTTCAGTTGTTTATTCTTCATTTATCCATCTAGATCTTGCATCTAAAATGTTCCATGGTAACTCTTCTATAATTACATGCTTTGCATACTTTCTCCCCCTTCTTCTTAGCCCAAGTTTTTGGGAGATGTTAAAACACCAGTATTAGCTGTCTTTCTGCATGGCATCCGTGATGATAAGAAGATAGGAGGCCTCCAGCTCGTGGTATATGCTGATATTGACTCCGTCAGGCCCCGGATGCAGGTATTTGTGTCAAACCTCACAGATTCAAGCAAGTGGAAGCTCTGTGCTGATGCTTCAGTCCTCAATGCTCACAAGGCAGCGGTAAGGCTCAAAACTAGCTCTTACAGCTCTATATGCAGCACAGGAAAACAGTGCTCCAGGCATTAAAAATGGACCATTGTTCCTCCATCACAGGCTTACCTGAAATGGGGACGGAATTGCCAGGACTACAAGGTTTCATCTGAGCTGGTAACTGGGCGGTTTGCTGCCCACCCTGCTGTGCAAGTGAAACTGGAGTGGCCTAAGGTTCCTTCCAGGGTCAGATCCATAGCAGAATGGTGAGAATTGAGCGTATAGTGACACATGTTAAGAGTACTGGTCAACTGGGAAAAATCAGCATCTGCACACGAGGTTCTAAGGCTTAAGTACTGCGTGGTATTTTATTCTCTGATCTGTCCAAGTACTGCTTTTGGACATAAAAGCTGAGTGGGATTACATCTTATTTTAATGTACAGCAACTCGTTATATTTGCCATAATTACTGGAAACCAAGGAACAGATCCTTCCTTTCACTGAACACTTGAAAAGTAGAGCAGAGGGTGGGTGTGAGGACATAGCCAGGGATCCTGAAAACCATTATGATACTTACACACAGATGTGAGACAATCTAGTTGGGATGTGTGCAGCCTGGTTTTTTCTCCATCTCACTAAATCTTCCTAATTTGAACTTTTGAAGGTTTTACAAATTTGTCCCTGGGGCTGCATTTATGCTGGGGTTCTCTGAAAAAATGGACAAGAATCCTTCTCGACAAGCCAGGGTGATCGTGGCTCTAACTTCTCCAAGGACATGTGATGTTGTTATCAAGCTTCCTGATGTAATTATGAAATATTTTTATCACACTTCTTTTTTTTTTCCTAGTAGAAAGTGTGACTGTTTAATTACAGTGGGTCAATTTGGAGAAAGAAAAATTAAGTTAGCATCAGTTTGGGTGAAAATGATTAAAATTACTTTTATGTATTTCCACCATTGTAATATTTCATAGAAGGAGGTCTATACAGTGATTTTTTTCATAGAGAGAGATGTGGGTACAGAGTTTCCATCTGTAGTATCTCTATAAGTGTCCACCTCATCACCTTTGGAAGGGAGTAATTAGTTCTCTCCCAAGTAATACCTGAATGACTTCTCTCACACCATGAGAGAAAACTGAACAAAAGCAAAAACCTCAGGGACAATGAGTTATGTTCACGTAAAGTCTTTGCAATGAAAGTAGAAGAAATAGGAAAAAAAAACCCTAGCTGTTTGCTGACACAGGTGCATTTTGAATGTGCTTTTGAATTCCTTTTCAGATTACCCTCTATGAAAAAGCCATGAGGCTTCCCCTGTCACTTCCTGTAGGTCCAAGGATACCAGCTTCAGAGCTGCAGCCTCCCATCTGGAATGTCTTTGCTGAAGCCCCTGCTGCAGTGCTTCAGAATTTGAAAGGTCAGAGTCTAATTGGGTTCAGAAGCATGACAACTTCAGTCTCACAATTTATTTGGACATCTTCTAAATTTTGCTGGCATTGTTAATCTCCAGTTAATTAGGAAATGTTCTGGAATAATGTGATGATGGTTCAACTGAGAGAAAATATTGTGTGTGTGGTACAGAAATCATCAGCATTTCAGGGATCAAGATACTAATCTGAACAGATAACTTTTAAAATTTCTGGCAATTATTTTTTGTTAGATAGAATGAAACCTTCTATATGCCTTTCTAAGAATTTATGGGAGCTTAGTAGCCAAAAGTCCCTGTAAACTGTATGAAAATATCACATAGTGAAAAAAATAGAAAGCTAAAATAATATGACAGTAAAAATAAACCCCACCATTTAATGGCTTCCTCTCATGGAAAATAAAAAAACTCACTGGCATGTTTTTTTAACCAGCTCAATGCTCAGTTTCCTACAACAAGATCACAACCTTTAATGAAGTTCAGTTTAACTACACAATGCCAACAAACTGCTACCACGTCTTGGCTCAGGATTGCAGCTCTGACCTTAAGTTCCTGGTGATGATGAAGAATGCAGAAGGAGCTGTGAACCTGAAAGCAATCAACATCAAGCTTGGCAATCAGTAAGTAACTTCTGCCAGATGCTGGGAGCATGAGGGACCTCACTGTCCACATTTAGCATGAGAGGAGCTCCAGTCTGAGCTTTCCTGCAATGGTTAGCAGCCCATGGAGTTTCAGCACTCCCCTTTTTTATTTTCCATGCATATTGAATGTGATGCTCTTATCCTGCATCTTAGGTGGCAAGAATACCCCTTATGCTCTGAGCAGTGATATTTAGTGAGCAGGAAAATGCCTCTGTCACTGTAAGTGTGTGAATGTGGCACAGGCAGGGTGTGAACACTCTTCTTGTCCTTGACAGTGAAGTCGATATGCGCCCTGCGAACGGGCGGGTGGAGCTGCTGGTGGATGGGGCCGAGAGCCCGACAAACATTTCACTTACATCTGCTGGTAAGTGATGCAGCAGGTGTTGTTGATTTTCACATATGTTTTAGGAGAAAGAAGGAAAGAGAAGGGATCTGTGAAGGAGATTTGGTCAGTTTGTAGTCAATAAGTATTTATTTGGTTTTAAGGTAATATTTAAGAATATGTATATTACTCACTTGCAGAGGGACATTTAGAAAGATTGATTAGAGTGTGAAGCTCTTGAGTAGCCTAAATAAGCAAGATATAATTAACATGAAGATCCCTCATTTCTTGTACGTCATTGCAGGTCCTACTGTAGCTCCAAATTGGAGAAGTGTTTTGGCTATGCTGTCAAATTTTGCTTGATTAAAACTTTTTGAAGTGGAGCTTTTCTAAAATCCACTACACATGACTTGTATATTCATGTTTTTCCCAGTTTGATTGTGGGTATAAATTTGGCTTGCATTCTGGCAGGGAAAGGTATGGAGCACTGGTGAAACAACCTGCTTGATTCTCCCAAAACAGGAAGAGTTTGTTTCTGTGAAAGGTACAGGAGGACCTTGTTTCATCCTGTGTTGGGTAGTCAGGGGCTATATACAGTGTGGGTATTCTGAGTAAAGAGCTGCAAGATATGCACTGGGCTAAATCTTGCTGAAAGTGGGTTAGCATGTACCAGGGCTGAGCTCTGTCATATTTGTTATGTATTTGGGAAGTGCTAATTGTGCTAGAAACAGCTCCACTGACAGCCATGGTGTTCCTCATATTTCCATATTCCAGTGCAGTGTACTCAGAGTCTTGCTGATCTGCACAACTATAGAGATGCTGTAGACAGCTCAGTAATGATTTCTAGACATAAATGTGATTATGTTAATAACCCAAAGAAAAATTAACGAGTCTGTGATCATTAATATTGTCTTCTAACCTTTTGCAAACACCCATTTTCTATGTATGCACATTTCTACATTGTTTTGTTTTATGTTTTTGTTTCTTGAATAGGGTAACTGAGGAATTTTGAAGAAAAGAACATTTTAGGAACATGACAGTTGCTTTTTTTCTCCCTTAAAGAAGCTAAGTTTGGTCTGGTTTTTTTTGTTTTCTTTTAGGTGCTTCTCTGTGGATCCACAGTGAAAATCAAGGGCTTGTACTTCTCGCCCCAGTCTATGGCATTGATAAACTGTACTTTGATGGATACACATTCAGGGTATCGTTCTTCCTCTTCATAAGACTGGGTGTTAATAAATCTCCATGGGATTCCCTTAAATCTGTGTGTATAAGGGCAAGGGTGTACAGCAGCAAAGGCAAGTGTGTTCAGGGCATAAAAAGCCCCAAAGAGAAGGTGATGCTACAGGATTGCACAGTCCTGCTCTTTACTTCTGAGTGTGAGAAATGAGAGTCTTTGATCAACAAAAGTACTCTGTTCTTGCAGTACAGATGTGTGTGGGGAAGTGGGCCTGGTGAGTGTACACACACTCTTGCCTTTGCAAGAAAAATGAGCTTTCAACTCTTGACCACTGTTCTTACAGGTGTATAATTCTTCAAAAAAGCAAAAACGCAGCCATTCTTTTTACATAAATGAGTGGTTAAAATCTGCACTAAAATTAGTACAAAGCTGGAATGTAAGAGATTGGTAAACTGTTCCATTTCTGTCCCTTGTACTACCAAAACAACCACCAGAAATAAAATTCAGCATATTAATAGTCTATTAATAGAGCATGAAAAACTTAACATCCTAGACTGGCACGGTAGCTTATAAGGACTGTAGCAGTTATAGATTCTGCAGGCCCACAGGAGTTTGGCATCTGACTGTCAGACCCTTTTGAATTCTTATCAAAGAGATTTTAAATGTTTGTGCATTGACTTACACTGGAAGGGACCTGCATAGGAAAATATGTTCTCCACAGGTATTGCTTTTTGTTTTTACTTGAAATACTTTTTGCTTCTGTTTCCTCCAAGATCCAAGTTGCTTTATGGATGGCAGGGAAAATGTGTGGACTGTGTGGAAAATACGATGCAGAAAGCAAACAGGAATATCGGATGCCCAACGGATATGTAGCTAAAGATGCAGTGAGCTTTGGGCATTCTTGGATTTTGGAAGAGAAGCCATGTAGAGGAGGTATGCAAGCTCTAACAAATTTAATATAATATTACTGCAGTTGTTCAGAAGATGTAAAATCTGTTCAGAAAATTTAAAATTATTTGTTTTGGAACTAAAAAGCATATTAGAAGATTAATAATTAAGTTATATATCAAGTTTTAAAATTACTTCCAAGTTGAGAAGGAAATAAGAAATCACAGGTTAAACAAGCCAAAATATATGACTTAGTTGAAGGTCAAAAAATTAGATGAATCAAAATCTTTGTTTCAGTTTTGAAGTATTTTAGAAGAGGATCAGAAAGAAGATAAAATTCACACAGAATGCTTTGATTTAAGCACAAGAGCATTTTCTGGACACCAATTTTCAGCAACTGGACCATCAAAAAAATCAGATTGGGATTAGTAGTTATTACCATGGCTGACCACCTGGTTTTTGAACCAGTACAACCTGTCAAACAAAGCATTCAAGTATATGAGCAGTTCCAGGGACTTAATTACATGGTTGAAATAAAAAAGCTGTGTTCGAAGTGTTTCAGTAGATTAGGATCTTATGGTGTGCTGGTGCTCTCAGCTGAGGTTATGATGCAGCATCACACCACAGTGCTCGAGGAGAACAGGCACGTTGCATCTGTAGAGACTTGCCCTGTGGGAAGGATGTCCTCAGTCCCTGGAGGTGGCTTGTACACATCTAGCTCAGCATCAGCTGCTATTCTTCCATGTTTTTGTCACATATTCTGGGCAACAAACTTGCTTTAGATGGATGTGGAATCCACATGCACATCCACAATAATATTCCTGTGGCTGGTGGTGACCACGTTCTGTTTCCATTTTACATACAGTGGAAGCTGCTGAAATTTGAAGGCATGAAACTTCTAGCTAGGAATAAATTGTGGTCTATTTAGCTTCTCACTTGTACTTCTCACTGGGAATCCAAAATGAGATCAATATTACTTGTTGCCAGCAATGACTGTTGCTGTCTTTCTGCACCAGTTCAGTGTCTGAATGACATTGGTAATAATGCAGTTCTTTAGTGATTAATTTTATTTGGTCAGAAATCTCCCCTTTAGTTCCACTGCTGAATATTCAACATTTTAAAATGTGGTTTGACAGCTATTCAGTAAGCCAGTTTACCTTAAAAAATGTTTCTTAGAAAGTACTATGTTTCTGTATCCTGATCTAGAAGTAGACCAGTTGCATTTGAAATTAGCTTTCCAGGCTCCATATCTGACAACAACAAACTGATTTGAAAGGTTTATCAGTCAGTAAAGCTGCTTCATTTATGATCAAACCACAGTTGTCACAGAGGGAAGTTGTTTGCAAATTGGCAGCGTTGTCAGATGGGTCTGGAGCTTTTGAAGGTAAGCACACATAAGCTGTCCCCTCTGACTGTTGCAGCCTGCAAGCTGCGGCACTCCTTTGTGAAGCTGGAGAAGACGGTTCAGCTCGCTGGGGTCGACTCCAAGTGCTATTCCACGGAGCCCGTGCTGCGCTGCACCAAGGGCTGCTCCGCCACCACGACTGCTCCAGTCACCGTTGGCTTCCACTGTCTCCCTGCTGGTAAGGCAACAGAAATCCTGCCGAGGAGAAGCTGAACACAAGTATAAATAGATTGTGACTTAGTTACTCCATTTGAAAAATATGAATAATATAACATAGCCATAGGTAGGCAAGGAGTTAGTTCCCTATTGACAGATGCCCTTTCCCTGTTTTATTAATAGGCAAACATTCCTCCAGTGAGGAAGATGATTTTCTATTGTGCATTTACTTGTTTTCATTGTACTGGAATTTAAAATCCAAACTGAACTGCCCTTCGTGGTGCTTAGGGCTAACAAGGTAAGGGCAGGACAGCAGCACAGTCAACACTGTGATTCAGCTGAAAAGCTGTGTACTGCAGCCTGTGGAGACTGAGCCATATATAACCAAGTGCAGCATGCCAAGACAGGGATCCTTGTCTTGCATTTTTATATATGGCTGCCTTTGGATGTGGTCCTACTTCACTGAGCTCTGATTTAGGTACTAGAAGGGCAGGTGTGGACAGGATTCTTGCACAAAGGCCCAGTGATATAGGAGGATTTATTTTCTATATGTGTACTGTAGATTATAAGACATAAGGTAAAGTAGAAATAGACTGTACAGAGCATAGAATTGTATCTGTTTTCCAAGTTTTTTTTTCATAAAGATCATAACATAAATGTATCAATAATAAAATTCTGCGTGGAAGTAGTAGCTTTCAAGGTAGAACTGGCTTATTAATGAAGAGTGTTTCCTGGAACATCTCTGTGTGACTTAGGCAAATATAAATATGTAAATCAGTGAGCCAAGCCTGCTGTAATTAATGACTAGTGCATGGTAATAGTGCATGGTAAATACTGTACTTTACTTGTGAAGTAAACTGTTTAATTTTCATTTCTTGTTCCCCATCAGATTCAGCTACCAGCCTGACAGACAAGCAGATGAAGTTTGACCAGAAGTCAGAAGATATGCAGGACACTGTTGAAGCACACACAGCATGCTCTTGTGAGGATGAAGACTGCAGTGCATGAACCTGTACATTTGCAGCATAGGAAAAAATAGAAATACTTTCATGTTTTTATTGTGTGGTGTAAAAAAACTTGTCTTAAGGAATAATAGAGATACTAAATTAAGTACTTCAGTATGCTGGAATCTTTCCAAGTAATTTAAAGTATTAAACTTTATTATTGTAGAAAGTGTTATGATTGCCCATAAATACCTGATTTCATAATAAATCCATGCATGGAAAAAATTGTGAAAGCTCCCGTATTTCACTGGTGGTGGAAAGAGGAGTTCTGCATAGATTCTCCTTATCTCCCATTTCATAGACTTGTTGAGTTTGTGCATCTTCTGTGCACCAGGGTTGCACTGGGAATTGGGTTGGGTAGCTGTGGTACTACTACTCCTGCTTGTTCCCCCTGTGCTTCCTTCCCTGGTGCTGGGATCCTGATTGCAGTGGTGTGATGCTGCACCCTCTGCAGCAGCCACGCAGCCGTGGTGCTTGGCCAGAGCTCTGTGATGGGCCAGTGCTGCTGAAGGGAGAAGCAGGCTCAGGGAATAAGCCTGAATCTCACGTCCCTGGGCAAGGCTGCTCTGAGGGAGCCAAGAACAGTTTGTTTCTGGTGCAGCACATGTAGAAGCTACAGTGAATTGGTGTCTTTGAGCAGGACAGGGCAGGGTTTCTCAAGCACAGCACCTGCCAGAGGCTCTGAAGCTGAGCCAGACCTCTGCACTTTGGGTGAGATGCCCCAGCTCCTGTGCCCAGCAAGAGTCGTCGCTGCAAACACAACAGGTGGACTCTGCCTCCTGCCCCCACCACAGGTCTGTGTGCCCACAGCCAGGGACCAGCTCATCCACCCTGAGCCCAAAGGACTCCAGCAGATCTGGAAGGTGTTTTCTGCTTGCTTAAGGCTGTGTTTGCAGGCTGAGTATGCACAATGGGTGAATGGGATTTTGAAAACACTTGAGAACATTCCTTAAAAATTGAGTTTGCTCTCCCCAGCTGCTTTTGCACCTTCAAAGGATGCACATACCTGAGTATTCTTGTTTGGATATCAGTTTTATAGTTCAGAAAGGTGAAGTCCTTATTGCCAAAATAAATATGTTTGAAAGGTCTAAATATACTGTTCTGTGCAGTTTAAATGCTGCCATGGTAACCTGCACTGCAGGATGATGGGGAGTGGCAGCAGCAGTAAAGCCATGAGCTGCTGGGTTTGCTGCTTGCCTGGAACTCACACGGAGTGAGTTCCAGGTAACCTCAGGCTGAATCCTGCAGAATGCAGGGTCTTGTGTGGCTCCTGTGGCTGATGCTGGCACAGACTTCCAGCTCCAGTTGGGGCAGCCCATGGGGTTCTTCTCTTTCCAACATGCCAAGGCTGGAGCACAGTTTTCTTGTTTGCTACCAGCCTCAGCATTCAGGTGTGATGAGCCCTGGCAGGAGGCCCTGGGTGAGCACCACCCAACCACCAAGGCAGCCAGAGCACCTGTGGGACTGCAGGGTATGAGGGCTGTAGGTGCCCACCTCATGAAGGCCTGTGGAGAACCCTCAGCCTCTGCTCCTCTCCCCCACTGCCATTGTGGAGGGAGCTGAGCACAGCTCGAGGGAAATGCTGTCCAGGGCAGGTCCTGAGCTCAGCAAAACTGTTTGTCACTCTCACAGTTTTCTTAGTTTTGGGGGGTTTTTCCTCTCTCTTTTTAATACAGGTTATGTCTGAGTAATACTAGTGTAAAAAGGCTGTGAGTATATGGGGGCAAAGGCTGGGAGTTGAAATTCTTCTTGAGGTACTGAAGAAGTGATCTAGAGAATGAGAGGTTTCAGTTTTATAAAGAAATTTCTAGAGACAAAACCCTTTCCAGCAGGTTTAGGCGACCCTTGAAGCAGAAGAACAGGTGTCCCCATGGCACCTGGCTGGAATGACCAGGGGTGCAGCATCTGCTGCCCAAAGGGAGGGATGGGGACAAAGTTCTGCAGCCCCAGGCTGCAGTGTTGGTGGTTTTGGGGAGACCCTGCCCTTGCAGCTGGTGCAGCCTGTACAGCCCCCAGTGAGGACCCTAATTTTGAGGAAAGCTGTTTGATTTTTATTTTGAGGAGTCATTGTTATAGTGTGATGTTTCAGTGATATAATGTTATAATTTTGAGAATACAAGCTTTGTTGCATTTAATATTGCCATCACAGCCGTGCTCTGCTTGTACTGCCACTGACCTTAAGTCCTTGCTGCCTGTGAGATGCTTTTAAAATAAAACCCAAACCTGTGCAGCTGCATATAGTTATGCCATAATAGCTTTTGAGCCTCGAATACCAGTGGCCAGTACTGAAATCCTTTAATTACATTTACCAAATCTCCAAAGACACGACAGAACTCTCTAGGGAAGAGCTTGGCTTTCTATCATGTGCTACCAGTTTTACAAGGGAAAGGGTTAAAAAAAAGAGGACCTGTATATAGAGCCAGTAAAAACATGGTGAAGGATTTGTCATGTTTAATTATTTTTTTTCCCTACAGATGCAATCTTTGATCTAAGAACAAAATCCACTGTTTGTCAGACGTTATAAATTATATTCCAACTGCTAATTATAAAAAACCATCAGCTAAACTGTATTACAAAAACTAAGCTGTCTTGGATAGGAGCCACTGGTCTGCTGATGAGCAAATGAATCCAGTCCCGTCCCACAGTGAGCTGGGCAGCAGCAGCTTAGGTTCCCAACCCACAGAGGAGAAGGTTGGTAGGCAAGCAGTGGCCACACTGTGCCAGCATGAACCCCCAGTCCTGGGGCTGCCTCAGCCCTCCTTGTGCTGATTCCCAGTGGAGCAGCTCCATTAGGAGCTGACTGGAGAGAACAGGTGGCCTCGGGAACAAAGCCAAGCCCTGGAGCCAAGAGCAGCCTGAGAGATCTGTGGGGCTGACTACAAAGGGGCAGAGAAAATGCCTGCTGGTGAGAGAAGGGGGTTCCACCATGGGGTGAAGATGCCACTCCTTGTTGTGTGATGTGAAGAGTTTGGGTGACCTGCACGTTGTCCACTTTTGTTAAAGCAAGAGGTTTGCATCTGTAACACCTGCTGGCCTCAACAGGCATCCCCCACCAACACCCCTCTGTGGCTAAACACACCTGTGAGAGGGGCTGGCCCACCAGCCCTGGAAGAGACAGCAGGTGAGGGAAACACGGACGTCAGCGGAGTTTAACCGTGGCCCTCGTGACAGTGACGGGAGGTTTGTGTTACGGGGTGAAGTCCCTGTCCCCAGAGAGCAGCACTGTGCTGACAGCCTGTCCCACTCACAGCAGGGCAGGGGTGGGCACCGTGTCACAGGAGGGCTGCCCAGGGTTTTGCACAATCCTGCTGGGGCACTATCAGTTAGATAAGCTGTGTGTCGTATGGTCAGGTCAGGATAACCCAAAGTCAGCACAGACTGCAATAGCAGCAGGTGCTTTCAGGGAGTTAAGATAATTAGTAGTTTTGCTTACATAATAATAATAAATTTTGGCTTTAACTATGTTTTAATACTTGTAAGTACTTGTTTCTAAAGGTACTTTCAAGGCATTCTGTTGGTGAAGTGAGAACAGCAGAACTTGTGATGGTTTCGGTTCAGCAAAAATATCCATTGCCCTGACCCCAACTCTCTCTCCCTCAAAGGGTTTGTTGGGTGGTTGATAAGAAGTTGATAACTCAACAAAATTCACTATGCCTGTTAATAATTCTTCTATAAAAGCACAGATTTCCCCCTGCAGACTTCAGTCACTTTTAGCATGAAGGGACTCATCCTGACCCTGGTGTTCGCCCTCGTGGGTAAGTTGAAGCTTTACCATCACTGCTGAGCTGTGACAGCCACTGAGATCCTGAGTAAATTGTATCTCCTTGGGGCTTTTCAGGATTATTTACAGCTTCATTTGCTGAAGCCCTTTTATAGCTTCAGCTGCAAACTGTTAGATTTCTGTGCTAAGCTCAGCAGCAGGAGAAAAGCCAAGCAAGCAGCAGCTAGTGAGGAGGGCTTGGTGTCCTGGGGGTGTGGGCTGAGCCCTATTACTGGTGGTTCATCAACCATTAGCACGCTGACTTAATGAATAATATATGGAAGGATCTACAGAAATGAGGTTTTTTTTTTCATGAACATTTCTCTTTTCTTCCTCACAGAGGGCCAGAAGCAGGACCTTGGTAAGTGGCTCCTCTGCCAGCCAGCAGCTCCTTTGCTGCCTTCCCTTCCTGCCTTCCCTTCCAGCCTTGCCTTGCCCACTGCTTGTAGCTGTGTTTTGGCAGTGGCAACTTCACCTTTCTTTGCTAGGATGGTTGAAGTAACATCACAACAGTCATAGTCAAGGAGGTGTTTCTGTTCTATTTTTTCCTAACAGAGCCTGTTTTTCATATGGGCAAGACCTACCTGTACAGTTATGAGAGTATCATTGTGCATGAGCTGCCTGAGAGAAGGCTGGCCATGGCAGGGGTGAGGCTGGCCAGCAAGGTGGAGATCAGCCGTGTGTCTGACAGTGACCACCTTCTGCAGGTAAATCACCCTGGCCTTAGGAACCCACCCACCCACTGATATCATGCAGCTAAAGATGCTTTGTTCATACCTTCAGGCTGGAAAAATAAGTGACAGAAAGACACAGAGCTCACACAAAAGCTGTGGGCCCTACCCACTGCTGGGATGACCGTCCAAAGCTGTCCAAGAGGTTTCCCTCAGTCAGAGATGATTCCCCAGCAAAGGCAGAGGTGTGGACGTGGGCACTGAGCTCTGCACCCAAGGCACGGTAGGGAGAGCTGAGGGTACTGCAGGGGTCAACAGCTGCATCCAGAATGCTTTGGCTTACTGGCAGGGACCTACAGAGAGCACCACAGGTTTACTCACAGCCTGCTTGTCTGCAGGAAGGAGCTGGAGCTGCTCCAGCTCTGCTGCCATCACTATCTGAGCCCTCTTGCTAAAGCTACCTTAGCTTTGCCTCCATACAAAAGATATGGCTGGCAGCTGATTCTAAGAAATGTCCTTAACACAGTTTGACTAAGGTAACACTAAGCTTGAGTATGAACATGAGTATTCTAGAATGAAATATCCATGTTTTTTAACCTGGTCCATAGCTTAAAAAAGTTCAGCACTGGAATTCAGATATCACATGAGAAACACCCAATTGTCTCCATTATTCCCCTTTTGATATTCTTCACATAGGTATTAATTCAAATGTGAAGAATTCTAATGGTAATGCCTGTGTTTATCACAATGATATCAGACCTGGCAGCACTGTTACTCATCAAATAAGATTAAACCAGACAGCTTAAAGTACTGGCATGGCACAAAAGACCACAGACTGGGATTGAGAAGACAGCAGGTGGGGAAAAAGCTGTAAGAGTTGCCCTTTAGCACCCACCCTAGGAGTTTTCTCAGTCTGTAATCCTGCAGATGTATTAGTGAAACAGTGTGAAGGCATACCTATTGTCTGACTTTACACACCGCTGCAATTGCAGGCTCTGTGTAACCTCACCAGAGTTGCTACAGTGTTAGCAGTTGCAGACAACAGTCTTGAGTAGGATTTAATTTGAGAAAATGTGACAAGAGGCAAGCCACCCTTGCAGCACTGATTCTAAATGCCTAAAATAAAGCAGAGCACTGAGCCCACACCTTTTCCCTCTACTCAGGAACATGTACTTTTGTGCACAAGGGTGGGAGGTGTGTGTGTAAGTATGGGACTGGAGAGGTCTGTGCATGCAGGCACACACTTCCCACTAGGTAGCAGTCAAGGACTTGTGCACAAGCTTTACAGCTGGAGGAGCTCAGAGGGATGTCAGCCACTTCCAGAGGTGTGAGCTCTGTCCCACATCAGTTGTGCCATGGCTTTGGTGCTCTGGTTCGTGCTGGACCTGGAGCAGCAGCCAGAATAGTCCCTGTGTGTTCAGGCAGGCAGCTTGGGCAATAATGGCTTGGCTGCCTTGCAGACTGAAGGGAGATCTCACTTGTTATCTGTGGGAAAGGAGTGAGTATCCTGTCTGTACTGATTGTTGGTAGCTGGTGTTCATAAGTGCCTGGTTTCTGTATTATAGCACTATTTCAGACTGGTGGTGAACACTATGATTGTTTTCCTATTTTTGTTCACAGATTCAATCACCAAAGCTGGAGGAACACAATGGCTTCTTGCCCACTGACTCCTTCACTCCGTCTTCGAGGCTCTCAGAAACCATTGCTGCATGTCTCAGCCAGCCCTTTAAGTTTGAATATACTGAAGGAAGGGTTGGAAGTATTTTTGCCCCCGAGGACTGTCCCATTCTGTGCACTAACCTAGTGAGAGGGGTTCTGAACCTGCTGCAGATAACCATCAAAAAGTCACAAAATGTGTATGAGCTACAGGAGGTTTGTTTTTTCCATTCTGATTTTACTTTTAGTCTCATTTTACCATTGAAGAGTAAGTTATACTTCCCAGACCGTTTTCTTTGACCTTATTATTGCTGTTTCAAGTGGGCCGTTCACTGTGTTTAACCAATACTTGCAGGCTGGGATTGAAGGCATCTGCCAAACCAGATACATTATCCAGGACGACAGCAACAATAACCGTGCCACCATTTCCAAAAGCAAGGACCTGATGGACTGCCAGGATAAAGCAGTGAAGAACCTGGGAATGGCATACATCCGGCCCTGCCCTACCTGTCCCCTGGTAGGAGCAGCAGGAGCCACCGCTGTCCTGCTGGGGCGTGAGCCACTGCTCAGCGCCAACATCGCACTGATGCTTGGGGAGGGCTGGCTTCTCTGGGCTGACCAGCCCATTCCTGCTTCTGAGTGGGTCTCTTTGCACTTCTAGAAAGCCAGAAACATTAAGGGCACAGCGACATTCACTTACAAGATGAAGTATGATGACAGCGGGACATCATTGACATCCGCTATGTCGGACCAGGTGTACGAGATCTCTCCTTTCAATGAACCCAACGGGGCAATAGTCATGGAGGCAAGGTAGGCACTGTACATGTCCTTACACTATCACAGCCAGGAAGAGATGCCTAAAAGTGCTTATATATTTACTGTTGATTTGTGAGATAGCAAGAAGCATCTGGCCTGTGGCTGCCGAGGGTCAAAACATCATATAGCCCTTGGGATGCCCAGCCCAGGATGCCCAGGACGTTTCAGGTAGCCCGTGCCCTACTGTTTAGGCCACTCAAAATATCTGTGCAACCTCTCAGAGACTTAAGCAAACTCTCACAAAGGCTTTTGCAGTCATAAGACTTTTCCAGATAATCCTGAACAATGGATGATTAGAGAAGTGCACGCTCCATTTGCAGCCCTGCTGGGTACCCCTCAGTCTGCTTCAGTGCTGTACAAGTCTTCCATGCACAGACTGAGGTTACTGTCTACTGATGCATTTCCCTCTTTCCCTTGAAGGCAAGAGCTCTCTTTGGTTGGCGTTAAACGGCCTCCTATCAGTGCACCAACATCTCAGCTGCAAAAACAGGGGAGTCTTCGTTACCATTTCTCAGGAGAGCTACTCCAGATGCCAATTCCTCTAATAAGGATTAAAAATCTAGATTTACAGGTATTAGAGGCTTACTTTCACACACTTTTACTATTTATAAGGTTAACAGGTCATCACATAATTACTCTAGACACGGATCCTTCCAACTGTCTGTTTTTCCCACAGTTAACAGAGACGCTGCGGCAATTAGTTCAGAATAATGAGAAAGGAGACACTAAAGAAGCTTCAGCCAAGTTCTTACAAATGGTCCAGCTTTTTCGTGTAGCAACCCTTGATCAAATCAACTCTTTGTGGCTGCACTTTGTCAATGAACTCCCCTACAGGTAACTGTGGCCTTCAGCCAGGGTTCCTGAGCAGAGGCACACTGGGCAGCGAGGATAATGACTTCTACTTTTCCTGGCAGGCCCTGGTTCCTGAGTGCCATCTATGCTGCTGGAGCTACTGACACATTCAGATTCCTGAAGCAAAAAATCCATGATGGGAAGCTGAACATCTGGGAAGTATCAGTGACTCTCCCTCTCGCCTTCTATTTTGTTACACCAAACAAACAAACCCTAGAAATTGCCTCAGTGAGTACAGATCATTCTTCCTTCTGTTTTCCCATTCACTCCTTTTTAAAGGTGAATTAATAGTTGTTGTATCAGTTAAAGATACAACATACCTCCAACTAAATTTGTAAAATGTGGTATTAACAAAAATGGGAAATGCTTCAGAAAATGTTTCCAAACACCTGTTTCCAAAAGTTTGTAATTATATTTTATATTAAACCCCACAAACTATAAGAAAACTGCTGCTTGTTCTTTTTGCCAAATCAGAAGTTAAAAAGAAAACGACAAACTCAAGAATATAATATATAATCAGTATCCAAAAGAGCATACAGCATGACTGGGGCAAATCTACTTAATTTTCTTGTAGCTGAATGTCTAGCATTTTATTTAATTCCTGAAATTATTTAGAAACAGCACAAATCAATTTTACATTTCTCAAATGCATTTATTGATAAATTCAGCTCTAGTTACTAGAAATAGTAAAAAATGGTACTTCTTCCTTTTGCAGACTTTTCTGACATGTCCCCAAATCCAGAAAGTACTGATCCATAGGATAATTGTTTACTTAGGATATGGTAGCATGGTGAATAAATACTGTGCTCAGGCTTTACTCTGTCCAAATGAACTTCTTCAGGTATGTGACTCTCATTTCTTGTTCATAAAAGGTGAAAAATTTTTAAAAGTGCCTTTAATTTAGGTCTCACAGTGCTGGCAATTAGGTAACTCACTGTTTGCATGCCTCACTCAGGGATGCAAAGACAGAATGAAACACTGAGCTGATGCCTTTGAAAGATCAGGTTGTAACAGATCAGAATTTCAAATGTAGTACTAGAAGCCCATGGGGATAATGGATCCTGTAACCAGCCTGAAAACTTGGATTAAAGCAAAATAATTATGACTCTGTGGTTCTACTTTTTCATTAGGTAGTGTGTACTTAAAAGATGTATTAAAAGGGCAGTAAAGTGTGAATGTAAGCCAAGCTCTAGGTCATACGTTAGGGCTTCCAAGGAAGACCTGGTACACAGTTGTACTTCACTGTCAGAAATATTTGGGACATTGTCCTTGGACTGTGCAACTCCAGCTCCCTGCTCAGCAGGACCTGAGCAAATACTGAGAAGTACTGAGAAGCAAGAACTGAGCAGTACTGAGTACTTGTTGGTGTTTGACATGTGTTTAAATCTTCCAAAAAGAAGTGAAATAAAGCCAAGCCACCAGAATGGTAATTCCGCTTCTCAGAAGAGCAAAACTGTTCAAGTAAACTTGAAATTGTTGTAGGAAGTGAAAAATATGCAAGTACAATTTGGCAGGGCTGGCAGAGGTGGCCCTGGGAATGACTGAACTTGGCATCAGCTCAGTACTGCCTTTGAACTTGCAAGAGACTCCTTGGTGCAGGCACCCACCTGGAATCGTCTCCTACACTCAGGCTCAGGCACAATTCAAAATCAATGACAACACTGTGCAAGTAGAAAACCAAGTTTATTTCCATAGTCTGTGTTTAGCATCCTGATGGTGAGATTTTTCCTGGGAGAGAAGTCTGAACAGCTCAGTTCTGGGATTTACAGCAGTGATTGTTTTGCTTGCTATGGCAATGCACATTTTTATGCTTTATTACAAGATCATCACCTGGTAAGGTTAACAGTGTCTGCTTCATTTTCAGCCACTCCACGACCTTGCTACTGAAGCCATCAGCAAAGGTGATGCCAAAGACATGTCCTTGGCCCTGAAAGCCATGGGCAATGCAGGAGAGCCAGCCAGTGTCAAACGCATCCTGAAGTTTTTGCCAACATTTTCCTTGGCTGCAGCTTCATTACCAAACAGAATTCATGCTGATGCTGTGTTGGCCTTAAGGAAAATTGCGAGAAAAGACCCTGCAAAAGTAACTGAAATTATTATTTAAACAAATATCTTAAAGGGTATGGGTTGGGTCTGCTTAGTTATTCAGGAATAATAAAACCATCAGGTAATGTTAGCAACTCTGGACAGGCTTCTCAGTTATTTCCTCTTGCCCATGCTGCAAACTCCTGCATCACCCCCTCCTTGATGATATCCTGGGGAAGAGTTTGCTTTAGTCACTCTAATATTCAGCCCAATGGCAGTTTCTGGCAGCCCTGCTCACTGTACACCCAGCAATATCTTCATTTTCAGTGACAGGTCCTGTGCCCACATCTCTTGTTTGGGGTTCTGTTCTCCATCCTTTGCAGAGCACAGCTGCACTGGAAACACTGCTCATTGGGAAGTTACAGGTTATTCAGAGGTTCTGTTTTCCTCCTGTAGGTAAGGGAGATCACCCTCCAGGTCTTTATGGACACTACTCTTGCTCCAAATGTCCGAATGGTGGCTTGTGTTGTCCTCTTCGAAACCAAGCCTGCTCTTCCAACAGTAGCAGCTCTGGCCACCTCGCTGCTGACAGAGCCCAGCCTGCAAGTAGCCAGTTTTGCATATTCACACATGAAAACTTTGGCAGCAGGCAAGATCCCACAGCTCCATAAACTGTAAGTAGAGAAAGAAGTGCATTTTTAGTAGAAAACTGAGATTTTTTTCTTGCAGTTTTCTAAGAATTTGGTCACAGTCAACTCTTTTCATATGATTTTAATTCCATTACTCAGATCTGCTGCTTGCAATATTGCCATGAAATTCCTGGGCCCCAGACTTGACAGGCTGAGCTATCGCTACAGCAAGGTCATTCAGATCAGCGACTATTCCTGTGAGTACCAGCTGCCCTGTGCACTTCCTCGGCTTAGGTGGCCAAATGCCTCTATTTTGTTCTGTGATTTTCATCCAAAATCCAATCATGAATGGTGAGTTTAGTGCACTCTTGAAATAGAAAAAGCGGAAGAACCTCCTAACATGCAAAACTGCCTGAGACTCTTCCACAAATCTCTGGTATCTGCTGGGGAAAGTGGTGCTTGCACATGGGTTTAGGCCTCCTTCTTCAGTCCCTGGGATCATGTTGATTCTGCCTTAGAATGAAGTCCTCCTCTTGAGGCTGCAAACTTGAGGACCTGTGGGACTGAATCCTGACAGAAACCCTTGTGATCTACTACAGCAAGTAGCTGAGGTGGTTTATGTGTATCAGACACCTTGGAGACCCTAATTTCTGCTGGTTTCTATTCCTTTGACAGCTCAGTATCAGGCTGGTGCCATTTGGAGGGTCTATCTAATGAACAGTCCCAGCACCATGTTTCCATCTGATATAATCACAAAAGTAAGAGGATATTATGCAAACACTGCAATGGATATTATCGAGGTAAGTATTGCATTAAGGCAGCCAACTTTTGCACTGTGATGTAGTGTTTAACTCCATTTCTAGCTGTGAGGGTGGATGTGGAAGGGAAAATTTAGATAATGATTAGGATTTTACTTAGGCTTCTTTTATTTGGGTTTCTTGACACATACATTCGTCAATGAACACACCCAGTATAGGCATGTAAGTCTAGGAGCAGAAGAAAGCTTACACAGCAGAACATCCATCTGCCCACCTAAAGTCACGTGGAATCCAGGGTATTTTGTATAAGTACAAGGAAATTAAATTTCAGCCAGCAGTACAGCCAGGGCAGCACAAAGCTCCATGTAACAGCATGCAGGAATTTACACAGCTTCTTGGGAAAGCTTTGCAGCCTGGGCTGAGCTCTGCACTACCCTAAAATTATCCCTGTTGACTAATTTAAGGCTGGTTGGCTCAGCACGTCCTCAGCATCTGCAGCCACAGCCTGCAGTCATATGCCAGGTAGGCATGTCCTTATAATGGCTCCACGAAACAAGAACTTCGTGTGGCCTCAGTACATTAACACCAGGCACAAGAGTTTTCCTGAGCACTCTTGTACTTGGGCTGTGATGCCTGACTCTTTCCTACAGGTGGCTTTCCGGTCACAAAGCCTAACCAAGTTTATGAGGAAGCAGAACATTCCCTTTGCTGAGTATGACACGTACAAGACCCTGAAGGAGCTGGGTAAATCGGTACGTCAGGGCACCCTTGTGACCTGTCTGCAACAGACAGCTCCTGACAGCACCAGGGTTGCATCACCCACCCACTGAGCCATCCCTTTGATGTTTCTGGAAGAAAGGAGTCCGTCATCCTGTTCAGTCCTGGAAAGCTGTACTTACACTGTGTTTACTCTCTCAACAGATGCCACCTTTTCACTCAACATGTGTCATCTCTTAATGTATAGTACAAAAGATGAAGATGCTGCTGGGAGCCAAAATGTTTTAAAGTATATGTTAGAACACACTAAGTGGTTGTTCTTCTCTTTTAAAAACGATAATTGAATGAGGTTTTTCCTTCATGAATCCTTGGGTGTCACCTACTACTTACAGCAACAGAAATTACCAAGCCCTTACCTCATCCTTACATGGGGAAACTCTCTCTGAAATCAGCTATGCAATATAAGAAAGGCCACATTGGTTCAAACCTGTAATATGTCTATTTGGTTTTTGGCTAAGGAACCACAGTTCTCATCCTTCAGATGGGATCTACTCTTTGTTAATACATTACTCCATTTTAAGTGACATTTTCTGCTTCTTCCCTTTCTCCCCATCTCTCCTTAACACCACAGCTTCTGGGATGGAAAGAACTGCCACCTGAAGACCCCCTGGTATCTGCTTACATCAAAGTATTGGGTCAAGAGATTGCCTTTGCTGACATTGACAAAGATGCCATTCAACAGATGATGATGGTACTGACAAGGCTGTTGGCTTTTTATCTGCAATACTGAATAATTTCCCTTCTGCATCTCCTTTTACCTACTTACCTACCCTGTTTATCTGTTTCCAGAGTCTAACTGGATCATCAGACTGGCAGCCAGTGGTAAAGAAAGTGGTGGAAGAGGTCCAGAGAGGCATTTCAGGCCGCTGGACCCTGCCAGTAATGGTGGGTGAGATGCGGCACATTGTCCCCACCATTGCTGGCCTGCCACTGGAGCTCGGGCTGTGTGCGGCCACGGTGGCCCAGGCTGCGGCTGATGGTGAGCTTGGGATGCCAAACTGGGCAGCTTCCCCACCATAAGTGTGGCTCCAACCTCTCTGCTGAAATTAAATCCCTCTATAATCTTGAAAAATACCCCAGTAATGTTGAAACATTAGTGACCAGCTGCCTCCAAAGGGCTGGAGAAGAGTAATTAGGATATTTCACCTGAGACATATTTGTATAACTGTGATTTGGATTAGCAATATTTAAATAAGCATGTAAAGTATTTCAAAATGTAAAAGCACTGCCCTTGCATTAACTACTATGCTTATTGAAAGTATTGTATCCCCAGAATTTATTGTTACTCTGTTCATATAATTTCTGTCTTTTTCAGTGGATGTAAAGGTATCACCACCAGTATCTGACAATTTTACACCATCACAGTTGTGGGAAAGCAAGCTGGATATTCATGCTGACATCAGGCCAAAGTAAAAAATTACATATATTTTCACATACACAAGGATTTATATTTATAGTTACAGTTGTATTTGACAAAGATATGTGGTGACATGTAGCTTTACAGGGGTCTTACTTGTCCCAGATTCTGTGACATGAATGTGCTAGTCAAGAGCAGCAAATCTGTAAGAAAGCAACACAATCCCCTGATGCTTTACAACCCTATAAAGCTAGCAATATGCATGGTATCCCACAGGATACTGTGCTGTTCTGCCATTGCTAAAAATGCTTGCATTTGTATTTGTTCAATGACTAATGATGCTAAAATGTGAAAATATGTTATCTTAGGTATCAAGTTTTATATAATTTCATCACAGAATTGCATCATCACCTGGCATAAGCCAGAAGGATTTCAGGGGGGAAAGGGAAAGGCTTCTGAATCTGCAAAAGCAACAGTATTAATAATGATAATGGTAACAAAGACGATAACAATAATAATAGTAGCGATAATATTAAAAAAATAGGCAGAATCTGAAGCTATGAGATTCTGGAGTTAGCCTGTCCTCAAGCAATGGACCAGCAACAACTCAGTCAGAAAGTCTATGTCAGCTCTGTTTTCCAGATGAATCACTTCACCTGTTCCAGCAGCATTTCAACTTTTTTCTTACCTTTTGTGATAAATCTCTTTGCTCATCAGTAGTGGGTCTTACAATAAAAAGAACAGCATGAAAATGTAATTTTTCATTTCAAAGTTAAATTTTTGCATATTAATATATAATTATCCCTGGTTTTATTTCCACTCTTTCAGAGCATATTTCCATATTATTGCAATGATGGGGATTAATACACAGTACTTTCAGAGTGGTTTTGAACTTCATGCAGAGTTCAGTGCCAACACTACAATGAAATTTGATGCCAGGTTAAATATGAAAGAGAAAAATTTGAAGATTGAAACCCTTCCCTGCCATCAAGAGGCTGAGCTTGCAGCTGTGAGGTACAGAAGTGCTTTTTTAATTTTGCTTGCTCTGTGCTACTGATCGTGAGTTCCCTGTTATAAAATCACAAGTATACACTACTTGTTAAGGTCTGCTATACCTTGGCAGCCACATAAAGCTTAGTACTGTCTTTTTTACACCAGCAAAGATGGGTAGAGTGAAATCAGAAGGCGTTACTTGTGTGCCATTTATCACCTCCACAGGAGTGAAGTTTATGCTATTTCAAGGAACATGGAAGAAGTAGATTCTGAAAAGAAATCCCAGATTCTCCCCAAAGGAAAAATACCAAGTATCTCTGACCAGCTACTGCAGTCAACAGAAGGATCTTCAAAACCTGCTAGCTGGAAGGTAAGGAAGCCTCTTGCCACCCATACTGCAGACAACAGAGAACAGAGCTCAGAAGAGCTGGGCAACCCTCACATGGGAGCTGGCCAGCCAGATCACAAACACAGGAATGGTGAAATTCAACAGGGACCTGATATCTCCCAAAACAACCCTAAAATACAACGGGTTCATGACATGATCCTTCACAGTCCACTCACTTTTTTCACTGCATGCAGGCAGGGCTGCTTTGACAGCATGTCTTCCTATTTCCCTACAGTCATGGGAGGGTGTCTGAAATTCACATCCTTTGCACAATATCTCATTTTTTTTCTGAATCAGAATAATGTGAAAAATATGGTTCTTGGGCAGGATATAGATTTTTCTTTCTGAATCCTGAGATAATCCTAAGTGGATTGCAGAAGCACATTATTTCATGTGCTCTTCAGCTTCTGAGGCTGGTGTGGGAAGGCTACGCTGGCTCGCAGCAGGAAGGCTAGAAGCCTGAATGGATGCAGAGGGACTGCAAAGAGCCCTGCAGATTTTCATTGGGAAGTGTGTTTGTGAAACATTGCCTGAGAAAGGGTGGGCAGGAGAGCTGTTCTCTTCCACAGAGCATTTTGCAGGAAACCCCACTGCTTCCAGTGCCTGGATCTCTAAATCTAAGCATCGCTTCCTTCTTTAGGCAGGACTGTCATTTTCTTCATTAATTGGAGGAATTATTTTAAGAGCTGGGACAATTTTTTTTTTTTATGGAAAATTACTTTATCTGCCATATTTTTGTTTCATGCAGCAAACTAGCATACCTAATGCAATATCCAAACGACACCAGCAAAGTTCAGAAGAGGTACAGCACAACACTGCAAGAAGAAGATTTTACGCACACAGATTCTGTAAAAAATTTGAAAGTTTGGGATGCTCTACTTGTCTCAGCCTTAAATCACAAAATTCTGCTTTCTTAAGAAATACCTATCTGCACAAATTATTTGGAGAATTTGAAGCCAGAGTGATTTTAAAGCCAGGTACAGTCGTAACAACTAGTTTTTCTCTCGATCACTGTAAATAATGCCCAAGCAGCATAACCCTAGAATGCCTTTTGCCTTTAGTTCATACAGATGCCGATATTGAAAAAATACAGCTGGAGGTTCAAGCAGGATCCAAAGCAGCTTCAAAAATAATTGAGGTGTCAAGCTCAGGGTCAAAGGAAGAGGGAGAGACATCTCCGTACGAGGACATTAAAGCTAAACTGAAGAAGATTCTAGGCATTGAAAATGTGTTCACGGTAAGAGACTTTGAGCATCAGAGAGGGAAATATTTCCTATAATGAAGCCAAGGGTTTCCACTGTGGAAAACTGGCATGGGAAAGCAAGGAACTGGGCTGGGAGGAATGGGCCTGAGTGAGTTCTGGTACAGCTTCTGCAGTGTGTGGGGACAAAAAGTTCTATTTCCTTGGAAGCCTGTGGTGAGCATCTTGTCTGACAGCCAGGGAAATGTTACAGAGGAAGCTATAAATTCATAATGCTTTCAACTGTTTTTGGAGGCTGCGAATAAAACACGGCGCCGCACAAAACGGATTAACCGAGAGTACCAGACTGCAGATACAGGCCTCTGGGCAGAGTCCAGCACACCCCATCTCTCCAGGTCATCCTCTTCCTCTGCTGCTTCCTCTGCTGACAGCAGAGAGCCTGGAAATCATCACAGGAAAGATGAAATAAAGCAATCTGGGAAGAAGCGTGGCAGCAAGAGCAGCAGCAGGAGCAGCAGTGAGAGCTCTGCTAGCAGCAGAGTATGCAGCAGCAGCAGCAGCAGCAGCCAAGACGACAACTCTGGGGACAGACACTGCAGTGGGGACAGTGAATATTCCAACCAACTGGTAATTCACTCTGGCTGGACTTTTTTATATTTCTTATAGTGATTGTTCTTGTACATCAGAAAATTGTGTTCATAGAGCATGGACCAAAGAAAGATGAACCCTGATTCTCTGAAGCATTTCAGATCAGAATTTTGACATTTCAGAATTTTTCACTGTAAAATATTTCAAAAATTTAATTATTTTTTCTTTTTTTTCCCCCCCATACTCAGAACTGAAATTTTTAATGCATTTATCAAAAGTTAGTTCTTTATTTTCTCTTGGGTCTTCTTACATACAATCTATTTTCACAGGCAAACACACCTGTTTACCAGCTTTTGTTCAAGCCAGAGGATGAACAGGTACATTTACTGCATATACTGGAAGTAGCCAGGGTGTACAGCCAGTCTTGCTGTCTTTGCTGCAATTAGATCCTAGTCCTCTGAGAATAAAAATATGATAAATTAATTCTGCAACAGCTTCCAGTGGTAAGCACCTGGTTCAAAGCAATTCTTTGTTTTTGCAGGACACAGGAGGGGAAATCCTCAACATCAGCATCAGCTCTTCCTCTTCCTCAGATAGTGATGAAGACATCTCTAGAGCCATGTCTCAGGTGACTGTCTTAATCTGCAAGAAATCCAAACATTTACTTTGCATTTCCAGCCGTATTTTTATAGCAGAATAGGAAAATTATGGTGATTTAGCACATTAGGTATATAGAAAGAAAATTAACTGTTTCTTATTTTATAAAGGTGAGAACTTTGGATAGTCATTTAATGTAATTTATAGCATTTATAATTATGAATGTTATATAAAAATACAACATTTATAATTAGTAATACTTAATATTCATTTAATCCAGGCTACATTTTTAAATGAAACTGGAATGTATTGCTGTATATGTTGAAATTTGTCTTGCTCAGTAAATAATTCACTATAAAAATCAGAACACTTTAGAAGTGTTGACCTGCTGGATCAGAAACTGGTTTCACAGATATTTTCATTGTGCATGTTTCTGTAAAAGTTTAGGAGTTGACTCTGCCACTCTTTTGTTCATTAGGTCCTCACTGCAGAGTCCTTCTGCTCCTGTTAGCAGAACTGCAACAGGCCTTTGAAAAAACCTTGAGTTTGCAGCAAGGCTCCAACTTGAGATACTCCTGAGAGCAATCCAGGTGTATATTCAGGAGTGTCTGCATGGTACATAGTTAATGGTAGCTGATCCTCCTATTAGAACTGAGGGAATCTGGAGCAGATTTCAACAAAGAAAAATTTCACACATTTCAGTCAATGACCTACAGGCCTACAAAATAACAACCTTGGCTTTGCTGAGGAATCCCTTCTGCAGCAGCAGCTCCCAGTTGCTAGTGCAAGTAGCTTGTGGAAAGAAGGCAATTGGATCAACCTTTTCCCCCACCATTTCCATGCAACTTAAATTCACCTTTCTTGTCCATCTTTTTACCACATTACTACTTCCCTGAACCCTTTCTCAGCCACAGCCTTGTTCTTTCCCCATTTCCCACTAAGCTCTCATCAACTCTCTCTCACCCAATTCTTTTGTGTGTCTCTGTCACTTGGACCTGGCAGCACAGGGAGGAGTTCACAGCAAATTGCACCTGCAGCTGTCTCCTGGCCAGGTGGGGACTGCCCACAGCTCAGGTAGGATACTCAGGCAGGTGCTGCTGCTGGCCACAAGGGTCCAATGCTGAACAGGGCCACATGCTGCTCCTCGAGCAAGTGCCAGGCTTTGGACTGCCCTGAACAGATCCCCCTGTAATACAAATTATTTTTGTATTACAGGGGTTTTAAACAGGTTGTCAAGGTAGTTTTATCAAAAAGGCTATTAGTTTAATTGCAGTTTGGCAAGAGAGCAGTGCTGAGCTGGGGAGTATTGGTTCTTCATCCAGTACTATACATCTTTATGTTGTGTTGAAATTACTTTACAAAAAAATTCTCAGTGAAGTCTTACTTGCATAGATCATGCCAGTGGTTTTACTATCGTAATTCTAATGCCTTGTTTATTTCTTTGGTCTCTATTTTCTCTCTACCTGAAGCCTAGATTCTTGGGAGACAGCAAGCCACCAATACTGGCTGCAGTTCTTCGTGCCATCAACAGAAACAAGCAGCCAACGGGATTGCAGCTTGTCCTGTACACTGACACACAACCCAAGAGGTGGAGAATACAGATGTTTGGTTCAACCATCACAGGACCAGACAGATGGAAGTTCTGTGCTGATGCTTTAGTAATAAATTACCAAAAAGTATCAGTAGGTTGAAAATATCAATCAGTTCAAATAAAAATGAAACATAGAGATCTAACTATGTTTTATGTAAAAATTTATTTATTTCCCTCCACTAGGGTTCTCTTAAATGGGGAAAAGATTGTCAAGACTACCATATTGCTACTCAGATTGCAACAGGGCAATTTGCTGCTTATCCAGCTATGCAGATGAAGCTGGAGTGGCTAAAAGTGCCTTCAATAATCCGAACAACAGCAAGATGGTAAGATTTCGTTTTAGTTTTTGAAAAATATATGTCAATGTCCCAAATATTTACAGGTTCAGTTCTGTAATTTCCAAGCTTGAAAAATTCCCCTTAATCAGTAGGATATTATAAAATCAGATTGCATATGTTTGCTTTCTCTGTATTCATTCTCTAAAGCATACTGCATTTTCGTTTGCAAGAAAACCACCTGGGATGATGGGATCCACCTCATCTATTGCAGACTTGTAATTTAAATTGACTGAATCAGGAGATTGGTCTTGTCATGCTTCCTGATTCATGGAGGTTCAGAGCAGAAGCCTGACCTTGGTTCTCTGAAGAAATCAGTCTCTTACTTTTTTGCTAATGCAGGCACTTGCCTCTGCCTTCTAAAGCAGATGATACAAATATTTCCTATAAGGCTTATGCACATTAAATAACAAATGTTTTATGATATTTAATGTAAGAAAATTGTATATTCTGGGTTCAGTTCACACGTGTCCCCTTTCTCATGAAATATCTGTCACACTTATTCATTGTATCCCTCCACACATTTGCCTGCAATAACATACAGATCCACATTGAAGCCTATTTTTTTGGCATAGTGCTACTAAAGACCAGACATGTACAGCAACTCAGTTAACTAAATACACATACAAGTTTTCACATTAAAGACATACAGGTGATTTGATTAAAAGTCTGCTGAAGAGGGTAACTTCTTACAATAGATTGCATTATCCAAAACTGTTATCTGCCCTTATTAGAGGAGATGAAACCATCTAATTGACTATCCTGGAGCAAAGCCACAGAACTTACCTTTTTTTCTGCTCTGAGACTACACCTTTATAAAAAGGAATATTTTCTGTATTTCTCTATTTGAGCCTCAAGCTTGTTTGGAAACTCATTAGTAGAGATCCCTCCATCAGCTTGTTGACAGTCTTAGTGGGCAAAGGATCCTTGCCTAAAGTTATCACTGCAGAACTGATATATTAATGTGAAATATTAATTTAATATTTTTAGCATGTTAGTATTTGGAGGCTTATGTAATTTATGCCTATTTTTAACTCAGAATGTGTTTAAAACAAATCTGCCATATTTTTCTTCTCATATCACTCTCCCATCCAGCCTCTTGAGATCTTTTACACCAATTCAATGTAAATTTGCCTGCCCCTCCTTCCATATACAACATCACCAAAAACATGTAAAACATGCCCTGATGCTAACACAGAATGCATATTGCTTTATGGTGGTATTTTAGTGTGAACAAATAATAACTATTTCTTTCAAAGACAATTAATTTTAATCACTTATTTCCTCTTTTTTCAGGTTTTACTCATTTCTTCCAGGAGCTGCTTATGTTCTTGGGTTTTCCCAAAGGCAGCAGCTTGGTCCCTCTCACCAGGCAACCTTGGTTTTGGCTTTGACATCCCCAAGAACCTGTGATGTTGTCTTAAAGTTGCCAGAGGTAACAATTTCCACCATGGTTTTTATCCTGAAGCAGTCAATACCTAGGAAATGGATGATTAAGGGCTTTTTTTAACCTCATGATTTAAAAAAAAACAAAACAAGCAAAACTATAAAGAAGCTGCCTTCACAAGACATTATATTCATGCAGTTGGTTTTACTATGAAAATATCTTACAATGTTTTTGTCTTTCTCATGCAGCATTCAAGCATAAGAAATAAGAAGCAGGTTAGAAAACAATCATCATAATTGATAGCACGTTAAAAAATAACTTATTAAAAGCCCACTCCTCCCAAAATCTTTAGAAAGATGATAGGTTTTCCTGCATTCTGGAAAAGACAGTAAAACCAGGTTGTTGAGACAGCCAAACAGCAGCACTGCATGTATAGGCAGAATCAGGGTGCACATCTCAGGTAAGCAAACTTTCAGCCTGAGAAAAAATGTGCAGCTACCCAAAAATCTGCAAATTAGTGACTATCCAAATTCATTTATAGCACTGCTGTTCCATAGGTTGCAGATGTGCCACATTGTAGAACTATTTCATGCTGTAGACAGAGGACTTGATTTCTTTTTCACTCTGACCAAATCAAGATGCTAATTTAGATTTCAGTCAGCACAGTTCTCTTGGAACATTAGAGGAAAATGCTACCTTATCTCTACACTGTACTTTGCATTTCCATTCATGTTTGTTTCCTGCCTGATTTTCAGCTCACAATTTACGACACAGCCATCAGTCTCCCCCTGCCAGTCCCTTCACATCCACGTACACTGACCTCAACATTACCATCCTCTGACTGGAAGGTCTTTTCCCAAGCAACACTTACAATCCTTGAAAGTCTTAAAGGTCAGTAAGTAACTATCTGCACAGCCATTGATTGACTTTGTAAATTTCGTAAACATGATTTACACTTTTAGTGTAATTTTTTTATTGTTATTATTTATTTAATTAAAAACAGTTGGAATCAGATAGAAATAAAGCATCTTATGAAAATCTGTGAGGCTGCAAAGATGCAAAGAAATGGAGACCTACTAGGAAGATTAAACATTCAGTTCCATGCCAAATAGTGCTTTCAAATACATCCAGTCCCAAATGAATCCATTTCAGCTTCACTGCAACAATTGTTTGTGAAGAAAATACAATATAAAATTATGCAAGGAACATCTAAGCGACCCCTGATTTGGGGTGCTCTGCTTCATTAACACTGTTATGTTGAAGCTGAAACAGCTCCAAAAGTATACTCAATAATTTCAAATCTGCACTTTGAGTTTGAAGGGATTATTGTTTGATTAATGCTGTATTAAGAGCTAATCACATTATACTTACTTAGGGTAAGCTTTAAAATTAAAAGCTTTATGTAATCCTGCAATAAAGAGTCACATTTTGCTTGGAATCAGTGGGATAATATCATACCATGCATATTTATAAGGTGTCCTTGTCCACTGAAAGGGGATTGGAATTAGATGATCTGTAAGGTTCCTTCTAACCCAAGCCACTTTTGAATTACTACAAATAAAATTTAATCTGACAGAATTAATTCACTTCTACATTGAAACATGCAGAACCAGAAGATTTTTTTTTTGTCTTTTAATTAAAAAATTAAAATAAAATCGCTGTCTTATAAAATGCTTACTTTTTACTTGTTTTTTTTTTTTTTCAGGTCATTGTACAGTTTCCCAAAATAAGATCACAACCTTCAATGGCGTTGAATTTAACTATGCAATGCCTGTAAATTGCTACCATGTCGTGGTGCATGACTGTAGTCCAGAGCTTAAATTCCTGGTGATGGGAAAAAGATCTGAAAAGTCTGCTGACCCTATAGCAATAAATGTCAGGCTCGCCAGCCAGTAAGTAATTGAAAACTTAATAAAAAATAGATGCCATGCCAAATATGCTATAAATGAGGATCAAATTGGTAGGGCAGACTGGCATTAGACTCATGCAGAAAGTACTGATGTCAATGGAAAGATATCTAGGAGTGTCACTGGGGTTTGGGACTTCGTCGTTTAAAAGTGCTTCTGAAATATATCTGAGATTCACAGTAACCTCAAGTCTTTACTGCCCCAAATTCTTCATTAATTTGTTAGAATTTAACCATCTCATTTCAGTACTTAGTGATTAGGCAGACACATAAACTAAAAATCCAGAAGGAGCTATTGTAATCATTAGTCTGGCCTCCTACGCAAAGCTAATAATTAGAACAAATTAGAACCCACGCTCATTACAGCAGAGTTGCTGAGAAGTGGACATAGCTAAAAAGGACATTACTTATCCCAGATTAGAGGCACTTTCTTAGGACATCTCTTATGCTCTAATCTATTTGAAATTAATTTAAGACATCCTTTGTTTCAGCAGCCTCCCCTAAATTGTACAGGATTATGCATATTAAAATCATTGTAGAGAATGTTCTTCAGAGCACATAAACAGACTTTGATCTGTAAGGTTTCATTACAAGTAATTATTTATTTCTGAAAAATGTGTGCCTAACTATGCCATAATATTAAAGAAACAGAGGGAATCTAGTACTCCCTGTACCTGTTTTTTGGAAGAACACAAAGATGCTTGTTTTATAGACAGTATCTTTTGTGATAAAGGTATTCCTCATCACTGAATCATTCCTGATTGTTTCATACAATTGTATGGGTGTGCTTTTGATATGCTTGAGCTTCATATTTCTTTATTAGAGCAAACAACGCTCTGAGGAAGATACTACAATACACAGACTGTTCAGGCTGTAAGAGAACTGCCCTAGGGAACCCAATCTTCCTTTGAAATGTAAAGCAGCTTCAATTTATGTGAAGGTAATAGCAATTAGGTTGTTCTGTGGCCTCGAGCAGCCACTCAGAGGCGCATACAGCCAGGGAAAGGTGTACTAGGAGCACTCCTGCTGGCACACTCTCCTGGCCCCCTCAATCTGCCTCCTAAAGGCTAGAAGGTGATTCATGCCAGAATGATATGAGCATCCTGCAGTGATGGTTCTGCCAGAACAGGAAATTGTAAGCTGAGTACAGCAAAGGAGAAGCATTTGTTGACACTAATTTCCTTTATTTAAAGTGAGATTGACATGTATGTTTCCAATGGATTAATCCAGTTGAAGATTAACGGTGTCCAAGCCCCAAGAGATCTTCCATACACATCTAATTCTGGTAAGAGACTCATCTTTAGATTTTGTTTAATCTTTCCTGATCTTTTGAAGGAGAGGACATGATCCTGCAAACCTTACAAGATAATATAATTCTCATTTGAGAAGAAGTTAGGAGATTTTAACATACCTCCATGCAAGCTTTTCTAGTGGGTGTGCAGGAAAGATGAGCAAAGAAAGAGATGCTGATTCTGTGCATCTTTGCACAGACCAAAAACTGCAGGGCTGTGGTATGTTTTGCTGATTCCAGAGGCCCACAGAATGAGCATTTAAATGACCCCTGTCACAGCCACCCTTGTGAGTGGCTTCAGCTTCTCCCAGGGCAGGGAGCAGTAATCTTTTTACTTCCCACCATCTCTTTTGAGATTCTTTAGAGTGTGCATTATGTCCCCAGGAACTTAACAAATGGTTCAGGGGGGACCCTAAAACAGTAACTTCATTTTAGAAAAGGTCTCATTTTGCTTTTTTGTTGCAGATGGAAGCTTGCTGATCAGCAGTGAAAAGAAAGGACTGGCACTAAAAGCCCCAGATTATGGCATAGATAAACTATATTATGATGGGCATAGGCTTGAGGTAATTTTTAAGTTACTTTCAGTGGGTTTAGTTTTAGAAGAAAAGCATTTTCATGCAACTTTTCTGTATTTCCACAAAGATTCAAGTTGCTTTCTGGATGGCTGGAAAAACATGTGGTATTTGTGGAAAATACGATGCTGAGGTGGAAAGAGAATATAAAACGCCCAGTGGATATTTAGCTAAAGATGCTGCGAGTTTTGGTCACTCTTGGATCGTCTCAGAAAACCCCTGTACTGGAGGTACTAAGATTCTAACATATATTAATGGCATTGCTTCCAACTAATTAATTAATCACTCAAATAGGTGGTATATTCATTGTAGCACAGTCATCTTGTTTCTTGCTATTTTTGTGATTTGTGGTCATAGACTAAAAGAAGAAAAAAAAAATCTGTTTTTCCTGAGTTTGATAGTTCACTGCAAGTTCTAGTTTTGTTGGAGTTTTTTAGTCAATGTCTTATTCATTGTGTGTTCAACTCAAAACTCCTTAAGTTGATAACTTAGTATGAAAAGGAAGTTGTTTGACTGTTGACAAAAGTAATTTTATGCCATCTTTAATAGTTTCATTCTTTATTTTCATTCTGTTATTTCCTGGCTTTTAGTTTAGATTAAAAAAATAATAACTAGTCCTGACTATCAAACTAGAGGGCATTTGAGGTGGGAAAATCTTGTTTTAATTTCCTCAGGCTGAAGATAAACACAGTCTGAAAACTTCAGCCTGGGAATGATTGATTGTTCTTGCCATCCTACATAACGACAACATGAATATGTTGGTTACATTAGGGTGCACTGCACATTTTGTGTGGAACACAACCCTCTGGGCATGTGTTGGCCCTTCTGTAAAGTACCCTTAGGTCAAGCTTCCCTGGGGTGACTGGTCCAAGAAAGCCTGGATCACAGACTTAAGGACTAAGCTATTCAGCCACAGCAAGACAGGTGTGATGCTGCTCACAGTGCAGAAGAGGATAGATATATGGATGTCTAGGAGCCACTGCTGCCCTGAAATGAAGTGCTGTCTCAGTTTCAGTAAAGTTGATGGTCAGCTGACCAAGGTTTTTACATGTACCTTTTGGATTTGGACATCAGTGTCCCACCTAGATCCCATCTGACAAGCCTCTGTCCTTGCAACCACCCGCCTCATCTTCTCATAGCCTGAGCCTTTGACAAAAAATTGGTTCACTTCGACCACATTAGCTTCATTCAGCTTGTGTCACACTGGTCATCCATTGGTCTTAAGAGTTTGCCAATTCTAAAAATTAAGTCTAGAAAGTAATTTATCTAAACTCTGTGCACGCTTTAAGACGGTTTGTGTTTTGTAGCTTGTAAGCTAGAGCACAGACCTGTCAAAAGTGAGAGGCCAGGTTCATTTGAGAAGACTGCAGAAAAATGCTTCTCAGTGGAGCCAGTCCTCCGCTGTGTACACGGCTGTTCAGCAACCGAGACTGTTCCCGTGTCCGTGAGCTTGCACTGCGTTCCAGTCGGTGAGTCTGGTGACCCGGGACACAGCACGATCAGTATGTGTGACTGGGGTTCTATGAAAAACCCTGAGGTGCACCGTATAACACAGGAGTACTCCGATGCATAACCAGCCCCTTTCTCCTTCAGACTCCTCTCTCAGACTGGACGGGCAGCCTAGGCTGGACCGGAAATCCGAGGACGTCGTGGCCTCTGTCCCCGCTGAGACAGCGTGCTCCTGTCGGCGGCAGCTGTGCCCGGCCTGAGCCCCCTCACGGACCCGCTCCGTGTGGGCTCAGCCCGGCCGGCACGGCTGGCTCGGGCAGCGAATGAGCCCGTCCCCTCCGGGAGACCGCTCTGCTCTGCTTCTTCTCCTGGAGACCCTGGAAACAGCCCTGGCCCCCTGCCCCGGGGTGACCTTTCAATAAACAGCTGCTCTGTGAACGCCCTCGGCCGAGCTCATTTGTCTCTGCACAGGCGGCGCGCTGGGGGCGGCTCCGGCCGGGCCCGCCCCGGGGCCGAGGCTGCGCGGCCGGGCCGGCACCGGCAGCCATGGGGCGGCCGCGGGGCGGGTGGCTGCTGCCCATCGGCCTCCTGCAGCTGCTGCCCATCGGCCTCCTGCAGCTGCTGGGCCCTGCCTGCGCCTGCCCCTGCCGGGACCCGCGGCTGTGCCAGCCCGTCACGGGCCCCGCCGGCTCCGAGGTGCGCGGCCCCGGGCCCGGGCGGACACTGCTGCTTCAGGCGGGGCCGGGCCCGGCGGCAGCGCCGTTCGCAGCGGGTTCAGCGCCGCTTCCGCACGGAAACCACCTGAGCTCGGCCCGGGCCGGGCAGTGCCCCGCGCTGGGCTGGCGTGACGGCAGTGCCCGGGCCGGGCTGTGTCCCCAGGCCGGGATGGGGTGCGGGCAGTGCCCGGGCCGGGCTGTGTCCCCAGGCCGGGATGGGGTGCGGGCGGTGCCCGGGCCGGGCGCGCTGTGGGTGCTGCCCACACTCGGCTCCCCGCTGCCATCCCTGCGAGCCGCTGCTCAGCGCCGGGGATGTGCCAGTGTGAGAGCCGCGTGGAGAATGATAGTCCTGCTGAGAAGTGCTCGGGGCTAACGAGGGTGCTTTTTACCCCTTTTCCAGGTCTTTGTGTTTGATGTGGGGAAGGAAACCTGGAAATCCTACGACTGGTCAAAAATTACCACTGTGGCAGCTTTTGGAAAGTACGATCCTGAGCTCATGTGCTATGCCCACTCCAAAGGCTCCAGGATAGTACTGAAAGGTTGGTTACGCTGGAAAAACGTGGGCGTTTATGATATGTAAATAAGAAGGTACACAGAGCTATATATTACCTTGGCATTTTACATTTGATTGTATGCAGTGTATTAAAATCATTAAGAGGATTAATTAATAAGGCTTTAATGAACCCATGACTAGTAATCCACCAACATTTTCCACGTGCTGATATGCAGAGCATTGAAACCAACAGTGGATTGTGCCACAGTAGTAACCAAACCATGCCAATGACATCTTAATAAAAGTTCTTTAACAGGGAATACCATTGCTATGGAAGAAGAGGGAGGAAAGAAGCAGCCTGTTATTTGGGTCTGTATTCAGGATCTTATGTGGAGTACCCAAAAGACAAAGTAAGGAAAGGGATTTTAAGTAATTTTTAGTATTTTGCACTTAAACGAGTCCCTCTGTATTAGGAAGTGGTTGAGTTTTAAAACATGAATACTCAGGAAATTTGTGTAGGTACAAATGCTGATTAGAAAGACAAAGTCCATTAGCTTGCATGTTGTAATTACCTTTTGGCTCTGTTGAGAAAAAAGCAGAATCCAAGACTACAGTGTGGAAAGCAACAAAGGTTTAACACAGAAGTATTATTCTCTAAACATGACCAGTGAAAATGCTAAAGGTAATTTACAGTGGCTAAAAGAATATTAAGCAGAAGTAAGAAGATTAAAATTATAGAAAAAACGAACCTAATTTTAACACCACTGTCTCAAAGAAGCTTGGTAACCTCTTCAGGTTTCTCAAAATTATGCTTGGGGAAAAAGTGAATTCCTTTGTATTTTACCAGTATTGGTATGGGCATTTTTTATATTGTTTAAATTTGGTTAATTAACAACAACCTTTTCCTTCTTACTACTGCTGTGGTGCATGCTAACTCTTGAAGGCCTCTTGTCTAGGTGATGTACCTCTTAAGGAAATTGTTGATCCTGCTAAAAGAGCAGCATGGATAACCCAACAGGTGGACCTCGCCAAAAAACAGTATATGGATGGAATTAACATAGATATAGAGCAAGAAGTTAATGAAACCTCCCCTGAGTATTATGCATTGACAGAGCTTGTTAAAGAAACTACAGATGCTTTTCACAGAGAAATAGCTGGATCACAGGTGATAATAATGTACTTTATACAAACATTAAATTTAACCTTATGAAATGTAAGGACTTTTGGCAGTGCTGTTTAGCATATGAATATGAAAAAAGTTTATGAAGATCTGAATATAATATTCTAGTGAATGCTTAATTATGAATGTTAGCTGTGATATGATCTTGTAAGAATCACTCTTTTTGAACTTTGTGAATTTAAATGAGAGATGGGCTTCACTGAGATTTGAAGATACAATGTTACTGCTATGTGCGAGCTGCCAGTTTTTAGTGTGTCCTAATGAATAGTTGAAAGTAGGACAAATACAGCTTTCTGGGGCAAAAGCTTGACAGTGTTTTGGTAAACCCATCACAAAAGTTTTCAGGATTTGCATCATGTTTCATATATTTGGTGGTTTTCATATTATATTTTAATTTGTTTGGTGCTATATATTCACTAATGAGGTACTCACTTTAATATCTTCTGTTTATCAGATGAGCAGCTTCTCCTATAGGTCATTGTTAACAAGATGTGTTAAACTGCACCATTTGGGAAATACTGTCTTTAAAAGTTATAGCTTTTTTTTTTTTAAAAAAAAAAAGAGCTTGATACTAAGCTGTGCATTTTTCCTTCAGGTAACGTTTGATGTGGCTTGGTCTCCAGCATGTATAGATAAAAGGTGTTACAACTACACTGGGATTGCAGATGCCTGTGACTTCTTATTTGTGATGTCATATGATGAACAGAGCCAGATCTGGACAGACTGCATTGCAAAAGCCAATGCTCCTTACCTGCAGACTTTAGTTGGTGAGGACAAAACACCTCCCCAGGAGTCAGAACATTTCCATTTGTTCACATAAGGTGATAGCAAAGATTGCCTTTTTCTTAGACAGGTTTATTTTGTTTTTGTTGCCATGAGGCTTTGAGTGTCCTCAAATATGTGTTGTTCTGATGTGAAAACAGTATCCCTGATCCTTATGAGCCTACAGGCAGTTGTGTGTTGTTACTTGTAACATCATGAGTGCCAAGAACGCTTTTAGAATGACAAATAGCAGCCAGAGCAATGGTGTCTGCCTGAGATTACAAAGAACCTGAAACATTTCTCTCATTTTTGTGAATCTCTGCTCAGGGCAGATGGTTTAAAGTGCGAGCAACTAGAGCAGTTATTGTGGGATCTCAGTGGAGCAAGCCTTTCACTCACTAGAGAGTGCAGGTGCCTTGCACCTTGGCCTCTGTCTGGGGATCATGCAACTTCTGCAGTGGCTCTGGCTCTGAATTAGTTGTAAGAATAAAAAGCATAAGAAAAGTTAATAATGCATGTTAATTTTGATTTCCCTCAAAACATAGGATATGAAGAGTACATTGCTATGGGCATTGATCCTAAGAAACTTGTGATGGGTGTCCCCTGGTATGGCTATGACTATGTCTGCCAAAACCTATCCACGGTAAGGTGAAGATTATTTGTTTGTAATCAAACTGTTAATTTTTTTCCTTAGAAAGATACAACTAGATTTTGGTAATCTTGTTTTTGGACTAGGAAATACTGTGGTCTGATGGATAAGAGCATCAAGCTGTGACAGAAAACAGTCTTTTGCTTGGTTGGTAACTGATGAGCAGTGTGTTACCAGAAAAGGCATTTTAGCTCCTTAGGCAGCCTGAACCCCATATCCAACACTGTTTGACTAAGGAACTGTAAGTGTTATCTGTATGAGAAGAGATGATGTCTACGGGCCCTACAACACTTGTATGTGCCTTCTCAACACCACTGTAGAGACAGGTGCAACAAACCATAGCAAACCTACAACTGTTACAGCATAGCAGTTTATGAGGTCTCAAATATTATACTTAGGAAAAATGTAAGGGTCAGTTAAAGATAACTGTTTAAGCTCAGTGATATCCATCCAGTCCTGTATTACTGCAGATTAAAGAAAATTTAGCTGCTTTAATTTACTTTTCTCTACAAATAGTATCTGCTGGAGTTGCTTGAAGATTTGAAATTTTTGTGGCCTTAATGCCTTTTGTGAATTGTTCTTGGCTGTGCTGCTATTCTGGAGTTCAGTATATCCTACATGAAACTCATGCCTCCCTATTTCTTTTTTAGGATCATGTTTGTTCCCTCCCCAAAGTGCCTTTCCGTGGGGCTCCTTGCAGCGATGCTGCAGGGAGCCAGGTGCCCTACGCAACCATCATGAAGCAGGTGAACAGTTCTCTTTCAGGGGTGCTATGGGATGAGGTACAGAAGGCTCCATTTTATGAGTACAAGGTAAGAGTCTTTTTCCAAGACACTGTGGTGTGGAGTAAGCGTTCATGAACCATAGATCTTTAACTATAAAGTTATTTAAGTTTTTTGGATTAGATTCTTCTATGTTTTCTACTTGCTGGGTTTTGGTTTTTTGTTGGTTTTGGGGGGATTTTTGGTTTTGTTTTTTTTTTTTGTATAGTAAAGGATTGCTGGAAATCTGTCTTGAATTCCTAGTCTGAGAGAGGGGTGCAGTGCCTGAAGACTACAGGAGTAATAAAGATCTTTATTACTTTCCAGTCTTCTCAATATACTGCATCATTTTGACACAAAGACATCCTATAACTATGTCCTTCATTGCTCTAGTTACCTTAATGAGTTGATAAATGATTTAAACTAAAAAAGATTCTGAGATGATCTTAATTTTGTCTAGCTCAGTGCCGTGCATGCATGTTCTCGTCTGCATTTGTTTTCTACATAGACACACTGAAAGAGTCCATGAATGACTGTGCTTACAAGAACACCACAGTGTATCCATTTTGTCTAGTTTCTTTAGACATTATTTAAGTTTCACATGTTGATGATTAAAACATATTGTAACCAATGACTAGGTAAAAGCAGCATAACCTTCATAAAATTTTACAACATCCTCTCAAACTGTTTATTGCATGAAAACCCCCACAGTCTCTAACTAAATTCACCTCTTAACTTAGATACTGTATCTGAAATTTTAACTTTATTTTAAAAAATATTAAAATACAGATTAGCTAAACCTTTAACTCCAGTTAAATTGTGTCACTGTTTTATAACTTACATTCTGCAATTAAAAAATAATATCCAAGTATTTGGCTTAAAATTTTTAATTGTCCTGTGTGACAAAGAATTGGTAAATCAGGAAAATATTATATAAATATGCATAGCTTGTATATCTCAGTTTTTAAATGTATTTTTAACTGTGTTCAAGAGAAAATGTAATCACTGACACTAGTGTTTAAATGTTTTTCTAGGATTCTGCTGGTCAGTTCCACCAGGTATGGTTTGATGACCCTCACAGCATCTCTCTAAAAGCAGCATATGTGAAGAGTCGAGGCTTAAGGGGCATTGGCATGTGGAATGGAAATAGTCTTGACTACTCCAGGGAAGCAGTAGCAGAACAACAAACTCAAGCAATGTGGCAAGCTCTGACACCATGAGAACTATGTGAACCATTGATTTAGAATGATGAAAATTGGTAACTTTTTATTTTGGTGTACACTATCATGGATTTTGACTTTATATAAATATATTGTGATTACAAAAACTTTAAAAACTAGGAAAATTACAAAAACTTTAAAAGCTAGGCAAATTAATCTTGTTCTTTATATTCAAAGCTATATTTTCATTATTCAGAAAGTTCCAATGTTGCTTTGGAACAACAATCCTTGCATTAGTAGGTTTTTTTTAAGACTGCTGGTCTTTTAAATTTTTCACAGTTAATCTAAGTTAGTTAATGCTTGAACCCAGTGTGTATCTGGTAACAAGTCCAACTGATGGATTTACAGGGGAAGTCTCATAATGATGCTTTGCTAAAGCTGCCAGGTGCAGCAAATATTCATTCCTGTGGTCCATGATTGTCTCAGCCTTCTGACTTCCCAACCCAACCAATATTTTAGCTAAGTCACTCTAGAATCAGATTAAACAGAATACTGGAGAGACAGATGTTGATTATATGCAGCTTGGTTACTCTTCTAGATTAAAAGATTTTTATGGACTGAAGAAATTACGTAACATAAAGTAGTTGCTGTGAAGATTTATATCAAACTTGTTAGAAAGGAATATTCAATAAAGTCCAGTCTCACTGTCTTTATGTATCACATAAATTCCTTAGTTTCAAAAGCCAAAAATTTCTGACCTTAGCTTGAAGAAGAAACATTAATATGAAGAGGGCTTGGATGATGTTTCCTTCCATTTCAAACTACTTTACTTCCTGAAAATTAGAATTCAGAAGCTTATTTAATGAACTGTATATCTATTTTTCCAGACACCCTAAGATACATTCAGTAGCCTGTTATTTGTTTTTATGGGGTGTTGCCTCTGAGATAATAGGAGATTGTTTCCTTTCTAATTCATATTTTCATAAAATCATTTGCCTAAAGAAACTGTGTAAGTTTTTAAAATACCTATAGTGATGTAAAGATTGACTGGTGTTTACAGGATTTTATTTTTTTAAATAAAGTGCTGTTCTTGGTAAAACTTGTAAACAATGTTCCCTGTCTGTGCTTTACTTGTTCTACAGCTTACAGCCCACACTGCTTGTCTGCTTCTCAGAACTGTTTCACAACCAGATCAAAGTGCAACTGGGCCCTGCTTAAGTGACTCCATTAATTAAAAATTTTATTTAATTAAGTAGATGTAGTCAGTTATGGGTTTGGTGGTTTTTTTGGTTTGGTTTGGGTTGTTTGTTTGGGTTTTTTTGCTTGCTAAAGAGTTACCACAGTAGGGCAGCATTACCATAATGGCTACTGAGGAAAAGACTGGAAGATTTCATCTGAATTGTCTGTTTGATATTGTGATATAGGTGTTGGAAAGCAGAAGGTGAAGCCTACTGCTCGTGCAGAAACTAAAAAATTCCCTTAATGAATCAGGAGGCTTTTCATTACAACACCACTCTGTAAGTCTTAAGAGAAACTGCTACATTTTATATATTATATATATTTATCTCTACACACATAAATGTACTACAGAATGTCTATTACTACTTAAATGCTTAAATACTGTGAGATGGATATTGCTGAATTGAGAGTCTTCTGGTATGAATATCTGACCTACAAAATTCTGAGGGCCAGATGACTTAATAATAAAACTCTCCTGTAGCTGTCAAGAATCATGAATTGATAATACTATATTTTAAATTTAGGTTCTGATTTTCCAGTAGCTAGTAGCCTGCTCTCGTATCTTAAATAAGACACAATTCTTAAACAGAGAATGTGAGCTTCAACCCTGAATTAAGCAAAAGTGGGTGTAGTTTTAATAATTTATTTAATCCTTTAGCACTAAAATCTTTGTTAAGTCATATATTTAAGAAAATAAATTGGATAATGGGTGGTTTGACTCAAGACATTGCCAAGTTAGTTCTTTTGAGAGCTGCATAATTTTCTTATCATATAACTTATTTCTCATGAGTGTTTCACTTCCAATAATAAATACAGCCTTGACAGCTTTTTAGCTGAGATTAATTCCTAGCATGTTATTCTTCTGCTTAATATAATAACATCTGGTTTGGAAAGAGGCAAACAGCAGAGCTAGAAAAGAATTCCTATGGAGAGGTTTCTGATGCCTCTTTCAGAGAATTGTTTATCTCAGGACTTGCATGACCTTAGAATTAAGGAAATGCAGAATATGCAAGAGTTTAAATTTGAACAGGATCATCATTATACTGGTCCAAGAGAAAGCTTTCAGGCAAGCTTTCAGACTACAGAAGACAGTTAATGTCCTTGTGCCTTTCCTAATAAGAGAGGGAGCAAAACCAGCTAGATATGGAATAAAGGTATTTTGTTTATGCTTCATAATCATATAGTAATGATACATTGGTAATTTATAGATAGGCATATTTATAATGGCAAAAACATACTCCAGTAAATAGCCAAATAAAGGATTACTGTTGTACCTCTACAGAAACCATATTTTAATAATTTCTAAAAAATGGGATATGTAAGCCTGAAAATAAGAACAGGAGGTTACAGACTTTAGGTTTATTTCTTAGTAGCTATATAGTTCATCAAAGAACTTCAGCATACCATTAGGATGTTACACAATTAGTTTTAGACATGTTACTAGCTTAAACTGTATGTTTAAGTAGCTGACTAATCTTACAGTGAGATTTAAAAAGAAGTAAGCTGCATTACCTCAGTAGCCTAGTATACAAATTCCACAACATTTAAATAGTTATTGCCTTTTTACAAAATAACTTCAGGAACATACAAACAAATGCTCTGGAATTCTCTTCTACATACACTAGAGAGCTGCTGTCAACTTCACAGAGGTTAGTCATGTCATCTATTTAAATTCTTGATTTTCTGGACTGGAGAATTAAAGCTGAATGAATCTTCTTCTGTGTCAGTTCCGCTCTCGTAAATCAGATGCTGCCTGCTTTCTCATCTGCAAAAGAACCCATCATTTAAGGAATGGCAATTTAAGGAAGCTTTTTTTGGAGCTGACATGCGTATATAACTAAGAGAGAATTTTATACAGGATGGCTGAATACAGGATACATCTTTCATCTTTGAAATTTTATGTGTTCTAGCACTACTTTGTTCTGTATTTTGCCTTGATGTTTTTGAGACAACTGCAAAATTAATTGTTCTTTCCACTCCTTGCTAGACAACAGAGGACTCATAATGATTGCAACCACCCTGGAGTACCCAGTAAACAGGAGTATGGGCAGTCTCTGTGGTGTAGAACACTCCTATTTCAAGCTTTCAGAGCTGGAAAGCTGTTCAGTGTGAAAGCCTATACTACCTCTTCCTTCCACGAAGAGTCATAGGCAACATTGGAAATGGAATAAAGCAGATGAAGAGGTCTGACATCTACTTAGACAGTTAGCTTTTTTTTTTTCTTTCATTTGTTTGTGGGTTTTTTTGGGTTTGGTTTTGTTTGTTGGTTTTTTTTTCCTTTATACCATTTTTTTTTCTTTAGCCATAATCTATTACTGCTCAGTGCTTCACTACACCAGGTGTATTTCTTCAATTACCTTTTGAATGAAATGGGGATTCTATGAACAAGATTGTGAACCTTAGCTTACACAGCACATTGAGTATCTAAGTTGTTTGAATGCCACATATTCCAAATCATCTGATAACCTGGTGTTCTGGAGTAATTTAGCTCAAATGCTAAAGCCACAACACCTAACACCTTAAAACTGACAATATAAAACGAGAACTGTTTAGCAAATATTTACATCATCTAATAATTGAGAAGTTCTAATTTTTTTTTCTATGTTGCCACATTTTGACTGTTTTAATTAAAAGGCAGAATACCTTAATTCCTATTAGGAGTCTCATTTTTGTATCATCTAGCTTCCTTCTCAGTTGATTGAGTTCATGCTGCACTGTAGCAATCCAGATGATTGTGTAATTCTGTGTGAAACAACAACAAAACTTGAAGTGCAGCATTAGTGCATCCATTCCCTCACTGGGTGTTACTTCACCACACAGAAACAATCCTCTAACAACCTCTTCCCAGCTCCCCTGCTTTCCCACCCCACTGATGCCTGCCTGGCCGCACGTCGCTCACGAGGGGTGGGGAGCACCGTGTGCTCAGCCTAACAGCTCAGTAAATCCTGGCTCCCTTCTCTGGGTGCTGGCTGCTACAGAACTCTGTAGGAATGGTGCCTTGTACATATCCTTCATGTAAGGCCTCTCTGTGCCTAGCCAGAAAGACCAAAAAATCCCACCCCTGCCATGCCCCTCAAAAAGAGCAATAGTGTGTCTGAACATAGCCAGTAAGGCAGTGTCAACCCTATTCATATTTGTATTTTGTAGATATTTCAAGGTAGCTCAAATAATACACATTTTTGTATACTATACACTCTTAGACTGTACATGCACATACCTTTCAGATGCAAGAAAGGGACATTTATTTTTCCTAGGCTAGCTTCAGTTCTGTCAACAGCCTTGCTTCCATTAATGCATTTAGAAAATCAGCAGACTCAACTGTTGGAAAGGGTGTTTCCTCCTTTTATCTTTCCTTTTTTTATCTTTTCTTTTTAATCCCTTTGAACTTACTGTGAAACTCAAAGTTGCACAATAGTTGAAGTGCAACCACTTCAAAAGCTACAGATATGTTTTGTGTGCTCTGAACATGCATTGCCTCTTTGTATGAAATCTTGGATGATAGAAACGAAGTAGAACTGAGCAATCCATTAACCATACTGAACAGAAGAGGATTTTGTTACAAAAAGGTACCACTAGAAAGCAGAAAGAAACAAAGGCTCAGACTCAAGCACTTCTGCAGTCTTTTTGAGACAAATGGCCTGAAGGAATTCTGTTCCTCAGATCATTGAGCTAAAGCTAGTTTACAAAACAAGTCATTGGTTGGCGATAAATCTGTTTCTTTCTGTAATTTATATTTTATACAAATAAACCTCAGACTGCGTAAAAAGAGGTAATAAATAATACAAATAAATACCTTGGAGGTATTTATTTGTATTGTTTGGTCGTTTTTTGCTATCTCTAGCTTCCAATTGCAAGAGCAATTTCTGGTGTTAAAGCTCTAAATCTTGTTGCAGTTTTTTTGAAGTGTCCTCCAGTGAAACTGTAGCTTTCTTAGCTTGAAAGTACTTTTTCTTCCATTCCTCACGAACTGCACAGGGAAACAATACCAGTGTTTGGTCCTGTTCACCTTTTTATAAAGGACTGCTGAAGACAATCATGACTAGCTCACCACACAAGCTTCAGCTGGCCAATGCACACACTGAAACATGGCAGGAGGTTTCTTTAAAATAAGCATTTGGTTAAAAAAGCTTCATTAAGATTACATTCACTCTAAATGCAACTGAATTTTCACACAAACACCTGCAACAAAAGGCTCTATCTGTCTACTGAAGTAAAACACAGGGTCCAAACCCAAAGTTTTATTCAGCCTGTCTATTCTGCAGGTTCTGCTGTACCTAAGCACTCCTGGCCTGTGAAAACTGGTATGCCCAGCACAGAATGAAGTCCACAGCTCTAATGTACCAGAAGATGTAGCATTGTAGATTTAGGCAAAATTTATGCTCTTTTTGGCCAGAGATTTTGAACAGCTTCATTTTATACTGACATCCCACATTATGGGAAACAGATAGTTACCTTTACATTTCACCATGATGCCTCCTATGTTGTTAATGTGCTATCAAGAGCTGGTAGATAAATGCCCTTGAAGGTGTTGTGGCAGTCTTATGGCCACTGCATACCTGCAGTGTCTTAAATGAATCCCTCATTTTGAGGCATATTTTATGGAAGCAAGACAACTGAAACTTACCCAAAAGAACTCAGCTGTTAGAGGACTCTATGCCATGTAACTGAGAGTGCCTGTCAGCATGGCAGTCTTAGGAGAATATAAAACACAGACTTGGATGGCTGTTACTGCAGAAAATGCTCTTCCCTTAATACCTTGCAAAGACACATGCTTGCTACCTGCCCTTACTTATGAAACTCTCCAGGTCTGATGAAAAAAATTCAGAGGTACAGAAGCTTCTTACAGAACCTGCAGAAGCTGTTTTAATCCTTGTGAAATAACCTTTATTTTACCTAACTGGATAGCATAATTTAAGGCAAAGCAGGTGCCATTTAGGGCTTATCTCTAGCTTGAATTGCAGCTCCACCCTACTACAGACTTACTGCTTCAAGCACCCATGTTTGGGGTTTTTTAAATACAAATTCCCCATGCTGCAGGGTGCTGTGCAGCCACATCCTGACAGAACAACTGAAAGAACTGGCATGTCTCCTTTCAATGAGCTACAAGTAATATTTGAGACTTGTAATGACATTTAATCACAAAGAGAAAGCTCTCAAAATATCAAAATTATTAAATCTCATCTCTGTATAACTGGGATGTGATTTAGGGAAGACAATTTTAAGTATAAACTTGAAAATAATTTTAGGAAGAAAATTCATGAGAGATTTCAATGAGATTTGACCTTGTTCAAAAACAAGGTTTGTCAAGCTTGTCACAAATGTTTTGTAACTTCCATGTCATAAGCTGAATACCATTGGATAGGAGGAACAAAAATTATTATGCTGCAATTTATCTGAAGCCCTATCAACAGAGTACAAGCCTCTAAGCATCAGCTAAAGCAGGATTAGAATGTGCCAGCTGCCCTGGGCCTTGGAGAGAAGCAGCCTGCAGTAGCTCTCTGAACAGTGCACGTACATGAGACACAACTTGAATAGTTTATGAAAGCCAGAAGAACCTTAACTTTATAAGATATGCTAAAAAAAAAAAAAAAAAAAAAAAAAAAGTGGAAGGAAACACTGCAACCTTGAATTTTTCTTGCATGCTATTACACAAAATTAGTATTCTTGGAGCTATTGGTTAGCAAACTGCTCTCTCTGTAATTAAGTTCACTGACAAAGAGACAAATAATACTTTCACATTGGTTTCAGTGTGAAATTTTTCAATTTTTCAATCACTCCAAATTCCAAAATGAATTAAAAGCCTACCATGGTATCTCCTCAGCTTATTTTGTTCCAGCAGCCCTTTAGCTTTTTTGATCAGTTCTTCTCTAGTTTTTTCCATGTGCCTTCTCTCTTTCTTCATTTGTTGCAATTCTTCTACCGTCTTGTTCATCTTGTTTTCTAAAGATATTACAATTATATTTAGCAAGCATTTGAATACTCCAAGTACAAAGGATCAGTCAAGACTTTTGTAATGCATCACAAATTATGCCAAAAGCTCTGGCAGAACAAGCAGTAGAAACTATCTCATTTTAATCAGGTTTCATTTTAATCTAACTTTTCAGAAGGGCTGGTGCTTTAACAAAAGGGAGAAATCCAGCAGGCATCCAGGCATTCACCCACACACACACGCAAACATCTTTCTATGTGTTTGGACAATAAATCACTAAAACTATGTAATCAAGAAATATATTCACTCCAGACATTGCAAACTCTTGCCAATGAAGCCAAAAAAACCTCCATAAGACCATTTCCTGCTTAAAATACATTGCAATATAAACTGTAGAGAAATCCTGCCTTAAACTCCAGGTGGCAGGACATCTCAGACTTCCCCTAGTCTGCAACAATAGGTCAAAAACTTCTCACTATCCTGCTCCTCAGCAACACTACCTGTGATTTTCTATGCTACAATCTCACTTGAGCCTGCAGTATTGAACCTGATCTCCCTCCTTTTCTCCTTCCATCCACAACTTGACAAGTTGAGTTTTTTAGTGCCGGGAACCTGTCAAGCTCTAGGACAGCCCATGCAATCATAAGTACCTGGAATTTTCTAATTATAAATTAAAATCCGTAACAATAGTGTCAATGAATGTATGTAGAGTGTAGATATTTATGTCTTCATTGACTCTTCAGTCTTGATTAAATGTTCACTTCCTTGCAATTTCTTGGAATCATGTACTCACTTGCTGCTGGAACTGCAGGAATTTGAGCTGGATTTACAGTAAGTGCCAAAAATGGTGGACTAGGAGGTGAAATACACCCTTTTGGACAAGAAAGATGATTTTGCTTGTCTTCATTTGCCTATAGAGTCAAAAGACACAACTGTAAATACATAACCATAATCCTGGATAGTTACATTAGACATATGCCCTGAAAGCGGCCTGAGTGAGAGGGCTGAATTTGACTTCTGCAGGTAGGTTTTTTCATTGTTACCAGTACACATGACTACTAAATTACAAACAGCTGGACCTCTGCAAACAAAATGAGAACACTGAACATTTGCACCACAGAGAACATACAGACTAATGCTATTGCTCTTGTCCATGTCCATAACCCCAGAAGTTATTGACAGTCACATGCAAGACCAGGAACTAAGCGCCTTAAAACAGCTACCTGGTTCATTAATTATCAAAAACTGCCAATTTTTAAACTAAAATTTGTAATTGCAGGTTTTAATTGTTTAGAAACATAGCTGATATTCATTAGAAAATCTGCTAAGAAGCTGTGCATGAATTAACTTTTCTCGAATTTCCTCAAATCTTTTGTTATCTATGAGTCACCAATCTTACAAAATTAGACTGTTTCTAGGTGGAGGACTACATTTATTGCTCAAAATTACTAGGAATGTTACCTTGAAAAACATACCTGATTATCCAGTTTTTCACCAAGACCAGCTCTAGTCTTCTTAGTTCTGTTTTGCTGCAAGCTAAGATAAAACCAAAAAACACAAGTGAAAGTTCGTTGACCAAAATGTTTTTTCCCTCCTTTTCTTTCATTTATTTGAAGTCTATAAAGTAAGTTTGTATCAGTGAATTAATATTATCCATTCTTTTAGAAGATTTATTATTTGCTAACCTTTGTTTTTTGTGGACGTAATCTGTAGTTTGGTCTTCCATTATTTTAAGAATTTCAGCATCCTGGTCCTGTGTCTCTTCTTAATTTGGTATCTTTTTGGTGTTCATTATTTTCCATGTTTCCTAGTTCTGTGACAGGATAGTGATGAGAAAAATACATAGATTACACTTGCAAAAATCAGGCTGGTTTGACTGTCAATGACTGGACTTTCCAACCTGTATTGGAAATTCAGTGACTCAACACAGCAAGTGATGTTATCTCCAGAATTTGAAAATGTTCCATGGATAACAGAAGAAAGAAATAAAGAAAAAAAAAAGTTTTTTTTGTTGTTAGAATTTATATCTGACTAATTCTGATGATTAGACAAATGCATCAACTATAGTAAAGTGTTTCTCTATTTCAGCACACAGTGATAATGAAGGACTCAGAAGGTAACACTACATCTCTTTGAAATATATCATTTTTTAAAAAAAATGGAATATTGTTCTGATAGTGCTATTCCAACTTACACTTAATTACAGATTTCTTAAAACTTAGCTTTACTTTGCTGACTTTCTAGAACTCTTGCTTTAGCAAAAAGTCAGTAACAAACATTTGTACACTTTTGATATTTAATGTGATTTTGGGGTCTTTAGTTACCCTGGCTTTGTTTGTCACTGTGGTTTACATGAGAAAGAGCAGTTCCTTTGGCTTTGCCATTCCACTTTGGAGCATTGCAGTCTTCTTGATCTTGGCTGAGATCAGAGGTCTGGAATACCAGGTCACACTTTCCAGTCTCCTGATCTGCAGGATTTGAATGACTTGGCATGAAGAGAGATCCATCAAATCCACTTCAATCTGCATAATAATCGATAATATAAAACAGAGATATTATTTTATTGTAAATGTTAACCATAATATTTATTTTTCTTCTCATTCATCATCCTCCTTCACTATCCTGGTTAAGCTTACCTTTTTCTCCAAATTGTGTTTCTGGAATCCTGCTGTTATTGTCTTGCTTATTATTTGTGTGTGAAACTGGAAGAGATTCTTTTTCACCCCATTCCACAGGACAGCGCACTTCTAGATTTTCTACCTGATGTCTGCTTTGTATACTTTCTAAAATGGTTTGCTTTTTTCAGGTTTCTGCTGGGAAAGGCTGGATAATCTTGATCCATGACCAAACCTATTAGCTTCTTCAATAACGTGATGTTTTTGTTGAGTTGATGATGGTAATGAATAAACATCTTCAAAATATTCCACTCCAGGTAATAAATATAATTCAGGATAGAGTGCCTGAAAATATACAGTGTATTCATCAGACAAAGAAAATGTGCAATGTAGTTTCTGAGAATGGTACCTTACAAGCCATTCAGTACTTACATAAGGAGGAGCAAATGACTTCAGTTCCAGTTCTGTTTCCTGCTTTGCTTTCACCTCGGAAGATAAAGCATGGAAGCATAACAAATACAATACTTTTTCATCAGAATGTCATGCATGCACATGACATATGCATTCCATTGTCTTTTTTACATACTGCACTCTTTTATAACCAGCACTATCATCTGTAGTGGCCTTATGGGGAAAAAGCATCTTAGACTACAATTGTATTTTCTGACATAGTTCTGAAACTTTGTTTTTCAAAATCTTAATCAGACCCACAAGATTACATGCACATACTAAATGTTTTTTTACCCTTTGCACTTTCTCTTATGGTTCAAAGGACCTGATCCAACAGTCACAGGAAAAGAAAACTTTCAACTTTTTTATCAAGAGCTGCTTCAAGCTGAATCTGGACAGAAATGCTGAGTCCCACATAATTTTCTCTATTCACCTAATACAGTATTGCAAAATATTTAGTGTATATAGGAAAAAAACTAGTATTATCCTTTGTCTTCTTGTATTTATCATTTTTCTTCATATTTTTTTTGTGACATACACTTTGACATTTCAACAGTTGTCCTAAAAAGAAAGTCTAGAATAGTCAATATATATTTGAAAGATGTGTTCTAATGTAAGGAAAAGAAATCTGAGCTTACATTCAAATAATTATATTAAATTAAACACCCAGGTTATGTGCAAAAAAAGGAAGAGCAAATGAACATGACTTTAATCTATGTTTATCTTTTCATTAAAAGACCCTTGCTTGCAAGTAGGGCATAACTGCTTACATTGTTAGAGTTGTGAAACAGAAGACTAAGGGGAGAGAACACTCAACAAATATTTGATCATGGAAATGTAATTCAATGAGGTTACCATGACCCTAAACAACAAATAAAGCAGTTGGTTTATTGTTTTAAACTTTGTTATAAAGTTAAACATCAAGCAACAGTAAATACCTCAAAGTAAAACTATATCTTTGTCTCTGTAAATCTTCTTATATGCTACCAGTATCTTTAATTCAGTATTAACATAAAATATTTTATTCATTTGCTGACATTATAAAGGCTGGAAAATGTCTCCATTTATCTCCAAACTATGTGTGGAAGAAAATTAACCATCTTTCTTATTATCATCCAGTTAAAAAGACCTCAGTTCATTGAAAACATATTCATACTTTGCAATTTAGATTGTATCACAGTCTTTTAAGTTTCTTTTCAAGTTTTTCCATGCATATTACTTAGTATTTAGTCTAGTCTTCTGTGAGAGCGATTTTAGTGATAATTCAACTAGAAATGAAATAAAGAATGGCACCAAATTTCCTGCTTGTAGTTAATTTCCAAATCCATGAGAAAGGGGTGAAATAAGACATGGAAAAAGTATTCTATATTTACATAAATGACTTAAATCTTTATGTATTACATGAACAAACTTTAAGTTGGACTAATTGTGAAGTTTATTTAATCCTTAGCTATACTTTTTAAGATCTATGCGTAGAATCGATGTGAGGAGCAGCTACAATTCAGTTAGGGGGTTTATTACTAACATCTCAGCTGTATTACTGGACTAGACAATGGAACATCCAGAGAAGTTTTCATTCAGAGAATGATGTTTTTAACACTCTTGGGCAGGTCACAGCAGGAGCCATTAGAGGAACTCTGACTGAGCTTCCATTGCAAATTTGCCAACTGCCATATTCCCAGCCACGTACAGGTAATAATAGCCTCATGCATCTGGGGATTTTTTAACACAACTAGATTTATTATACTTCATCCATTGATTGATCAAAACCATCATCTTTTCACTGGATGGCAACTAATTACAGCTGTTGCTTTAAAGGGTTATTTCTGATATATCTGTTCAGCTGTGCCTTTGCATTTGAGGAAACAGATGTGCTCTGACAAGAGCTTATGCTGCAGCATGTTTAAAAGAAATGCTAACAGTGCTCCTAAAGTTATCTTTATGTGATATTATCTCATCTGCAGGAATGAAATCTCTACCTTACATTATAAAACAGAAGAGCACTAAAGAAAAAAATTAACTTACCACTGCTAGTTTTTTCCCAATGCATTTTAAAAATCTGAATTTATCTGCATTTGTCACTCCACCCAGGTACTCTCCAAGCCTCTCCCGCAGCAATCTTAATGTGATGTGAGGAGACACCCTAGAATGTTGTCATTCATTAATACATCTGTAAGATCAAATAATGATGGCTAGTTAGTAGAAGGGGGAAGATAATGGTCTGTACGTGCTGGTTTGCACAGACAGAATGCCCAAAACTGGGAGCTATGTCCTAGAACTGAACCCAGGTACAGACAGGCCAGAGAGTCTTGGCGAGGCAGGCAGAACACTGCACTATAAAGGCTGTCCTAACATTAATTAGCAAGACTCACATTGTAGCAGCCTCATACAAAGGGAGAATATGGAAGCAGACAAAATTTGAAATTTACTTCTTGAGAATGCTGTTGCTCATCTGCAGATGAATAACACCACCACTGGAAGCAACAGTTGTGCACTTCCATGGAAGTGACACAGTTTCATAGGGCTGGACCAGGACTGTTGAACACTCCCTTCAAGCACCCAGGGCCAGAGGAGCCTTCATCATTGTCCACTTTAAGCAGCTGTCACATTCCTTTGCTTTTGTCTTCTCCAACACCAATTCACAGTTGGGTGTGTGCATGGTGCATGCAAATGTATTTTGAATAAAAAACAAACACTACAGTGTGAACATTTCCACCATGATTTGAGGATGAGAATGCTGATACAAATATGAATTGCATCATTTAATGCACTACTTGAAAGTATGCAAACATTTAGATAATGAGCTCAGTAGGAAAATCACTACAGAATAAAAAGCATCTCTGCACAATAAATCCAAATGTGCCAGAGGCATACCAAAGCCCTGCAGCACAGCATAAGCAATTCTAATTGTTCTATGCTGTCATATAAGAAACCAGGGAACAAATGCAGGCCTGAGACTGTTAATCACCCACGCTGCTTAAGTGGTAGGATAACTTTGGCCCAAGCAGCTCTCACTCCTCAAGCAATGCACAGACACAGCTCGGGGGATAGCACATGCCATTCCCAGCAAACAGTACACACAAGAACCTGCCAGGTCTTCCATCTGAACAGGTCTTCAACATAAACCTGTCAAGGTTTGTTTGCACTTGCAAGCAGCCCTATAGGCCTTCAGCTCACAACTCAAGTATGTAGAAAAAACATTATCACTTTCATCTCATGAACACAGTACTACAATGCTTCCCTTGTATTATTTCAAATACTTTGGATTTAGAGGACCCTCCTCAAGATCATGAAACTGCCCTGGAGCACAGGCAGGCAGCAGAGGAGACCAAAGTCTGCAGAGTGGACACATCTACAATGTATAACAGGGGAAAAGTATCTAGCCATCCAGATCCTGAGATACAGGGCAGAAATTTATCTAAAAAGTAATTGCCAGTGAAGCTGCTAGGAAAATACAATGCTATTAGTCTGTCACTTGCTGCCACTGGCTGGCAGAAAACAGTCACACACAAGTCACTTGCTTCATGGTGTCCCTTTAAAAGGAATGCAAACTAGAGCTCCTAGTAGCTATCTCATCTAGAAATAATAAAAGTTTGGCTTCTGTGGTGAGGAGTGAGGAATAAAAAAAAAATAAAAAATCTCACAAAGGCTGAGAAATCAAGTTCATGGGAACAAGATCTCAGGGCCATAGAAAATTACACCTTTAATATCTTCCTCTAATTTCACAGCTAATGGAAGTGGCCTGTACTTTGACCTAGGAATCCTTTGTAAAGCTGACTCAGACAGCACTAGGATTGTCAAGCTGACTGAACAAAAGAGCTATCAACAACGTCCAAACCACAGGAGCACCAGCAAGGCTGCCGTTCCCTCTCCTAGATTATAATAAAAGAAGTTTTTAAAAATATTTTTTTGTTTTTAAAGACAGTGAGTCACTGTCCAGGTGCTAGTCATTGTTCATGCTAATGTGCTGCAGCATTGCATAGTGTCCATAGAATAATTAATTAGCAATTATCTAAGAGTCATTAGCAAGTAACAATACCCAGGCATATATAAACCCACTAAAATCAGTGGGGATCCTAATTTTATTTGATGCTTCAGTGAAATAAATTTACACTAGAAAATATAGGACAGTGACAGATGTCCATGACATGAAATGAAGTTACCACTTCAGACATCTGCACCTCTGTTGCAGACTAGAACAGCACACAAAATGGGTATATGCATTTATTTTCTCTGGTTTTGAGCAGCCTTTCAACAACAGCAGCTGTGAGAATGAATACATTCTGCCCTACATGCTCATACCTGACTGCTGTCAGTCTTTTCAGCTACACTATATATTAAGTGTATAATACAAAACTCAATTTAAATTAATTAAAAGCTCTATTCCCTGTGGTTTTAGTTAAATTGACAGGTTTTGCACAGGGGTAGAAAAGGTGCACATAACAGCTCCACTTCAATACACATCTTTACATTATTTAATTTTTCTACAGCTTCTTACCACACTAGGTACACACAGATTTTGTGAGCAAAGTGTTTAGGAGTATAAATAAAACTTACAAAGTTGTGTCAGGTTAAAAATTCAACTCCCTGTGCCAGGTTTGAGCCTAGGACTGGGAACCAAGGTATTCTTTCACTAAGTTCTCTAAGCAGCTACCTGGTATGCTCAGCCTTTCACTCCTCAAGAAGAAAGAGGAAATGCTGCTGGTTAATGGGCTTCCCCTTGAGAAACAAGGCTTCAGCTCTTCCTCTGGACTGAGAGAGCTCAGATCATCATATCCCTGTTCCTGGGAACTGACAGGCTATCGTGTCTTCATCAAGCCACTGTCTTGAAGCTGGCCCATTGCCCAAAAGAATTCCAGCTTTTGATAATCAGGCTCAAAGAGACAGAAAGAATATAAGATATGATTTTACAGTATAAATCATTCTGCAGAAGTACTAGCACTGCTCTGGAAGTGCTGTTCAATGGTCTGCACCATGGGCTGCAGGGGAGCTAAGTCCTGATACAGTAAAAATTAACACAATGCTAGTTATGGTCACCACTTACCCTCCAGAAATTTAATTAGACAACAAGTTTCTGCTGACAGATGTAATTGTGCTCTCTAGAGCAACAGTTGGACTAAAAGACTGAAGACCAGTGTGAAGGACCTACCCCGTACATGAAACCTAAAGCTACACTCACCTTATAAATCCAGCTGAGACAAATTTGCTAGTAAGAGCTACAGGAACTGTATTCAGCTTGAAGTTCCATACTTCTGCTGGGACATAAAAAATATGAAGTTCCACCAGCTGAAAAAAAAAACCAGATTTAAATGTGTTATAATCCTTTTCCTATATGCTTTGTTTTGTTATGGTGGACTTCCAATTTCTGTAGGCAGGAATGGGTCCTTTGATATTAGCACAGGGACTAGAAAAGTGAGGCCCTGACTCACAGTGATGACCAAACAGTGAGAACAGTGACAGCAGAGTAATTTGTGACTGAATGCCAGCTGCCAGCATCAAAATAAGTCACATTAGAACAAGCTCCCCAATGGAAGTGAGATAATAGAGAGCCTGTGCTACTGCTGTGTATCACTGTGACAGCAGTGGAGAGATCTTACCAGAAACAGTTGATACTCTGGAGAGTGCCATGACTACAAGAATCCCTCAGCTGAAATCCTACCTTTGTTCATCTCATAAAAAATGCAAAGCCCTGAAAGCTTGATTCAAATAGCACCACAACTCGTTCATGTCATTGAGAAAAAAAAATTCATAATATTTCTGCCTGTTGTTAATAATATCAGCTACCTTGGAAACACAAAAATGCTCCTGCTAAGGTCTGCAAAAAGAATAACTAAGCTGGCTCTGAGCAAGGTTCACTTGGGCAGTGTTCAGACCCCTGGTAGTCATTGCACTGCTAATTTCTATGTCCTGATATTTTTAGTAAAAACTGGAGAGTACTGACAAGGATGCTGTACTTCCCTTGAACTAGAAGCCATGCAAATTAGCTATGTTAAGTATTTCTGCAAGTGTTGAGTTACTTAATATCAAATAGAAAAGAATTCTTTATATATATATATATATATATATATATATATGAAATTTAAAAAAAACATATTTTGTTTTTTTCCTCTCAGGAAATTATACCTCTCAGAAGACCTCTCAGGTATTCTAGAACTTTATTTATATATATATATATTCTTTATTTGTGAAGTGTAAAAAATCTTTGTAAAAAAAGTACAAAAACTCTCACCTGTGATGTTCAAGGTCTTGTTTGACTCAATGACATGTTGGTCCCTCTATGTGACCACAGCAAATGCCAGGTGGGCTTTCTAATTTTCTTTTTTATTGAAGCATCCTTTAAGAATGAGTTTCATGATAATCTGTTATGACAGAAGTTACTCCATAAATACAATTTTTTTTCATTTTCTGATCTTCATTCCACTTAAGAAAATAGAAGTCGTGTCTGTGCTGAGGCAGAAAGCTTCCAGCTAACTGCATACAGAATTAACCCCATCTTCTACATGTGTCACCTAAGTAACTGAGGGAATTGCTAAATCATAGCCCTGCGGCTCTAAGAAATCTGCCCCGGAGCATTTCCTCTTAACATTTTCTTCCCTTTCATAAGAATAGTTTGGTAGTATGTAATTTTCTAGGCAATTCCACTGTTTTCCTAAAGACACTGACCTAAACTCCCACAAAACAAGATTCTTGCAGGGCCTGGATCTGATAAAGTGACAATTATTGTGAACTTCAGCAAACACACTGTGCCAGCCGAATGCAGTGTTCTGAGGAAATGTGACTGTGCTGGGCAGCCATGTCAGAAAAACACTTCCATAAAGTATAACCATGGTTCTGTCCGAACATTGTTATTGAATCATGGAATGGTTTGGGTTGGAAGGGACCTTTGAAGGTCAGCTAGTCCAAGCCCTGCAGCGAGCAGGGACACCTCCCACTTGGCCAGCTTGTCCAGACCCCCAGGTCCAATGTGACCTTCAATGTTTCCAGCTGTTGGACATATCTCACCTCTCTGGTTAACCTGCTCCAGGCTTTTACCACCTTTAGTGTAAAAAAAACCTTCTTCCTTTCATCTCTAATCAATCCTCTTTTAGTTAAAAACCATTCCCCAGTCCTACTGCAACAGACCCCTAAAAATCTTGTTTCCACCTTTCTCTTTTTCTTAGGAGTTTCCTTGGTGCTCTCACTTTGAAGGCTCTTTCAGCCCCTCTGAGGTTACAAAACCTCCTCTGCCTTTTCAGCCTGCTGAAATCCCTTGCTGTTCTGATCTCAACAGGAGGTCTCTCTACTCCTCCGCCTCTACTCCAGATATTTCTAATTCACCTGCTGTTGAGCACGAGTGACCGGACATTCCAAGTCTCACCCCGGCGCTGCAGAATTAAGATTTCCCCATGTCATTGGGAAATATCTAGTTAACAGAGGCTGTGTCTCTACTGGCAAGCTCCCACAGATGACCCGAGTGTAAGACCCCATCACTGGCACGGCAGGCACAGCGCTCCTGCCATGGTTCCTGCCTACAGGGAAGGTGCTGCACTTTGCAGTGCCTGATGTCACCCCGTGCTCCACCCCTCACTGCCGCTCCCGGGCACTTCCTGCACTGAACTACAGCTAGTAAACTGATCCTCCAGGCTACAGTCAACACTCAAACTGCTAGCAAGAACCAAGTTAGGAACTTCATTCATTGCGTCTCTAAGTAACCTCCAGACTGGGACCGCAGTGGATATTACCACCAGTGAAAGTCTCCTCGTCTCCCAGTCCACCCCACGAACGCGTGAGGGCGGCGGTGATTCCCGTGCCCACAGGCGGGTCCCCGGCCCGGGCACACGGAGCGGCCCCGCCCGCCGCGGCCCCGGCTGCGCAGGCGCGGCGGCCCGGGCAGTTGTGGCCACGCCGGGAAGTTGTGTTGGGAGTGCCGCGAGTGCCGAGCCCAGCCCGCCGCCAGCCCCACCATGTCGGGCTCCTCCAACGTGGCGGCCATGAAGAAGGTGGTGCAGCAGCTGCGTCTGGAGGCGAGTGTGACCCGCGTGAAGGTGAGCGCGGAGCAGCGACGGGACGGGACGGGGCGGACGCGCCGCCATTTCACCGCCCCGGGGCCGCGCCCGCCGCGCCGGGGCCGCCGGCTCCGACCTGCACCGCCCCGCGGACCCGGCTGGGCGGCGGCGCCCGGGCTTCTCCCGGGGCTCCGTCGGTGTTCCCCGGCCGAGGCGAGCCCGGAACGGCAGCGCAGCCGCGTCCCCTCCGCCGCACCCCTGCCCGGGGCTCGGCCGCTCGCTCCCCGCTGCCCCTTAGGCCCCGGGGCCGCTCCCTGGTCGAAGCGCTGCCCCGGGGCGATGGACGCGGCCCGCGCTGCCCCTTCGTGCCCTCGGGGCGAGGAGCTCCCTTCCGTCGGGCTCTGGGGAGAGGCCGCCCGAGCCGGGGCGCACAACAGGCTGGGCTGGCCCCTGCACGGCAAGATGGAGATGTCGCTGCCAGGCACACGGAGTGCAGTGAACTTGTGCCCGGCCGGGGTGGGACCGCGCCTGGCACGGCCGGACAAACCAATATAAGTGTCAGTGCAAGACGCAACTTTTTGAAACTTTGATCGTTTTATTTATGAGTTCAGAGTCACAGCAAAGAAAAGCGAGACAAAGAATTTTTTCACTTTCAGCTTTTAGGAAGGTACAGCATGCCAAAAACCCCTTATAAGGGTGCTCGGAACCCCATTATCTCATCATAAGGATGGCTTTCCAGGGGAGCCTGAAATGCTAGTTGAGTCGAGTAGAACATGTTAAACCATAGACTATTTTTGAATTGTTTATGCTAGAACAAGGATCTTCATATATTTAATAAAGCTATCTTCAAGATCTTGTTTATGTTTTACCCTTCATACTTAGAAGTTTAACATGGAAATTAAAACATCCAAATCCATTCTCATTCTTACAGTGTTCATCTTCTTGCTTTTAAGAAACGAAACTACAATGAAATCATTGCATAAAATCTATATAAGCAGCATTGCAGCATCATTTAGTAGTATTCTTTATACTTTTCAATGTAAAAACCACATCCTCGGTAAGGACTGCTCAGTGAATTCTAATGCCAGCTTTTATTATAACTAGGTTTCTCAAGCTGCAGCTGACTTGAAGCAATTCTGCCTGCAGAATGCACAACATGATCCCCTACTGACAGGAGTATCGTCAAGTACAAATCCATTCAGACCCCAGAAAGTTTGTTCGTTTTTGTAATTATGTGAACTACTTCAGTATCCTTCAGTGGTAAGTTCTTGAATTACAATTCATAAACTCTTTTGTCATTTAAATGAGGCAGGCTGTGTGAAAGGCACTCAGAAACATCTGACTTGTACAGCTGGTGTTGGTCCAGATCCCCGTTTTTGGTCCCTTCTCTAGTCACAGCTCTGCATGGGACTTGTGCTGGCCATAGGTATTATGAGTAGCACTTTGCTGTTGCAGAGCTTCCACCAGTTTCTGTAGCTGTAGCAAAGTAGTGGGGCCAGCTACTCCTGAGCTGCTATTTAGCAGCCAGACTAACCCAGCTGAACAGTAATTGTGCTGTATCTTCCTCTCTGTAAGGGTATTATTTCCCTTTTCTCACATAGAATTAATTGCCTGACAGCAATTAATATGTGCTGAATCCTGACTGTGGCAGATAAATTTGCCTTCTCTTCTTAAAGAAGAGTTCCATAAACAATTAGTGGTGGTGGTCCCCAAGAAGAGCATTGACCACTGTGGGGGGAAGATGCCCTCTCTGCCAAAAGAAAGAAGTATATACTTTTAAAAAGATATGTACTTTTAAAAGCCCATACTCCACTCAAGTAAGCTACTATGGGGGTAGCAGTTTAAATAACTATAAACAGTGAAATACTCATTTGGATTTTCATTCCAAAACTTTCATAGGTTCATTAGCATTACTGCTATCACCAAGAAGACTACTCACTCATCTGGCATTTTGGTGATTAGATTTTAGGCTAACCTCTTTAGAAAGGCGAGTTTTAGATCCACTATAGTTTCACCAAAACTCACAAAGTCACCATAACTTGGTTATTTTGACCACAGGAAACACATGATAATTTTACCATATTCCCTTTTCCTGTTGCCCCTTGACTTGGATCTGTTGGAGATGAGAGCACAGGCGTTATTTCGAAGCATCTGATGCACAGTTAACTGTAATTCACAATCCTTAGAAATCTCATAGTAAGTCTTGACCTTTAAAAATTCTGGTTGTGTAGCTGACTTATATCATCTAAAAAACTGTAGTTTGCTAGATTTAAATTGTGCTGTTAGGGAGCTTTATAGAAAGATGACTGCAGTCAGACTGAATTGTTAAAATTGTTCTCTCCTCACGCAGACTGTAGAAATGTTCCAGATGTGTGTACTAGAAGAATAACCACGTTTAAAGACCAGAGTAGTAATAGTATAGAAGTTGATCCTTAACTATTTAACAAGCAAAAACACTGTCCACCTTGTTTTGAGCAGTGAATTACAACAGTATAACTGAAATGTGCTTTAGAGTTCTTGCAGCTTTTAAGGTTACTTCTATTGTGAGTTTTTGCCAACTACTGTTATTTAAAAACTACTCTTCGATAATACATTAGTGTAGCTTCAGCTTAAGCACTAATCCAAGGAAGAAATCAGATCATATGTAAGCATTATACACTGCTTACTTCTACAAAGCCAAATAAACTCTACTTAATCAGTGACACATACAATTCCTCGTGGAGGTTTGCTAAGGTAAAGTAATTCCAGGATTCCTGGGTGTGCATGTAGGGAAACAGTGTTTCCTCTGTCTCACACACCACCTGTATGCATAGGGTGTAAAAGGCTTAATATTTTCTTTCTCAGTTACAGCCTTTGGAAAGGACCTCTTGTTTCTGTTTTAGTTACATTACTTATAGGTGAAACTCCTTCACTTTGAAAAGGGGTGATTCCTTCTGTTTTCTTGATGAGCCAATAGTGTTCGTGTTTGCAGTCAGCACCACCTCACTGAAGAGGAAGTGTAATTTGTTAGTTACACAACAAATTCCTTGCTTTTCAAAACCAAATGGAAACCTGGTGTTTTGGGGAGCACAAAGTGACTGGGAACAGCTTCTATCGTTCCACTTAGTTTCTTTTCCAGGAGACACTAAGCTTCAGTTCTTTTGTAAGAGCTTTGATTACCTTGTTTTATCTTTGGGGATGGCTTCATTAAGAATTTAGTTTTTAAACTAGTATTTTATAAAACAGCTGTGAAAAAGAGGATATTTTTTTCCTAAATAGTAGTCCATGGCATACTCTGAAATGTGTTCTTAAGAGTTGTTTCATTTAGCAGTGATGCCTTTCTAATTAGATCTTGGTTTTGTTTTTCAGATCTTCTAGCATCTTTTCCTACCTGCTGATGTGTGTATGGGCAGAATGCCTCAACGAGTGGCCTGGTTTGAAGTCTGTACAAAAGCTTAGCTTTAACGTGCCAAATCTAACTTTCTAAAAGTGCTACTGTCGTCAAACTTCTTACCATCTACCTCTCCAGATGAACTGTATGCTAGTTACGTGTTTCTGTTTCATACGGGAATCGGTTTTATATGCCAAGCAAAAAATAAAAGTGTCTTGACTTAGTCTGGGCTTTAAATTACTGTAAGAATTTGATTAACTTCTGGGTATGGTGGCACCTCAGAGTCACTGCATCGTGGTGTAGGCAGCTGGAGAGCAGAGAGAGAAGTGTAAATATTCTCTGCTGCTGCAAGTCTGCCTGCGGTTAACAGTCCTTCAGAACAATGAGACTCCATGCAGTACCATACTTAGAAGCATAACAGAAATAGAACACAAAAAAATTTTGGACTGTTTGTAATTCAGCTATACAGCTGTGCCATATCATAAACATCACATTAAGACAGAGTAAATTATTCTTTATCTTAATGAGTAATTCTACCCTAGGAGATAACTTACTCTTATGCACCTTCTTATTCATTAGGTAAATATGAAAAAGCACTTACAGCTGTATATGAAAAGAAAGTAGCTCAGAGAAAACTTGACCTTTTAGCTGCCAGTCAATGTGCAACTTAAGGCAAAACAGTAGTTTATGTACAGATAATACCAACTCGAGTGTTGCTGTGAGGCTAAAGAAGCATTTTTAAAATTTTACTGGGGAAAACCCTGCTCAGAGACTTCACAGTCACTGAGCAGCATTTTTAGATGACAGCTTTATGTAGTGCCTGTAAGGGTGTTTTATGATTCTTTCCCATCTGTCTTTGTTTCCTTTCAACTGCTTTGGGTATGTAGACCTCTTATCAATGTGGTATTTACAGAAGAGATACCTGTAGGAGTTATGCATTGCTTTTGTAACTTCAGCAACATGCCTACTTTATGCAAAATGCTAATTAAATAAAATACCATGGATTTCATGGATTGCATACTGCCTTCTCCATGTTCTCTGGATAGGAGAACCTTTTTGGAAAACTATTCCCATACTGACAGGAAACAGCATACTGTAAGTTAGAAAAAAGTTTAAAGTGTTTATCTCTTACCTGATTGAAGATGTCTGGGCTAACAGAAAAAATAAAACCAAACTGTAAAACTAGAAATACTTTATTTTGAAAATTTCTTTAACCAACATATTTGCTGTCTTTGTTGTGAGGCATAATCTGTTTCTGCAGCACAGCAGCAGTTCTGGCAAATCCTTTGTGATAGCTAAATGACAAGTTGCTCAAACATGGCCATAATTTTTCCTGGTAAACTGGAAAAGGTCACTGTCCTTGTCATGTTGGCTACAAACAGGAAGAAAGGCACATCCTACTTGATTGCTGCTGAAGAAAGTTCTAATGTTTGCTGTTTGTCTTTCTGCAGACAGAACATTCAGTATCATTTTCATTAGTTAGGAGTCCAAGATCATCCATAGTTCAAAGCAGCTGCTGTATTCCTGGTCACCAGCAATTGGCAGATTTCACTTATAAGTGGAATTTTCTTCTATTTGTGTCCATTTCTCGACGCTGAAATTTAAAAGAAAAGTTGTTTATCAGCAAGTTCATGCAACAGGATGAAACACAAACAAGCAAGGATGACCACTCCATTTTATAGCAGAGTGAACAGTGAAAGAGTTATGGTACAGTAGTTGCAAATAAGTAGTAGTATGGTATATTGACAATCATCATCCTTGCTATTTTTGACTTGAAATACAGCAGAATGTTTCTGCTTTGCATATTTCTCAAAATTTACCTCTAAATACTTCAGTTAAACACTTGCACACTGAGAACTGCATTTATACCACTTTTCTAGGGTAAGATTTTAATTCAAATTTTCATTTTGTGTCTGATTTAGCACTCCAAGCAGGACTGTTATCAGTACTAAGAATACCTTATGAATCCACTCATATTCTCCAAATTTGGAATCAAAGGTTCCTTTTTGAAGTGACCTCAGCTTTAATGTAAAACGTGGTCCAAGTTCTTGAATCCCCACTTTCTTTTCACTCTTGAAGATATATCTTGGGGAAGAGAAGAATTAAAATTAGGAATTAAGCTACAAGAGTATTCTCTCGCACTTGTAAATGAGTTTTGTGGAAAACATCACCTGTGGAATCTGAAAAAGATGTAGTCCCTCTGGTTATGAAATGTAGCTACTTGTCTTCCAATGAACTGAGGATCGTGTGGGAAGAGAGCAGCAAACATGCGGCCAATGGAATGGCCAAGCCGCGTTGTGAAGTTATTCAGGATCACTTCAGGGACGTGTTCTGTGGGCTCCTTCCCTTTTCGCTGGAATGAAGGTAATGAGAATGCAAAGAACAGATTGAATGCAAAAGGATTTTAACGTATTATCAAGGAAGTGTTTGAAATAGGAATATGGGCAAAAACATGCCCTAACAATTTTTTCAAACACAACCTAAGTTCATAAGGAGCAGCTAGTAATGTAAGCATCTTTGGTTCAACAATACAGCAAATAAGCTTGAAAATGGAAATATGCTGCTTATGAAGTAGAATACACTTCCTTTTAGCTTACCAAAAAACTGCATTTACCAGATCAAGCTGAATTATATCAAACTGCAGTTTTGACAGTTCAGGTAGACTGGCTGTATTTATCATTAACCAACAGATAACCCAGTCTTCAAATTTGTTTGGAGTCTCACCTTTATTTCTTTACGCAAACGCACACTACTCATTCTAAAATGAGCAGTTGGACCATCAGGCAGATGACTTAAAACAAGACCATCTGTGCACCAAGTTAAAAAAAAAAGGCTGGTAAAATTGAGCATGTAATTTACAGAGGAACATTCTATGCAAAATGCAGTATTACATTAGAAGTTTAGATCTATAATCTAAGCCCAAGGTTTTGTTTTATGTTCAAACATACATTCCCAAGCTCGTTAACTAGCTTTCTGAAGGATGTCCATTACATTTTGTTTCAACTGCTAACAAGGGTTATCCTCTATTGCTTTCTCATTCAACAAATTTGTGATGTTTTATCTAGCCAGAAAAACAGAATGGATCTCCCTGGTCAGAAAAACTTGTTAATTAATCAAACTGTTACATTTACTAAAATAGTAACGGTGCTTATTCATGCAGTACAAACAAAAAAGTGCCAACATATCTACACACTTTCTTTAGTAATTCCAAGTTCCATTAGCCATCAGACACTCAAGTCAGCACAGTGATTTTTTAGCTCTGTAATTTGCATTGTGAAGAGGAAGAAAACAGAATAAAGTAGATCTCTGATGCACATGAGAGAATTGTTTCCTTTCCCTGATAAACACACAAAAGGATACTTGGTATTTTGCGATCTTCATTAATGACAATTAAATCCGTGAAGTCCCTCGCAATGCACTGTGGAATGATTCTTTTCAAAGCCAGTCCTCTTCGATAGTAGACATGTGAGTTGGGTATAACAGTAGCCAGCTGCTCACAGAATCTCACTGTTCTCTGCAAAACGGGGAAGTTAAATTGCAATGTGGGCAATTCCCACTGAATTCAGTTATTAGGAGAACACAGGGTTGGTTCCAACTACACTCTCTGAGCATATATTACTTCCAGTATCTATAAAGTTTTGATAATAAGCTATTAAATTATTTTATTAAATTATTTTGTTCAGCTAGTGCAAAAACATCTTATTTGCAGTCAAGACTGTACACACATGAGATTTTTTAAACTTTTTTTTCTCCTCCCTCCATCACAGAAAAGCAGGGAAATGCAAAAAGCGTAATCTCCACATTCATCATTTATAAAGGGCACTGGTTTACAAAAATTTCACAGCATCTCAAGATGCAATATAACTGTTTCTTCATGAACTCAGTTTTTAGATAAACCATCTGAAGTGTATTTTTTCTTATTTTTAAAGCAATTTCTTTTACGCTTTTCACAAATGTCAGTAATCTCTCCAATCAGGCAATGCTAATCATTTCAATACAAGAACACATGCACAAGGTTGTTTTTTTTTTTTTTATATGAAGGAAACAAACAGTGCTAGAGAGACCAACAGATTACATACAAGAATATTGCTGGGCACTAAATAAAATGACAGAAAGAATCCATGTGAATGCTATCATTTTCAGTTTTAATGTAACAATCATAGGATGAAAGCCCCAGTATCTTATAACCAGTCAGTTGCTCAGAATTTTCCAAGGAAAACATACGTACCCCACGAGGTCGGTCTGACGTTGTAATAAGAATTTTGGGAACTGTCTGTCTATTAAAGTATGGTGCAAATTCATCAGTTGCTTCATCAAAAGCAACCTGGAAGAACAGAAGTTTTGTTAAATCCACCATGTATTAAGTAAGTGAGGAACAATTGTTCAATCTGATCTAAATTTCAATTCACAAGATCTATTCTGTTATTAATCACCCCAAAGGCGTGTGGTTCGGATGTTTTTCAGGATCTAGTGTGATGAACATGGGCAGCTTTTACTACCAATATCAGTAATGCAAAAGGCAATTATTTAATACACATAATAAAAGAATGACATCACCTCTTAGTAAACCCATCAAGTGTAAAAAGTAATTCATCAGAAGATTAAGAGGAAAGTGGTGAATGTTCAGTTTCGTTGATCAGTTTATGTCCCTTCTTAGAAAAAAAAAGGTTAACTTAATCACACATGCAGAAACAAAAGCAGTTACCTCTTCATCATTGGGATCTACAGTGGTTTCATCATACACTCGCTGATTTTCAATAGTCTTTGGTATGGCTTTTGGAGGTGCCTAAAATACATTTATTAATACATTCATGTCATTATTAAATGCATTGCAAATACCACATTCATACTAGCACGATATTGTGTATATTTCTACACAGAATTGGAAGTATTATTTATTTGATGCAACTTTTAAAGAAGGAGTTACATAACCCTGATTAAAAATATGCACAGGTATTGGGACACCAGAGAGCATCAGATGCAGAGAAGTACCACTAGAACAAGTGTCACTTTTTAAAACAAAACAAATACAGAGGGGAACTTTCCTTACACTTTTATTTCTTCAATGGAAGAAAAAGTTCCTGCTTTCAACAGCAATACTTTTTAACCTTGATATCTAGAATGTAATGACTAATAGCATTTAACGTTTACCCTGTTAACTTACACTACTCTTGTGAACCTATTGTAATATAGGAACTCTCTGACTACCTTCAATCAGTCCAGGAAAGGAAACAAAACCTTTGTTCATTACTAGGCTTGGAATCCAGCAGATAACTGGTCTGGGCGTGGTTTGGTCAGATCTGATTGTTTGAAGCTATACGGAAATTACTATTAGAGTATAATTCCTAATAATATCAAGACAAATGCCACCACAATCACATCAGAGACAACTTTTCAGGAGTGGTTTCATGTCATTCGTTTAAAACTCACCCTGCCTGTTTAAGCATCCTTTAACACAGGAGCAACAATGTTTCTGAGGTCAGGTGTTTGATACCTCTGCTAGACAACAGTGTCTCTGAAGGCTACCACAGCCTGTGAGCACAGAGAGCACACCATCACATAATGGTTTGGCTGGAAGGGACCTTTAAAAGCCATCTATTCCAACCCCTGTGCAGTAAGCAAGGCCATCTTCGACCACATCATGTTGCTCTGAGCCGCTCCAACCTGGCCTTGAACGTTTCCAGGCATGGGGAATCTACCACCTCTCTAGGCAGCCTGTTGCAGTGTTTTATCATCCTCAGCGGATTCACTGCTCCGCTTCTCTGAAGTCTGTGGAAAAACCCTTTGGCTGACCAAGGTGAGGAGCCCCAGCTCCGGGCAGAGCTGCAGGACTCTCACCCTGGCGAGCTGTGCCCCGTTCGCGGCGGGGCAGGAGCGGCCTCGCCGCCACACCGGCTACCGCGGCCGGAGCCCTTACTTTGTCTCCGAGGGCCTCTCGTTCCTTCTTCCGCTTCTTCTTCAGGGCCAACTTCTCCTGCGGGCAGAGGGACAGCGCTCCGTTAGCCAGCCCCGCCAGCCCCGGGCCTCCCCCGCCCGCCGGCAACAGCCCGCCCCACCTTTCTCTGCTGCTGCTTCCAGCGAAGGAACATAAAGTGCCGCCGCTGCTTGTTCTTGATCTCGGACACGCTGAAGGTGGGCGGGAAGAGCACCCGCTCCGGGGCGGGCGCATCGCTGCCATGCCCGGGCCCGGGCCCGCTGCCCTCAGCCGCCATGGCGCTGCTGCCGCGGGGCGGGGCCGACCCCTCACCCCTGGCCTCTGCCCGCAGGGCGGGGCCGCGCATGCGCAGCGCGGGGCTGAGGGGCCGCTCCGGGCCGGCGAGGACGGCCATTCTCCTCAGAGGCGGGGAGGGCTGCGTGTTGGAGCTCGTGGGTCTCACCATGTGCCTGAGAGCGTTGTCCAAACATTTCTTGAACTCTTGTCAGGCTGGTGCTGTTCCAGTGCCCAGCCACCCTCTGGGTGAAGAAACTGCTGATATCCAACCTAAACCTCCCAACTCAGCTTCAGGCCGTTCCCTCGGGTCCTGTCACTGTCACCACAGAGCAGAGATCGGTGCCTGCCGCTCCCCTTCCACTCCCGAGGAAGTTTTGACTGCAGTGAGCTCTGCCCTCAGTCTCCTCCAGGCTGAACAGACCCAGGGCCCTCAGCCCCTCCTCACACGGCTTCCCCTCAAGGCCTTTGACCACCTTTGTTGCCCTTCTTTGAACACTCTCTAACAGTTTAATGTCTTTCTTACATTGCGGTGCCCAAAACTGCACACAATACTCAAGGTTGAGCCTGCTCCAGCGCAGAGCACAGTCACCTCTCAACCCACGACATGTTCGGGCTCATTGCTCAGCAGACAGAACCGGGAGATAAGATCAGTGTATCTGATAGGGATTATTGCTGCAGTGTCATTTTTAAACCGAGTTAGCTGTCAGAGTGGGAAGCTTTGCATGACACATTGATGGGTTTACGTTAATGCAGGTAGCATCATGGCCCAACAGTGCCTGCCCATGTGAGCACTTTAACATTTAGACTATTGCTCACAGTGACTTAAGTGTTGGGGAGCATCTGCTACTTAGAAACCATAGGGGTTTTGATGGTAATGTTCCCAAAAGTTATTTTTATTCCATTAAAGTCTGTTAAAACTTGATGTTGAAATGAAACAAGAACTCCTACAGCAAATTAGAGATTCAATTTACAAAAAATCAGAAATGAGGTTTTCTATTCCTGAGCTAATTTTCATGCTTAGGGGTGTGCAAATGTTTCTGCACAGCAAAGACTACACAGTGTTTTATAGAAATTGAGTACTCAGGGATTTGGGGGACCTGGTCTAAACTGAAGGCATTTTAAATCTCAGACTGCAAAATTCTGAACCTCAGTGGAACTGATTAGTTCCATTTGTCCCAAGCATTTTTTAAAGCTTGATGTCTACTCATTTTATATACAAATAGTATTTTTCCTTACTATGTTTCTCTCACTAGGAAAGGGAAAAAGAAATCTGTTAACATAAATATAATGGGAAAAATACCTAGAAATAATCAGAACTAGAGAATGAAACCTTGTTCTGTCCTAAAAACAAATTTTGTTCTGCAACTCAGCTTGCTTCATTGAGATTATTCTGCTTAATACAAATGTAAATGAAAGATCAAAGGCCTCATTATGCACAATCCCATATATTTCTGGCCTCACTCCCATTTTTGTCAGGAGAAAATATTTCAGCTATCCTTACTGCCTTAAGGATAAGTAGTTTCCATGGTAATTGAGGTTTAGAGGATTTTGTTGAGAATATATTAACCAAGGACTTGCTGTAACTTTATTGCTCTAGCTGATGCAGATGTCAGAGATTGCAAGGTTATTTCTCAAGTCATTAGCAGATATTTTCATCACTGCTATTAGCAGAGCATACAGGTAGTTCTGTGTCGTTTGTAGTTTCAATTTGCAATGTTGTTTTTGTTTGGATCACTGAGTGCTCACATGAGGAAAAAACACATTATCTTTTTCCCTCCTAGCGAAAGAGATGACAACCTCCTAATATTATTCAAATACCTGTCTTCCAACGACTCACAGGAACAAAATAATGATACACAATAATAGCAGAACTTCCTAGGGCAGGGGAGGGACAACAAAAAGACACCAGAAACACACTGAGGATTTGGTAGAGATCACTGACAAGGTACAATTATAACTTTAATTGAAGGCCCAACTAATAAATGCATCCATAATATTACTTTAGTTCTTTCATAGAAGTTCCAAGGTCTTTTTCTTGTTTTATCTATGAACTCTATTCTGTGCAAATAACATTTTTACCGGGGGAGTCTTATTTTACAATTTTTGTGGGATTGTCAAGAAACCATCTTTTGGAAGAAGCTGCTTGGTTGAAAACAAAGCAACTGAAAAAAAACAGTAAAACCCAAACAACATCCTCCCCCCCCACACACACACAAAAAAAACCCTCAACAAGCAAATTCTCCTGTGAATAGTGATGAATGAAGACATTAATTTCAAGTCAGCATTTAGAAATTTTGGAGGAAAACTTTCTGTAAATAAACCCAGCTCAGTAGTGAAGCATCATTTTGAATGCTCAGTAGAGCACTGTTGTGTTTATTTTTCTGTTCTGTCATTTCAAACAATTGAGAAAATATTTTGCGATTAAGTTGAAAGAACAAAATTCATCTGGTGAAAGGAAATTGAATAAGAAAATACAGAAAGAGGTGAGAAAAGAGGGTAAGGTATCTCTGGATTCAATAATTTATTAGAGAACTGTTCTGGGGTTGTGGGGTTTTCTTGATTTTCCTTTTTGTTGTTTTTTGTTTGGTTGTTTGCTTGGTTTGGGTTTTGTTTGTTTTTTATTTCATTACCTGCAGGTTGAGAGCACATATGATGTGTCTATAACATTCCTTACACTAAACAAAATGCCTCAGAAAATGCAGTGCTCCAAACCAAACAAACCACTGTCTATGTTGGAAGAGAGCTATGCCCTACCATTTCCTTTCCTTCTTCCTTTCCTTTCCTTTCCTTTCCTTTCCTTTCCTTTCCTTTCCTTTCCTTTCCTTTCCTTTCCTTTCCTTTCCTTTCCTTTCCTTTCCTTTCCTTTCCTTTCCTTTCCTTTCCTTTCCTTTCCTTTCCTTTCCTTTCCTTTCCTTTCCTTTCCTTTCCTTTCCTTTCCTTTCCTTTCCTTTCCTTTCCTTTCCTTTCCTTTCCTTTCCTTTCCTTTCCTTTCCTTTCCTTTCCTTTCCTTTCCTTTCCTTTCCTTTCCTTTCCTTTCCTTTCCTTTCCTTTCCTTTCCTTTCCTTTCCTTTCCTTTCCTTTCCTTTCCCAACAAGCTGTTTTATACTTTTTTAATGGATTCATTTTGACTGTAGTTACATAGCCTTAGTAACATGGCAAAGGAATTCCCCTCTGAATCAGTGAGCCAGCATTCCTTGTGGTTGTTGTTAAGAGATAACCACCAATTGATAATAGTAATTTGAAGATCACCAGATTCTGAGCACAGTTTGCAATGTCTCTGGTTTAAGTATTCTTGGTGTGTTAGCAGAGTAGAGCACAAGGGAGGGATGACTATTTTTTCTCTAGGACAAAATTCCCCATATTACACAGCTGGAATCGTACTGTTGTGGATCTAAAAGTGGTGAGAAGGAAAGTACAAGGAACACAAGATCACAACAAAACAGTAACATGTGAGGCTCAAGGCTCCCGCAAGGTTTGTTGCAGTCCACATTTCTGGTCCTCAAAAACCTCAGCAAGGAGCAGCCTCAAAACCTTCAACAGGATCCTTAGGCCCTCTGAGCACTCTGGTGGTCGTGAAGAGGGGGAACAGAAGCAGGAGAGGAGCTGGGGGCTGGCAGTGTGGCTGCTGCAGCAGGAGTGCTTGTGCAGCTGCCCAGGGGCTGACTGGCAGCAGCAGAGTCCTGAACTAAGGTGAGTGCACTCCTCTTATTCTTGCATTCAAAGCTGCTTCTCCTGCCCTTCACAGTGCTGTGTAAATAATGAAGTGGTACCCCAAAGGTCTGGTTTTGTTATGCCTGTAAGTACCTCAGCCTTGACAATTCAGAGCAGTTGCACAGCTTTGATCACATCTGAACCCTTAGCAGGTCACTCATGCTTGCAGCTTCTCTCTAGTAGGTGTTCCCAGGGGCTGCTGAACACCATGGAATGTGTAGCAAAGTTAGTGATAGTGGCTTTGCTTAACTGGTAGTTGAAAAGTTAAAGAAGGATACAGAAGACAGGACTTTCCAGCCTCCAGAGATTATCATCTTACCTGTCAATGGAACAGTGAAACCACAAGCCTGCAGGTTTTTCTGAGGTGAGAACTGTCTTCATTCTTCCAGCTGAAGTGACTGCTGTGTGTTGAATAAGATCCAGAAAATGTTGAATCAAATAGCTAGGCTGGGGCACTCTTCTTCTGAAAGGAAACAAGATTCAACTACTGGCCAGGTCTCAGTATTCTCCCTGTAGTTTACTTTAAAAGTTACACAGCAAAAAAACAAGTTATGGAGAATGGATTTTAGCCAGCTTCAGTTTCTCTGTGTATGCTCTCATCTCGGGGCTGAAGAGTCTGGTTCTCTCTACACTCCTGGCCTGATGCCCTGTTGGGCTTTTCACACAGTGAAGAATGGACAATGTGGTCTCACCAGGATGGAACAGTCAGAGTGGTGGGAGATGCTCCTGTGGCAGGAGAATCTATCTTTGAGCCCTACCTCCCTTCAGCTGAGGAAAGAGTGGGCCCACCTTAATATGCTGTCCTATGAAAGATGGACATCCATAGCATCGTTTTCTGAGAGAAAGTCTGCAATTGTGTTTTGTAGAGAGACTTGGTCAGTGGTGCTTGGTATGTATTATTGTACCAAGCCATCTGGGGCCTCCACTATAGAATAGTGTCTTGTTTACCCAGCTAGGCGTAAGTACAAAATAAATGCTAAACTGCTTAGCTCTTTCCACATTGTTCCCAGACTCAGGCATACCCAGAGCTGTTTCTCCAGGGGTGCATTTCATAGGGGAGCAACATTAAATTACCAGGTGCCTATGCAGGAACTGTGTGGGTAGTTTTTCAGGATCATCGGTTTGAGACTTACAGGCTTGCATTCCTTAGTGGATCTTGTCTACAGTCTTTTAATTTCAGTGATTTTAGTCACCCAGGGCAATCTATCTAATGGATAAAATGGGTATCATGCACAATAAAGTTGGGTATTATTTAATATTTCAGGATGAACACTAGATCTTACTGTATGCTCTCAATGCCCTGTCCTCACCCCATAACACAACACCAAAAAAAAAATATTTTTGAATGCATTTCTGCGTTGTTTGTCTTTACAGTACCTGAGTTGTGTACAAACATTAAGATGCTTATTGGAAAGGTATGATGTCCATTATACAGATGGGAAAATTAAACTAGTCTGTCAAAACAAAATTTATCAAACACATTTAGAATGCCCAGTGTAAGACACCTAAAGATCATTTTACAAATATTTAGCACCATGCATTCAAAACACACTATATTCAATTAGATTCACAATTAATATCTTCATGCTCAGAATCATTCTAGATACCAGATTCCAGGTACATCAACCAGCAAATGAGGAATGCAGGCTGAGTGTCTAAAAAAGTTTGGTGTACTATGGGAAAATTAGGAGATTAAATTAGTTTTAATTCTGTAGTGGTCTTGCTCTTTAAAGTTTCTTTACAATGTTCACACTTTTCTGTAAAATGTCCTAGGTTTAAGAAAAGAAACAATGGTAAAAAAGAACAAAGACCCCTCTGAAAAACAGCTCTATCTTCCTGAGTATTAACAGCCCTGCCAAAAAAAAGTATCACATCTGAACATGCTGAGAATGACCTTAAAAAGAACATTAAGAGTTTTGGCCCCTGTATGGGTCCCTGAGGAACACCATTAGTAACCAGCCCCCTTTTTATGTGAAGTTAGCACTGCTGATCAACAGCTGATCATCCATCCACCTTGTACATTTTTCCACTCCGTATCTCATCCATTTGACTGTAGGGATACTGTGGGAGTCCAGGCTGAAGGCCTCCCTTAAGTCAAAGTAAATAGCAAGCACTGCTCTACCTCCTCTGTTGGGCCAGTCTTCCCATCAAAGGTTTGCCCTTGGTAGAGCCACATTCCTCCATCTGTTCTCAGTAACCTTTGTGTCCCTCAAGTGCTAGGAAATGTGTTTCAGCAGTATTTTTCCCATACTCATCCTGGGGACAGAGCTGAGGCTGACAGACCTGGTCACAGACCTGTAGTGCCCCGGCTCTCCCCTCCTGTTCTTGAAGCTGCAGCAGCTCATAGAGCAACCTTCGTGCTGAAACACTGCAAAGGGCAGCGATGTGTTCAAATGCTCTGTGTCAAACATCTCAGAATGTCTGTGTGTTTATGTACTCATGAGAAAGAAAAAGAAGCAAAACTTTTGGAAGCCTGGCTGAGCAAGATTTACATAATCTAAGGAAGAACTAAGCAAAGGAGAGGATTTTTAAAAAGGCATTTTATAAGGAATTCTTGCAAAAAACCTTGCAAATGTATTATTTAAAAACTATGGAATTCCATAGTCCACAGTGTCCAGTTTTCAACTCATTTGAGTTTAAAAAAATGACTTTATGTATGGATGTCAACACAGTAGTAAACATGTGGTTATAACCAACATCATAATAACTTCTTCTCACAGGACTTATCAAGATGGCCTAGCTGACCATTATCTTAATCTGGACAGATCAGCCTGGCTAGTACTGGGTGTCTGATTTACTACAAGTGTGTCAGCATTTCTGGTTAGTTAGTAGATTATAATTGCTAGATAATGCATTAATTACATATTAGCTGAAAAAAAAACCCCAAAAAAACAAAAACCAGAAACCCAGAAGATAATGAAGATCGCTAGAGTTTTAAGTGTCTAGTGTAGAAAACTGGAATACTTCCCCAAGCAGAAATTCTATGGACAATAAAGTTGTATTTTGACACATTTAAACTTTTTGAGAAGTTTATCCAATAGTTACTCATGGTAAAGTACTGAAGAAACTTGTTTCCAGCCTGGTCTTTTGCTGAATTCATTGTGCTGCTTCTGGAGATGCCTACCCTTTTCTAAAGAATTATCCCATAAAAGGGAAGATAGTCAATGGCAACATTTCATCAACCTTGGTTGGATGATGGGTATGTAGAAAAACTTGTGTTTCTTGGGAGGTGTGGTTCTCTTTGTAGAAAGTGATGCTTATATCTTTCTGCTGGTGCAATTACACATAGCTTGGGCTGTCTTAATAAAACACTCCTTCATGTATGGAAAAAGAAAGAGTTTACCCAAGATTAGAGTATGACTCATTTCTAGGCAGATTTTTTTTAGAATATGCTACCTTGAGTTTTCATTTTATTTATTAAATTCCTGTTATTTTATATTAAGGCATATTTGTGCAGTAGTGGAATAATTTTTCTGAAATAAATAGAAATTGGTATAGCAAATAATTTTGCTTCTTCTTCTGCATGCTTTCCCACAGATAGGGAAGAATTTTCTCCTTGTTAAAAGTTTTTGCAACGTAATTTGTAGGTGCTACTACAGAAATAAGGTAATTGTTTTGTTACAAAGTAAAAGGTGTCAAGTAAAACTGTTGTTCCCTTCCCCTTGAAGACTGCTCTTAACTCCATGGTATCAACATACATTTTATCAAGAGTAAGCAAAATATTGCTTGCATATTCCTCTATTTTAATACATTTCAGTGTCTGGCTATACTACACTTGGTTCTTAGTATATAATTTACATTTTAAATTGAGAAAAATAGTCAGGATCATTTTATACTTGGCATTATTAGTAAGTGAGAAGTATTTATAAATAACTAGTGACAGATACTAAATATTAAATAAATATTTAATATTTAATATTTATAAATATTTAATATTTAATATTTATAAACATTAAAATATTTTACACATGTGTAAGATAATATTTGTATAAGAAACAAAAATTGTAAAGTGATACATGATAAGAAATTAGCCTACCATGTTCCCAGAATATTGAGTAAGATGAGCTAACTTGAACAATATGCATTTTAGTATAGTTAAGTGCAGGCTAATACTGCAACAAAAGAAAAGTGTAATTTAGTTACCTGAGGGAGGGCTGCATCATGAAAAGGAGTGATACAGAAATGCAGTCCGGGGCACACAGAAATGCCATCCTTGTGAATAAATGTGGGGAGAACTGTAGCAATAGGGATTTTGTTGGTGGAGCAGTAGGTCTTGCCCTGAGACCAAGACAAAAACTGAGAAACTGGTTAAGCAGAACTATGTGGTTGCTTTGGGATCTAGAAACCCTTTTTACAAAAGAGACTTTAAGAGCTTCATCTCTTTAGCCCAATAACGAACCAGGGAAGAACTAACTCACCTGGAACTACTTAAATAAAGAGAATAATCATAGAAATCTTCAGTCTAGCAGACAAATCTTTTAAAAGATGCAATGGTTGAAAACTGAGTCAAGAGATATTTTTTGATTAAAAAGAAAATATCAGAACAAACACAAAACCCCTTAGATTAACTAAGCCCTGGGGAAAAAACCTGATAGATAGACCTGTGAAGTATTCTTTTTTCACATGAAATATTTAAATCAAGATGGTGGATTTTTTTCCAAAGGACACATCCCTCAATCTGATTATCACCTGTACCATGCAAAAGGTCAGGCTGGAGACCTGTGGTGCTTTCTTCTGGCCTGAAAACCTATGACGCTATGAAACCCCAAAATTAAGTTAAAAAAGCCCTTCCAAATGTTTTATAAGAATTTTAGAGTATCTTCCATAATATTCATATGGTATGAGGTTAGACACTGCAATGAATAAACTTTCAAAATATTTTAACAGGCTACATTATAACTTCATTAAAGTTGGGTATTTTTCCTGTTTGTATTGCTGTATTTTGATAAATAGATATTAGAATTGCAGTATCTCATTTATTTAAGCTACCAAGCCCCTTTTCCCTGATAAGATTTTCTTTCTTTATTGGTTTATCAAATCTTTTAAGACTGATATTTCAATGTTGGGTGTTCACCTAAGGATAGCTTTCTGGAAAGCATATTCTGTACTTGGCCGTGATCAAAAGCAAAATTACTGAAGCTAATAAAAAAAAATGCTATTGCAAGAAGTAGTTCCAAAATGTTAGACAGACACATGGGCTAATATGAAGATTTACAAGATTTCTTTCTCTTTATATTACAAACTCTCGATAACTGTATTTTTTTTCTTATATGTTGATAAAATATGAACATGCTTTTGGACATTTAAAAGTGCTAATCACAAACTAACAAAGATAACAAGCAATGTAAGACATTTATCTTGTAACATATAATCCCAGGGTCAGATAGACTCTTTTTTTTTCCAGCATGCATATGTAGCTCTTATTAGTGAAACTCCAGTTGCACATAATTACTGGTAACAGAAAAACACTGGCGTTTACCTCCCACACACAAAGCCACACCTTGCCCTCCAGGAAATCCAGAGAGCTTCCTAAGAATTATTTCGAGCTGTGGCCTAGATTTCAGCCTCTTTTGTATCATTTTACAGTGAAGCTTGTCAGAGCCAATCCTGTCTGGTGCACAGGGTTTGACCAAAAAAAGAAATTAAACTCATGAAATCTGATCTTACATTGGACCTTTTATCACAGGATCTTTTCTGCTAGGTCTGCATGGTTCAACAGGTTTGATGCTTTACCCAACACAGATTGATGCTGGGGACAATCTCTGTTCTCTGCAGTAGGAGACAGAGGATAGAATTAAAAACACATTTCCATAAAAGTTACATACAAATTGACAAGGAAGAATTAGCTACAGTAATACTTTGTATTTCCAAATTGATCATACTTTCCTCTCATTTGGAAGAAGACTTATTTCCTAAGCTTGCATGGAATTATTTATGAAAGAGAAGGCATGGCATGGTAACCTTTGTCAGGAGAGTTAGGCTCAATGGTTCAAACCCTATTTTTTTATTTTACCAGGCGACTTTTAGATATATCTGGAAAGAAATAGCAGCATTCATTCTGATCCAAGGATTGATCCAAGCTGACAATGTATCTGGCCATGGCCTCTGTCATTCAGCCTCACAAAATGTGTAGTACTGTAGTGCCGCTATGGGATTCAGGAGATCTGTCCTGTCCTCAGTCTCCTTCTTCACAAAGACTTTCTGGTAACCTCTGATACATCCCTTTGAACCTTATTCTTCTACAAAATCACTGTGAAAGCATTTTTGCCTTATACAAATAAAAAAGAAGAATATATATTCCAGAAAGAATAAAGGCCCAGCAAATCTCATAGGAAGCCCTCTGCTGGGAAGCAAAGTCAATGAAAAGGAATTCTCTCAGATCACAATTGCTACTTCTCTGACATAGTGACCAGAACATGGAAAGTAACTCTGGATTGCCCAAGTAAGTAAATACTGAGAAAAGATAAAGAGGTTTATACTTCATTTGTGTCTGGTACTGATGCAAGGAAAGGTGGAATGTTGTTTGGGATCTGGGTCCTAAATTCAAAAGAGTGATGAAAAATTAGAATGATTTCACAGAATAAAGATGAGACATGATTAAAGGATACTCGCCTTCTAATGTGGAGCTCAAGGAGTTCTACCTATTTAGCTTATCAAAAAGAAGGTTAATGGGGGCCCTTTATGTACCATTCTATGGTGTAAATATTCATTTAAAAATCCATGCCTTAGCTCAGGCAGACAAAGATCCAAGACCTGCAATCTTAATTTATAGTTACCCATAATTAACCACTGAGAGGGTTACCAAGAATTATGGTAAAGTTTTCCTTGATATTTATATCAAGATATATGTGTCCCCCTTAAGATGATACAATCTAGTTCGGACAGGGATGAGTTCAGGAAAATCCCCTCCCCATTATGCCAGAAGTCAGACTAGAAGATCACACAGGTCTTATCAGGCTTTCTAATCTGTTAATTAGATAGTTTATATAAATTCAGTTTAGTTGGGTCTGTGTTTTTACTAAACAGTATTTTTAATGTTTTGTGTTTGACTGCAGCCTCATGTAATCTCAGTTGATTCTTACTGTATGTGTGTGGTGGGACTTTGTCATCCTACCAACACCTCCACCTTCATCCTTAAGTGTTGCATCATTAGCTTGTTACACAACCTGCAGGGTTGATACTGTTGATACGATGCCAGCCTCAAAATCATTTAGAGATGGAGTGATGGCATTGCTGGAGGTCCCAACAAAAGCGCTCTAGATCTTGCACACAAGTTATTTATCAAGTCCAAATTCTGTTGTACCATTTTTAAAGCTTAAGTAGAATTTATTGCCCAGATGATTGTAGTCTCTCTACAGGTCTTTGTTGAGGATTTTTAGCATGCTATTCCAGATTTTTTTTATTTTTTTTTTTTAAAGCTAAATGTATAATTTTTCAAGTTTTTATCCAGGCTGAGGCTGATATTTAAAAAGTTTTGTTCTCACTTGTTCTTTCAGTCATATTTTGCTCGGTAGTCCAGGGAACAGCCTGCTACCTGGTATCCATTGGACACGCTGTTGTTTCTCTGGGCACCCCTTCAGCTTTGCATGGAGACCAGCATGTCTTCAACATCTTCTCATCAGGAAGCATTCCATCCTTTGGGATTTCCTTTCCTTTGGGCTCAAGATCTTTCATTCCTTCAAGCCTGTTGGCAGAAATTAAAGGAGTACCTTTTGAATGCAAAGCCCTCACCTACTGGCTGAGTTTCTAGGTGTTATTCTGCCTTAGGAAGAAGCAGGCACTCCACAACTGCATTTAAAACTCTTTGAAAAGTGCTGTTCCCTTCCTGTTTGCATTCATAAATTGTTTCAATATTTCTCATTTCCAAAAGCAAGCAGCAGAAGATAACCCTTTTCACTCATTTTGTTGTGCCATGTTTTGGTGCCAGTTAAGCTCCAGCTAGCTTCCTGAGCCCTCTGGCCTTTAAATACTTCTTGCTTTTCCAAGAACTTTTAACAGCCACTACCTAAAATGTCAATGCTACTGGATGTTCCAGTATAGTCTCAAACCAGACTTCCACCTACTGTGATTTAGAAAAGACATTGCATATGTCCATTACATATCCTTCACTAGCAGAAGACTGTTTGCAGAAACCAAACTGCGTACTGAGGGTGAAAAGCATTTCACCAGGTTTTGAGAAAACCCTTGTAAGTAAGCCTAGGTAAAGGCTTAGCATGAAGCCAGGATAATCTTGTGACTAATAATAGATCAAACTCAGAAAAATTGTTTAGCAGCAGAACTGCTATAGTGCACTGGAAGGGCTCCCACAGAAGGAAGGAAATGAACTGTTTGAATCTGTTAATATAAAACACTCTTTATGCCCCCACCTTTGTATAGGCATACATCTTATCGGTACCACTCCTACATATCCTAGATCAAACGTGAGAGCCATCATACTTCAGGGATCTAAATACTTTTGGATGCTTTATTTCACAATACCAGAGCTCTGCAGGTATAAATTTCTTTTTATATATCATGTGTTCCTACATCCACGTACAAGACTTACTGGAACCCTTTTCAGTATTAAGCCATCTGGGACAGGGTGCTATAGGAATCTGAGGTACTCCTTTTGGGAGTATCTAAATCAGGATATTCCAAGCATTAACAGATACAAACCTGTACCAACAGTGAAAGAAATAGCATGGGTGGTTTTCTTTAAGAACAAAAGCAAGTATTCTGATTGAGAATAGTGGCTCTCTATGTGTGAAATATTTTAAAGGCTTGTGCCTTTGAATGTATTAGGTCCAATTTCCAAGGCTGTTGAGAATTTGCCAACTGCATAATTTTCAGCTGTAATTATGAAAGATTACTGCCAGAAAGGCTGACTTTCATTTTTGAAGGCAATTCCTGAGAAGATACTGAAAAAAACAGACTCACCCTCGGTGTTTCTGATGAACCTTTTACAGCTTCTTCTGACAACGTAATGCTGGTAAGATAATAGCTTTGCTAGAGAGCTTTTGAAAACTGGTCTCTCAAGCTTAGACAATCTGTGTGAAGAAAGTAATAGTTATCATTCAAACTTGACGCCAGACTCTAATTATTACTTCAAACACAACACAACACAACAGGATTTTTTTTTAATCTCCTTGGTACTGCAGTAGCCACACCTGCATCCTTTCAGAGGAAACATATTTCTCTTCTCCTGGATACTTTGCACAAATATGTATTCATTTGTACAGTACACTCATAAATTTGTTTAGAGTTTGGGTCTTCTAATTTTTACTCTATTCATCTTATTGTAATGCTTTATGCAGTACTGCATTTAAATTAAACTGGACTTACTTCAAATGCTGTGAGCCCTTGAAACTTCCCTTGCTTAGGAAAGACACCTTGTTTATGGTAAAAAGTGGTAAGGGCCACAAAGCTGCTCAGTTTCACTTTGCCTTTACCACAGTGGTCTAACTAAGCCAATCAGACCAGTTGTGCTCAACAGTGTTGTTTAGGAGTGTCACTTGATCCCACAAAGTGCTGGGCTCATACTCCCAGAGAAGACAGGGACTATGAAATACGGATTAGCCTCTTATCTGACATGCAGTGTTTCATCTTTCCTGTACTATCTGTCTAGCTGACAGTCATCTCAGTTGGCATGCCAAGCTAAACCCACAGACCCAAATATCATTATTACATGGTTTTCAAAGCAGCCAAACCACATGCTCCACTCCTCCTTTCTTAGACTGATTATATATGTGCTGGTTGTTAACAATGAGGCCACTGAAAACCAGAGGAATTTAGCATTAAAGAAATACTACATTTTATTACAAAAAAGTATTGAAATCCCAAGTTCTCGGTACCTGCAGGGTCCCGAGCAGTGCTTGCTCTTTCAAAAATCCCAGCTGTACATTTTGACACACAATCTGGGTCTGACTTGTAAAAAGCACGGGATTTGAAATATTCTTACAGTTTTCCAAGAGAGGCTTAGGATTCCTTAAGAAATTTAATGTATGGAAAGCATGCATGAACTTGTATTTTGTAGTCGTATTTGTGGCTTTATTAAAGGTTGTCCATGGAACTCTTTACACCCAGCAACAGAAAATCATTGCTGCATAGAACACAGACATACAAACATATGTTAAACACAGCTCTTTTAAAGGGGCTTTTCTGAAAGTGCTTGCCATTGCTTTCCTGATATGGCTGTGTCCTGAGGTAACTCTCCCAAATTTTCCCTAAACCAAGACAGGCTGCAATGGTCTGGGGGTACAGACACCATAGGAAACATATGAAATATAATTAGAAATCAATGGAGACGCCTTAAGGTACACACTCCCATGGAACGTTTTCCTACTGTTCTTTGGAATCTGGTTTATTTGAAAGAGTCTGTGTTGTCAGACTTATTTTGATGACCAGGAAATAATGAAGGACACAGAGGGACTTTTCTCACAAAGCTAAGATAGGACTATGAGGAGCAAATAAGCTCATCAAGAGTGTAGCAACCTCGTACATTATACACATTTTCATCCAGTGACTTGATATCATGCCATATAATGCATTCCCAGGAATGGAAGAAGCACAAGGAGTCATCCAAAGGAAGGACAGGAAAACTAATTCTGCTGTTAGTACCTCTGTTCTTTGAATTTCTATTTGCTGTACGGTGCAAAACAAGACCTGCAGAGATACCTAGGAATGAGTTCCTTCATCCTGGTTTTCCCACATTCCCAGCATTTAGCAGGCTGTGTGCACCTAAAGTATGTTCTTAGCCTTCAAGGGAGATCTTCAATTTTCCTAGAGAATAAACTATTCTTTATATCCACACCACTCATCTTCCTCAGTTCTAACAACACAAATCAGGACTGGGGAGACAGAGCTTTCATTCTGCCAGAGACAGGCTTTGAAAGAATATCTTAAGCTACTGAGATGTAAAAAAATATATCTATAAAGGTGAGTATATCATTTTGTCCTGATTTGTGGACTGAAAATACAGCCATGAACAAAGAGAGACAGGAGGTTCATCTGTGCCCAGCTCACGTGCCTCAGAGAGGTTCTTGAGTCAAGGCATGAGGCCTCTCTGAGGTCTGTGCTAACACCACCCTGCCAGTGCCAGGGACAAGGTCATGGTCAGGCCAAGGTCATGCAGCTCCTGCTGGGGACATTTTCATCGTGTTGGGACTACCCCACCACCCCCAAACAGTTTGTGTCAGAGACTATGGAAGGTTCAGATTTTACCCTTCGGGTTTTATGGGTGATTCCTGTGTCTTTGAAGTTCTGTTCCCACTGAAGATGAAGGCAAATTCCCAATGATATTAATGGGGTTAGGATGTGTCCTTGTCTCTGTTTTTTTTGCTGTTGTTTCCTTTGTTGCAGTAGACCTATTCCTTTATTAAAGTTTTTGCCTGGGGGAAAAAGAAAAGCCACGTTGCTAAATAAATTATGAAATATTTACATTTGTGAAGCCAACCCCTTATGCCTAGCTCCTCCTCTGATGTTAAGATGACACTTTTTATAGAGCTTCAGCTTCTATACTGCCATTATTCCTCTGTGGGATCTGAGACCAGGAGGTGACAAAACAGCCACCATGAGCCAAGTGACAGTAAGTAATACCCAGGAATGATTGCTGATTTTGACTCAGTGCAATGAGAAACTACTATACTAGAGCAGTGATGGTTTGTTTATTGAAGGAGAGCAAAGTAGGATCAGAGATGAAACTGAAAAATACCATAAAACTGGGGAGGTTTCTAAACAAAGCTTGATTTTTAACCTGACAATAAAAGGCCGTATGTTGTACAAAATACCCATAATAATAATGATCCCAGGAGCAAAGTGTTAAAGACATCAGTTTGCTAATCCCTATGTATGTTCTTTTTGCTTTCTTTTGCATTTTTATTTACTTCTTTTTGCCTGCAGTGCTCTCAAAGATACAAGAATGAATGCAGCTCACTTTACTGTCACCAGCTGTAATGAAATGGTCTGCAGTTACTCTTGTGAATGTTTTGCATCTCTTGTTTTTATTGCATTTGTACATTGGCTTTAAACCTTAATAGTGGCTTCCTTCTCTTAAAAAAATGGTTTAGCATGTGTTCAAATATGTATGGTTCAAACTGGTTAGCCTAGCTTATGAATTTCTCCCTCCTACTTTTACCTGTTTAATGCATTTGACTTTACCTTACCCCACCTCTTGTAGGTTTGGAAACAGAGAGGCAATGACTTTCTCAGGTGTTGGTTTGTGCTGTGTTTTTTTATCACTTGGTTAAGTCACTTCAGTTTATGCCTTTTGCTTTTATTTCTGTGGTGTAGCCTATGGAGACTGTATCTGTAAAATGGGTGAATGTTAGGTAACTATCATGCTAAATGAAACATCCTAATAACTGGAATTTTGCACAGCTAACTTCAAAATTGTTGCCACACTCAAGGTCTCTGACTCCCTTGGTGTTGACCATTATAATGTTCCTTCTGCTCTTCCCTTGCTTCCCTTCTCTTGCTTACCTTCAGTTGTCTTGTTCTCTCTTCCATTCTCCTACAAACTATTTTTGCTCCCATTTCTGTTTTTTCCTTTGGCAGGTTGGTGAGCGGCTGGGAATACAACTGCACAAATTGTCCCTAACTGCTGTGAAGTGTTTCTTTCTTTGCAAAATGTTCTCTGCAAAATTTTCAGTTCCTTCATTCTCACTTTTACTTTCCTGAAAAAAAAATATTTGGAGTAGTTAGAAAGCAAGAATTAAAAGATGAGATTTGCCTTGCACAGTGCCTGGGATTTACAAGGTCAGGATATGAAATGGAGCAGCTTTCAGAGCAGGGAAGGGAAGAGTTCCTGAAATTGTGCTGAAGTGTAGGACAGTGGTGCTTACCTCCTACTTGTGTAAAAATACATTTTTAAAATGCACTATAGCAAGAAAAATGTTGCTATTTGGCTTACAGAACATTAGCCCAAAAAAGAACCCTGGCAAATGGCACACACAAAAGCACCCTGGAGCTAAATACTCTCACTCTTTAGAAAGTCATAAGTAAGCAACAAAAAGAAAACACTCAGTGACACAGCTTTTAGTGAGCTTTTGGCAGGTTTTGGAATGTGGAGAAACCACGCAGTGCTATAATGTTATACCTTTAATTTGCAGGCATTAATACATGTGAATACAGATTTTTGGATTACTGTATTATGATGCACAACTCTCTGGCTAATTTGCATGCAACATTTCTATGATTAATAAATGAGGCAATGCTGGTAACTACTGTATAACAGTGAACCACTTGTAGCAATTGCCAGCACTCCAGCATGCAACATCAAATACTATGCTCTGCTCCTGTAAGCTTTGAATATTTGAACATCAGCTTGCAGTTCCCAGGCTGCAGTGATCAAAGGAGGGGAAGAATGTTCCTTACTTTTATCCTTCTTACAGAGAACCAGAATAGTCAGCAGATACCTTGTGTAGAAATGTCAAGGAAACACAAATGAAAGAAAATAAAATCAAAAGGACTTACTAAAGTTACTTGAGTAAAAGTGTAACACAGCTCTTTATAAAAAGCAAGATATATTTTTCAAGTCCTAATGTTTTATAGTTAACAGTTTTAGTAAAATGAGCATGTCATATATGCATAGAATAGCATACTCTCAATACTGGGATATATAATTTAAAGACCATAAAGATAAGCATATAATGGGTCTGCATTAAAAAATTATATTATGCTGTCTGAATCCAAGATCTAGAAGAGTTACAACTGATTTCTTGATTCAGACACAACTTCTTTTACTGCATTCATGCCAAATTTGTGAGGATTATGAAAAATTCAGTATATTAGATCTATAATCTGCTATTTCCAGTCTAAATAAAAAAGTTTCAGATATGTGACACATATGGCTAGCAATTTAGGGCATCAGGATATCTAGAATACACCAATATTGCTATCCTAGGTTGGAATTTCAGGTCAGGCTCTCTGCCTTTTACTATGGAGAATTTTTTCCCTGCTACAAAGGGGTTTTTTTTCACACTTAGCCTAACACAAAGTTTTTCATCTCCACTCTCATTTTTTAATTCCTGTCTTTTTAAGACATCTCTTGTGAAATTCAAGAGGTGCATCATATTCTTGCATCACACCCTGAGCACAGTTAGGCTTTGGCTTACCGAGCTTTCAGGTGACGCTGCCAGCACCACTCTGCCTCCTGAACATTTTACTGCAGGCATGGGCAGCTTACATGTTCTGAAGCAATTACTATATTAAGTACCCAGTGATGTATCCTTCCCAGAAACTGAAAATAAAGGTATAAAAGAAATCCGCACAATAATTCATGGGCGTTAACATATGGGTGTATTTTCTCTGTGGATAATTATCTGGCTATGCTAATAAAGCCAAGGATGCTTTGATACATTAAAACAATTTCTCACAATGATGCTATTGAGCATTTCATTAGTCAGAAGTATGCCTGCAGACCCCTGTGACAAGACAAAGCACTGGGCTACTTTAGCACGCCTTGGAGAAGGTTCCCAGCTCAGAGAAATTGCTCCCAAAGCTTCCTTTGACTTGCTGGCAGGCAGCTGGCATGGAGCCCCAGAGTCCTTGAGAAATTCTCCAATACATTGCTCATCACTCCCATCATGAGAGCTCAGGGTATGTTCGGTGGCTGTGCAGACCCCAGAAGCAACTCTGCCACAAAGGCTGCCCTGTGAGGTGGGCTCAGGCTGCCACACCTCTGCCTGTTTTCCAGTATTGCAATTGCCCAGCTGGAATTGAACTTCACACAGTTTAAATTTTTAAGCCTTCAAAGTTTTTTTATATTTTTGGTTTTTTCTCGATGTTTAATCCTTTGACCTCTTGCAGTTATTTTGTGTAAAAATGCACTATTCTAACACAGGAAACCACTGCCCTGCTGACACACAACTACCTGCATTAGGGAGCATCCTCAGAGATACGGGGGTTTACAGAAGAACCAGCCAGGTTTTTTGAGCAGTGTCAGAGAGGCAGAGTCCTGCCTTTGCTCTGGGGTGGTGGTGGTGGTGGCTGTGGGGAGGGCAGGAGACGCCCCGGTGTGGGGGGGCTGGATTTGGAGAGCCTGTGTCTGCATTTCCTGCGCCCCACGAGCGTGTCAGGCGAGCCTCGGCTTGTGGAAATGATTACAAGGCAACTTACACCAAGCAACCATCCCTGCTGCTGTGTTTGTTACAAACTTGGCTGCTGTACAGTAATGTTTAGTGGATTAATAATGTTTGCTTTTGGCCTCTCCTACTCCCTCGGCAAACAATTTTCATGTATAATAAATGTTCTCAGAACAGAGCCCAAGGGTCAGAATAGCCAAACCTGCATGCTGAGAAGAGACTCCAGGTTTCCACACGAGAAACAGCTTTCTTCCCTCTCCAGGGTCCAGTGTCTGGGCATTTCTGCAGGGTCAGTTTTGCTGAGCAGGTCCCCCTGAAACTGCAGAGGGGCCACACCACGTATCTCCTTTTGCAGGAACCAGTCTGTCCAGTCAAAAGGGTCACAGTGGGCAGCAGAGGCAGCACAGAATCACCAGGACAGGCAGATATTTCTTGAGTGTTTGGCATTTTGAAATAGAAAAGCATATTTTAAATTAAAAAACTTCATCTATATATGTATTAGGCAAAAAATGAACATTTCACACAGGGCATACTGTGTTGAGCATGAGGTTGAGTAAGTGGCTTATGGTCTGGCATTTTCAAAGAAAGCCTTAGAGTTACAAACCCTTTAAAAATCTATATGGTTTATTTTGTTAATTATTAGTCTATTTTGGGAAACAAAGAGTCTGCCCACGTGTCATAATGTGTGGCAGAAATATAAGGATATGCAAATAAAGAAGTTACACAACAAAAGCAAAACTAAATTAAACTGTTTACAGTCAAAAAAGGAGAGAACCAGATCTGCAGCCTTTTTATTTCTATACCACTGAAATAAGAGTGTGCACAGCCAGGCTGCTGGGGTACAATGGTACATGGTACAGCTGTTTCTTTACGTCTTTCCTCTGCTCTTTATGCCTCCACAGTTACAGCTGAAATGGAGGCAACCAGCCTTGGGTACAATGAAAGAGGAACGTATAAGTAGTCTTGTAAAACTTTATGACAACTATTAATTGATCAAATAATTAAGAAAAGCAATCAGCACTTACTTCAAGTGGCCTGGGGAGCAGGAGCCTGGCAACACTGGGACAGAGACTCTTTGCTATTGAACCCTGTGACCCAAATGCTGTGGCTGAGTATTTGAAAATACTACAAGAAATACAGGTTGTGCCAGAGATCCAGGTGCTCTCTGACACACATGGTGAGCTCGCCAGCACTGTCTCCAGTGGAGGATTTCTTGCCAGTCCTGTACACTGAAGTTGTGCTTACACAAAGCTGTGGGTAAGATACAAGAGCTCAGACAGGCAGGTTAGGTTAGTGTCTGCCATGAAAAGATAGGCAAGAGAAATTAATTTTGTCTTGGCTTATCTGAGCAATGCCTTACCATCCCACAGTGCAGTGTTCTGTGTCACTGGCAATTTTTGCTGCCACAAAAGGTGTTGCTTGACAAACAAGCAGCCAAACAAGAAGTAAATATGTAAAACGATTTGACTGGCATCAGACAAAGAACATTATCAGACAAATTATTTATCGAATGTTACTGGGTCATATGCAGAGAAAATAAAATTTAAAAAATTCTTGCAGGATATCTGAGCAACAATACTATTTTCACTGAGCCATTAGACTCAAGCTACGAGCTATCTTCCATCCAGACTGGCTAATTATGAAAACTATTCCTTTACAACCCTCTTCATTATGCAGGATATGTACATTATTTCTATCTCTTATGCACAATTTTTTTCTGAAATTAATTTGTTTGGCACTTTGCACACTTTGTTGTTTGGCTGATTGGTCAGGATGAAAAGGGAAAGAAATCTTTCGTAACCTCTTGTGATTGTGGGGCATTTCCTTACACCTACTTCCACGGAGGCTCAGTGGTAGGGACCATGAACACAGCAAAACAGAAATGTGAGTGCAACAGCCAGATCTTCAGACTGGAGTTTATATTACCAATTCAGGAAAAAATGAGATAGAAACATATAAATATATTTAGGAACACATTAAACACAGATACACTTTTGAAATCTGAACATGAGAGTGTACTGGGGTTTTGCCAGTCACCTTTGTCTTTATAGCAAGACCATGTAAACTTCAGGTCCTGAGCCTGAGACTAGAGATATTGAAAATTAACAGCTGCACTTGTTGCAATGTGAAAATGTAGGTTAAATAACACCTTTCTTCAAATATATTCTTCTCTTTATTTTTTTTCCTAATTGTCTCCATTTTCCCTTGGCACCTACAAAGCACTGTAACCAACCACAAATAACTATACAGACGGAAGAGGGATACTGTAAATACACCATTGTTACTCCTTATTTTGCTTATTCATACTTTAGACATGTTTATTTGTTTATAAAATTGCTGTACATGAATAAAAGCGCTAGAAATATTCCCAAGCTATTGATTACAGATAATTTAAAGATGATTTAAAGTATATTAATTCTCTAAAAGTGAATCATATGAAGATGGGGTCTTCCTGTCTTCAGATCTACTCATCTCCTTGTCTGGATCTAATCTTCTCAGCTCTTTTAGAGATTTAGCCCAAGCTGAGCAGAAATGCTGTGATTTATCTCAACAGTGCCAGAAATTCAGGGCAGTTTTGAAGTATTTGGGAGTACTTATCCCTTACTACCAGCCCAGTCCTGACAGCCCAGCTCATGAGAGAGGTTTCTGTTGTCCCTCCTGTCCCACATCCAGCCCCACTCCCAAGGTGCCCAGGGATACCCGTGAAGGGTGCTCACAGAGATGTGCTTTGGTGCAGCCCCATGCAGCAGCATCCCTCCAGTCCCAGCCTGGTGGGGATGCTGAGAGGAGCCAGGGGAGCAGAGCAGGGCCCAGCACACAGCCCCAGAGGGCCCCACACCACAGGAAAACAGCTGCTCTTCACCTGCACACCACCTGCTCCTACAGCTAACAAGATGTGCTTAGCACATCTGGAAACTCACAGGGCTGATTTTCAGAGTGAAAGTACAGTTGAAGGGAGACATTTCCTACACTTCCCATGTAGCAAGGGCTGTGCTGGTTGGCAGGAATGGTTTGTTATAGCTCTCTGGGAGCAGAAGTGCAGTTTTCATAGTGGATTATCAGATGCCTGAAAGCTTTGTAGATCTGTTCATTCTGGGTACAGATGAACCCACCACTTCTCCAAGCTTGCTCAGCAGCACGGTTCAAGTCCCCAATGCATGTCCACTGATCTTTGTACTTCTTTGAAACAGCCCATTTGGAATGGTCATTAATGGAATGAAAGGTGGAGTTCAATGGCATCCCTATGATGTTTATGTTGTAGACGTGGTAGTCAAGAGAGCAATTTGAGTAAAGCTTTTCACCAGAACGCTGCCATGATTCAGCCAACAAATCAGTCTTCAGTTCCTGAGCCATCCAGGCCACATAAATATCTGTGGAATAACACAGGATGTGGACAATCAGTGTTTCATGTTCCTTCATTCAAGAATAGACTGAAAAGCATAATCTAAATTGTGCTTGCTTCATTGTAATGCATGAAGTCAGCCAGAGGGAATTTTGCCCACTCCCCTTATTTTGACTTTTTCAGAAGTTCATTTCTACTTTTTTTTCCTTCTAGAAAACACGTTACAAACAAACAGCAGGAAAAAAGGGAAGGGACAAAAAAATTGCAAGTCTTCTTCATAACAGAAAACCCCCAGATGATGCAAACCCTCTGTTTCTTCTTTCCTGTACTGTTGAGTAATGGAACATAATTTTCCTGAAAATCTAATTGTTGAATACCTTAGGATGGACCAGACAGCTTTTTGCTTTGTGGGGCTGAGAGAACACTGGGATGGGACAGCACACCTTGCTCTCTGTTACATTTATTTATGAAGCTGAACTTATTTTTTCCCCCTCAGGAAGAATGTGAGTTTTAATTAATTAATAAAAATTAATTAATTAATTAAATTAATTAATAAAATAATTTATTAATTCACATTTTAAGAATTAATTGAGAATGTGTTATATAGAGAGCAAAAGGTTCTCTTACCATCTATGAACAAGTGAGACTTTGCAAAGTGGAGAAAGGTTTCCCCATGAGCTGACTGGAGCTTGGAGAGGTGGCGCAAAGGGACCGAGGGCAGCCTGGACTTGGCACAGAGTTTCTGGAGATTTGGGAGATCAGCTTGGAAGATGTCAGGGATGGAACAGCTGTAGATTCCTGGATTATAACTCAGCATCTGTTGGTCTGAGAAAAACCCACAGAAATGAACGCATGCAGAATTAAAATGAGTTAAAGAAAAGCAATCAAGAGAGCAAAATTCTGTCTTGGACAGAAAACCTAAATCCTTCTTAATCTTCACAGCCTATCTCCTGGATGAGTTAAGTGTTGAAGTACCTTATTTTAGTGACCAAGAATTTGTGCATTGCTTTGTATTCTGACTGGCCCAGCAGCACAAAGACTGGCTGGGAGAGTAACACTCAGGCTTTCCACTTACACCTCATTATTTCTAGCAGAACTGTTAACTGGTGGTCTTGGTCCACTGCCACTTCCACCCATACTCATCTTCAAGCCTCTGTGCAGCCCCAGAGCACTCAGACATCATGTGTAAATCCAAACCTGTCTGTATTTACAGGAGTAGTTTCCAGCTAGTTACAGCTGCCAAACCAAATGCAAACAGGAGCTGCCAAAGGGTCTAGTTTGGTTTTAGGGAGAACAGAACTCAACTTTCAGCATCTGGATTGAATTTGAAGAAGAAATCTCCTTTTCTCAACAATGCACAGCTCAAATGTAGAAGTCCTTGCCATGGATAGCATAAACAGCAAGGGAACAAATGGGCTCATTAAGTGAGTTCATGGAAAACCAGTCCATCAGAAACATTCCAGTCTTTCTGGCTCAGGAAATCCCTGAACCACAGATTAGCAGAAGCTGGGAGGACAAGGCAGGAAAATCATTAGCATATGCATATCATTTTTTGCCCTCTTATGCTACACACATGCATAGATGTGTTTCCACAAACAGGAACCTGGGTTAGATAGCTCTGAGGTGTGGCCAACCTGGCAATTTGCACAGCACGTGTCTTTCATTAATATGATTTCAGGTTTTTAACTGAGAAAAGAGTGAAAAAACAGTGTGAAAAGAGTTAAGGAACATGCCAATATGACTTCTTGTAATGTCTTTTGATAGTCCCTTTTCAGGATTCCAGTACCAATTATCACTGCCAGATAGATCTAAATCTTACAGCTATATTTTGTTGGGTTTTGGGGTTTTTATGTATTTAGTATTAGCAATTTTTGCAGCAAAGAAATACCTGGGAAAATTCTAGGTGACATTTATTCCATACTTCGTACTTCTGTTGAGTCAATGCTACTACTCCAGCTCAGGCAGTGGTTGCCTTACATTTTTAGAACTGCAGATGACTGTTGCTGACTGAGCTATTACTGTTAAAAATTACTAATCATCCTACTTTGTATTTCCAAAGCATTTTGTTTGCGTGGACTGAGTTTACTCTTGATGTGCATTTGTGAGTATTATTATACTGATAGTCCCCACAGGGAGATGAAAACAGAGTGGAAGAGTGAATTTCCCACATTCACACAGGAAATCATTGGATAAACACAACTGAAGCCAAGAATGCTCTTTCCAGGCCCCACTTGGTTTCCCAATGTGACAAAAAAAAGTCAAGAATAAGGAACTTTTGAGGTGAAACCTCAAGGAAAGCATTCAGAGAGGTGTGGTGGGACAAAGGCCTTCTTAGGGAGAAGTTTTCATACCTATTTCTGTGAACTGATCATATTTGAAGGTGATACAGATGGCTGTCTGTCCAAAGGACTCCCCAGTAGATGGATATCCATAACCATCCTCCGGGATGGGAGGGAACAGGGGCACACTGTGAATCACCCAGAAGCCTTGTGATTTATCCAAGAGCAGAAATCCTGTCAAAATAAAAGTTACTGCAAATGAATTAAGGAGGAAAAAGCCCTGAGATGATAGAGCTGTGCCCTACTTTGGTTTTGCTGCTGCAGATACCACATTTCTATGTGTTAATGTCTACAGTAAGCTGTTCCAGAGTAGATTAGTAGACCATAGGAAACACTAATATTTCATTAAAATTGCATCAATTCTTTCCTGCATAACTCAAACTGTCATCATGTTTTATTTGAAAAAAATCCTTTCACACCCCCTTCCTCTGCTCAAATTTTGTCTTCAAGAGTTCTGACAACTTAGTAGTTGTGCTCCTCTTTCCATTTCTCATCTTTCTTCACTCCAAATATTCACTGGATAAAGGGAAATGGATTCTGTCAACACTGTGTCTTCTTTCCCAGACCAAACTGTCCCCCATGGGGAAGCAGCAGAGGGACAGGCTATGCTTCTCCCCTCCAGGGTGGATCACGGCTCCTGAGCTGTGCCCATTGCTGCAGCCTGAAAATACACCCCTGCAAGATGTGCTCATTTCCACGTCAGGCTGGGCAAACCCCATCTGCTTCCTCAGGGGAACATTTAAACTCCACTGAAATTTACACTTATTTAAAGTCTCGATTTTGTGTAACTACATCCTACAGCACTTCCATGATCTTGGCAGCAGTTTCTTGTCCCAGAAAGTTTGGAGGGGTTTCTGTTGAGGGCGTCTTTCCCTTCACATCTTGTACTGCTTTGCCATTAGGAACAGGATGGTCCTAAAAGGATTTGTACTAGTTTCAACTCTCGAAACAAAGAATCCATAAGCCCCAAGATCCTTCACACAGCACAGGTGTAGCAAAACCCAAACAGAAGCTGCAGTATACGTAACTATACGAAAACCACACACCATGCAAATCCCTCTTTGGTTTTGCTTTAGGCAGGAATTTTAGATATGCAAATAGACAAAACAAACAAGTAGATGCTAACCACAACTTTAGAAAGGATAAAATAGTAGTTTGGTCCTCTCCTTGTACCTTTGGTGTGTCCACACTTTGACCCTTTGGAGTCTGGTTCAGGGATCTCATCGTTGTATATCGCATATGCAGTGGTGTTCCTCTGCAGGGAAACACACATTTCTGAAACATGACATCCAGTAAAAGGAGGGCATTTAAACAAACATCTGCTGGGAACAGAAGAAAGAATTTGGGATTCCTCTGTGTGAGCTTCATGAGCCTAATCCTGCTCCCAGTTCAGCTGACACAGTCTCCACAGACATTACAGTAAAATAAACCTGAAGACTCAGCTTTAGGGCCTTGGCTGACATGAAGTGGAAGTTCTCTCCATCGCTGCAGTAGCCCTTTCCCAATGGTTGAATATGCTTGTTAAGCCAGTTTACATGGGTTTAGTGGGCACTTGCTTGCAAAGAAGTTCCACTCTGTTTTTGGGGCCTCTCTCTGATTTGGCAATCAGATCTGGTAAAAATATTTGCTGAGTAAAAATAGACATGACAACTGTTCTTATGAAGGGCAAGCAATTAAAGCTTTTCTGCAAAACATTTGCATACGACTGCACCTTATTTCCCCTGAGCAGAGAACTTCAAAGGAGTTGGGACATGCCTCCCCTCCCAATGTACTATGAGTTTGTGAAAAGTTTATTACAGCTACAGTAAGACCTGGGATAGCACAGTTTTCTGCCAACATTTAAGTGACTTCTGGGAGTCTCTTCTACATACAAATTGATTGAACCTTACCACAAACCCACAGGAGAATTGCAAAGACACACCCAGACTCCCAACAATACTACATAGATGGGAAAAAAATAATTATAGGGAGATCTTTTGATATTTTACAATCACTTCACACAAATTTAAGTTAGGTGTCTGAGTGTGGGAGCAAAGAAGGTCAACAAGCAGCACATCACTGCTGGAGCAGTCACAGTGATTCCAGGGGGATGATGAAAACCCAGATTTGATTTGAGTTAGAGTATGAATCACATGTTCATAGGAGGGCTTAGGACAAGTGTCTGTAACAATTCCACTGACTTTAGTTTAAACTCACAACTTCAGATGTTGCTCAACATGAATTGCAGAAAAGCCAAAGGGAGAATGCATGAACACTCTTTTTTTGATGAACAACACTCTAACTATATGGAAAGCTTGACTAGATATTTAGAAGTTTGAGGATTATTCCTAATTGTAGCCAAAACTGCAAACAATCTGCCCAGCTGTCAAGGTGCTCCTCCCCTCTGTGTGTTTTAGCAGATCTATTGGTCAGGCCTGGCCTAATGTGCTTATTTGGGCTGCTTTCATGTCATCTGCATATAATATCAAGTAACCACACTAACAAAAATGAAACATCACTTGCCTTGGATTCATATGTCTCATACAGCTGCTGCAGTGTTTGTCCCAGAGCACCCTGTGTCATGTTGATGAGGTATTTACCAAGCTGCCACTGCGGAGCCAGGGCGTCCATGTACAGGTATTCCAGTCCCAGCATGGGAATCTGTCCTTTGGCATGTTTTGGCAACTTGTAAAGAGCAAACCTGCAACAGTGAAGAGCAATTGTTTTTTTTATCACCACCCTGTTTGAATGTGTAAATAAGTATGCCCTTCCCTGAGGAAGAGAAGGGTGAATCCAAGGATGCCTGGGCTGGAGGGAGAGCAGTGTGGACATCTCAGCCTCAAAGCAATGACCCAGCCCAGGAACCAGCTGCAGTTTGGCAGCACAATCCCCTCTGCAGACAAGTCTTTTCTGCTTCTTAGCAAGCAACAGAGGCTGATTCAGCATCAAACTCCTGTTGCTGTGGCCAGCTGTTGGTACCCCTGAAGAATCTGAGGTAGCCTTGGTTGAGTCCATGAAATCCCTATTGTTCCTGGTTCTGGTAAAGAACCTCAGGTCCCAAACCCAGTCTAAAATTCCCCCAGGTCAAACAATGTATATATTATATAAAATGGCTTTATATGAAATAGATAAAATTAAGTATTGAAATTTTTAAAATGCATTATATTATGTTTATATGTATCACAATCACAAAATAAGTATAAAGCAACGTGATAAAAGGTTGTTCCAGTCTTACTTTCCACAAGAGACTTGCACTCTGATGAACTCTTTCAGACTAGAAATTTTCAAACCATTAGCCAGGAACACAAATTCCTTCAAATTTGTAAAGTACTCAATATTGTCAGTAAATGGCTCAGTTCATACTAAGGTTCCTGACAAAGCAAACAAGTTTTCCCAGTGCACAAGTCCATGGGATTAATCACAATGTCATTAACTCAGCTACTTTCTCTGAGGGCTGTAATTGAGTAATTTGCTATTAATGTCAACAGTAAGGACCAAGTGGCATTATTTTCAATCTATTTAACAAAATGCAGCTATTTAACAAAAATGCAGCCCGTGCTTAACCCTTCAAGTATATCAGGAGGAGTAAACCCTGCCCAGCTGACTTTCAGGCTCAAGTTGGTCACAAAAGACATCTCCAAACACAGGTAAGAAGTGTTAGGAAAACATTTTGCTAGAGATGAACATTTAATCCATAGGAAACGTACATGTACAGGCAGAAGAAAAACACACATCAATGGTGGTCCTGGTAACCCACCTGCATTGCCACTGACTGAATGATCTCCCTAAAGCATCTCAGGAGAAATAATTTCTGATGACAGATCACAGGCAAGAAAGTGATTTACAACTAGGCTGGGGAGAGCATTCTGTGCCTATACATGCAACAGGAGTCACAACAATTCATTTATTTGAAATAAAGATTTGAAACGAAGATTTGGAAAGGAGAGGAATAGCAGTAGTTACAGTAGTAAGAGCTGATCCAGGAATTAGTAGATGAAGCCTTTCCAAACTACTTTGAAACCTACTGAAAGATTTATGCTCTGGAAATGTTTACAGCCTCACACCTGAGAAATCCACCTTAGCAGGTATGCTTATGAAAAGCCAGTCATTGAGCTATCCGGAAACTGCCTGCAAATTCCCAGTGGATACATGTTTTGGCACTTTCCAGAAAGCCAGCTGAGTGTATTACCAATTAAAGTTGTATAAAATCTTTACTGCTATTCGTGCACAGGAAATTTCTCAAGAGCTTAGGCATTTGTGGGAGCAGAGTAAAAGTTATTTTCCTGAGAACCAAAAAAAAGCAAATCCGCTTAGACCGGATTAGGATTGTCACATTGTTTGCTTGTGACTGAACACAATTTACAAGCAAACATCACATCTTTACTTCTTCCCTTCCTCCCTGCCCCCTTAAAAAAAGCCCAAACAAACAATATGCATGGTGGCTTCAGTCCTTGACTCAACATTTCTCAGAAAGCATAGTTTTGGTTTTTATTTGCAGGGAAGGCTTCCCACAGAATACAGTGAGTTTAGATGAACAAAGGAAAGCCTCTGCTCTCCTCAGAGAGCCGAACCTCTGGCCATTTGCTCTGGCAGTCCCTGAGGGAGGTGCAATGAGGATTGTGGGATGAGATCCCGAGTGAAATGAAAACACAGGAGAGACTTCTGCCCGCCCAGGTACTGCGTGTGGGGAGGAGCTGCCAGCCCAGCTGGGGAGCACAGATGGGAGGGAGCAGGTCAGATATAGCAAGTGATTCCTCTGGTTCAGTGGTAAATGAAAGGGTGTGTGAAAACTGAGAAAGTATGGAATACTGCAGGATGAAACCACTGCAGAGCAGGAACTCACATAAGCCTCTTGCTAACTGAAAATAATGCTGCGTTGTTTGTTTGAAAGGGCATTGACTTCTTTTTATTAAGAGGAGGCTCCTCTCAGCAGTTTCAGTTCTGCTTCTCCTGTCAGCTTCATAGCAACCAAATCTAGAATCTAAAGGCTGACTCTTTCTTCTCAATAAACCAGGATGAGCCCAGCAGACAGGCAAGTTTCTCTTCTTTTGATCAGGGCATATTGAAAAGGAAATCCCTCTGTCCTACCTGCTAAATTTGTGAAAGGGAACATGGATTTGCCTGTGCAGAACCCCAAGTTCCCTACTGGAATAGGCCCCAAGTCACTGGCATTCACACAGAGACACAGGTGAATTATTCCTAGCCTCAGCCTTCAAATAATTTCTCAGAAAATTTTAACACAAAACTTGTCTTAATTTAAGAAATGCACAGTTTGTATATGTATTGGTGTGTGGTTTTTTGTTTGGTTTATTTTTGTTTGTTTGTGGTTTTCTGTTTGTTTCTTTGTTTTACACAAAAAAACTTCATTCTGCAAGGAATAATTCCAGTTTTGGGAGAAATTAAATGTCATACCTTTAAGTTCATGGGCTGCACCAACTAAGATTCTGATTCCTGAAAAAATTACATTATCCAGAAGGGCCTTGGCAAAGGGGACAAGTCATAGGAATGGATTAGACCCTCATACATTTGATACTATGCCAACAGAGAGCAAAGCCAGCTTTGTGCTCCTGCCTGTGGTGTGAGGAGCACCTGCCTTCCCTGCAGTTAGCTCTGTGTGCAAGGAAAGGGATGGGCAGACTTCTTTAGCACTTGTATCCGAACTAAGCACTGTTCATAAGAAAAACATTTTTCTTTTGAAAATGGTTGACACTTACTTTCAAGAAGCTTATGTGCTCTTTTAAAAGAGCCCTGATTTCACTTTTTAAATCTGGGCTGGGTATTATGCGACTTTACTTTGCGTCTTTCCATCTTGCAAGCGCGTTAATCCAATTAATCATTTAATGCCCGAAGCTGGGCTCGCCGCTGGCAGCACCGGGACCGCAGCGGCGGTGCCGGGACGGGAGCTGCGGGCAGGGAGCGACTTCTGCTCCAGCCACAGGGCACAGGGCACAGGCCACGCTGCTGCCGCCAGCCCTGGGCCGGCTCAGCCTCCGCCGGCCCTCGGAGCCGGCAGCAGGAGGACGAGGCCCCTCGCTGCTGTTCCAAGGGGAGATGCGGGCGCTTTCCCCTCGGTGTTGCCCGGGCCCGGCCGAGCCCCGCTGGCGAGCGCAGCCCCGGCACAGCCTATGTTCCCTCTGATCGTGAGACACCAATGCCGCGTAAAACCGGGATTATTCTGCAGTCACGCAGCACGGTGGCTGGTTCGGGGAAACGAAATCAGATTTTAATAACTTATCCTAGGTTTTTCAAACGCAGCGTTCAGCCACTACTCCCAGGCAAAGAGCGCTGAAGCAGCGATCGCCTTTGCATTGCTTCTCGGTGACCCACCCACTTCCCGCGGGTGACTCTGTGCTTTTATTTACTCACCCAGCGTTTCTCCCCTGCTCGGTATTTACTCACCAATCCACCGTCTCCCCGTCTTCATTCCTGCAGGAGATCCCGGCGGCCCACAGGGGCACGGAGGAGAGAAGCAGGAGCAGAGCAGGGAGGCAGCGGGCAGATCCCGCAGGCATTTCGGCTTCCCGGCAGCGCAGGGCGAGCCCCGAGCGGCTCTGAAAGGAGAAGTTGTGCTGCCTTAGCTCGCAGCTCCTGCCCACGGAGCACAGCCCGGCACGGCGCAGCCGGCCAGGCAAAGCGGGCTCCGCAGCACGGGCTCCTGCCGGCCGCCCCGAACTGCTCACCATTTCTTTAGGCCACAAAATGACAGCTGACAAGTTTGACAAAAAAAAAAACCCCAAACCCAGAAAATTATTATTTTGACTATTTAGAGTATTCCTGGTACTCTGCTTGAAAGAAACTCCAACCTGCAGACATCTTTTTGTTTTCTTTTTAGTGCTCCTATTTTTCACAACTGTCTGAAAAAACCCCTGGTGTTCACACAAGCAAACCAAGATCATTTCCAGCTCACTACTTCTCCGGCCTGCCCCGGCAGTGAGCGCAGCCCTCACACCGTGCCCGCAGAAAGAGCTCCCGGCCAGCGCTGGGGACCTTCAGTCACCCCTGGGGACTGAGCCCATAGGGACTGAGCCGGAGAAACGCTCTGATTTCTGAACCAAAAAAATTTACTTACAACTACCTAATGTTATTTTCAACTATTTTTAAAGTGCATTAGCTTTTCTCTTAGGAACAAACATGTCTGAATTGAGCAATTTCATATCTGATAATCTTATAGCAACTCACGCATAAAAAGCTTCAATTTATATTTTGGTGTGGCAAATGCTCTTTCTCCCTTCTCATTACGTCTACATGAAAAGGGGCTGATTTCCATTAGAAGTTGTTGATATGGAGTATGGGATATTTCAGCCTCGTGGAAAGCCTAGTGCAATGAGCTCTGGATATTTTAGCACAACAGAAATCCGCACAACCTCTGCTGAATTTTGTCGCCTTGCTAGTACAGCCTCTCCAACACCATAAGAGATGTGTAAATGGGGTGTGTTTGACAGAAGCAGGGTAAAACTTAATAATTTGGCTTAATGCAAACAAAACCAATGATCCTAGAGAAGAGACTCAGTGAAGGTCTGAGGTCTATATAAAGGACTATATAGTCAGGACTAATTCACAGAAGACAATTGAGAGACTACTTCACTGTGACTCCTGTTCTATAATCTGTCCCCCAGAAAATGTTAAAATTTTATCACAGCTGCTACTAATATAATAAGAGGCTCCTAAAGCAATTTTTTTCCCGATCAGGACTCTGTAATTTATAATGAAAGTATTCTCATTATCACAGGTAACTACAAAAATAAAGGCCATAAGCACTGTTTATGTTCATTGACATTGTTTCATGACAGCATAAATCAGGTTTCCACTGCATTTCTTCACAACTGCCACGTGTTTTCTTTGCAGATCAAGGACCTTGAAGTTCTCAACTGTGAATATGGCAAGAATACAATTAAGTTCCTTCGCCTTCACAGAGAGGGAAAGAAGCATTTCGTTAAAGAAGTGGAAGTGTGTGCACATCTCCGGCTGACTTCTCCTCAGGAGTACCTGGACGGGAACAATTCTCTTGTGATACCTACAGACACCATAAAGAATACTGTCCTTGTGTTGGCCAAAAAAAATGGGGTATTTTTTTTATTTTTTAACTAGCCTTACTGTTTCTTACAATTTCATTTGCAAGTATTTCTTATACTAACTTTTTATTTTCAATTGGGATATGAGATCAGTACCAAATTAATTTTCAATGATTTAGGAGAGTTTTCCTCCTCCACTGCTTGTCCTATGCACACTTTCTTAGTTTTCAAGAGTCTTCTTTTCTCAGGAGCTAGTACTGTTTTTTGTGGATTTGTCATATAAAAGCAATCTCTTTTAAAAAGAATAAATAATTTAATAGCCCATAATCTTGCATTATTCCTATAGAGTATTTTTAAACAGAAGGTCTCAAAGTATGAGACTCCTCTTAATTCTTCTGTGTTCTTACTGCCATCAATTGCATGCATCGTAATGATAATCTGAAGCACTAAATTTCTCCATAATGAAATCCCATCTTTACCCTGTAAAACTTAATTAGAATATCACCCTATCAATCAGAATAATCACGATAAATTATTATTTCAGCATTATATCCTCGAAGCATAAGACTCCTGCAGCAGTTTCTCTCAGTCCAAGGACTACAGCTCACTGTACCACAGAATGGGAGATTTTTGACACAACTGTAGCTGCTATTTGCAGCATATGCTGCAAGCTGGTCAAATGACTGGGCATAGTGAGCCAAGCTAGGAATAAGAGAAATGTGTTTTTAACTGCACTGATTCTTCCCAAATACTTACAACAACCAGAAAAATCTACTTTTGTACATGAGGTAATTGCTTCTTTCTAACAATACTGTTTGCTGCCTTAGATCCCAAGTTTAGAACAATTTGCTATAGATATCTGCAATCACTTCATGACAACATTTTGCCAAGTGGCCTACGTCAAAACCTACGTTCAAGAAGTACCATGGCAACGTCTGCATGAGGTATCTAAAACACTAATACATTCCATTTGTTTATACTGTAGTCATTCCTCACTCTCTTAGCTCCTGTTTTCAAATTAACATAATATTTATGGTACTTTTACTTACATGTCTGCTCTAAATTGCAGGATGGAGTTCCCCACATCCACTCATTCATATGTGTTCCTGATGGAATCCGCTTCTGTGAAGCTGAGCAGTGCCGGAATGGTGAGGAAAGAATTCTCTGTAAATATTTCTGCCAATGAGAAGTGAAGATGGCTTTAGAGATAGCTATGGCTGTTACAGGGCTTAGGGCACAGCCAAACTGCTCCAGAGGTCTAAACAAAAGAATATTTTTATAGTGTAATTTTGATGTTCTTGATCTCTGAGATGTGGCTGAAGAGCTAATGTAGCTCCCGTTTGTATATATATTTGTATAATATTTGTATATATTTGTATATTTGTATAAATATATCCCAAACATGGAATGGTTACAACAGCACATCCAGCAGGACTGTTACATCTTGCCACAGGATTTAACAGCCTTTTGAGAACAGGCTGCTTACTTTTCTACCTTGTACTATAACCTGCAGTCTCCTCTGATCCTTACCCGATACCACACTGCTGCAGGCCAATTGCCTGGTTTGCAGTAATTTTCAAACCCCTGTCAATAGGCCCTGATTTTATTTCTAAGAAAGCAATTTCATTGCTGCAAGCCAGACTAGCTTGAACACTGTGAGCATGCAGGTCTATATGTGAACCATTTTTCACATGAAAATACTTCATTGTGCTTACTACTTTTGCACACCATGCATAAACAAAGCAGTATTTGGCTTGGCAAAGAGTTTTGTGATATTTAAAAGACAGGCTTTCAAGCTCAGCTGTCTGTCCATGAATTGGCATTCCAAAGGGAGCGAAAAACTCATCTCTACTTGCTGTAGCTTGCAACAAAAGCCTAAGTTCAGTCTCACTGTGATGGTGTTTTGTTTAATACATCTCCTGGATTACTGGGGACCAAGCTGAGCCCACTATTTCATTTCACACAATGGCTTTAGAGGGTTTAGGCTTTAGTTCAGTACCTATCCATAACACATGAATGTTACCTGGAACTATTTCCCATCTTGCCCAGAACCAGTGGCAAGACCAGTTGCAGACAGGACACAAGTTTTGAAAGGTGCATTTGAGCACTGTCCCTGTGTTCCTGATGAAAGAACAGAGAAAGCCTGCACAAGTCTCCAGTGCTTCTTGGCCTCATCTTTTTTAATGTTTCTAGTAATATTAACTATTGCTGTACTTTTGGCAGCCTCAGTAGTATTGATTGTATTTTCTGGAAAACGTTAAGACACATGAATTTAAAAAAAAAAAAAAACAACCAAAAAACCAAAAAGAATCTATATTTTTTGGAAAAGCTACTGCTCTTAATGTAGATTGTATTAAATTTTTCATCATCATAAAAATTTAACATGCAATTCTGCAACCTCAGATTCTACACAAACAGAAAGCCTTTATGGCTTACTGAAGAAACCACCTTTCCCTTCATGCAGCCCTTTAGTTGTTTCTTTAGAATTCCCTGCCTAAGTGAACAATAACCAAAGTGAAGATTTTCAAATCACTTTTATTTTTCTTCAGAGAGAATATTCTCTATATTTAGCATCCTCCTATGCACCTATCAGCCAGACACGGGAGTTCATTTCAGTTAATCCTATCTTTTAACAATTTTCTTACCATGAAAAAAAACAAAACCCTAGTGAGGTTTAATAGAATTATTTTTTGCCATTATATCAGCTGATAAAAGGCTCCAAGTTTTTTGGAAACTCAAAACATCATAAGTAACTTAACAGAATCAAAATTTGTCAACTGAAGACAGCACGATCACAAAGCTTCCTGAAAGCACAGCTTGAGCTGTTCACCTTGGAAACTCTCCCTGGGTGCTGTATCCTTTGGAGTGAGTTTCAGGTTGATTGCTGCACAGCCAGCCAGCCTTTCAGTCAATCTTTTGTTACAAGGAGCTCTTTCAAACAAGGAAATGTATTTGAATATAAGACAAATATCTCTCCAGGTTCACTGATAGTATCTGCATTACATTAATACCTGTGTGTCACAGTCTTATATCCAAGTGATGAATTACTCAAGATCTGTACAAACCCCAGAATATCCTGTCCAAGGTCAGTCTCTTCTTTTGATCTTTTTAAAGCTTTAGTAAATAACAGGGGGACATAGGCAAAATGATATATATACCTCCTTAGATTAATTCAAAACCAAAAATGAATGTAAACAAGAAAAGAAACAGATAAGATGTAGTTTCAATATCCAGTCACAGAGCATTTTAAAAACACCCAAACCTCTAAACAACCATGCAATTTAGATATAACTACCAGGGTGGAATTATTTCCAATATAAATTCCTTCAAAGACATCATTTAAAGACAAAATTTGTCAGTCTTCCAAATCCAAGTCAGGATTACAATGCACTTGACATATTCAAGGCTTAATTTTGAACTAGCTAGTGTGAGCACCAAGAGCAGCACAAAACCAGCAGCCTGGGCTTCAGCCACTGGCTATCTGCACAGGCCCTGAATGAGCCTGCATGCCATGAAGTTTCTCTTTTCTGAATTTTTGGTAGTTCTGGTTAGTGAATTTTTCAGTTACCATCTTGGTGTGCTCTAAGTGACTGACTGCTTGAAATTGAAATAGCTGCTATTCAAAAGGTGTGAAAGAAGAAAAAGTTCAGGTCACAACTGCTTGGTCTTTAGAAGACAATAATTCACCCATGCAGCAATGATCCTCAACAGCTTGTTTTATAAATAGTTGCTAAGAGCAAAGCCACTGTTGGTTTGGACCTGTGGGTGGCATCTGTATCAGTGCCAGTTCCTGCTCATTAGCTGAACTGCAGGGATTTGCATTGGCTCTGGCTCTGATTCTCAGAGATGCAAAACTTCCAACAGGATGGGTATCTAAGGCAAATTACTGACCAAGACTCTGTCTTTATACAGAGAATTTTTACATTTGTCTGTGCTCTTGGAAAAGGCACCAGACCTCTTGCTGCGTGGTAGCCTATTTAATTTCCCTTTAAAGGCATTCCTAAATTGACATCAGCACAAGCCAACCCAATCCACGTTACAGTTCCAAGCAAGTGAGATAAAAAAGTCTATCCTCAGTTTTCCTTAACTGCAGATCCCTTGACGGGATTCTCTGTTTTCTAGACTGAGCCTGACTTCAGTAGTTTCTGTCTTGTTTCTTACCTTTCTGCCAATATCAGTGTGCAGAAATCCACTGTCTGCTTTCTGGCTCTGGAGCCGTCAATGCAAGTATGCACCCAAAGGTTTCTTTCTTTGCGTGAAAAGAAGCTCGTATTTTCTTGTAATTTTCAATCCCAGGTCCTCTGGTTGTCTTTGCTGGAATTAAGGACCTGAAACTTATGAAGACAACGCAGTCTGGATTTGAAGGCTTCTGTAAGGATGAACACACCACACTTCCTGAAAGGCATGACAGGATTCTGTGTGGAGAGCTCTTCTGCAAATGGTCATATGGCGAATGCAAGGATTTTGACTTTGACTGCATATGGTATATGTTATATCAAGTAATACTAATTTCCCAATCTATACTCACAAAGTCCCTCTATAAAATACAGAAGGTGTAAGGGCCAGATTCACACCTGTTGTGCACCAGCCACTCACAAGTCTCAGTGGCAGCACTAAGCTCTTGCTACACAGGGTGAGAGGCATGTCTTAGGGGTACTTCCCCCTCTCAGGGTAGATCATTGCACAGGATTCAGATGAACAGTTCAGTGTTCAGTATACTTTACGAGAATAATGTAACTAATTTGTTAAATAGTTTTAACAAAACCTATTTGTGAATTATATATCTGGTGGGGGTGGGGAGAGGAAACAGAATTTGGGTGACAGGACAAATTGTTCTTCCACAAAATCCCATGAGCTATTTGTCAGAAAAGACATGCAAAATATAAAAAAAAACCACCCCACAGCAGAGCATAATAGACTGAAGCAGAGACAGCTGATACAAGGTATTTTAAGAACCTGTGTTACCTCTAGGAAGAAAATCCGTGAATGTATCCTTGAAGCCTTTGCTGGACCACCTGACTGTGGGGAATATTCACCCTCTTACCAGAAAACTGTCAACTGTATCCAGATGCTTGTCCTTTCCAGAGTGTCACAGGTATCTTCTTTCCTCCTAATGATGTTTTACTTCAACAATAGTGAATGTTAATTGCACCACTGAGAAGACCAACATGAGACTGTTATTTCCTCTGTCAGTTCTAAGACTGGCAACTCCCCAGCTGGGAACACAATGTGGGAGAACTTCACTCAGTTCTTGGCAGCCCTTGAATAAAAGTGAAAGGTGTGCTACACATGTTCACTAGATTACATTTGATCAACTGTACTGGGGGAGGGTGGGGTGGCATTGTTCTTTTTTACACAGAGTGAAAAGCTTGCCAGGCTGTTGACTGAAAAGGTGCCCTAATTCATTGTCTCATCCATTCTCATGGTTTCAGGTACAGGTCATAGAAGTCGTCTTGAACAACACTTTTTATAATGTTGTAGACATGAAGAATCTAGGCTTGACCAATGACAAAGAAGTAAGTAACTGTTTTAAATACAACTTGACTGTCCGCTTTAGAAATACTCAGCCTCAAAGCATAGCAGCAGTTCTTCATAAAACAGAGTTAAAGTGAGCAAGCTTTCTTCCCCCGTCCCAATAAAAGCTCCACATTACTTCTAAAAAGACTTACATTGATTGCAAAAGGAGGATGAATAATTTTCTTCTTGTGGTATTGGTAAAAGCTAAAGGTCAAGTGGAATACTCTGGACATCAAAAGGATCTGTAACAGAGACTGTCTCTGAAAAATCATTCCTGTTTTCTCCACTGAATTTTACTCTCAATTAACAATTACAATTAACCTGGGCATTTTACCCAAGCAGAATACACTGTGGCATCCCAGATTGGTCCAACAGTGGATGAGGTACAAGCCTGGGATCAGGCAGAGGGCATGAGGTAGGGGGTGAGATGCATTTGCTCCTCCCTCCACAGCTGCTCTAGCACAGCTAGGTCCAGCTGAAAGTCTATTACTCTCATATGAAAGAGAAAAATTGAGTTACTCCATTTGACATCAATGGTCTATAGTCTGTTTATTATCTAGTCTCCCTCCAAAGTCTTGTTATTCTGCTACTGGGCTCTGCTATCCTTTCCCTCCTTCATGTGGACATTACAGATCCACTTTTACTTGTGATAATGTCAGCATCTAGCACTGATGTTCATAAGAGAGGGAAAGAGTCTGGGCATGATTTTATAAGGAGGCGAATAGCTGCATTTTTCTGCTGGCACATCCCCATCTCAAACATAACCTTTGTGTTTGTGCTTACGCCCCTCAGGTTTTCGTTCCAGTGGAAGCTCCTTATGGCTCCTGTGCTTGCACACTTGGCAGGAAGAAGTTTTTTGAAGTACAAGCCCACATGCTGAGAGATGAGAGGAAATGTCAGCTTGGACTGGCAGCTGCCCAGGGCAACTAAACTTCTTGGCTATACTCAGCCTTCCTGATAAACTTAATAGCATGGCTTTCCTATAAATGTTTACTCCTTATTGGCCTCTTCCATTGCTGACTACTTTTCCCTGCATGGAAAAATACTCCTGAACATGGGATTTATGAAGGACCCTCAGGAAATCAGAAATCAAAGTTTGCCCCTGAATTCCAATGTAATTTGCAGACTGAAGTGCCTTAAGCTCTTTGGAAAATCCCAGCTGGAAACATTATAGTAAACTAATTTTTAAACTACCTATTCCCAGACCTTTTAATGAAATAATTAATTTGATGTTTGTAACATGTTTTTGACATGTAAAATCAAGAAATCACCATATTCTCTTTATTAATATTTCTTCAGTAAAATGAAAACACAGGCACAAGACCTGCTGTTTCATTGACATAACCTGTCATGACCCCTTGATGCCACACTGATCTACAGAGCTGAGGTTCTCACCCAGTGACAGGAAATCAGTCAGAATAGGGATTTCTTTGCACTGGAAATGAGAAAAAGAAAAAAGAAAAAGCATCTCATATCTCCTTTGTGGTGTGAATAGTTAGAGCTGTTGACTACTTTCTTTGCACATATTCTGACTGCATGACTGCTGCTGCTACTCATCAGACTATAGTTACTATAGTACTTTTACATTAATCACTGAGGTGATATGAAGGTTTGGGCTATCTCTGTAGGTTTAATTAAACAGTTTTCTTTAGTCTAATAGTCTTATCATGACTTCTGAGCAGGCAGGAGTCAACATACATAGCCCTTTTACATTTGGGAGGGGTAGGGAGAAAACTAGATAATGCATATTTTACTGTAGTTACCCCAGGCAATAGCTTTGAACATTGAGATAAAACAATACAGTCAATAATTCTCATCTCACAAACTGTGGCTACATTTGCAGCAGGAATCCTGCTCAGCTTCCAACAGCTTCTAACCCTTGCTCTCATTTTCTCCGAGTGTCATTTTCACAGACTCCATGAGACAGAGTACAAATCGAATGGGAAGTGCCCAAAGTAACTCCTAAAAACTGCAGTTAAGTTGCCTTTGTGCCTCCTGAGTATGGCAGATGTGCAGCACTGCTCTGGGTACAATCATTAAATTCATAGGCACCAAAAATGAGGGAGATGTTCTGCTCTGTGTGACCTTTTGAGGTGCTTTGCAAGATAGAAACTTGCCTTGATGAGCAGGGCATAACAGATGCAAGGGCAGAACAGTCCTCCAGCCCGAGCTATCTCCTGAACAACAGGGAAAATGACACCATGGAGTGAAGCTGTACCAGCTATGATGTTCTCTGGTCACCAGCCAATTCTGAAAGCTTTACTTACAACACTTCCAGCTTTTCCTGGGGACATTCTCGCTTACCTTCTTAGATTTTGTTGTAATGTACTTGCGGGCTTATGTCTTGCTACTTCTGTCACTTCTACATGCTTTTAATTTATTAAAGTATCTTTTAAAGGCAAATAAAGAGCAACATTAAAAAACAAACTAGCTTTTGAGTATTTACTACTTACATATAAATGTGAACATTGTAAGTAAAATAACTATTTATTATTTACTTATTTTAATTCATCCAATTTCACCTCAAAAAGTGACCAACCTTCTTCCAAATGACACTTCACTACCAAGAGATGAAAAAGGATCTTAGTGAACATTTCAGCATTTACCTCTTTCTGAAACAAGGCAGATCTGCACAACCAACTTCCTTTTTACCTTCTAAGAAATCTATTGCATTAGGCACAAGGTTTCTTTATTTACTCTTTGTGCTTCATTTGTGGTCCTGCAAGGGAGTGATGGACTAATCTCCATGGCAGAATGAGGACACAAAGGAGTGAGCAGCTGTTTACTTGAGCCTTTCCTGTGGCAACAAGCACACACATACACTCGTTCAATGTGGTTTGTTTAAACCTCCACAGACACACAGGCATTCACTGTCTTTAGAGCATCTCAGTGCAGCTCCATCCAGCACTGCAAACCTGAGTCACTTACGTGGGCAGATTCCTTCTAAAAAAAGTACTTAGGCAATCGGAAGCAGCCCAAATTTCCCATATGGCAACAAGATTAATATAACAGTGGCATAAATCATTCTTGAAAATGTGAGTTAGCCAGACTCACTTGGGCCTGAAATCTGACCAAATTCCCATTGGTTTCATTAGATTCAGTCTCCACGATGGACTTGCATTAATTTCATTGAGACAGATGTTTTTTTGAGTTCCTGTCCTAAGGAGCTATTCAAGGTGCTTACTGAGCTCTACTCAGAAGCAGCTGCGGTGCTTTGCTGACAACATCACACTTGATGAAAATGAGCAGCAGCTAGCAGATTGTAAAACTGCTGTTTAAAATACAACTTCTTGCTGATAACATGAACCTTGTGGGTCCCAGACTACATCCCAGTAGTTCATAGGGGCTGAAGTCTCCTAACAGGAAACAGGGTCTTTCAAGTGCACAAACATGTTATCTTTTCAGTCTTTGACTCTGTCCCATCCTCTTTCTGTTCAATTCTCCTAAGTGCCCAGGACAGTCCCTGCCTCTGCTGCTCATCATGCTCCACACACAACCAATGTCACACAGATAAAATGTACCAGCAAAACTCATCAGCCATCAGTACCTAAAACTGATGAGAGCAGATGTCACTGTCAGGGTCGGCACAAGTCATCTGTCTTCCCTGACTGTATTATTCTATATATATATTTCTATCTGCTTTCCAATAGACATTTAAACCTGCCAGTTTTCATTAACTATTACAGATACTTTTTTTTTCCTTCCCCAGAGCTGTCTTTTTCCTTTCTTAATTTAACCTTACATTTATCAAGAGTACTTAATCCTGACTCTAAATTGAGGTGAGCAACTTAAAGTGACCAAAAAACTGTTTCTGGCTAAAAATCTCAAAATAAATACTTCTGAATTTAGAATTCCACTATTTTTATACATACAGAAACCAATCATATCCCTCCTGGAAAGTGCACAGCTGTATCTAGAAATGAAACATATAAAATGTTTCCAGTTACTGGATCAAAAATGTCAACTCACATCAGCTATATTATGAAATGTTTCCTGAAAGCTTCACCACTCATAGCAGACTGAGACACACACATGTACCTGAGTGCATGCATGCACATATACACATGTATGTGCATAAAATAAATGTATAAATGTCACTTACTAGATCAACTGATGTATGACTAATCTATGGTGATCACATCACAAAAAACACAATCTGGGGTTAGCTGCTGCTAAAACAAAAAAAACAACCCAACCAATACTCAAAATTAGATAAATGAGAGGGTAGAGAAACCTTTGATTCAGAGGGAAATACAACAGACACCAGAGTGCCTGAGTACTGTGGAGCGCTTCTGCCACTTCTCAAGTGTGGCATTAGGAATGAATTTCTACATTACATTAGACTGAGAAAGACAAGAGTTCAAGTTTTAATGGCCTCTTACTCCTGCAACGTTTCAAATCCTCTAGACACACGTATTTCCAGGTAGGAAAGCCCAGGCAAACTGGCATGTGTTATTTATGCAGAAGGGAGGAGGGATTTTGAAGAGTATCCTTGTGAAACCAGCATCCTGGTGAAACCAGGCACACACCCATTTCCACACTTCTGTTCCCACAGTTTGAACACCAGCTTGTGAACAAACTTAGCCACAAGTTCCTTACTTTGACTTCCTTCCTCCTTCCACCATCCACTAGGACAAGACAAAGCAATGTTACTCTTGAATCCAAAAGATCAGTGCAAATGATGAGCCTTCCCTCCCTTTTCTGGTAAAATTTAGCTGCTAAAATCAGAGGCATCCTCAATATAGTAAGTATCAAAGAGTGTACTCTGTAGAGGGGCAGCTGGATTATAGCAATCATCCAAAAAGGGGAAGAGAATATCCTGAGATGAATGCAAGTCTGCCAATGCCAAGACATTTGCTGCTGCCTTATCAGCAGATCAGCTGATGATACAGCAGTTGTAACTGCTGACTGCTCCTTCAGCAAGGATGCTCCTGAGTGCAGCACATAAATACAACAGTAGTCTCCAGTACTCACCAGCAGCCTTCAGCAGCAATGAAACTCACATGGAGACCAAGAACCACTTACAGGCTTCAAGGTGCTCCCCTTGGGCTCTCCAGGTGCCTGAAGTTGCATTCTCCAAATTTTTAGCAACTACCAACCAATGTTATTCTGGGAATTGAACACACATTGAAGATCCAAATGAACATCACTAAATTAACTCCCTAATTATAGGGGCTAAGCAAAAAGTAATATAATGACTATGCTACATTATTAAAAAGAAGACAGACTTTCCCAGTAGGAATGAAAACTATTTATTAAATCAATCTGCCCATTCTTCCAATGTAGATGGCCCCTGCCAGTGAGCTAATGACAGCCACTGTCCTCAGCACTCCCCCTGGGGAAACTGATGTCCAAACTGAGCAACACAGAGGTGACACAATGGGACATGAGTGAGATCTCTCAGATGACATCTCCAAGCACCAAGTCCTCTTGTTTGATGAAGAAACCAATCCATTGCCTGTGTAAATTGCCCAAGGTGAAGGAGAAAGTAGAGCAGACCCTCCTCTGCAGTGCTCCACTCACCCTGCTGCTTATGAGCCAGTGGCTGTCACACCCTCCACATGCACATTTACAGTCATTTTATTTCATACATGACTTTTGGGCCAAGAGCCATTCCTAGAAGAGAAGAAACTGCTCTTCTGACTTGGAAGTAAAAAACCAAAATGAAGACAAAGTAAATTAATATTTTTCTGGTCCTACTCAGACTCAGCCTTTAAATTTTGTATAATATTGTCATTTAAAAAATGAGAAATAAATCTGCAGCTTCTCCCAGACTCACAGAAAATAAGACCCTCTGATTTTAAAATAACTGTCACCTTAAGTGGGATGGTAGAAAGAGGATTGTTGAAGACAAAAGATCAACCGAATGCTGATTTTTAAAAAGAAGAAGAGGGAATGGATTTGGTAGAATTTAAGAATGCTGGAAAAAACAGGGAAAATAAGGAAGAGTTTATTTAGCAATTAATCCATGAGTGACAGCCTAATGAGGTATTTTGCCAGGGCCTTTTCTAACCAGGAGCAATGCATGGGGGCCTACTCCCTTTGTTACAGCTGATGAATCTTGTCTTATAATTATATGGGCAAAAAATCTTCTACAAACTGATTAAGTGCAGCATATTAGAACAAACTGGGAACAATGGCATGCAGGGATGGGAGAGAGGAGAAAGTAGTCAGAACAATTTTTTCAGGGTTGAGAAAGTGATCCTGGTGGACAGGTACTGCCACAGATCCCATACTTTGCTGACAGTTGCCTTACATGTGCTTTGTGTGGTACTTGGCTCTCTTTGCATGCAAAGAGAACATGTTGTGTATCCATAGCTTGAGAGGAGAGTGACCAGAGCTGATGAACAATTCTAATATATTTCACACCCATCATACCAGAACACACATATTGTAATGCTTTGAAATCATTTTGGAAGTGTATGAAAGATTCTGATAGATATGCATTTCTAATATTGAGAGGGAGGACAGGGAAGACCTTGGCTGCAGCATGACTGGTTTTGTGCTGACCGACAGCAGGGCAGGGGAGCTCAACGCTGATTTATTCCTTAAAGCTGCCCGCAGGAGAAGGGCACTCTCAATTGTGATTCAGTGTGAAAGCCAAGACCATCATCACACTCACCCACTGTATCAGCTGAGCAGTCAGATGCTGGCAGCTTAACCATCACCCAGGGCACAGGCAGGGCTTTTAAGGAAGAGGGACTCTCCCAGCTGCAGGCACATATAAGGGCATGATTTAAATTGGATTCCTGCATAGCTCTGCGACTCATAGCTGCTGTACTGACATGGTATCCAGTAATGCCTATCAGTTGCTTCCTCAACAGCAGCTGTGTTTTCTGCAAGAGGAATGGTAGCTAAAAATAAACTGGCTTTGACTTCCTCTTTTAAACCCTTCAGTCTCTTAAAAAGATTTTTTTGTTCTCCCAGAAACAGCAAAGCGAATGTAAGAGACAAAACCAGAACGGTCAATTGCACAAAGAGAACAGCAGAATTAGAAAGCTCAGAGAACAGAAGGAAACTACAATAAAAATCAGAGACAGTAAAAAAATTGTCACAGTTTTGACCAATGTTTTCCAAATTCCCTTTTGCACTTGCAATGACATTTCTGTTAGGCCTTTACTTATATGACTCAGTGGTGCTGAGCAAAAGGGAAATAAGATCTGGATCTTTCTAAATGCAATTCATTTTCTCATTAAACATATTAAAAGAAAGAATTTTTTTTCAGTGTTCATCAAATGCAGTCTCATGTCTGCACAGTGGAGATTTTTACCCCCTCTTGGAATAAGTATGTTTTACTTCAAATTCTGTCTTCTATAGGACCACAAAATGGAAATCCCACACCAAGCATGCAAATGGAGAAAGAATATTAATTTAATCCTTCAGTAACACAGCACTATGTATTATCATCCAAAATAATTCTACAAATACAGTGCTGGTTAGCATGTCCACACTGCTTTCACGATCCTTTTCATAAACATACATAATTCTATATTAAAATATTTAAGAGTTTCATGTATAATTTTTAAATGGCAATCCAAAATTAGCCAGATACAGAATATAGCTCAAAATTCCCCAAGGCAGGGTTGATGATCTCTATTTTAATCTAGTCTTTCAGCAGAGCCCTACTCTCAGCAGGTATCTCTGGACATGACCAAACTATAAATAAAATCATAAACAGAATTCAGACTATGACTTACAAACCTGCTGCTAACAGACCAATACCTGAAGTAAGCTCAGTACAAGGGACAGACAAAGAAATGATGAATACATCTCTGTGCTATTGTCTCAAATTCCAAATAAATACATTTTACCATGTAAAGGTTAGGAAGAATCCAAGAAAGCATGCTGCTGTATATATTTATGTAATATAGCATATACCATAAGCTTTACCTATGGCATAGCTATCACCATGGCTTTGTCCCTTCTCTCCCTTTAACACCAGTAACCACAAGCATGAACAGCCACCTCACACTTGCCCAAGTCTAAGTGAAGACAGGGCCACTACCCACACAGCAGATTGCAGGAGTTTCTCCTTCTTCTCCCTGAATCCTGTCCCCACTTGGCAGAAAGCAGCACCCTTCTCCCTTCCCAGCTGCACCCCCTCACCATTTCCTCCCACACCATTTCCACTTTCACCACACTCTCATGCTTATTTCCTACTCCCTCGTTCCTTTGCTCAGCATCACTGATGCAACCCCACATTCCGCATTTCAGGAGTCATGACAAAGCTGTCTGGGCCAGAGATGATGTGAGCCCAGACAGGGCTCAGCACCATCCCTGGGCTGTCTCCCAGACATTCTAGGATAAATTGACCCACCCTGGGTACCAGGGCCAGCGGCTCCACACCAGTGACAGCTCCAGACAGGGGTGAGGGAAACACAGATGTTACTGGTGAACTGTGGCCAGGGCTGCTCCTGCAGCAGTATGTAACACCAGAGAAGAAAGAGCAAAACTAATTAAACCTTTAAATATTATGGTAGGTGATGTTAAAAGTAATCACAAGAACATAGAATATTAAGTAGGTTTTGGTACCTTTTTAATAGGAAAATGGAGAAAAGGAGCTCCAGGATACCACAACAGAGAAAGTAAAATATCTGTAAAGTAAACTGAATCCAAACATAAGCAATGTTTTATTGGGATATAGCAAGCAACCTATCAAATAGGGAACCAGTACAAACGGATTGAACATGACTCTCTTTTAACAGAGATGTATGGTGACAAGACAGCTTCTTTCAGTTATTAAAACAAGTATTCAAAATGTTAAGTAAAGCATTAAAAAAAACAATCATTACAACACCAAAGACAGACAATATTAAAAATGTGCCGAATTTTACTTTTTACAAATTTCTGCATAATGTTAGAAAACAATCATAAATTAAAAAAGGAATAAAATGAAGCTTTTTTGTTTGCAAAGCAACACAAACCTTTAAAAACTAACTGTATTTTACATAGGACTACTATTAAAAACAGGTGAATAGCTGAAAATTTAAAGGACAGCAAAAAATACACAACCCAGTTTCACCTGTCAGCAACACCTTCTGCTATCGAAGGAGTTATGTTAGTTCTATGTACAGCTTTAAACATTGCAGCATACCACAAGTAAACCTTAATAAGGTCAAAATAGGACCCTCTGCAAAAAAGGGTGACTTGGCAAGTGTCAGTCCCATCCTGAAATTACATGTAGTAAAAATTTTAGTAGGTCTTTAGTGTAAACCAAAACCTACTTTAATTGGTTCCTCTCTCTAAAGATGCATGTAAACTTTGGGGTTGTTTTTGTTTAATTTTTTGGTATCTTAATTAATGAAATCAAGAACATGTCTGGCTCAAAAATGAGAATGACATACCTCCCTTTTGTTCTGGATACAGTGATGTAGCTATCTCAACATGCTCATTGACACTTCCTAAAAGAGAAAATCATTATGTACTATGTAAAAAATACACACCACCTCTCTCAGTTCAGACTCAGTATATAGTATATTGCCAGCTCTATCCAATAGGATATATATTCTAATTTGGTTTAAACTCTTAATAGATATATTCTCTCTTTACAAAGTTCCATCACATGAAACCAAATTGCTTATTTTTCCTTTGAGGCACAGCATGACCCCAATTAGACAATTAGCTATAAAGAGTTGTTCTTTAGATGTTGTGTCTGTAGAGGTTTTACGTGATATTCATAGATTTTCAGCGCAGGCCCCAGTTTTAATGAAAGTCCAGTCAGTACATCATTTCTTGTCATCAACAGTAATGATTTGCCATCAATTTCCTATAAGAAGAATTAAAGAGTTGATAAAGACAAATATACAAATCTAACAGATGAGAACAGTCATGCAACAAATGGAATACTACTATAGAGGATCAGTGAGAAAAACAGTAGCCTTGATTTTCCTGAAACCATGTTCACAGCTGCTAAATTCTGCTTGCTGTCTGCTTTTCAAGTGCTCACCTGTGCTGACTAAGGCATAAATACTATTTAGTCAAGCACAAAATCCAAATGAGCCTAATTTCAAAATTCCCTCCTTGTAAACCTTTTTCTAATTAATAGGTACAAGTGAAGAATACCTAATTATCAGCCATTAAGGGAAGGGTACTCCTAAGAATGCAGCTTATGAAGTGCATTTCCGAAGCAACTATTACTATTGACAGCAATATGCAAGTTTAAACTACTGAATATCTGCTAATAACTTCAGGTGCCTTCTTTAAAAGGCCATCCTTCCCATGCATCCTGTGGGGGAAAAAAGGGAAAAAGACTCTTGCAATCAGAATTTTGAAAGAGCCTAACTGGAGCCTGACACTGAGGGGAAAATTTCTCTTCCTCTACTTTCAAGGGAAGACAAGAAAAGCAGCAACTTGCCAGCTTAGGTCTCAACAACCCCTACACTTTCCTGCTTAAAATACCTCTTGTAAATCACAGACATGGTGGGATTTTTCTTTTCCTCTCAGACCTTGACCTTGTGACCTGTTTAGGTTAGAAATCCTGTAGGCTTTGGATTTATTTCCCATCTCAAAACCTTGACAAAAGCTTGAAAACTCCATCTAAATAATTTTTAAAGTCAAAATGGAAGAGAAAGAATCCATCTACATCTCTCCACTCCCTTCTCTCCCTTCTCTTATCTTGGAAATATCAGAGATCCCATCCTTGATTACAATGCAACATGAAAAAAAGACTTCTATTAGAGGTCAGCAGGAATTTGTCAAGACTGACCTCTCTTAAAGTTTGTTTAAGTTTATAAATACAAAATACATGGACAAACCACAACATAGCCGAAGATTAGCTGAAAGTGGCATTTAAAAAAATATCCCAAGATGTATATAACTACTAATCCCTCAGGGGAGTACAAAGTAACAGTAATTCTAAAAGAAAAAAAAAGTTTCCAATAGCTTTTTACCCAATTATAGCAGGTGCCTCTTTCCAATTACTGTTGAGAATGTAAATGGTTAAAACCAGTTTCTATCCTCTCTTTTCCATTCGTCACAATTCTTTCTGTGGGAATTTTGACACCAGTGAGTGTTTTGCTCATTGCTATGACCGATCTGAAGTTGCCTTTTCTGCTGCTGTTCAACGATGCTATGGAGGAAGAACAGCCTCCAGCTTGGTAGGATCCAAATGGAGTAAATCCAGTACCTAGAATAGGAGAAACTCCAAGAATAGGAAAAAAGCATCTATTCCTTTCTCTTCTTCTTCCACAGGGTTTCCTGTATTTTCTAGAAATGCTGGTAACTACTAAGACTTCCACTGAATAGAAAACTGATTCTTTAAACACACTTGTGTAGGAATGAGTGATTACATATTCAGAGTTCAGGTGTTTTATATCTGTGTGAATTGTAAGCTTTACCTCTTTCACTTCCTTTAAGTTTTCCACATTAATGTGCTTCTGCAGAATTGTCACACTTTTTTTGTACCAGGTAAGATTTTGCTCTGGTGACTTTTCTGATTCCTTCTCTGCTAGTCCTCTATTTTCTGGATTTTTTTCAGGATGCAATTTCAACGCTCGCTCTCAGTATGTCTTTTTAATGTTAACTGCAGAGGGACTTCTCTGCACAACTCAAGCTAACAATAATTCCCCACTGTGCCAGGATGACCTCAACACCAGTATCACATTGTCTTCAGCAAATAACCAAGGGACTGGTTAAGCTTCAAGTCCTCCCACCACCCCTGCTGAGTGACTGAGAAGTGCAAAGTTTTACAGTAAGCCAACAAGAGAGCACAGCAGCCAGCACACCCACATGCTCCTCCACACCATGGCTCTGCCAGAAAGCAGCAGTGGACACCAGTTGATGTCAAACCCCAGTTTCCCTTCTGGTAAGGCACTGCAGTGAGGCCAGCAAACCAGCACTGGGTTACCTGGGCATATCTGGCTATCATAACATAATGGTCAAGAAGCCACATGGGCCATAACAAAGGTCAGAGCACATCTTGAGACCTTGTAAACAGCTTCAGTCTTGGAGTGAGCCACAGTCCCCTGTGCTTCCAGGGCTCCTACAGAAAGCTCAGACACAAATTGGCAGGCTGTACTTCTCTCAAGGTGTTCACACCCTCATCCTGCAACTGCTATTCCTCCCTCTTCAGGTATCCTGTGTCCCCAACTTCTTGGCTTGTCTGATTTTGCTTGCTGATGTTATGGATTTTTGTTATTGGGCAACATCCTTTGGTTGAATCTGTTTTCAGCAGTGAGATCTTTTGAATTGCTGACATCAGTGGAACTCCAAGAAGGAATAAAAGATAATCATCATACAAGCATAACTTCTTACCAGCACTTAAAAATAGAGTTTTTATTAAAACATTCTGCAGCCCTTCAAATGTCTTCTAATTTTCCTTAAAATATTGTAAATTCAGGTCTTAAAGATTTTTTGAGCCACTTATTTTAGGTGAGTCCAGACATATTCAGATTCATCAAAAGAAAGTGTGGACTCATTTATTGCTGTGTAAAAGCTCAGTGTAATATTAGATGTCATGATTACCTTCTGGGCTAAGGATATTTTGTAAGGAAAACATTGTGCTACCACTACTGAAGCAGTTCAGTGGAAAACAATTTCTCAGTGTTGTAGGTGAAACCGAATACTTTCCTTTACTGCTTACAATCTCATTCCTCTTCCAGTACATATTCAGGGCAGTAGATCAAATGAAACTAGGTTTCTGGGGCCCAGGCAACTGCGAATGACAGAGAAAAATAGAAATGGCCAGAACTGCAGCTGCATGCCTTGTGCTCAACACACAGAGGATGGCTATGGGTTCAAAATTAACCTGTCTGCACTCCCATACCTGAGAGATCCTGACAAAAAAATACTGCAAGAGCACAGTTAAAGTTAGTGGTAGCAAATAGTGTAGAAGAAAGTGAACAGCACCACTGATAAGAAGTTAGGGATGGGATTGTTTATGGGGCTGCTCCTGGTGGAGACAGGGAATAGGCTGACAAACCTGGCATACAGAACCAGGCACTTGCTGCTCCTCATGCTGCTAATGGAAAGGAGGGGGAAGGAAGTGGCAATGACTTCTGCTGTGATTATCCATCCCTCAGCTCTTGGCCACATCCTGGTGGCAGCTGTCAGCCTCTCTCTCCAAGGTTTTAGCATAAGGTGAAGTTGGCAGTGGAATTAGAGCCACATTTCTGCACATGGCTGTCCTAGCAGAGTCCTCAGTTACCCTACTGAAGCCACTTATTCTCATTGCAGAATACTAATAAAGCATACACTCTACCTCTAAGCTGCTTTCTGTAAGACTATTGCAAACTGATTTCCCAAAACTCATAAATTACCCTCACCTTTCTGCTGTAAAATCAGTAGTAATTACTGCAGTATTATTAACAAGCCAGCTGTGAGGCAAAGAGGTCAAGGTATTTGATGGAAGTCAGAGGTATCTGTCAGTATAAAGAAAAGACTCCCAGAGGCCACAATTAGTTTGTCTATGTTGTTGTTTTAAGCACATTTTCAGGGCTGTTGTGACATGGATGCTGGTATTAAGGAATGGACACACTCAAACATTTTCCTTTTTGGCCTGTTCACTCGTCTTCAATTTCTGAAAAGTAAGTAGCAGCTGCAGAAAGAATCCCTCTCTGCAACCTGCCAGAGAATTACCCAACACCAGGCTTTGTTCTTGTTTCCTCAAGAACAAAGAACTAGATTTAGATGCTTTGTTATTTGCATCAGGTACAATCAGATGGGATTTCACAGACTTGGTGCTGAAGGTCAGCAACATTAACCTGACCAACCATGATGTCATTTCATATGCAATGTACAGTCTCCCTGCAAAGCTGCCAGTAACTTGCACAAGCTCAGTACCTTGGAAGGTCGAGCCATTTATTTTGATAACTAATTACAAGTGTGGGTGAATAATTTCCTGGTAGTCACACACAAGCCTAAAGACTTATCTGGGGAGGTGCTGAATTGCCAATCTGATGTAAGTTAGTTCTCTATGGAACAAGTGGGCTGTAGGCCAAGTAAGCTGACTTCCCAATTCTGCCCCACTAACACACCTTTACCAGCTGCTGGCAGGTGAGTTACAAGGAGCCACCTGACTGTTAAGCTCTTTGCTGATCTAATCTACCACAAGAAGTCTTCCATCAGTATCAGCAGTTACAAGGCCCAGAAACAAAGACCCAACCTGTTTCTCAGACTGAGTCCTACAAACATGCTGCTCCTCTGCCAACTAGTCCTTTCCATATTCACTTGTACTGCCAAGTTCCATGCAACACAGCAGCAGCCCCTTTTTCACCCTATGCCTTCAAACTCACATTGTTGCTTAGAAGCCCCAGGTTTTACAAATACTCATGAGTGTAATTACACAATACACTAAGAAAGAAGGGAATTCACATTTTAAACACCATTCACATTTTAAATAACAAGACAGTGAAACTGAGTGGGTTGTACAGGGAGACAGTTCAAGCTAGAAAATTTGTTTAGATTTCTCACCTTTCTGAATCTTATCTTAAACAAACTCCAACTCATTATCCACAGCTTGTAGAACAGTATTATTACTCAGAGATCACAGATACATGCATTGTCACCCAATAACAGACTCAAATCCCACCATTAATGTGGGATTTTCTCTCCCATTTTACAGTACGTAACCAGGCCCACAGCAAAAATGTGCAATGTGAGAAACTGGTGGCAGTCAAAAGGTGTTTGCTAACAGATTTACCTGTTCCTGAAAAGCACTGGCTTGTTCTTCAAATCCAGCTGTTCTGAAATAATTCACAACATCGGTAACAGCCCAGTCAGCAGGATCCAGAGGTCTCCCATTCTCTACTGAACTGCAAAGTACAAATGCAGACAAGTAATCACTAAAGGTGTGCAGAACATCTGCTGCTTCTTTGTGTATGCCTCACGTACATCCCCTCCTTCCTTGTTTCTCCAGGAAAAGTGTTCTACAATATATCTCCTCCACTCCAATACAGAACAGTCACTCCTGTTCTTTTGCATTCCAAAGATCTGATGCTGGAGAAAACTGAGACACCTTCCTTTCAGAAGGAAGTATATGAAACTTCACATCAGCCAAAGGTAATCAGTTAGGATCTTCCTACAAGTGTGCTGTCTGCTGTTGGAGAATGAATACTGCCATAACTGGGGAACCAAGTTCCTCCCTTTCAAGCCTGCAGCTTGCTTTCAGCTACCAAGTACTTAAAGAATGATATGTGGATTATTCTTTACACAAATGAGACTGTCCTTGTAACACGGGTAGAAATTACTGGTAGTCATCTTTATCTTGCAAAACAGCAACAAATAAATTATAAACAAACAGGACTCCCCAACTAAAACAAAAAAGAGGCACCAAATGATTGCACTAATTCTCAATATAGAAAATTTCCCAAAACTGTTGTCAGACTGATCTTTGGACAAATCTATGGACTTTTTAAATAGCTGTGCATCTGAGAAAACATCTCTTAAACACAATCAGAATTAATTCCTTCTGCGAATAACCTCAAGCAATTGCTTTCCAAGTACCAAAAACAACAAAACATTCATATTCCTATCCTTATCCTGCATTTCTTTTCCTCAAACTGTGATCACCCTATCACAAAGATAACCTTGGTGAATCTGAATATTTTGGGTAAAAAAAGACACATAGTGAACTCAACTGCCTTTTCTACTGCAATTTATGAGGATGAAGAGCAAGACATCAAAGAGCTTCTTTAACATATTTCTCCAACTAGAAGTCCTGAAGTTCATGCCAAATATTTTCCATTGTTATATTTGCTTAACCATAATGCTAATGAAGCAATATTGAAAATGTACAGATCAGGATAGGTGTCAGAATCCTGTTCTTTTTCTGAACAAGCTTAGACAGGACTTTGATTTCAACAGCACCAGCTGGAAAAGAAACACAGATTATACTCTCCTGACCATATTTTTGTTCTGTCCTTCAATTTTATTTTTTTTCCAACTGTCACTATCTCTGCCTTGCCCGGACTTGTATGTTTTTCAGCAAAATAACTGGGCAAATCAAGGGCCAGCAATTTTTCAAAGCAGCCAAATGGAATCTATACACAGAGTGCCTCCCATCGCTGTTTCTACAACATTCTTATTTCTGCAACTACCTGAGTCCTGGGAAGGAAGACTCATGAAAACAATGATTTGTGCACGTCCCCAGACTCTTGAAATGCATCTGTCATTATGGCACTAAAATCTGGCCACAGGGATAATCTGCAACCTGTGTTACACTGGGCCTTCTAAAAGCAGTTTCTTTCACTTATCACAGATCTCCATGCAATGAGAAATGGAGTTTCTTACTTTTGCTCATCACATAATAACTTACTTTATGAATTGCTTCACTGATTGTCATTATACAGAAAGCAACACTCAGCAAAATTGAAAATGAGACTATCTGACCTTATCAGAGCTGCACTTTTTTCCTATGTATTTTTTTTTAAATTGGAGAATGTCTTTCAACTAAGATTTTTTTGGTGTTATGCACATTCTGAGGCTTAAGAAGTAAAATGTGAAAACTGCCATACAAAATCTGCACATATTTATAAATGTAGCATTTAAGGAATTAGATTTAAATCTTTGCATTTTCCCTAAGACTGTCACTTTCAATTACTTTTGTTTTCTACCAAAAAAATAAATAAACAAAATGCCAAGCAGTCAGTTAAAAAAAATAAAAAGATACTAAATTTAACCCTTCCTAAACAGCAAATAAAAGGTTCAGTCTGTATAAATATCACCTAACTGTAATTTGCTTATTTCTCCAAACACTTTAATTTCAAATTAAATATGGCCCCAAACCCTCCTTTCTACAATGTTTTATCTCAGCCCAAGAGCTTTATTTTTTCTTGTAGCTCTTTTTTTATCACTAGGGAACTACAGCTTGATCCAGGTCCAGCCCCATCCAGGGCTCAACTGCAATGACTTCAGGGACTCTACCTCAGTCACTAATTAATCACAGGAAATAATTGCAAGTTCCTGCCTCAAGGAATAGCATCATGCTGGACCTCAAGTAGAGCAAACTTCCACAGATGTAGCTGCAGAAGACTGGAAGGCATGTAGTAGACTACTGAAGGCTGGCTGGATTTTAACCCATCTACCCACACAGATGCTCATTTGGCTTGTAGACTTTGTTAGTCTCCTCCTCACACTGCTGCTGACATGGCTCTACTCTTTAGTCAAGGCAAGGGAATATATCACATCCACAGCTTAGCCGCACACTAGCTTATGCCTGACATCCTGGATGCTTTAAAATCTTATGAGGACTGGCATTTTAGGCTTTGAAAGGAAATACTAGATACACTGACAATGAATAAGAATTAGGCTTGTCTGTTTTTCACCACTGTCCCTGTACCTTTATTGCCATCATGTGGCAGAAGCAGCAAGGTCTGAAAGGATATAGCTGAAAACAAACAGATTTTATCCAAGCTATTTTTATGCACTTCAAAAAAGTGTCAAATACTTCCTTTGTAGACATGCCCACATACACACTATATACATTCATTTAGAAACCACAGCCCCACAGTTTAAATACAATTTCCAGCTACTCTAAAAAGCCACCTTAGCAATCAGTAGTTGAGTCTTTATCACCCAAGCCTTGGGGAAAACGATTAAAGGTAAACTGTCCCTGCTTTGACTGCCTCCTTTCTCCTCCCACCCCAGAGTGCTCATTGAAGAAATCAGACTGTCAAAGGGAAGGCGGTTTCTGAGGGACACACGACAATTATTCATAGTCACTGAATAGGAAAATGCTCTTTATATTCGTGTGGTGTAGCCAGCATCTCAAGTGAAGGGGGAGGATGCCGATTTTAATGGCTGCCATCGGATCTTTTGATGCTTTCCATAATCAGTAGTCTGAAGTGACCATTATTATTTACCTTACCCTAGTGCCTGATAGCCTATGTATTGTCAAGTTTTCTTGGATAGCTTATGTAAAAGAGATCTGAAAGAGAATAATGAGGTACAGCTGCACAAAGTGTTGCAGCTTGACAGAACAGACTAAAAGCTTACTCCAGTACCTTTCCTTATGTTGTTTTTTTTTTTTAATATATATACATATGTGTACATCTCTCTCACCATGGCCTCTGTAACCCTAAAGCAGCAAAGCCAAGTTTTTCCACACAGAACTTCACTTCTCAGATCATGTCATTCAGAATTGCTAGTCCTAATTAAAGAATTTCTGACTTTAAGTAAATGCTCACAAAAAAGTTCTGATGCCTTAGTCTGTAGTCTACCACACAAAAGAAAGTTGTAGAGCAGTACATACCACATCTCTGCCTTATTCCCACTCTAGGTCTGAAATAAAACCCCAGCCACTTCAGGCTTCTCCAATAAGCAGCTTAAAGTATCTGTTTCAGAAGGGAACTGACACCGAAGAGATGCTGCTACTACTGCTCAGCCCTAGACAGGTGGGCTGGCAGCAGAGAAGGGCGCAGAGAGGTCACTTCCACACAGGACACTTCTCTCATTAGGCACCGTTTCTGCAAAAGCCACTAACAGCAGGTGACCAGAGGAACAATACTGGCTACAGTGCTACTACTTGCTTTAGTCTCTGGTTGAGAGGAATAGAAAAAACATACCCCTAACTTACTTGTTTCTACACCTCTTCATTGCTATACAGTTATACCACACATCACTTTTAATCAGCTTAGTGCCCTGGACTCTTCTATTTCAAAGCTGAAATACAACAAGTAATTAAGAACAGGGAGGGTTTGAAATGAACAAAGATGGAGATGGCAACTATTGCCAACCACATTAGTTCAAAGGAAAACTACATTCAAAATCCACTGTTTACATAAAAGGAACACTTACTTTTTGACATCCAGAGAGCCATTTTCTTTGTTTTCCATGTCAACAGTTAGCATAGGGAGGACAGATGCTTTACTTCAGCAACTGATTGATAGGGAGGGAAAAAAAAGCTGTGTTTAATTACTGGTAGTATGACCAGAGCAGTGTAATGTAACAGAAACAAGCATTCTAGCAGGGACACAAGCATGTTTCCACTTGAGAGCAACAGTGCTGTCAAAGACTGATTTCCTTCTTGGAAGCCTGGCAAAATTGATAGTAGATAATGAACTAGGAAAAAAGTTGGCCTATGCTTCAAACACAACAAATAATTCTTGCCTGAAAATCAAGGAAGGTAATATTACATTTAATCCTTTTCAAAAGCATTAAAATTTTGATCAAACTGTATGTATTCATATACGTGGAGATTGACCTAAAATACATAGCTGTGTATCAAGAGAGCTTAATAGGACTTCAGTCATCCTGTGATAGAGAATACAAACAGATGGAAGATTTTTAGAAAAGTTTGGAAATCCATAGCCTTGTTTTACAAATGTGGACTTGGATACAGATAAGTATGTCACTTATGCCCATTGTGAAAATGAAGCTGGTAAGCAGAGTTACTAATTGAGCCCCAAACTCCTGAGGCCTAAATCAGTACATTATCCATAAGACCTCCCTTCCTGCACTAGAGCAGCTTCTTCTATAGGTATGCTACACTGGACTCCAAAAAGGAAAGGAGCACTTGAAAGACACAGGAGAAAATCCAGTCCGTTTCCTTCCTTGCAGCATGCTGGAGTACTTGTACCACATAGCTTTTTCCATCACTCCTCAGAACATGCAGAAGTGACCCAAGCCTTTCATTTCTGTTCTCAAGTAAGCCATTTCTATTTCAGAGAGCACCAGAGAACGGACCAAGGACTCAGGATGTTCTTGCTGTAGCATTAATGGATGCCAGTGAAATGTCTCAAAGCTCTGGGGAGTACAGAATAGGAAAATCATGCTCTTCAGCTAAAACTTTGCAAAAATAGAGAATAGCAATTAATACTGCTGTGGCAAAAAAATAAAAATAAAAGAAGACCCTTTATTATACACGTAGAAGCACGTAAAGCACCAAGAAAACAGTAACAAACTATTCGAAAAGATGCTTTTCCTGCACCGCTGACCAAATAACTCCACGCATTCCCTGAAATCACTTCTCGGTTCACCTGAGGTGACTGCAGACGATACCCGCACCAGCCTACCTGCGGAACGCCCCGCGCCGCGGCCGCGCACGGCCCGGAGCCCCCGGGCTCGGGGCGGGCACCTCCCGCGGAGCCCCCGGGCCCGGGCGGCGGGGGCTCCCGGGGCTCCGCTTCCCGCGGCGGCGCCGGGGCTGTGACACGCGTTCAGCATCTCACGGGCAGCCCCGAGCCCGCTCGCACTGCACCACATTGTCAGTTCTGGCTGGGGGCGGGGGAAGCAAGGCAGAAAAACCTACCTACGAGCAACTAAACCAGCGCATGGCTACCGGCTGCTGCGGAGCGGCGGAGCCCGCGGCCCCCGCCCCCCGGCGGCAGCGGGCGCTCCGCGGCGGCTCCGAGTGACACCGGGAGGGGCCCCGCCCGGCCCCGTGACGCGGCCGCCACACACGGACCGCCCGCGTCATGGCCGCCGCGTTAAAGGCGCCGCGCCGCCGGGCCGCTCGGCGCCGGGGGCGGCCGTGGGGCTGCGGACGGCAGCGGGGCGGGACACGGAGCGGCGCCTCCGCCGAGCGGCTTAGCCCCGGCAGCGCTTACCGCCGGGGGAACCGCGGGCCGCTGTGGGTGGGCTCGGACCTGCCGACGGCACACGACCGGAGAGCAGCGCTCGGGGCTCGCTTCATGACTTGAGGTTCTTGGGGCCTCCTTGTGGGCCTTTCTACTCCTCCGACCAAACGGGGTGTAAGAGATAAAGGAAAGGAAAGGAAACAAATCCCTAGTTGTCGAAGGATGCAGTACCTAGCCGAGGAAATTTTATACAAGGTAGGAAGTAGGAGTCGCCAGATGTTGGAAAATTGATAAAGTTACAAAAATTCATTCCTAGAATGAGTTTGTCAACGCGTATGTGAGTAGCAGACACTTGGCTTTCTGTAGAGCTCGTGCAACTGGAGGTTTGGGGTGATGGGAAAGACCAAGGACAGCACAACCGAGTCACCCCCACCGTGCCACCGCCGGCACTGGGGAGAGAGGAAGGAGATGGAGGCGTTGGGTCTGTGGATCTTACTCGACTGAGCTCCAGACTTTATTTCACAAGGAAACCATACCCACAGGGATTTTCTGTACAGAAAGAATCAACTCAAAGCGCTTACAAATTACTAAGTGTCCCACTGGCAATAAAATCTCACACATAGAGTTTAATACAAAAGTTGTCAAGTTTTTCTGGCAACAGCACTTCTTTTTTCTTTTTATACCATTTTTTTATCTCTTCAGTATTTCCTTGATTGCTCATGTTTTCTAATGGCATGTAAGCATTACCTAGATGCACTGTCAGTGCAAGGGAAATCAAGCAAGGACTATCAATACACCCTACTTTTCCCCACACATGGGCTTTGCAGCCAGGGCTGCATCCCAGCCACAACTCAGATGCCATGACCTTTTGATTATCCTTAACAGGCTAGGTTATTTCAAATTTGTGGGATGTTTTCCTTGAAAAATTTCTGAGTCAAGGCACTCAAATTACACTCCTGCTGTTTGCTGCAATGCAAGGGGGACCTTACAGATTACCTTGGGATTTGCACAGAACCTACTGGTGACTCCGGCCTGATTTCCACAGAGCTCTGACATGAGTGCCTGGCTGGCATGGACAGACAGAGTCTGCTTGGCCACCAGAGTGGGCACATGGGGCTGTCCCAGGCACTTTGCATCCATCTCACTTCCAGACAAAGCTTACTGAACCCTGGCTTGCATGGGGATTCAGGTCACCTAACTGCTGACTGGACACAGTTACAAGCACTAAAATTACCAGAAAAGTGAACTTTTGGGCAAAGGACTGTAGACACAACTTCCAAAAACACTTTATTTTGTCTTATGTATGTGCTGTCAAATAACCAGAGTTTGCAGAAGCTTTGCAAGTAACAGCACTCAAGTATCAACAGAAGTGTTGAGAACAGAGGGCAGTAACAGTCCTCACTGCTTTGGGATTTAAATAAATGCAGATAAACAAAATAAATAGAGGATTAAGTGTACTGTGCCCTAAACAAAACCCTCTTCCCATCCCAAAGTGTACAGTAAAACGTGGCGTATCTGTGTTGGACAAGTGAGCCAAGCAAGGCAATTCTTCTCTGTGTCTAAAGAAATAAACATTCTAAATGAAGCCATAATGAGTTTTCTGCATCAGCTGGTTTCTAACTTTGGTAATGAACTGACATTTGAGGATACAAATATAAACGAGCTATTTTACTCATACTCCCTTTCATCATGTTCTTCAGTTAATCCTTTGAGTATTCAAAGTGAGGCTCACACAGTGCATGCATTCCTTGTAGAGGACCTTGAAAGACAGGAATTTTAAGGAAATGGGTTGTGGAAAAATTCAGTGTGGAATATGATCTGTGGCTTGTATTTTCATTCATTTGGGTAAGGTAATTTAATTATAATGAAATTATGTCTGGAGGGAGATAAAGCAGAAAAGTGAATTAGTCTTTTGTTTGACTATTTGCATCCCACTTCTGGCCAAAACCGAAAAGTTTCCAAGCCATGCAGGGAAGCAAGTGAGACCAGGGTTGGTAGATCCAGGTCAAGGGGACTGTCCTATGTGTGTCTGAACTCCTGCTATCACACGAGGGGAAAAAGGCAAAAGTCAGCACAGGAATTGGACACCAGCAGACCCTGTTTTCTAGGTATTGAAAAATGCCAGTTTTCTAATTCAAAGCTATCCTTTCGTTTTGTCCATGGCAATGAAAGAGTAGAAGATTAAATGCACGGCACATGCGGCAAAGGAGAGCATAGCACCCTGTTAGCTGTGGAGAGGGTACTGAATTTCAGTTCCCCAGAGCTAAATAAAGGCCTTTGAACTTTCTTTATTCCAGTGCCCTCGGTAAAAAAATATGGTTACGTGTACATTGGGAAAGGTGAGTGAGGAAATAACACAGGACCTGTGTGGTTTCACACTGAGGGAAGCCCCTCTCAATAAGATGGCATTATGCAGAGTACATTTGATCTATCCCAGTGTAAAGCACCATTTCTTTGCCAAAAACGACAGAATGTTTCAGAGCCTCTGGACCGTGCCCTAAGCACGGGTGGCCATGCAGGCCGCGAGCCGCCCGGCGCCGCGGGGGCTGCCGGGAGTTGTAGTTCCGCGAGGACCGCCCCGGGCACACCTTCCCCTCACGGCCCCGGCGGGAGCGGCGGGGCGGCCCTGGGAGCTGCTGCTGCCGCCCGTACCTGAACCGCGGCGGAACAAACGCTGCAAGGGGCTTGCTTCTCCTCTGGGTTTTCAGGGAGACAGTTCGGGGCTGGACGCGATGGTTTGTGGCTCCCGTTGCTCACTGTGAGGAGAAAGTAAACCAGAGAGATTTCATCCAGATGTGGCTGGGGCCCAAAACGTCATCAATTCCTTGTAATGCCCAGCACTGCCAGCACGGGAATCCAATGGGACCCAGGCTGTTTCTGAGTAACTTTTGTCAAGAGTGTGAAAGTGACACGGGTGTAAGACACCAGCTCGCCCAGCAAACTGAATTAATGTATAGCTATGTCCAATCAATTGCTAACAACAGTCTAAAAATCCCTTTAGCATCATTTGCCTCCTAGCAATACAAGACTGAAAAGGGACCAGGCCATGAGGTTTGACCTCCTGGCATCGCAGCCAAGCCCTCGAACAAGCCCATTATCAGCCAGTGCTGGCTTGGGGCCCCCCTAAGGAATCTCACCCCACTCTGCCGGGCAGAAAGGCTCTGTCCGGCTCCTCTTTGCTGAGGATTAAGAAATTTTAATCTACAGCTTGAAAAATATATAAACAGTTTATACCTGTTTGTTCCTGTAGTAATAATCTTTAGTTTAATATTGTTTAGTTTAATATTTGACTTCTCTGTTTCTCTGGTATTTACATTCTTATATAGACGCGGCTATCTGAATGACCACAGCCCTTTCATTATCTACATTTTCTGATCTTGTTCCCCCTTCTCCTTTCTGTACATTCACCTTCCAGGAGTGGACATTTGGACCTGCACCCTGGGCTGCAGTAGGGTCTCAGTAGAATCTTCTCCCTTTCCAGTCTGCTCTGAATAGCCCCTTATTTCACACTACATTTTTATCACACCTGTATGGTACTGATGATTTGAGACATTCTTGGACTGATTTTTCCACAGCTCCTGGCAACTACTATCTACCCAGAAAGAGGAAAAATCCCTGTTACTGGTCCAGTTGCACCTTTCCAGCACTTCACTCTCAGAAAACTGTCTTTCCTCACTTAAGGTCTTTTCCACCCCTGTCCATAGTCTTTTTAGTTTGCTTGAATGGAATTTTGCCATGTACCTTTCTCTACAGTATCAACAGCTTAATACATGTTGTCCTGCTCTCCCTGCCCTACTTCAGTGCTCCACAGAGGAATGAGAGAAAATTCTTACCCCAAGGAGTCCAGTAACGAAGTGCCTCTCTTCAATTCCTGTCTTGGCCAGGAAGGTTCTCCAAAAACCATGCAGTGTCTTCTTCAGGGTCCCCTTCTGACCTGTCAGGGTTTCTGCATGGCTGGGTATTGTCATGTTGCTCTGAAGCTCTGCATAAAACCTGGACAAAAGCCTAAAGATTGCAATGGTGTTAAGCAAGTGAGGAGGGAAAGGAGGCAGAAAACCCATGGCCAGAATGCTGCAGAGCAGCTTGGTACCAGCCTGGCATTCATTTTCGAGGCAGTTACGTTACAGTGTGTGTTAAACATGGAATCAGAGCACAGCAGCCAGTCGGCCTCAATTTGCTTTCCATACACTATTCCCTGGGTACACTCTTACAAGGTGAAGAACAGGGTCTGTAGATGTGCACAACGTTTTGTGAAAGCTCTGCCTGTCAGGCTGAGAGCTGTGAAAGTGCCCAGCGCTGGATTAGTGATAGCTCCTGGCTGCCAGCCTGTGTGGAGCAGCACTGCTCAGACTCACTGACCAGGCAGGGGGACAAAGATTTTGAACTGGTGGAGAGGCCCTGAAACCTTTGCTTTAGTATCCTAAGGTACTTTTTATACAATATGCATTACCCAATCTTTTTCTCATATGAATTTCCAATATGATGAGTAGTGTTTCAGCCTCTTCATACCAGCCTAAAAGTGAATGTGTGCAGAAGCTGACTACAATGCAAGGCCAGTGATACCTTTCTGCTTTTGCTTCCTTTTTTTTTTCCAAGACTGAACTGCTTAAATAAATCTTCCTGCACATGAATTATATCCACTTCACTGAGAATTTCTTGCCCTACTTATTTTGTTGTGCAACTCCTTATTGTGGTAGTTGCTCATATTTAATAAAGCTTCTGTCTAGACTTAAATCTTTGTTATTTTAAAGCTTATACTTTATATTAAAAAATCATTGTATAAAACACAGGTCATTGTGCCCATACTAGCAGTAATACCTGCCACATATTTTCCCAGCTTGTGATAATGTAACAAGAAGCTTATAAAAAGTATTCACATGAAATACCAACACTGTTGAAGAGAATCCAGCCTGATAAAAACATTTTATATAAACATGGCTCAGACATCTCAGTAAAATAGCTACTACCTCTCAGGGAAAACTAAAATGTAGTATTTGGTTGTACAAAGTGAGGTAAATGAAAAAGCACAACATGATGACACACTCAGAAAAACACAGTTACAGATATGTGTCAACAAAACACCAGCAGAAATCTCAACTATATTTCAAAGAGTACACTGAAAAATTAGTGCTAAGTTTTTCCCCAACTTTGCTGGGAAGCTTTTCTCCTAGGAGTGAAGAACCTGACTGTCTGAATATCCAGATTTTTAGGATTTGTAAAGCAACCATGTCTCAGTAAATACTGGCATCTTCTCTCCATGTTGTTATTTTGGTGTAACTGCCAGAAGTGATGCCAGGTACAGAAGAACAGTGTCTGGCATTTCATTCTTTACTTAGCCTTGGAGGATGCTGCTCCTCAGCCCTCTGAAAGCACCCTGGACCCAGGGAAGGGCATTTTCTGCAGCTCTCAGTTACTGCTTCTGTTGGGGGAACTTACAGGTGCTCTATCTGCTCTTAGGCTCTGGACTGTGAGCAAACCAGAAGAAATGACATCCCTATGATTTGTGTGTCACTATGCAAGCTCAAAGCATTCACACACTGCTTTGGTGGACAGTGGTTGCCAAAACAGACTGCAAGAAAGGAACTGCTGTTACAGGATGGCAAATGTTCCAGTCACACATTGGGTGACCTTGTTTTCCCTTCTCTCCTTTGATATAAAGCAAACCCAGATACATCTGAACATGAGCAGACATGACATTCATGACATGCAGTTCTGCATTAAGGTTATAACAGTTAAACTGATCATTTAAAAACTTACTCAGCTCTTAAACTGGTTGATGAGACTGATCACAGGTGCTCTCGAGAGCACATTGCTGTAACTTGTTCTCCAACTGCTCTGGTGACCACATAATTCAGAAAAATATGGACAGTTGTTCTTTTGCCTGTAAACATAATTAGTAGAGACATATCTAAATTTGATTACCATCCAACTCAAAATTTTATATCCACTCTACTATAAAATCTATTTACTTAACAAATCAGCTTAGGAACACTTCAATTTTTATCAATGACAATCTGATTAAAACCAGTGTATTTCTGAACTTTCAATTGCACATAAAACAGAAATGTCATTGTGGGCTGTTAGTACAGACATGCCCCTCTGGTTCTAGCTTCAAATAAAAATAGGAACCATCAATCAGGGATTTTTAGTGAAATTTTTGTATAGTCCATGCAATAATACACATTATGAAAAAATGCTTTCATTCAAATTAGTGTCAAAACCTCATTTTTTTGCTCATGCTGATATGAAAACCAGTAAAATAAATATTGCAACTATTAACTCTAAAAGGATTTAAAGGCAAAATCTACTAATACAGGAAGAACAAATACTCATGGTTGGTATTGCATGTGTTATTATTGACATATTATGTGACTGGTACAATCTAAATTTTTCATTCCCTACTGCTCTTAAGTATTTTCGAAGTCTCTTGTTCTTACTGTGCTCTGCAGCCGACATTTCTTACACAACATTCTACACCATGTAGATGTGACATCTACTGGCAAATAAATGTAACTAGAGCAGTTGGTTATGGAGAGCTCCTCAAGGTGCAATCAGAGAATACTCTGGGTTTGAAGGGACCTTAAAGATCATCTACCTTTATGATTTTAGTTGACAGGATTTTGCAGTAACCTGAAACATTAAAAAAAATTTCAAGGAAAGTCAGAGTAGAGTTCTGTTAGTTAATAAGTAGTAGCAGAATTAAGACTGGTTTAATAACTTCAGACATAATACTAGATACGCCCTAAAGCAGAGGTTTGTGTTGTACAAATCCCAAGTGAAAAAGCATTTGTGCTGATATTTCAAGTTTCTTAGAGGGGCTTTAAAAAAGACCAGATAAGTTTATGAGACTTTAGGGAGTTATTTTCCTCCCAGCATTCCCTGCAATACTTCTCTTGGCAGGATACATCACTTGTGGCAAACTCAGTCCTGCTCTGAAATTCCTTTCCAGAATCCGTGAACTGGGTACTGTGGCCTTGGGAGGTGGCTCTCTGGAGTGGATATCCTCCTGGAGCCAAGGCCCTGGGTTATGTCCTAAACACAGAGCAGATACTTCTGTGGAAGCAGAACCACTCTGGATATGAATTCATGTGCTTGCCCTGACAAACTGTATCACAACATGCACCTTACATCACATGTTCCACCACTGTGATCCTGTTTCTGCGGCAATGGGATGTTTTCACTAGGGCTGCCTGCTCAGTTTCTCTCTTGGTTATTCCCGCTGGTAAGCAAGCCTGCCACATGCACACCTCCCAGTGCAAATGGCCAGAGAAAAACAGAAATAAAGTATTAACTGAGGACACACAGTGCCTTTTTTAGGGGTGCAATTAAGAACAGATACTTTATAAACACTGGACATTTATAAAATGATAACATATTGGTTGCCTAACCTGAATTAACATGCCTGTGAGATAGGTGAATTATGTTTTACTTATCCAGGATGTTGCCTATCCTTAACAGACTACCAATCCCCAGTTCATGCAAACATCAGAAGGATGATGGCAAAGATGGGAGAAAGTGAAAGGACATCCCAATCAAGCATTTTGTTGAACTGTTACTTAAATAACTACATACACATTCAAAGGAGCAATGTAGATACAAATTAAAGAGCAATACTTCTGGTATTCTTGTGATACTGATGTGTAGACTAAAGCATTAATACACCACTAAATCTAAGCAAGATCTTGGACCATTTTTTTTCTTCAATTGAATCAAATTACCATGGTGGGGGAGGAATTTCAGTTAACCAAGTCTTTCCAGCACTCCAATTTTCTCTTTGTTGCCTTAGTCAGCAGTAATTTTTCTTGGAACTTACTGAACACACTCAGAACGTACCACACTGCTTGCCAGGCTGCTGAGACCTTGCTCCACATGTGTCAACACAGCTACAGATGTGTCCTCTCTAATCTTCCACAGCACCTTGGAAGCAAAGGCAAAGGAAGAAGTCCAATAACCTCCCAGCAAAGGAAAACACCTGTCACTGTGGCTGCATACGGATCACTGATCTCCCTCCTCAAATCCCAACAACTTTTCATCCTGAAGTTTTTGTGCTGCAGCCTTGTCATCAGACATTAGATTGCCACTGTGTGATCCATCAAAATCTACACCTGTAAGCTGAGCAGCAGTAAGAAATCACTGGCTCATATCACTGGCTCTTCCATTCATGCTTCACTGACCAGCAGCTCATGTCAACGAACACCACAAGTATGTTTCTTTTAAGCTTCAAAGCAAAGAGCCACACATACACAATTCTTTTTGTTTTTGCAAAGAAATTTGTACTGGACCCACCAAGGGAGGGAACAGCACAATGAAGCTGTAAGGATTCTAAAGGAATTTTTTTTACTGGCTTTGAAACACCGTTTGGAACTGATCCAAATGATGTCATAGAAACTTCAAGCTGTTTTTATCACACTGAGGGACTTTATTTTTTGTAGTAGTCAATTATAGAATAAAACACTTTCAGTATATGGAAGTTTCCTTCAGGCATCCCTTTTTGTCATGATACCCCTCCCTCCCCAAATCCAAACAACAAAAAAAGGTAAAAATATGACTAGATCTCAGATTTAATTCATACTTTTATTCATCATCAAATTCAGAAGTTAAAAAGGGAAGATATCTTGAGATCCTGTCTTGCCTCTAGGTACCCATCTCATACTTCTAAAAAAATCCAGCACTTCACCAAATCCGTATGTAAGATGACAAACATTTACTATCTATAAGGCATTTAAACATCCTTGTGGAGTTCTAACCCTTTTACTGGCCAACTTGATATTAGGTGCTTATATTTTACCTTTCTGTTAAAGAACTTAAATCAGTCAATACCTCAAGTTTTCAATTAAAAACATTTTTAAAATGTATGCAAGACCCACACTTGTAAAACTGTGGTGGTCAAACTATTTTTTTTTTTTTTTAATATCATCAAACAGATCCAGATCAGCTATATACACCTCAGCTGGAGAATGGAATTGGGTTTTTACCAGTTTCTTATGGAATGTTTCTTCAATTCTGATCTGGGATAAGTCCTACTTATGCAGCAAATCAGAAGAAACAGATTTGAATGACACTTTCAAATATGTGGCTCAGCATGCTGTGCTTGTTTAGGAGCTGTAGTAAAAGCAGTATTTTCACAGGTTTCTTAGCTCAGCTTTAGAAAAGGTACAGAGGTCTTTAAAATGTAATGTAGCAGTAGTACCAGGAAACCAAGAACACAACACCGCAGTCGCAGGCGTACAGCAGCAGAAGCACAGAGGCCACAGCTTGGCTCAGACAGTGGGAAGAGGAGGAGCTGCGTTACAGAGCAGGCACCAGAGCCTCTCCAAACACCACTTGCAGAAAAAGCCTCAAGACAGACAATGCCAAGACCATGAACAGTCTTTACTTCTATCAGTTGTTTCACAGCACAATGAGACACAGCACAAAGTTTGTACAGCGGGATCTGCAGACAGTTTAAAAACAGGCAATTATCTTTAATAAAAAGCATTGAGTCTGAATGAAAAGAATATAAAGACAAACAATACTGAAGCTAATGATCACCTTGCTTGCTTTTGATTGTCGAAGAAGTCCAAGACTTCTCATAGTGCCTTTAATGTTCTCCACACCACCTTCTCCAGACACCCTAGTTAGTGTAAAGCTTAATGTGCCCCAACTCATACGTGTAGTAGGTTTCACAACCTTTTCCTCATGCTCTCAAACTCTGCTCACGTGTGGGGAGGTGCAACAACTGTCATCATACAATATTCTGATTCACAAAGAAGCAGCACAAGTGTTGTACATAATTTAATTTGCACTTCTGTATATAAATGTTTACTATTGCACACTATTGCAGCACTTAAAAACATCTAATTATTTGCAAAAATTAGTAAAATACTTTAAAGGATTTAAAAATAAGGGTTTTAATGCAACTGACAAGATAATAAAAAAAGCAATTTACTTAATGAGATACAATCCTTTATGTTGGAAATGAAAGTTACATACAACTAGAGTACAATTAAAATATACCATATAGTTCAACACTTAATTCCTCAAATGTGTAAAATTAACAAGCTTCTACTGTCATAGATATACAATTTTTCCATATTGTGAAAAGGATTTTTCAAATTAAATACAGGTAACATAATATTCTGTAGTTATATTTCATGACTGTGTTTAAATGAGAGGGTTGTATAATACTCACATTGTCAAATGTACTCACTAATGCCTTGGAAATTGCACACTTCCCCTCCTTTTCCAAAATAGAATCTCATTTCCATACTGAAGTCTATTATGCCATATTGGAAAAGTGTTTTACTTTCTAACAGGATTTTCATAAAATTAAAAAATAGCATAATATCATGGCATTATGATGACTTTTCCACTTATGCCCATGTAGAATTTAATCTGGATATCAGACAGACACGTCAGAACCAATTTCCTAGACTTTTGTCTTATTGTACACGCAAGATGAATGATTACAGTATTTTACAGAACAGAAAAATATCTGAACCTTTCTAGAACTAGAAATGTAATGATTAAAAATTAAAATCATAACAGAATCAAATTGTGATCTCCAACATTTATTAAAATCTTTTAAAGTTCATAAACGACAACAAAGTTACTGTAGAATTTATCGCATACAGCTAGCATACAGCAGCATGTCCTTGGTCTAAATGAAATACAAAAGATTTTAACATTTTCATACAAAGGATTTCTTTAAATTTATTAATGTGACGATATATCTTTGTTACATAAAATTTGCTACAGCAAAGTATCTTATACTTTTCTTGCATGTATGTAAATATGGGTGGACAAAGACTGCATTCAGTGTCAGCCTCCTAATGACGTTGTGCAAAAATGCTCAACAACCTAAACAGACAGAACATTGGGTGGTATGTTTCATACTCTTTTGTAAAATGTCTACAAAGGCCTTTCTTTTAGGAGCGTCGTACAGATTAAAAGGAAGGACTGCCAGCTGTTTATTTCCACTGGCATTCAAACAAATCCAATGGCTATGTATCAATATAGCTCATTTCTTTAAAAAAACAATTCATCCTTGTATGCATGTAAATTTATCATAAAACATGAGTCTAGTTTTAACTTTTAGATGTGCTGTTTAAGACAGGTCACTGAGACAGCCAGAACCAAGTGTACAAATAAAACTACTATGAATAAGTTTAAAAGCAACCCCGAAAAAAAGTGCTGAGCCGCTGATTATTAACATTGAAATAAATGTGTAAAAGTGCCCAAAGCTAGCACATGGTAGCAATACCTTTTAAGTCAGTTGGTGAGAGTATACAAAACATAATTAAACCCAAATACTTGTATCTGTGTGACCATACATTCTGATTGATTGAAAGAAAGTAGGTTAGAAATGAAGACACAACGCAACTAAAATAAACTCAGCTGTTGCAGGTTTTAAACTTGATCTTTTCTTCATGAATGAAGTGCTGTAATTAAAAAGAAAATGATTGTAGCAGTACTCCATCCTCAGTTTACTAATATAGTATACCAGAATAAAAACTTGGCAATAACCTCTTATTCTTAACAGCTAACAAAAAATAACCGTGTTCTTCCAGCGATGCATCTAGAACATTATTTTGCGTTTGCTAAACCATTTGTTTTTCATAGCTAATGGCAGAGCGCATTTTGCTTTTTGTGGCATGATGGTTTTTATTCTAATGGATGCCTTTTTTAATCAAAAAAGGCTTGAAGCAAGGAATACTTTGGAAGCCAAAACACTGGCTACTTTTAAAAAATTAAGGAAAAAAAATAAAAGAAGAAAAAGTGAATCAAAATGAATTCTCTACAGTACTGACCAAAACTTCCTATAAGTTTAGGGTTCTTGATCTTAAACAAGCCATTTCACACCTGCCAACTGAAATGCTGGTAAATTGACTTGGTTTAATGTGGTCCAAAATCCAGACCAGATGGAATTACTCCCTCTCATGAGACTGTAAGCTTTCCATGGTACAGTCTGGTTATGGCAACTTGCCTACTGCCTAGGTGGGAAATACAAAGGAAGAAGGCAGTGACAAAAACTGCAGGGATGTAGAAAACCAAGGCACGGGGTCTAGCTACTTTCCCCTACTTAAGCCATCCAATTGATTCTACTGAATTTTGGTCAGCCTCCAGGAAGAAATGTTTTTAAGTTAATTTAGCAGACATTTATATGGCGATAAATACTACCTTCAAAAATGCTAAAAATGTTGGCTAGGTTTAGTCTGAGCTACTAAAAAATTATTATAAATTGTAGCATCAGACACAAGACAGACATGAATTATTGGCTGGCACAGACTAGAAGCAACATTTATCTTTCACTTCAGTCTAAATCACACTAGCCGCAACACCTTCCATTTCACTCACACAAATAATACATTATTCAAAATAAAATGGAGCATTCTTGGGTAAAAAACTACTTCATTTCAAAGGGGGAAAATGAACAATACACAGAAACAAAGAACGACAGAAACCAAAGTTAAGTAGGAAAGTGGTCTATTATTCTGTGTTACTGCACAAACAGTGCTTGCTTAATTGTGCCTAGTTAGAAGGGTTGGTGCAAACTGCACACATGGAAGATGGCAATAAAGACCTCAGTCAGCTTTGTGGAATGAAGTAACTAGGTAACTGTTTTGACATATGATGGTCTCAGCTCCACCTCATCTGTTAACAGAGTGCAAAGATCCCAATGTGAGCCCTGATGTCATCTTGTCCTCTTACTCCTACTAAAAATCAGCAAATTCTTTTGCACATTTTTCTGTTAGAGAAGCACGAATATCTTCTTCTTCATAGTCATCAAAGTTGCTGGTATCTCCAGGACCTCTGCACTTTGGTATGAATGGAGCTTCTACCTGTATTGGTAAGAGACACAAAAAAGGCATGTGAAATGTTACTGGCCAAATACCAATAGATTTAACACTGTAATAATGAGCACAGCAATACTCCCATTACTTCTCAGGTTGTGCCAAGAAATCAGGTATTACAGGTTTAAGCTGTGGCACATAAACAAAACTAACCTAAGAAGGCACAGGCTTAGATGTGTGAATCTAAATTGAAAAAGAGTAATCTCTTGCTGACAGACATTAAAAAATTACTTCCACCTCAAAACAAAGATTAGTCCTCTCCTTGCATAAGTGATCCTGCTCCTTCCAGCTCCTTAGCACAGGACGTGCTATTGATTGCCACCACCACTATACAAAAATCTTAGGAAAGTTTGGAATGCCTCTCCCTCCTACTTAATAACAATCTTCTATTTCAAAATGAAAACTAACCTAATACAGGTGGAAAAGAATTTGTTCTGCATCTCTTATGACATTCTTCCTAGGACCTAAGTGAGAAGTGAAGGCCTCCTCCAAACTAGGCCACAATGAGACACAAACAATGACTTGAAAGAGTCACTCAAAGACTGTACCATAAGGTAAGCAGAATTACAACAAAACTATGCAGGTGGTGCAAATTTAAACCTGGAAACACAAAGTAATCAGATAAGTATCTCTCCCAAACAACTCAAGGAGTAAGTGTGCCAGAGGCAGAATGGTGGGGAGGCAATGAAACAGGGCAGGCACAGTTCCAGCTGAGGCAGAGGATAACACCACACTGTGCCCCCAGGTAGATTGCTGATGGTGGGGGTGTGTTGTGTGTAGATCAGTAAATTAAAGAGGTACAGCACAGACTAACACAAATTAAACTCCAGGCTGTGTGCAATACCATTATACACTGCCAAGACATAACAGTGACTTGCGCATTTGTGTGTGCAATTGTCACGTGCACATGTTTTATTCTAAAAATAAGATACGTGTTTCAGTGATTTAGCCATGTTTCAGTGATTTAGCCTGAGTGAACACACAGCCTGTGTACATACCTAGCCTACAAAGCCACACATCACCATTATCTGAATTCTGTCTCTTCTTAAACTGATTTTTAGTTACTCTCTCATAACAAAACTCAGAGCACAGAAAATATCTCATTTATTGCTTGAACTTTAGAACACTTTCCAATAAGATGCATCATACCTTTTCCTATTATCTTCACTATGGAAATTGCTAAAAAGAGATTGCAGAAGATAACACTGTTTTTTAGTGGAAATACCTGTTTGGCCCTAAGTACAATCATTTTATCAGGCAGTGTGTTAATAAATATGGAAATGCACAAAGAAAGGAAGACTTGGTGGCATATCATGCAATGGGTGAGTAACTGGCTCACAGGTGGGGCACAAAACGTTACAGGATGACATAAGACTGGTGACCTGTCACTAGTAGGGTTTTGTAGGGCTCAATCCTTGGCCCTGTGCTCTTGAACATCTTCATAAATTATTTGGACACAGAAGTGGAAGGGATACTAACTAAGTTCATAGATGACAGAAAACTGGGATGAGCTTTTGACTCTGTGGAGGGCAGGGAGGCCCTGCAGAGAGACTGTCAAATTTGAGGACTGGGCAATCAGGAAGTGTATGAAATTCAGCATTGGGTTCTGCACCTGGGATGATGCTACCCTGAATGTAGGGTCAGACTGAGGGACGAGAGCCTGGAGAGCAGCTGTGGGAACCTGGGGTCCTGGCTGATGGCAAGTTGAGCCAGCAGTGCCCTGGCAGCCAGCAGGGACAGCAGTGTCCTGGGGACATCAGGAACAGCATGCCCAGCTGGGAAAGGGAGGGGATTGTCCCGCTCTGCTCTGGGGCAGCCTCACCTTGAGCGCTGGGTGCAGTTTGGGTGCTATAATGTAAGAAAGACATTAAACTGTTAGAGAGTGTCTAGAGGAGGGCAACAAAGGTGGTCAAAGGCCTTGAGGGGAAGCTGTGTGAGGAGGCCCTGGGTCTGTTCAGCCTAGAGGAGACTGAGGGCAGAGCTCACTGCAGTCACAACTTCCTCGGGAGGGGAAGAGGAGCAGCAGGCACCGATCTCTGCTCTGTGGTGACAGTGACAGGACCCGAGGGAACGGCCTGAAGCTGAGTCAGGGAAGGTTTAGGTTGGATATCAGCAGTTTCTTCACCCAGAGGGTGGCTGGGCACTGGAACAGCACCAGCCTGACAAGAGTTCAAGAAGTTTGGAAAACGCTCTCAGGCACATGGTGAGACTCCTGGGGTGTCCTGTGCAGGGCCCAGAATTGGATTTGATGATCCTTGTGAGTCCCTTCCTATCAGCATATTTTGTGATTCTGTATCCAAAATATTAAGTAACTGACTGGTTTACTTATGACTATAGCATTAAAAAAAAAAAAAAAAAAAAATTCATTCACATGACATTAGCTGCTAAGGAACACTACATTTATTCAGGAGAATACATGCTGTGGTAACAGCCACTGAAAAACCAGTATAAGCCTAAGGTTTATTGCTGCATTTCTGTGACTACTGGAATGATATTACAATCCATGCTGTTGTTTCAGACCCTCAGTATTACAGTATTTATTCTTTATAAGTAGAAGCTTCAAACTTAACTTGGTATCAGTTTTCACAACCCTTTAAATCTAGTAATAGCTATTCTGACTCTACTATTTCTTAACATTTAAAAATATTTCTTATTTCTGTGAAAGTAATTCACTACAGCAGTACACTAGCAATGCTAAGAATATTTAGCACAGTATTAAAACACTGTTAATATTATGGGGCCTGGGTGTTCCCAAACAGACTACTGGCAAATGAATCTCAGTGCTTATAAACCTGCCTTACAATAAGGCATTAAGAAAGTGAAGAACAGATAATTAGAATTCCACAATGGGGAATATTTTCTTAAAAATATCTATACTTAATGCAAGGAATATAGGATGCATTAATTGTACCCTGTCTTCTAGTAATTAATACATTAGTGAATAATTCAACAACTGTACTGTCAGTTTGTGTAGCCAAACAACCAGTTTCTTTTTATAAACTATTGTTAGTATTTAGGTTTGGCCCTTAAAATACCGCTCTAACAGCAGTGAGTTCATGCCTCTATAGTCAGACTGTTAGCATTTCAAATTCAAACCAATTTCTTTAAATATTATTGCTTATCTCTAGCTTTTTTTATGGAGGCAGCAGGTTGCTTTAGGAGAAAAAAGAAAAGCTCTAGCTTTGCTTGAGATTCTCCACACTGAAGCACAGTCTGAGTGCTAAGAGCTGCCTGGAAAGGAAAACAAATTCATTTCTGCTGTGGAAGAGTATTTATAGATGCCACTATAGCAGGGGTTAAAAAAAAGAGAGGCAGGAGATGCCTCATCCTGAGATAATCCAGAAATAGACTAAGGCACGACATGTGTGTTAAAGGGAACGTGAACGTATACAGAGGTCCAGAATAAAATACCCAGAAGAAACAAACATAATTCAATCAATACATATCCTTTAGAATCTTAAAAGATTAAAGTACTTTCACCCTTTCTCAATTTAAAGTCACAGATCTAGGAAATAAAAAATAAACACAATAATTAAAAATTTTAATTCAATCCCTTTAAGACCTATAATAGTTTTTATCAGGAAGGGTCTTACCTTTCTCTGATAAATGGCAATCCAATCTGTAGTTGCAAACCACTTGTGATTCTTTATGTCATTTACACCATTCTTGAGATTTCCATATCGTTTGGTCAAATCTACCTGGAGTAAATTTCTTAGAAGATCCTTTAGGTCTGAACTGAAGTGTGATGGGAACCTCACCTAAAATGATACATCCTCAACATTAAAAAACATGATACAAATTTGATTCTTTCCCCTGTGAGGGCAAACAACTTCATACAAAGGGAAACAGTGGGGCAATTTTCTATCTTTCTTCTAAAACCAAATCAAGCAGGAATGCATGAAAGGATGATTATTGTTGCACATGTATTTCTGTTTCACAAGTCTTTATCAGTAGCACTACATTGCCCATCTACTGTTTCTTGAACTGGAAGTTTCTAGGGGGCAAGATATTAATTTAATATAACTGTGATCTAAAAGCTATGCTTAACTTGGTGTTTGAACAACAAATCATCTCAAGACTTTCTCAGCTATTTTCTTGGTATAAATTTTTAGATTCTATTTTATATATATGTATACAGACACAGAGGAGACACAGTATATAGCATATACACAGCATATAAATACATAGATATGCTCTGAAATAACTGTACTTCAGCAATCATATATGAAAAGTCAATCTGGAACTTTATGCTGTACTGCAATCTGTTTCTGATAACTAAATGCACCAACATCAGAAGCCTTACATAACAGCACTATTTGAAGATAGCACACTAGTGACTTGCAATTCATTCAAACCTGGCTAAAGGATATTTGAAGATGATTCGTGGGATGTAATTACAAAGGGTTTTGCTAATAAATGATCTACTGACACCATTTGAGATGGCAGAGGGAAGGAAGGGGAAAAGAACAGGCAGATAGCTGTATTTGTCATCCTCATAGTCTCAGTGTTTGACACTCCAGTATTGAGCTGATCAGTTATGATGTAAATACAGATCATGCAATAACTTGACATAAAAACATTTCAAAAAATCAAGATGTCAAATTATCAAGGACCCTGCTTCAGTTTACCTATCAATATAGTTCTACTGTAGATTATGAGAAATTCACAGGTTTAATGACTATAATACCTAGACCACTGAGAAGTAAGGAAATATTAACTCAAATTTTTAAGTAGAGAACTAAGCAAATGAGGTAGAATAAATGAAAGACCCCAGATTATAAAGAACTGCTAGCTGAGGACTGAATTACAGTTTCTAGAGTTGATGTCCAGTGATGTTTCTGCTGCAGTCCATCCATGGACTCAGTAAAAAAGGTAGATGACCTTTTACAGATGTCAAGCCAATTAGATAAAACCACAAAAAATGCCCAACATTTTGGTTTTAGTTTAGAAGAAAAGGATTTCTTTAAAATGTGTCTTTGCAAATTAATTCCCATATACTCATGGACACCCCTGAAGGTTCACAAAATTAAAACCTTTTAAAGAGCAACCACCAACCACCTTCTTTATTAAGTAAGAATCAAGCTCAGTGCAGTGCACCAGAGGCCTACTGAGGCACTGCCCTCAATTAGAATTACAGAGGCACCTGAGATGCAGCACTCTGTGTGTCTATGTAGGGGCAAGGAAGGGAACAACTCTAACAAATTAAGTGAGCACAAGGAATCAACAGTGTCTGGCAGGAGAAACAACAGAATGACTACATTTTGGTGCTATCCAGCGCACTAAGCAATATTAATGAAAAATAAAAGGGAAACATTTGAAACACTTTTCAAAAAATTTATATAACAATGAAAACCAAACAGAATGTTAGACATGTCTAGCTGTAAGACTGTGGAAGTAAAGAGACCTACTGGGAACGATGGAAACCGCTCAGGGTTTCTCAAAAATGGCAAAAAAATTATAGAAAACAGCTAGGCAAATTAAGCACACAGTTAAGTCGTTAATAGTCGTTGGATCACTTTAATCCAAGCATAAAAGAATAGAATACCAAAATGTCTGTAAATTTAGTAACTTGCATTTTAAATTTGAAGGCAGGGAACAGATTTTTATAACTTTTGATTTTCAAGTAACAATGCTTGTACTTATGAAATGTACATTACAAACTTCTCCTATGTCCTTTTCAAATTGCTCACTGTCTAGTGGCCAGTGAATTCTGCATCTTCTCCACCAAAAACCAGGTTCTATAGAAACAACTGCATTTGTGAAAACACCCAGAGCCTTAACTCACCTTGCCAGACACAATCTTCTCGTAAATTTGAATGGGCTGATCTGCAAAGAATGGGGGATATCCAGCTGCCATTTCATAGATTAACACTCCTAATGCCCACCAATCCACTGCCTTGTTGTAACCCTGAATAAAATGAAAAATGGCACTGTTAGTACAGTTTTTAACACAGGTTAAGATTTTCAGTATATGTCTATATATTTATAGAATACAAAGGGAGCAAATATATTATTGCTTGTTTTATGCAGAACTTATAACCTGACTCCAACCAAACTGGCACTCACAGATTCCAACAGCAATACGCTTAAAACCTAAGACAGAGAAGACAGTGAAACGGTGATGGAAATAAAGCATTTTGCACACATTCTTGTGCTGAGTGTCAGGGATTTCTTTACACTCCTATTACAAGACTCCCTAAATGACAGAAATGGGCACAACCTATTCATTTATTTGAAATCAAAACAATCTTGTTACAGACTGATAAGTCTTCAAAGCTTAGGGAAATTTCATTCTAACAACATATACAACAATACATGCTGTATTGTACACTGTCACCATTTTCCTTGATTATCCACATTTTGGAACATTCAGTTTCATATGTAGTTAATCAGCTACAAGAGCTTTAAAGTTCAGTTAATTAGCTGTTAGAGTAATTTATGATCTGATTTTAAAAGCCTGAACCTTAAATCATTAGTAGGTCCTATTCAATGTTACGAAAGACAAAGAAACTGCCAAACCCATCCATTTCATATATGTTCTCTGAGATTTTTTACAAAGCTCAGGGCTCAGACTCACACTTTCAGGAAAATCTATTTTGAAGACATTGTAGTAGATGCATTGCAATTTCTTTTGCTGTTTTAGCTGCACAGGGGAAAAAAACCATGCAAACAACAAATATTTTTTTCCCTAAACAGAAGTATTTTTTGTTCATTTTTGACAATCTGCAAAGGGTATTTAATTAAAGCACATGTTAAATGTGTAATTTAACATTATGAACTATGATTTCTTTATAGTGTAAGCAGTTCTATATTTTCCATTTGCAAAACATACAGTGCTACAGTTAAACAGCTGTAGGATGAATAATACTTTTTTAAAGATGGAACACTTAGTGCAAGTAGTAGACAAACAGATCTACAGTCAGCTTAGACTGCATGAACTTCAGGTGTAAAACAGTGGATTGTCATGCTTGATCTGATATCAACTGCCTTAGACCTGAAGCTCTGCAACTAGTTATGTAATAACTACTGATTCATCCCATCCGCAGTTCTTGTTACCTTTGGAGTTCTTGTTCTAGTGTGTTAACACTTCAGAATGTAATCACTCAGATCTCTTGTTCTGATAGGGATGTTAGTTAAATAACCTAATTACAGGTTTTAAAAAACTCTTTGCCCCTCACAAGTTATGTGGCAAGCATGCAGAAAGTTTGGTACAGTTAAGTGAAAATTCCTTATTTGACGTAAGTTTTGGCATACTAAACGAATATTTACAATGTAATGACTTAATTTTGTGTCATCTGTAAAGAATTGACTAGTCAAGATTTAATTTTTGGAAGCATCAGCAATTGTTTATCCCTCAGAGCCTGATAATTGGGTCAGAAGTTTTAACTACATCAAATGCAAGGCTGAGTAGTAAGACAAAGTACCTTGCTGAGAATTATTTCAGGTGCCAGGTATTCTGGAGTCCCACATAACGTCCAAGTTCTGCCTTTTACTCTTTTTGCAAAGCCAAAGTCCGTGACCTGTCATCAGAAGAAATAAACTGACTGTAAGTGCATTGCTACAAAGAAATTTAAAATTAAGTACTTTAGAAATATTTTGGAAAGCCATTTTTTACAGGGGAAAAAATTATTTCTCAAATCACGTGGTATCATATAGTCAGGTGAACCTTTATTAGTCAGTCCTCCTGGTACTTCTAAGTCAGATAAATAGGTCTCATGATAAAATTAATAAAGAACACAAAATATGTATTATCACCCTGACATCAGCTTCTATTTATAATTTAAAAATCAGTGGAAACTATGGCTTATTAATCTTTCACAGGTACTGCAATTACATTAATAGTTTTACATATACTTTTTAACATGAGAGTGTTTGTAATGCTGGAAATTTAAAGAATATAAACAAGATATTTATCTTTTCCTTTAGTTTCCTTTAGTTAAACAAATAAATGAATCACAAAGAAGGGTCAATATATCCCCCAGTCTTGTAAATTTAGAATGTTATTTCTTAAGTCTATAAAGGTCATATGTAAAATTAGTGTGGGAATAAGATGACATAGAAGAGGTCTTCCAGTAACTTCTGATTCTGAGTATCTCTGAAAGCACCACAGAGTCAAGTTTGTTTATTTGAGGTCTGGGGGGAAAATTTAACAATAATTCTGTTCACAAATGGCAAGTACTTGGACATATAAATTCTTCATTTCACTTGTCATGTTTTCTACAGTAAGTTTTCAGAATTCTGCAAGCAATATCATACTGTCTTTGTTTTTTCCTGGACCATATTGTGGAATACATACAGAACCCAGGTAATTACATGTGAAATTCTGGGAGCAATTTCAAGCTACCAAGTCTATGCTTGTTTCTTCTGTTTCCTCCTTCTTGGTTTCAATTTCAACCCATTCCTTGAGAAAACATACTGTACCAAATGAGAATCGCTGCTAATTATACAATAACTCGTGCTGATGTTGCTGTACATTAATGCCACAACTAAAGAAGCCAAACTCCAAGCTACCAAGGCAGCTTTTCTTAATTTTTGGTAGAAACAACAGCATCAGCAGCTGAAACTGAATGGGGTGGGTGACATGCTGACTGGAGAGACCTGCTTCATCAGCGGAGAACAGTTTCTGTGTTTTGGAATGCACATCAGTCTATGTGAGAAGATTACACCGCAGACACAGGAAAAACCATAATGGCTTTAAAATGCAAAAAGAAAATAAAGCTGGAGCTGCAGCATCAACATATGAACTCAAACCTCCCTCTGCCACCATCACAAAAACATACTGTTGCACAGAGGGAGCTGCCAGTGGTGGAGTAAGCCGGTCACAGTAAATGGAGCAAACCAGCTGTACCTTAATGGTGCTCCACAGCTATGTTAAAGGAGCTCTTCTCCCTACAGTGTTACCTTACACTCTATGCAGAAATATTTTACACTTATAAACAAGGTAAGATATGAATCCTTTACACTTCTCGCAAACATTTTTATTATGTATTTTCTTGTTTAGATTCTGCTGTGACAAAAGGTGACACAATGAGGGAAGAAGAACTTCCTTTTAAGGACTGCACAGCCTTGCAGAGTGCTTGTTGCTGCACTCTGCCTTCCCATTTGCCATTTAGCTAAAAACATAAGAGCTAAGAGGAAGATGAGAAGGTGCCACGAGAGGCTGTTGTAAAACCAAAGCTGTCACTTGAGCACTGCAGTGCTGATCTCAACTCAGCTCCCACTCCAGCTATGCTGGGAAGGCTAGGACTCTCCAAGGGTGGGATACACCTAATGGACATTAAGTACTATCATGTCAGGGTTAACATCTGAGCTGGTTTTCCTAAACTACTTATACAGACAGTGCACAGAAACAGACATTTTAGGGCACCTTTCATCTTGTTCTAGGGCAGACGTATAAAATAGGTCAGATGAACAGAACCATGTAATCACCTACTTCTCACCACAGACCCCAAGGGAAATCCTGACAACTGGCTCAACTGCAGACAGCTCTACTGAGCACACTTAATTTTAGTCAGAGGAAGTACAACCCAAGGGTTTTAACCATTACAAGACAGTAGGGCATTTGAATGCTCCACACAAACATGCTAATAGACCATTTATTCTAAACACATATTCTCACATTACCTAAATCTACACTGCAAGACAAAACTTCACTCCCTATATATACAAAGAATACCATACCTGGATGTATCCTTGTTGATCAATTAAAAGATTTTCAGGCTTTAGATCTCTGTAGATGAGGTCTAATGAATGGAGGTACTCAAATGTTAGCACTATCTGAGCTGCATAAAACCGTGCATGTGGTTCACTGTGAAGAATGAAAAGAATATTAAGTACCCCAACGCTACGCTAAGGTACCGAAACAACCACCTAACTGTCAGGGGTAGACATATTAAGTATCTTTTAACTGGTTCTTTAATGGTGCAACAAGAAAAAGTAAAAGCAAACATTTTCAGAATTGACACATGCAATCCCTAAAGTTAAGTCTTGCAGCTAAAATACACATGCAAATCAAGATGTACTTATCCCACAGTGCAGAGCTTTGACTTCAAATTTTACTTTTAGAAACTACCATGAATTTCAGCGACAATATACATAGGAATTCCAAGATTCTACCATGTACAGATCACAAATGCCTGTATTAACTCAATGAAAAATAATTTAATAATTATTTAAAAATTAATAATTTAGTGGACTAATTTAAGTCTACTGAATGAGAGGTAAAGTAAATGCACTTAATCCTTCAGAATTTTTTCTTCTATGCTAACAAGTTTTATAAAACCCTCTTCCCAAATCATCAAATTAAGCCTTTTTAAAGGAACAGTGTCTTTAATACTCTTACCTGAACCTTCCGATTCTTCTTAGATGTGAAAACATTTCTCCACCAGGAACATACTCCATTACCATGTATAAATTAGAATTGTCCTAAGGAAATTAAGGAGACAAGTATACACATACAAATACACATTAGGCATGCCATAGTCTACAACTCCCATGTGGAGTACATTTTACTAATGAATGGAAATGAAAAACTGTAGCCATCCAATGACATTGACAAATATAAAGCAAAGTCTGTAGAAATTCTTGAAAAACTGCGGAAGAACCATCATCTATTTCAAGAAATCCCTTTTAAAGCAGATCTGAATAAAGATAATTAGTGAGATTCAAACACAGACTGGTGTGTAAGAGACCTGACAGAGAGAGGGTAAGATGACTACTACAAGTCAAGACCTTGAACTCTTCAATGTTTGAAACTGACAGCTTGAGGTATTGTCTCCACAGCCCCTGCCCCAAACCTCAAACGATTAAGGCAGAACATGCCTACTCATTTAAAATTAAAAAAAAAAACAACATCTCACTCTATAAACTAGAAAGCTTCTCAGTTTCTTTACAGACTAACTAATATGTACTGTCATGAAATTAGAAGCTAAGCTCAAAGTTCCTTCCTTCATGGTTAAAACTGTCATTAAGACTTGCCTCAGGTATGAGTCTCAAGCAAAAAGATATGCAGAACAATTACAAATTTATCATTCTGTACATTGGTATAAAAAGACATGCTTTGGTATCTTTCCAAGATAAAATGATGCCTAAAAGCTCCCTTGTTGTACAAAATCTAGTTTCCATCCAAGAGGAGAGAAAACTCTGAGTAGCTTAATTTAATTTTCTTTTTTTTTATTTGGAGATATCCTTTCAATCATTACCTGATGAACTGGATATGTGAAGTGTACACGAGTGCACTTCACTCCTACTCAAGCCCTGGCAACAGTGCCAAATGAAGCATCTTTGAAAACAAAAATACTTGAACTATTGTACAATAAAAGTTATGTATTTTAATATCTGAAGTGTAAGCATGCACTTCCCTGAAATCCAACAACTACTTTGAAAGTAATGACTACCTTAAAAGAATACTCCAGTTTAACAAGGAAAGGGAAGTTCACTGCTTGTAATATCCTCTTCTCATTCAGTGTGTGTTCTATCTGCTTCAGTTTGACGACCTAGGAGAGAAAAAACAATCTTCAGTTTAAGTCTGATATTTTATAGTTCTTGATAAACTTTTTAGTGTTAAACAATAAGTTGAAAGCAAGCTTGTAACTTTACAAAAAATGAAAAATCTTATGGATTCCTAGTACAATAGCAGAACCAAGAAAGGATTAAAAAGTCTAATAACATTTTAAAGAGTAACACTTGTGTAATATGGTTGGCAGACAACTCTACAAATACTGTTTCTTCCTACTTGCTGAGTGTAAGAGTCAGTAAGGAAAACATCTCTGCATTTTCTACGAATTGCTTAGGTTTACCATACTTAGGTTGCCATACTTCCTCAGCACTTCAATAAAATCCATTTGATCTTTGGACCCTTTGCTCAGAAAGGCAGGAAACCGTGGGACACACTAAATTATGAATTTTGTTACTTGTGAACAGAAGTAAATGGGCTTATGTTATACATAAGACTTATGTTACACAGCTCACATATTAGTGATAAAACCAAGGAAAATACAAATTCAAAATCTCCATTTTTATGAATAAGTTACTTCTTGTAATCCATTAAAATGTTAGGTTGCTAACAAGGCAGCAAGTGGCAGGTTTCTGATCACTGTTCTTTCTCAGCAATTAATAATTGGTTTCCTTGTGTTAGACCCCAACATTGCATAATGAATTCTATCCATTTTATTTAATCCTTATTGCACAATTTATCTATAACCCATTTTCAGAATGGCATGATTTCCAATTCAGTTTTTTTTTCCTTGCTCCATAGGAAAAGAGAAGAAAATGTACAAGAGTGATCAAAACAAGTCTGTTTTTATGTTTGGAAATGAAATCTAACTGCTATAAATAAGAGATAATCAAGATTTTCCAACCCTGACTGAAATTGTATTTAAATTTAGATGCAAAAGGTAGTCCCTATAAAAGACTCACTACTGTTTTGAAATAAACATCATACGGAGGAAATAACGATTAAAAACATTACACCTCCTTAGAATTCCAGATCTTTAGTGTGCAAATAAAGTTTTGCTCAAATCAACTCATTTGTAGGAAGTGTCTCTTTCATCCCTAAAAAGCTGGGGTGCTGGAATGATCTTATCCATCCAAGCAAGAAAGCCAAGGCTCTTGTCTGTGAGGTGTTCAGCTGCAATGCCAGACCAGACTTCACCCCCTGTTCCTCCTGCATCTCCTCCCAGTGAGGTACTGGAGGTGGATGGAGCAATAGCCTAGGCTGAAGTTGCTGTTTAACACATCAGAATGTCCAGCTGGGGCTTCAGACACAGCTTTGTTCACACTAAGCCCAGGCTCAGGGCAGTGTCAGCTTCCCATATACCAAACAGTGTCTGGGAATGGCAGATTCTCCAACAGCTTGTTTGTGTCCAAGCTCTTGTTCATGATTTTTTTCTTTCCAGAATCAATTATGTAATTAAACTAGGCAAGCCATGGCTTGTTACAGCCTTCCCAACTCAAGGCAGAGAAAGGAATAACATCCCTACACAGAAAACTACTGGCTGCATCAACATCTATTACATTTTTTTTTCATGTTTCATGAAACAAGCATGAGATTGGACAACAAAGACATACACTGGATGCTGTCCCTTTTTCCAAGTAAAATGGAAATGAAAAATTATAGGCAGCCTGTCCATTGTCTAATTTCAGACATCTGTATGTTTTCTGTCGTAAACAAAGAGACACAAACGTGTTCTCACCAAACCATCTCCTATTTTTTTAACAATTAATCTAAGCTACAAATATATTTCTATACACTAATATATTTCTAATAGAATACATAAATAATTATGCTAAGTTGAAAAAGCAGGTATTTCATAAAGGAACACATCAAGACTTATTATTTTAGACAAAACTAGCTAATTTATGAAGAGAAGACTGATGTGTGGATGCAAATGTCTTTATAATCCTGTGAATCATTTACTGCATGTCCACTGCAGTTGTTAAAAATGTGATCTTCTTGCTTTTTCCAGATAACTTTCCAATTCTGAGATGTAGCAACAAATTAACTTTTTTTCCAAAAAAAAATTGAGTATTTTTACGGCAGCTTTCTGAAGTAAGATGTTATTTCCTCCTCCAGTGATGAAAACTCAGCCATTCACAAAAAATTGTTCAAAGTAAAAAAAGCTGAAAATCTGAAATTTGGTAAAGGGCTCCTTGTGCAGCACTGGGATGCTCTGCCTGCAGGGTGCCACCAGCCATGCTGAGGTAATGCTGAGGTATATTTCCACATGGGTGGAAATGGCTGGGCTGTCTATGCTGGAATGTAATTTTAACTTAATTGGATTTTGTTTAAAATACAAGTTAGACACCATTATTCTAGGAGAATGCATTAGGTGCAAAAAATTGATCTTTCCTAAGTAAGTATAAAGTAAAATCGAGCTTTCCTAAGGGAAAAAAAAAATCATGTCAGATTTGACACAAAAAGATGTCAAAAGTTTTTGTTTGTCAGACCATTATAAAGCAGTCCTTCATTAAATGACCCACTATTCAAGGTCCAAGACCCCCATCACATGTAAAGAATACTGGAATTGAAACGCAGGCAAAACAGTTTGACTATGTCACTGCCATAGTTCCATTACATAAAATTACTCAGAAATGTAATAATGTCTAAGTGCAGAAGTCCACACTGAGGCAATGCTGACTTTGAGTTTGTTAGTTGCTGATTATAAAGTTCTCTTTGCCAGATTAATATTGTCTTAATATGATCTTTGCTATACAGCAGCAAAATTATGTATAGTGTATTACAAAATGTGAACAGCTCTTACATTGAGAACTTTGGAATCTACTAATCTAAATAATGCACTTTGAAAAACTTGTCAAAACTGTTAAAAACTACTTGTATTGATAAATTCTGTTAAAATACTTCTTCACATTCTGCAATTCTATACTATACAATTTAAAATTTGAATTTTATCAAATGACATTGCTTACTTAATCTAAGAGTAATAAATTTCTGATCTAGGTAGTTTTGAACTATCCTGCAAAAGTTTATTTGTTTATTTGAACCATAGCTACATTTTGCTTTTGCCAAAGAATATACAGGCCACCTTACAAAATCAAAGAAAAGGATTTATCCAATAACATTTTATTAATGCCTTGTACTTAGAGGCTACTTAGAGCCTCTTTAGCCTGTTGTTAATGTTACTGGCCATTGTACAAAGTCTGCACAATCCCAACAACAGAACCTACTAGCTAAAACAGAAAATAAAGCATTTAAATTATCACTGGTATCCAAGTGTGATAAGAAAAAGCACAGTATGTGCAACTCAGTTCAGCCACAGCTACCAGATCATCCACATCAAACTCCTCTGTAGCACAAAACCCACTATAAATTATACCAACCTTCTGTTTGTCCAGTATCTTCATAGCATAATACTGTTCTGTGGATTTATGTTTCACCATCATTACTCTCCCAAATGATCCTGTTCCAAGGGTTTTTTGCCGCTCAAAATCATCTAGGCCAGCAGTATTCTACACGTAGGATATAATCACATTATTTACAAACTAATACCAAAGACAATTTTAACTGGATGAATTCAGTTATGAAAACAGTTGAGTAATATTACATTAAACAAAGATAACTATAGCCAACTATACTGTTATAATTTGATACCTGTCAAGTTTTGAAAAGAGATTTTACATTACACTCATTAAAGCAGAAGAATTAACTGAACTATATCAACATTTCTCTGATTTGTCCATACTGCTATCCATACATGTTTAGTAGGGAACATCTAGCAGTAAACAGATCATGAATATAATATGCAGATAAATAACCCCTTTGTGCTTCATGAACAAGAATATTAGAACATGCAAAAAACGCCAAGCTCTTGAGACAGTTCTACATGAGAGCTGTCTGAAGAGCACATCCCTGAGCACATTTTCTCAGACATTCATTGCCACAGCATCTCAAATATTGCTTTAGAATAAGAATCAACTTTCCCCAAAATCCCAAATTTTACAAGATTTCTCTCTAACAAGCTCCTTAACCTGTTCCCAAGCCCTATGCAGTAGTCTTAATACGCTTAATTCCACTTATTATCATGGAGGAAACTATTAACGTGGTAAATTGCAGATGTGCCAATGCTTCTGGTTATTAAAAAAAGCCAACTAAAAACATGCCAATAGATTTTGCGTCTTGTCATGTTGATTGTGAACATCATTCTCATAAGAGAAAATGTTGTTCAGTGGGAGCATTTCATCAGCTCAGATCTGGAGAAGACCTGAGAATCTTTGTTGATAAACTTCAATGAAAAGTGACAAAACTGGCATTAAAAAAACCTGCAACTCCTTTACAAATTGCATTAAATTATTACTGTTTTTTGCACTACTCATTAACAAACTGATAACATACTGATAATGTTATCCAAAAAATACAATACAGAAAATTACTGAATGCTTAAATGAGCGATACCTGAGGGGGGCTTTCCCATTTTCTTAAAAAGTCTTCTTTGGCTTTGGCTAGGAACTCTTTCACTGAAAATACACAAAAAAAGTACATTTTAATGAATATAATTCATTCTGGGTACAACTGAGATGCTTTGTTAACAAAATACATAAACTTCATTATCAATTTCTTTCTTCAATTCATAATATGCTATTTTCACCATGGATAAAAGCAAGCATCAATGTCTCTAGAACTTCTACCGTATCTCCAGGTGATATCTAGGCTTTCTGGAGTAACTACATCATTCTACACAAATTACTTCAACTTTACCAGCTCTAATAGCTCACAATACTCTATAGGCAAGCAGGCTTTAAGGTGATGTTAGACATTCTTAATTCAGCTGGGAAAAAACCAAACACCTGCCATTTATAAATAGCCATTCCACAAAGATTGACTTATCTCTTAAATAAATTGCGTTTTCTTTCAGCTGCTTGAGTGTAATGTCAATCTCATTGCTTTTTTCCCTCATCACCTTTATTTAAAGGCTGTTTGCAAGCTCAAGGACCAAATGGACAGCATTACTGCAAGCAAAGACAAAGCACAGGGCTACAACAACACTGCACATTAGGCATGCCCACAGTCAGAGAATATGCAGTTTTAATATTGATTTTCCATTGAAATTGAAGGAATGTATAATGGCAAAATTCTGGATGACTGTTTAAAATGTGCACCAACATATTTTGTTCAGATCATCTCTCAGCTGTTCTCTTTTTTTTGAGTATCAATGCTCAGCCAGATCAATGCAGATTACTTCATGCACAGTCATTAATGGGAGGTGTTTCAGACATTGCTGTGGTTCTGAAAGAGTCATAGAATCAAGAAAATATCATACTGGTTGTGTGTTCTCTGAATCATTGCACATAATACAACATTAATAACAGTGGTTTTTCTGTACTGTGACGTTCTGCCACAAGCAATTGCTAAAAATACACAGCAATATGCCAAGATTATTCTGGTCAATATCTAAAAATCTGTGTTTTAGCAACTGTATTTTACATTCTGACTGTCAAAAAATTAGATTTATAACAGGTTGTAAACAAATCATTTGATGAATCAGAACTTCCTTGTACTTTTCAGTGAATACTAATGTTGACAAAGAAAACTTCAAAAATTCTCTTCATATACTGGTACATTTCCAGCAGCACTAAAAACAACAGCAGTCCTGAAGAAGGCTGGTTGTGAGTGTTGGCTTTTTTTCCCTTTTTCCCCCTTCTTAGGTGTGTTATGGGACTTGATTATCACAAAACACTCAAAGGAGGTTTATGGTTCCCACTACCGCTGGCTCTGATGGAGTACTAAATAAAATGGAAATTTCGTAAAAGTTGTCAAAAGTTCTGGTTGACCTCAACAGTAGAAAAGTGTTTAAAGCATGATATCCACTCAGCAATCTTATTTTAAGAGAAACAAGCAATATCACAGAGGAGGAGCACATTCAGCATTCTAAACTTCTGGTTAAGAAAATAACTAAAATCATAGTTTATATTAAAGAAACTGGTAAAGTGGTATTAAAACTAACTGAGAGGTAAAGATATTTTTGTGGCTAATCAGCAAAAAACGTTAACATATTTATCCTGTGTGTAGAAAATATTTCCTGTTTTTAAGTTATAGAGATTATTAATGTAATGACTTTTAATTATCCTAATTTGAAGATAGGACAGTATTTCCTGTGGTATGAAATAATTGTCAACACAAAAATTGGAAACTAGCAATGTCCAAATTCATGTTTGATGATCCTTCTTCCATTAGGAGAACAGAGATGACTTGATCAAGTGAGGAATACTGATATAGTTGTTCAAACATCAGTTTATGTCAAAGTAGCACAAATATTTTCTCTTAATGACAAAAAAACCCCCAAAAAACAGGAAAATATTTAATATTACCAAAAAGCTGAGCCCTCAAACTTTAGTGGCTATAGCTTAGAAATGAGCACAACCAAAACACAAAGAAATTGGTGTTGTTTTTTCATGTTATCACAGTACATATGTCTTAAATATCCCTCATGCCATCTCTCTCCATATAAATAAATATTTTAAGTTTCCACACATTTTGCATTGAAGTATGACTACTCAGTATTTATAAAAATATACAATGACATTTACAGTCATTTTTGTCTCTGTTCTACTCATGGAATAAAGAATGCTGTTTATGAACTAAATGTGATCCAGCTGGAAATATTCAAATTGTGGATTTGTGAGAAAAATATCTCATTTCTAGAATACCACTAAGCCACAAGCTCTCCTGCAACAAAACTCCTACCTTGTTCTACTTTATCTTGGCCCTCTTTTCTTAGAAAGCAGCATAGAACATACATTTTCAAAATAAAGCTACCCAATGGTAATAACTTATCTGAAAATCACTGTCCTTTAAATGCAGTTTCATGTTTTGTGCTCTACTTTATTAAAATTAGCTTCTTCCTAATGAGAGAGTAGATTAAATTCTGCCTGGTTCTCACTTTCAGAGGTCACCTGAGCTCCTATGCCTCAACACAATTCCGCAGATGCTTTCAAACAGAACTTAGGAAATTTAAGGACATGCACTTCAGTCATTTCTCAAAACACAACTTGGAATTTGAACTTTTGAAAATTATCTCTCAAGCACAAAACAACGGCTCTTGCTACAGGAGTACACATTTAATTATGTGTTAATCAATAGTACTTTCAAGTGAAAAATTTACGCCAACTGGGTGGAAGTGGCCATTGGTATTACTATGACAATGCCAACAAAAAAGTGTAATAAATGATGATTTAGAGGTTTTCCTCAAGTGCACATTTTTAGCCACCTTACATTGTGATGATGTGGCTCTTGTTTGCTTTTCTAGTCTGAACTGTACCTAGCATCTGTGACTTTGGGCACTTATGAAGGAATGAGCATACCAAACGTCTCTATAGGTTCCCCAAGGGTTTGCAGGAACATTCACCCACACAGATGAGATGATGAAGAGAGGAAAGAAAGAGAAGAAGAAAAAAAAGTTTTATGCATTTCCACAACAAACACATAGAAAACACAAATACATTCCACCCTTTCCCCTCCCCACTCAAGAACAGACCCTGTAATAAACCAGTCCTTTCCCACACAGACAGAATGACTCATGCTAAATCACAGAATGTTTGAGCAAAGAAAGAAAAAAAATCACCAAAGGCAGCTAAAATCAGTATGAAAAAAAAGATGATGCATCACAGAAATAAGCACAGCTTAGAAAAACTTCAGAAGATCAAGTTGGCATCTTTAATAATTAATCTATTCCAAGACATACACATCCACGGAACTGTTGCTAACAATAGTGTATCTATCTTCATCACAGCATGCTGGATCACAATAAAACCTGTAATCGGGTGATCTTCCCACTACTTAGCACTTTGTTCCAGAAGACAGCATGTGTGAATTGCATGGCATGTGGTAGATAGCACAGAAGTGGCAAGCAGTCTCCAAAAAAAAAATACCTCAATCAGATTTCAGTCCCATTACCCAATAACAGCAACTTAAGAAGTCTGAACTGCACAGCTGAAGTTACTGTATGCAAAGTGGAATGTACACAGGGATCCGCTATGGACACCATATCGCTATGATTTAATTTTGTAACACTGTCAGAAAAAAAGGAACTAAGAATGTGGATATACAGGTTCCCATAAACACTGAAGAGCAAGGATCACTTGTCTATGGCTGAGCAAAGTGAAGATGAGAGTGGGGCAAGGAATGTATGCACAGACCAGCAACAGACACTACTCAGACTGGTTTACTGGTACAGTAGAAGTTGGAGTGCAGGAGGCTGAAATCAATGCAGGAGGAGCTGTTGCTCAAGAAAGGAAGGTACTGGAAGGAGACAGCGAAGCACAGATAACAACACCAGCACAAGGACCACAGCAGGAACAACTGATCATGGCAGGAAGGGCACCAGTTGAAAGCAGAGAGGAAACACCAGCTGTCCAGGGATTAGGCAAGCACAAGCACACAGCACAAAGCCAGCCCTTTATGACCAGCATGAGCAAGCCTTAGCAGGAGAGGTAGGTTCTATGCAGCACAAACACCCAAATCAGGAAATCAAGTGATATTCAGAAGAAGGTGGGAAGAGATGGAATAATGGCCAAGGACCACAACTGAATGTCTTGCACCTGCTTTGGTTCACCTTGGTCAGAAGCAGTGCTACAACCACTACAACACAAGATCTCAGCTACTCCCTTCCATATCACAGGTGGCCTTTGGAGAGCTGTACTGAACCAAGGCAACATGAGGATAAGCAGCAAAGTCTGCTGGAACAGTGTTCTAAGGGAAGAGGAGCCCAGAGATTCCTAGGTAATGCCAGCAAAGGAGGAATTAAAGAAAACCCCAAGCAAACAAACCAACAAACCCAAACAAATGAAAACATTCTGCTACAAAACTGAAACACCCCTGAGCCCACCCCCAAACAAGATTGTTCTCTATTAGTACATTCACACAGTTCACAATATGCTTGCTTGTTTTATTGATCAACTTTTCTATGAAAACTTAACATGCTTATAAAAAAATTGTTAACTAAGGGTATGAGTACTGTAGTGAGTACTTTGAGCTAAAACACAGTTTAAGGGCAAGTGAATCAGAATAAAGTTCCTGAAAAAAATCAAGAGGGTGAGGACCTCTCAGTTGCAGGATTGCAATGACAGCAGAGGGAAAGGGGTCACAGATGGAGCAGTCCTGAGAGTTACCATGAGTTACTCTGCCTTTCTCCCACCTCCCACATGCGCAGTATTTGTTATTCTCAATCACATCTCCCACAAGAGCCAGCAAGCCAGGATTTATTTTTTTTTTTTGTAAGGGGAGAAAAAAAGAGTATTTGGCTAGGATTCGCAGCAAGAAAGCAAGAACTAAACTGATTAAGACTAAACACTGGGCACCACTACAAACCCCCATCTGCTGTGCTAAATGCCAATCTCTGTCTGGTATTTAAAATGCCCTTTATCAAAATACAATTCAAATTTTGTTCCAAAACTGTAATATAATCATTTGAAGTCTGGAGTTAAATGGGCTATTTAATTAAATCATTTAATGGAAAAATGAATATGTATGAAGAGATTCTGGTAAATGTATATGTATATTTCATTTTTATAAAAAGTGTATTTATAGCCTTAAACTTTATCAAGATGTATATAGATACCTCAGTGAATCCTGTGGCTATGGTACCATATTTCAGATGCAAGTGAGAAGCTTCTGATTCTGGTTCCAAGTCCCATTCTTACACCATTAACCTGTCATCTTAATTTTTTAAAATTTCTCTTTTGATTAGCAGGAATAATATAAAAAGGCTCAAAATAAGATTTCTCCACCATTTCAAAATGAACACAGCTAAGTGTTAAGTATTATTATAAGCTCTGAGGAAGCAGTGTGAGCACCAGTTAACAATGTAATAGCTGGAGAACACTTCAAAGCACAAACTAAAATGGTATAATTGAAACAGAGTGTAAACAAAACCAAAGCACTTTGTTTCTCATGAGATGAAAATGGTGGGTGAAAAAAGTCCAGGTGATATAAGCCTGGTTGAGGGCAAGTCCATCTCTTCATAACACTGCACTGAGCACAGCCACTGGCCCTCTTGTGAAGAGCTGACCAGCAAGGAGCCTGTCTTTTTTCTGGGAAGGCTAGATAAATGAACTGCATCAATTGAATATCTCATTTATCAAGGTTTTTGACTTTGAGAGCAAGGTTCTGACTTCATATTTCTCTTTAAATGCTAATTATGATAAAAATAGGTGATGCAGAGCAAACCAACTTACCAGCTGAAACGGGTAAGAACCATCCTTCAGTTAAAAAAACCAAACCAAACCACCAAAATCCAACACTCCCCAGAATCAAAGAGCCAAACACATGGACTAGTTCTGAAAGAGTCCATTTGCTGAAATACAAAACCTGGAAGTTCTTAGTAGACACGTGATCATGTAAAATTATTAACTGAATATAAGCTTGCTATTAAAACGGAAGTGCTAATTATCTAACTGTACACTGTAAACCTTTGTATGGAATAATGGAATGAACAGGGAAGAAGAGGAGAAGAGAGAGGCATGGAAAAAAAGGGAGAGAAACAGGATAAACAGTAAATTAAGACCAATTACAGCTGTGGTGCCTAAAAACTGGAAGACGACACTGGAATCTGATTTTTGTAGAAGCACACTCAGGAGTTAATTTAAAACATGCAGCAATTATAAAATACAAATTGCTCTTCTCCACTACAACTCAATTTTGGATCACAGGAAAAATCTTATTTTAATCCTGTCCATGATTTTCATGTCTTGATCTAAACAGTATTTTGTGAATTTTATAAAAGCAAAGTTAAAACAGTTAAGAGCTCTGTAAAGAACCCAGTTCACCTCTTTACTTGGCTGGCTACACAGCAACAGCCTGCACAAGAGATGTGACAGATTAAGACACACCAGAACAGGAGCCAGGTTTTCAGCTATCAGAGATGGCACTGATCTTTGTTGAATTCTGAGCAGTAGATATTCTACTGCATATAACTGCCACAGTCAGACTGACTTCATTCTATTTTTATTACAGATAATATAATTAATTTCATTTCCAAATCCAATGCTCAGTCTTTTCCCTTGATCTTTTCTTAAATACCAAAGTACTGCTTCAGAGGTGGTAAGCCCTGTTAATGCAAAAAAATATAACAGGGGCCACTCTAGGGAGACAGATCCAAACCCAAATAACAGAGTCACTTAAGACACAAATTCCTGAAATTTTGTTTAACTCCCCCCACCCCAAGATGTATAATGTAAATCAGTAAAGTCAAATGTATAATGCCAAGCAGTAAAGTTTTTTCAGTCACAAATGCAATCAAATCTTGTACTAGCACTGCTCAGCAGAGTTGTATATGCATACATGTCCCACTTGAATAATTGTCCACAAAAAAAATATACAGATGAGATAAAACTCTGCTTTCTAAATCTAAAAGAGAACCCAGAGCCAATATACATCAAAATTTACAAACACATACTTTAATAAGTGACTTCTCTCTCAACAGAAGATAAATGCCAAAAACCCCATAGCAGCCAATCAAAACTTATGATTCAACCTAGGATCTATTATTCAAATCCTAAAGTAATAATAATATGCAAGACTTCCTCAATGCTGGCAAGCAGAGTATCTTCATCTGAGCATCCATGTATAGGATTTGACAAAGCCTCCTGCAGACTCCCAGTGGCCAAGAGCAGTTCCACTCCACCTTTAGTTATTTTGGTCCTTCGGGCTGATACCCCTCTGTATTACCCAAGTTTTCCTTTCAAATTAAAGTGCTATTAGCAACCTTCTGCTGATTGATTAGAGTTGGGGTTTTTGTTTTAATTCTCTAAATGGATCAGTTAGAACTATCATTCAATTAGCTCTGGAATATGCTAAACCTAGGCTTTGGTTTAATGAAAGGAGTCTCACTCATACCTTCTTCGTGCCCTTGAAGCATTAATTGAAGGAGATGACACATTGGGTAATGTGCTTCCTCTCTTGCAACAATCCATGTGATTTGAGGCTTAAAAGTGCAACAACTAGCAGTTTAGTTTGTCAGGCTACAGTTCAGTGTTCAGTATGGGCTGAAAAAAACCCCATGCCTGTCCTGACCTCTGACAGTCAGTCACTCACTCCTGCATTTCTGTAATGACCTGCCTTGGAAGAGCAGAAGCATTCTTGTGTCTGATTGCCAAGCCAGGTCAGGGAGCCAGCCCAGACTAAGAAGTAATGGGCAGAAGGCAGGGAATAACCAGAGAAGCAGCCCCCTCTTCTCTTCTCATGACTGCTCCTGAGGTGAGGGAAGGGAGAAGTGGGGTGGAAATGGGCAAATATGGGGAACAGAACTGCTCCTTTTCTGAAAGGGCACCAGCTTGTGCTAGCGTGACAAGACCATGTACACACCACTCTGGCTACTGAAAAGGCTTTTTTTAATTTTAAGTTAGTGGTTTTCAATTATTGTACTGAATATTAAAATTTATTCAAAATTAATGAAGTATGTGTTTAATACAATTACTTTTACATGCAGTACATAACACTCCCCACTTAAAAAATTTGTGCATACAGAAAAAATCTATGTGAAGAATCTTAACATGTAATGTACTCAATTGTCATACACTGAGGTAGTTTGTAAGCAATTAAGAATTAAGCTGCAGCTGTGCAGTACCATCCTCTATAGTTGTGGCTGAACTTTATCCAGCAAATAATCTAAAATGTTACAACTACCACAGGACCTGTAGTGTAAAAGACCACCTTCCTGTGTGACATATAACCGTTATTAACAATATAACAAAGAAAACTGAAAACTGTTTGAGAATTGTGAAAATTCAAACATCTTTTGTTCCTGCAGTGCATATATTTCCATGGTTACCATGTGGGGAGAAAAAAAAAGAATACAGTTTAAGAATGAGTTCCAAGAACAACATTTTCTAGGGCACTACTATAAAGCATCTTGTAAATGTATCACATTTTTGAGCAAAGGTTTTTAGCAAATTCTAGTACTTAATACAAATACACAAATTAATCAGATTTTCCTTACAGTCAAAACCACCTACCAAGAAAAATGTTTTCAGCACCTGCTGCAGATTGCCTCTAGTTAAGCTCTCTGCCCCTCTGCACCATTAAGCCTCTGGTCAGCACCCACTTCCCTCTCCATATCACTGCCCCACATTTCCTCTTTGTAGAAGTTCAGTGGTTACAAAGGATAACATACTGCCATGCAGCTGTCCCTGAGACCAGGCTTTATTGCTAGATTATTAGTAACAGTAAGCATGAATTTGCAGGTAGTTGGTCTTACCTGCATATTGACTAATGAATTCCCTGCAAGCAGGGTGTAATACAACACACACTCATGCACAAATACCCCTTCCTTTTAAAATATAAACTTTGTAAGTTTTATTAAACTGACTTCTTCCTTATACTCCAAACTAAACAACTGCAGGGGCCATTCACTGTATGGATGCATTTAACAAGTTACTTGAGAAGAGCAACTATTTTATTTGTTTGTTTTTTCCAAATATTTAATACAAGGCATAAAAATAATAGCAGATTCACCAATCTTGGTCTATGTGCACTCATGTCTAAGTTCATTTCCCATAAGCTACCTTGTCCCAGCCCTTGCATTATTAAAACTCCACAAAAATTCTCATATAGATACTTTGGGATCAGCAAGACATCTTCACAGCTGTCAGGGTAAATCAGCAAAATAGTTCTTCATCTCCTCACAAGATCTGAGTTTCTGACACATTGCTGCACTGACATATCTCCCGCAGAACATGTTTTCAATATTTACAGGAAAGGGTTGCCTGCAGTAACCAGCCAAGCAGGAGAAGTTCATTTATACCCTTAAATAGCAGAGACTGGCTTCCTGAATAAGGAAGTCTTATGTAAATAAATACATTTCACAATTCAACTCATTGGGTGAATAACGAGTTTTTGTTTGTCTCAGGAGTAAGGCAGGGAAAAAGTAGGTAAGAATGTTTATTATCCATTCTGATAAAGAATGAGATTTTAGAGAGAAACTGGATAAATTCAGCACTTATTTGGCATAAAGGCATGCCTAAAACTTGCACAGAACTGAACTGCAAAACCTGGGGGAAAAAAAAATGCTAAAGAAATTAAACCACAATTTTTAATGGGCTGGGGTAACTGTCATCAGCTAAAAATGATAAAATAAAATAAATAAAAAAATAAAAAAATAAACCTCCAAATAAAATAAAATAAAAAATATAAATTGAAAAATACCACCAAAAACATTGTGCAAGTTACAAAACTGCCTGTAAGAACCTCCACAATTAAAGCTGGGAAACTCCTGTGAACTTTGGCCTACAACAGCAGGAATAACAGAAACTCTCAGAGTAACCAGCAACAAATATATAAACAATTTGAGATGTTAACTAAAAATGAGGGCAAAAACCAAATCTTTCTGGTAAAAAAAATATACGTAAGCAATGAAACAGGGACTAAAGTCAGAGTTCAAGATTACAACATACCAAATACCCTTTCCTTTGGAAGAAACCCTGATTCCGTTAATCTCATTTTTTGCTGCTGCCCCAGACCAAGCACTGTCAGGGACTGTTCACTTTGTGATGCATTTTAAGAATTATGTCAATGCAGCAGCTTTTGTGTTGTCTTCTTCAAATATTTTGCACAGGAACTAGAACAAAACATGAACCCAAGTTAACACCCAAGAAATCACCTTAGTTTGCTGTCAGAGGCTAATGGGCAAGTGTGTGGAATTTTTGAAAAGAAAGCATTAGTCCTATGAGACACACATAGGACAATGTACGGTTCTGACACCCAGAAATTCCATGGCATCCTTCCATTTTTTACAATCTTTTCAGCAGCAGGAATAATCAGTTGCTGCTTTTTGTCCCTTCCTGTTAGAAATGTTCTTAGTGCATATAACCAATATATTTATACTACCTCCTTTCACCCTTCACCCCTTACACATGCCTATGCTCTAGTGTGCATTAAACTTGACAACATTTTAGCAGAGTCCATCAGTGTGGCTCATGTCTTTTCCATGTACTGCTCCATCTGTCTCCATCCACATCTGGTAACTGTCTTTTGAGTGCAAATGTCTGTATCAGCAATTATCTCTATATTTGCAGTACTGGAAAATAGTAGCCCAGTCATGTAATTAGTGACACTTCAGAATATTAAGCCTATTCTTAGTGAAACAGAAGATTTAGTAGACTATACCTTTCACCTCTGGGAACTGGGGCTAGTAATTACCTGACCTTACAGTTTTATCTATTCAAGCTGTTCAAAACAAAAGTCCAAGTCCAAAGAAATAGAAAAACAGCTTTTCCTTTGAGTCGTTCCAGAAAAAAAAATCTAATCATATAACCAGACCTTTTTTGGGGAAGGAAAAAAAGAAGAAATAAAAGGGGAAAAAAAATTAGCCACTTGTACTTGCAATTGAAGAAAATACATATTTTTTTCATCAAGGTTTCACTTGCATCTTGGCCATCTTTCACAAGGAAAGCATCTGATTTTATCTGCTGACAGGGTGCAATGTAACACTGCTGCAGTGAAGCCAGCCACAAAAATGCATTGAAAAGCATAAGCGGTTTAAATAGGGAAATGTTTACAGCAAAGACTTAATGGAGCAGGAGATAGTCAACCTTTTCCTTGTCAAAATTAGACTCATTTATAAGTATTTTTGATTGGAAATCAACACCTGATAAAAGTTGTAGCTATTTATTTCTATTTTTATGGAACTGGGAGCCTGCATGTCAAGATGAATAAAATCTACAGATGCAAATTGCAGAATAAACCCCCAAGAGAAAGAAAAAATCCCCAACCCTAAAAAGAACTACCACCACCCCCAAAACCCACACCACTAAACAAACAAAAAAATCAACATAATTGTTGAAGTTACAAACAACTATAACCTCTTTCCCACCTAGCTCATGTAAAATTTATTCCTTTATGACTCAATCATAAGAGAATATCCAAACAAAAAAATCACCCAAAACTCAGAATTCACAGAACTAATTTCCACAAATCTCAATTTCTGTGGGTGCTATGACCTAACTGTAAGAGAAACAGAGGAAAATGTGATGGAAAACCCAGCCGGGTAACAACTGGTGAAAAGTGGAGACTTTCTGACCCCAGAAGAGACCTCTCCACAAGCAGGCGAGGCAGCCGCGTGACATGGAGGAAATGGGGGAGGCTGTCGCTTTCCCCCACCTCCCCCAGAGGCTGAGCAGGGGCAGGTGGTGGCAGGATGTCGGGATGCCATCGTGTCCCTGCAGGGCAAGTTCAGGCCACCCGTGGGCTGTGTGGCCACACCAAGTCTCCAGCAGGTCCATGTTGTGCTCCCAGCTGCCAGCATCCCTGCAGGGAGCACACCCTGGGCTGGGACACCACTCTCAGGGACAGCCTGCATTTAGGTTTACTTAAACAGCCATGAATGATGCTGTACCACAAATCTCCATCATGTAGGTACAAAGTACTGAAACACTGCCTTAATAACTGTATCAGTTTTGACATTTGTACTTTGTACATGAAGGAAATGACAGCCACACTTTCCATTCTGGGGAAGATGACCTCAACACATTTGTATGTGATAAGTATAGACAAGCTGATATTAGATAAGGCAGTGGGATAACTCCTCCCAGTCTTTATCTCATGCCATGTACACAAGTGAAATCTTTGTAAAAATGGTCTTTTAAATTAGTAGTATTAAGCAAAACCACAGAGGCACACATGCACACAAACCCCACATATACGATTAATTGCTCTTTCTTTTCAAAAAATCTCTGTCTCAAGTCATTTTCCAAAGCTTCAGACTATCTGTTTGAAACAAAACGGTATCATTTAGGAAACTAGCATATTTGGGCTTTTTGCAAATAATTTTCAAAGGATATATTTTTTCTAAGAAAACAAATTTACAGAGTCTACATATTGAAAAAAACAACTTTCAATATTAAAAGAAAGAATTAGCAGTTCAGAATTCCATTATATTCAAAGTACCTTATAATAAGCAGTCACAGTGGTTTTGGAAAGTAAATACCTGTCTGATAAGTTTACTAGATCTATTACAGGATCTCATTTCAAATGAGACTCCCCTCCCTTACTTCCATGAATGACCTCAACTATTCTGCCATCCCAGCATCTAGAAGCCTAAGAATCATAGAAGAATAAGCTGGTTCAGATAAAAAACAACAAAAGCCTGTTTAGAATTTTTAGGTGATGAATATGATAATTTCAGAAAGCCTCTCTGATTTGTATCAATTCACAGAAGATAATTTATTATGAGTGACACAGAAAATTAAGTGAACAGACATATATATGTACAATTACAAAATTGTCCAAACCAGATATTTCTAAAAGAAAGCTTTAAAATAAAATTTAAAACACTAAACACCAGTCATGCAAAGCAAACTGTTTAATAAAAACCTGCAAATCTTTAAGACTAATAATTTTACATAGAAACCCACAGTGAGTCGATTACAAAAACAAAGAAATCAGCAGTCGATGCAGCTCTGCAGACAAGAAAGGGAAACCTGGCAGATTTTCCCTGATCGCGAAGACAGAACAAAAAATGTGTCAAAAGGGAATAGAAAAGACTTACCATTCATGCTGAAGAGCTAGTTTTCAGAAACATATTGCTCCAAATATTAATCCAACAGTTGATGAAATATGTTAATCTCTACCAAATCAGTGCTTCAATCTCTAAATACACTAACACACTAACCAGAAAGAGAGCACACAGAATCCAGAGAGCTGCTCTTCCTTATGAGCTCCTTGTGATGCAAAAAACTACGAAGCACAAGATACCAGTAGAATATCAAAATCAATATTCAGGACACGGGTATTTGGTTTTGCTCATTAACTACTACTGTTCTGACCAGTGCTACCTATTCATGTCTAAAGCAACTCAAAATGGCAGGGGAAAAAAGCATGCAAACACCAGGAGGGTTTAAGATGTTCTCAATTATATCAAGCACTGGTTGTTTCCATGGCAACCTTAGACCAGAATTATCTGTTGACTTGTACCCAACTAGTAGTTATTCTAAAGCTTTAAGCAATTCATACAGTATGCTCTGTACATTATTTCATATTTCACATGCATTTTTTTTCTCTCTACACACACATATACAAGTAACTATTCAGCTAAAGCTCTATAAATCACTCCACTGTATTTGGAAGCATACTGGTATTATTTTGAATCAGAGACCAAATGATACTCTTTTGACTGTTCATCACCCATCCACTTTCAATTTAGGGACTATGAAGATGGCAGATACGCTAGTGGTGACCATTTCTGTTATACAAGCTGTTGATATTCTTATGCAGTTTTGGAAAACATTTTTATTGGTTCGAGAATGTAAGACACATTGATCTTACTGACTCTACACTCAAAACCAAGCAGCCTCATTCTCCTTCCCTTTTGCATTTCCATGTTTTCAAAGAGCAACAAGCAACTAAGAAAACAAAGCAAAAATCAAAATGTAAGTTCCATATAGTTGCAAGTGGTCACAGTCAAGACTTCTAAAAAAAGAAAGAAATTGTTCTGATGGCTCCCATCATGTATCTTTCACCCTTGGGCAGTGCAGCACAACTGACCTGGTTACCAGTTCAGGCTGTACCACCACATGTGTGCTGCGTCAGCTTTTCAAAACAGATTTTGAGGCCTGTGGTGCCCTTAGTTACCTCTGCCCTACTGGACTCTGAGGATATTACAAAGCACATTAATTTCATGCATCAACCAAGCATCCAAGGCAAGTCGGAGAAACTGTATGCTTTATATATCAAAATAACAAAGCAAAGATGTTAAGTTTCAAACTCAGCCACTGAAAATCCCCTAAAGCCATAGACCACACAGCAATTTACTCAAACCACAACACTGACAAGAGCAATTGACAACCCAAAGTCCACCCAAACAAGCAGCAGCTCCTGCCCTTCAGCAAACTCAGAGCTTCAGCAGAAACCACTTGTAAAAGAAAAGAAACAGACCTGCTATTGTATTTCATTACAGCAGAAGATATAAATACGTTAATTTCCTTTTCAAATGGATTCAACCTGAAGCCTAAAACAACAGAAATTCTGAGAAGTCACTTTCCAATTTTTTTTTCAGGAATTAGTGTTTTTGCCTTGAACTTCAAGAGTAATTTATGCTGTCTGCTAAGTAGCTTCACCTAAAACTTTACACTAACATTTCTAAGTTGCAGTGATATTAGCAGAATAGTTGAGACTATTTAAATATCCTTCCAAGACAAACAACAGTATGTTTCTAAAACACTGCTTTTTTATAAAACTTTCTGTGAAATTAATGTACAAGCTGAATTCAATTACTTTAGGCAATTCTATGACATTGCACTCTTGGATAGAAGACCACCCCCACGACTAAACAATATGACTGCCAAACAAACAAACCAACCAAAATGAAATTTAAAAAAACCCCAAACACCCTGTTTCTCTTCCATGTTTTACAAACTGTTTTCACAGATTATGTATTTTTCTGAAGATCTAGCTAGGAGTCAGGAAGATCTAATTAGGAGTCTGAAATACTTCCTCCACTGTACTCCTTTTCTTCTCTATCACTCTGGCTACAGTGGTAGCAAAATGAGAAGCTTTAAATGTGGACTCTGTTCATGGATACCTACAGTAATTTTATTTTTTTAAAAAATAATCTAGAGGTTGAAAGTAGGTTTTCAGTAGAGTTAAGATTCAGAACTTCATCCCAAAACCAAAGCCACATAGTCATCCACCATTCAGTTACCAGCTCAGCAACTTCAGCTTAGAAAACTGCATGCAACTGCTCTGCTTAATTACGACTTAAAATAGCATTCACAGAACAGCCATTTTCACCATGTTTATCAAGAGACATGACAGTCCACTTCCTCATCAAATATGTCACACTAGGAAGCCTGCTTCACGAAGAGGGGGAAAAAGTGGAGACTTGTACACAAACAGGTCACAATCTGTGAGTGTCAGTAGGTCATTGCCATTTTTTTCTTCATGTTATGTAAATGAAAATACTTCAGTGTTATTTTTTTCAAATACCTATTTACATAAAAAAGAGCTTCTACATAAACACAAATATGTGCCTATTTTTACCAAGCTGAAAATATTTTGGAGAAGTGAAAGCTCAGAATTTATGCACTTTCATCATTTATCTTCTCAACAAAACGAGTCAATTCTTTCCTGTCGCATTTGGGAGACCTAGATTTAATCTATTTTAGATCACTGCATTAACACCTTTTTGTTTCCATGTTTACTGCTTATCCTCTGAGAATAGTTTCACTCCCTACCCATATAATATATTAAATTTGAAGTAAGAAGTATAAATACTGATTTTCTTCATGGTAACACTGTGATGCTAAGCATTTCCAACATGGCCTATCTTCAACTGAAATAATTGTGCTATCTCAAATCCATCAATGAATCTGAAATTTGGAACAAAATTATCATAAATTACCATATTGTAACATTTTAAAATGAGTATTTAACCAGAGACAAGAATTGCTATGCAAAATACTACACAGCTTTAAAATTAAAAAGAAAATCAAATGTCAATTTATTTAGATTGTGATTTTTTTGAAATCTCTTTTATTACTCAAAATACAACTATGAAGATTTTTAATCCATACAAATAATACTGTGAACTGTTCACTAATTATGAAATTAAAGCTAATTAGCATTCCCACATAAGTTAATATGTAATAGTTAAAATCAAATACAATTTTATATTGTTTACCACAATATACCACATTTCTGATGTATATATCCCTTAAAAAAACTATGAATGATGAAAATCCCTTTAAGCAGAATTTTAATCTGCACAGCAATGTCTGCCTATTTTGAAGTTTAAACATTCTAGTCTTTAGTGAGAGCCTTGTATTTCTGCTGAACTCACTGATTTAATTTGAAAATGAAATAAGTAATTTAGAAGTAAGATCTGGTGTGGGGGCTTGCCAAAACAAGTCAACTGTGCTTTGAAAGAAAAGAAAGAATGCAGGATAAATTCTCCTGCCAGCCACCAGTCCATGAACCAGCCCCTATCTCCCTCTGCCCGATGCAATACGCTCTTCTTTCCATTAATACCTTTAGGTAATGAATTATAAAATTGCCCCAAAACACATCACACGTCAGTGCTCACACCTCATTCGCGAGGCAAACTGAAGAGCAAATATCTATAAAAGAAACAAACCCCTCCCCACACTTACTTGATGCATCCCACTGGGCAGTGAACTCAGAGCACTGTTGGCTCTCATTTCCCAGAGCCGGTTTCTGCTCATGCGCACCATTCTTGGAGTGCCTATGGAAGAGGCGATTAGCGAACCCTTCCAGTCTCTGCAGCGCCGTGGCTGTCCCCGTGCCCTGGTTACAAGGGACCTCCTTGTGCCCTGCCATCTACACACACCAGCAACTCTCCCAAAAGCAAACCAGAAAACATCTAAAGGGATCTGGACAACCCAGCGCCACTAAGAGCTATGCATGCGTGGAGCTTCCTGCCTGCAGCGTTTGTTAACCACGACTCTTTTCTACTTCCTGTTAAGGAAAGCTCTATGATGTACTGGTTTATACATTGAAAAGTCTCTTTTCATGTAGATTGAAAAGTGTTTTGTTTTTTAAAAAACAAACAAGCAATAATTTCTCTAGTATATGTTCTCATAGCTTTTTAATGCATTACACTTTATATTTAAGTACACATTTTATGTTAGAGTACGACAAACAACCCGTTCAGAAGATCAGAAAGTAGATGGGTATTTTTTTAATTTACCACAACCACATGTGAAAAAAAACCAGTTCCTCCCCTGTTATTAAGATGGAGTACTACATCATCACAGCGAACATAACCAGCTGGATTCTAATCATTAGTAATCTCATGCTTTCAACTAATCAACTTCCTAAGCAAGGAAGTTACTGGTTACTAAGTTAAATAAACTTATTTTATTGCTGAAAGAAAAAAAAGTGCATTATTTTCCTCCTCTGTGGATAAAATCAGTGAAGAAATTCAATCCTATTGCACGTTTAAACACAACTGCATTGTATTTTTTCAAACTTGGTTCTACTTACTCCGCAAATGAACCAAATGCATTTAACTTTTTGCTGATAAGATTTCATTTTTTCACAAGAAATCTTAGTATTTTCAACTGTGGAGTAAGTCTAGAAAGTGTAACTTTTAATGGCATAAAATAGAAGAAAAAGAAACTGAAATCTGTATGTAACATTAAAATTATTTGCAATTGATGCAATTTTGTATGCATACAATGAGCAAAACTAAATATTTGTTTGTGTGAAAATGGAAACACATAGATTTCTGCATATCTACAATGTGGCTTCTTAAAACTTTAGGCTATTCTTAAAGATTGAAATATCTTTTCTTCAATCTGTCTCCTGTCTTACAGTAAAACACGTGTTAAAGACATACCTCTCATTTTTCCCCACCATACTTCTCACTGCATAGTTTTCAAATGTCAGCAGATACCCACCCTTGGACATTACATAACCATTTCATAACAGCCCTGTGCCTCAGAAAAAACCCTCATGCTAACAAACTGCCCATGACAATGATAAAATAATAAAAATGCCAACAGACAGATTTTACAAATTTGGCTACATTCTTCCTCATGGGCATGCTGCACTTGTGACTGGCCTCAGCCAGCACAACCCATTACATTCCTAGACTCTACACAAAGCCCAGGAATGCCCTGGGCTTGCAGGCTCCAGGCACTCTGGAAATGTCCAGCCCCTGTTCAAATTTTGGAACCAACTGTCTAAATGCCTACATTCTGCACAGCCATCTGTTAATCTGGGTGATCATCAGCTAATCTCAGGGGTGACCAGGCTGCTCTTCCATCAGTCTGGTGCTCCAGCCTTCCCTGGATGCCACCTCATGCCTTCCAGCCTTTCACCTGCTCTGTTCCAAGACCAATTATGACATCCACAACATCCCACTGGTTCAAGGCTCTGCTACCAGAAACAAGAGGTAGTGAAGATCATGAGAATCTGTTTGCCTTACCTGGGGTCACAGATAGGCAGAGGGGATATATTAGACACCATGTATAACCAAACACTTTAAAACAGAGTAAGGCCATGCACCTCCCACACAATAATATAAAAAATATTTAAGACAACATCAAGATGCTTATTCCCTTCATGGTGATCTTTGTGGAGCTGAAGAGCTTCTCTGGAATTGCTTCCCCTGTAGCTCACTGCAAGTCTTCGGGCATTGAGGGAGCCTTTCCAAGAGATTCACGTTCTCTCTAACCTCGCTTTTTTTTTTCCAGTAAACAAAGCTACCTGGTATGATGGCGTGCTTATCTTGTCTCTCTGCTCTCTCATGGCTTTCTGATCCTTTACACTACTGTTGTCTTATCTTTCACACAGGTCTTCAACTAAATCATTTTTTCCCTGATCTGAAAGACAGAATTTACAAAATTCACGTTACATAAATTACAGTCTGCTAGCCATATTAAGTCCACTGAGAGATGTAGAAACTGCCAAAGAGCAACTCTGCCCACCAAAACTCAGAGCTCTTAATGCACCCAAGTGTCTAACCTGGACACTTGAGGCAGGGGCCAAAAGCAAAAATCATAAATACTCATAATCTGATATCACTGAACTAAGTCCTTTAAGTGAAAACATGTTTCCAAAAAGGAATTCTTAGAAGAAGTCCTAAGAGAAAGCCTGAATTTGCCAGAATTTTGTTAATTACTGCCAGTGTACACAGTTACAGAAGTTCTGCAGACATAAAACATGAAAAGAAAGTGCTGATCACATTTTCACAGATAGCAATACACTTTCCTAATCTAAGAAATTCTTGGCATTGATTGGCATTGCTCAATGGCAATACAAGAAACTACCATATAAACCCACGTTTCACGTGGCTTTTAATGTCTTCAAATGAAATCCATGATTTTCAAGGCAGACATTCCTATTTCCTTTTACTTAATCTTTCATCTTATTGACTGATCTTCCAAATTAATTATTACATCAAGAAAATTATATGCTGTATAGGAAGAATGCAAGAAAACATCTGAAATTTCTGTTCTGTAAGAGATAACGAAGTGCCAATTACTTGCAGCCAAAGTCAACACTGAAATTGTTGTTAATTGCCTTTAGAGAGAAATTTTGTTTTTGCTATCTTCTGACCAACAAATCTTGGCAAAATTTTAACACATATTCAAAAACTCAGAGTGGTAAGACATTCAGCTCTGAATTTGAACATTGCATGTGCAAATTCTGGTATTTTGATAAACAGCATTTCAGTAAAAACTCACCCACAATTTTATAAAAAGCAACATCATGATGACAGCCAAGGACAAGGGCTAACACAGTGGTACTCTAAGGTGATAAAGGCAACAAAGCCATTTATACCTTTCCTGATGGCCAACCTACAACCTTGGGCAGATTTCCCAGGGGCTGATGCCCTGTGGCATACCACAAAACACAGCACTATAACCCAGCCACAGACCTTCCAGCTCTTTGCTGAAAAAGAATCTACCAGGTAGCTACATGAAGAATTTATTTTTAATAATCTCTGCTAAAACAATATTTCTCAATTTCTAAGAAAAAACTCTACCCTACCAGTCAAGCCTTAAAAATAAAGGATTAAGAAAGAGAGAACACTGCTCTCCTCAAAGGACCCAGATGGTTGAGTAACAGCATGTTACCATGTGTTGTAACTTTACTTGGAAATCGTTTTAAATATTTGTTAAAGGATAATGTGTGCATTTTTCTATATTCAGGCAAAGCAGGACTGTACAAATAACACCATTCTCTAGTGTTTAATGAATATTAACCCTGAGAATCTTGCAATCAAGAACAAGAGTTTTTAAGATAAGTAAATCTATTCCTTGACAGTACCTAGAAAAATGGGTTTATGATACAAAACACATTTCAGGTCACCCATAGTTAAATAAAATCTAGGGTTTAGTTCCAAATCTTGAAACAGTATTTTTCTGGTTTCACATTCTATTTCGCTAAATAAAAATATTATTTTCTATCTTAAATACTAAACATACTGTTTTAAATTGAAATATTTATATTTATCACAGGAAGCCTCTATCTGTATTAAAGAGACATACTGCAACATTTTCTGCATTTTTTTTGTAAACAGTGGAAAAAATAACTTAAACTTTACAAATGCCTAATAAAGAACTTTGTTTTTTTCTAGAGGTTAAAGGAAGTTTATTTATTTGCTTTAAAAATTGATGACTTGATGAAACACATTTTCTCCTTTATGCATCAGTTATTTCAAGAATGAAAGATGAAAATACAACTTCAGCATTTATTATTTATTACAAAAGGAATGAACAATTACTTGATACAAAGTGTTAGTGAGGGATCCTCCATTTTTAAGAGCTTGGGGATCTTGACAAATTTTGCTGGTCTGTTATTGACCAATAAGTTGTTTGTAAGTTGAAAGATGAAGCCAACACATTTCATAAAAAGAAAACAATTTAAGTATCTAATTTTGAATTACTAAATACAAAAGTTTAGAAGCATTTAATGACTCAAATTTTTTACGCTATGTATACTAAAAAATCTAATGTCTGTACTATAAGCCTTAGGCAATATGTGTGGTATTTTTCTAATTGTTATATAAACCTTGAAAGAAAAGGATGTAAAACAAGTACACAGATAGCCCTTTTGTAACTTAACCCCCCCCCCCCTACATTTTCATCCAAAATTATGTAATTGAACACAATCCATTTTGAGTCTTGCCAGGCATGCATATTTCAGAAGGAATTATGGGTAGAAAGAGAGACAGAAAAAGGCTCTTGAAAAAGCAGATGTGTTTTGATTTTCACTGTACATCCAGCACTGTTCCACTGGGCTGCATTTCTTCTTAAACACACACAAGGAGGAGCAGTATTTGCTCACAGCTTACAGCTTTAATGGTTCTCCATTTTGAAACAAAGATTTTTCAAAACATACATAAAGAAAATAAACACAATCAGTAAATTCTTTGTTTAATAAAACAAAAGAAAGCAAACCCATACGGTTTTAGTGTGCCTCTATGCCTACATTTTTTCTAACAAGGTTAACCCTTCCTAGAGAGTCCCTCCGAGAGCTGCACTGAGGCTGGGACTGCAGCACTGCTATAAATAGGACTGCCAGGAGGAAGTTGTTACTATGGAAACACTGATCATATTTCTATTTTGACTCAGTAGGTCTCTACTGGCATCTACTGTACATGAGTTTAACTGCAGCACACATCTAATACCTTCAGCTCTCATCAGGAAGCATTAATTTAAGCTTACATGGCCCAACAGCATCATTTACTTGTTAACTGTGATGATACAAAAATGAATAAAAAAATAAGTGAGAATGTGCAGAAAAAAAAGAACATCAAAATCAGAATCTGATTTTTCATATGTAAGCTGAAAGTTCTTACTCTTCCCACCAGTTTTCTTGTCAAAATTTGACAAATTCATCATGTAAGATGTTGTGATTTTCTGTGGACACATACCCTGGCAGCAGATCAAACAGATTTCCTCATTTCTACCAACACATTATCTGGTCTTTTTGAAATCAAATACTTTGTAGTCACAGTCCCAAATCTAGCGCTGACAAGGAGGGGACAGACAACTCTCAGTACAAAAGGCAAATCTTCAACAAAACTGTTCAATTTGCCAAAGAGAACTGGATTTCTCTCCTAAGATATCACCTTGCTCCATGCTTTTCTCACAGGTTACCTCAAGGTGCTGTGCTCACTGATACTTGCCAATACAATAGTTCAGACTGCAAGTTGGCAGAATGTGAATAAAAATTACACAATTGCTCCATAATAAAACAAAGGTTAGCCAGGAACCATCTTTGCAACAGCTGCTTTCACATGGGTACAAGAGATCTGAAAGTAGTGATCTGAAAGGTGAAATCTGCTTGGTGTCCATGCCCTTCCAAATCACACACTGTCCAAATAACCCTCTGTAGTTACCTGCTAGCACAATTTACAGTAGTTCGACAGCCATTCAGAAGTTTTGAACAAACTCTGTTACTTTGCAGCAAAAGAGAAAGTATGTAAGTGCTTTTTGTTACAGTTACACAAAATAGTAGTCTGCCAGGAGTAAGCTGTTTCTGCTTTTGAACCAATGAGGTGTAGGAAAAACATATAAGTGTACAGACTTTTAAAATTAAAATCCAAGGTTAAATTGTGAAGCAATTTAGCATGAACTCACTTGCTTTGCCTCTCTGAAAAACCTAACAGCAAATAAAGGTTTTGTTGCACTTAATTTACATCAAACTAATTCCTGTTGATTAATATTAAGCATTAATGGGTTATTGATCCAAAATAAGAAAAGAAGAACCATGCAGGCATTTTACTCAGTATCTGACTGGGCTGAAGAAGAAGCCCCCTGCTTCCATTCTGGCCATTCTCTATCAGAACAAGGATGCTGAAGATCTGGCTCTCACAGGAACCTTAAAGGCTCCTGCAGGTGTGAAGCTGCAGTGGAGAGGATCTTGGCTACAGGAAGCTTTGGGTAGAAGAGCTCTACTTTTTCCAAAATCTACAAGTTTGGTCTATCCTTCCTTGGTTTAGCTACTTAGCTAAAGGAACTTGTAAGGAACTGCCCCTTATGAGGCACACTTGGGTTCGAAAACCCCTTCCCTAGGACACATTTAGTATTATGTGTCCTGAATCAGAGTGCTGCATATAACAAATTATTATCCCTGAGAGATCTGGAGTCGTATTTACAGATAGTTCCTCCCATTACCCTATGTCAAAAATTAAGAGAAACTAGGAGAAAGGACAGCTTTCACCTAAACTGAAGTCTTGCAGGCAAAAATTATTCACTGTATTAGCAGCTACACTTCACTAACAGATCTGTACTGTACAGTAAAAGACCAGAATGCTAAATACTAGAGTAACCAGAGACATTTTAGTAACACTTTCAGAAAGCCAATCTTAAAGCATTTTAAATCACCAGCACACTAGGGGAAAGAATAACCCAAGCCAAATTACTCCACCTTGAGTTAAGTATTTTAAATTCATACCTTTGTTTTCCTCCAAAACTGAAGTGTTCCTTGATTATATGACATTTAGGTTTAATTAGAAAAATATCCAAATAAGAAAGAAAGCAAGCAAACCCAAAGTAACTCTATTGGAAGTGCTTTTTCATAGACTGAAGGAGTACAGAGTGCAAATTAGAATACAGTAGCAGCTTTCATAAAGTACAGTCTGAAGCATGAAAATTTGGCCATGTGCTGCAGAGATGCACTCACGACTCACAGCCCCTGCATTCCAATGCCTCACCAGACTACAGGCTGCCCTAGAGAGCCCTGCTCCCTCCACTCCCACCAGCCTGCTCAGCTTCATGTGCCCCACAAACAGAGGAGCAAGTGAAACACTCCCTGTCCCCCACAGCAGCTAGAGTGGAACACAGGCATTAAACCCCAGAAAGGAGGGAGGATGCTGCTGGCCACAGGGCAAGAGGCTGTAGAATGTGTAAGAGGGCATTTCGGAGTTTGCCCAGCACACCTTGTGCTAAGTATGTGGAATCTCAACTACAGGAACTTGCACAACTGCAGAGGCATCAGAAACACAACTCAGAAAACAAGATTTCTTTATATGCTGAAGTTAATTACGCCGTGTTTACAAAATATATGTTAGTCTGCACTTAAATGGAGTAACAAATGCCATCTGCTGGTTTAAGACCAAACAAAGCATGAGGAACTATAATACTGAACAGAAAATTTTAGAAGTACTCAGTCATTCATCTGTAATGTGTTGTATAAACACAACTAAATATCTTGGATTTTTTAGAGGGGAAATAATTCACGCATCAACCTTCTAATTACTAGCTATTTTTCTTAGTGAGGGCATCAACAAAGTTCACAGATCATACTTTTCTCCCTATTTGTGATGGATTTTCATTTAAAAATTCTGATTTCTTTTGAGTTTATTTCACATAAGGTGAATTTATTTATTATTAGTCTGAATATATTCTTAAATAGTATTTACATTTGGATATAAGTGAAATAAATTACCAAGTTAAAAAAAAATTGTAAAATTGTACCTTTGAATTTATGAATTGTGTTTATCAATAAGTAACAGGGACTTTGCTTCTCAGTTCACATTACCCTGTGGCATTCCCAAGTTTTACTTTACAAGAAATGCCAAAATAACTAAAGCTTGGACAGGCAGAATAGTCAAAAGACATCTTTCACTCTTCCATTTACAAAGAATGAGCTAAATACATATACAGGTGTTTTATGTTTATTTAAAAGCACAGGAAAGCTGAAAAAACTTTCCAGGAAAGAAACACAAGATTAAATGCATAGCGTTTCTTTTCTTTTTTTTTGGGGGGGGGGGGGGGGGGGATAAAATATACCAATCTTTGTAATTCTCTGAACAAAGTCAAACAATTCACATGGCATCCAGTTCCACATGCAATGTGTCAGCAAAGATATGATTCTTTAATACTGTATCCTCAACCTTTCAATTTATTTTCCCTTTCAAAGCACCATGATCAAAGATTTTTTTAAAAAAAAGATCAAAAGAAACTAGTGACTCCTTCACCAGCTTATAGAGAGTAAGTTACAAGCTGTGCTGCTGAACACAACATTTTTTCTTATTTTTAGTGCAAAATGAGTGCTTGATAATGCCTAATGTTTTTATTTTGAGAAGTTTAACAATTCTGCATTTAAAAAGTAAATATTTTCTTTCTAAGAAACAGGTTTTCGTTATGCTGGCTACTTGTAATAGAACTCACTCCATTAGATTTCACAGAGAATAAGCTTTTCCACAGTAACACTATTTAAATCAAATAAAGAAATAATTTCAGATTAAATGTAATGTGAACTTTTAACTGACAGGTAAACCACAGCAAATCATCTTGAAGCTACTTTTTAATTAGATACAAGAACATCCATCAGTTGTATTTACCTTTAATTTTCTCTAAAGAGAGAGCAAAGAGTTACTTGAAATGCATTCTGAAAATTACTGTATTTCATACTGTGAATTGCCACTAAAAGCATCTTCTCAAAGCAGTGACAATCAACCCCATACCCTCCCGAACAAGGATACTGTGACTCTTCTGCACCACCGAATGCTTCAGCACACACCTCCACTGCAGGGACAGCAGATCATTTGCCAAACAGGCTTCACCATCTAGGGCCTTCCTGCTAGTAACTGGGAATGCTATCCTTCATCTGGCAATAGTCACATCATAGGATAGGCTATCCTAATCATGATTACTCCAAAATAAAGAAAATGTTTTAAATATTCCTATTTTGAATAGGTGAAGTCTATCTCACAATAACATTGTACAGGCCTTTCTTATTTCTGGGAAATAAAAATCTCTCTAATTTAGCAGAGCTGGAAGATATCTCTTGACTTTTTATCTTAATTTACTTGAAACATTTTGAGAAAAAACGCTTAAAAGTTTTTAACTAGCCAGAGGCTTCATTTCTTCCTCCTGGAAGAACAAACATGTTTCACTGTGAGCCAGTCTCAGATGCTCATAGCTCTTCCTAACAAGCTCAATACAGAATTGTTATTTCTGGGAGTCACATGGCATGTGGGAAGGTTCTGGTTTTCTTCCAATTCCTCTCAAGTTAAAATCTACCCAAGAAAACTGCAAACTGCCAAAATGAGGTAACAGTTGCACTACATTGGGCAATTTTTCTAAACTTATTTCCACTATAAGATCCACCTTCTTCCACTCTAGAGAGGGTGGGTGGAAGGAAACACATGGCATCCCATTTGAGTGAAGTTTCAAAATAATGAATTTAGTAATTGCAGTAACTGAGCCCTTTCTAATACCAGAAAAAAACCTGCAATACTTAAACTACAAGAAATAAAAGCCTAAATGAATACTTAATCTGAAGTGAAAATGAGTGCTTACATATTATTATTATTAGGTAACATTTGACATTTGCATTCCTTTTTCTCTGGGAAGTTGACACTTTCAGAGGAAAATATCAGCTTAATTTATCAGCCAAATAAGGCAAAGTATTATTGCAATTTTTGAAAACACTGCTGATACATGATTTTTCTGTAAAGTTGTGCAAGGCTAACAATGCATTTATACATTGCTGAAAAACTTACAGCCTCATTGCCATTCGTGTTGAAACACCAAGCTTATCTTCCTTCCTTGCCCTAAGGAAAAATGGGTACATATATACTCACTCCAAAAAACAGGAAAGAAAGGCAGATATTCTGGGTGCAAATTTTGTTCTGCTTAAAGCAACCAGCTCAAGGAATATAGATAAGAAAGGCATTTAGAAGCATTCAAAAAAATTAAAAGCATTTCAGAAGAATTGCAAACAAAACCATAACTAACAACCCTGATAAGAAAATGCTTGCAAGTCACCTAGAATAGGTATGAAAACAGCAGGGTGGAAAACTTGGCATGAACCTTTACCTCTTTTCCTTTTCTACTATTTCTTCTCAATACTATTAAAAAATGCAATTCACATCTCTAAGTAAATATTTTAATTCTGAACATCATATATAAACATCGTTACATGAATATATATATTACATAGTATTTTGGAAAACTTTCCCTCCTCCTTCCTCTCATGTAGATGGTTTTTGTTGAAATTATTTGTTTCACTCCCTTAAAGGACTGAACACACATCTAGAGATACAATTACCAGATGCACAACTGGACACAGCCACCTGCAAGACAAGAGGCCCCTTACTCATGTCCTGTGCAGTGTGCTGTAGAGGCTGAGCTCAGGTGTTCTCTCTGCTTTTCTTTGTAGAATTCTTCTGCACCTCTGGTTTTGCAAATACCTTTTTGATATAATTTTGTTCCACATATTATACATTAAAGTATTTTTCAGTTCAGCCTGACTGCTCAATATGCCAAAATTTCTAATCATACATGCCATCTGTTCTCATTAATTTATGTAGTCTAAAAATAATTGGTAGCCTGAAATTCAACAGAAAACTCAGTCATACACATGGAAACAATTTAAAATAAAACTGACTGGTTTTTGTTTAAATTAAAAATAAGACTTTTTTTTTTTTTATGTTTCATGCTTAAATTGACATCCTCAAGTTCAAACATTGTTGTTAATTTTTTTTTTGCATCAGACAAGAAGATGGATTACCATCACACTTTTGACTGTAAACAACATAAATTGGCTCACATATTAAAAATTAAGAGAATTATAAATACACATAAAAAAGACACATTCAATGAAGTCTGATTTTTGTCCTAAATCAAATAAAGCCCAAATTAAAGACTCCTAAGAAAACATACTGAGTGAAATAGATCTTTTTAAGACATATTTACACCAGCAACTTTAATTATTGTTTAAACAGGTTGAAATATGAAAGATAAAGGAAATTAGGCCACTTCTTTGCTTACAAGTAGTTAGTGAGGCATTAAAACACAGCTTAAAATTAAAATGTTCTTTTCTTTGCCAGTAAGTGTCCACTTCAGGAACAACTATGACACAAGCACGGGGAACATAACAATATTAGAATACATCGGAATGTCACCAACACTTGGTCAAAAATTAGAATTTCGCAACGGAACTGGGGGGAGGAAAGGCAAAAAAAAGCAGAGGAAGGGCTAACAGGCAAAGAATTGAGAACTGATGCAAGACTGCATTAGGGAGCTGGCACAATGCAGAGGTAAAACTGAAACAAGGAGCTAAGGAAGGACAGAGTGAGGGCTCTGCATCTGAAACCACTACAGTGAGTGAAGGCAAAATCTGAGCTTGGGGGTATATTAAAGAGCAAGAAAAGGCATCTTCACCAGCAGCCTTAAACAATTAGAATTTTATTCTCTCATGTTATTACAAAAAAAAAAAAAAAAGTTGTACAATGCAAGCCTCCAAGAGTGTAGTGTAGGCAAATTTTTTCTATATAAAAAGGTCTGGCCTATCACTGTACATGGAGAAGAAAATAGCCTAACCCCTCGCTGCCCCAATTTTTCAGCCATTTAAAGGACAATACTCCATGTCTCTATACAACTTTACCCTTAATTCTGTTTTAGACATTAATTTTAGAAGGTCAAAGACCAAAAACTGATTTAACACAATCTTATTATCTCAACTCTCTTCAGTTCTCAAACTGAAATGAAAGCTTAATTTAGTTACTGACTGCCAACTGGGCATAAAGGAAAGATGAAACACCCACTTTTAATATTCTTCAGTATTTTAGCAACTTATGACTTGGCTGTAACTGACTTGGGAAATGAACACCAAACTACAGATACACTTTGGGCATGCTAAGAAAAGGGACTCCTGAAACACTAATGTCTACTAGATCTTGTTTTGCTATCCTTCATTTTTATCTGATGTTGCTATAGCTGCTGATTAAGACATTTAAGCTGTAAAACTTAGTGGTTTTATTAACATCATTAATATGTTGATGTCTTCATATGAAACAAAAAAAAAAAATAAAATCTGACCTTGGGGTGCTATCTCTTCAGCCAGAGCCAAGACTTGTAGCATGAAAAACTACTTCAGAAAAGCACTTCTGCTCCTTGGCTCAGAGGCTAAGCAATCAAAACATCCAAAGTTTATCGTGGATTGCGTCTGCCAGTGTTTGTCACCTAAGGGTACTCCCTTGAATCTCAAATTATGATGCAGCTCAGACTGCAAAAATAATATTCCTTTATGATGAGTTATTAAATACTGGTATCTATGGTGCTGCTTGTCATTGGTATTTTTGTCTTTGTAACTCAGACTGAATTACTACAAGCAGCAATTACACACATTTAGGCTCAAAAGCCCAACTCCAGACAGTGTACAACACCACTGCATGCTCTGACAGAGCCATGGAACCAACACCTTAGTACCATTTCACCTGCTCTAAGACTCATCTGCTGCATTCTACAGCTGCCTTCAACCTAGAAATGACTAAAATTCCTTACTGTCTAGGCGACTCTATCCATTTTCAAGACTGTGATGATTTGGTGAGGGATTTTGACAGGAAAGTCCTAATATTGAACTTGGACCACATGCAGAGGGGATAAAGAGATCCCTATTGGCCATTACAAAATAAATATTAACCTATACATAGCTTTCGAGCCATGACTCCATGACAGCAGAGTAAAAAAGGTAAAGACTGTTTGTTTTCCAGTAGTTGACATATTTTTTAATAGGAGACTTATTTTTAATATGAGATTAGTAAATTTTGAAAAGCCTGTCACTTACAGGAAGACAAATTTTAATTTTTTTTTTTTTTGTGTTGAATGTAAGTTCACAGAGAAAACATTCTCAAAACAAAATACCATTAATATGATTTTGAGCTCACGACTTCCAGCATAAATTTCATTCTCCCTTGCAGTATCTGAACATTTTTAGGACTGAAATGAAGAAGATGAAGTTTCCCCAGCTTGCTCATTTTGAAGAAGAATTTAAACAATTCACCTGACTTTGCTTCAGGGTTTTTTAATTAACTAACATAAAAGCTTGAAACATGGCCAGAAAGACAAACAGATACTCCAGGACCCCATTAGGAGGCACTTTACCCAGGAACACATGGGAAACCTGCTCTGCAGTGGAAGCCAAAAGTTTGCAAAGTACTTTCCCAGAGTCCATTTAGGTTTAAAAATAGAAATGTAGTATTATGATACAGCAGTCACATGTGGTACATTTGATCTATTTTGAGCTAAAATTAATAAGCACTTTGAGAACGTGAAGTAAATTGATATACTAATTGCCATAAAATAAGGTATAGTTTTCTCTCTGTAACAGACCACCAATTTAAATGTATGACTGGCAAAAAATGAAGATACACATTATTTTAAGTTACTAGAAATGTTACTACAAGCCTAGGGTAATTATAAGAAGTCACTTCACTATATTGCTGTATGCCTAGGTCGTCTAAAGAGTTAATTGTTAAATAAGTATTTGCAGTTATTTGCCAGTTTACAGATGAAATGTGTTTAATAGTGCCAACTAATTAAAAAAACTTGCTGTTTTCCCAAAAGCTACACTTTCCCTAACAGAAACTCAGAAATGGTTAAAAGCAATAGGACTGTTAAGCCTGATTGCATTGCCTCTGCCTTGTTTTTCTGGAACATCGCGAATGAGAAGTAAGGATTTAGACAATCATATGACTCCCAAGTTTAACAGCCCAGATTTTCAGTGCATCAAGCCTAAGTAGGAAGGTCAACAAATACTGCAGTTTGACCTCGGATAAGAGATGAATAGTATCTACAAACAATTTTCATACCGTGATACCAGAGCATAACACATTTCTGTTATTTGTACAAAACACTGATGGGTGGGCTTCTAATGAGATTTTTAGGAGTACTTCTGAGTTTAGTAAAAAAAACTCCCTTAGAGTTCCAGAGAGCAAAGGCTTATCACAGTATCTACTCCCTTCTTATGATCCCAAATTGTCTTTAACTTGATATAATATTTATACAAACTGATTTCTTCACAACATTTTTAATAAATTCCTTTAACTTGAACATAAAAATGTGCAAGCTACAAACTGTGTCACTGAAAATGCTGCTGTATTACCTCTAAGCTTTATTGTACATTCTAAAAATAATAACCAGGAATTCAAGGGACACTGGATAAAGTCAACTAAACTGCTATCAACCTATTGTCATACTAATTAGAAGTATTTATGAATAAAGACAATAACTGACTAATAAAATTTACTGCCTTTTTACAGGAAGACATTTACAAATCAAACTGTATAAACAAGTAGTCTGTATAATTAAAACAGAAAACTATGTTTTAAAGACATCATTTATATTTCACATTTTGGCATTCAAAAAGGCATTAGAAGTCAGAATTAGTATTCTTTTAATAACCTCTTCATGCCCTTGTTTACACATTCTTTATAACAACAGATACAGACGTATTCCTTTTTCCACAGACTGGTACTCCCTGCAGAACAATGTATGGAACTATCCTGGCACTCATTCAGGATCAGGCAGTGAAGGAACTGTATCGGTTCAGCTCCTTTGGAAAGATCTACAGAACTTTGGAAGCAGGATGAAGTAGCCTTTAGCAGCATCAGGACAAACTGCTGCCAAAGGCTACTAAATACCACCCTTGAAGAGCAGATACTATCCTTGTTCAGTGACAAGTTACTTAAACCATATGATTTTCAGCTGTAGGTATTGCTGCTTTTTTTATCCCCACAGTGATGAAATGGTATTTGGGTGCCTATTTCACTAAGAAGAAATAGAAACTTAGAATGGGAAGAAAACAAGAAGGGAGGAAAATGAGGCTTTATTTTATTCTCTACCCATTTCATTGCTTAACTTTTAGTAACAAATCAAGTAACTTTCATATAGAAATTCAACAGAAAATAGTTTAAAGCAATGTGTGCATACACTATTGTAGAAACTCCAATTTGAACAAAACCATGATGGAGACATAAAACTAATGTGTCTGAAATAGATCTATGTGGAAAGATAGCTTGGAAAAAAGGTGTAATGAAAAAACAGAGAGTGGCTGTGCATGTATGTCAATTACATCTGAAAGAAAGTCAATAGGACTCAAGATACATAGAAATGAGGGAAATACATTGAATTCTTTAATAAAACACTTCCCCTCCCCATCATGAGACTGATTTTAATTTACCTGAACAAGGAATCCTTCAACTGTTATAAGAGCTATATAACCATAAAAATTCATTTTAAGATGACTCTTTATTATGGACAATAGAGGCTCACAGAACTAGAACAGTTTCACTAGAGTTTTTTTTAAAGCTTATAAATGTATACAAGAATTACAAACTTTCTTAGCAGCAAAAGTACATCAGTTTTGCAAAATAAAGTGGCACACTTTATGTCTGCTGGTGTGCGATCACAAACTCTGAGGAACTGTTTCTAGAGAGAAAGCATATATTGATTTTTAACTTCCAAGGGAAGGAAAATTATGTATCACCTGAAAAGTCACATCTTGGCCTGTTGATAGAAACACCAAACCATAAAACAAAGGCAAAGAACTAGGTGATATAGCAAAAGAACCTTTGGACAGTACATATCATTACACCTCTGTCAGTCAAGAAAAAAACAACCAAACCCATGCTCCTCACACAAATGCACATTGCAACCTACTTGACCCGAGCGGGTTACCTGTTTCCATCATCCACTCATCACCTGAACAGAAATAAGTGAATTGCTGCTCTCTGCAGACTATCTTGATTCAAGCCTGGATATTCATGAAGAATGTATAAAATTCTACCTACACAAAGAACGAAACGTGAGAAATCCACAACAAGGCTTCTTTAGCCATGCTGTCGAAAAATGCCTTGCTGTGTTCTTCACAGGTTGTCTTCCACTATTTGCTCAAATTCTCTCTGGTCCATTCTTACTGTGTCTTCGACTCCCCTCAGAAACAACACACACTCATCTTCCCCAAATGATATACAGGTACACAGATTCTCCTTCCTGAAATATTCCACTGGTGAGCTGCCTGGTTTTTTATTTTGAAAATATTAATTTGCCTGGTTTGAGTTTTAGTGGACTTTTTGGTTTATTTACCAAGAATAGGGAAAGTTGCATTTCCAGCCATCATTTTCACTAGAAATCTGCCCAGCCCATAATATCACAAATATGATATGAAAGGACAGCATAAGAAGTGTTTGAATAATTCTACTCTAACCAAGCAAAGTAAGATATTGAAAAACTACACAGAAATAATGTAACCTTCACTTCTAAGCAAAGCAAAATTTAACTAATATTGAGTAGTTAAAAATACTAAAATGCACAATTTTTAATCTGCTATAGTCATCACTGTTTACTATTTAAAACACTATTAATTATCCTGTAATATGAGATCAAAATACATTCTTGAAATACAAGGTGTTAAAAGACACCCCACAGCACCTCACTTTAACAAGGTGTACATGTCCTTTCATTTTTTTAAATGAACAGGTGCAAGATTTGAGGGATAAAGTTCATTAAGAATGACAATCTCCCTAGCCCACAATACTTTCTGCACCAGACTTTAGAAGACAAAAGACAAAACAGAAGACAGACGTATCATGTATAAACACTTGTTGGCAAGAAAGTATTTTCTTTTAGTGAGAATCCTAACAGTGTTTGTCATTAAAATCACTCAATGGAAAGAACGTGAAGAAAATACTCTACAGTGAAGAAGATACATTTTTTATGTTGTTATGTGTACTAAAATAGAAACAGTGAATTAAGACAAACTGTCTTGATCCTCATAAATTGTTTCCAAGCTAGATTATCTTTGCTAATGAATCAACAAGTAATACTGCAACATGTAGGTTGAATTAATGAAAATGCTATACTTGCAGTCTAACAGAGGACCAGAATATACTATTTCACTTTTAAAAGATTTTCAGTTTCTTAAAGTGAAAGTCTTAAAAATGTTCTTGTTAAGAGGTTAAAACACTCACTGATGTAAGAAAAAATGTTAATTGAACTGTGCTAGTATGTGCCAATAGAATAACAAAAGAAAAGCAGATCCCTTACCTATTAATGACTTAATTTTTAAAAATCAACTTTAAACATAAATGTCCAAATTTTTCTACCCTTAACTGGACACCCAAATTCAAAATATTACTACCACACCACCACCATAGACTGAAAATAATTTATGGTCTATTTACAGGGGGCATAAATCCCACACATTCTGAGATTTAAATGGAAAAATGAAAAAGTTTGCTAAGAAAGTAAATATTTATAAATGAATTAAATACATTTGGTTTAAAAAGCTCCCCATGATATATTAAAAGACCTTCTCTTGAAACAGGCCCCTTTTTTGGCCACTTTATCAAAATTGGTGACTGTCATGGGAACAGAACAAGACCTGGCCATCATCTTCACTCTTTTGTGCCTTTACCAGTAGAAAGATAAACTGATACCTAGTTTACTGCAGTATGTCACATACAGTGCCCACAGAATATTCATATATATTACAGAATTTTTAACTACTATCACGTGACTGTTTAAGAAGCATCTGTCGATATACTACCATTTCTTCCCATTTTCCTAACTTCATTTCCAATATATCTCACACCAACATCATCACTGTCAAAATACAATAAAATTTTTACAGACAATGACTTTGCCTAGAGCATAATTACATTGGTTGTATTAAAACCATAATCCTTCTCCTCACTTTCTCCAACTTGAAAAATCAAGTGGTGATGGTAGAAAAATTTCTTCTTGCCCTTGTTCAAAGCTTTTCTTCCTTCAGTTAAATGAATTCCATCTATATATTAAGTATGCATACTTCAGTATAAAGCATCTATAAATGTTAGGCTACTGTTAGGTCTACATTTTTGCCTTCTTATATTGTAAAAATTTCAAGGACCAGATTTATATCTGCTTGTAGATCATCTTTCAAAACTGTTCTCATTTTGCCATCCCTTCTTAAATACTATCACCAGTGAAGAAGTATTTGAACAGAACAATTAGCTGGAAGTACTTTTTAAACAGCAATGATGCCAAAGCGCAGTATTTTAGTACTTCACATTGCAGTCCTCTAAGTTCAGTTCTAAATTATCCAATGCTGTGACAATTACTCTGTGTTTGGACCACAAAAGCATCCCAGTAAGTACATCTATAAAAATGAAATCCTGGTTTTGTTGTGGTTACATATTGTCTCATAGGACACTGCAAAACTCACGCTGCTGCAGCACAAAAGTAATTCTGATTCAGATAACCCTCCTCCAACTACACAAAGAAATGAGAACCTCCCAAACAATAACAGATGTCAGTAACATCTGCAGTTTAATCTTTCATGAAAGAACACACTCTGCCATGTGACGAAACACCAGAAAATATTTAATGCTACCTTTCATTGAATAATTCTTGATGCAATCACAAATAGGGAGATCGAGCGTTTCATTATATCCTTGGAGTGCAATAGAGGTCCATTGGGCTCTCATCAGCAGGGAAAGAAATGCCACAAAGAGGAGGTTTTTTTTAACACACAATGCTGATGTACTGCTGTATTTTGGAAGAGGAAAAATGCTCTTTGTGCTATAATGTTATTGCTGATAGCTGTATCATTAGCAAATACTTAATAGGGACTAATAATACTATTTCTTAATTTTCTCTAATTTTCCTTCTTCAGCATTTACTCTGACTCAAAGTTGCCAGTATTGTGGCTTACACCCATATCCTGAATATATTCCATCTTTTGCAATTGAAGCATACATTTTCCCCAAATGTATTTCCCTCACTAAATGTCTCCTTTTCATTATTAAATGTGCATTCAACAAGGAATCAAAAGTGTTTTTCATATAACTCTTGTCTTCTTGAGCGTATCCAACCTCGTTCACATCATTTGAGAGGAATCAAAATTCTCACCTTGTCTTTATTTCTTCAAAGTGTACCTGTCTATTGTCTCCTTCCCAGTTTGCAGTCACTTTATAAACCTCTCTCTAGTACTGCATGAGTATCAAACAATCTCAAGCTCAACAGACCAGCTCTGCTACTCAGCTTCTCTGTAACACGTCAGAGAATTATAGAATGTCAGGTTGGAAGGGATCACAAGGCTCATCTGGTCCAACCTTTCTCAACAAAAGCATGCCATAGACAAGATGGCCCAGCACCCTGTCCAGCTGCACTCAAGTGTCCTGCTGTTGGGGAATCCACCACTTCCCTGGGGAGAGTATTCCAGTGGCTGACAGTTCTCTTGGTGAAAAATCTATGTCCAAGTCTGAAGAGAAAAGGATGTAGGTGAAAGAACTGCACTTTCATGCTTTCCACACTGAACATCTACTGCTCTGTTTTCTCAGCCACTGTGTCTTGGGCTAGGCCTTTTAACAACAAGACTGGCAGCAGAACAAGTAAGTTTGTATGCATTAGCGGAAATGAATGAGTCAATTTAGTTGGTGGAGAAAATTATAGTGTTGTGAATAGAACTGTGGAAAACCAGCCAACTACTATTTTCTGTTTGGAATTATTTTCACACAAAGAAAGGCAGAACTACCACAAGTTATTTTTGAAAGAAGAGACAGTAAGGGTATGAACTTTATTTTTACTTTAAATGAAAAATACATCCTGCAGAAAATCAGTGTATCCACCACTAAATGCAAGAATTCAGTTCAACTGCAGAAAAGATAAATGCAAGAGATGCCTTCATTTTTCTTGCCAAAAATCATATTAATTTTCCAGTGCTTTTACCTCTAGTCTTACCATACCATTTAGGTTAACTTTGGTATTGGATTCTTTCACATGTCTCATTGTGCTGCTGCACATTTCTGTACATCTCTTCTTCCTCCTGCTACTCCCTACTCACATGCTGTATCTAAAAGGAATGTGTATGTTTTAGTCATCTTCCCGTTTTATTTGTCCTAACAAATACTTGAGTACATTCTGAAGCAATTAAAATATGAAGAGGAAGGCTGGTGATCTTTTTGATAACTTTGTCAAAATAAATTGGGCTGACGACCATGAGGGTAATCACATTAAACAAAACTAAAATGATACAAACACTATTTTAGTCTCAGTTGTAAGCAAAAAAATGGGACAACTCTTACAGATAGTATTTGAGAATGGCATGGTGATGCATAGCACTACTAAGTCAGTCAGCCGCATCTCTGAATCAAGGGAAGGCTCCAAAGAGTTCCTCAAATTAAAAAGCACCTCATGGTAACATATCCAAAAGGTGATATTGACACCATGCAACAGTAGCATTTTCTTCTTCCCTTCCGTGAATCCTGTGTGTTTTCTTCAGTGGTAAAAGCCACTTGCAACACCATTTCCCCCTTGTTTTGGATCCCTCCTTTGTGTCAGCCCAGCACAAGGTAGGGCAGTGTTTTAAGAAAGGTCCATGAAATAAGGGGTTAAAAGAGCAGTGCCAGGTGAGAACAAGGGTCTTAACCACTGTGGTGAGACACAGAGCAGTCCTTGAACAGCTGTATCAGCACAGGAGGAGCAGTGAATTGTAGCTATGAGCAGAGCAGCAGGGGTGATAACGGCAGGCATTTTTCAAGTCAGCTTTACTGCCAAAGAAAATTGGTCAGGTAAGTACTCCATAAGTAGCAAGTTGAAGAACAGTTCATAATTATAGCCCCAAATCTCAAGCTGGAGACAGTACAAACATGTTTTGGGATTTTTCAAAAATATCATACCAGCAAAAGTCAGGTTCTACACTGAAGACTCTTACCCAGCAGACACTATAAAATTGCTTCTAAAAGAAGTCCTGAAAAAAACACTCTAAAGTAACAGTGACAAGTAATGGGGGCTATAACTGGTTTGAAAATTCAACCAAACCATCCCACAACCCTGTCTTAAAGTCAAAAAGTCAAAAAGAACAAATTACTTGGTCAAATTATGTTCAATATTTCTGTTTTCAATTACTTAGTAAATGGTTTTCTTTAATAAACAGCATAGTTTCAAGCATCTGCTTAAAAACAGAAAACACGAAACAAAAGCCACCACCAAAAAAATCCCAAGTCTTCTGAAGTGAACTAATGCCATTTTAGCTCCTGAAAGTACCAAGGTGTCTAGAGACACCTTCCATGAAAAAAAAAACCAACCAACCAACCAAAAACCCCAACAAACCAACAACCCCCCCCAAAACCCCCCAGTAACTGTCTGAAACTATACAATGTGCCAAGTACACCTTGCACCCCTGGCAGAACAAAACCACAGACTGTACCTTTGGGCATCTGGCATGAAGGTAGTCAGGGGTGTCCTCTCTGCCTGTGTAACAAGAGCTGAACTAAATCACAAGACTAAGGCAAGTGTAACCCCAGCAGAAGATTGTTGTCCCATGAGATACATGTTGTCCCCATGTAGTATTTCAGTATTTCATGGAATCCTGTTCATCTTCACACCTCATCTTGGAAAATTCCATTATGCCCTCAAACTTCACTTTCTCACCATTTGCTCAGCATAGCAAGCAGGGGATGGGATCTCCTACCATCAGGAGAGGCATGATGCCATGTGGATTAGCGTGTACTTTGGGCTAAATCCAGAGCCCAGCCAGGAAAAATACATTAAAGATATGAGCACATCCATAATGCTCTGCCTGGGGTCCTGAAAGCTAGTTCCCTCTAGGATAAGGTGGAATATATGCATGCCATGGCCCAAGTGGGATTAATGGCAACCTCTACTTCAGCTTTTCCAAAACTTCTTATTAAAATGTTCTTGGTTCACCTTTACATTTCTAAGGCCCCACATGATACAGGATCTCTTCATCAGAGACTTTGCTCCTCTGACCAAGCTGCTACCGGGAGGAAGAAGCTTTTCAGGATGTCCCAAGACCTGTGGTACCTCCTCAGGCAGAGCATCTCTGGCCAGCATTCATCATCTCTCTTTTCTGGCATGGGAGTATGTGGACCAGACCCAAACCATATTCTGCTCAGAGCTCCCTTTGGCTCCCTGTTTTTACATTTCTCTACTCACGTTCCTTCTTTTACCAGCTGTTATCTGTTTTTTCTCCATCCTCATTTTCTGTAGTTTCTCATTCTCAAGGACAGCTCTAATGTTTCATTAGGAATAAATTGGTATCTGTTCCTAAGGAAAAAGCCAATAGAAGCAATGCAGCTACTTAAAAAAGGCAAGCTAGGACATTCCTCACTCCCCATGCCACACAGTTTTACAGATCATGCCCTCCAGCTATTCTAGATAAGAGATGTCACTTACATAGCAATTATATAGTAATTCTTCACATGGACATCATTCCATCTTTGCCAACCTTTTCCTGAGTGTTCACCTGAGATGCAAAGTGTTTGATGTTCATCACCAACTCATAGTAGTAGCTTTGCTTAAAAACAAAAATTGTTAACTGAAATTGAAAAAACCCAAACTCTGAACACATTCATTTAAAGTTCAAGAATGTCCTGCCTTGGAGTTGAATATAAAAAACCTAAGTTAATATGCAAATGAAATAAATTCTGCATCTGAATATTAAATGATGATGAGGTAGGTAGTATCAAAAGAGCAATCTTTTTGGAAGAAAGCATGTCATAACAATAGACCAAATTTAGATAGAAACTGAACTTTCCTAGGTATTAGTGCAATCTGTGTGAAAAACAGGCTAATTTTTTTAGTGTCATGTTTGCATCTGATCATCCATCCTCAAGAAATTCAAAGGGGGAAAAAAAAATTGCTAATTTGCAAAAGAACCAGGAAACACCCTAAGAACCACTACAAAGCACTACACACCCTCAATCTCCCAGGCAATTCCACATGCCATAAAGTTGCTGTACACTTAAATTTCCAAAGCTGTTTGTTTTGCAATTTGATATTCATACAAGCCATTATATTAAGCTAAAAGATGCAGCACCTAATTTCTCTCTGAGTTCAGTTCACATAAACACGTACCACTACAATGTAGATTTTTCAGCCAATGGAGAGAATCCAGCTTGAACACACCACCCACTGCTGCACTCCACTGCCTTAGAATTCTTAACCCATAGCTGCCAAAGCAGAGAACTGGTGCTGGGAGTTGAAGGGTGCGCTTCTCACTACACAAGTTTTCACAAGGAACAAACATACAACTAAAGGCATTGAATTTTTCAAAACTGTCCAATGTAACATAGTCCTCAAGTTAATGAAAACATCTCCTTTCATCATACCTGTTGGAGGGTAACAGCATGATCTTTCAAATGGGCTTGGCATGATTTTAGCTACATAATGCTCTTCTCTATCACCACCTACACTGTTTTTCAATGAGAAACCCTGATCAAAACCTACATCCTTCACATTAATCTATGGGTCAGTTAATAGAATGCTGGAATGCAGGTAATTTGCATAAAAAACTTAATGCTAGACTTTAGTACAGTTAAATCACAATTTCACCCTGTGCAAAGTAAGGCTAGATTATCATATGCTTAACAATCATAATTTACATACACAATAAAACTGTTACTGCTGCTTGCTACAAGACAAAGAATTCAAACTGCTTAACGCTATAGTAATCAAAACTAACCTTAATTACTATAACAATGCAACTGCTGAAGTAGCAGAGTACATACACCCTTAATTATGTCATTTTGTGAGAGAGAAAAGCAAACTGATTCTGGTCACAGGCAAAGTAACAGTTTTTTCCATCTTTCAAGTTTCCATCTTCTTCCCAAAACTGCACTTTCCTTTGTTTTAATTTTTTGAGCCACATGGCAGCTGTGGATGTCTGTGGGTTTACAGACAAGTGCTAACAGCAAGTGCAGTATGGTAATAAGTACATACTTCCTGGAAGCAGTTTAACCTGATTGAAATAAAAGAAACAAAAAGTTCCTGATGTTCTTAGTTTAGATTCTACAGTATTTCAGCAAAAGGATACAAGTTTATAAGAGGCACAGGAATAACAAAGTAACAATTACATTTACAAATCACCAAAGCAGGTTTGGTGAGAACAGTTCCGATATTCACTCACCTAGCAACATTTTAAAGGACACAAGGTAAGATACCTTGCTAACTTTACTGCAAGTCTATCACAGAAATACTGTAACTCTAAAGAAAAAGGTCAGTGGAAGAAGAACAGCACCCCTCTGTCCTTCCTAAGGGAAGGAATTAGCTTAAAATGCTCATCAGGCTTTCTCAGGTAAAGATCAGCTATGTCATAAAAAAGATTTTTGCTTTCTCAGAATCTGGATAACCATTTAACTCCTACATGCAGAGCATATTTATATGCCTCCCTGATTTACTGAAAAGTATTTCCTAAAACCCTCAAAATTATTGCTCAAAATTACAGACAGATGACATCCCAGTGTACAGAAACTGGTTGTTTATTCTGAAGTAACAAAACCTGTGGCTTTAAAAACCCACATAGAACAAACACCAAGGTGGTGTTTCCATACCTTTACTGCACAGCATAGTGCTAAGAAGTTAGCCTAACCCTTACTACGTGTATAACAAGGAATATGCACCAGAACTCATTCTACCAGAAGCCAGCTAACACGTTCTACTTCTGGGCACAGAAAAGCAGAAAGTAATTTAATAGAAGAAATAAAAACTTAATTATATTTCTTACTCTGAATAGCAAATTGGAAAAAAAACAACCAAACAACAAAACCAAAGAAATACAAAATGAAAAACTTGAACAGAAAAAAACTCCACAAACCTCTTAAAATGCTGTTGTCTTAAAAGATCCATATGGCAAGTGCAGAAACAAGCAATGTTTTACTCTATTTTTCTCTACCTTCATATAGCTCTAGATGTCAACTGCTAGGTGATAACACCTCTCACCAAAAAAGTCTTGAAGTAATTTCTTATATAAACAAATACAGATGACAAAGTAGTAGTTTGGAGCAATTTTTTTTTTCAAGAAGTTATCAGGGTGAGGTCTTAAAGAGCTCAATGCTAGAAAATATAGATTCCTTTTTCTTGCCACTTGACCATTTAATTGCCAATGAATGTGCTTTCAGTGCTTAATTTGAATCTGTCTTTTGCCATCTGACACCTCAGTGTATTGATTTGGTGCGCAAAAATAATTACAGATAACCCAAAGAGATAAAACCTGCATTGTTTTCTGCCTATGTTAAAGACCTTAACAATGGATTGGAGAAACACTTGAATTGTGACCTGTGAAGGGTCTAGGATTAAAACCTGATTTTTCAACAGTGCAAGTCACCAGCTGGGCTCAGCTGTTTAGTGAAACCTTACTCTTAGCGGATGTGATTCTGCTGAGATGTGGAAGAAACAGCAAGGGAGATGCCAAAGAGAGGCTCAAACGAGCCCTGAAGAGACTCTTGTTTACCACTGCTGATCCCAACACCACAGGCAGGGCAGTATCTCCCTTTAGCTCCCTGCATAGCACACCCTCTAAACTGCTGTATACCAATTCTTCTGCTACACAAATTAAGAGTCTCACTTTCATTTCCTGTCAGCATTCACCTTATTTTCCAAAACAGAACAGGGGGATTTCAGAGAACAAATTACATTTTGTTTGTACAAACAAAATGGGGTCCTAGCTCATGACTAGCCCTCCTGAACACCATAACACAAAGAAGTAAAATGTGTGTAATCCTTTCCCAAACATTGAAGGGGAAGGTTAAAAAAAAAAACAACAAACCAACCAACCAAAAAAAAACCAACAAAAAACCAAACTGAATTTATCTTCTAGTTTTGCAACTCTAAGACAACATATTCCTTACTTCACTTACCTCCTCAGAGCTCCACTGCTACTTTGTTCTCTTTCCCATTTCCCAGGAAGCATTTCTACCTCACAGCAGAGAAACTGCTTATGGTAGGAAAATACTTGCAGTACAGCCTGAAATCACAGCTCTCCTTTTGGCAACAGCAGTAGGTCAGACAGCTCCTATTTAATGCCTGCTATCCACTCTCTTCTCTGTGCCATATCCCACCTGCACTGGTACAACTGCTTGTGTGGCTGCAGTGAACTGGATCAGGAAGCCAAATCCAGGTTAACTGAAGTCCCTCCTGCTTTCCCTTTTTTGTAGGGTTATTTTTAACCTAGATCAATCTCAAATTCAGTTCACCTTGCTATCTCATAAATAGTTACTCCAGCACACTTGAGGGCACAGAGGCAGGAAAACAAGTGGCTGGGGATAGAAAAGCAGGCCTGCAAATGAAAGAAATGCTTATGAAATAGCACCTTGTATCTGAAACAAAGGCAAAGCTTGAGAGCAGCACTGCAGGGTAGACTTTTTACCAAGTTCTAGCCCTAGATTTCACAAGTTTATAAAGAAAATCCCCGCTGACTCAAGGTTCCTAACACTGAAAACTTTGCAAGCTTAAATGCTAGAAGCACTGATTAAATAAAACAAACCAAACCAGTCTACTCAGATCTGATCTGGAACTGCATAGCAGAAACAATATTCTTTATTAAACCAACCACTGTAGTTTGGAAAAAAAAAATAATCTGGACAAACAAGTCCCTTATGATGTCTAGAAATGATGCAGGCAGAAAACAAAATCTGATGTCCATCCAAAAGTCTTTCCAAAGGAGCTCTGTCCAAAGGAGGGATGTGTCAGCTCCAGAAAAAAGTTTCACTGTCTGAAGACTGTGATGTGTCTTCATCACACACTGCCAGTGTGGTGTGAAAAGGAGCAGAGCCTTTCACTCCACACCGTAAGCTGCACTGCTGCCTCCTTACATTCTGCTCCTTGCAGAATTCTGCAATGAGAGCTTCATTTTTGCAGCACAACATAGCCTTAATTAGGCTAAGGAACAAAGTGACTTGAAAGAATATGAGAAATCCCAGCATTATTCAAGATTTATCTACATAATCTATAATAATATTATCTACATAACCTACTTTAGATTATGTCACTTCTGCAACTTCTACTTATGTGGATGGGTAGATGAACAAACACTAAACAAACCCAGCGAGGAGGGAATGCCAAGTAATTTAAAATACTCTGTCTTTCAAGTAGTCTGAGCCTGTAATAAAGGCCTAACCACAACAGCTAAATTCAAACCAATTTATCACTTGGAGGCCCTTCTGACCTTTTGTTAGGCTACCACGTGGCTATCTTTAATGAGTGATAACCTCTCTCTTTGCTAGTCCAAGCTGTGAAGCATTTTGTTTTTAATTAAAGCAGAATTTTCAGATGGTGCCTCTCTCCACACAGAGCATATTGGCAGTCTTACATTGGTGATTACTGCAGAGGGATTTTCAGGTATTTCTTCAGCAAGTAATTACAACTATTTCTTTTTTTTTTCTTATTGCTGAAACCTACCTAATTAATAGAGGATACAACCACAACATAGTGGGAAATAAGCTTTGCATACATTGTTTTAGAAATGTTATTCATGCAGACCATTCCAGCATCACTCCAATATGTATTGTTAATTAGTCTTTATACAACACATATTTTAGCTGATGTTCTGATCCAAGCACAAGGCTCCAAAAGCTACCCATTTCAAAACTGGAGAGCTAAACATAATGAGCAAAAGAAAAAAGATACTTTCTGTTGAATAAAATTACACTCTGATCAAAAACACTCAAGGCAAGAGTCTCTGGAAAAGTGACAGGGAATCAGCTACCTTGGAATAGCAATGGATACAGGGTTTTTCACCTCTACTTCACCAATTTTAATCTAACCAAGGTCAGCAGTGATAGAGCCTTGCCTCATCTAGTCTTAACAAGAACTACACTTGTGGTCTCTTTTGATCTTCAGCAAGAAAATACGACAGAATGACCCAGCAGTGAATACACATGAAAAAACCAAACCCTTAGTTTTTAAGAAATGTACCCAGAGGATGTTAAAATCTACAGGAAAAAGAAAAAGTAGAAGACTGCATCTTCCTGTCAAGCACATTTCAAAGAAGCACTACTTAAAGAATAATTATAAGACTTAAAAAGCAAAGAATTGACTATAATGGGAACTCTGTCATACTGAAGCTACTGTAGGGAACACTTTGAGGAGAAGGAGTGAATGAACATAAAACTCACATGCAGAATACACATCACATTTGCTGTACTTGGCTATTTAAAGACCACAGAAGTCAAAGTTAGTAAAATCATGCTGGATTAACAGAACTGGAGATCCGGCTACTAGGTAAGAAGATACATGTACAGAATCATGATTTGAAAATTATGTATAGTTTCCTTTAAAAATACATTTTAAGAGCAACTTGGTACCACATACTGCCACAGAAAAAGCAGCAAAGACCATCTGAATCCCAGAAAATAAAATTCAGAAGCCAAGCCCACATCATCAAGATTTACTGGAAGAAGAGAAAGTTTACAAATCTTCCAGTACCTAAGGAGTACATTCTAATCACCTGGTCTCTTATCCAGTCTGGTAGTAACAAAGAAATAAGACATCACAACTAAGTACTCCTGAATCTGGGGGGAAAAGGGGAATGGACAATGCGGGAGACAACCCAACAAAAACCACAAACAAAACATCAAGTGGAATTACTATTAATTTATAACCAAACCTCCTGCTGCCATGTATGACATTCCTTTGCATATCTAATAGGACAAATAATTCAGAGCCATACATCATAATTAATTTTAAAATCTGTATTATTGTGTTACCTGAAGTAAAACACACACAAAACTTTCTACAAACTCTATAGTTTTGCAGGGCTGACATTCATTCTAGTTTAGAAAGTAGTTCTAGAAAAGTTAGAATATTCCTGTTTCATGTAAAATCAATGGTTTTGAAAGTACCAGATTCACTTGACGAATTAAAAAGTTACGTGACCTTTTTTAAACTTCAGATGTGTTGTACTTGTGTTTCATGTTACTTTCACAAATTATTCCAAGATAATGAATAATAATAAAGCTATGATTTTCCTACATTAATTGCAACAAGTTAAAGAATTTCCTGTGGCCTTTTTAAAAAAATGTAATTTACTACATGTTGATATTTTTAACTTCTAGGTTGCAAAAGTTCTCAACTACTGTAAATTGAGAAGCTGAAAAAAATCCCAACAAAAAATTAAGAGAATAATTAAATTAATATTAGGATAAAGAATTAGAGCAACTTTTATGGCAACTGATAACTGTGTCTCTCCAGATATCAGATGAAAGGTTTTTTTATCTTTCATATTACTATTCTAAAATGCCCTCAGAATTTGTAGGTTGCGGTGCCCTGTGGAAAACTGTGAAAGCATTTAAAACAAATGAAGTTCAAAATGGAGCCAGAACCCTGAAGCATCTCGTTACCAAAGGAAGATTTTTGGTTTTGGTCCTCCTAGTCAAAACCCAATGCCTATTGGGTGAACCTGAAAGAGAAGGCCATAGAAATAAACCCCTAACAGAGTACACTGAAACTTTCCCATCTTCTGTATACACAATGTATCTTGCCCTGCCTGCTACACAAGCCCGATTTCCTCTTTTGGTGACCCAGCTTAAGAAACCACTACCACTCAGATGTCATTCACCTGCAACTTCAGCCCAGAAATACTTCAAAACATTTGCTCTTATCTGCTACTGGCATTCACATACTCATGGTTTTATTCCACTTCATTTCCTAAGTTAAGTAACAAGTAATAAAGATATTTGACTATAAATGGAAAGCTACAATAAATGAGAAGAATATAAGTGCCATAGTTGGGTGAGCAGCATTTACTGTGCTGACCATAGACAGTGCAAGAGGTTTCAAATTACACTTCATGAACTAGTAAGTATAGTTATCAGGGGAAGCTGCGTTACCCTTCATTGTTCTTCCAGGGACCTTAGCATGCCCTTGATCCACACAATTCCAAAAGCTCCATGCATGGATCAAGGGCATAACATCACCTTTAGAATTCAAAGATGGATATTCTTCTGTTACCCCTTCAAACAAGTTCATGTTCAGTGTGCTATAGTCTGGAAGACAAGCTACTGAGAACACTTAACATGCAAAACTAGAAAACAACAATGCAAATGCAATGGTTCAACAATACAAATAAAAAATTCAAAACATTAAAGCTCCATCACATTTTATATTTCTTTAGTTTTTAGTTGCCATGTATCATATGAATAGATTACAATCAACGTTCACTGACAGTAAACCAAACAGTGTTTCTAATAATTAATTAGTTGTATAGTATCCATATATTATCAGTCTTTCATGCTAAGTGAATCCTGGTCTTTCCCACCAGTATGTATATGATGGCAATTTTTTTTCTCCTAGTTACAGGAGTTGTATCATTACAGAGTTTTTTGCTGTTAAATATACTGAGTAATTAAACATCTGAGCTTGATGGCTCTAGCAACATTTAATTTTTAAACACTAACAAAGAGAGAGACAGAGGTTCTGAAGGAAACTCCTTCTGTAACCTAAAAATTACTGTATTTTGTAATATGAGAATTCAATAAAATGGAAGTAAACACTCTGTGTTGTAGTGTAATTTAATTGCACAAACTAATAGCAGTACGGTTACCATGAAGTACAGAATGCAGTGTTTTGTCATCTGAAGTACTTCAAACATCTTACTCCATACTTATCTTTACAGTTAGGCTAAAACACTCCCCATCAAAACTAATGCGCTCAACTGAAAAATAAAACCACTAACAATAATGGTTAAACACTCATAACAGATTTGGATTGTGAAGTCTAAAATAATAGCGAGGTAAGACACAAGAACTGAAAGGTGAAACCAACAATCAGAACTGGGTAGGTCAGGCAGAGCCCCTGCTTCTACAGCTGGAAGCACCCACTGCAGATCCCTGGGAAGCCAGAATGCTATGTGGGCAGCACCCGGCCTATGCAAATCAGGTTACCCACTTCTACTCCAGACTTCAATAGTAAACGCACAAAAAGTACACAAACAAAAAAACCAACAAAATACCAAAAACCAAACAAATAAAAACAAACCCCCAAACTTCCACCTTTAAAGTTCCTTTCCATTTTAATGCCCAGGGATTTTCCAGTAACAAAGGGTATTGTTATCACAACACTGAGCTTGCACAACTGCCTGCTCACTACGTCTTGTCTTTACTCTTATCCATTACAAACATACCCAAAGTTTTTCACTAGAAACGAAGTAAGTCAACATGCAAAAAAAAAAAAAAAAAAAAAAAATGAGGTCTAGAGTTTTCTTCCCAACAAATGAATCGGCTTTATATTGTTTAAAGTTATGCTGAAATACTCAGAAGGGAAAAAAACCCCAACAAAACAACAAAAACAAAGCAAACAAACGAACAGAAACACCAGCAGAAAGCTCCCTGCCATGACGAGTTCAGATCAATGCTTTTGTCTTCCATTTTACCCAGGGCTCTGGAGAGCAACGCTGTACTGAGGGCTCTCCCAGCGCGCTCCCGAGCGATGTAAACACGCCGCGGGGCTGGGGCTGCGCCGCGGGGCGCGGGCACGACCGCGGGGTCACCGGGGCTGCACGATCCGGGCGAGCACAGGAGTTTCTGACCTACATTCCCCTTAGCGGGATGAAAACCCTCCCGCCGCAGACGGAGCGCGGCGGGCGGGCGGCCTCCCCCGCCGGCAGGGTGTGTTCGGGGGTGGGGAAAGCGAGCGGGCCGGGGCGAGGATGGAGGCTGGCGGAGGCGCCGACACCTGCCCGCCGACACCGCGGCCCCGCCGCCGGCTCCTCCTCCACCGGGGACGGACACCTGCTGCGGGACAGCCGCACGCGCGGCCCGGCGGCGGCCTCGGCCCGGCGGCCGCGGGCGGGATTGTCCCGCTGGTTTCCCGAGAACCCGCTAAGCCCCGCGGCGGGGCCGGGGTCGGGCGAACTCCCCGCGGCGCCGCGCAGGCCGCAGCCGGGCCTGTAGGGGCGGGGGGCTCGGCCCGAGGCCGCGGGGCCTGCGGCGGCGGCGACGCGGGGCGGGCGCGCCAGGCCCGGCCCCGGGCCCTCCTCCGGGAGCGGAGCCGGGCGGAGGCGGCGGCGGCGCGTCCCCCTCACTCACCGCTCTCGATCTCGTTGCCCTTCTTGGCGGTGGCTGCGTTCCCCATGGCCGGGCCGGGGCGGGGGGCGGGAGGGATGCCGGGCGGGGGGCCGGGCCGGGCTCGGCTGGCGGGGCGGCGCGGCGCGGCCCGCGGGCGCGGCGGCGGCAGCGGCGGCGGAGCTGCCCTGGCCCCGCTCTGGGTCTCTGTGTCTCCGGCCGCCGCGGAGGAGGAGGCGAGCGCTCTGCCCCCTCCCCCGCCCCGCACTCGGCGGAAATGACGGCCGGGGCGGCGCCTCCTCCCGCTGCGCCGCCCGCGGGGGCGCAGCCGACCACGGCCGGGCTGCTGCCGCCGCCTCGGGCGGGGGCTGGCCCGGGGCAGGGGCTGCGGGAGCCCCGGGCGGCACCCCCCGCCCGGCAGCGGCTCGGGGGGTGCGGGGGGCGGCCGGTGCCCGTGGCCGTCGCACGCGGGGTCTCGGCAGCCCCCGCACCCCCAGCCTGGCGGGCGGCGGCCCCGGAGCGCCCCCGCTGCCGCAGGCCCGGCCCGCCCGCGGGGCAGCGGCTGAAGCGGGGGCGAGGCCGCTGTGCCCAAGGTGACCCCGGGAGGCCGCGCGGGCCGCGGCCCTGCGGCTGCGCCCGCCCCGCGCCCCTGAGCATCCCCGAGGATACTCGCCCGGGCCTGCACCCCGACGGCCGACGGGAGGAAACTCGCACTTGCCGCCTGTTCAGTGACTGTTTTTACACGGCTCACCAGACTATAGAAAAAAAAAAAAAAACGTAGAAAGTAAGCGGGCTGCCAGGAAAGCGGTTTTTTTTTTTTTTTTTCCTCCCCCCTTTTGCTGCCACCCATCATAAATAGCTACAGCTACACATTTTCAAGCGGTATTGTGACTTTCAAGTTGATGATAGCTCTCTATATATTTATCATATGAAACGCTTTGAGTGTTTTAGCTCTGGAAGGAAATGCTTATCAAAAAAAGGCTCTATTTTATCTGCTTTGAAGTGGAGAGAGTGGAGAGCAGAAGTGCTAATCTTATGGATCACAAACTGCATATATTCTGCCAGGACAATGTATGCGATACTCAGCCTCTTCTGGCAGCATTCTTTCCCCAAGGATGCAGGAATTGTTCTGGCTACCATCCTTCACAGGGGCTATCAAAATCCTCTCCCAGCATCGTGGGCTGGTGAAGCACATGCTGTCACAGCCTAATACTGAATTACTTTACTATGAGATAGGATTTTATACACATACACTAATGCACAGTAAAGTAGATACTTTCAGGAAATTTCCAGTTTCCTGAGCTGTGCAGTGGAGTACATTGTAAGGGAACACTGGGCAAATCTAGCCCAGTGTGTGCTCTGCCCAGACAATTGTACAAGCTACCTGGATTACATGGCTGCAAAGTTGTGGGAGCGCTTACCTGAGTTATCTTGATTTTGTAAGCTGAGGTTTGATCAGTGAACTTTTCAGTTTAAGGGACTGATTTTCTTCACCTTTTCCCTTGCATTATCCTGATCTGTGTGATACTACTTCAGGGGAGTACTTGGGTTTCTATGATTAAAGAAGCTGTCTCTGAGAAAGCCAGGTCACTATTGCTTTGAAGATCAGAAACAAGACTCAGACATGGTGAGGAAATCACCTGCAAACCATTGGGGGCAGTGAAGCAGCTACTATTGAAGAGGGCTGTCTCGTTTTGCCAAAGCTGGAATCTGTGCATTCTTTATGCACTTAAAATGAGGTTCAGTGAGTTATCAGTAATTGACTCTGTCAAGGAAAGGCATGTAGATTGCCATGGCCAGATCTGCAGCAGGAGGAGAACTTAAACATGGAAAAGGAGAAGATACTTTTGCCATCTGTTGTCTTAATCATTCATACAATGACAAAATATAGAACTCTAAGGTGCTGTAATATTTAAATAAATATCTGAAGATGATGTCTCAGGTGAAGATCTTATCCTAGTTTTAAATGTTTTCCCCGCTCCAGTCATCATAATTTTCATTTTGGCCAGATTGAGTCTGAGTCAGCTGATTTTCATCCAGGTGCTGACAGGCATTTTGATATCCTTGAGAAGACAGCAGTGGCATCCCTAACAGATGAGATATGCTGCAGCATCTTTAGCATATTCCTGGCCTTACAGCTCATACCTTCGCTAGCAAATTACGCTGCAAGGGCTGCATATGTGGGAATCCACAAAGGTCCAATAGATATTACTGCCTTTCGGGTCTTGGTGGACAAGGATCAGCTGGGCATTGCATGTACTCCAGCAAAATCCTACATAAACGTGTCCAGCACCATATTTATGTGTGTGTGTGTGTGCACAACAATGCAATGACATTGGTTCTCAAATAACTAAATGCTCTTAATGCACTGATGGGTTTGTATGAATGTTTTGACCCAAACACTCTCTTTATCAGAAACCTAACAAATATAATTCAACAGTGCTGTGAAACATTAAATGAATGATATCCATGGTCCTAGCATTACATGTGTAGGTGAAGATTACAGAAATAAGGACTTAGGGCTGGATGTTTGTATTCACATTCACACTACTCACACATGATATATTAACAAGTCATTGATTAATTGCAAAACATACTGATGGTTATAGATATTATGTGTATACAATCATTTAGCATTCAGATTGTCAACTCTTATTCCAGCCCTAACCTTTAGTTTCCTTAATTTTTTTATTTAAAATCCTTTTATGTTGAAATACCTCATATCACTGCTTATTTACAAGTAGTCTGTCTTCTTTTTTTCAACACAATTGGTTAAAAAGTTGTCATGCAAATATGAAAAATATTCTGTTTGTGTATGTTAAAATATTCCATTAAAGGCCCAGTCTGAAAATTCAAATTTCATTTGTTTTGCTGATCTATACAAGATTTTAAACAATATACTCTAAGAAAGTCAACTCAGCAGTTTTAGAATTGTATGGATTTGATGAAGTTGTTCCAATGACTCTCAGCAGGTTTTCATCCATTTTTTAACACATTTGTTGGGAACTATCAATTTGGAATATCCTAGCAAGACCAGTCCTTCACTCTGATAAAGCCTAAAGCTCTGTATCAGATTTATAGTTCCCTCATGAAACTCAAATATTTTACCCTACATAGACTTAGAACTAAAAATGAGAGGGTCATTTCAGGACAAAAAAGATAAATTTCTTCTAAATTAAAGACTCTCAGGCATTTTTAGTAGAAATCACCTGTTCACATGGTAATTACTTCTGGAGCCACATATCCTTTCACTTCATAATCGTTCTGATTTCTAAATGAGATAGCGGCATTCTTGTAGCAACTAGCTTGTTTTCTATACGTATTTGAAACAATTCACTAAACTTAAATCATTATGCATTTTCTTCTCTCTTATTTGAGGTGTGCCTGCATTGCAAGGGGTTGACATATACAGATTGATGGTTTAGCCCATCCATACTGATCATCCTTACTGTGAGGATGAAGGCTCTGCTTGCGTTATGAATATATCCTACCTTAGTTGGGATTCTCTTTTGTGGCCAGCCTGCCTTACTATTGCAGCAGTGCCTGTAAACTGCAGGGTATGAATACCAAATTAGACTGCTCTAACCAAAATCCTACATTCCTGCATCATTGAATACCCCTGGCAGCCTCCTCTCTCCTAAACAGAATGATATATTTGGCATTTAACTCCTTGTTTTCCTTTTGGGTTGTTCCAGGCTACTGGCACATTTCCTGCTCTCAGCTAACCCCTATTCTGCCAGTGTAGGATGCTTTTCTAGCAGGTTGCTAACGTGCCAAGAAGCATATGTATTTCTTTGTGAACATGGAAGATATTTTCCAAATTTTACAGCTTCTGACCCAGAAACAGGAATATTCATCACTGCAGCATAATTTCAGACCTGCCAAGAATATATCAATTATGTCATGTAGATGTGCTAAGGGAAAGGATGAAAGCAGGAGTACAGAAATTTCTCCTGCTCCCTGTACTAGCTATACAGACAGTAATAATCCACATCCTTCTGCAGGGAAGGTTTAATCCACTGATGCCAAATTCATTCCAGTTGAGGACCCACCCACTCAGAGAGAAGTGGAAGGACTTACATCATGTTTCTACAGTATCTGAGATTCCCAGCCCCTGAATCCACTATGAAACTAAAGCAACTAACTTGGCCAAGACCTTGCTCTGCCAGATCTGAAAAATGTTCTTTGATGCCTTTCAATTGTGCCAATTCCAAAAGGAATCTGGAGCCTCAGGAAAATGTTTGCCACACCATGGATGTTACAATTTTCAGGGATAGTTTATTTTGAAGGGAGTCTTAACAATGGGCAACTTGAGCTTCCTTCAGTGTGGCTAGGTAGACTTAAAGCAAAAAGCTCCAAAGGAAGTTTATTCCAGCAGCCATACTTCACCACTGCCACCCTTTCTTTCTTGGCATTAGATGTTTCCCAAATATTACCCAAGATAGCCATTGGTCAAAAACCCCTATGTAAACATAGAAGAAATGACTATATATTCCCTTATTGATTTTTAACTACAGTTCACCACAAGCCTCTCAAGAGCCATAAAGTTGCAAGGAGGGTTTTGATGTTTTAGACCTAATTTAACAAAACAGGTTCGATGGTTTTGCTGTCAGTATTGCCCCAGGACAAGAGAGTATTTGATCATATGTTCTATGGGTAGTGGCTACATATTAATTCACCACAGGAGGTGACAGGTGCTGTGTTGAGGTCAATGTCCTGCAGAACAGACATGTTTTTTTCAGAGATAAGCTACAGACTGCCTTAATGGGCAAGTCCAGCTGCTCAGCTCTTGGCCTTTATCTCCTATGATCATTTGGCAGTGGGTGTAGTCTCTTGCTGTCAGCCAAGCAGCACTTTTTTCAGTTGCTTATAATTGTTCTGCAGATTATTCCATATTTGTAGATGATACTCCTGTAAATTTATGATTCAGAAGAAATTGCTAATTACCATTATGGAAAATTCATAGTGACTTGTCTCTGTAACTGGCTTTGTGATTGTTTTGTGGGTATCTGGCTGCCATTAGCTCATTTGAAAACAATCCTTGTAAGATATTTGATATTACTTTTATTTGCTGCACTTCCAAGAAATTGATTTTGTACATATTGAGTAGAGGAAAGCAAACAAAAAAAAATTAACTTTTTTTCTTGTTTTTTTAGTAGTTTAACAACATATTTGCATTGCTGCACATGACCTATAGCAGGAATGAAACGCAAGTCAGAGTAGATGGTATACTTACCTGACATTTGATTCTAGTTTACTCCCACAGGTTTGAATATAAATACTACTTGTGTAGTCAAAGTTATTAAAAATGCATAGCTGTTTAAAAAACTATAAAGTAAGTCACTTTCTGGGTAGTTGACTTAATTACTTGCTTGTTTACCATAATTGAGAGGTGATCAATATTATACTGTTTGTTCTTACTGTATACTAAGACTATGAATCACCTTCTACAGAATTAAGAAGATTAAAAACAAAAAAACAAAAATAGTGGTGTTTTTAATTTATCTTTTTAGGTCTTTTCTACAGAGATCATCAAGTTAATTACAACTGTTAATTTAAAGTAGACTAAGCTATATTAAATGTTTCAGTGTCTATTTTTCTTCAGAATTAAAAATGACCTTAATTCACTTTAGCCCAATTCACTTTGGAAGTGAAATATGCTAGGTTATCTGAAGGTCATTTTAATTCTAGATGGGAAAGTTCAAAGAGTTCATCAGGCTTTCCTACTTAGTCTGCACCCAATAAGTGAGGAATAATAAGGGTCTCATATCTAAACATCTAAACCTGGGCTTCACTGTATTCTGCTTAAATGTAAGTCCTGTAAATTGTGTCCCTCTGTCACATATCACTGTATTGGTTAATAAAAAGATTCTTAATGCATAATCAGCTCTGCTGTAATATCTCTAGTAGTGCCATCTAAAAATAGGAACAGTCTAAGATGGTTTTCCTGTTTTATTTTTCATTTCTAGAAGCACATTTTTTAAACAGAAAAAAACCCCACTCTCATAAACCTGTATTTTTACCCCTTTATATTTCTACAACGTGCTGTTTTTATCTCAGAGTGACAGCAGTTCCTAGAAATACTAGGAGCTATGCATATACATCTAACTGAAGGTAATATGTCCCATTTGCTCTTATGTTTATTATTTCTTCTACCTACATCATCTTTTGCTACAAGTGTTTTTATTCTAAAGAAAACAATCATTCAAGGCAGCAACATGCAGTTTCTTCATGGTTCAGACCCCTGGCACCTGAAGACAAATTAATACAAACTGCTGCTTAATGTTCAGGATCTTCCCTCTGCTTTATTTGTGTTGTTATGCCTTGCTCAGGAATTCCAGCTCTGGGTGTTTTTCTGCTCTGGGTGTTTTTCTGCCTCTGATATCTTTGTCTTATGGTATTTTCAGCTTTTGGTAATATCTAAGGTTCCAAAGCACTGTCTAGTCCAACACTGATTCACGTACTAGTTTCTTGGCAGATTCTAAATTGCCTCATCTGGAGTCTGCTTCTCCCAGGAGTCTATTTCTGTATTATTTGCTCCACTTTCTGTTGAAAACCAGTGGCTTTTTAAAGTTAAAAGGGTTTTAATTTTTTTTTTAAATCTACAAATCCTCAATAGGTCTTACCCTATGTCAGGGTAATGCCGTGCTTTATTGTACACCTTTAGCAGATAAAATTGTCACCCCAATCTTATAAAGTTAAAGACACTTTTAAACATTCAGGACCAAAACATATAAATTTAATATGCTTCATTTTTATTTAGAATGCAATACTCCTCATTTCTTGTAACAGCTTCATGAATATCCTCCTTTTCTTGGATTGCTGAGAAGTGTTAAATATGCCAAATGCATCAGCACTTGCTATTTTCGGAAGGAAAACCTCTTTCTGATAGACTTGCTTTTAAAAAACACTTACTGCTTCCAGATGTACACTGAAGTGTTCTTGCTGTCTTTTCCAGTAGCTTCTTGTATTTCCAGAGTTTGAGCCTTTAAAGGCTTCAATTTGCTCTCAGTGTCTTTATTTATTATTTTTTTTATTGCTAGTGCCATGAATGAGTGGTCATTCCAGGCTTAAAGGGTTTCAGCAGATCTTCAGTCAGGTGGCTTAGGTGCTTTTCCCCTTACACTTACAAGCCAGAAAGCTAAATCTATAAAAGAATATTTAGACCAGCAACCTTTCATTAGGAGAAATAATAAGTAAAACAAATTACAGTATCATATTTATAGGTGTGAATTTATTTTAAAAAATCCATGCAAGAAAAAAAAAGTAAAAGCCACTTTGCATATGAAAAAAAGCAGCCAAAAAACAGCTTATAAAGTTTATTTATTATTTTTGGATTTATTTTGCTTTGTCTTCGACTCAAAAAGCTAAAAGGAGAAATATCTACAGTGCATACCAAGAAGAACTTATTAATTCTCATTAGCACAAAGAAAAAGTAGTTATTTCAAGTGGTTGTAATGCAAATGTCAATGTAAAAGTTTTTTTCTCTCAACTCCAGAATCTGAGAAGCCATTGTCAGATTATCAGATATGCTTTGATATTAGTAGATGTTCTTTATATTTAATAGATGTATGGCTGATTCACCAAGAAAGAGAAGTTGAGTGTTTTCAAGCACTGGTTTAATCTCATGAAACAGAGAACTTTGACTTCTATTTGCATTTAGTCCAAGCCAGATTTTCTCTAAACTCAGTTTCACATCTGAAATATAGAAGTAGTTTTCTAATAATAGGTGAAATAAATGTAATGCTTTCAGTGAACCTTTTATTTTTTAAATCCATTTTAAAAGACGGTAATCATGTGAAATATGTTTTTTGCACAGAAATATGAAAAACGGGGATTTTAAATTGGTATTAAGTGTTATGATTTTAACCATCACATTTACAAGAAAGAACTTCATTCTCTTTGTGCAAAGAACAGATGCATCCCCAAGTAATATATTAGCCAATAAATATCAACAAATAAAATTTATCCTCAAACATTTCTCATTTCCAATGCTGTAATTACTTTCAAATAATTTCAACTAAAATGGATCAATCAAGGTCTCTAACAGAGGATCTATAGAAATCTGACTGTCTTAGGATAACATCTGCATTTATTTCTTATGCTCAGGTGCAACATTTTAACTCGGAGGTGATGGCATTATATGTGTAGATCACTTGAAGCAGCTAGATATCAAAGCTTATCCTTTGATATTTCTCCTCAGAAATCTTCCCTTCCATCTACTTTATCACAGGAAAAGTCATCCTGTGATTCAATCAGATATTTTTTGTTCCTCCTAGTTTTATATTTTTTATACTGCTAAAAAAAAGTTATATTTCCATTCCTCCCCCCTCAAAAAAAGTTCTTTTCTACAATCCAAAGGCTTTATATGCCTTTAGTTTCACACTTTGCTTTTCCCTCTTTTCCATCCCTTTTGGCCTCCTTTTTTTCTTTGCCACCCTATTCCATTTACTTGCTCTTTCTCTCCGCTCTATGGCAGATTTACTACCAAAATCGTTATTTTGTAAGAGTTAAAAAACTGATGGAATTCAGCAGCACAGTTTGGTGTGCTGATAGTGTTGAATGCCTGTCTAAATCACTCTGGGCCTTTCCTCATCATTAGTGAGAAGACAAATCAGATTTCTGATCCCCTGAGAACACACAAGCAGGGACAGAGGCCATAAAAGCCATTGCTGACAAGAAACTAATTTTTCTGAAGTCTCAAATGAAATCTTGATTTCTTCATACTCAAATGAAGTTTTGTCATCAGTGACATCAGGATGTTACCTGCAGCACTAGACCTGGGAATATTTTTTAGTTTTGAGCCTGTTACTCTTCATAATCTCAAAGAAAATACTTCTCTTGCATCCTCTTTTTAATTTCTGCAATAACATTGCATCAATTTATTGAAGTGACAAGAGTATAATTGGCCATATCCATTCCTCAGAGTTAGCATACGGTAATATATTGAATAGGCACAAAAGACATGTTAGAAATGGTTCTTGGGTAAATAACTGATTCCTATAATTTCTTAGAAATACTAAATCTAGGCTGCAATTGCTCTTCTTCTTCATAAGTTTCCCTCTGGATGACAAGAGAGGAATATTTTTTTTTAATGCATTGTTTGAAGAGGGAGCTAAATGGTTTGTATATTTATCCTTTAACATGCAAATATTAATAACACAATCAATACCAATACTTACCATTTATAGAGTGCTTTTTCATCCACAAATTTTAGGGTTTTACAGTTTACAGTTAAAAGGCTTCTGAAAGTTTCAGTTGTGTTGGAAAGCAGGACTTCCATGGCATCTAGGATTTCAAGGAAGGAGGGAAGAGAAAGGCTGGGCTGCAGGACAGAAGAAAAAGTTTGAAAATGGTAGAGAGAAGAAAATGAAGCCAGGAGAACTGGAGCACTTACACATGCAGAAGAGAGGAAAACAGATAAAATAATTATGGAAGAACTGAAAAACTTCATGTAACAGGAAAATATGCAATATGGTCTTTTAAGAAATATAATATGAGGAGATGGTAACCTATCTCATTTGGAGAGAAAAAGTGTTGCTTTACTTAGGAGAAACTGTGATTTTATTACAATCTTGGCAACACACACACTGTCCAGGTTCATCCCTGCCTGTGTGTGCTCCATGTGTGCTCCATGTCTTTTCCCTGATGACTCTGAGTGCAGTAATTTGCAGACTTCTGGTCCAGACAGTCTTTTAATATAAGTTTGTACAGCTGCATCACAGTGGTGGCCTAATTTTGAATGGGGTCTCTGTTTTCTAACATAATAGAAATAATTAATCATAGTAACTCAATAATGTCATCACTGTCACTTCTTGGACATAAAAATTCAATGTGATCGTAAGGAAATGTAAATCATGTTAATATTATCTGTTTCAGTAAAAAAAAATTACAATCCATAGTCTGAATCAAAACTCACCATGTCTATGTAAAGAATAATTGTAGTAGTCTTTTGTTTCTTTGCTACAACAAGCAGTTGTAGGAAAAGATTTGCTAAAATTTGGAGGACTCTCCTACCCCAGGCTGTGTTTCTCTACAGGCAGGGCTCCTTTCCTTGATGTGAGTTTGGAGTCCACAGCACAGACAGGGCAGGCCTCTTTAAATCTCTGTTTCATCTGGTTGCCTAGACAACCCCCATAAACATCAGTGGAAAAATGTGTGGTCTTCAAAAAGCTGGGGATCTTGAGGAAAACTGAGGTCATCTGGGGACAGACAGATCCAGTGTAGCCTTACCTATATGAGCAGACAGACTTTCACAGACGTGTTTTGTACATTTCTTTTTGAATGCTGCATGCTCTTACAGTCTGTTTTAATTTATGATATGTGGAAAAAATAAACATGATTTCTGGCAGCAGGTTTTTTTCTTGTTTTCTATATTACTTTCTGTTGTGACATAAATATATACTGATTAAATATTTATATGTAATGGAAGAAGAATATGAGAAAGAATACTTTGACTATACCGAAGTGACAATTCTACTTACCTTTTTTATAATTTTTTTTCATCTTCAGATGGTAGCTTCAGAAAGGTTAAAAAAGTCCATTAGAATGTAATTAAAAGTACTAGTGAAATTCAGATAATGGTAAAAAAATTACCACTTGCAAAATGTGTTGCCATTAAACGTGATAAGTAGAGGGGCTAAATATTTGTTAGCTGATAAATATTTCAAAGCTTTTTTTACTGATATGAAACATCAGGTTCTATCTTACATAGATTTCTGAAGAAGTAATTACTTCTGAAGAAGTAATAATAAAAACAAAATCCCAAAATATCCCCAAAACAAGAAAACAAACTGGAAGTTTTGATAATTCAGAACTCATTTTTTTCCCAGCTAATGTTTTAAAATGTCTCCTTTCCTGTTTCAATACAAGTTTCTTCTGAAAATGATTATTACTGCTGTATATTAGTGTTAAAAGTAGTAATATACAGTCATTACATTATTTTTTTTCCAGATTTAAAATATTATATTATTTGTATATATCTCTCTTGCTATCTAAAAAATAATTTCTGTCCATGGGAGATATATAGACAGGTGAACTTGGTCATATATAAACAACTAATTAACTTTGAACTCCATTTTATATTTCTAATGTTTAAGATGAGGATCTCCATTTAGTTTGTGTTAACATGATAGCTCCATAACTTGTACTTCATATAAAAATACTCCTCTTAAACTTTAGCTATGAAAAACGTACATAATTTCATATGTGAAATCTTTGAGTTTGCAATTAAATGATGAAAAAGTATGAAGTACTAGCTTTATTAGGCCCACTGGATCTCAAAAATTAATATTATTTAGAACTTTTGGTTGAATCCTGTGAAAGTCATCCTTGCCTTCATTTTTCTGAGAGAGGAAAAGAAATATAAAGCAATTCTAGTTTATGTAATCCAAACTCACACAATCTTAAATCCTAGATGGTCTTGAATATGAGAACAAAGTAATCAGAAAGTATACCTGAGTCAAAACAGGGTAAAATGCAGAATAATTAAATTGAATGATAATTTTAATCCTCTGTTACTGTGGCTGAACCTTTGAATGGTAAAATCTAATCAAATTGTCATGGAGCTGCGGAGTCCACTGCACTTTTTTATAAAACGTGACATGTTTTTTCTCTTCTACTCACTGTATCGCAGCAGACTTTTGGTCTGACATAGGAGTAGGATGGGACTTGGATTGTAGCAAACCCATAATCTGCCACTGTCTGCTCTGGATCATTGGTGGTAAAATTCTTATTTTTAACAGAAGCACTGTCCTTTAAACATATGAAGATTAATGTCAGGCTATCTGTTCTACATTTGCATCCTACTCATTATCTTAAAGAGGGATAAAACAGGTTTTGAGACAAGAGTTATTTTGTGCATGGAAATTTGCATTCTCTCAGTGAGAGACCATTTCAGAGTGTGCTTCTACTAGTCTTCACTCCACACATTTCAGTTTATTTTGTAATCTTTGTTAATAGTTCCTGTTGGTGAGTGCTACACAACAGAGACAAATTTTCAGTCTCTAAATGTCACAGAACAAGAGCAAATAGATATTATTCAGGCTGTAGAAAATGTTACCTATGTCAGGGTATTCTTAGTTGTCCTACAAGTTAACCCTTATGTTGTTTACCTTTTCTAGAACCAGAAATTCTGGTTGTAAATTGTAAGCAATATTTGATTGAAAGGGCAAACAAAACTCTGTTTCTGAACAGGGAAGTACCTTCTACGCTCTGAATTAAATTTCATATGCCTATCTAGATAAATATTGGTTACGTTAATATAAGATATACTGTACAAAATTTCCTTGTGAAAGATAACACAAAAGCAAAGTCCTACAATCTTTACTACAGAATTTCAAAATAAATAAAGTAAATAAATTAAATTCCAGGTTCCTCTAAATCCTATTGTGTCAGGGCACTGAGGACACTAATATATGTTAAACACATTGAGAAGCCTCAGCTTGGACCTCCCTACAGCCATGGGATCAGGAGCTCTATTTAAGGTCAGCCCTGAGTTCACAGCTCTTGCTGTAGTTACACTGGAGGAGTACTGATCACCTGTACAGCCAAAGCATGGCTGTGGCTCAGGCAGCTCCTCAGCTTGGATTCACTCCTGGCTTTGTGATGGATCTGCCTGGTAACTGCTGGACCTTATCCTTGTCTATTGACTGCCTTCCTGGACTGACCTTGGATCTGCCTCATCACTGTGACAGTGCTTTAGGATATGATTCTTGGTTGGGTTTGTCCACTTTGGCTCTGCCTCTTTTAGCACTGTGAAAGTTCTCTTAGCTCATGTTCTCAAAGCAAGGAGCCCTGCTCTTGCTACCTCCTGATATGTTGTATCTTTATAACAGAAATCTGAATGAGACTGCTGCACATAGCCCTGATTCAGTGAGTACTTTTTGTCAGTCTTCTTATGTTCTGTATTTCTTGCATGCAGAGCTGACCTATCTCAGTAGCTTCTGATCCTGCAATACTTAGTGCCATGTTGCACAAACGCAGATTTGGTAGGATTTATTACATGCTGCAAAAGAGACTGCTGTAATTCTAGACTTAACTATTCCGATAAATGCACATGGCTAGATAGTCTTTATCCCCACCACAGTAGTTTCTATCTTTTCTCTGTAAAAGAATCTTGAGCCGTCCTGCCTTGAGTGGGCAAGAATCAACATGTTCTTCCTTCAAGCTGCTCACCTTGCCTGGCTAAAGGGCATGCCTGGAAACAGAATTGCATTGTAGAGGTGCCTGAGCATCTGACATCATTTATACCTACTTAAGCCCTGATGGATCAGAATTCAGTATATGTAGTTAGTTATCTTTGCATTTTGCAGCTCAGTGTGTCCTGGAGTAGTAGTATTAAGAAGACTTTTCTGCTGTTTAATAAGATTTCTTTGTCTTACCACCCTAGAGAAGTCACTATGTATTCTAATGTCATGGTACTATGTTGAGGTGTCTCAAACACCTACCTAGGAATGAAATGTTTATGAATGTGAAAATATTTCATCCCATCTTCAGTGTATCACATGATACAGAAACCTCTACCATCTCCCTGTAAAGAAGGCTAAATATTCTACTTAAAAAAAAAAAAAATCTAAAAGGATTCTATAGTCTTGTTGCTGTCATTAAAAGTATTTGTCATCATTGCAAAATTAACTTACAGTTGTATAAAAGAAATATGCTTTCCCCAGCAAGCTAAAAGTTGTTGTCCACATATTTGGAAACTGCCTTGAGGTACAATGGTAGCCCAAAGAAGGAGTTTCTCATCTAACCTAGGGGTATTTTTGAGAAATTTGTTTCTAGAAATATTAAGGAACTGAAATATTTCAGTGCTTTAATAGTGCATATTAATGTAATCCAAACTTCATATTAATAGTCTGCATACAGTTTTACTCTATTTAAGCAAAAATCAAGTCTTTAATAGTCCTCTTCATATGATAAGTATTGTGTTTCTGTGATATGAAGTTTTCTGTAGTTTAGCTACTTGTGAATTTGTGTCTAGAACAAATAGTTTGGAAATGGTTTTACTTGGTATATCTACTATAGGAATGCTCTGCAGATCACAGATTCTGAAGGTATTGTATGAAAATCCTACTTCATAATGAAAAATATTGAGGCATACATTAATAAATATTAAATATGCTAAATCTTATCACACTCTGATATCTAATCTATTGAGCATATCAATGGGACCTGGGTGGACATTCAGCCAGGGGCTCCAGATGTCATATTTCAAACAGTTTACAAAGTATGAAGTAAATTAGGTTAATGTTGATAATAGATTTTTCCAACCTTGTGCATCTTTCACACTATCTCCAGTGTGGCTTTTGACAATACATCTGATAAGCACAAATTCATTGCCTGGTGTGACATTGGCCAACCAGTGGCCTTGGAATACATTTGAATGTGTATCCATTACTTTAATAGAAATGCCTGATTTTTATCTGATAGCAATGTTGGGAGAGTAACTTTTTTATATGGTATTTCCAAGTGAATAGAAGTTTTGTTTAGGAGGTGTATTACCCTATCCAAACAAATTCTGGCATCTTATGTAAAATGATTTATTTTCCTCCCAGGCAAAATTTAAATTAGAAAAGCATAATGAGACCATAATAATGAAAATAAATGCAAACTTTTCTGTCAATTGAATCATCTTCAAAAGATGCAGAGCATCTTTAAGCTGTAAAGTTTAGACACCAATTATCTATCTTAAAAATGGTTGTGGTTTGGTGACTAACATAACACCCAATAGTTTTCACATTACAATACATCAAAGTAATGAGCCAATCACTTCAGACTTATTTCAACAAGCCTGTATGGATGAATTTCCACTTATACCTGGTAAGGTATGGATTGAACAGATACTGAGAACTTTTACACTGTGAAAGGACATGCATGGGAAAAAGACCACTTTGCTGGGGTGGAAATCTCATGTCCATTTTTCTCATATTTGACCATATTGCTTAAAATAATGATTTCATTCCTCTGTCCAACTGCAAAGGAGGAGCAGCTCACACCCTTCTTTCTACTTGGGCCTGAATGCCAGCAATAGCATAAGTATTTAGTACCATTGTATGAACTTGCACCAGTTTGTGAATATTTACAAAAACTGGTTTTATTTCTTGGATGACCCTCGTAACTTAGCTGACCAACAGATAAGCTTCCACTTTCCTTCAGCTTATGCTTCATTTGATCTTACAGCCTTCATACAGTAGAATAATTTTTTTTTCTTTGTGGCTGCTCAATAAAAGGAAATGTTTCTCCAAACTGCTGAAATTCTGGGCCTTCCTTTCTTAAACAGAGGCAGACAGCAGATGGAAACTTGAAGATATTTGAAGAAAAACCTCCAAGCTTTGATTATTAAACAGATACAGATGCTCTGAAATGATATTTTGCGTGGTTTAAAACAGAAGTCTTCCTATCTTAAAGCTGTTCAAAATCATGCTTGAACCAAAGGAACCTCATTAAGCTTGAGGATAATTGATTGTAGTCTGTGGATAGCCTTGGTGTTATGGTATCTGCTTATATCAGTACTGAGTTTCACCCAGAGCATGTTTGGAGCGATGAGGATTATAAAAAGTTATTATATATGAAATGCTACATTATGTCAATATCAAACTGCTACAGCTTGTAAATTCACATTGCTCTGTATAATAAAAGATGTTTATAGCACTAATGAACTCAATCAAGTCTGTGTTTGCAGATACATAAAAAAAGTAACAAGCCATCTTGCTGGGCATTTGATTTCCAGGAGATAATCCCAGACAGTACTCTGAAGATTAGAGAGAGAGAGGAGATAAGAAGCTGTGACAGGCTGGCAATATCTGCCTGAAACACCATCCCCTGTTAGCAGGTGTTGGTGCTGCTGGGAAGCTGTTGCACGGATTTTGCTAACACACTGAGCAGATGGGTTATAAAAGAAATGGGTGCTGCTTTTTGAAGCAAAAATTATGTATGAGCTGAGAAGTATTGTAGCAAGAATTCTAAGGGAATATAAAGTATAGGGATGGAAGTTCAGCTGAACCTTGTTTCTTCATTGGTAATGTTTTCTAAGCTGATGCTAGGAAATGGATGGTTTATGACAGCACAGTTTGTTTGGACATGGCTTCATAGCAAGTGGGAAAATGCACCTGCTTAGAAAAGTGTAATTATCTACTTAGTAAATTATATTCTAAGATGAGTGTTGTGCAAACAAGAAAATACACTATTTTATAACTATAAGCAAATAGGAATAGCCATTATTCCTATTATAAATCTATATGCTGATTCTGTTTCAAAGCTTTTGAACTTCATAATTGTCACATTTAATGTTTTGAAGCTCTTTTTTGGCATTTGCCGGTACTAACAGTTGCACAAGGACAGAGCCTGTTTCAACAGTAGGGGTAAAATGCAACTTCAAGTTTTCTGGGCCACATCAGACTGTAAATCCTACTGCAGCTCTGTAAGCTAGCAGTTGAGTGAGCAGGAGAAATAGGTGCATTTCCAAGTCTATTTTGTGACTTTGTTCAAACAGCAGTGTTCTTTAAAGAATTTAATTATCCTCTTTGTAATTTGATGACATTGTATTTACTGACTTGGAGATGGATTACACATACAGCATTACAGTGCTCATAATTATTCAGGGAATATGTTTGTGGTAACAGGAAGGGTGAAATAGGAACTGTGTCCAAATAAATCACCAATCTTTCTCTTGAAGATAGAACTGATCTGATTGCCCTCACCATTCTTCAATTGTAACAATACAAATCATAAAGGAATCAAGAACTTCTGTATGGAAAAACCTAGGAAAATTCTTAGAAATATGTAGATTTCTGAGAAAGGACTTTCTTCCTGATCTGTGGTTATCTGTCTTTCCTGTTTGTTCATTTGTGAAATTCAAGAGATAATCTTCATGCCATATAAAAGGTATTTTTATTACTAGTTCTATTTACAATAATTATCTGGGCACATCTGTTCTCGAGTGCATCAATATTCAATATTTAAACTAGCTCAATATTAAAAATATAGCTCCATTTAATGCTCCTAATTAAGCATCTGTTCATTTAATACCCTGCTTTGGTTCCTCACTACATTTTGTTAGCTCTAATGTTTCAACATGGAGGTAGCAAGTACCATTTACTCTCAGAGTGATTCAGAATGCAGATTGCATTAAAAAAAGTAAATCTGATCTGCTTCTGGGAAACAACAACTAAAAGCACGTTCAGAAAGAGATTAATGCCTCTTGCCTCCCAGGAATGGAGAGGAGAAAAAGCATTCTGCTGTGAGGCTCTGGCCTTTGCTGGGAGAATGTGCCACGGGTTGCACTTTCCCAGCTGAGAACAGCACCCGTTGGTACCAGCCCTCTGAGAAGAGGAAGCTGCACCTGGAAGGGGAGGCTTTTCCTAGGATCCTCCCAGGAGCCAAGCAGGCCACAACTCTATTCCCAAAGTTTAGGTTTGCCTGTGAATGATAAAGCAACAGCCGGGTGCAATCTCTCATCACAAACTCGTTCCTGCTTGTGGTTTGCTGCTCTCCCCAATGTACTTTGCCCAGCAGAGGTGTGCACGTCGCTTGGGGTGGAGAGGCCTGGTTTGGGAATGTGGACACACCACTAAAACAAAGCAGGCACGGTCTGCTATAGGCCCAACCCAAGCTTTGACCCAGAGATAATGTGCAATGCATGTCAGCCTTGCAAATGGTTTCATCTGCAGTCAGTGGCAGCATTCCAAATGACTAACGGAAAGAGAATCAAACCTTTCCTCAGGAGCATCCTGGAGCACAGCTTTGGCACAGCTGTGAGAATAATGACTGTTTACATGGGGACGGGCTTAGATCCCATTGCTTTAGCATGGGCTTTCTATCACTAAAATTTAGACCTATTACTACATTTACCTACACAAACAAGCATGGGAGCTTCTATCAGATTACATATTTGTGGCCAGAAATTATACCACTGCTCTTTTTTTCTTTTTTTATTTTTGAAAGGCCCAACAAACATTTCAGTGGGAAATAAATCACAATTTCTGTATAACCGTAGAAAACCACAATGTAATCTGTCATCCAACCCAATGAAAAATACCATATCTGTAAAAAATAAATTCTTCAACTTTACAAGCTACAAATTGATACCACACATGAGAAAACAGCCTGACATCTCTCTAGGATTTCCTAAAGGATTTTTCATGTGGTTTTCTGTCCTTAATAATAATTTTAACATTTGCAAAAAGTCCACAATCTGTTCCTCTTAAAGTATTAGCTTACCTCAAAAGATGTTAAAATACAGTAAAAAAACTTAATGCTGATCACGTTGCAATTAAATTTTCATTTTCATTTAACATTGTCTACTTTATTTCGGTTCTTTATGACCAAGAAATAGAAAACCTGAAACAAAGCCAACTGAATATATTTATAACTGCCTTAAAAAGGTAGCTGTAGACATTCTTATTTTAGCCAAGAGATTGTACAGAGAAGACTAGACTGGAATTGATTTTAAAGGTACGTAGTAGTGAGGAACGTGTGATGTAAGAACATAATAGTATGAACAAAGTAAGATAATTAATTAATAAACCAGAAGAAGTCAATAAAAGATTACAGCTAGTTCCACAGCAAACATGATGCAGCTGAAATCAACTGCCATGGTGACTTCTGCTGCTTGTGCATTGGGCTCCTAACCTTGGTAAACACAGAGGATACTACATAATCTACTGAGATAACTGACTAAATTTCACTTGGGATTTTATTATTTATTCTTTAAGTAATTTTTTAGTGAAACTTTTTATTCTTCTGATAAATTCCTTAAAAAAAATAAAAAATGACAAGCGTTTCTCTATTTTTTCCAATCTTTATTGCATTTATCTGCTTAGGTCACGTGCCTCTATGTGAGTCTGCAAAGTATTTCAGGAAAAGCCCGAAATGGCTCTTTCAGAGCGGCAAACAGCGGTTGTGCACACGGGAGGAAAACATTTGGCTACGGGTCCAAAGGGGAAGAGGAAAAAACCCGTTTGGGGCCGCGGGCAGGGGCACGGATTCGCGGGCAGGTGCCGGGCTGTGCGCAGGGAACCGCCGGCAGCTCCGGGCCCGCGGGCGCCTCCACCGGCCCCGGCCTCGCGCGCCGCCGGGCCCCGCGGGCGCTCGGGGAGGCTCCCGGCGCCTCACGGTGGGGCGCGCTCGGGCCGCCCGCGGGGCTCCTCTGCCGGGGAGCGCTGCGCAGGGTTCCTGAGGCGCTTCCCGGCAGCCGGAGACGGCTCCGCGTCCCGCGGCTCGGAGGGGCCGAAGGGAGACGGCCGCAGCCGGCCCTGAGGGCGGCGCGGCCCGCCCCGCTCCTCCCGGCGGCCACGCGGGCAGCACCCGGGGCGGCCCGCGACCGCCGGGTCCGCTCGCGTCCTCGGGCAGCGAGGCAGCGCGGGCCGATCCACCGCGAGCGGCGGGGGACACCGACGGACCGGCAGTGCTGCTCCCGCCCGCGGCGCCGCCCGCCCCGCTCCGCGGACGCCGCCCGCCGCCCCTTGGGTGCAATCCTCGCACGTACCTGTGTGGGAGGGCCCGCGCTCCGCGCCCCGCCCGGCCGCCCGGCCGCCGGCGGTGCCCCCTCGCAGGGAATGGTTTGTCCCGGCTCCCCGCCGTAACCTCCCGCTCCTCCTCCCGCCCGTGCCCGGCGCGGATGCTGCCGCCCGGGATCGCCCCGCCCGGGATCGCGCCGCCCGTGAGGCGCAGCACGCGCCGCCCGCGAGCACCGGAGCGCTCCAGGACCGCCCGCCCGCGCCCCGGCAGGTGAGGTCAGGGTGAGGGGCCGGCCGGGAGCGACATCTCCTCCTGCGGCGGCGGGGGACAGGCTGCCACCCCCGGGGAGAGGCGGCGGAGGGGCGGCCCGCCGTGATTCAGCATCGCCGGCGGGGAAGGGAAGCCGTGTCCGGCCGGGGGGCTGCCGCGGTGCTGGGCGACCGGGGGCTGCAGGAACGGGATCTGTCGTCGGCTCGGGGCGATGCTGCGGGGCGGGAGCGCGGGGAAGTGCCGGCAGCCCCGCCGCCCCGGGGCACACGGAGCAGCGCTGTCCGCCCGGGGCCGCGGGCTGCGGCCCCTCGGGAAGTTTCCTCAATGCAGCGGGCAGCCCTGGCGCGGGGAGGGAGGATGACTGCGCGTGTCGCAGTGTGAGGAATAGGTAACCAGGAGGCATGTCAGGATTAAAGGTATTAATTTTCTCTTCTCGCCCCCCTCCCCCCAGTTTTTGCATGCGGAGCCCATCGTCTGTGCGGGTCGTATCGCATGTACGGCCAGGTCTCTTTAGAGCCAGTTAAGGTTAAAATGGGATCGTCTTTTGGCAGTGGTACCCAGTGGAGACTGAAATGTAGAACAAGTTAAATCTCTGGAGATGCAAGTCAAATATCTTCCTGTGCTTTCTGTGCTTAGCTAGAAGCCCATAATCTCTGGGATCTTTTTGAATTTCTGCTGCTGAAACCACACATAAGTGTAAGCAAAAGGAAAAAGCAATTGATGCTGAACTCTGTGAAACTGACTTAAGGTCTCAGTATTGATCACTTTTGTGCCTTTCTTATGCATTTGCAGTTTGAGTGCCAAAATTAGATTTTATTCCTTCTTAAACCCCCTCTAAACCAACCAAAAACACACATCCCACTCACCCCTAGTTCAATATACTTCTCTGTCTAAATCCCTCATTAATTAACCAGTGTGTTAGTACCTATCTAAATAGTATTCAGAGAAATCCTGCTGGTTCTTTCCACACAGAAACGATTAGAAGTACTTTTCTCTGTGAAAATTGGTTGCCCCCCAAATACTGCAGAGTGTCTCAAAATACACAGTGACTTGGCATCTGTAGAAGCTTTTACCCCTGTTTTAAGTGCTGTGATAGGGGTTTTAGTAGAAATAAGATGTGTCAATGATAGTTCAAACAAACAAACAAAAAAATTAGAGAAGCAGGTGTTATGCCAGCAGTTTTTCTATGCGGTGAGTAAATATAATGTCTGTGATAACATATGTAACTATTTCTTCTGAAGCAAGATTCTCTGGAGAAAAATGTTACAAAGCTTCAGAAAGCTACATGAGCTATTTAATATAGAATATGTGACTTCTATTATAATGACAAAATATGTTTTTACCTGCAGGTATTTGCCATATTATGCGAGAAAGTCTAGAAAAATAGTTGTCACTTTTTAATTTTATTAATTTTTTTTTTAGAAAAATGCCCCTATTTTAGATTTCTCATGGTTTGGATACATTCCACATATTTCTAAAAGGATCTGCCCAGCACTTTTGGAGTGTTAGAAGTGGCCAGGAGATCAAGCCTGTCAGCAGTTATTAGGTAATTATTCCAGTAATCTAACAGTAATTTTAGTGATCTGGAGCTCAGGTTTGCAACCAAATTTGTTCCCATGTTCTTCCAAAGCTGATAGTGGTAAATTGGCAGCATAGATTTAATTGTGGACAAGTGAAGAACCAGGAGATTAATTGATCAACAAGCAGTTAGACACAAAGCCATCTTGCAGTTTTTTGTATAGTTAGGATTTTTCTCCAAGAGGTTTCTAATGCTGTATGTTTCTATTTATCACAGTTATGAAAGCCATAAATAGAATTTTGAAGGTGAAATGTGGCAGACTGATGCTGACTGCTGAATACGTTTGCTCTGAGTTGTCAGCATCAAGAATGACTGAAGTATGATTTCTTGATTTTGAATCTCCATCCATGGATATTTATTTTAAATTTTAAAAGTTTCTGCAGGATACATATGGCAAATTTCTCCACATCTTCTAATGTTCTGCACTTTTTCTTTTTTCATTTTTCTTTTGCCTCTATTTTAATGTTGTGTTAAGGAGTATTTTTACATTCAGTAGATACTTGCAGATGTCTCATACTAATTGAGAATGCATTAATCTAAGTATGTAAATCCTTAGGAAACAAGAAATTGAAATGAAATGTGAATGTCTGAAATAGAGAAATGGATAACATCTTCCAAGCTACCTTGCATCTGTTTTTGCAAAGCTTCTGTCTTAAAAAATACACATGGCAGCATGTTTAAAGATAATTTTTTTGATATGAGTTACTAATGTTTTTAAAATTTTGTGCTAAGGTTGTAGAAACCAGCAATGCTAATTTCCCACTTCTATATGTTTCCACAAATCTTCAGAAAATTCCAAGTATTATTACTGCCTTGAAGTGTTGTGGCTTTTGGGGCAATCCTAAGTCATGAAGACACTGAATTTTTTTTGATAGGCCTTGTATCAGTCCCTGACAAAAAAGATGAATGCTTGCCAGTCTTTTCGATGAGGTATTTCCATCATCCATAATTGACACAGTGACTCTACAATGATCTGAGTGACAAAGGAATAGTTTGGATTTGCCTAAAAGATGGAGTTCATTTTATTTGGAAAGGTGCATACAAATTTCAAAGCTAAGAAATTTCACTGCAAGTATCACAGCATTCATATTGGAGCTTATTAGCTGGATTTTGTTTTTCCCTTGTGAACTTCAGAATACTTAGCCCTCGATTAATTTTTATTTTCTACATAAGTAGAAGTTAATTGGGGCCATTTGAATCCTACTGATGGAAGTCAAATGGCCCTTATTAAGCACAAGGAGTTCTTTACAGCTCCATTAATGCTTACCTAAAGTCCTGCCAGAATGATACTTTGCAACTACTCCTTTTGCAGACTTTATGAGCTTCCTGGAAAGTTTACCAGAACCAGTGAACCTTTTTAACATTAATATTTAAAATATTAATGTATTTTTAAATTTAGAATGGAATTTGTTGATGTCTACTACACTGATGGGTAAAAGAATCATTTGCAATTGAATAGATATGTGACAAAAGAGGTGACATTCTTAAGGAGTCAGCCTTTGAACCTGGTGGGCATTAGAGTAAGTGTTCCTGTTCCAGGATTGTAACCCCTTGGAGCCAGAATCTTTCACACCAGGAGATTCCATAGTGCCCCAGTCTACGGAATCCTCTTGTTCATAGCAGTGAAGGCAAGAACCTGCAGGTTCTGTAGGGGTTAAAGTAATAGCTTTTTGCTAAGAACATTTCCCAGTTTTCATCCCTGCCTTCTCTCTGAAGTGTTCATACAGCTGTACAATAGACTTTCATAATTCTACCACATTAATTTATACTCATTTACCAAAATTTTTGCTCTGCCTTGAATTCTATATGCCAGGAAACACACTCAAACATACTAGAATAAATGTTTGGCTTTGTGTTTTGAAAGGTTAAGTAAAGCAGACATAATGGTTCTTGCTTTCAATATCAGCTTTAATCAGAATACAGGATCTCCAAAATGAAGACCACTGTATACAATTGTACTGTTTGTTTTCCCAGCATTAAAAATTAAAGTTCAGATAATTGAAAATGTTAAAATGTAGATCTACATTGTTTCAAAGGCAATATTAAAAAATTATAATTGCATGGGGTTTTTATGAACATTTATTTCTGGGAACGGAGGAAGTACTTTACAGAGAGCCCAAATTAACAATAATAATGAAAGAAAGACAAAAGGAAATGTTCTGATTTAGGGATCACTTTTCACTTTCTGGAGTGGAGCGAATGTTGTGCCACTTCCCACTTACGCTTGTATTTGGTTTTGGAAGGATTCCAAATTGAAGTTTAATATGCACCACTGTCCAAATGCACCTTGGATGGCTACATAACTGTTAATTGATAGAAAAACTGACTGCCTAAAAGGATGGAAGTGCTTTACACTGCAGTTCAGGAGCCCTTTGTGGCCAGCAGTAGTAACAGAGTACTAACAGTCACTCTTCAGAAGAAAGAAATGAAGACTAAATCCACTTTTCATATATAATAAATGCTGCAGAAAGTGTTGAGTAGGGTGTGGGTTGCACAGTTAGACACAGCGATGTGTTGACATGTTTATTTTCATCCTTGCTTAGTAGCAAAATGCTAAATATATTCTTCTTTGGTTACATTAAAGTATGTTTCCTTTCAACTTTGTCCTTGGGTTGACATGTGTTTATTTTATTTTTAGCACTTGAAAGCAAACACAGTTATATCCCTATAGGGTGCAGTGGAAACACTAGAATACAGTATGAGAAAATTAAATCAGTTGCTTAATAGTGAATTGTTGCAGGTGAAGATCTTGATACTGATTATGACCACAAAAAACAAGTGGACTTACAGGACAGAATATTGTGAGATTTGATGGGGAAATCACTCTTACCTGCTTGCTCACAGTGAACCTTTCTTCAAAAATAAAGAATAGAGCTGTGTGATAGAAGACTGTGTTTTCTATGCTTTTGTGGGTGGTTCTCAAGTGTTTAGTGTTCATTGAACATGAAATTTCTGTGAATTTGTAATAGTGTTTTATTCTTCCAAGCTTTTCTTGGTGGTGTGAAAGGTGGGAGAAACATGCAAAAACACTTCATATGAATTATTGGTGAAAGAAGTCTCAAGGATGTGCAATTTACTCACCCAGGAAAAACTACCCTTTGAATTACATTTTATTTCATGGGGGTTTTAGAAGGTTATAATATTTTCCTAATTTTTTATGTCATATTGAAGCCTTTGAAAGACTATAAATTCCTAGTGAGCTTTAACAATTAGGCATTAATTTGAATAAAAAGGTTTGGGGTTTTTTTTCTAAAAATGAGCAAGAATTATCTGAGAACATGATTTTGGTACATTTTAAGCCACTTAAAAAATGGGAGCATTTACTGAAAATGTTTCTGAGGATGGAAAGGAGATATCCAGTGAATAAAATAAAGCAGGGAGATAGAGGAATCAGTGCTGTTTCAAGCCAAATCTGTTTCCAGTTCATAGAATTGGGAATCCTCTAGGATATTGTGCTGAGTTTGTCTGGGGAAATGTTAATTTTCTTCAAACTGTACATAGTTTGGGGCTACATTTTGCATTTGTCCTGAAAACCATGTTGATAAGAGATGTTTTTGTTATTGCTAAGCAGAGCTTACATAGAGCCAAGGCCTTTTCTGCATCTTGTGCTGCCATGCTGGCAAGGAGACTGGGGATGCATGGGAAATTGAGAGGGGACACAGCTGGGACAGCAAATCCCAACCCACCAAAGGGGTATCCCATAGCATATGACATCATGCTTGGCAGATAAAGAGGGGTGAAGAAGGAGGAAGGGGGGGATGTTTGGAGTGTTGTCTTTTGTCTTCCCAAACTGCTACTCATGGTGTAGCTGTGGTTTCCTGGGAATGGTTGAATGCCTGTCTTCCCATGGGAAGTGGTTCATGAATTCCTTGTTTACTTTTCCTGTGCATGCAGCTCTTGCTTTCCCTAGAAAACTATCTTTATCTCAACCCATGGCTTTTCTTACTTAAGTTCTAATTCTTTCACCCATCCTGGGAGATTGAGGTGGTGGGCAAGGGAGTGAGTGGAGGTGTGGTGCTTACTTGGCAACTCAGCTTAGACAGTGACAGATATTGACCCAGAGGAGCATCCACAAGTGGAGAAACAGAAGACTAGTAAGGGAACAATACAGAGTTAGATTTGAAAGTCTGGACACTGGTTGAGAAATTATGCAGTTAATGACCTCGAGCAATCAATTAAAAAAGCCTATATATTACTTTGTTCTGTTGCCTCCAGGTATGGAGAGAAAATGAAAGGACATTGTGGCCTTTTTGCCAAAAGCCACACTCAGAAAAACAAACATATATAGGAAGCCAGTCTTTGATATTTTATGAGAAAATGAAATAAAATTTATTAGAAATGAAAATAAAAAAGAAGATATATTCTTGTGAACATGTGTTTAAGGAAGGTCTGACACAGATGGCCAACACATCGTTTAGTTTCATTGATAAATAAAAAGTCTCAGTCATAGGATATGTATACATAATAGAGTTCCAGTTGTTTGAGCATAGTAGATTAGTGGTACAGTTGCAGCAGAGTCACTGCAACAGCTGGCTTTAAGACACCTGGAACCAAGACAGTATGAGGGGCTATAGGGAAAAGTCATCTGTGGGAAGGGACTTCAGGAGAGGTGTCCAGATTTCACTCCCTGTTCTATTCTTCCACATGAAATTGTATCTAAGCTGGTCTCATTAAGTTTTGTCCTATAATTTCCTACTGTTTTGAAGCCCTTGAAGTAATTTATTAAATTTTGGAAAATGTACCTGGCTAATCATGACTGAAGTAGAGGCCTTAATCCTTCTCTTGAATGGACAAGTAGGAGAGACATTCTCTGTTGTTCTGAGAGAGCTTCTGCTCTTAACATTTGCAAACTAAGAGGGTAGGAAGTAAAGGGAAATGTGTTTTGCATACATTGTAGCCTTTGCTCGTTCTGCTCCCCAGACAGGGCCTACCTGCAGTTGATTTCCAAAGGCTGGCATTTGTACTAGCAGAACTACCAACAGTTTATGTGAAAATATCCTTTCCCATCTCACTAGAATCTATCCATAATACTTCATGTGATGCCTTGAAAGGCTACCTAGAACAGACGCTAGAAGTGTTAAAGGAATAAAGTAGATATTTATTATAAAGGTCTTCAAAGGCTACACCTTGGGTAGTACAAGAGCCCAACCGTGGCTATACCCAACATGGATGATGGGTCATGAGTTTTCACACTTTTATAAGCTTTGGTAAATTTACATATTGGGGTTAATTGTCCAATTACAGCTTCAGGTTATGAAGTCCCATCCTCCCAGATTTCCCTCCTCAATTCACTCTTTATAATTTTGGGGCCTGAAGCTGCAATGGTGTCCTTGGTTCTCGGGCTGGAAAAGAATTGTTTTGTCTAACTAAACTGTGAGGAGAACTTGCTAACACTTTATATGAAGTTCAGAGTTATAAACTAATACAGGACAGAATCTGGAAAATATGAAAGCTAAAACTTAAGGTATCACATCCTTATAGGATAGGTATGGCACTAGTAGTGCAGTCTTGTCTGGTGCATCTGATGAGCCTGGCTCCTATAAAACTAATGCAAAAGAAAGGGAGCACACTTTTTATCTCCAGTTTTCTTCCATGGCTGTTCTTTTTTGGTGTTTTGTTTTTGCTTTTTTTTTTTTTTTTTTTTTTTTTTTTTTGTGTGTGTGTGTGTGTGGGAAGAGTAATCCATTTGAACAAAGGAACTTTCCAAACCTTATATTGTCAAATATCCTTTGTGGTCCACAGTCCATTAAAATGTACTGAGCTGTCAAATCAGAGCGATCTTTTCTCAATGTAAAAGAATAGTATGACAAAGAAAAACCATCTTTTGAAGAGATGTCAGAAAACAATTTCTTATTGGTATAAATTGACATTGTAAAAGAAAACAACCTCACTTGAGGAATATGAATGGTTTCAGAGTACTACAGAAACAGCTATTACAGTAAGGAACGTACCTTTTCTCTTTCCATTACTACACTTGGTATTTAATTTGGTTTAAAAATTGATCTATAAGACTGTAATGCTGGCTTCACTGAAATCAGATAGTTTTGATTTCAAAGCTCAGATCTCATTGGTCCAAGCCTGGACTGAGAATCTTTTTTCTTATTGCAAATTATTAACTTTAGCTTTCTTCTCTACCAGTGTCTTGTGTTATTGTGACTTTAACATCTTAATTCTATATTTGGAGAAACCATTTTCCAGGTTACAGTATCTCATATCCCTGTTATATATTTTTCCAGTCACTGAGTCATTTTCTGGTTTTAGATTTTACTTTTTGTTAGCTTATTGTTATTTCTAAATCCTACTGATTTTCTTTCCACAACTCTTGTCACTAAGTAAAGTGGGAAAAAATGCATTCTCTTCTTATAGCATATATTGTGCCTTTGTCTTGCCACCTAAAACACAGGGAGAAAATACCTAGAAAGGGTTAAGAAAGACATCTAAAAAGTTCTAGAGATTGGCTAAATGGGAAGGAGCTGCTGCTGCTTCAGCCGGTCCTCCCCTGGTGTATTACTGCCTGAAACTGTATCAGCTGTAAATTATTGATAGAAAAATCTGTTTCCAGGGGGCTGACACTTCAGATAGTTTCAATGTAGCAATGCAACACTAACGGTGAGTGATTTTGCTACTTCTACTCCAGACTTACTTAAAATCTGTTTCTGTATCACTGGGAGGCATGACTATGTATTCTGCAATGTAATCTTGTCAGCTAAATCCACGATAAATAAATGCTTTGCACTATCAGTAATTGTATGCAGAAGAATTTGGCATATCATCCTGCCACATGCTGCTGCAAAGGTTTTATTTGTTTGTGATTTTTTGTGTATATTTTTCACTATGACACTCTACTGCAGACTATGTTAATTGAAATTTATTGTCTTCAGTTTGAATGCTCATGCGTTCTGTCCACCACATATATTTTGCAATGAATTATTTTTCCAGAATTCTTGTTCCTTTTCTTTATTTTTATGTTTTTTCTCATCCATCCTTTAATAGAGAACTAGATTCAGGAGCATCCACTGAATGCAGTAAATTATGAACTGTTAGTCAGACAGAATTGTCCAGTTGCTCTGTGGAGAGCAGCATGAAGCATTTTCTGTGTCAGTGATACCTATATATCACCTGCACAGTAATCTCTGTATCGAAACATGTGAATCCTGCACAAGCTGTGTAATACAAAGTCCTGCCTCTAGACAGCCAAGCAATTCTGAAAGTGATACTTGAAGCTTGTAATCTTTGTCAAGAAAGAGAGAAATTTGGAGGCAACTCAGTAAGCCTGAGCTGTAATCTCTACAGTGATGAAAGTTTGGTTTAAACAGACTCTAGTTTTGATGTGGATAAGACCAGAGTCTTAATTATAATTCTGAATTTTGTCATCAGCAAGTCCATCCTGGAACTGAAACATCATGATCTAAAGTCCAGAAAAGTCAATAGAAATATCTATATTTACTTCACTAGGTTACAGAGAAAATCCTGTATGGTTGATCTCATTTACATGTTAGACTTGAGAAAAAATTTGTAATTTTTGTATGTATTTTCAGAATTATGGAACTGGGAAATTTCTTGAAGAAAGATGTTTCTTCCTTTGAGCAATCAAAGGAGCTAAAAAATTGGGGAGAAATTTCACATTTGTGAAGAAATATTTAGAGTCCTGCACCAATAGCCAACTATGAATGCCAGTTTATTCTCCTTTTTTTTTTTCTATTTGCTATGTCAGTTGAGATCTCCTCCATTCTCATTTGTATTGACACTTTAAATGAAACTTTTCTGAAAGATTTATTGTTTTTGTTATTGTGTTATAACTTTTCCTTATCTTTAGATTTAAAAATGCCTTTGACTCTGGTGCATTTCCTTTTTTCCTTATCTGTGGTTATAAGGCAAATATGCTACTCTCTGGCTACAAATATTCTTCTATAGTGTGAAGAGTATGATATGTCTGAGAGAGTCAGAAACACAACAGAATAAATGTCATAATTTCTGCCTAGGTTAATATGATTAAATGAAAAAAAAAAAAAAAAAAAGTATGTGGCTCAGTTCCCAGTCATGTTTCATTTTGGCTGGCAGTGATGTATGTTGCTATAACATAATAAGAAATTAATGTATTTGGGTTTTTTGAGTATTTGAAAAGCAGTTAGCTTTGCAGCCAGGGTGCATCTGACTATGCAAGATATGCATTTCTTTTTCATTATGAATGCACCTTTAAGAAATGTAAGATTAAAGCAATGGAAAAAAATTGAACCTTGCTAAATTAATCGAATATCTCACTGCTCCAGCCTCTGGTTGAGGACTTTTATTTCAGAATACTTTTCAAGTTTAGCTCTTATCTCTTGATCTTAATCAACACTTTCCTTTTTTCTTTTCATTAAAAAAAAAAAAAAAAAGAAAAGAAAAAGAAAAAAAAAGACAAAAAAAAAAAAAGACAAACACACCAGAACCACTTACTTTTAAGTGTAGCCTTTTGGGACTCAACCAAGATGGATGAGGACAGGACTAACTGTGATATTGTTCCACATTTGGAATACTGCTTCTGTGATTCTGCTGCTATTAAAGCAATGTAGGAATAGTCATACTTAGGGCAGTTATCTCCTCAAATTTTGGAATTATTTTAAACTACATTAAAAAGCTCTGCTGCTATTGTCAGTATGGGCTCTGCAGCTCAGAGATGGCGCATGATTACTTAATAAATTACTGAATACTACAACATTACCTCTGTAATGCTGTACTTATCATTCAGAAAGTACATTATCCTGATCCTATGAGTTCAAGCAAATCCCAGAAAATTAAATTACTTTTTGTAGGCTATTCTCATGTTTTAAATAAAAATTAAAGCTAGTGCGTATAAAGTATGGTGCACTTCATATTTCTCTCTTATTTTGTGTATTCAAAGTATCCAGTTTAGGATCAATATTCAAGACTTCTTTTTTCTAGGCTTTGTGACTACATGCTGTATTTCTCTACAGGTGAGCAGTATTTGCCAAAATATTCCTATTATAAGATAATGGAGTCTCATCTCACTACCGATGAGGACAGTGGCTCCATTTAGATCCCCTACAATGACAGAGAGGGCTTGGAGCCAATCCAGCCTTTTAAGGGAATTTCTATAAATTAGGTCAATTCATTTAAAGAAGCTTCTGAGGGCTCACATCTTTTTGAAACTGTTTGATGCTCTCCTGTTTTCATGTGCAAAAATATTTTCAAATCAGTGGTACCCCAAGGACTAAGCTGTGGGGAGGAAAGCATCTTTTTTAGTTGCTGGGGTTTCTGGTTGGTTTATCAGCTATTTGAAAATTCTTACTAGCACAGTGCTGGCTGCAGTAGTCTCAGTAATATTGTAGGCCAGCTGTGAATATTTCTGACTGTCATTTGTTCTTTACAGAGTACAAGTATATGACAGTCACTGGAATGTTAGAGGTCTAACAACACTCATACAAGCATACAAGCATTGCCATTGGAGCTGAGCAAATGGTTTCATAGTTGGTAATGTCCGGATAACGTGATAAAGAATTTGGTGATCATATAAGAGCATCTTCCTTGTATGTTCATGCTTAAGAAACCTTTGAATAAATGTTTCTTGTGACTGCAGGAAATTTCTTTTTGGTGACTTATTCAAGACCTAATTATTGTCTACGTGTAACATTTGCACATCAGGTGCTGAAACTACAGGCTGATGTCTGCCAATTTAAAATTTCAGACTAATGTGGGAGTGTCATCCTTGTTGTTAAACTAGAAAACAATGTTATGTGGCAGCATGTGAATTAGGATGACGTAATCTTTAATCAGAGCTGTCATGAGCCGTGTGAAGACTGCAGCCCATGTCTAGTGATGCTGAAATGAATTTATGAATTGCAGGCTTGTAAAATATGAGATGAAATGAGGCAGACCAATGCAGGGCTGAGGTGTGGCTCTTGTGATACACAGAACTCTGTAGAAATTAATTTAACCATATTTGTGTTCTTGTGTTCCTGAGCTTGAGGTTTTTTTCCTACTAAATCAATGCTGCCAGCTTGAAGCAAGGGAAGGAGAATTTGATGTGTGAGGGGGAATGGTCTAAAGATATCTTTTTCTCTTTTCTTCCCCAAGATCCTTAGCAAATCTCTCCCCAAGGTCTATTTATAATATGATGAATCACTGCAAACATATCAGCTTCATTAAAGGATTAGTGCTTTTTTATGCTAAGACAGCTCTGCTGATATATGTAAAATGTTAAATTGTCCTATCTTGTAGATCCCTAAGGCCTCTAGCTCTTACTAGAGAAATAAATCTTTTGAGAAGTGAATAATATAAAAAGAAAGGAGTAGTATAATTCCAGCAGTGATTAGTGTGTGGTGTACACAATTTAAAGCACCCTGTGATAGCTGTTGGTGTGTGCTGACATGCTGTAATGAAGAGCATGGATGGCACACTGCGAAGTCAAAAGCAGAGCAGACATGCTCCCACAGGTGCCACAACTCAAATTCTTCTTCAACTCTCTCTTGTTTACCTCTCCCCCACCAACCCAACAATTTTAATGTCACACCTCAATATTACTATAACACAGAATCATTATTATCATATTCTCATATTCTCATATATTATTATCATATGATATTATCAGATCAGTTTCATTTATTAGAGGCCGTGGCTGTCTCACCACAGAGTGTGGGCCCTTAGCATGTGTCAGTCCATTAATGAGTGTGGCTTCCTGTACTTGGTCCTCAAGACAAAGCAAACAAATGATCTTGTGCTGTTTGGTTCAAGGGACTGATTCATTTGAGGTGATGGGCACCCAGCCCTCCTGTGGCTGTGGGTATCCGGCCACTCAGCTCTCACTTGCACAGCTGCTGTGGCTGCAGCTCTAATGGTGTGTGTTTCTTCTCTGGAAATGCCTACAGCACACCAGTGCTGTTTTAAATGAAGGTAGAATGGTTGTATATAATATAATAGATTTATAGAAATCCATTCCATATATATTGTATGTATATATATAATATATTAAAAATTGGTTGTATATAATGGTTCTATAATAAATAGAGATTGGCTTCCATTCAGCAGTTTTCAGTGGAACTCACTTTGATCAGGGGATAGGAATACTTTATGTTCCAGAGTCAGTGAAATGTCCTGCTGTCAGATTTATGGTGTTATTGACACTTAGTGAAGTAGTACAAGGTCTGTTCATTGTCTCTGCTTTTTGCTGGCAGAGAGTAGAACATGAAAGCTGATATATTTTTAGCAGCAAGTGACAGAAATATGTATTTTCTGAAATTTAGATTTTACTGTATAAGAGCATTGTTACACTTGCTTGTTTGAGATGTTTCATCAATATTTTTCCTTGCCATTATGAATGCTAAATAATGTTTATTTAAAATTCATAGCATTTAATTTTTGAATTATTGATTTCTAAGTCATGCAGATTCTTTTCTCTTGCCTTTTCAATTAATATATTTTCCATGTTGTACTGAACAAGTAAAAGATTCAAACCTTGACCTTTTACTGTAGTTTTCTAATTTGGTCTCACTTTCTTTGATGGCCTTTGTTCCATATTCAAACTATAACTATGAACCTCTACAGTACTCCATTTTTTAACAGTCTGAAATATGTTATCACATTAGAAAGGGCTTTTGAAGGGTGAGAATGAGCTAACAGATAATCACATTGTGTGCTCTGCTATGAAAGTCACTTTGGAGGTAATTTTTTAAACAGAAAATAAATCTTCAAATTGGAAGATTTGATATTGATTTAAATTTGGTGAATGTCTTGAGGTTTAATTTCGGAAAATGGATGAATGCAAAAAGAAGCAATATTATTTCAAGACAACACTGAAAATAAAATAAATTGCTTCTGTGCTCTGTTATGATTTCTGTATTTTGTGAGTAGGAAGTGATTAATGCCTGTGAAACTGTGATGTGAAACTTCCACCATTTTAACAGCTTCTAATCCATTTCCTGTCTTCTGCATCAGAGACTCTACACTTATCATTTCATAGATGTTTTATGATATTAAACAGTGAAAAATTTCGATCCAAAGAGGTGAAGTGCAAAGTCAGGAGAAGACCCAAGTAATATCTCCTGTGAACTAACACTGCAAAGCTCCCAGGGCTCTGTGCCACTGTGTGCTGCTGAGCCTTGGAGCAGGCACTGAAGGGTCATCTCCTGGCCAGACTCCAGCCATTTAAGATAACACACTATAGCTTGGCTTGGTTGTTTGCTTTGGTGGCTTAGGGAGATGTTAGAAGCTTTGGAATTGCTGGCCATTCAGATAAACTATTTCAGAGAGTTGTTTTACAGAACTGCATGATTCGGAAAAAAGTTGTGTAAATTATGATCTTTGTATTCCTTTGTAGCTTGCATCTGTCCATTTAGCAAATCAAACACCTGAGAACTCTGTACATTCTCTTTATCTGAAGGAACTGCTGTATAACATCTCATCTCTGACGGTGAGAATGGAGGATGTTTGAATTAATAGACTTCATTTGACATATTCAGAATATTTTAAACCAAATCCTAAGTACATGCAATTTTAAGCCTGCTGATGGATAGCCTTTTAAAAACAAACTTGTCACTTTGACATATCAAGCCTCAAAATGAAGATTACTTTTTGCATATAGAATTTCTCTTTAAGAGTGAGAACTTGCCTTCAAATTGTTCATTGAACATGTAACAGTAAAACTGGTTGCTTTGCTTGTTTGTAGCAGGAACACTTCAACATACATTTTATAAGGCCATATATTAAAAAAAGTCATGAAAGGGCAGGAGGTGTTTAGTTCTGCAGTTTCATTACTGAAAATTGTTATCTTGCTCATCATGGTACTGAAAAAGACATTTTTCTGTATAATAATTTCTGCTGATTTCTTAATCTCATTTTGAATCTGCATTTTATGTCTTAATTCCAGATCAACAGTAGATTACAGGTTTGCACAACTGTAATAAATAGCACACCCCTCACTATGGTGTGTCCAGACTTCCACAGTCTAAGGGTAATTGACTTAAATGTTGGATTGAAAAAAACCCCAGAACTCAGATGTTTGCTAGGTCAGTGCCCTGAAGACTATGTTCACATCTTTCTTTTTCCTGTTCTTGTGAAATTTTTGTTAATTTAATTTTCCAGCTGCGTGAAGAGTGGGTATTGCAGCACTGTGACATTGTCCTTCCATCCCTGTGGTCACCTGTCCAGTTCTGTAACTATCTCCTGTGTGTCTCCATTTCATGGTGAAAGCTCCTTAGGTCAGGAACTTCGTGTGTTTCCTTCCATCTTCTCTGCATTTCCAGACACTTGTGACAGCACTGAGTAAATTGCACTAATGGGCTCAGAGGAAAGCAGTCTGCTAGTTCGAAAATGTGTTCTAAAAGGCTCCACTGTTGATGAATGGGTACCAAAAAATCAGGAAATTACCCTGACAATCCATTTTTGTAGCCTTTCACCTAGGTATGTAGGATGTTAGCTGTCTTTGAGAGGTCTTGTCATATATACCATGGCTTAAGATCTGAAGTCTTGTTTTCTGTTCGTGTATGTAAAGTTAAGCACTTGTATAACCCATGGAGCACTGAGCACCAGTAGTGGCACAATTGCTTACGAGGAAGGAAATTTTCATTACATACAGTATACTGAGTGATGTGTGGAACATGGAATATTTGGTAGCAGATGATTCTACCATTCTGAGTGATTAAATAGATCAGATTAAATAATTTTAAATGTTCATGTGCAATCTAGGCTCTTTTTCTTAGGGTGCACAGTTGTGGTTTCTTAGTTACTGGTATGATCCAAACTAGGTTGAAGAATCTCATTGACTTATTTGGAAGAGATTCTCAAATTGCACTACCTTATTTTCAGTTTGATTTTTTTGACTCTCCCTGCTCATTTTTGATCTGATTAATTAAACCTTTTTCTGGGATGCTTACTTTTTGGGGAGGAAAAAAGGGGGTGGGGTCTAATGACATACAATTACTATTTAGAGAGTAAAACTCTCCAGATTGCATCAAGATGTGAAGGTTCATGAAAGGCAAAGGTCACTTGTGAGTAGTCTGGAGAAAAAAACCCAAGGAAATTAGAGAGGGATTTGTTAAAAATACCTACATATAATCCAGGCCAGAAGAATATTTTTCAGGCAAATTAGTAACTTATTATGATACACTTAATTTGTATTACAGCATAAAATACTATTAATTTTTGAGTTTCTAGAATATTTTACAACTTGTCAAAGAATAATTCTATTAACTCTGAAACCACCTCTTTCCACTGTCCCCTGCTCTTTATCAAGGCACTCTCATATCTTGCTCAGACTGTTCCTTTAGATGGACTTGAGCATCTGCTATGTTCTTTGTCCATGTACAACACTTCCCTCTCCAGCAAGAGTATCCTGCCTCTCCAGTCCCTGGAGGAAAAAAGATCCCTTTCTCTTTTTTCTTTTTTTTGTTTTTGTCTTTTTGGCCTTTCTAGGACAGGACTGTGTGCAATGTATCTCTCCTACAGTCACAGCTTTGTCAGACAGCTGTAAAGATAACATCTCATCTCTTTTTTTCTTGTAGAGCACTTTTCGTCAAAGTGCTTTTTTGTATAAGAATGTGCTAACCTGATGAAGATGCACTCGTTTCTTCTTCACAAGTCTTTCTCCATTTATATGTTAACCATTTTTGTTAAACTACCCTTGAATCTGTATGGTTGAGCAACAAACCTTCACTGGTTTATGTGTATCAGGATTTTCAGGAGGGAAATGGCATATGCAGCAGGAACTGCAATCCCTTTTTGCCTGAGTGTGAATTCAGAGTGAATTCAGAGATTTCTGACAGCTAACTTGCTTCAAAAGTCCCAGTTCAAAAATAGAATGCTTTCTTCTATGTTGTTAAAAGCAATCTATTAGAAACAGGTCTCTCAGGCAGATAGATTACTAGCGAGATATGCCTCCGCATTATTGTAGCTGAACACGGGTTATAGGTTACGCTTCCTTTATAAACAAAAACTTGTCACAGGTATAAGAACTGACTCAGAATTTGATGTAATCATAACCTGAAAATGCTGCTGCTGTTACTGTGCACGATCTGGGTGAGTCCTGCAATCAGCTTTGGCCTGTGACCGGCAAAGGCTGCCTGCAGAGCAGTCTGCTGCAAGTCTTTTCCTTCAGCTGTGCTCTGACCTGAGAGTAGGGCTGGCAATAATAACAACTCAGATGTGAGATAGAAGAAGGTGCTGGGGAGGACCTGGGTCAGAGAACAAAGTAATTTTGGGATGATTTCTTCTCTACAGAATTTTAAAAGACACGTAGGAGCTTGTGGCTGCCAGGGCCTGTGCACTGCCTGTCTGTGCTCTGTGCTCTGTCCAACTGCGCTTTCCTCCTTCCAGCTCCCTTCCCTCAGCAGCAGCCCTTCATGTATTGCTCTGAGATGTGTATTCCTGTCTCTGCCAAGTGATCCATTCCTCTGGTTAGAGAGTTGTTCATCTAAAGGGCAGTTAGAGGAGCAGTTGCAGTTTACCTGGGAAGATTGCAGCTTCCTCAGAAGGGTGGTGTTAGCTTTTCTTGCTTTAGAATTGGAACATCTCATATTACTGCACTGGGGTTGCACAAAGCAGAGAGGTCTAAACAGGGGCAAGTCTACTGCTCCCATGGCTTAGCCTACAATTCACAGCAGCAATTCACTGCTCTGGGTAATGTATCCCCTCAGATGAGATGCAGTGTCTCTCATCTGTCACTTGACATGGTGGGAAGAAAAGCTGGGACTGTCCCATTTCACTGGGCCTTATTTGCCCTTTGGAAAAGAACAAAGGGGAAGGACTTCATCCTATGAAAAATATTTTAGAAAAATCATGTTTTAGAACTGCTTGTGCTTTGATTTTCAGTGAAGTGGTTGATTGAGGATGGGCTACTGAAGAGAAGTCAAGCCATTGTAAAATAATTTTGAATTATTATACACAAACTTAGGTCAGAATAAATTTTAACTTTATTGGTATGGAATAGTGCTTTTGAAAAGTAAAAATCCAAAAGTTTGAATACAGAATACAGTCCCATTACTTTGTTTTCCATATGGCTGATCTATTAATTATCTTTAGAATACCCTAAAGGTGGCCATAAATCTTTACCATCAATTCATATATATGTGCTTAAAAGTTGATTGGTCATGGACCTTGAGTGTTGGTACATGCTATTTAGACCCAAAAGAGTAATCTTTTGAGAAGAATAGGATAGTGTCTATCTAAAGAAAAGCAGTAATTCAGCAGTGTGGTGCAGTTTGGAATTTTATGGTCCACCTTCAGAATACAGTGTATTATAGTAACTTTGGGCAGATAATTTCCTGTGAGTGTAAAATGAATGAAAGTTTTATGAGCTGTTCACTTTTTATTAGCATATCATGGATTGTAAATTATGCTGTATTAGTAAGGGGCTGGTGTTTCTCATAGGGCAATGTTAGTCCTCTTAACATTCTTCCAAATTTATTGAAAGTTTTTAGTCAGTACAGCAAAGAAACAACTGCCAGGCATTTTTTACATTCATAGGAGTCCTTAATTGGCTAACAGACGTACTTCAGTATTATTCCCAGGAACTAAACATGTCTTGTACTCTGGTGGTATTCTTAGCCTGAGAAACAGATACCATGCAATAGCCAGTGAGTCACTGTGCCCAGCACTGCTTTTCCTTCACAGCAGTTTTAAGGAGAACGAATGCTTTGCTTTCCCATCTCTGTGTCTAATTTTAGTATGCCAGTGGGCCCGAGGACTTTCAGGCCACCTTCTCAGATAATGTCATCCAAAACATTCAAACTTCAAAATGGCTGGGTGTTACTGCTGTGCTGTCTGACATTGTATCTGTGTATAAAACATCTCCTGTTCTTTATGGATAAATACACAGGGGCACTAAATGGACATGAGGGAGATTTGTCTTGTTACAAAGTAGAATTTGGCTCCTGGGACATTTGTGACAGTCATAAAAAACCCACAAACTGTTCTATCCTTTTGCATTACTGGGCTATTAAGGGTAAATGTCTGTCTTGAAAGGAAGTTAGATCTTGCAGCTCAAAGTATCTGCTTTTATATTTTCCTAAAAGATGGGTGACTTGTCCAGAACATACTTATATCTCTCTCCCCTATGTTGTGTGTACACACACAGAAAAGAAAAAAAAAAAAAAAGGAAAGGATTTATAAGTAATGCTAAGTAGTTTTGTTAATGCACATCTTGTCCAGCCTTATGACCACGTATATTTGGCATCATAAGTCATGGCTGAATTTCACTTTGCTGTAATTTTCTGCTATTTATAGTAGAAGAAATCCCTTATGCTCTCTATAAATTATTTTAAATAATATATATATATATATATATATAAAAATATACTATTTTAAATAAGTCTTGCAGTCACCAAAAGCAGCAATATAAACTGATCTAAAGCTAGTGTGAGGAACCTAAGCTACACATATAACTGCAGAAAAGAAATGAAAGCTTTTAAAGATCAGTAATGTATTATATTGTAACATACTATATGTTACTGTATGATATTATTATATTATATCAGTAACATATTATATTATGCTTTGAAAACTTGTAAATTTGTTTGAGACCACCTGTCAAAGACAGCATTTGTTTCTTGCAGGCTTTGGTAGAGTAGTGCTGCATGCCCAAAGTCATGTAGAAGTGGGTTTAGAAGTGATGTATTCCCAAGGTTTTTTTCCTAATATTTAACACATTGTTCTTATGTGCTTAAGCTGATCTAAAAATCTTTTTAATACATGTGATTTTTCATGTAGTGCTGTTTTATTGAGGAAAAAAAAAAAGAAAAAGGAATTTTGTGTGACCATAGATGTAAAAAATAGCATTTTGTGTAAATAAATGCTCACTTGAAAAACTGAAAATTTATATGTTTACCAACCCAAAATGTCTTTAAGTTATGTCTGTTGTGTCATGAAGTGGTCATGAAACTGCAGCCATGTTATCAAATGATTATTGGACAATTGCTTTAAAAAACATTAAAAAGTGAAAAAGAGGAAACAGATTATTAGTGTGATTTCAGTTATTTCCCATTTAGTACTAAAAACCTATCAAAGAGTATGTCTGATTTTAATTTTTTACTTAAAATGTGGTTTAAAATGACTCTAAGTTCATTGACCTTTGTGGAGATAGAAAGTGGCAGTATTGATTGAATTCAGTGCTACCTATTTTCATGTCCAAAATGTCCTGTACCCAAATGAAAATCAGAAAAAGAGATAATATAATTTCATTTTGAAAATTAACTCTGCAAAATTATTTTTCCAGAAAGAAAATAATTGAACAGCAATGAACAAAATTTTATATTTACAATAGCTTGATCAATCTTCTCAAGTAAGCAATTCTTTATATATGTAATTGAAAGTGTTTTCATATTTAGTTTCCTGCTATTTATTTTTTTTCCCAGGATATGTCTATGACGAAGTCTCTCTTACATTTTTTTAACACAGGTATCTATTCATTCCAGAACTAATATTTTCTACAACCAGAGACTGAAATGGCATGACTGGAGTTTTAAGTAATTTGGCTTTGACATTTTCACCATTTATTGAGAACTTGGAACAGAATTTGAACTCTATTTCTGCACTATCCTAGGTTATAATGCCATCCTTTCCTAATGAGGGAGGTATGCGAGTCTTGGATTTTTAATATATCCTATGAATTATTCAGTATGCTTGTATTTATAAATTGTGATGGAGTACTGTTTGTATTTTTAGTTAATTTGTATAAATTATTTGAGATATAAAAATGCTGATAGTTACAATATTATTTTTCAAAGATAACCATGGAACTGCTCCTTTGTCTTTGAGTTCGGAACTACCCTATCAGAGCACAATTAAAAGAAAAGTCCGAAAGAAGAAGAAGAATGGAGTCATCACTGCCAATATTGCTGGCACAAAATATGAAATTGGTAGGAAGCTACATATTTTGTTTTCAACCTGATAGCCTTTGATGTGAGACAGTTACTGGTTAATGGAGTGAATCAATGGAATTTGCATCAAGCTGACAGACATTTCTGAAGGAGTTTCTTTTGTAAGAAACCTGGGGTTTTCTTGTAACATTTAATTCATAGCTTTAGATACCGTGCATCTATAATCCCCATCTGTTACTCATATTAATTCCCACTTGTTACATTAAAATTTAAAAACTTAAGTAATCAAAAAGGCTGTGGAAAAACCTTTCAAATATGTGTTATGTATGTGTTTGGAAGTTTACTTAAATCCTTGAAAGATGAGCAGTGTAAATTCAAAGTTAAATACTCTAATTATTATACAAAGGCTTCTCAATAAAATCCATTAATGTTTTGTATTTACATGTTTGGTACTAAAATATTTTTTTCCAAGAATCAGAGTTATGCATGACACATAATCAGTCTTTTTTTAAAAAAAAATTAAAATGCATGCATTTGCAACACTGTACCTTGTCTAAGGAGGCATTTTTGTCCTTATCTGCAGTGACACAGTCATCACTGTTTAAAATTAACTTATGGCATAACCAAGATTAAATCTAACTGTTGTACAAGAAGATTTTTGCTGGATGATTGGGGAATACCTTGAAGCTCTTTGCAGTTCCCATCAGTGGTTGTGCAGATTCCTGCCTCACTGTAAGGTGCTGTAACATTGTAATGGCAGATTTGCAATAGACTGATGGAAATATTGCAAGATAAATAGCTTGCCATGCTAACACTGTTCTCAGACCAAGGGTTCTATATTGGAAGTGTTTAAAATCTTAATTGATTTTTCAAATGTTAAAAATTAGTCTATTTTAGAAATTCAAAAGAGTCCCTAAGTGTGTGATTTCTCCACAGTGCGTGTAGTAATACAAGAAATGGGATTTGTGAAAACGCGTGATGAGGATGAAACAGCAAATCTTATCTGGAGTGATTGTGCTGTGCAGCAAGAGAAGATTGCTGAACTGCGGAACTATCAGGTACAGTGGTAGTTAAGATTTTTGACATGTTACAGCTTCACTCTGAAATGTACCATAATTGTCAGTAACTGCTCAGTTCCATTTGTGTGGAGGGGACAAAAAACTCACACAAACCACAACCAACCAGGCTGTATGAAGGCAGTACCACTGCATAGCTTAAAATCCTGCTCTCTTTTCCAGAGTTATTTGCTCTTACCAATTGGAATCTGGTGTGTAAATATTTGGGGCTGTTCTTTCATGCTTTTTTCTGCCAGCTGAGTATTGTGACTGGTCAGTTTAAAGAAGATATAAAACATCAATTATAAGTTTCTCATAAACTTTGAAGCAGTAAATTGACTTCCAGAGCTCTCTCCACAGTCCCGTGAATAAATATTTTCCTTTTTTACCATTACCTCATGTTTGCATTCTTTGTTTCTAGATCACTTTGTGAGTAAAAGTATGATGGTCTCATATATGCAATTAAATTAATGGACACTTTTATTGATGGAAGAGAAACTTGCAGCATCTTTAGCATTGCTAAGAATAGGTATTATAGTGTAAGATATTATCGTAAATAATTTAGATGTAACACTACTTGTGTTTGCCTGAGCATGCAGTTGAATGTTTTAAATGATTGTAATTAGGTATGCCAGAAAAAATAAAAAGTCTCAATTAATTTTCCTTTTTTTTCTACTTCCTCAGAGAATCAACCATTTTCCAGGAATGGGAGAGATATGCAGAAAGGATTTTCTAGCAAGAAACATGACTAAGTATTATTTCTTTTAATATTAAGAAGTTTTCCACCTGTAGTATTTAATGCAAAAATATACAGAACTATTGCTTTTGAGACTTTTTTTTTTTTTATTAAGAAACTAGGAGAGAATCAAGAATAATTTCCAAAGTTCTTTAATAACTTTAGCTATGATCCTGGATCTGTAGTATTGGAGTGAGCTACTTTATTTCTCCAGTAGACTTCAGTGGAATATTATGTGAGTTCACTTCTCTATCTAAACATTGCAGAATGTAGGTGAGTATTGAATTATTGTACAATAAACCTAGTACATAATATACCCACTATCACATAACAGTAGAACAGAAAAAAATAACTTTATGTGTCTGGATAGTGCATCTGGACTATGCTGTGCAATGTGCTCTTGGATAACCCTGCTTCATCTGGGAGGCTGGACCAGAGGACCCACTGAGGTCTCTTCCAACCTGACCAATTCTGTGACAGTACTTGTTTAAAATAGTTAATGGCTGTGTTTCTGTGTATATCAAATTTAAAAAACGTGAAGCATCTTACTCTTTATATAAAAAATAGTCAGTAAGGCTCATTTGTCTAATTAAAAATTCTTCTCACTCTAGCTGATTAACTGGGTTCTAAGGAATTATCCTAGCTGAGAATCTGTGAGCAAGCCTTGTAAGAAAACAATAGTAAATAATGATCTGATAGCCTGATAGTAAGGAAAGGTTTGAGGGTAAATATATGTCAACATTTTAATCTAGTCTAAATTAGTTTGTAGAGCAAATATTAATAGAGTTAATCTTTTGGCCCTCAACCTGACTTGCACAACTTAACTGCTAACAGAACAGAATATGTTTTCGTTTGAATGTAATTAATGTGGTATTTTTTCTCTCTCTCTCTCTCTCCCTCTCTCTCTCTCTCTCTTTCTCTCTCTCTCTCTCTCTCTTTCTCTCTTTTAATTTCTTTCTCATTCCTATTTTGTAACTAGAACATATAACACATAGAATGTATGCAACTATTATTATGGAAATACTGTGTGCATTGCTGTGGTGTCTCCATGTCCTACGTGTGGACCAGAGCTCCTCTGTGTCAGTGGTGCTGCACAAGCTCTTTTCACTGCCCCTCTCAGACTGAAAATAAAAACACAGAGATATCACACGGAGGCAAACGGCTGTTTGGAGAGGTCTTGGAAACAATCAGTCAGCTTGGTACACAGTGGTACCTCTGTGTACTGCTGCAGTTATGTGATCTTTTTAAAAATATGGAAAATGGAAAAAAAGGCTCTTGTTATCATCCACACATTCTTTCAAATACAGTCTGATGATACCTCTCTCACCCTACTGAATTCTGAGTCCAAAACACAGTTTAAAGTTACTCTGTGCTGAGATTGCACATATAGATAGGATGAGAATAATTTCTCTTACACTCTAACTCCACGTCAAACACTGATGTTGTGACTTCACTTAATATCAATAGATATAACAGGGCTTAATCAGTTGGTTTCTTTTCTCAGTACTGGCTCTCACAACTCAATTCTTAGTATTCATACTTTATAAAAATCAAAATGATATGCCTTGAGATTGCTGGTGAAATCATAAGTCAGTGGGATATGTGCTTGAGCAGACTCTTGACTGTAGAATTCAGGATTTTGTTTCCTACAGCTCTTGTTGTGTCTTAAAATTTGAATGTGAAGAAACACTAATTCTCTTGTCTTGTTTACTGCTGCATGCCATCTTTTCTATTCCCATTACTTACTCTACTGATTACTATCATTGAGAGATATTGAAACTATATTGAGAATTGGTAGAGAGTAGACTTTTTTCTACTTCCATGTTACTTGTACTGATTTCACCCTTCCATTTTATGCAAGTCGTTGGGAATAAAGTGAAAGAACAAATCTACCTTGCTTTGAGAGGAAAATACTATTTAGGAGGTAATGCACTTCAAGAGTTCTTTTTGCAGGCAATATCCAGGCACTCTGGATCACAGGACAATGTGGAATGCAGAAAGGTGCAAGGGAACAGTGTAATATGTAACACGTGTAATATGAAAGAAGACAACTCAGCAAAGAAAGTGTAGGAGCACAGAATACTGGAACAGATGGAAAGAGGAATGTAATTGAGAAAAAAAGGCAGGCATGAACATAATTTTCCTGGATAATAATCAGAACACAGAAAAGAAAAAAGTAAAAACAGAAGTGCCATTGTAGGGACAACTAGATCCTAAGAGACCGTTGTGAAGGGTCTCTTAGAAGAGAGCTCCTCTTGTGAAGGATAATGTGGTTACAAAATGAATTCAGTGAATGAGGGAGAAAGGGCACAGGATGAGTGGGAAGGGACACAGATCCATCTATGTGATATTGTTTTTTCCAACACTCTTGTTGATTATATTTAAAATGTTCATGAACGGACCATGGATCAAGAGTCATTCTCATCCATACATACCTACTAACTCTTCATATGTGAGAAGTCAAAGGATTTTAAAATTTAGGCAGTGGAATCTGCATTATTAGACTGAAGGTTGTGCATTTAGCAAGCCATGTTTTGTTCAACACCATTGATTCTTTTGTACAGAAAGCATTCTGAGATCAAGAGCACAGTCTGACCACATTTGTGAGCTAAAATAGTATTCAGAAGAACAATAATTTGCTATTTATTTCTCAGATCTCCTGATAAGGACAGCAGTGGCTAAAGGATAGAGCAGCACAGTGATAAAGTGGTTACTCATAGTAGTGGACAACCCATGTGCTGAAAAATAGGGTTATTGTAATTGAAAAGGCTTTGATTCCACAGGCTACTTAATGATGTTCCTAAGCCCTTTCTGAACAGGGCCTTGCAGGAAAAGAACAGAGCAGAATTCTTTTTTTTGAAAGTTTTAGTAAGCCCCAGAACCTATAAACAATGCTGACATATTCCACTTCATAATATTGTTTATAATCCTCCCAATTATGCATTAAAAAGAAAAGGCATATAGAACTGATATAATTTCAGTCACAAAATAATATCAATATGTCAGGAATATCTTGAAGCTATATTCAATGAGTAGGGAGTGTGTGTATTGAAACCCTTGAGTAAGTTAAATGGCAGGTCTCTAGCACATAATGGCATGCATATGATAAATAATCTGGAGAGGGATTTAAACTAACACAGAAATTGCTTTTTGCCTAAAAATAGGATAATTTCTGCCTAGATAGGGTACTCAGTTGGCAAAGTAATAACATTTGCAAAGACAGAGCAGATGGAGAGTAGTTTAACAATATGAATGAATCAGAAATTATAATGTCTACTTCTGGTTTCAAAAAGTTTTTCTGAGTATTTAGTGGCTTTCATTGAACTAGATTTGTAAGAATAATAGTTACAATGAAGCTGCAGAAGCTCTGAACCTCATGCAATACTGCTGTAGCTGTTGTGGTTTCTGCAGAGTGTTTGTTGGGTATTTGGCTACAGTTTGGTGACAGCATATCCATTATACCAGTAGGGCTTGGCTGCAGTCCTAGCCCTACACATGTGGCTGAGAGCTGTTTTTTCCATTAGTATTTTAGCCACTTAAAGAAAAAGTATCTGCCCAGGAGTATTATGTAAGCTCATGGTAGAAATGAAAAATGGAAATGATGTTGCCTCTTTTACATGTTAGTTATGCTGATGCTATTAGTTTTCAATACAAAAGGAGAAATATACGTAAATCTGTATTTGATGAAAAAGTATTAAACTTTACCATAATGTCATTTAAAAAAAAATAAAATCAAAGTTGGGGAACTTCCTGTATCAGTTAATTTCTTTTTAAACTTCCAGTTCCTTTCTGTTGGTCTGTGGATATTTGTATTTTAGACATGTTCACTCTAAGCTACAGAGTAGATGTGAGTTACCTGAACTAATTTCATATGAGGTTCTGTATGAAGGAAGTTTCAGGTACTCTGAGTACCTGAAACAAGCAAGCTGCACGAGGATGTAACTCAGCAAAGACTAAATTTATCCAGTTGTGAACTATGACACCAGTGTGCATAGTACCACCAAATCCCCATTGCTCCTGTACCGTGGCTGATAACAAGCATTAAAGCAACCCATGTGGTGTGGGTATATCTTCTTGCCTGCCACATACACAGCTCTGGGTGCTGGAAACTCCTGCTTCCTGAATTCTTTACCATTCTTCTTATTCCATTTTGCTTCACAGACAGCAGAGGTATAGAATGAGACATACTCACTACCTCAGCTGCCACAGCTATTAAAGTAGGGAGACCAGGACCTTGCTACATCCTTTCCCCTGATTCAGAGTTTGATTCCCTATTTTTATTTTAGCTCTTTTAGTTCTTCTGTTACACCCCTTCACCCTTCCTCCCTCCCTGCTTGGTCTTGCTTTGAATGTCTTTGCTTTCTTTTGATTGAATTAGGTGCTCTTGGAATCTTAATCCAAATATACTGGGACCAGACACTAATCAAAGCTTGTGTGATTTGTCCTATATTGGAGATGAATGAGTTGCTTGGCCTATGTCAAAGTCTATTTACTGAAATTCTTTATTTTTAAAATTCTTTCAGAAGGAACAAAAAGCTCTTCCTTAATTGCTTCCATTTTAATTTTCATTTCAGTCTTTTTTTTGCACCCAAGAAGAAACTCCAAATGTCCCAACTCCTCTTTTTCGTGTCTGTTGGTCCTCATACCTCCCCAGACACTACCAATCTGAAAATTAAAATACTTCCCAAATACCACCACCCCCCTGTCCACCCCCTCCCCCCCAAAAAAATCCATGTTTTGTTTTAAGTTAAATATTTCTAAGAATAGGAATATCATTAAGTCATTTGAGTAACTGGCCAAAAATTGTAACAGGAGTGAGATGGATGCCAAGAAATGAGATGGATGCCAGACAAAATAAGCACATAAGCAAAAAATGCTCAAAATAATCTGCTTTTGAATATAACACATATGGATATGTAATAGACCTCTGAGTATTCTTAAAGAAATTAGCAAAAGTTTGCTTTCATATTACAGAATTTTGCTAAAAAAGTTCCCTTATCAAATTGTCATAAGTGCTTTTTAATCTTGCGGATTGAAACATCAAAATAGTCAAAGGATTTTAACTCAATTACCCTTTTCTTGCAGAATGATCAAGAGTCAGCCTCAGGAGTACAGTTTCATTCCTCGAACATGGATCTTTCCTGCAGAATACACACAATTTCAGAACTATGTAAAAGAATTGAAGAAGAAACGTAGACAGAAAACTTTCATAGTCAAACCAGCTAATGGTGCAATGGGACATGGGTGAGTTGTGAGATAACTTCAGTCTTCTTAGCTGTCAAAGGTGAAATCCAGTGCTACTTCCAACATTAACAGAAGCTATATTAGTATTAGTAAGCTGTATTGTGTATTAGTAAGAAGATTCTTTTTCAAGTTGTGTGAAAGTCAGTGTATTGGGTGAAGGCTTCACAACCCTTAAATTGAAGTAATTATTAAGAACAGAGTTATTTTATTTTGAATTTTTCTGCTGTGCTTAGATTTATAGGGTGAGATTTTATTTGGCATAAATGGCAGGGTATTGGTGGCTGAAGGCTGCTGGGACGCTGTGTGGGAGGTCAGGATCTTTCACAGCTTTAAAACCAGCCCAAACACCCCATTGTGTTCCCAAACTGCAGCCAGTCAGAGAAGCAGAAATGTGTTTGAGAGCAGCAGCCACAAGGTGTAGGAGAGACAGAGGAGATGCTGTTGGGGATGTGGCTGGATGTGCACTCTTGGAAGCAGGGCACACTCCTGAAGAGACTGCAACCTGCAGTTGAGTTGAAGAAGTTTTGTTGGTGACAGGAATGCACAGTAAAAATCCAATGAAACAAATACTGCTATTGCATTTTGAGTTGTTTTTTTCTTAGGTATTTTAGTTTTAGCTTTTATTGCTTTTAATATCAATTTGAATTATACAGTATAGTAAAGCTCTTAGTTTCTCAGCATGTTAGAATTACTATAAAAGAATAGTATAGAATTCTATATTTTATAGAATTACTATAAAAGTAAGGGTCCCAAACTTTTCCATTTCCTCATTTTTCAGTCCTCTTGATAAGGGCAAATATAAGCTAAAGGGAAAGGTACCAGCATAGTTCGGAGAGATTTCTGCAAAGTACTTCACTCTGTTAGGAGTATTCAGCACTTACGTATAATAAATAATAGAGAATTAAGGCAGCATTAAGGTTCTGGGAATTTCAGGTTAATAATTGTATACTGAAAATATTAGATTTTAAAGTTATTAAAAGTCTACATAGTTAGAGACTGGAAATTCATTGTTCATATGCAAACCTTTTTCCATTCTGATGTAAGGAAACTGGAAATACAGAAATACTGAGCTTAATCTGTGCCATCCTCAGTCACACAGGTCATGTCCTGCTTTGCAAACTTCATCACCTAAGGTTAGCACTGAAAGTTCTTTGCAGTCTGTACCTCGGGCAGAAGTTGTGACAAAGTCTGGAAGTCTATTTTTAGAGCTGCATGGGTAATAATCACAGAAGCTGGAGACTGGTCGTTCTGCCAAATAATTTCTAAGTGTAGAGCAAACCCATTATTACAAATTGTTGAATCAAAGCAAGCAGAAAGTTACTTTGAAATGGCTCATTGCCTTTTTTCATGTAGTGAAGCACAATAGAGGACAGGAAAGCAAAATCCTTGTAAGGGAATGGAACTTCTCTGCTCTAAAAATCAGATATCTAAGTCTCTTTCTCCAGATAGACTTTAGCCTCACTAATTGGCTGGATGACCATGATAATCTGTTTCAAAGAGTAATGTCCAAGTTTTCAAATAACTTTATTTTTTACCAGGATCTCTTTAATAAGAAATGGAGAAAAGTTACAAGCTCAGGATCATTTAATTGTTCAGGAATATCTTGACAAACCATTTCTTATGGAAGGCTACAAGTTTGATTTACGTGTGTATATTCTTGTAACCTCTTGTGATCCATTAAAAGTATTTTTATATCATGATGGACTGGTGAGAATGGGCACGGAGAAGTATCACCCCCCCAGTGACTCAAATTTGGTAAGTTGAAGTTCATTTCAATTTATTGCTTATGGTGTAGACTTTAACCTGTGTAGTTTTTGCAGTTAATAAAATTGATCCAACTGGGACTTGAGTTCATCTGGATAAACTTTGTCATTGTCACTGAAGAGAAAAAAAATTTATGTGAAAGCTAGTTAACACATACTTTTCTACCAAAATCACAAGTATAGCCACATTATTGCTTATATAAAAAAAAATTCTATGAGTTTGCATGCATGTATGCTAAAGAGTTTAAATATATTCTAGAGGAAAGCAAAATATATCAACCCAAAAAATAAAGAAAATCAAATCACTTTAAGAACAGGCACATTGCTTTTATGTTCATCTGAGACTGAGGCTGGGGAGGCGGGTCATGATAAGGTTTATCTCCTGCTAGATCATATATTAGCATCCATGAAGTTTGGAGCCTTTTCTGAGGGTTCTGCCAGGTTCCAGCCACTGCTGGGAACTCAGGCAGAAAGGAGAGCACTGTAAGGGACCAGTGCTCACTGCAGTCCCTGAACATGAGGGAATCTCCAGCTGCTGCTGCTGTTTGTCAGTGACTGCTTCAGCAGGACAGGAGTATGTACTTGACAGCTATAGGGGGATTCAGTAGGGCTGCTATAAACATAGAGAAAACCAAGAAATGGTAAGGATCATGATAAAGATTTTGCACAATTTCCTCCTCTTGTTCCACTGTATAGCATGTTGCCCTATTGGGGGGTGTAAACCCTTCTCTTTTGGCTCAGATCAAAATGCAGATGTCTAGGGAAGAAGTAGATTTGCAGCATTGGAAGGTATTAGTAGATTTAGGCTTGGTATACCTCACTCTGTTCTCCATTGCTTTTAGAGCAGCTTCTGTGTAATTATGTAACAGAAAACACTGTAGAGCCTTTTTGCCTATGTGAAACTTAAAATTGCGACTATTGCTTTGTGTGCCTTTGAAAAACGCAGGTACAATTTGAAGCCCAGTACAAATGCTATATTTGGAAGTGTTCCAGTACTATATCTGGAATAGTTTGCTTTTAGTATTTGTGTATTGCTGCTAATCTTGGCATTAGCAGCACTGAAATATGCTCTGAGTGGATAAACAGAGCAGGCAGTTGTTTCTATGTTCTCAGAACTGCTCATGGTGGAGGTTATCTATTGTGTGAAATAACCTGCTTGTCACTAATGACATTGTTTTTTGGATGACATTTTTCCACAGTGACATTGTTCCAAATAACTTTGGACTATCAGTTCATATGTACAAGCTTTTTTTTAATTTTTTTTTTTGTCTAACAAATAATTACTTTTGTCTGAAATAATTTGAATTTCATGGAAAGGTGACTCAAAACCAATACATTTCAGAATGATTCTTAAAGGAGTGATGAAGCCATGGGAGAAATTCATTGCTTCTAGTGATACTACAATATATTGTTAACTAGCTTGCAATTAAATTGGTTTCGGCAATTTCATTAAAGTTTTTAAAGATAAGGAAGTGTAGTGAGATAAGTCACAGCAGAAGGCTTGTGTTATCTATTAAAGATGAATTGGAACAGAAGGCTTATGGTCACCTTAGAATATCATCTACTCTCATGTATATAATCAAACATGACAGAGAACTGTCACTGTGATGAGGACAGACATCGCCATGGTGTAAGTGAAAAGCTGAATTAATCTCTAGGAGATAATGGAAATGTACGGATCATGATTTATAAATTGGCCTTGGAAAGGGAATGCTTTCTTTACATTCAAATGATAATGTGAGTCTATTGCTGGTGACATTTTGCTCCATAAAGGAACTATGGCACTCAGTCATTTATGTAATGTGTGTTTTGAAATTTACCTCCCTCTGATGTATGGCTACCAGCCAGTTAAAAATGAGCAATTTTGGCAGATATCAGCATGGCAGATGAGTTTATATGTAAAAGATAGTTTAAAGTATCACTATCATGAGAACACTTCTCCTAAGTAAGCTACAGTGAAAACTGAAATGTGGGATTGTCTATGAAGCAGATGTCAGAGTGTTTTTTAGCACTTTTAAAGTAGCACTTCAAAATACCATCTTTATTGTTTGCTTCTTGTGGAATGTAATCATTCTCTAAGTTATGATAATTGCTCTTTACTTTTTTAGGTAGTTGTTTACATACAGACCTGTAAAAATGGCAGATACATTATCTAACCAGATGTGGAGTGGTAGATCAGTTTACTGCAACTGGCTTAAGTAGAAGCCCAGTTTTTGTTGTAAGAAGGCTACAGAGCATTCAGTCATCAGAAACACTAAACCTGTACATAGTGTATTTGCAAATATGAGCTGTTTGATTATGTCATTATTGATTGAATGTAAATTTTTCTTTACTTGATTTTGAATTGACTGTTTCATAATTGTTTTTAAAGTTTTTTAAGTGTCCTTTCTTCCTTTTTTTTTTAGAGTCAATTGTATATGCATCTGACTAACTACTCTGTCAATAAACATAATGAGCACTTTGAACGGGATGAAACAGAAGACAAAGGAAGCAAACGCTCCATAAAATGGTTTACTGAGTTTCTAGAAACAAATAATCTCGATGTCTCCAAATTCTGGAGTGATATTTCAGTAAGATAGACTAAATCAGTTTTCTTTATTTTGTGTATTTTTAGAAAATTAATTGCTTCTGCCATCTGCTTTACTGCAATTCAGAATGATTTTTGAGACTTTATTAATCCAAATTCTCAGCAGTGGATGTCACAAAGAACATACTATAAACTATTATTATGTTTTTTAAAAGACTAAATTCATAATCTGATTATAAATTTAATGTTAGCATTTTTCTGAGGCTCAAAAGTCCTTTCAAACAGTTATTCACATAAGTAATATGATTCAAAGGAATCATGCCATTTAAGTTCTTGGAGACTTTATTTTAGTGTATAAAGTGAATTTTATGTGTGAATATTTACGAAATTTTAGTCAGTGTTGCAAATATCTATGTACTTAATCAAGCACCATTGAAGTGTTCTGTTACCGGTGTCTTCAGATGAGGAATAGACTTCAGATTATTGGATTTGTATGATTCTGAGGACACTTACCAGAAATTACACTGCAAAATGAAATGGATTGAAGATTGGCTGTACTACACTTCATTGCCAGTTTGCTTTTATTATTTAGCTTATTACAAGTCTCAAAGTTTGTATGTACCATGGAAAGCATAACAATATATCTAGAACTATATAAAATTATACATGGTACTACATAGGAATAGTTTGTTTATTATAGACTATTTCTTTGGAATTTTAAATCTTTTCTTTTTCTAGTAGATATGTAAACGAAATTTAAAATATTAAAACATGAAGCACTGTAGTTCAGTAAATGCTGGTGTTTTCTCTGAATTTTTCTGAAACAAATCCCTGCAGGAGTTGGTGGTGAAGACTCTGATAGTTGCAGAGCCACATGTTCTTCACGCTTATCGCATGTGCAGGCCAGGGCAAGCCCCAGGAAGTGACAGTGTCTGCTTTGAAGTCCTGGGATTTGATATTCTGCTGGACAGAAAACTAAAACCATGGCTCCTAGAGGTAAATCTCTTTATACAGATGTAAAGCAAGTTTTTAGCAGTAAAGTTAATTATGCCCCAGCTGAACACATATCTGTGTAAGAAAACTTGCAAAGAAAATCTGTGCACAGTTGTTGAGTACATAAATGGTGCTTTTCTTCAACATCCATACAGAAGGGCGGTGATCACCTTGCAGTGATTTTTGATACTGAAAGAAAGGTAATTGTTTTCCTGGACTGATGTTGCATTTCAGATGTTTTTGAAAGTTTTAATGACAAATTTAATGGTAATGTAGTTGTTATTGTAGCTGGAGGACCTTGATTATAGCAAGTGGGTGCTATGTAGATTTCCTTCATGGGTATGGCTATGTAATATGGCCCTGGTAACTTTTATGAATGCATGCTTTTAATTTTCTCATTTTTGGGGATATGTGTTCCTTTCATCTCCTGTGCTTTTTAAAAGCAGAGAAAACTGATTTGATATACAGGAAATTCTGCAAACAATTGGTATGATGGGACTGGAAGAAACAATTCTTTGATATATTAGTGGTACACATTTTCAACCAGGAGTGTTTGAGATTTGTCTGTTATGTCTCTTATATTGCCCTATTAATAACATATAGATGAAGTTCACTTGTCTTTTTTCAGGTTGTCTTATTCCATTCTGTTAACTGGCTGGGAGGCTGTGCAACTTGGGGAGTAAAGCAAAATGTATTCAAAATCTCTCTATTGACAGCAAGCCATGAATATGATTTGGCTACTGATGAACAAAATGTATACAGTTAATTTACTGAATTATAACCTCATTTTCAGGCCATTAATGCTGTCAAAAGTTGTTTTGTCATGCTTATTTCTCTCAGGAGTTCATTATAGTTTTAATTTGAAAAATAAAATTCCTCTACTGTTGCCATGCAGACATAGCATATTTGGTGGCTTTGATGTTCTTGCCAAAAGCAGCACATGACATGAACTTAGTCTGTACTACATCAACATCTTCTGTTTCTGTCCAGTGAAGCTTGCTGTCCCTTTGATTTAGCACTGCACTTTCAGATTATCATCTATAGTTTGCCTGTAGCTTGCATATTGCTGTGTGTAGTTATTTAAGTGCAGACTGAAGGGTCTGTGTAACATTTCATTCAGCCTTGTAGCAAATGCTGTGAGAATGGTGAGTCAGCCAGCATAGGGAGTCCATTCTGAAGGACACCTCTCTGTCTCCTCTCATGTTTCCATGAGGTATGGAGATTTTGGGGGGTTTGAGTCACCACTTACAGGTCTCAGAGGAGAATCTTACAGGTCTCAGGAGAATCATACAATCCCAGAACTCTTTGCATATGAGGGAGTAAAGCAGTAAATGCTCCTCTGGTATTTTGAGTTGCTGAAGAATACTTCAGGATTTGGAACTGTGTACCTGGTTATTACTTTTTTTTAAATGCAAAAGTCTAAGTATTTCCTTTTCTGCTTTTGGTAATACAGGTATCCTTCAACTTATTATGTCAGACAGACTAACCCAAACTAACCAAAATTTCAAACTTTGAAACTTATTCATTTTGTGCACTCGTTTACTATTTTTTACTTTGCTTGTTCATGCTTTTTTGCGGCATTTCCAACAGAATATGTAGATGCATGCAGACTGTATGTATACTGTGTGTAGTGTAGTAAAGGTCAAATCTGCAGTGTATATACGTAGACTATACATAATATATGTAGTCTGTGTATATATATATGCACATATATAAATAATTATTTTTTCCTAAACTCTTCTGGCTTCTTCCTCAGATTTCCACTCTTATCTCTTTCCACCATTTCCCTCTTGTCAAAACCCCCTTAGGGGAGTGAATCATTCTTTCTAACGGTGGTAACAAGTCCTAATCACAAGGCCCTGAATGTTCCCAGTGTTATGGGAAAATTGCCAAAATAGGATTAGGATGATTAGTTTCATGTTTCCATGCCTCATGTAGCTTTTCTGTTATAAGGATAGCTTAACAAACTATTAAAAGAAATAAATTGTGCAACATATTGTAATGACTCTGCTTTCCTGAATTGACTTTTGTTTATATTGCTTTGATGCATTGTAGCTCCCCTGCTCCTTGATGCTACTGAACTTCCGGAACCTTCTACCATAGTGAGGGTTGTGGGAAATGCATGATTGCCATCTTGTGGCACCAAATGCTTCTGGCAAGGATCTGTGCAGCCTGCATCCTTTCTCTGTAGCAACAACAACCTAGTTCTCTCTTCAGTTCCCGGGAAATCCAGTTTTACTTTTTGACCCAAATTTCCAAGTTAGTTTATTTTATGTAAAAAAAAAAATCATATAGTTGAAGTTCTTGGATGGACTCCAGCCTTGTTCATCCTCATAATATTCAGTTAGGATCACAAAGTTGTGATCACTGGAGTAAAAGATAATACGTATTTTAATAATTTCCTCAAGTGTAGGGTGCCTAACTTCCCTTGTGATTTATGTGGGCAAGGCAAAAGAAACCTTATATAGACATTCAAAAATTTATTATTTAGTGTCACCAAGCTAGCAAAAGCTAGCTGTTCAAAACTTTGTAGTCAATCCAGGTGGAATGAATGTGAACATCTTAAACCGAACAGTTATTGCTAATTCCTGTTAATGAAATAGGATACACTAACTTTCTGGCTTCTACTTGTTTCTCTTGTGTTATGCTTGCCCTATCTGTATCCCTGGACATAACCCAAGGCCAGCATGTGGTAGGAGAAGTTTACTTGTCCAAAAAGAGATGAATAGGTGGTTATACCAAGTTTTCAGTATCTTATGTTCTTCACCAGGAACAACACACTGTTGATGGTGTAGTTTTCTTTGTCTTTGCTCTTAATTTCACTTAGGGTTTTTCTTCTTTGTTTGCTGCCACCATCAACTTACTGACTGTTTTTTGGCCAGCAATTCCACACTGTCTCCTAAGTTTTACTACAAGTCTTTTTATGTCTCCTGGAATCATGCCATATGTTTTCTTTGTTACCCCTACACCCAATATTATCTAGTTTACAAGGTTGCATTCCTGTTGTAAACACACAGTTTGGCCACTGGCATTTGCAGTCATCATTTTCTTGTACTTTTGGGGTCCCTCATACAATCCTGTTTTTGACAATAATCTTCAACATGTTTCTTGCTGATAAAATTCCTGATGTTATATTAACAGAACCTAGTTGTGCATGTCCTGGTTCTTGGGTCACTGAACTCTAAGTAACCATCTCCTGGCTGACAGATGAACAGACAATGGTTTGGTAACCAGTAATTATCAATATCTAGTGTGGCATATCACTAGTACATTATCAAGATTACAATGCCACAGTCTTAAAGATTAGTCAGCAACTGTATTAATTGTCTTCTTTGTGATATTATAGTAGACGAACGGTGCAGTCTAAAGAGGTTGGGCAATTAAATTTGATGAAAGTCTTTCAAAAAGAGTATGTATAAGTCTTTTCAGCTATTTCTGCTAAATTTTCGACGTCAGATCTCACTGCTCACTTTGCCAGTCTGCAAAAGCAGCGAAGGAGCTGATTCCCAAAGCCAGAAGCTGTCAGTTATCAGCACAAGGGATGGGGCAGCTGGAACTCAGCAACAGGACACTGGGTGGCACAGCAGCCACAATGGTTCTGTCCCACAGCTGTAGAGGCTCTAGGATGCTCTAATGTATTTAGAGTGCTAAAACAAAATAAACTACTCTCGCCCTCTGCTTTGGACATGCAAACTGTATCCCACTTCTGATTTGTGTGGGGCACAAGGTATCAGTTTACATTTCTGAACCTCTTTTTTATCTGTCCCTTCTGTAACCAGCACTGTTCATTCACTATCAAGGTGGGATTCCTGCTTATCATTAGCACCCATTACTCAAATATAAATTTTTATACCAGCCTGGAAAGAGTTCCTAGAATAAATTATTGTTCCTTCTCAAATCTTCCTGAAAATTTAGGTTCTGCAGGGAGTCCAAAACTTGTTAGGGCTATAGGATGGCAGGCTGAGGCTTCTGGCTCTTAAGTGTATGATTTAGTCTCACTATGAGATTGCCAGTTGCATTTTCCTTATTTCTCTATATTTATGGTATAGAGAATATATATCTCATCTTGTACATGGCTTATAAACATTTTTTTGCTGAGACTGTTAATTGTCTTACGTTTTCACACTATGTACTGATTTAATAACTTAGATCTCTATGTGTTGCTGTCAAGTATATGTGAAAAGTTATTTAAATATGCTTTAGAAGACCTTGGATTAGAGCCTTTTTCTGTCCTTGCATAGTTGTTACTTTTTCGAGTAGTATTTAAAGTTTCTTTCAGACTGGGAACAGGAAAGAGTTTAATTCTTTCTGTGCTGGACCACCATAGCATGGCACATGGTCTGTTATGATGTGTTCAACAGCCCTTTGTTTGGTAAATTTTCTGGTGGCTGCAACCAAGAGTAGATTAGACTGGATTCACAGTGGCAGGACTTGAATGGTGTTCACTGTAAATGTCTGGATAACCTGGTGACTGAAAGGGTACATTTCCCAGCTCCCAGTATCTGTGATACTCAGTACTCTATTCAAAAAAATATACAAATGGAAAAGAACTCAACATGTATTCTTTTAATCTCTGCTGTATTTAAAGAACCATTTCTACAAAGCCTGTTACAACAGGTGTGTTCCCAGTGAACCTGAACATTACTGAGTCTTCTGTGTCCCATTTTTTTTTCAGATTAATCGTGCCCCAAGCTTTGGAACGGATCAAAAAATAGACTATGATGTAAAAAAAGGTGTTCTGCTAAATGCATTAAAGCTTCTCAACATACGGTACCTTGTCTGCTTTTCTTCAGTCTGGCTTTATTTCTGTTGCTTTGATTTCTTTTTTTTTAATTTGAATTGGACTCAGAGAAAATGAAAAAACTTTTTCCATCTTCGTATTTTCAAAATGTAAATGTTTCCCTTGCTATCAGTTTTGCTATAGAAATTAATCTAAATTTATTTTTTCTTCATGCATATATGCTTGCAAAAAATGAATGATAATAGTAATTTTTGTACTTATTTTAAAAAATTTTTCAAACACATCTTGAAGTTGGCACATGTGTGCAGTCATGAGTGTGTGACCATAAAGGAAATTTGCTTGAGTGATAGTGTCATATTCAGTCAAAAGTCATATCTCTCTAGAGGAAAACTTCGTAGCCTAGATATGTTGAAAAAAATCTACACTTCAGGAAAATAGATATAACCACATTTGTACATTAAATTATAGCACAGAGTCAGTATCCCTTAAAGTCTGAAAATATTGTAGCCATGAAAGTTAATATTAAGAAAAAATCTTAATGGATATTTAAATTCTAATTTTATATGATAAACATACAACTGACTGGAAAATACAGATTATGTACTTGATATGAAATTGCATCTCATTTCAGCTGCATTGAATTGACATTTCTTAATATCATCTGTGTTTCAGGACAAGTGATAAAAGGAGAAATTTAGCCCAACAGAAGGCTGAGGCTCAAAAGAGACTGTATGGCCAAGGGTCAGTGAAAAAACTGTTGCCAGGTTCCTCAGATTGGGAGAAGCAGCGCCACATACTGGAAAGGAGAAAACAAGAACTGGTAGGAAGGGAAAAAAAGTGCTGTTTCTTGCTCACGGTTTATATTCCCTTTTGTTTTAATTGTCTCACTTTCTTGATTTGTAGAAGGAAAGACTTGCACAAGTACGTAAACAGATTTCCAAAGAGGAGCATGAAAATAGACACATGGGGAACTACAGGTGAACTTTTTTGACTGTATTAGTAGGAAGTATTCAGTGTATTCTTTAGGAACAGTGGAAACAAGTATTTGGGGTAGATGATAATTTTCTGCTGAAAATGTGTAGGCATTTATAGAAAACATAAACATGTACATCAGATATCTTTTTTCAGACGGTTCTTTTCTTGGTTCCAAATTCTTCCATGCACTTAGGAATTTATATGACATCAGTCACCCTATTGTTTGTACAAGACATTTGCTTAAAAGACATGATTTTTCATATTCAGTGTACCAAGTATCATGATTGTATATATTAAATTTAATAATATATAAATATATTAATTGAAATAAATAAATAAATTTGTTATGGAGCTGTTCTCTAATCACATATTATCATTCTTATCTTGGTGGCAGGGGGTGCAGTATGATTATTCCCCTGTAAAAACATCATATTTTAATGATATATCTGAGGATTGCCAAAAACTCAGAAACTTTATGGGTGCTTCCATCATTTTGAATAGAGTTACATTTGAAATACTTTATTTGTATTTTTGGACTTTGATTTTGGATCTTGGTAGGCTGAAATATAAGTATCTTCAGATTCCTTGGTAAAATATGTTCAAAAGAGGGTTTTACATTGTCAGTTACAACAGACATTGACCAGAAAACAATTTCGTTTTGTGGTGTTTTTATTATTATTATTATTTATTAATATTTGCTTCATTGAGAAGTGAAAGCATGACCTAGGAATATTTGGTGAAAGGGGGCAGAGTATGGCTACCAAGAGATGATGGGAGTATTTGCCCACTCTTTAGAACATTCATCCAGGGTGTGAGAGGTCTGAGTTCACATATTTTATTGTGTACTAGTCAGAATGCCTTTATTGCTGTTCTTCATTGCTGCCTGTTTTAGAGCTGATGTTCTACAATTCCCAATAAAATTCTCATTTAAACAGATAGATATTTCTGTGAAATTCACATTTTTGATGACTTAACATTTTGCTTACAAAGAGTCTTTCTTTGTAACTTTAATTACATATTTTCTTGATGTGTGGAGCTGAACAGTAAGGAAAAAAACCTCTAGGTGCACAATGAAGTGATAAAGTGGTTATTTTTATGCTACTAAAAGAAAAAGAAGAACTATGATGCTTTAACACATTTTTCTTTTTGCTAATTTAAACATCTAGCTTATTAACTGATCACATTTTAAGTTGCTTATTCAATTCTTGACTGAAATTCAGACACATATTCTCTTTATTTAGCTTTTGGGTTAATGTAAACCAGTAAAAACACAAAACTTTCTTTTCCTCAGGAAAAAGTAAAGTGTCATTTCATGAGGAATGTGCACTTGTAAAAAGGCAGAACAGCTTTGTGTTTTCTTATTACCATGTCTTTGAGAAAAGGCTGAAGGATTAGCAGAACATGAGAAGGAAAGTAATTTTGACTAGAGAAGAGAAATTTTATCTGACTGTTATGTACCATTTTCTCCATGTGATATTCCTCAGTAGAGCAGGACTATATTGTCTCAGGCATTCTATTGACATAGAATCATGCAAAATTTGGATGCTAATACTGATCAATGGATTAATATTGCACTCTGAATAAAAATTAGAGAAACCTCAGTCAAACTCAGGAGGTTTGGATTTATTCTGTGGATGTCTGCTCAGCAGTTGGCTTAGTCCATGTCTGTCTGCAAGCACAGCAGCTCCAGTGGGAGTCTTGGGGCAGCTGAAGTAGGAGCCACATTTTCGAGCGCTTGTGAAATCATGAGGAATTGGAAAGGATGCACATGGCTCTGAAAAAGCCTCTAGATGCAGTCTATTTGTAAATACATTAAGAATATTACCCTTTCTTTAAAGCATTCTTCTATGGCATTTTTTCTGCAGTAGAATCAACACCATTAAAAGGTGTTGACCAAAACTAAACTAGAACCTAAATCTCCTTTAAGTGTTTAATGCAAACTGGAACCATCTTCATTTTGTTCTAGAACTGCCCTGAGACTAATGGTATCATATAATCCTTTTTTTCATTGCAACAAAATCCTCATGGTAGATACTTTTTCAAGGAGAAAAAAAAAATCTGAAAAAGAAGAATGAGAAAAAGCAAGAAACTTGTAAGAAGTTCAGAAATGATTCACAAATACATAAAAGTCACATGTCATACACTGTGTCAGTGAAGTCCATGCCTTGCACAGTGCAGGCAAAATTAACTTCTGGATTACTCCTTGCAAAAATATTAAAAATTAGTCTTCCATCTTAGCCATATTTCTGGCTGTGTTTCAGGTATTCATGACAGATGGATTCAAATGGTTTTCTTCAAAGCCCGTTGTTGCTTGATGAACATTAATAAATCACCATGTCCCGCTTCTGATATTGTTATAATCTCCTTACCTGTGATTTTAGAGAATAATGGCATAGCTGCTCTAATGGAAAATCAGTCACTGTATACATTGATGTACCAGTTGTTTTTTTTTTTTCTTTCTTCCTTATAACATCTATTTCTTCATGTTAATTTTTTGGAGGATTTATAATTCAAGTACAGTACATTCTCAATCTTTAATTCATATCCTGCCCATGGGATCAAAGCGATTGTTCAGATTTTCACTGTTTTGTGTCCTTTGATTGCTAATACAAATTGGTTTATGTCCCTTTATTGCTAATGCAAAGTATCTTGTGGCTCTGAATTTGACATAAAATATTTTGTTAATATTTCATGAATCATTCACACCTGTATGCATCACTCACACCCACTGAAATTTCTAAGCACTGCAAAACTGGGTTTTGGTATGCCTCTGGAATGACCTACATGGTATTTCTTTTGACTGGCTAATTGCTGGTTTAAACATGAATGTGTTCACTGAATTAAAAGTAGATTTAGAGAGGAATGTTCAGGGTACATGTTTTAAGATTTGATATTATATAATTATTACGGATGGGATGTGTACACGTTAAAAAAGAGACTGTGTATTAGTGACATTACTTTTGTGTGATGAATGCCTCAGCTTCTATCTTAAACTCTCCTTTATTCCTTTTTCAGGCGAATTTACCCTCCTGATGACAAGACATTACTTGAAAAGTATGAGAGTTTGTTAGCCACCGCTTTCCAGACATTTCTTGCTGGAAGAGCAGCTTCACTTCAGCGGGAAATGAATAACCCCTTAAAAAGAATGAAGGTACTAAAGTCCACTGAGTACTGGCTTTAGGAGTTACTTGTCTTTGAATTCATGACCTCAGGGATTAGTTTCACTATAATCATGTGTAATGGCTAATAAATAGCATTTGATAATGTTCCATGATCTTATTATTATTCTTTGTGCAGCTTGTGGGCCAGATCCTTGAATCTGGATGAACTGCAGTGGACCCAGGGTGGAGACAGGCTAAATGGCTTTAAGCTACTTTAGCATATCCCTGATCCTCAGTCTTACCCCTGGTCAAACCAGAGGTTGGCAAAAACTGCTTTTGAGCTGTTAATTGCCTCCTTCTTCCTCCAGTAATGTTCCCAGCCTATTCATCCACTTGTATGGACTGGAACAAGAGATATCCTAAAACCACCTCCACTCCTTTAAGGATTTAGAACATCCAAAAATTTTACCTGATTTGCCTACTCATTTTGTCGGAGACAGTAGGAAAACAGCTATTTTAATAACCAGCTAACATGATGTAATTTGAAATCTGAGAAATAATTTTGCATCTTTGTAGTTGGCAGCTTTACAGGAATCTTTGTTCAATCCTTTCTTCAGACTTCTATTTTTAATAAATGTTAAGACTTGATTTTAACCCTCAATTTCATGTTGCTTGTAAGGAGAGATGCATGCACGAGAAGAAATATTTCTATTTTCTCCTATGGAGGAATTCAAGTCCTATTTCAGGAATTAATAATCAGAGTAATTTCAAATTTCTACCACTTTCTGCTTGAGTTTTTGAAGGACAGAGTATGTCCTGCTTTGAATTAATAGTAATGAAATTCCCATTTCTAGGAGGAGGACATTTTGGATCTTCTGGAGCAATGTGAAATAGATGATGAAAAGCTAATGGGAAAATGCACCAGGCAGCGAGGACCTAAGGTATTTGACTTTTAGATAGCAATTTTTTATTTCACTCCATAGACAGGTTTTCTGAGAATTTTAAGTGGGGAATTTAGTTAGCCGATCCTACTGGAAGTTTTCTTCCTCAGACTGTAATTAACACTTTCTATTTTTTTTTTTTTTTAAGTATTGTTAGAGGTATCACTACCATTTGTCCCACTGAATTCCATTAAATTTTTATGGGAATATGTGTTCCTTCTTTCCCTCTGTAAACCATTTGAGGGAATTGCCATGGATGGCAACAGCTGCTGTATGAGAGATTGATTTCAGTGTATGAAAGGATTTTTATATCAATAGTGTATCTCAAAAGAATGTTTTCATCTCTAATTGATTAGTGCCAAAATTAGGATTTTTGAGATCATGGGATAAAAGGGATGGAAAGTCAAAGAATTAATTATAATTTTGATTTATCTATAGCTTGCTCCCTTGCTAAGAGGGTTGTACAGTATATCTTGGAACCCATTTTGTATGCAAAATCTGCTTTTAATGTGAATGTATATTATTTTTATCTTAATGCTTTCTGCTTGTGTGCATAGTTCATGTGAGTCTTTGCCTTAAATAAACTGCATATCTCTAAGCCAGTAAGGATAAATAGTTTCGGCTTGGCTAGAATAAGTATGTTTTTTATATCCTGTAAACATTTTAGGTCAAGTCTGCTTAGAAGAGCCTACATCTCTGTTCTGAGCTTTGATGGATTTGTTTATGGATGCATGTAAAATTTTTCCCAGCATTTTATGTTTCTGATGACATGGTGTACAAATCTGTGGGTATCTGTACAAAAAATGAATGCTGACAATTGTTCTGAGCTTGAAGAGGTACTTTAAATATGTGCAAGAATCCAAAGAGCTACATCTTATTACAGGCGTGCATTCTGGAAAGAGGATCTACATGCCCAATCTGGTATTAAGATAGATTTGCAGGGACCTCATTAAAATATGGGGATTTTGTGAACTCGTGCTTTAACAGGAGTGGATTCATTTAAACAGGAGAAAAAAACCCCAGTCCACTCTAGCATTATACTCAGTCCACGTTCTTACCGAGATTCTTTTCCTTGAAATTTTGTTTTCTGTTCTTTAACATGGGGTCAGTTATCCAAGTTTAACATCTCAATCACATTTTTCCCTTTTTCCAGAAGCCTGTCTTTTCCCAGCAGCCCTTGGAGAGCACCTATCTGGTCTCCTGTATGCACACTGACTTGTTCTATTCTACCTCTATACTCCTTGCTCACAAGGCATTCCCAGGCTGGAGACTCTAACTTTTAATTAAACATTAATAGGGTACTAAGCCCAAACTGAGAAACCTCTCTCAATTAGTTTTAAGATGAATTTTGATTAATTTATGGGTAAGACTATATGCCATGGTCTTCTTTTATAGCTGGCAAATGGATTGTGTCAATCACAGCTTTAATGATTTACGGGTACAATATTGTTCCCACTTAGAGGAGAAGAAACAATTGCTTATGACCAAAATTTTCTTTTTTGTTTCCCCCTAAAATGGATGAAATCAAAACAGAAAACAATGAAACTAGCTAGTCCAGGGAGACTGTTTCTTTTCCTTGCACTGTGCACACTGGCTATGCAGGATTCTTATTCTTGCATCGTTTTATGGACCTGATAAATTTCTCAATGATTTAAACCTTGCCTACAGCGAAGACATGTAACCAGAGATTTCTCTGGCTGCATAATGTCCAAACTTCATCTTGTAACCATAAAATCCTACAAATAAAGAACTATATACACATGCAGGATCTAATAGAAGAAAACTAAACCAACAAAACAACCACAGGACCAGTACATTTCATATCATGTAATGCAACACGAAAGGTTCTTTGAGAAGGTAATGGAGTCTGAGCCCTCTTAAATTCAGTGGCTGCCCTGCTGACAGAGGGTACTCTTAGGTCAGATGCACAGCCTTGGGTTGCACTCTTCCTTGAAAAAACCCAGCAGTCAGGACTCAGAAAACTAGCAAAACAACTGGAAGAGTTAGGAGAGAGGGGTGTGCTCCTCCTCATGGTCTTCCATACATAGATACATATATAAACATCTACATTTCCACATACATGCCTATACATAGGAGACGTTGAGGGCTGTGCGAGTATAAATAAATGCAAGCTTTGCATGTGACAATTATTCCGTATTTTCTAGGAAATTCAGCCTTATTTTTATTTGAATTTGAATAGGAACTCAGTGTAGGAAAAAAGAAATAAAGAATTTCACAGAATGAAGGCTTTTTTTCCTGCACTTAAAATATCACTGAATTTTGCATAGATGGAGAAGTGCATTCTAGAAATGTCCAGTTTATTTATAGCCTCTAGAGGGCTCCTGACACCTACACACTTTCAGGGTTACCCAGGTGTGCAGGACAGTGGACTAAGGAACTAAAATAACAAATGTTGTAGAGTAAATGAGAAATCAATCTTAATTTCTTTGGTATAAGATCAGATGAGCTTAATCACAAAAAAATTGGGTTAGCATAAGGGTAAAATCAAGGTGATTAGATGTGCTAGGCAATCAAATATCTCATTAAGAGATCAGTTTATACCCAGGTTCAGCTATTATTTGTCATTATTGCTTTTTGTAATTTCTTTGTTTGTTTTATTCTTCTTTGTTAATTTATATTGTTTTTTAATATTTTTTACTATTGTTTGCTGTAGAATGTGTGAGGAACATGCATATGATAAGTGGAATAAATCTATCTTAAAGCCCCTGTGAGCTATGATTGAAAATGTTTGTTATACCTTGTTGAACTCCTCAGGAATGTCTGATCAATATGTCTCCACCACACACTGCATTTTATGATAGGAACAGCTATTTTTATTTAATAAAGTGGTTTGTGTTGAGGCACATTTTATCCCTTTGGCAGGCAGATATATATCAACATATTCTTTTGTGTTACAACAATTGTCAGGGCTCTCCTCAATGCGGTGTTCTTCTCTAACATCTCTTTATCTGGTCTAACAGATTGGGATGGCATAAACATACTATTAGTTAGTGGCAGAAATCCCTTCCCTTCCTTGTCTGGAACAGAAGTTTAGGTAGCATCTATTTAGTTATAAAGTGTATTGTGCAGCAACAGGATGTTTTGGGACTTTTTTCTGTTACCCTCATAATAAATCTAGGTGCATTACATTACGTTAAGATGTTAGGAAAATTAAAGTTCTTCCTGAGAGTTTTCACTTTGACTCAAAGTATGGCCAGAAATTATGATTTTAATTTATTTTTTAAATCTGAGCTTTAACTGTAAATTAGATGGATGAGGCCATCAGCATAGTTTCTTATAGCTGAGAGTTACTGGAAAGAAAGTGTGTAGGAAAAAAAGGTGATCACATAGGCCTACTTAGGAGAACAGATATAATGGAAGATACTGCATTTTTTGTGTCTGACTGATGGTAGATGGAAGACAAAAAATTTTCTATTGTAGTTTCTGTTTTTGGATCAGTTTCTCTGTCTCCACTGTTTTGGTTTTTGTCTTGCAGTATCCTTGGTAATAAAAAAGGATTAATTAGCTAATGACCCTGAATCCCATGTGCATATGAGGCACCAAGAACCCCCAGCACAGCTTGCTATATATTCTTTGGTTTCTGCTCTCTGCAGGATGTGGATTAATCACTTTTTAAAAGTAAAACAGCCAAAGTTCCTCGATGTATTTTTTTACTTCATCGTGATTGTTAAGCTGTAGCTTCAGTTATTGCAAATATCAGTGAGGATCCTGAACTGATTTTAAATCATATTCTGTATCAATTGATTTATGATTTCAAATCATAATTTAATATGTTTGGTAGTGCAATTTATACTTAAAATAATTCCCGCCCCCTCCTATATTATGCTGCTCTTCATGTGACAAAGATTAGAATTACAGTGGAATGAATTTAATGAAATATTTAAGCAATTATTTTAAAATTTAGGACAAACTTCCAATCCAATTTGGGAGGGTTTATAGCTGTGCAGATTCTGCCTGAACCTGCCTGAATCAGGGATCTTGTGTGATAGTCGGCTGTTTCTTTGGGATTCAATTCAATTTCTTGGGTGTTTTTTTCCCTTTTCTTTTTTTTTTAGCCCTTGTGTTCAATGCCAGAAAGTGCACATTCCTTAAGGAAATCTAGGAACCACAGCAGTGACAGCAGCTGTGATAGTGGTAGCAGTGTGTCAGAATCGGGAGAAGAAACTGAAAAGGAAGATCGCAATGAAAAAAAAGAGAAAAGAGTTTCATATGATCTTGAAGAAAATAAATACAAATCTTTGGAGCGATCAGGTAACTTCAATGATCACTTTTTCCAAGGAAGTCTGGCGCTGACGATGAATTATATTAAATTCTTCAGTCTTTTACAATGTGTCAACTTTGTATCTCAGGGTTAAGCACTGGTTTACTTGTTTCAGTTTCTTTAAACTGTTTTCTAAATTCATAGATAAACCTTGTTATTTTTTGCTTTGGTGGTGCGCTGTCTCAAAGAATTTTATAAGGTAGTTGCGTATGTATAATGCTGCTTCTACAATTTTCAATTTTAAAGCAGTATTTGTTTAGCTGAAAACTGAATTTAAAAAAATGGTGTAACTATGCCATAGCAAATGAGAGATACAGGGTCTGCAAATGTGGGATTCATTGAGCAAATTTTCTCTCCTGTTTCCATATCCTTATAGTCAGGAAACCATGCACAGAAGTCACATGCATTTTAACCTAAAGAGCATATGCCCCCTCTCATATATTTCATGCATGTTATAGTGGATTGGAGACTGCCTGATTAAATCTGAGTATGAGGAAGAAATTAATGTTCATATAAGTATGTAAATTCTGTATTATTGGGATCTGACACAACTGACCTCTACATATACAGTTGTTAGTCAACACAAATTGTAGTACATCTGTGCATAAGTTGATCATATGTGTTGTTAGTTACAAAGACTGAAAAATGGGTGTCAAGAAAATAACAACATAATTTGATCTGTCTGCAGGTAGAATGAACTGCAAACCTTCAAACAAAAATGTAAAGTCTCCATCATATTCGTCCCCCACATCATCCACAGGTCCAATAAGGCGTTCTGTGAGCTGCCCTCGTTCCATATCAATACTCACTATGCAGTCCCAGGGAGCTGAGCAGCGCCCCTGTTCAGCCAAAGCATGTCTCCAAATGCAGCGAACATCCTCAGTGAACAGGTCTCACTCTTTAAGTCGTAGCCCATCTTCAGCCAGATTCTCTCAGACAGCCACCTCGGGAACTATGAACTCTTCAGGGGTGAGTTAACACAGCAGTTGCATTCAAAATGTGTTTCATTTTTCTCTAAACCTCAATAAATACATTAGTAATTTTTGCCACATCAGAAAACTTGAGGTACTGTAGTCAAGATTATTTTGACAGACACTTGAGCATATAAGATCTCTAGACCTGTATGTGATATGGGAGGGTGCCAGTTGTGATGTCTCAGTGGTTGTGGTGCAGCAGTACAGATGCTACATTTTGTGGAAATGGGAATCTTAAGAGAATGGAAAACCTTCACTTCTAAATAGGCTTTTGAAAACAGAAAGGATCATTACCGCTCTTAAAAAAATTCTGTGATTTGTTTGGAGCATACTGGTTCTGAATGCTGTACCTACCTTCAAAATGTTTACAGTAACAACAATACATCCAGATTTCAAACCCAGTGTATAGTGCAAGGGTAAATATATTGTGCCAGAGTAAAATATTCGTAAGTCTTTATATGGCTGTCCATTGTAGAAGAAGGTGAGATTAATTTTCAACCTACTGGACCTCTTTTGCATATGCTATACTAATGCAGTAGAGCTCTAATTCCAAAGGTATCAACTGATTTGCACAGTGCTTGTGGTCTTTGGGATTTGCCACTGCAGTAACTGACTCAGAAGCCATTCTCTTTTAAAAAAGAATATAAAGTATCTTCTATTTGAATCTTCTCCTTGAGACAGACAAGTAACTGGCCCAAATAATTAACAGATCAAACACTTTTAATTGTTTAGAATTAGAATTAGAATTGTGATTAGTTGTACTTTCACAATATTCTTCTGGACCATGTATATTTTTTCATTTTGTTAGCAGATTTTCATCCTCTTAGGTATCTCCTTCACCACCCAGGCATTTCTTCTTTTGTGTTGGCATGGTGGAGCCCATATTCACTTACCCCTAGGCAGTGTTTGCAGGGATCAATCCCCAGCCTCATTCAGGATTGCATTGCCTGCTGGTGCCAGAGTGTTTCCATTTGTGTTTTGATGCCTGACCTATATTTCACCACCCAAATAATTTGTGCAGAGATGGGGCAAAACAAATTGGCACTTTTAACCCGTATTTGCTGCCTCTCAGTATTATGGTGAGCTTTGATTGTGAGAAAACCTTTTGTAATGCTAATTGCTTCATAGTATTTACTATATCTAATCATCATTTTTATCCAGTAGAATGCTCATTGTCTGTGAAGCTTTGTCTAAATGATGAAAAAGGAACCTTTTAAAATTGCGTGCTGACATCTTGTGAAATAGTCCTTAACATGGTTTTCCATCTTTAAAGTCAGCTACTAGAATAGGAAGGACATTAAGATTGTGTCTTCACAACAACAGTATTTTTTAAAGGTTAATTTAAAGGTTTTTAAAGGCGTCAAAGGTATTTTTTATCACATTAGCTATCTCAAGTTTAAAAAGTACCCTTTTATCATCATGATGTACTCTGAGAGTTTAATGAGACAGTGCTAATATGGATTTTTCTATTCACATTAACTTTATATCAAATACAAATTACTGAAAGATTAAAAGCAGTCTCTTACCATCTGATGTTAAAAATGGGCTACTCGCTTAAATTAACATTAGTAAGAAAGCATACGCTCTTTTTCATTGAGCAAGCTTCACCACAGAAATGATCTTGATGTGCAGAACAATTACTTTGGGTGATAGAGCTTAGGTCATGCTTCCTAAAAATGATGTGAATAAAATTACTTACAGAATGGATAACAGCTACTTATAATTAAGCACTGTATTCTGAATGGGACTCTGTTCATAATTATTTTTGCAACTAAGAATAATATAATATATATTACTGCTAGAATAACATTAAAATTGATAAACTGTGACTTACTAAGAAGAAATCATTTGTGCATGATAAAGTGTTAGTTTATCTATCCTTTGGTCAAGAAAAGAGCAGAGCATTTTTGGAGTCTGCTGAGATACAAATGTTCTAAACGTAGGCAAACATCATTTAAAATAAATCATTCACAGTTGGGAATTACAGACATATTCTTATAGGAGTTATAAACAAAAGTGGATTTGAAAATATTTGCTATCTTATCATACCAAATATAAATATATAAATATCAAAGTATTTTTTTGTTGCTTGAAAATACTTACCACTCGAATAAATATATCCTTATGTATTGTAGCTGTTACAGGATACAAAAATTATTAGTGCTTAAAAATTTCGAATTTCACTCTTGAAAAATGTTAAAATTAAACTGACTTGGTCTTGCAAGTGTGAAAGTGCAAAAGTATGTGAAAGTAAAGGAAAAGGATCAGAAACACTTCTAACTAGCGTGTCATGTTTTAAAGAAGACCCCCAAATCCTCCAGAGATGGTCTTCTGCAGACACTGCAGGGGTTCAGATCAGGGTTGGTGTAAAAAGCACTGATACTTTAAACAGAACTCTGGACAACTGAAGACACTGTCAGACCCCTTACTGACTAAAGTAGGAGAAAAATGTCCTTTTTAATGCCTCCTGAAATCTTGGCCCTGTGATATATTGCCAGTTTATATTAAATTGTTGAAGTGAGGAACTGAAAGGATGCTTTTTATGACTAATATTTTTCATTATGTTGAATTTAAATTCAAAGTCTGTTATCTCAGTTTCAAATTTATACTTTAAATTGTGGGCACCATAAATATGGAATATATGTTTGTTTATTCTATTTCAAACAAGTATATTTAAACTGTTTTTCTTGGATTTCTTGACAACTCTAAGTAATGGTGATGCATTAATGTATGTGATATGTATTAGTTCTGTATTAGATAATGTCTATCCACTTTAATAATATATTTTATGTCACTCTAGAATTTTTTTTTGTCAAGCAAACATCTTTGCAGTGTAATTTAATGGCACACTTGAAATGTTTTTCTCTGCTTTGTGTTGGCTTTTAGAGTGAGTCTTTGCTGCAACAGAAAACAAAAGAGCAAGAAGTTGCTTTGACAAAAGAGACTCTTCTCCTTATCAATGACTTGAGAGTCAAGTTCCCAGGAAAAACAAATGAAGAATCTGAATTAATTATAGAAGATGTAAGTATCTATAAATAAGAAAGAAGAACAAGCTAGACACTGTTTAGGCTACTGAAATGAAGGAAATTAAAAAGCTCAGTCTATGATTCATTAGCTCCTGTGGCCCTAAAACTTCCAGAACTCAGAATAACTCAAAAGAATTTGAAAGCTTGGAGCTTTGCATGCTTTCACTGAAAACATTCCTATGTCCTTATAAAATATATGAGAAGTAATCAGGAGGGTTAGGAAAATTCAGTTTTTCATTGTAGAGAAAGTTCAAACTTTTAAGTAAGCCAAAAAGGATGTTACAATTCATATTTAATCTGATATTTTTAAAACACAATAGCTGTTTAACTTGCTCTCAGGCAGACATACTAGAGAACTTAGAATGGTATGCTGCAGGCAGAATGGAGGTTTGAGGGTCATAAAGAACACCAGTCACGCACCTTTTGGCACTTGTAGTCTACCAAACCAGCCTTTCTCACATCTAATGTTGTCCTGAGCCTTGTAGTTTGGTATCAAAGACATGTGAAACAATGCAGAACTAAAGGTCAATTAAAGCCCAATACTTTATATTAATATATATAAGCAGAAATTGCCTGCTGTCTAAATACCTTGTAAATATTTAATGCAAAGAAGCTAACAGGATGAAAAAGAAAAAAATAAAGATAGATGTTTTCTTCTCAGTTTAGAAGAAAAATGAAAGGATTCAAATTAATACTTGTGCTCTGATGTAGTGAGCATAGTCCCTGATGTGTTAAAATTCATCTGATTTATTATCTGACCAGAAATGTCCTAAGCTCTGTGAGCTTCCAGAATGCTGATTATGTTTCTAGTAATCTCTGCAGCTACATTGGAGTGGAAACAAATTCTTCTGTAGTGATGGTTGATTTGGTGATGGTATTCACAACCAGCAGATTGGGCTCCTCAGAAGCAGAACTGGAAGGCTTCATTCCATGTTGTCCCTGCTGTAGTTCTGTGTGAGGGGGCTGCGGGTGCTCCGTCTGGCCGTGCTTCCTCACTCAGTGTCAGCCTGGGGAGCCCCACACCCTTCTGCAGCAGAATGCTTCTAAAATTCACCTGGCCATAGCCAATTCCTGATGGGAAATAGTTCATCATGGAGGAGAGCAAGTGCTGGTGAGACAGAACTTGTTGAAGGCCGGGAGTAGAGTAGAAAGACAAGAAACCAAAAGGAGAATAAAAATGTATGTTCATAGCTTGAGTTATTTTGGTAGCAATTCGATTTTGTGAAAGCAGAGTGTTGGTGCTGAAGCTCATATATGATTATTTAGAGAAAGGATGATTCCCAGGTATGTCTAATGTCCCATATGCAGCAAAACTCCTCACTATTTAAATAGATCATAGTTATGCATTATTAAACTTACTATTTTCAAAAAATCTGAGCTGAGACATTCAAGACAACTTTCAAACTGCTTTGTAGTGCATAATTGTCAGAATTAGGTAGAAAAGAGGGTAGCATTAAACTGAAGCACCACACAGATCTTTGCAAATGTTGCCCCACAAAAATTTGCAAATATTTTTTCTATTTCTTTTAGAGGAAACTTCTCACTGCAATCTTTAAGATGCATTTTTAAGCGTTAGGAGTACTCGTGAATGAAAGAGCAGCTTTCAGTTGTTTTCATGTGTATTTTTTGTCTTGTGTTTTACAATGATCACAGATTATGGATAATTGGAAGTACCATAAAACAAAAGTGTCATCCTATTGGTTGGTAAAACTGGATTCAGCAAAGCAACGAAAAGTAAGTGGCAGATTTCATTTTCAGAAGGTCATCTAAAGTAGATGCATAGCAGTGTTTCTACTGGTGTTTAGCTATAGCTGGGAGTGACTTGAGATGCCAAAATACTGGTTATTGCTACTAATATAGATATACATTAATTCTACTATAGGACATTATATTGATCCATATTTGGAGAAGCATGATTATTCTGGATTATAATTTCAAATTCAATTTCTAAAAAAATTAGTCTGCTAAAAAAAAGGAAACAAATAAGTGAGTAGTGCCTAAATACCTAAGTTGTAACTAACATTTTTGGAAGGGTATTCACTCGGCAGATTTGACTGAAAAGGGCTACACCAGTCAGCAGTTTCTGACCAGGTATATTAAAACTCCATTAGAGGTACTGATACTGCACTTGGCTGTTCAAGAATTTGACCCACTAATACTGTGTGCCACAGTATTAGAATAGATCATGTTGAATAAAAAAGGGACCTACCAAGCAAAGAATTTTCTCCTTTAAGTGTTATTTCAGAAAGCCTCTGATAGAGGGTGGTTCTGCCCTTTACTTGACTGGCAGTCATGTTAAACCAAGGGCACATGTACAAAGTCAGGATGACAGAGACTGATGTGCCAGGTTGTTACTTGCAAAAACTGCACAATCAGAAATGTGGACTTTTTGCTCTTCTTGAGAGGACATCTTTTACAACTTTAGGAGACTTACACTGAAGCACTAGTGAGCCCTTCATCTTTGCTTGCACTGGAAATGATTTGCCTTTTTTTTTTTTAACTGCTTTTAACCTCAATCCCTTCAAGCAATCAGATAGTTATTCTTAGAAGGGTAGTTTATAAAAATGGATTAACTTTGACAATGACATTGCAGCTGAGGACTGCCAAATGTCTTTTGTTGATTTGAAAGAAGTATGTTTTATATTCCAATGAGGTGGGTGAAGGAGAAATGAACAAGGTGTAGAATATTTATGCAAGTAAGGAATCTGTCTCAAAGGTCTCTTTTGCAACTTTGTGAAATACAAAACAGAATCGCAGTCCCCTTTGCACTTACTGGGAAATTCTAACATGCAAGAAGAAAATACCTGGGCAATGTACTAGATTTCCCAATGTTCATCCCTGACAGCTGTATTTGCTTAACAATTATTCAACATGATACTGGAGAATTTAACTTGCACTTATATTTCTAGTGTGTAATATTCTGGCATTTACAGTGTTGGTACAGGAGGCATTGAGAAGTAAGTTGAGAGTAAACCAATTATATCAATTCATGTTAAAAAGAAATTTAACCTCTAAGACTTTCAATTCAAAGAGATTTTGGTAAGGGAGGAGTTATGACTGCTTCATGTTGCATCACTTTACATAATTTCTTTAAAAGTGTTTTGATGTTTACCAGAGGGTTTTGAATATGCCCTTTCATAACATCTGTTCTGTTATACCTAGATAATTTGTTCTGTTAAAGTAAATGATGTAAATGAAACAGAAAGATGAAGGCAAGCTAGGTAAATTAACTTAGAAAAATGAAGATGTAGGTTTAATGAAGGTCCAGCTCTTGTGCAAGGCCTTGTCTCATTCTTAAATGGATGATTTTTTTTTGCAACGTTTGCAAATTAAGGACAATTAACTGGCACATTTCCTGTTCTGGCATATTGGCAATATCAGCACAGTAAAACAGCAAGAAAGATTTTTTTTTTTTTTCCCAGAGTACCTGACAGCCTGTGGCTTGCTCTAAGATGTTCAGTTCTTAGTTTTCTTCAACTCCAGATACTACAGTGAAAGAAAAAGCTTTACACTGACATTGTTGTTCTTAGCTTATGTCTTTTGGACTAGTGAGAGAGTCTATACAGGTTGGAATTGTTCTTTTTCACACAGGGAGATACTATTAGTCAAGGTAACATTGCAAAGAAATGTAGGGTTGATCTTTATGTGCTTTAGGGAGTCAGCTGTTTCAGGTGCATGTTTGACCACATACTGACCGTGTGTGGGAATGCCTTGGACAGGTGAGACACAAGGAAAAGGGCTTGGGGACCATGAGGGCTAATGCTGCTAAGGAAGTGTCTGAAAGTCTGGGCCTGTGTTACAGGCATGGGACAGTCCAAAACCTGGGTTTAGTTCCTGCTGTCAGTAAAAGAGATCAGCACCCTTACATTTTAGTATCTTACTCTTTCTATCTCACTCTTTGGGAGGAGTAGGCCATGGGTGTGGGTTGTAGTGCATTGCACACCTACATTCATGGAGATTCAGAGAAGCCAGTATTGTATTTACTTTGGGTTATTATGTGCATGGAGTTACTGCAAGACCTGTGCATGCACAGTAATCCCAGGTCTTCAAAAAGAGTTTAAATAACATGGAAAAAAACATATTTCATCAAGGCTCTCATTATTAGGTCTCTATAGATTTTCTGCCCATTAGGTGTACTACACAGCTTCCTCGTGCTATTACAAGCATATTGTTTATTTAAGCTTTTCTTCCTTCATTGTCAGACAATTTATAAACAACAGTTTGTAGTGCAGGACCCAAAAATTGAAATTCCATGCCATTCTTCCATACTTTACTGTTCTACTAAATCTATTTCACCTTTTGAGAACCACGATTCAGCACAAAAATCAGTTTGTCCTACATATCTGAAAGTTTCCAGGGAAAGCATTGTACCTTCTAATTTATAAAATCTTACACCAAATTAGCAAGTACCTCCATCTGTTTACCACCTACTTGAGTCTGGTTGGTTTTTTGGAAGATGCTGTTATGCAAAAGAGGCAGAGAGGGTGTTCTCTTTAAAGGAAATGTCATGGATTTAACTGGCTTTTTTGTTGATAGTTTACATGCACTGTAGGCTTTTTTGTAGGACAGATTTTACACCCTTCAGAGTGTAAATATGGGGCCTAAATACTACATTGGTCACAAAACTATTCCCAGACTTATTGATAGTATCTAAATAGAATCCAAGACACTTTGGAGTCTGATTCTCTCCAGGGATTATGAAGAGAACATAGAGGACTGATTTAAGAGAACATCCAGATATTTAAAAGCAGGCAGGATGAATTCCACCTTCCTTCCATGCCCCAGTTCAGTGGGATGTGCAAAGGTGTATGCAGGACTCTGGTAAATTGGATGTGCAGCTGTCTAGCACTATAATGAATGAGCTCAGCCTTTGTGCTCTTGCATTTAAATGTAGTCTGTATGTAATAAATCCATGGCGCGTCTATAAATGTTTCTGTTTTAAATATCTTGCTGATTATTTTCTTACTGATTTCACTACACTGTCTCCTGCCAGGTACACTAATATGGTTTGATTCACAGTGACACTGAGCTTAAACAGACATTAAGCCAAAGGCAGTTTGTAGTTTTTTGGGACATTTTAGTTCTTCATAAAATAGATGGTATTTTACAAGGGAGAAGGAAAAGCAGATATACAATACTTGGGTTAATTAAGTTGTTTCTAGTCTTTAATTGTGTCCATTTTGTTTCTTTTTACCCTTTCTGTCATTTTAATAATCTTGTATTGAACAGACTGAAAAAACAAAATTAACTTTTTGGTAATAAAAATAAAATACTTTGATTTGGCTTTGCAAAATTTTACTAACAGAAAGAAAATATAATAAAAGTTAGCTGATGAATGCATGGAAATGAACCCCAGACCTCTGTAGGAATGTACAGGTATGCAGTCATTTGTATAGGGATAGCTGTCTGTATGTGTGCAGGGCATCAGCCATCAGCTGGGGTTTTTTTTGCCCAAATGTCTTTGATTTTGGAAAATGTATTTGATTTACTTGGAATGCTCTTTTGTAGGTTTTGGATATAGTCAGGACAAGTGTCCGTGCAGTTCTACAGCATGTCTGGAAAGCTCCAGACATTGAAAATTTACACCTCCACCGTCTTTTTAACCGTGTATTTAATCGCTTACTTTGGAGCCATGGTCAAGGCCTATGGAACTGTTTCTGTAATTCAGGGTAAGACGACTTCTTTTCTTCTTCTTCATAACTTCACAATGATAATCAATACTGGTATACTTCATTGCTCATTTTCATTCACAAGAATGATGGAATACATTGAACTTGTTTTAAAAGCACTTTAATATATATAGTAGAATTAAATCTAGCAATCAAAGTCAACCTTTTCAGAAATGGAATCAAACATTTAGTAATGTATTTACAAATATAATAATCTAAGGAAAAAATCTATTATTCAAAATATTTCAGCCTTAAGTCAACTCTTTTACTGGATGGTGTATGATGTAAAGGCCAGATCACTGTGTCAAATGTGGACTTGCCATCAACAGAAATCATTGTATGTGGGCTCCTGTATTTGAGCTCCAGACTCAGAAGGAGAGTTCAGTCACAAGTACAGCTGACATCTCACACCAGATGCAATGTCACTTCTGTGATTTACTAATAAACAGTTCAAAATTCTGTGCTTGATTACATTCTCTGTTTCCCATACTGGTAGGAAGTTAAGTATATGAAGAATATGAAATGTCCATATAAGCAGGTATTTTTGGTTTGGGTAGCAAATACAAGTTCTCTACAGTGAAGAAAGGACCCAGGAGTATAAATATGTTCAATAACCTACACTTCAGAATCTAGGTTCCTGAAATCAAATGCATTGGTAAAAAAACAGGTTTGGGGAGTCATATAAAGTATCATATAAAATATCATAAAAACAATTCCTCCCACCCACAAATTTATTCATAAAATAAAAATACAATTTAGAAAAAAATGAAATATATTGCATACAAAAAAAGGATATTTTATCTGTTAGTATATAAAATGCATAAAGAATGGGAGGAGGTTTTATTAGCTTGCATAAGGTGTCTAAAAGATGTATTGAAAATGAACTACAAGAATTAGTGTGCTGCTGGGTACTTTATGTACAAAGGAATCAAGTCAATATGTTGTTCACATATAGTCATTTATCATATGTGGAGAACTTGCACATTGTCCTTGTTAATTGTTTCCCAAGAAAATGGATAATAATAAGAGGGATCTGAGTGATCCAAAAGATCAACAGGTCTTGTACCATCATCTTCTCATGCTGAAACCTTTTTGTTGTGTAAGCTGTTAAGATTCTTCACATTTTTTTCTTTTCTTCAAACTAGCAGAGGTGTGTGAAATCTTGAGTACAAACTCAAGTCTTGTCATAAAATATTATAGGCGGAGCTATTCTTTGATAAAGATCCAGTTCCTTGTAAGAGGAGTTATTACATAATAGATTCTAAAAATACTGTAAAAGTAATATAGAAATATCCAGTATGTGTAGTGATCACTCTGCATGTAATACACTTGTTATGGATAATACAGAATTCATGGAAGAAAACAAAAAGGCTGTTTGCACCTTGCCAGTATTTTGTTTATTCAGTTACAAGCATCCTTCTTGCCCCATAACACACAACTGAGAACTCATGACAGCACATCTGTAGCAGAGAGGCCAGCTTCTCATCTTTCTTCCCCAAGAGTTCACTGTGCCATTTTAAAGAACAGAGTGGAATAAACATAGGGCTTATGTAGATTTTGGAGAAATGTGTTGGGAAAGGGGTGTTAATGTGCTGATTCAGAAAAAACATTACTATATGAAAATACATTAAGGAGTGTAGTATGTTCACTGTTCGTAGGATAGATGCCTTGGGAGAATAGTGGAGCTAATGGCCTTAAGGTTTCCTCTTGCTGGTTACATCTCTTCTAGGCATGTACTATTTTAATGAAAAGAAAGAACAAAGAAAATCTCATTGAAAAAACGTGATGTAGAGGGTTTCCTAAAGGTTCATTTGTTTTATTGTATAATAAACAATTAAAACTAATAGAAGAAAACTAGAAGAACCAGTTGACTTGAGATAGTTATAAAAAGAATAATATATAATTTGCCACATTGCACAATCCAGTATAATGCTCTTTTTTGTATCTGGTGAGGAGTCTGTGATTTCTTACTAACGTATGGAAGCTAAAGTTACAGCTTAACCAATTAAACTTAGGAAACAGAATTCTAAACCCTGTTGATTGTAGTATAATGGAGAATAAACTGAATCTGTCTGACACATGGGAGAGGTTGCACAGGCACATTTATATGAAAGCTCATTAAAATTCATGTGTATGTTTCCAAATCTTTGTTGTTAGGGTAACTATATAGCACTAGCATATAGTCAGCCATGGTTGCAGCAGGCCATATATTATTTGTCACTGAAAAATCCCTCTTAACTGTAGAAAAGTTATCACAAAGTCCAGAACCTAAGGAATTTATCAGGAAAGTTTCTTCTATAGGATTTCTGAGTTTTATGGAGTGAATTATAATATAATTATGTGTAGCAATGTGAATCTGTTGTATGAGTGTAATATTTAGACTGTCATCTTGCTACCTTCTTCCAACGTGATTTCATGAGGAAAGACTGAAGACAATAGATTAATTTCTATAAAAAAATACATATGGACAGTTCCCAGACAGAAAATAATTGAAAAAAATATATTAAATTAGTAGTATGACTCAATGATCTTAAGAGGTCATTTCCAACCTAAATGAGTCTATGATTATTCAGTTTGTGAAATTAAACAGTTTACATGTATATAAACAATACTTCTTAAACAATTGCATGAATGATAATTAGGGACAAATGCTTGCATCATTGAAATTTATGTTTGCAATGAAAATTCTGTAGGACTGAATGTTTTCAGCTGGAAAATACCATCTAGACAGAGGAGCCAGGCTGACAAATCAGTTAGCTATACATACAGCTCATCTTTTAGTCATTAATGGTCTTAATTCCATCCTAATCATAGAATCATTGATTCATACAATGTTAAGGGGTTGGAGTGGACCTTAAAGATCACCTAGTCCTGCCCCCTCAGCCATGAACAGGGACACCTCCCACTAGACCAGGTTGCTCAAGGCCTTATCCAACCTGGTTTTGAACACTGTCAGGGTTGGGGCGTCCATAGCCTCCCTGGGCAACCTGTGCCAACATCTCACCACCCTCATACTGAAATGCAGCAAAAAAAAATTCTTACTAGGCAGGAGTGAGCTGGCTGGTTCTATGATGTTGTTTTAATGCTTTCTATACCAGCATTGTGAAATCTACTGCTGTTCTCTGTGGGCAAGGCTAAATTGGCGTGGATGCTATGTTGAAGCCAGATGCAGCAAATTTTCCTCACAAACAAAAAAGCTCAAGCTTACATATCATCTGTGCTACTGGATAATAATTTTGTTCAAAAAAAAGTCTTCACAAGCACCATGTCCTGTAATTTCGTCAGAATTTTGCACAAACAAGGATGTTGTGGTGTATGCAAAGAACTATTTATTCTAGTCTCCTGTGCTGAAACACACCTGGTTTATATTGGTGTGGTAGGCCTTGGTGGCTTTTATTTCCCCCCCCCAAAAATAGCTTCTTAAGAAAACAAAAGAAATTTTTCTATTGATGTACTTTGCAATTTGCATTTAATTGTAGATAACCAACCTCATGTGACCAGAGGAAATAATAAGCAATGTTTGAATGACTAAACTGAGAGACCCTTTTCATATGAATTTTTGGATAAGGAAGCAGAGCACATACTAATCTCCTGTAAAATAATTTCATATTTGTTTCTTAGTATCAGGTACTTACCATAAAAGTATTATTATGCTGTGTGGACATTTAGAAATAATGTATTACTTTTATTAATTCCTTTAATATCATAATTTCATTCAGGTGGTAGCCTATTAAAAAGAGTAAGTGTTTTGTGTTATTCTTATTGTAAGACAAATACACAGTTTTGTGACAGTAACTCCTTACAGGTTAAACCTAAGTAATGGCTCTGTAAACACTTCAGGGAACAGACCAAATGCAAAATGGCAGTGGATATTTCCCATATAAAGATTACCTTCTTAGTTTGTTTCGGATTCAGCATCTACCAGTATTTGTGTTAAATATTAGAAACCTTTCCTGTACGCTCACAAGGTTGAGCTTTTTCTCTTGTTCCTCTGTTGTTAAATCTGATATAAAGCAGTAAAGCTCTTAGGTTGCAATTTGTGACAGAGACCATGAATTTGTTTCTTTTTTCATAATAGGAGCTCTTGGGAAACCATATTCAGTAAAGGCTCAGAGGCAGTGACTCCTGAGCAACTCCAGTGCTGCCAACGAATAGTACAGCTTTGTAAACACTGCCTGCTGGTAGTTTACAAACTTTCATCAGATTCAAGAGGATCCCCAACTGGGATGAGCCACCACTGGGATGATACAAGGTATAAATTTGAATATTTTCCTCCTAAATTATGCATATAAAGGATAGTACTGGAATAGGTTTTAGTTCATGTTGCTACCACTAAACTTTTAAGTCTGGTTCCCTCTTTATTTAAGAAAAATACCCAGCAAACTCTCCCAAATTTCCCTTGATCCTGACTTTCAGTCATTCTAATCTCAGTACCCCAGTCATGAAGTGCTAACAAAAGAAAACTTGACATACACATCTTGTGTGAAAGTATACATATTAAACTCTTGACTGCCTACTGCCTAATTAGCTGCAGCAAAGGCTTTCCATAAAGTGAACTGAAAATTTCCTTTCTTCCCCTTCTCAGATCCCTCAAAATCACTGTTTCCAGATTTGCATTCCTAGAGGTATCCTAACATGTCAGATACTTCAGGCTTCACATTCGCAGTGGGATGCTATAGGGGCACAGCTCCAGCCAAGGGTCAGGTAAGTGCCACCTGATTTACTGTATTGCACAGTTTTGCAAAGTTAATTTCCAAAACCTATAGATTGAAAGTTTTATTATTCCATCTTATGGAGCACAAATATATTTTCAAACCTTGCAAAACAGCATCATATAGTAAAAGAATTATTTGGCACTTACCTGATTCTCCATTGGCTGGTTCAGTTCCCCAACTGGATACAATAGGGACTATAATATTATCATTATTACTATTAATAATATAATTCTATTGGATTACTTAGAATGCTCCAACTGTGGCAGTCAACAATTTGCAATTAAACAGTAATAGATAATTAAATGTCAATTTTAAATTACTTAGGATCCAAATTCTATCCCATTTTAATTATTGTATATATAAAATTACAAATGCTTTGTTTATATAAATTATCTTACATATATTGTTACATAGAAGGGCTTTGTGAGTTAAGTATTATGTGAAAAATGAATTTTTGTTATATTATCTGTTAAACTTATTTTATGACTTAATTGATATATCTCAGATTAGTTATTTGATACACTTGACCCATGTGTTATTGACATATGGATCTTAAAATACTCTAACATAATTTAAAGCCACCCAGAACCTAGATTTGTTTGATCACAGCAATAGCAGAAGTATGTTAGCCACAAACCAATCACATTCAATATTAACATCTACTGAGTTAGTGCAGAAGTATGGTAAAGTCATTTGGATTAGCTAAGACTAGAAAATCTCAAAATTTTTATTGCCTTTACTGTTAATACTGCAGAAAATTTTACATCATGACCAATCACAAACTATTCAAACTGATCAGATTACTCTAATGTACTCAGCTAACAGGCCTGCATTTGGAATGCAATGAAAAGGATGGTCCAAGAGAACTTTCTCATCTCCAGGTTCTGTATTTCTCTGGATGTTGAATGGAAGTTATTAATAAATTTCATAGGCTAGAGGAATCTAAGCCCTGTATATCCTAAATATCAGTAATGGAGTGTCAGGACAACTCTGATTGATTAAAGTTACAGTTTTTATACTAGTCTCCATAAATGTTTCATCCAGATATGAATACAGCAATATGCCAGTTAACCATGATATTCTGAATTTGTGAAATGAAAGACACACTCGGAAATAAATTCTCTTGTTTGTTACGGCCCACAATTGTAATGGTAATGAACTGCTTTTCTAGAAATGGGAGAACCACAATACCTGTGTTACACGTTTCACTTAGGTTTCTGTTTTTAATGAATCTCCACTACTAATAATAGTTTTTCTGACTCTTGATAAAATTATGTGGTGCAAGAAAATATTAGAGTATAATGTAATATATGTATGAGAAGTCAATTTTTTCAAGACTTTATAAAATCTAATTTGAACAACTTTGTGTTTTCTGAGCACAAACCAATTTTTAATTTTGTTTGTGTTTAAGAAACAAAAGTTTATGAAACTAAAGTTTTCACAGTTTAAAAATAGATAGCTCTTTAGCTGGGAAAATTTGTTTGTACAGAGAGAGATAAAATGATAATGAAAACTGCTGCAGAGTTCTTTAACAACTTCTCAAATTTCTTTTCAGTTCTATCTCTTAACTGTAAATCCTTGAAGTAAATAAAATGATAGGACTGCTCAAAAACTATAGCAAAGTCTCTTAAAAAAATTAGCTAAAATCAAATGGTGTAAAAGTCATAAAGTAACCTGTGTTACAAATAAATAAATAAATAAATAATAAAAAAATCTACCACTAGGTCCTTACAGCTTGCTAAATGACCTTCTCTGTTACATGGCATATTCTCTGGGAAGTATTAGTTTTTTACTGTATCATCAAGCAAAGGTAGGACTCAGTCTGGTGACAGTGAACTGTCAAGCTCACCACCAATCCATTCCAAATCAGACTTTCTTTTTTCACAAATGCTTTAAAAAATATATTGGTGATAAAGTTTTTCTTAAGCTTAAACAGAGCACATGTGTACACTTTCTTATATAGATTGCCTCCCCTTGACAGTGCTGCTGTTTCTATCCATAAGATTGGTCTGACCAGTCTTTTAACTTCTTGTTTATCATTAATCAAGGTGATTCACTGGAATTGCACAAGAATTTTTAAGCCATAATTTATACAGTGTGTTGTGTTAATCCATCCTAACATTGACATAATTCATTGTGAAATTCTGATTTAGTATGGATGTTATTTTTGCACACTTAATTGACTTCTACATTTAACTTTTAGGTAATTACAGCGTGAAAATATTTAAGAATTAATATTAGGCATACGATAAAATACTGTTTGTATTATTAGATGAAATGCAAGCTATACAGTTGCCTGAATTTAAAAGGTAAATTGTCACTGATATGAATTACTAGGTTGTAGGATCATTTCTTCCTTTACTAAGGTAGTGATGATAACGTGTCTGTTCTTAGAACATTAGATCTGGAAAGCAAAGCTGAAAATCTTTTTCATTCTCTAATCAGTTTGACTTTTTTTTTTTTTTTGCAATCTAACTTTTATAAAATGGTTAATGTCATTTGCAGTTTTTGACCAGTTTAAATTAAGCAGGATTCTGTTGTTTACACAGGATTCCATTGTTTATTTATTTCATGGCTTGAAATATAAAGGACTGGAAAGATGTTTAATCCCCATACAACAGAGTTTAGATTCCTTTTCTGAGTTAGTTTGTGCCTATTGCCCTCTGTGTTTCATAAATAGCATTTAATGTACTGAGTTTTCACTCATACCAATTACAAAGTCTGGCACAGTAACAACTAATTCTTTTGCTCTTGAATGTTGCTTTGTCTGTAAACTTTGCTGTATTTTTCATATCCTTTCTAGGTATTTATTGCCAAGACCTTCACTGTTCATCCTGAAATCATCCTCATCCAAATTTAGCTGCAGTTCATCTGGAATGCCTCGCCCTAACATTTTGTTAACACACAGATACAGTCACTTGTGAAGTAAAAGGAAAATTGCTGCTTGTAAATTGCACTCCATTTCTTTTTTTTTTAACTTGTGATGGAGCTAAACATAAGCACTGTTCTATATTTCCTACCATTATATTATAATAAAATCTAGCTGAAAACCTACTGTAAAAGCATAGCTTTTCTGGGAACATAATAAACCTCGTTAAGTTGTTTACACACACATGTGAATGTGTAGATCTTGCTAGGTTTATAAGTAATTCCTTCCTACTAGAAATGTTATTTTTGCTGCAGAATATATAAAATGAAATTGTTGAAGATTCTATTACAGTATTACATTATTTTGTAAGTACAATACTTTGACTTGAAAATTATTTATTGTAAACTATATTATTTATTGTCTCAAATGTAATTAATCCTTTAACAAAGCAGATAATTAAAAACTCTAGTGGAACAGTAAAACTGTAACAGTTATCAAAAATAATATCAGATCAGTTCTTGGACATGTTTAAAATAAACCCCAAACCTCTATAAGCCAAACCTAAAGCAGACATATTTTTATTTCTCCTCTGAAATGACAAGATCTATTTAATTTTATTTTTTCTTAAAGGACATGATCTAGTATCTTCTAGCCGAAGCGAAGGCATCTAGTACACAAACAGTAAAATATCAGTTTAGGTATTCACCTCCTAATTGGATTCTCCTAATAAAATGGAAGCCAGTGTTTGTTTCCAGGTTTTCATTCACATTACCTGTATCCTGTGCCTTTAGGTTTCCTTTGGGAGCAAGCAGTCATCCTCAGCTCCACATGCATGCATAGTGCATAGGTTTTCTGTTACACTGCATAAGTGGTAAAGCAGACATTTTTAGGAAATACTGCAGCTGTAATGTATTATTTCAAACTTAAACTAATTGGTTTGTTGTAGTTTTTAGCATGCAATCCACTACCTACTGTAGAATGTATCTTTGCAATGGACAGTATTTTCTAGATTGCTGACACCTTTAAATGTTGGAATTCTAATTCATTAGAAAGCTCTTATTCAGATCTAGATTCCTGAGGCTGGCTGAACAGCACAAAACCAAATTGAGCCAGAGCAGGAACCTAGTATTAACAGGATTTGTAGCCTGAAAACATCATTCAGGTTTTGATACATACAGCCATTCATCCCACTCAGCATTGTGCCATGTGAGCCTTATTCATTAGAGAAATAATTATTAAATCAGTTAATCTAGATTTAAAAATAATTAAGTTTTTTAACTGAGTAAAGAACAGAGTAGTTATTATTTACCAAAGAATCGTGTACTTATGAATCATTTAACCCTGAAACATGTTTGTAAATTATCAATGTATTTCAGGTATACTTTAAAAATTATTTGGGGGCTAATTATCCTCAGGAGCAAGTATGATAGTGTTTTTTGATATCCAGAAATTTAAGACAAATTTAAGAGACTTAAGAGATTTGAGACTGAAGTTATATGGAAAAGATTTTTTAAGAAGTTTTAGTCATAGTATATATAGAAACTGGGAATTTGGTTGAGATTTTTGATGCCTGTGCTGTAGTGCCTCAGCTCTAGAATTGCAGAATCTATAACAAGAATATTTGTAAACAAATAAAAAACCCTCTTGAGATTACCAGATCAAAGCAGTGTTTTGGTCTGGTAAAGTCTTTTTAATTTTTGTGGTAATACTAGTTCAGTAATATAAGATGTTCACATTAATTGTATATCTCTTTTGGTCTATACAGTGACTATTAAAGCATACTCTGGTTATCTGTAACACCTAATAAAAGCTGTAAATTTTCTCTTCTTGGAGGAGGCTTCCATTGTATTCTACTTTTGGCCATAAGGATAAGATCAGCTTCCAGCTTAGCTTGCCCGACTCAAGCAGAGCTTTAAGATAGAAGGTTCACATGTTTTTTTCTCGTTAAAAAAAAAATAAAATTAAAAATTCACTATGATTTCTATTTTTGAATGCCGGTGCTGGGCCAGGTGTGTCTGTACAGAATACTCTGCCAAAAGAAAGAGGGCTATTAACCATCCCTGTGGACAAATCTAGAAAAAAAAAAATACATTTAGCATGTACAAAAGTGGACCAGATGGTGGTTTACGTCTGACATGACTTAATATATTTGCATTTCTGATAACCTTTCCTAAAACGGTCATGTGTTCCTAATAATGTGTGAATCAATACCTTCAATAAACGTCATGCTACAGTTTGCTGCAGCTCCTCAGAACCAGCTCTGTGTGTGCTCTGCGGGTGAATTACGGGCTGCACCTGTAGCCCAGCCTCCGCTAGTGCCGGAGGTGGAAGCAGTTACCCCTTTCCTCTGTAAAAGCAGCAATTCGCTTTGTGATCAGACCAGCGGTCCTAGTAAGTCTTAATTAGCGGCCTTGAGCTCCTGCAGGCTCTGCTGTGGCAGCACCTGCAGCCTTTTAGCCAGCGGGTCTGCTCGCCCTCATCCCGGCCCTGCCAGCCAGGCTTTGCTCGAGGGGCGGCGAGCTCATCCAAGCGTGGGGGCGAGGGCAGCGCCCGCAGTGTCCTCCGCAGCGCGGCCGGGTCCCGCCTCTGCTCAGCGCCCTGCGAGCTGCCATGCGAGGCGAAGGAGCACTGAGAGGTCTTTACCCAGCTAAGACACGGCTGGCATCAGGCACTGTGTTCTGTACCGCAGCTGCGGGAGCGCGCCCGCTGCGTGTGCAGCTCTCGGCGCCTGAGGCGGCAGCCCCGGCCCAGGGGAGCGCTGAGCTCCCCTTTATCAGTAACGGGACCTCCGCCCGCCCCGCCCCGCTGGTGGTTAGTCAAAAATATCGCCCTTTTATTCCCTGCGACGCGGTTGTTAGAGTAAATTATTCGGGAGCCGGCTCGGGGCGGCCCCGGGCGGGGCTGGGCGGCGGCAGCGCTCACCGGGCTCCGCGGCTGCACCGACCGTGCCCCGGCGCTCGTACTGCCCCAGCCCAGAGACGGGGTCGGAAATGCCGATTATTAAAAATTACAAAGAGCTCATGCGTTATTTGAGGTCCAGAGCAAGGAAAATACCTTTTAGAAACCGCTGTTTAAATGATGTTAGCAGAAATGTTACTTGAAGTACCTTATAAGGATACCTATTTTTAGTCCTTGGCCTTGGGTTATTGTTCTGCCTAGAAAGAATGTCTTATACTCATTATAGAAAAATTAGTCTCTAAGTGCTGATTCTCTGTACTGAAAAGCAAACTAAGTACTCAGTGTTTAAAATTACATCTGAAAGGTTATTTATCTGGTCTAGGGGTTCTAGAACAAATTCACTTCTATATGTAAAACCTTAAGTTTATGGTTTATGACTTTCCCTGTATATTCAAGTGAATATATTAAAAGTATGTCCAGAGTGGGCTGGATTGATCGGCAGAGGCCAAGAGTATGAGGCTAAACAAAGAGAAATTCTGAGTCCTGCCCTTGGTTCCCAGGAAACCCTTGCAGTGCCACAGGCTAGGGGCAGAGTGGCTGGAAAGCTGCCTGGCAGAAAGGGACCTGGAGCTGCTGGTCAACAGCTGCTGGGGACAAGCCAGCACAGGGCAAGAAGGGCAATGACATCATTGCTTATATGAGAAGTAGCATGGCCAGCAGGACTAGGACAGTGATTGTCCCCAGTACTTGGCCCTGGTGAGGCACCTCGAGTGCTGTGTCCAGTTCTGGGCCACTTAGCGCAGGAAGGACATGGAGGTGCTGCAGGGTGTCCAGGGGAGGGCAGAGCTGGTGAAGGGTCTGGAGGGCAAGTCCTGTGAGGAGCAGCTGAAGGAACTGGGGTTGTTTAGCCTGGAAAAGAGAGGGCTCAGGCAGCCTTATCTCTCTTTGCAGCTCCCTAAAAGGAGGGTGTAGCCAGGTAGGGTCTGGGCAACTGGTGATGGGACAAGAGGATGTAGTCTCAGGCTGTGCCAGGGGCTGTTCAGGTTGGACATTTGTGGGAATTTCTTCAGAGAAATGATTAGACATTGCAGTGACCTTCCCAGGGAGGTGGTGAAGTCACCATCCCAGGAGGCCTTTAAGGAAAGGCTGGACATGGCACTTGGTGCCATGCTCTAGTTGACGTAGTGGTGTTTGGTATAGGTTGGACTTGATCTTGGAGGTCTTTTCCAACCTAATTGATTTTGTGATTCTGTGAAAAGACTGAATTGCATTGACAATTATAGCATCTAATTTAGGTGTTAACAAATATGAGCATTTGCAAGTTAGTTTTGCATTCATTGTTAACAATTAACTTGAAGCTGTTGCAATGGGAATCCATTTTCAGGAGGAAGTGTTTTGCTGGTAAATGTATTCTTCTTGGAAAAACTTTCACTTCAGCTGAAAGCATTCATAATTTTGTGGGATATGGGATTATATTTGTTAAAGTTGCTAAGGCTTTCACCGAAGTTCACCAGAAGGCCCTGTTGGAAAGGCACAGCTGCAGGCTGGACAGTTGGACAGTTGGGTGCCCTTCTGTTAAATTTTGGTTTTGTCTGGTTGACATTAAAGGTATAAAGTGGGGGTGACTTCTACAATAAAGTGATCTCTTTTGGATGCATAAGGCGGGTGCGGGGGGGGCTGTCTCTTTGTTCCCTGTTGCTACATAATTTTTTCTGTATGTGGTAAAATTCCCATGTGTTAGTTGTTACTCTGCATCTGTATTCTTTGTTCTCTGTCAGCCACCTCTGTGCAGTTCCCTACATTATTGAAATCTCTTGTTAACATAGAAGAGTTTTTGTTAGTGTGAAAATACCTGTAGCACTTCAGGACTCTTAAGGAAATGGGGGTAATTTTACTATTTACGTGTATGGAACAGAAGACTCTGCTTGTGGGGAATCAAGGCAGATACATTCTTGATGTTTTTAACATATTCTCATTTCTTCTTTATAGCAAAAGGCAACACTTTTGCAGAAAGGAAAACTATTGATACTGAACTGTTAACATTGCCCTCCTTTCGACACAGATGCTGTAGTTTATGCTACAAAATAATGCAGTTAAGGCTACTGTGTATTGGCCCAAGCACCCACGGCGTGGGGCAGCCTGCCTTTAGCAGCACAGAGTGAAGTGCAGCCCATGCCTGGCCGGAATGGGGTCTGACACGGGTGCCCAGGGTGGCCTCAGAATGCCCTGCTGGCTCAGGTGTCTGCACAGCAGTCGGTCCCCTCTGTGCTGGCCCCTGTCAGGACCTATCAGCAGCATTAGCAAGGGTAGGGGAGCGTAGGGAAGTGACCCCTACCTGCCCTTCCTGCTGTGCCCTCCCAACACCGCTGCTCCCAGCTCCTGTCACGCAGCTCTGCTGAGCACCAGCACACGCAGTGCCACGGGAGTCGTGTTTGCCAGCACGGGCAGCCCACTCTCTGCAAAGCACTGCCTCTCAAGGCTGAGGGTGGCAGGCATGAGGTGGACTGGAGCCCAACAGGGTATAAGAAGTAAGGGGATATGGTGAGAAAAAACCATTATCCATTATTTAACTTCACATTAAAAGTGTTCCTTGTGCCCACCTTTGTGGAAATTATTTGCTATTATGGCAAATAATTCTGCCATGGCAGAACAGATGGTTTCACTTAACGCTATATATAATTTTTAAGTAAGTGGTGTAGTGTTATCTGACTGTCCTATATATTTATACCTGGTCAGTTGTTCCTTACAACATTTCCCACAATCCACTGTCTCTTTTGGAAGCTTATCAGAAGGACATAGAGGACCTTATTTTCTAAATAGAAGGTTTCAATTTCAAGATTAAAAAAAAAAAGTCGTTCAATACTTGTATTTCAAACTTCTGTGTAGTGCACAAATTTCATCTGACCCAGGCGTCAGACTGTCACTCTGGTTGTCCTTGCACAAGAGGGATGGGATTAATTTACTTTGCAAAGAGAAATACAGCTCTGAGTGACACAGGCAAGTGGACTTGGCAAAGGTGCATCTGGTACAAGAACAGACAAATATGAGAACTCAATATGTGTTTCCAGGAGAATGCACCTGCGCCCCGAGCAGCCCTTCTGTGCAAGCACCTCTCTCGGAGTGCTGAATGCTCTCACTTGAAGTGGCTTTCCTGCAGCTGTGACGTTGCTTGCTTGTCCAGGTACCTATGGGTCACATACAGCTATAGGTTTCATTGGTTCTAGTGTTTGTTCAGTAAGATAATTGATTTACAATGCCCTGTACAAAGGCATTGCATTTGTCAAACAAGTAAACACAGACAATGAGAAGCAGTACAAATTGTCTTGTACAGAGATCTGGGCACTCTTTCTGGTAACTAATGAACTGGGGGAGACTGTGCAGTCTAGACAAGTTTGTTTTTGAAACTGACCACTTTGGTAAGTAGTTGACAATCTCAACTGGAAAAGTTGGACTTCTATCCCATCTATCCTTTCCCATTCAGCCCTATTAGGTGATTGCAGGTGTTCCGCTGGGTCAGGTCTCCTCCCTGCCATGAAGGGTTTGTACTCTTCATGGGTGTGATGAGCTTTTTTCGCGGTCGTGTGGGATTTAAACCATCTGATTTCTTTTATTCTGATTCAGAGCCTGAACAAAGTAGCTGCATCAAAAGGGCACAGTAGTAGACGAGTGTGCTGCGGGGCAGTCTAACTTCAGTCACGCTGTTGGTTGCTTTGGTGTTTAGTACACTATGCAGCCAGAAGCAACTGAGAAATCTTACTGGCATGGTGAAAAATATGTTCCTCTGGCACTTAAAATAACTTCTACAAGTATTGGTAAAATGGACTTGACAGCATCTTTCCAAGCTTTAATTCAGTCAATCTGTGGGACTGCCAGATTAATCAGAATGGCTGCCTACATCTGTGCAGTTGGGTTATACTCACTAAACTTGACTATGTGGGACACCAGACAGAGAGCTGGTGCTTTCCTCTATTTCTGCCTGCAGTAGATTCAGCATATATGTTCCTCTCCTGTCACCATGGCCTCTGCTTTTGTTCTGAAATACAGGAACCCCTAGCTTTCTTCAGCTGTGATGTGCCTTTTGACCAGCTGAGAAGCCAAATGCCTTGCTGCACAGGTGTACTGCTGAGTATGACAGTACATTATTCACAAGAGGTGAATAATGGGAACATAGGTAGCAATGGAATTTTTTTGAAAAGCAGGGTAAGTGCAGTAGCTCTTTGCTTGCCGTCTTCTAAGCTATTGGTGCCTTCTTGCACGTGTTGTAGCTGTCAGAGTAGGGGGGCTGCTCGCTGTGGCAGAGGAAGTTGTTGCTAACTCAGACTGTTCTTCCTAAGCTGTGACACTTTGCAGTTTTTCCTCCCTTCCTTCCCTCCACCTCCAGCTCACCCAAATGGAGGAAACAGTAAGTTTTGTATATCTTATAACTTCCAAATGCTAACAAGTCTGGGTTTGAGGAAAAAGCTTTAATAGAACTATAAATCATCATCTGACGTGGAACAATGTTCAAACTATCCAAGTATAAGTTATCATCTGTGTTTGAATACAACTTTTTTACAGAAAATATGTTTCAGTTGCCCAAATGGTATCCAATTAGTATATTCTGCAACACCTTTGCCTGTTGTGTATCTTCTTTCAAGTACACCAATTCAGGTATTATTAATGATAATAGAAAACCTACTTAGGATTTGAATGCTGAAGTAATTGGATGTCTGCTCTTACTTGACAAACACCTATGTTGTGAAGAACCTTGGCTCTCAGTCAAGCTTTTTCAGTGATTAGATCTATTTCACAGTAATTTTTTTTCTCTTGTGCAGGCTGGAACAACACAGTGAGGATAGCTTTACTGGTTATTATAGTCAATTCAAGTAAATATAGTTGGTATACACATTCCTGTGAGTTGGCAGCCATATAACTTGTTTTACAATTCTAGGAGGACAATTGTATATATTTATTTTTGTATCAACCATAGCATGCAATAACTCTAATATGCATATTGTCATGTCAGCATTGCTGTTATTTAGGACTTTGTACCTCACCTGAGTTGCAGCTTAGCTTGCAGAGCTTCAGCAGGATGTATAACACTTTAATTATTTAGGCAACAATAAATTGTACTTTCCTGTGCAGTGCTATTGTATTTTATTATCTTTAAATAAAATGTCGTGTTTTTCAGAAATAACTTCCCTTTTGTTGCACACCTACTAGTGAGCCTCTTCCATCTCATAATTGTAGTCCAGCAGTGCTCCTTTCTTGTGTCTGTACACCTATAAAATTCAATATCAAGGTTTGCTATTCATGTTAGTCTTAAGCTACTGAGTGTTGAGATTATTTCTAGTTCAGGAACTTTATGTGGAAATCTGACAGCAATGGAGCCGTGTGACAAAGCGCGGTGGCACTGCAGCCTGTGCTCTCACACTGCCAGTGCCGCGCTCTCCTCGCTTCCCAGCATCAGCAATGCCTCCTGTGCCATTGGAACCAGCGTTTCCAACAGCAAGGTGCTGAGAGCAGGGGCTGGGCCAGGCAGAGAAGTCCTCTTCCTCCCAGTCCTCTACCGCTGGGCTCTCTTTGTATTTTAGTTTTGTAAGTCTGCATGAGAAAGCTTGTAAAAAACAATGATCCTCTCTGAGCACCGAGAGCTCTCTCAGCCTGCAGGTTTTGCTTGTTCAAAACACTGGTGAAATAATCCAGTTCCAGCTGCAAGCCCCTCAGCACAAAGGACTAAGGTTTTGTGCTGCAATGGCAGTAAAGGAGTTACTTTAACACCACCATTGATGATTTTTCTTACCTATTATTTTTATTATTATTTAAACTATTTTCCTCAAAATTATTCAGAGATATTTTTAGCTCAGCTTAACATTTTTTTGTTACTGAGGCCAAGTGAGAGAGCAGCAATAATTACCCTGGCCTTTTTGTACTGGTAGTAATCATTTCTGGGAAATTTTTCTTGAAGTTTTAATTCCTGTTAACACTCTTTAATCAAATAATGTAAATGATTCTACCCCTATGCAGCTGAGAAGCAATTCTTAAGACAGAAGTAGTTTTCTACAAATCGTTGTCAAGTAAGAGGTCTGGTGTTTGTTTTGGTTTTTTAAAATTATAATATTGTGTGAGTTAATCAGGTGAGGGCCATCAGCATTTGTGCAATCACATGTTGTCAGACCGACAAAAATGCAAGTCAAAGGTCCTTTCCTTAAGTTTCCTTCTTTTTAAAATAAGCTTGTTTTTCCTCTATTTTTTGTGTTGTGTGACATCACATGAAAATTGCATTTTTAGTATCTTAAAATGCAGCACAAAATATTAGTGTTATTCAGGAGTCTGAAATGTCACTAATGTGTGACTTGCATGAACTAGGTATGTCACATATATTCTGGGGATTAACTTTCAAACCTAGTTCATGACATTTTAGTGATATGAGAAACTTGCAATCGTTTAGAAGGCAAAAAGGTAGACTATCAGAGGTATAGAAAAGCAAAGCATTTTCTAATTACTGCTCTAGTTAAGGAGGAAAAACCCTCCTTGAGCTGCCCCCAAAGGAGTTCTCTAGTTTAAACCAGTAATTGCAATTAAGAACATCAACTAAAAGAGTTATATAATGCTGTTCCACTTTGCTATTAAAAGCTTAAATTTTACTCCATTAAAATTGAAAGAGAGGGAAAAAAATCTAAAAAGGATTTAATTAACTAGTAAACTTGAGTGTTTATCAACTGTAAAAATTATTTGATTTCTGTAGCAATAGGATACAAATCAACTTGGAGATTTGAAAGATCAAAGTTAGAATAATTGCAAAAACACTGATCGGCTATTTATTTATTTCTATTTTTAATTGAATTTTTAGAGCTCGGTATTTCAGGATATTTTTTCCTCACTTACTATGGGTTATTGGGATTTGGTGTTTAACTTTGCATTTATTCAGTAAACCCTAAATTAAAAGGCAAAATAATCTGTGTGACCCTTAATAAAACCTCAGTGGTAGAAAATTGCTCTTGGATATATCAGCTGTGTCAAGGGACTGTAACCAGCAAATTTCTGCCTTCTGTTCATGTTTTGGCTCAACCATAACTGAAATAATTCCAAAGAAGGTGTTTTTCAGATCAGCAACAGCGAATTGACTGGTCTGAACTATGAAGGGTCCTGGATGTAATAGGCTGCATCCCATGAGCTGCAGAGAATTCCAGCCTGAAAGAGTGTACAGAGCCTTACTTTTCCCTTCCCCTTGGTCCCTAGGCTGGGACAGCTTCTCCTCTGCTCTCTACAGCTGGCTTGCAGGATGGCACAAAAGGAAGACATACAGGGTGGTGAGCTGTATGGGATGGGGATCAAAAGACAATTAATGGAGTCATGTAGAAAATTGCCTTGCAGTTTGTTGGGACTGGTTTCTAGAGAGATACAGCAGTGGGGAGTATTCAGTGGAGCAAGGGATTTGACAAGCTCAGGGCAGGATGAATAGACATCACTGAGACTGCCCATGTTAGCAAGTGTTAGACCTAAATTTGTGTCAAGTGTTTGAAAATGAGTCCTTACACATCATAGTGTGGTTTTAAAATGTGCTTCCTTGTGTTGGAATTTATTTCACAAGTGACAAGTCACTATCTGAGGGCAGCAGAAAGCAAAAAAAAATATTTGTTCTGCATTAGATTGTGGGAATTCATACACTTTTCATTTTGAGCAGCACTCTCTTCTGCCTAGGTTCATGTGACTGCACGACCCCCATTGAGGTGCTGGCAAGCAGTGTGCAAGTGAGAAACAAGGAATTATGGCTGTATAACAAATTCCAAGGGCACCCTGGGAAAACAGGTGACCCAGGGGTGCAGATATCAAACACTTATCCCCAAGGTTTGTCCTTGTGCTGAGTCCAGGTATCTCCTCCTTGGTTTTGCCCCAAGACACTCTGAAGCAGCAGCAGTCTGATGCTAGGGCTGAGTAAGATGGAGGAGGGCTGAGAAGTTCTGTAGCAGATAATTTCTCAGGTTTCTCCCATAACTCGTCACATCTATTGTTTTGAGGATGTTTAGCCTGGAGAAAAAGAGGCTCAGGAGGTAACTTATTGCTCTAATTACCTGAAAGGACAGGTAATTGGAGAGAGCAGTAGGTCAGTCTGTTCTCCCAGGTGACAAGAGAAGACAACCTCAAATTGCACCAGGGGGCATTTAGAATGGAAATTAGGAAAGATTTCTGCACTGAAAGGGTGGTCCAGCATTATGACAGGCTGCTCAGGGAGGTGGTGGAATCCCTGGAAGTATTAAAAAAAATGTAGATGTGGCCCTTAGAGATGTGGTTTAGTGGTGGATTTGGCAGTGCTTGGACTTGATTATAGAGGTCTTTTCCAGCCTTGACGACACCATGACTTTACAATCATTCTGTTCCTCTTGATACCAGTTTCCATTATTATATCTTATCTGATATTCTATCCCCTGAATTACACTATTGTTCTGATTCTGTTGTGTGTTGCAAAGATACATGTTTGAGCTTTTAGTTGAAACAGCTACTACAATTTCTGCTCCAGAGGTGTGTTGCTGTTTATGAATTATTCAGTTTATGTTCTTACCATTCATGACTTTGGCAGAATCATTTGACTGAAGTATGGTTCCATTAATCTCTCTCTTCACTATTTATATGTAATAATTAGTTTAAAATTTCACTCATCATGATGTCTGCATTAGCTATAACTTCTAGTTACTCCTGGGGCAGCAGCTGTAGTGGGAATACTAATCAAATGGCATGGTCACAACAGTTTTGCTTTTACTCTGTTCTTTGTATGGATGCAGTAATTTAACAATACAGGCTTCCTCACAGATTTTCAGGGAAGTTTTAAAGAGGTTCAGAAACTCTCATTGATTTAACTCTCACACTGCTGTGTGTGATTTTTTTGATTTATAGATTAGGTGGGGGCATCTGGATCAAGTGGGATGAGTAGCTTTTTGAAATATATTAAAAGGTAAGATTTTTCTAAATATCACTAAGTCCTTGAGTTGCTATTCTTTTTATACTTATGAGAAACCTGTGTTCCTTTATTTGTTCTTCACAGAAGAAGGACAAAGCTTCCAAACTGTGGTGGCTAAAATTATGTCACCACAGTTAATACATCTCAGTAAAAAAAAAAGAGGATTTAAAGATGCTGAGCATTTCATTTTGTGCCATTGAAATCTTGGAGAACCAATAAGTTTTCTCTCACGTTAATGAGGAATGATTTTCACTTATTTTTATGCATATAGGTTTGAAAGGTTCATTTTAGGTGCTTAAATTAAGAAGACTGTCCTTTGTTGATTAGACTTTTTCACAAAAATAAATGGAGCAAAGTATTTGCCCTCCTTTAGTACCTCAAGTCCATGTGTACCTTAAGGATTAATCTCTTTAATTTAGATTATTTGTCCTGAATGAGAAATAGCCTGAAGGTTACTGGGCTCTGTGTGACTACCACACAGAATTGGTTATAAACTATAAATTGGTTATTACTGCAGCTCTGTGCAGCCCAGGTGGAAAGGACAGGGATTACTATTAAACATTTTTATACTGCAACATATGTACAAGCAAACAGGCAAACGCAGAGGAGACAAAATAGGACAACAGATGAGGAGAACAAGGATTTAAAGATATCACTGGTGAGAAGGCGTTGGCTAAGGAAGAATTTAAACCAGGGGGACAGGGAGGGTAGGAAGGCCCACTGAGGGTGAGATGCAGGAGAGTATGGAAAGTGGGAAGGACTGTGTTATGATGCTGGTCTCTGCTCTGTGAACAGTGATGGGGGTCTCTCAACAAGCATGAAGTGAAAAAATCAGTTTGCTTTAATTTCCATATCCTGTTTATTCTGCCACTACACACAAACAACTGTATTTACACTGAATTTTTCAGTGAATGCTTTACTGTTTGCTGGCCTTTGCTTCTCCTTCTCTAACCTCCAGTGCAGTAAAGTACAGCTGCCAGGGCCATGTTAAAAAACCCAAACAATTTATCATAATACTGTTTTCAAAGCTATTCTTCCCTATCAACATACATATTTTTGATTAATATTTTTGTGCATGTAGATAAGGTATTGTAAAGTATTTAAGCCACTTTGGTAAAGTAGGCTGTGGCATATAAGCCTGGTGAAGAGGCAAGAAAAAGAGCAGCTAACTTTTCACATCATTAGCCTTTTCTTAGATGTAGTAACAATGCAAAAAGAGTCAGCATTTTAATAGGATTAAAATCAGAAGCTAAAGGTTATTTGTAAGATCAGTTTTGGAATCAGAGTTGAACAAATATTTTTTTAAGGCTGGAATTGTTGCACAGAGAGACTTGTGTCAGTACTACACATTCACCAAAAGAGAGCAACATAGGCACACTGTACATGCTTCAGGCAAGGGGCCATTTTACACTCTAAGCAGGAACATATTGTCCTCTGTTTTAGTCTATATTTTACCTGCCTGTGCCTCTGGATGTGATGAATGTGGTGCAATTATTATTTAGGTTTATAGTTATTGATGATGTATGTTTTATGGATCATATTTTCTCTTTCAGATGTTTATGTACAATATGTTTCCTCATGCATTATGATTGCACTTAGGATACATGCTTAGATGTAACAACATTGCTGCTTTTCTTTCCTGCTAGAAACTTTTTTCAACAGCAGAATTTGTATTCATGAATTTTCTTTGGCTAAAATCATTAAAATGTACTTAACATTTTTAGTTTTATTAAATGCTTTGGCTTGAGATCAGCTATGCATTTGATTGACTTGGAAAAAAAGCACTTGTAGGCCTAGAAATGAGCAAAATTTTTTGCATTAGTATTTGTCACCATCCTGAGTGTGTAGACTATTTTATTTAATATTCAGATTAATTTTGCTGAATAATCCTTTCTAGCCCCAAAGCTAATTAATGCACTCAGAAATACTTAAGTAAGTGTTTGGAAGTTCCTTGAAGTACCTTTCCTACTATTATGTCCACTTTGAGTTAGCAGCTGTCAATTTTTTTCAAGCAAAACTAAAGATAAATTGTCCTCAAAATAAAAGAACAAGGAATTTTTAACGCACAAGGGTGTTTTTGGAAGCACTTATCTGGAGTGTCCAAAACCTATCTACGTCATTTCTCATAACTTGGATTTGGAGGTTGGTTATTAGCAAGCTGGTTGTTTACATTGTCTGTATATTCGGGTACCCTGTGGCCTTTGGCTGGCATCAAGGTGTTTGGGACACAGTCTTGTGATCTTGTTTAGAGCAGTGCTAGATCCAGTGATCTTTGTAGGCTGAAATGAGGGGAGATCTTAATGCAGTGGGAAAGGGAGACATGAGCAACAAAGTCTGTCCTGTACCAGGCTGAGAAGGAGAGTTTTCTCCTCCCTCTTTCTTGTATGCAGGAGAGACAGAATTATTTCACTTATTTTTCTTTGTCAGTTCAGAGGTCAAATTAATAGAGATCCAAGTTAGTTTCAGCTATATTACTGCTAAGCTGCTAGAAACTAGGAGCAGTAAATTTTCCAGTCACTTCCAATGTTCTGTTAATAAACATTTCTTCAGTACAGTAACACTGACTGCAGACAGTAGACCCATGTTTGGGAGGATGTTCTGTAACCTGGGTCCTCAGGCAGTGATGGGGCCAGAGTTCCAAAGTGGCCCACCCAGTTCCAAAGTTCCAGTGGACACCCACAACTCAACAGCACGTGTGGCCTCAGGCATGTCCTGAACTCTGCGAAGACTTTTGAACAGATCCTCTAGTCCAAATGGCTCTACCAGGATTCACCCAGGGGGGTCCAGCAAAAAGTCAGCTGAATGACATCTTCAGCTTGTGGCAGGATGGAGAGACTTAGAGTACAGGAAAAGAGAAAAAAGAAAATCCTGAAAAAATGCTGTAACAAACCATCATCTTGTCATGGTTATTAGGAGTGTGGATGATGCGTAGTAATAGAAATGAAATATGAGATGTATGTAAAATAGGAGTGCCTTTGAATTTAAATGTAGCCAGAGACAACACAAATGATGGTGTTTTTAGTAGAAACCTTGCATGAAAATCTTGCTGGTGCTAAGAAGTGCTAGGTGTGGGTGTCACTAGAAACTGTAGTCTACTATAGCCTGGATTTTTGAATGTATGTATCCCTATTTATTTTGTTTAAAGATAAATAAATAGTTAATTTCAGATTTCAGCATTCTGTGGAATTTCCCTGTGAAGAACAAAAGGGAAGCCCTGATAGATGCTTGGTGTGGGAGTGAGAATATATTGGGCTCTGGAGAGCTGAGGAAAGATGCAGCAAGATTTGGCAGTGCTGGAGGCTTTGAGCCCGTGTTTGTTTGTTGTGGTGCATCTGTTGGAATAAGCAGCTCTTCATCTGAGACCTCTGTGCAGAGAGTGACCCTGAGAGTGCCAGGCAGACTCTGCTCCTGAAGAGCCACGCTCACATCTCTTTGCCAGCTGCTTATAAACATTGGATTGAACCTGTTTTTCACTTTCAGTAGAAGAGATGTCTGCATAAGCTGCCCAAAGTCTAAATGTAAGGACTGCATGTAAATAAGACAAAATATGTATATCTCTACAGCTCTACGTGCACAAACGTGTGAATTTTGCTCAAAATAATTCAATCCAGATTTCTGGAAGACTAGATTGCTCAATAAAGACGGTTTTTCTGCCTATGAGCCAAGGCATCATCCTTTTCCCAAATATTTTCATACTAAATAATCATTTGAAAGAAGCATAGACTAGTAATTCTGGGGATAATTAAGCTTTCAAGCCTTAGGACTCCGAGTGTTTCACATCTCAGATTGAAACAGAGCATTTTTGAAACTCCTGTTGCAAAGGTATGGGGTCTTGCAACAAAATTTTGGCTGGTTTTCTACAGAGTGGGGGTACAGTGATTCTGTCCAAATGAGAGGTGTTGGCAGAGTTCAAAAAGCTGAATTTAGGAACGCTGCTGTGCAACCTTATGGATTACTCAGTTTTATAGACTGAACTTGCCTTCCTTATTCTGACTTACAGTATGAGAAAAGAGTATTCTCTCTTTCCAAATTAATGAGATTCATCATGGGTTATAAAGTCAGGCTGGGGAACCCAGCTGAGGGAAGAGTGTTTGCACAAGAGACCCCAGAACAAGAGACCCTCATGGATTTCTGAATCTACATTTTGGCACATAGTTTCCCAGACACATTTTCTTGTGAAAAACATTGTTAATGAATTTACTGTTTTTTTCAATTCACTGTAGTAGCTGTCTAGGTATGTACACATGGTAATTTAAGTATTTAACTGTATTGAATTATCAATGTGAATTAAACTGACTTCAGTATGACACAAAGTATGACTCAACGTTTCCAGACTAAGTTTGTACAATTTCTGTAAACAAAAGGTTCTTATCCTTTACTAACAAGTTATATAGTCATCAATATAATCTGTCATGTTGTGACTGAACTATCCTTATTTAGAGTGAAGTGTGTATTTTCATGGCTCTTGTTGCTCTGCTTTTGGTCCTTGCAAAACTTCTGCTCAGGATGCTCTGATTTACAGAAATGCCAAGAGTGAAACAATGAACCTACCAGTCAAAGACTATAAATTTGGGGAAATTTTGGTGAAATGAGTTTGTATGGCCAAGGATACCCATCCTTTATCTTCCCACTCACAGAAGGTATAGGAAGAACAAGAAGAAACAAGGGACCCTTTGTAAGTGGGATGATATTTTTGAAATGTTAAGCAAGTGAGTGTGTCAGTGCTGAGAGCTTCCTGTGCTCAGGAAGTGTCCCAACACACTGTGCAGTTTTGCAGGAGTTTCTTGCTTTGGCCTGCACCCTTTGAGAGTAATGGGTTAGTGCTTGGAACCCTGTAGCTCCAAATTGTGATAATGTCGGTATGAAAAAAAAAAAAAGGATTGATCCTTGAGCAGGGATTATTTTTCATGGTCATACTGTGCTCCTGTGAAGGTCAAGTTTGGGAGAAACTTTATATATATATCTATATATATGCATATGTCTATTTTAAAAAACCCAACCCTATCTGTTCCCCTAATCGTAATCTGTAGTGGTGTTCCAAGATTTGATTATTTTTAGTTTGCCTCTTTCTAGCTTCTGTCTATTGACAACTATTTTCTGTTCATCTGTCTATGCAAAGCAGAATCTAAAATGCTTTGTGCAGTTGGTAATGGAATTCCTGGCAAAGGTAGATTTCAGGTGCTAGGAGAGAGAAAATTTATTAGAATGGGAGAAACATCCAATTCAGCTCTTGCTGTGTTTGCCTCTGTGACTTGTTTGTGTAGCACAGTACTGTAGCTCTTACCACCTAAACAGCCCTGCATCATCTGGTCCCCTGCTGTAAGGGCGAGATGTCTAAAAGAACTCAGCAGGGGCATGGGAATTGCAGAACTTGAAGATCAGAATGGACCAATACAGAACTTACAATAATTGTTTAAATCTGTAGTATCCAACTGGTGGTGGATGATGGCTTCAGACTTCTGCTTCTCATAATAATTTTAATGAAGTTGCAGCTTTCCAGCCATGTGTGATGTGAATTTGGAGATTGGTTGTTGCTCTGCAGTGCCCTCAGCAGCAGGATGTGGACACTGCTGCCACACCACCACCAAGATATAATTGTGTTACCCAAAGCACGTGAGTGGTAGGATAATATTGGGTATTTTTCATAAAATTGTTTTGGCTTTTATTTTAGACAAAAAAGCTTCCTAAGTTTAGCAGTCATTTAAAGTGCTTTTAAGTATGTAACTGGAATGTAACATGAATTATCATTTCACATTTCATTGCAATTCTTTGCATGCTGTCAGTGATTCCTGGCTCTGTAAATTATTGCTAAGTTAGGCCAACCTACAAATCCTGATATCTTTGTATAATCTCTGTTGTGAACAGTAAAAGCATGTGCATTCTGCTAATCCATATTCAGATAGAAGCCTGCAGTCAGAGTGCTAAATATAATTTGGTTTTAGGCCAGGAAAAATAAATTATCTTTTTTTTTTCCCATGAAAAAACACTATGAAGCAAATGAAATATTGCCTTTTTTGTGTCTTTTTGTTTTTAATTTTTTAAAAAATATTCCACAGCAGACGTTCTCCCCACAGAAAACAGCAGGAGAGTTTTCTTACATAATAATCTGACAGATGTGTCATGGTATCTAATCCCTTAAACCTCCAAAGCCCTCTGATAGTGGATGTTTTAAAAGGCCAGATTGAAAAGCATGCTGCTCTTTTATTGAGTCTTTGCCTATGGTGCCCATTCCACACTTGATCGCTTCATTTTGCTAAAGCACAGTATGTGATAACTTGAAGTCAAGAGAAAAAAAATTATATCTTAGGAAATAGAATTAAAAATACCATTAAAACAATTTATGCCGAATGAAAATACAATTTAAAACCTACATTTACACCTGGATTTTTATTTTTTTCTTGTGCTTTCTCTGAGATTCTGTCAGGAGGTAAATCAATAATAATTACACACGCAAAATGACCAGCAGACTTGCAACTGAACCATCAGGATTTTCACATTCCTGAACCATGCAGCCGTGTAATCACATTACTGTAACTCTTGTACCTCGCGTCTCGGGCCTCGCTGTGCCTTCCAGCATCGTGTCCGAGTGCACCATGGGCCATTCCAGCTGGGGGGCTCTGGCTTCTTCTTGCCTGGCTAATCACCTGGCATTCTTTTTAAAATAACAAAGTCATTAGAAAAGTCTTTGCCTCTTAGCTCATTTTAGCCTTTTCTTTTTCAGAGCAGTTATAGCTTTAATAATCCAAATGTCAGAGGGAACATGAATTCAGAGGATCAGGGTTTCAGTTAATCATGTTAAATAAGTTCCCCTGATAGTTAGGTACAGCAGCATACGACCTTATTTCAGCTACCAGGAATTTTAGATAACTGAGGTTTAGGTAATCAACATCAGAATACCTGTGCCTAATCCACCGTTTGTCATAAATTTGTGTTCTACATAATTAAAAAAAATCGTATCACGTGCTATTACATGGGTGTTGGATTTGAACCTGTACTGAAACTTAAAGGAAGCAACTGTTTGGAAAGAAAAGTTGACTTTTTTGGGATTTTGACATCTGCAAATATGCAATGTGGTCTTAAATGTATGGTTAAAAATGGCACTTTAGAATACATTAAACTAGAATTTATTTTAAAAATATTTTTCTTATTTGTTTAAATAAAATTGCAGCTTTCTGGTTTTTATAATCCTCATTACTTTAACTAAGGCAATTATTTAGGGCTTTATCTTTGAAATGTGAACTGACATCTCAACTGATGAGGTTATCAAAGATTTGTGAAATGGTGCTCTGGGGCTGAGACTAATCATCTTGTTTGATGACACAAACCTGTTTTTTTCATGAATTCAGCAGCTAACCTTGATTTTACATATTGCCAGTTTCTACATCTTTTGCAGCTTAAAAAAAACTCAAACGTTTTTCAACAGATTAATCCTATAATGCAGTGATTTCTTTTTACAGTGAGGATTTCTGAGTGATTTTTTAGTTTTGTTCATGCTAAGGTTCTTTATATACCAGCTGTATACACATAGAATGCAAGATAAAACAGAAGAGGACAGACAAGAAATGAAGATTATACACAAAGACTTCTGGGTTAAAGTGGTTCTGCCAGTCTAGCAAATGTGAAATACAAGGTTAAAAAAAGAGGTCTTTATTATTTAAGTGGCACATGTTGCATTATGGACAAGAGGTTTTTTTTCATTTAGATTACAGTGCTGTCTAAGGATGGCCTCCAGGCATTGTACATCCCTTCTTATGGAGTCAGGCTTCCTCTGCTTTTCTTGCAGGGAATTCACCATTGTCAAATTATCAGTTGTCTTTGATTTTTTTTTTTTGTTTTTAATTACTGTGTGTATATTGAGGAAATCTTGATGATTCAACTGAACACTTTAACAATTGGGCTTAATCTACATCACGCTACAGCACGTGTATTTCTCCTGTACTGGTGAGATTGGATAGTGCATTTCAGACCCTTGTCTCGATGTTGACAGGCACTCTTTGGGAAATCACTCATACAGTATAAATGTCTAGGCAAATCTGACAGAAACTTGCCTGATTTGACTGTTCAGGTCTGTAAAGAATGGGGAATATGAAAGAAGAAAAATGATGTTTTTTCTCTTTCTGGCCAACTGAAGGGAAACCTCTGTTGGTAGGTTTGATGTTAGCTTTACTGTCTGTTGAATAGTGAGGGTTTTCATGGAACCATTTATTCCAGGATTGGTTGTTTATTCTGCAATACCTGTCCTTTCAGTACTGTCCCAATCCCTCTGAAACAAGCTAGCTGTTACTGGGGTGTAGAAAGCCAGCCTGGAGAGGTCTTAAAACCCACTTCTGTCTGTTCTTAGGCAGCTGTTTTAATCAGTTTGGCCTAGTTGATGCGTCTCCAAGGCTAATATTTTTTCTATTGCTGGGAACACTCTCTCAGTTAACCAGTTAAGAGAGCACTGTAGATTTCAGTCCTGCAGTAGATAACAAGGTGAAGGGTCTGCTCAATTCTGTTGTCTTGCTAGATGTCTTGCTTATAATAGATGTGCCTTCTGCTTATGTATGGAATATGCTAAAATAACAGGTTGTGATTAAAGTGCTTTGATTTTTGGAGGCTCAAACTTTGTGACTTTTGTGATAATTTGGGCTCAGAATCTCAGATGTACTTGACAGGTATGTAAGTTGTTTGGCATTTGATTGTTCTTTTAAGTGGCAATGACTTTCAAAATCATCCTGCCCTTGCTACCTCAACCTGTTATTGATACCTCATAGCCAATTGTTTGTTTGAAACCAGAGCTCTGCAACAAGAGCAGCAAAGCTGAATTTCAGAGGCACTTTTTGTGCAGGCAGCAGCTGAGTGCTGCACATGCACAAAGCAGCTGAAACCAAAAGCAGAGGAATATGTGTTGCTGAGATATGACCAGAATACTTGCATAGGGAGATTTTTTTTTTAATTGTTATTTTTAATTTATTTTTGTTTTTTATCTTGCAGTACAAATCAAATTTTGGGTCTCTGGTATCTTAGGGGATAATATCCTAAATACTAAACTGTAGATGATATCTTTTCTCATAAAAGTTTTACTTATATCAAACAGGAGTTTCAACAAGAAAGGAACACCTCCTATTTAGCAATATTTTGATGGAGTGGGGATTTTTTTCACGCTTCACCTTGATGGTTTGAATGCTCACTCAAGCTTGTGAGATATTTTAGATTTGTTGGTGGGGTTTTTGGTTTTTTCCCCCCTAATTAAGCAGTGTTTGGCTTTTCCAGGTGGCAAGCTGAGCTTGGCTCTCTATTTCTAGCCAGTGGTTCTCAGCTGTGCTGGACTGGATCAGCCAGCCGAGCTCGCCAGCCTGGCTCTTTCCCCATGCCCCATCCCTGGCTGCTGGGAGCCTCCCACAGGGGCTGGTGCCTGGTGGGCACAGCCCAGGATTAGCTGTGCAAATTGTTCTTGTGGATCAAGCCCTGCATTTCTGTGCACCTCTCCACCTGTAAATCACAGGGCACCACCAGTCTGTGGCACGGCAGGGGCAGATTCACAAGGTGTCTGGGTACTGCCTTGTGCTGCTGGGACCGTGCAGGCACTGCTGCCAAGGGTGAAATGGCTCTGCAAGGGCAGCTACAGAGGGGAAGTAAGGTGTCAGATTTCCACATAATTTACTTCTGGTTTAATCTGCTGTTTCTATTTGGATCTTTATTCAAAACCAGCTGGTTTTGCTTGATGAGCTCCCAACTTTTGCAACTGGCCTGAGTTTCATGAAATGTAACTGTGCACAATGTCAGACTGTTTTTGTCTAAAATACGTAGGGAAAGATATTATTAAATGAATAATTATATTTTTTCCTATGTCTGCACAATAGTTTCTAATATTCTGTCCTCTTAATTTTGATATATATTTTGATATAGTTTAGGTACTACATAAGACCTTACTTCTATGACTGAGTTTCAATTTTGCAAAAAAAAATCATGACATGATTTAAAAAAAGGTTCTGCTTTTCTTTTTTTTTAAGGTTCTACTTAGGTTTGACTCTGCTAGTGATATTTACACCAAAGGTATTCTACTTGCAAATAGGAGAGAGTTACTGTAAATGAATACTGTTTATTTTTTTTGGTGAAGTTTCATCATGTTTGCTACATGATGTTGTCTTATACAATGCTTTAGTGAAGGAGACTTCAAGAAGGAAACATTAACCAGGGAATCTACACTAGATGATTTCAGATGACATAATCATTCTGTTCCTTTAAAAATGGGGCAAGAAACTCACTGGTCCTGCCTAAATATTTAGGAAAATTACAGGCAAGGGGTACATAGGGTTCTTCTCTGCCTCAACTCTATATTTTACTGGACATTAAATAATTTCTATTTTAAAGAACTTTCACAGGTTTAGTGCATTTATTTATTAGCAGAAAGGTTACAGTCACTAAGAAACTGTTGAAATGTGCCATGGTCCATCTGTCACCAATTAGATTTGCTGTTATCTTTCTACATCCAAAATTTAGATGTCCAGAAATCATGAAGTCAGCTGTCTGGCCATGAAATGTTGCAGGAGGGAATAGATGAAATTTCTTACACTGAAACTCTTCACTTTTTTACTAATGAACTAATTGTTCCTATGGCCAAAGTGGTACACTTGAGACCAGACATTAGAGCAGCTATCTAGAAAAAAAAGATATATAGTCCTGCTCTAATTACAGTTTATTTAAAAGAGGTATGTTAGTCTAACTGAATGAAAAAAAAAAAAACCAGTAGTGTTCCTAATGTAGAGCTATGGATTTCTTCAGGTACCTAGAATTAGGTGGAGAGTTAATAGGAATGGTGTGCAGCAGTAAAGGCCTGGCTTCAGGGGAAGGGAGCTGTGACAGCCAGGTATTCCCTTCTGAACTGGCAATCCTGCACAGTTTCTGTGGGATACTCTTTATGTGCCATCACAGCAGATCAGGCCAAATTCTGATATTGCTTGCTTCTATGAAGAGCACGTGGGCTTGTGCAGATGTAATGGATTGGAAATTAGTGAAATTAGACAATAATACTGCTGGCACTTCAGAAGGAGGAGTAAAATTCACAGTCCTTTGCACTTGGCTGAGGTGATTACCTACAAAGGGCTAGCAGGAAAATTATCCATCTGAATAGATACTTTTGCAAATGAGACTGGTGGTTAAAACTGGTATTCTCTCAAGACCCCTTCTAGTGAACTATTAATCAGAAAAACTAGATATTCTAGGTACAGTTTTGCTATGTGACTCTGTCACTTAATTGCCATGTACTTTGCCTGCTGTTCACTGGAGAGGCACACGGTGTGACAGCTGTCAGTGGTATCCAATGTTAAAAAACCCCAGACAAACTAAAAAATCCATGACATCCTGTGTTGAATGTGGGACTCGTATTATGATACTTTTGGGGGGTGCTGCTAAAAGGGGTGTTGTGGTTTGAAATCGGAAGATAGGTAGCAGGGAAATGTCCATACCATGGAAGAGTTACAGAGGTTTCTGACTTTGTGGAGAGGGGGTTTGTTGTTGCTGTTCTGCTGGGGGACTGAGCATCTTCACAGAGACCAGAAGCAGTGGGTATCACTATTATAACACTTGATGCAGAATCAGAGAGCAGTTGGGGTAGACTGGATCCTGAAGTGTAACCCTCCTGCTCAGAACAGGGTCAGCTGGAACAGATTGCTCAAAGCTGTGTCCAGCTGGGTTTTGAACATCCTCAAGGATGGAAACGCTGCAGTCTGTCTGGGCAATGTGTTCCAGTGTTCAGTTGCCCTTACAGGATAAAAATAGTTTGTTCATAAGCTTAAATTAAAATTCTTTTTCTTTTAATGGACAAGTCCTGTACATTCTGGGTAAATAAACCCTGTGGTCACAACACTAACAGTCTTTAACAAGAGTCTTTAACTCTTCCTCCCTCCCCCACCCTCCCAGCCATTGGTCTACTGCAATTATTGCAGTTAGTACAACCCAGGAAGATTTCAAGATAGTATTTTGTTGTGAAAAAGGTGTCACTAAGAAGAACTGGAGTTGATTCTAATACTGAAAATCAATAATGACAAGTGTGTACTATTCAAGACTTACTACTGCTGTAGCTCTTTGCTGGCAGCCTCTTATGTGGTGAAGGTCAGAAAGAACACAGCTTCGTAATCAGGCAGAGCTGAAGTTTGACTGTTATTAATTTAATTATGTAAGGATAAAATGGCTGTAGTTGCCATTAGGAGATGTTTAATGTGATAGATATAAATCATTTCAGCACTGTAATGTCATTGAAATGAATGGAGCAGCTATAGCTTGTAACATTTCCTGTCCCATCAATTGCAGTCAGAGTTGTTTTCAAATTTCAGATTACATTAAAGCTACTTCCAGTGTTTGGATGCTTAAATGCCAGTAGTTTTGGAAGGTGGCTATGGAGGTCTCCATGTATGTTTTCCACTGTGCTCCAGCTGGCATATCCTTGCAGCTGCTGCTTTACAATTTATTCCAAGGGTTTTGCTGTTTTTTTTTTTCTTTCTGAAGCTGTGTTCTGACAGCGCTTCTCTCTCAGTTCACATGGAGAAAACTTGTTGCAAGATCAGCATCTGAATTGGGACCAGTGGTCTGTGCTTATTAACAAAAATGCATAGGGGGTGCAGATAGGTTAATTGAAGTTAGTTGTGTGTGACCAGGTTGGTTTGTCTTTAATCTCCTATGTTTAAATTTCATATGCATGAAGACAATTAATCCTCTTAACTGCTGTAGACTTTGAATGCTTAGTAAATAAGTGGCCTTTTTAATTGATGCTGTGGTGTTTGCCTGTTTAAACCAAAATAAAAGTAAAGAGCTACACTGGGCCTTGAGGGAATCTTCCTCAGTGCAGTGAGAGGTTCTATTATGTAAAAGGCTTAAGAGTCTTCCCAGCTCATTATTTTTATAGTACTGTCTGCTTTTCTCTTTTAAGACAATGCTCTTTATTTTTTAGCATCAACAATTTTGAGATCAGAGTACACTTCCTAAGTCAAGGCAAATTGAGCAAGATATTTCAGCACCTGGCAATCAAAGATGCACTTCTCATGCATGCAAGTTAACATTGCTTTCTTTTTCTCTCTTTTTTTTTTTTTTTTTTTTTTTTTTAAATGAAATCTAAAAATGTTCCTCTCAAGTGAAGGGCTTGTTATTTTTGCAGTGTGTACTTATTTCTTCACAGTGAATCATGAAGTGCTTTACAGAGTGTATATCTAGGGATTAATCACTGGCTAACTGACCAAATTACTGATATTCTGTACCAATAAATCTGTATAATAGTTTTAATGAGATGTGAAGAATATGTTCGTCATTCTTAATTGAGCTTTGAATTTTGTTCAGGTAGGATGTTAACACTGAATGCCATGTTAGTGACACTTAATAAGCACATCCTTTTTTATACCAGATTTCAGATCATAGCTGTGTTTCTTAAATCATTGTTCAGATGTTATTTTACTGTGGCCTGTGTGATGGAGAGATTAGGTGTAATAAGATGGAAGGAAGGATCTGACATTTAGAGATAATTTTTCATAGATGAGGTATGGTAGAGAAAGGGATTGTTGTCTCATTTGCAATGAAATCTAAATTCAGATGAGTTTCACAATAAATATTTTGCCAGGCTGCAAATGTCCTCAGTATTGTGCCAGGCAGCAGCTGTGCACAGAAGAGAATTGTTAGTGCCTCAGAGAGGATTTTTCCATAGGTGCCACACTGCCTCAGCCTGATGCTGCATAGCTGTGCTCTGAAGTTCTCACATCTGATCACACGTACTTATGTGTGTAGTTGTGTTCATATGTAATTTGTTATTAAATTCACTCATATTTAATGATTTTAGGGAACCAATAATCTATGTTAAGTGTAGTCTGTATTTTTGAATAGCTTTTCTTTGAGGTTCTTAATTTTTTAACACAACTTTTAAGGTCAATGGTCCGACTGTGTAAATTATTAAATACTTCTGAATTTTTTATAAATTTTTCCAGCGATGCAGACTGGATTTTTCTGCCTCTTCATAATTCCTGGATCTGTGCAGTATGGAGGGTGATACTGTACATTCTTTGATTTCTTTCAGAATATAGTTGTTAATGTGAAATCTGAGCACCCATTTTACAAACTGTAGCAGTAATAGAAAATATTTTGCTCCCTCCAAACAGAATTGACCTGTGTCTGGTCTTTATGAGACTGAACAGCAAGTATCCTGTTCATCCCATCATTTGGGCTTCCTCTGTAGTGAACCCCAGGTACCTCTGTGGATCAGTTCTCAAGTCAAAGCCGAGTGCTACCCCAGAACAGAACTGTTGCAGCAGAATTTGACAATCTGCACTTCTACTGACTTTAAACCTGAAGATTCTGCCCTAGGTCAGACATTGCTCCTCTGAAATTATGGACCAACATCTCATTTTAGCAGGGTAACAGTACAGGGAAACATTTTTGGAGGCAGGAGCATGTCAAGTTGAAGTCCATTTGAAGAATTATTCCAAAGAAAGATGCAGCCATAAGTAAAGAGACACGTTTTTAAGGTACCTCCCAGACTGCTGTAGATTTCTGTAGGGTTTACATTTGTTTTTGACAGTTTGAGATTCCTGACTGGAGATCCTTATTTTCTCTACATGACCTTGGCTGTTTTGCTTCAACATCTATGTGACTGTGTTAAAGCAGCCCTTGTCCCCTCCCTATTCTCTTGCACTCTAAGCAAGACTCAACCTATAAAAAATAGTTGGCAACTCATGAAAAAATCCCTTGTGGTTGGGCAGGCACATTTACAAAATATCTGTGTAATATGGGGAGTGAAAAGCTGCCAAATGCCTCTAGACTGTGAATTTTATGGACAAGTCATTCCCCTCATCTTGACCCTCCTCCCCAAGATTCCTACAGACTGTTCAGAAGTCACACCATGACCACATCAGTGGTATGGAGTGACACTGAACTGAGCTTCCTGGGCTGCCTGCACAATTTACAGACTATATTACTTTCCTCTTCATAACTCTTGAGTGGAAGAGATTAACACCTCTGTGTGCTGGCAGCTTATTTTTTTTTCCAAATTTATTTATTGGAGAATGCAGTGCTGCTTATCCTTCCTGAGCCCTTTCTAGAGGGAGTAGAAGAGCTTACCTGGTAACAGTATATTGCAATGGGCACACAGGATATTAATAACTTGTGGAGTGGATAAACACACTGCCAGTTACTTGCTGTAGCAATGAAACCTGTAACTCACAATGAGCTAAAATATTCCCTGTGCAAAATTTTTGACTGGACTAGTTTTTGCTCAAGGGAATTGAGAAACATCCTTTCTGGTATTTCAATGTCCACATCCTTCCATGGATTGGAAATATTTGTCTGCAAAGCAATAACTCTGCTAGATATGCAATAGCTTTAGAAACATTTATCTGAATTTTGAAGCTTGTTTCACTTTCCCACGAGCACATATCTAAAACAGTTCAAATAGTTCTCAGTTGGAGACCACCATCAGAGGGTTTGGTGTCTGCAGCCCCCTGAGTGGGTCTATTTTATCATTGTGCCCACATCACCTTGTAGGCAGAAAGTAAAAATGTGGTTCAGTAATTGAAAGCATTTAAATTCAAATGTGAATTCAAATCTTTGGAAACATGACATTTTTGTTTAAGTCAGCCTTTAGATGCTTGTTGCCCTTAATAAAAATGAGTGCAATATTTTCCTTTCAATGACAGTCACATCAGATACATAACCAGCAGCTTTAAAAGAAGCTGTAAAGAAAAAAATAACATTCATTAGATTTTCCAACCCAAATCTTACTCCCTTACCAGGAAAAAGTTGCCTTTGGTTCTCTAAACCAAGAACTTTCTTCTCTGACTTTTCTAAATTTAGAAATTTTGGTGATATAAATATTCTGTGTGTTGTATGACATTCTGAGTAGATGAAATGTGACTGGTTTTTATTGTGTAGTCCATTTTAGCTGTCTTTACATCTTGAGTACGCTTTTCCTCCTCCTCAAAAAAAGCCCAAAACCAACCAACCAAAAAAAACCCCAAAAAACAAAACCAAAAAAAACCTCAACAAACAAACAAAAGCCCCTCAAAATAAACCAAACCCAAAACCCCTCCAAAAACCCCAAAAACCTACAGAAACATATATTCTTAGTCCTGGAGGCATAGGAGATTCTTTTCTGCTATCCTTTTAATTCTATCATTATTATTGAGACATTTGGTAAATGTACCTAAATTTTTTGAGTTTCATTCTTGCTGTAAGGAATACATTCAAGTTGTTCCTGGATGTACCTTATATTTGCAAAATCACAATTCTATACAAAATCTGAGTCAAAGACACAGAAATTAAGAACAACTTAAAATGTAACGACTACATACCAAGATAAGTGAGCCTGTATGTGAGATGCTGCTTATGCTTAACTCGACAACAGATGTCACAGTCTTCAAAACAGCAATTCAAATCCGAACCAGAGCTTTTTAATTTTGCTTGTCTGTTAAAAAAGAAGCTTAATTTTATGCTGATGGAATCAGGCAACATGTAGTGTTTTCTGTTGCTGCTGGGTGTGTGCTCAGACTGAAGTGACCACCCATCCTGTGTCTTGTAATGTCTGGTCTTGTGAAGCATCTCTGCCCTTCAGGCTGAGCTACCTTGTGCTGTCTCTGATCCAACGTGAGCTATGAATGTTCAGCATCTCTGGAAATCAGACACAGATTGTCTCAAGTTGGGTGCCCCAAATCTTCAGAAAATGCTGCTAATTAGGCATTTTGCTGGAGGGTGCTCTCTGAAACCACCATGAGATAGGGTTACTGTGATTGAAGTCCCTTCTACTTTGGCATCTGATTTTAAAATGAGTGACAATAAACACAGTGCCTGATCAAAAGACATGCAAAGCATGGGGTCCCCTCCTGCTGCATATTTATATCTTGCAATGTGTTATAAATACATTTAACTCAGCAGAAACCATTGTAGTTTATATAAATCAGCTGTTATTGAAGAGATATCCAGTTCATTAGTATATGTGCTTTTGCTGCTAGAGGCAGAGGGTTTCTAGAGAGTCAGGCCTGTGATGGTCCTCTTGCATCCTTTTCCTTTCAAAGCATCAGCAGCTAATTGCTGAAAACTGCAATAGCTTTTGCAAACAAAATATCCAAATCCTTGTCTTTTTAAAAATACCTTTAAATCAGTTACAGTGCAAGCACAGGAAAAAAATATGAGATGTGTTTGACTTGTGAAAAACATTTCTATCTTTCAGAAAAAGACGGCCCCTCCTTTTAATGTCATTTTGGGACATTTTGTGTCAAGGTTGAAGAAAGAAGCTTTTTCTTTGTGGCTTAATCTAAATTTACATGTGTCATGTGTAAGGCTCAGTGATACAGATGTGGTTTTGCCTCACAGAAAAATATTATTGCCTAGTGAAAGGAGAACCATGAGCCTTACTTGCTCTCTCTGACATTAGGACCACTGCCATGATGTGCAAGAGAAGTTATCCGTGGACTCAGTAAAATATTTATACATGACACAGTTTTATCTGAACTGTGTCAGAGGCAAAATTGTGCTGCTGGAACTAGCTATGCATTTTAATTCTCTTGTATTCCTGGACATCTGCAAGAACAAAATTGGTAAAGCCAAGAAATATGTAAACCAATGAGAGATATAAAAGATAATTTCATTTGTCATGAAATGCATACAGAAATGTATTACTGTCCAGTTGAAGCACTGACAAATACCTCTCTAACATTTGCAAGCTTCCTGAAAGCACAAAAAAAACCCCAAACAAGCAAGAAAAGATATGTAATTTTTAAATATAGAAATATCCCTTTTGTTTGGAATGTGTTAGTTTCTCCTGGGTATAGCTGTTTATTTGCCCAAGACACAACAATACTTTTTTCTTTTTGTGAAGTTAAATGTTAATCGTGAGAAAATACCTGTCAAAATAGAGAGGTTACTTCTTTGCAGGGATGGTGGTAGGGGGAAAGAAGGCTCTTTCTCACCATCTGTTTTCCCTAGGAGGTGGCCCATGTGGAAAATTGCATGTATAACTGTAAAGTCAACTGCTAATGAGCCACTGGGGGTGGTCTTGGAGTTGCATTAGTAAGTCTTCTCAGTCCCCTGCTCATTGTGCTCTATGGATATTAATGTTTGCAATATTCCACAAGTTGGTGACATGTTATGCAAGTATTATCTGCTGATTATATATCAGCAACAGAGCCTAGAAACAAAATAATCTTCTTACACATCACTGCTGGAACTTGGCGCAACTCTTACGGAAACAAATCTGCCTGTCCTCTACTCACAGATGCATCAAGAGAATCCTTCTGTTTCCTCAGCATATCTGCAGTGTGACACCAGCTCATTGCATGTGCAGCCCTCTGCAGCTCTCTGCAGCTCTGCAGGAGCCCATGGATGTGCAGCCCTCTGCAGCTCTGCAGGAGCCCATGGATGTGCAGCCCTCTGCAGCTCTGCAGGAGCCCATGGATGTGCAGCCCTCTGCAGCTCTGCAGGAGCCCATGGATGTGCAGCCCTCTGCAGCTCTGCAGGAGCTGTGCTGGCATCCAGAGCACTGTCAGAAGAAGCAGCTGCTGAGCAAGGCCTCAAGTGCAGATTTAACTTCAAGGCCCTGCAATCTTTGTTTCTGGTGAGACTGTTGTCCTGTTTAAAACAGTGGACAGATCTAAGCACCTTGTTGAAGCAAGGTGTAGTCATAGGCAAGAATCTAAAAATCCAGCTTTAAGAAGGCTGTCATCAAGTGGTTTGCATCTCCACAGAAGTACAGAGCCAGAGGGCAGCTGCTACCTCTGTGCCTTGTTATCAGGAGTTGTGTGTTGGCTCTGAAGGTAGCAAAATCCACTAAACCAGAGAATCTCTAGACATACGTAATTATCAGCTTCCAATGAGTCCTGATTTGGACACCTGGTTCCCTTTCTAGCTGGAGAACTCACGTGTTGATAATAGCTGCTCATTTTACAGAAGAGAAACAAAGTCTGGAGGAGAAAAAAACCACATTCCTAATGGTAATGTTTATCAAAATCTGGTTAATTGTGGCCAAGAGTTTTGGTGGTCACAGACAATGTGAAGGGGTATTTGTGGGAAAATGTGAGCAGCTCACATTTTTTTTGTTGGTTTACTAGCCCAGATAATTTAGATTAGTCTGATGGAATAGACAGATTAGTGCAGTTCAAAGTATTTATGGAAGTGTTTACTCCATACTTATTTTGTTTTGTTACACTCACTAGATGATAACCAGGTTGACCTAAACTATATATCACAATTCTCAACTGGATTATTTATTGTTCCTGCTGCACTGTTCTTAATAATTTCATGTATGCTGTAATCTCAAAAAAAGATTAATGGACTCTGTTGGATATAGTAAAGAGAATAGTTTTGTTCAGAAGTGTCATAAGACACACTGTGTAGAGAATATTTTCACATGTTAGGCAGCTGCCTAGTGAATTAAATTCTGTAGCAGAGCCTTGATCAGATGTTTCTGGCGTCAAGCTGAACTGCTGGTGGCATCAGTGCTCACTAAATAAGTAAATCCTGATGTGTTTAATGCAAACCTGAAATAACAGTTTGGGATGGTGGTAGTTTAAATGTAGGTAGGATTGGGAAATGGACCCTGGGCAGGAGCAAGTTTTGACAGCAAAGACTGTGCCAGGGAGCAGTGTGCTTTGTTTATATATTCTCTTTTTGTTACGGATTGCTCAGCCTCAGCAGATGAAAGGAGGCTGTGTTTTTTCTGTTTTATACATGGTGATACTATATGAAGAAACTTTTTACCCACACACTGATTTAATGAATCTGTAATTTTAGGCTCGTCTATTTGGAGAGAAGGGATTTTCCGATGTTTCCTGAGGAGACTTTCTGAAAAGCAATAATATTAAAACCTCTAAGTCACCCTTTTTTCCTCACAGGAAATAACACATCTTTCCTTGCATCTCTAGCAGTATTTAATTATACCCAAATTCTCACAGAATGGCAAATGGCAGGTTGTCTTTGTCATAGAAGATTTGAATTTTTAGATGTGAAATGCAGATTTTCTGGGTCTTGGATTATCTGGGCTTTGCCTGTGTATTGGAGCTCTGACAAAATTTTCCATTTACCTTTGTACTGTAGAAGACAGTGAAAGAAGAGCTGCTTATAAATGTGAACTTAGCAGTGTGTCTCTAATGTTTGCTACGCGCTCCTGACCAGGATACCTCAGCCTGATTTATTGCCTGACACTGGACAACCCCAGTTCCCCAGGGGGGAAGTGTGCCGGCTGGAAAGTGCTGGGAGATGCAGATTTATTTACACAAAACTTCCTTATTCTTTCTGTGTGATTTTTCTGCCTTGGTAACTGCATGCAGAACTGCATGTTTTTAAGATAGAAAGACGCTTCCACCTTGGTCTGGGGTCCTTTCGGACATTCCATAGTTAACAGTTTTTTTGGCAAAAAAAAAATTCTGTCGTGAAAGAAAGATTTTCTGACCAGAGCATTCTTTGGCAGCAGAGTTAGGGAGCTTACTGACACAGGAGAAAGCTGGGTTCCCAATTCTGACCTTTGTCGGTATTGCCTCAGCATGGCACCGAAAAAACTACAGATCATCATCTCTTTGGGAAACCTAACGGTTTGGATGTGACAACCTGTTTCATCCCTCCCAGCAAGCCCCTTTGAGCAGTGCTGGAGCTCCAGCTCCTGCCCTCTGGGCTGCCCAAGCCCTGGTGGCTCAGAAGCTGTGCCGGAGCTCACCGCGCCCCTGGGGACATCCCATCCCGGGGTCCTGCCGCTGCAAGGCAAACCGGGCCGTGAACAGGAGCGGAGCCACCTGTGTTAGCTCCGTGCTGGGCTGCCTTATGCTCGGGGGCTGCGCGCCTTGGACACGCATCAAGGGCTCAGCATCAGCTTTCAGCTTCTGCCCCTCACTTAGCGCTGAGGAGGGGGAGAAGGACGGGCAGGGCAGAGCAGAGCTGCTGTCCCCGGTTCACTGTGACCTGCCAGCTCCTCGCTGGAGCACCTCTTCCCTTCTCTATGGCGACTTTAGCCGGAGCAGGGGCAACTCCCGGCCGGAGTGCGGGGCTTTCCCTGGAGCTTCCCGGGCGCGGGGGAGCAGCGGGCGGAGCCGGGGCCGCTGCCGGCAGGTGGCGCCAGGGGCCGCGCGCCTGTCCCGCTGCGGGGCCCGTCCGTCCCGGTGTGCGGCCTCTCCGTCCCGTCCTTCCCGCTGCGGGGTCCGTCCGTCCCGGTGTGCGGCCTCTCCGTCCCGTCCTTCCCGCTGCGGGGCCCGTCCGTCCCGCTGTGCGGCCTCTCCGTCCTGTCCTTCCCGCTGCGGGGCCCGTCCGTCCCGGTGTGCGGCCTCTCCGTCCTGTCCTTCCCGCTGCGGGGCCCGTCCGTCCTGTCCGTCCCGGTGTGGGGCCCGTCTGTCCTGTCCGTCCCGCTGCGGGGCCTGTCTGTCCCGGTGTGCGGCCTATCAGTCCCGCTGCGGGGCCTATCGGTCCCGGTGTGGGGCCTGCCCCGGGCCCGGCTCTCGGCGCGTTCTCCTGCGGGGCCCAACTGCGCTCGGCCAAGCTGGGCCGGCACTGCCTCGCTGCCCCGCACACACACCGCGGACATGGGCTGCGGGCGCTTTTTTAGTCAGAATTGGAAAAGAAAGAGTAAAAATTAGAAAACTATATATATATATATATATATGGGAAAAATTTCACCACTCCATTAAAGCACTTCTTTTTGTTACAACTGCTGAGACATGTGAATGCCTGCACAGATTGGGGCTGACTGAAACTCTAATCATTATGCTGCAAGAATATTTTTGATGGATTTTCAACAGCTCCAGAGTTCCTGTCAGCATCACTATGTGGCTATTTAAAGTTCTTTCCTTTAATGGGTCCCAGGACCTGTAAAAACATTCAGGTCAGTTTAGTACCTGAGTCTTCCCAAGTAATTAACAGGTAGAATTACCTGGTAGCAGTCAGTGTTTTCTGCTGTAATCTGTCCACAGAAGCTGCAGCAGAGTAATTGCTGTCTCTGGCGGCCCTGCAAACATGTCTAATTTAATGTGTCAATAGGGATTTTTCACTCAGTTTTTTTTCATCCCCAATGCCGGGCTGTGAATTTTCTTTTCAGAAGGCCAGACTCAAAGTGCAGTGGATATATTGAACATGTGGATTTAAAGGCAAATGTTTTTCCCAGCAACTGTAAATGTGTAAAAGCATTCAGAGCTCATTCTCCTCTCCACATGACTTTTCAACAGGTTAAATAAATGTATGTAGCAGACATATTCTGCTACGTGTTCCACAGTTACTGGAGCAGATAAATGCTAATCTGACCATGGTGTCTTCTTGCCAGCAGTGCAGTGTTTCAGTCTTCCTAACTTCTTTGGGGATGTTCTGGTATTCTCTGATGCTGAGTCAATGATATCAACTTCTGGTGAAACAAATGCAGCTTCTTTGTCTTCCTTTGGTGAACATTTGCCAGTAGTGAAGGACCAGATGGTCTCTGATCTATGCTGAGTTCAGATGTGGAGTGAGGGTACTTACAGGGTACTCCACAGGTGGGCTTTGCACCAGCAGGTTCTGTGTCGGGGCTGCCTCCCTGGGTATTTGTGCTGCTGTGTTCAGGAGCAGTGCTGGGCCTGAGAGCTGCAGTTATCTTAACTGCTCCATTTGCCTAAATATCACCCTCTTGTGTGTCACATTGTAGGGGCTCTGAGCTTTTGTTCTGTATTGAAAAATCCCAGGGTCTTATTCTACATGAGGGAAAGCATATATTCTAATGATAAAAAGGGACGTTCCCAAAAGAGGGCTTTATCTTATATATTCTCTGCAGATCTATATAAATAGTCCTTTGAGTCCAGTCACATCATGCTGCGAGTCACTGATGTTACCTCTTTAGTTTTCAGTGAAGACCCTAGCATCTCAGTTGTAAAGGAAAAATAAAAATATAATAAACTTATCTTGAACAAACCCACTGGGCATGTTTCTGTGTAGTCCTGGATACACAACACACAACATTATTAGATATTAAAGGAGAGGATCCCTGAGAGCTGGAGCCACATTGTGCTAGGGATTGCAAGCATACAGAGTAAAACCAGCCTTCCTGAGAGCATGAGCAAGAGCTGATCCTTGGGTGACTCAACTGGCACTGCTAAGCTGAAGGCAGGAGTCCCATATTACATTAACCACTTGGTAGTATGGGCCTCTCTTTATGTTAGAAAAATTCCCTTTTGAAAGAGAAATTAGTGTAAATTTGAAACACTAGAGGACTATCTTGTGCTACTCAAGGTCTTGTTGCTTTCCATTCCTTAATTTGAATCTCCCAACTTTAAAATTGACCCTTTGAAATTTGAAATACTGGTTCCAGTGGCTACCACTCATGTATATAAATGCTGCAGTTATGGTGTAAATGGATATCAGGATTAAATAACTCTGTCAGGATCTGTAGTGAACATGAGCAGGACAACTTTATTAATGAATTAAGACTGTAATTTCATACAAAACAAAACTAGATCCTGTGTCAATTGAAAGATTCATCTGCTTAAATAAAATCAAAATAGCTTTTCATAAATTATGACATTTTTAATACAAAAAGAATTGTATTTTGTGGCCTTAAATCTATGCAATATAGTAAGCTTGAATGTAGGCTTTTTCAGAAGGAAGACCTAGAAATTTTACAGAGAACTCACTTGAAACTGCCTTTCTGCTCAGTGGAATAAAACTGAAGTCTCTTTCTGGTTTAAATGGCAGTCAGAAAATCCAAGGTAATCCCTGTAACTTTTCATATAAATTTGATAACAAAAGAAAGGTGTGCTACTGGTATCTCTGTAACATAAGTAAGCTTCATTGCATAACTCAAACCATGATGGAGATTCTGACATGCTTACTGGCAACCTGACAGATGTGTCATAGTGTCTAATCCCGAAAAGCCCCAAAGCTTTTTGAAAATGGGTGTTTCTGAAAGACTGGATTGGAAAACATGCTGCTTTTTTACCAAGGTTTTTTTCTCAGTGGCTGCATTACTTCCAATGTCATCTTGTTGCCAGGCTGATTTTAAAGATCTGTACTAACTGGACTGGTAACTCTGCTTTGTTAGAGAAGAGGTAAAATATCAATAATTGCATCCACTTAAACTGTATTTTTTGTATAAATTATGTAAAAACATTTTTTTTTTTTCTTGCAGTATGAAAATACTGAGTCTGGAATTTATGACTTTTTTATGCCACATTTTCCTGTTCTGTGAAGATGTACCTCTGGTGTGTCCCAGCCTCAGTATTTCTGGCAAATAAGGCAAAAAAAAGAGTCAACATTAATATGGATTTGTGATAAGTTCAGAGAGTATTCTGGAGCAATATTTGAAATGCCAGTTGTAGGGAGGAAAATAAACTATGTGCTTAAAAATGTGCTTGACAAAACAACCCCTCAATCTAAATGCAGACAGCATATATCTAGGCCAGACTCTTGGGAGGCTGAAAGGAGGTTTCATGCAACACTACCATGTCCTATGGATTGTGCTTAGTGGCGTCTCCATTATTGGGATGACATCCACTGTTGATCAAAAGAGGAAATTGGGTCAGTTTGCTTTCTGTTACAGAGCAGCTTCCTGGATGACAGAATAATTTCCAATAAAAGTACCCTGGATTACTCCCTGCTGTGAACTAATAGGGTGCTAATTAGCATATTTCATTTATTTACTTAACTGGGATAAAAACAGTTGGGCACAGGTCCCATTTGCAATGGCTTCCTGGGGAAGCTGCAAACTGCTGTAAGTGTAACCGTGCTGCATTAAAAAGATGTAAGCTCACATAAACAAAATGTGCAGATTGAACACAAACTGGCATGGCTATCCAATCTCCTCATACACAGAGAGCAGTTTAGAACATTAAATAAAGCTGTATTTCTGTTTCTTTCATATCTTTAAGTGGGCCAAATGAAATTAGAGCAGTATTTTTCCAGTCTTTGCAGGTCTGCTGGTGGCAGTGCTGAGTAAGTGCTGTGGACAGCATTGTGCTTTGCCTTCTGCTCTCCCTTGTGCTCACTCTTTCCTTAATATCTCTTTGCTATTAACAGTACACACGCCTTTTCCAAGTACAGGGTTACCCATGAAATGTGGATTGGAGATTGTCTTGCAACTTTCTTCCAACTTCCTGCCTTGTATTTTCATGTTAGGGCTCACCTGTCCAGCCTACTGTGCCATTCCTGAAGATGTTTCTAGTTGTACAAATGTTGAAAGTGCCCATTTATTTATCCTTCACACTCCTACCCTCCCCTATTTCCCATGCTTCCAATTTCCTGCATCTTGCATTTATAAAATTTCAAGTAACCAAATTAGTAGCTCATCTTGAATGTATCTACTGAGTTTGTAGAGGGTGAAGTAGGAAAGAAAGCTCCTCTCCTTTGTTGAACAAAGGTCTTTTTCCAAGCTGTTTGACATTTTAAAGAACATTTTTGAATTCTTATATCTTATGTAAGAGTTTTACTTAAGGTGCAATTCCTTATCCATTTTGATTCACCTTCTACTTAGTTATGAAAATCTGGATTTGCCCTAAGGCACTATAATATCTCTCTGCATCTGGGAGGCAAGTTCATTAAATGAAATGGGGAGATTTTGTGATCAAGAGACCTGGGGTCTGCTTCTTCCCTCTACATCTTATTGTGTGACATTGAGCAAGCTGCCTTACCATTCTTCAGTTTCCTTATTCATAAACTGGAGAGAATAATGCTTTATTGCTCTTCTTAAAAAGCTTTAAAATTCTTTGGAAGAGGCTGTTTTTGGCAAAGATGTGTTCACCAGGCCTCTGCTCCATCCCTGGGGCACTGACTCATCATTTCAGCCCGTTGACTTGCTACCTCAGTATTTGTGTCAAGATCTGCTTTTTATTATATGTCATTTAACATATTAACCCTGGTGCTAGGGTTATCAGTTGTGTTTAATTGTTCTTGTTTGTATGATCTGCCTTCCCTCCTCTCCAACTGGCTGAGAGGTTTCTCTTACTCTTTTCTGTGGGAGAATTTTGCTCTTGTTTTTCTGTGACTCAAAAAGCCCCTGAGCTTGTAAAACACATTGCAGGCATCTAAGGGTAACAATATGTAAACCAGTAAGAATAGAGATTGGAACATCCTGAGAGCCTTATATCAGCCTAGTAAGACCTGTTCCTCAAAAAGTGTGTTTTGTGTGTTGTTCCTGTTAAAGTTATCATATATTCCATTAAAGCATCATTTCAACCTTTCGGTGTCTGCCCTCTCCTTGGAGGAGATACTATTTATCACTTTTGATGCAGTGATACATCCTTCAGAAACAAATATGGTTCCATGATGGGGTTCTATGAATAGACCTAATTGCCATGATGTACACTCTGAAATTAATTTAAACATGAAATTAAACATTCTTTGTTTTGTTTTCCCCAAACCCACCTGAACATTGTGAAAAAGCAAATGGAGGCACTTACTGAGGACTAGTCCCACAATATGAGCACATTTGCTAGCATTTTGTTGCTACAGTATACTGTTAAAAAAACAAGGAGAAAATAAAACTAAAAAGAAACAATTGTGCAAGGCTTTTGAATGCATGACCACAGGGCCAGAAACATAGCTGTTGATCTGTGTGCAGAAGAAACTACTGGTCATGTTTCTAGGGCCATTTGAATTCCATCAGGGGCCAAAAATCTGGATGGTGGTTCTGTGTAATTTTAGTGTGCACAGTGTTGGACAGCTCATCATTGGTGAGTGAACCAATTTTTCAGTAATCTTTGTCACAGCAGGCAAGGTAGAAATTGGTCTGTAATTTGTAATCATTACTACTTTGCTTGAGATTAATCCTGGATCACCCACAGTGAAAAAAGATGCCTTCCAACCTCGGAAGGACCATTCCCCATTCAGAGGGCCACTGAGTCTTGCTGTTCTCAAAGCACACTTTGTCTTGACCATCCTTCTTTTTTATGTCAGATGAACTTTTATCTATGTTCTGTTTTTCTCTACAAGACTGAGTATGCCAGACTTTTTACATAAAGCAATTTTCTCAATTCTTAACACTGTGAAAGAGATTGGAGGGTGGGGGGTGAGCTTTGGAGTTTTCCTATTGATATATTTTTCAGAAGAGACAAAAACCGCTGCTATAATGCATGCAAGTAGGTGTGGGCAGTGAATAGGAATATCCTTTATTAATACAGAAAGGCTCTATTTACTAGCAGGTAGTTAATATGAGGAATTTGGGCTGAAGGATACTGTAATTCTGAAGATCTGAGTTGGTTTCTGAAAGAAAATCATTGACAAAGCAACCCAGTCATTATATATAGTGAAACCTTTGAATTGGAAACCTCTCATATTAAAAATGATTTCTTAGCTAACCTCTTTAAGGTGCCAAGATTTCTTACACAATGTTGTGAGTAGTTTTTTTGTTTGGTTTTGGGTTTTGTTTTGTTTTGTTTTTATTTTTCACACCCCCTCACCTCCCTCCCCCAGTTAAAAGCTCCTTTCATTTTGTCATTGATTTTCTTCCTTACCTCTCCATGCTGACTGTCTTCACAGAAAAAAGGAGCCCTGGCCTAGAGTTCAGTATTCTGATATAAAATGCTCTTCTTTTGACATCAGATTGTTTGCTTTAATATTGAAGGGCTTCAAAATGAAGAGATTATAGAAAAAGGAAAAAAAAGAAAAGGACAGATATGTGAATCAGTTTCTGGGATGGCTGTGAGATACTGACATTGTAAACAATAACTGTGGTCATAGTAGTCATCAGATATTGCATTGTTGCATTTCCAGTAGGAAAGATAAGCATTAAAACTATTGAACATTTTTGATCAGCCCTATTCAAGAATGCTAAATTCAGTGTAGGATGGGTGAGAGAATTCTTCTGGAGAGCTAAGGATAGTGGAGAGCCAATTTTATGACAAAATAAAGAAGTTATGGAACTTAAAGGGCAGGGTTGAAATACCAGCAGATACGAATGTCCTGCAATTAAACTGGAAATGTAAAAGTTCTTCCCATCATGTGCCATTGTTGGTACATGTACGGTGTTACAGGTGTCTCTAAATAATCTAGGAGGTCCTTTCCAGTGTATTTCCTATACTGAGGTGTTCCTAAAGAGTTATATTAATGTAATTTCCTTGGGTTGAATGAAATGCAGAATAACGTGTTGAGATCTCAGTTTTCAATGAGTGAGCATGTGAATTGAAATACATACGTAATTTAAAACAAAATTTAGGATTAGGAATATCTGATTAGATGGTTTTGGTTAACTTTTGTCTCGATCTGTAAACATCAGAGTTACTGAGCCTACTATAAAAATAGCAGCATGAAATTCTGGGAAGAAGTCTTATATAAATTACTGTCATCACTTAATCACTACTTCTTTTATTTAATTGAGAAGTTAGAATAATCTCTCTTGTACTTCAAATTTAATATAATTCCAAGCAAGTGATGCAGGTAAATTTGAATTTTTCTAATATACCCTTTTAACCCATTACTGTTAAATTAATTGTTGGATTGTAGCTTGATCTTAAATTTACATTGTTTTTTGTGTTTGATGTGGGATGACTAAGCTGAGCTCCACATAGAATTGTGAGAAATGTGACACCTTTCTCACCTTTGTTAGGGAGATTCTTTGTCTAACTGAGATGTCTCTGGCTTGGAGACTTCCAAGATGACTGTCATTTATCATTTGTGGTATGATCTGTTATGGATTTCTCCCCATCCTTCCTGATATATCTGTTTATTTAATTATGCACAAAGCTGAGAATTCAAAAATGTATTGGATATTTAGGAAGATGGTCTGTGTATCTGACAAGAGCTGGGCATTGTCCTTACCTGTGTCCTGCTCCTGGCTCTGAGTGAAGGGGTGTCCCTCCAGAAGGACAGGGCAGGAGTGTGCTGAGGGAATAAATGCTGTGGCTGTTTGGAGCATGGATTGAATGTGTGAGTACCCCCTGCCTCTGCTTTTTCTCTCTTTATGCTCCAGGAGCACAGCACATATTGAGCAGATGTAGAGGGAGATTGAGCAAAGAGTGTCTATTTCTGTCTCATCAGATATTTCTAAGTGTAATGATTTTGCATGCCTGTCCTTGTTGCCCACTCTCTCTGCACATCCTGGCTCAGGGACATGTAGCTGGGAGGAACTGAGTAGTTCCTCCTGGCTCTAGGTGATTTATAATGTGAATATATATCTAGAAAAATTGGGGAAGGGGGAATATTGTGGCAGCAGAGTGTACACAGGAGATAACCGGACATTCACAAAAAAATTCCATGCACACAAGAGATGTTCTGAGGTATATTTACTTAATTAACTTTTGTTGTCTCATTTTCTGTGTTCCTTTGTTGCCTGTTCAATTCTTTTTGTTATTTGAACTTGTTCTTTTTCTTCTGAAACTGATATGTGCATAAGCTGTAGCAACAATAGCTGAATATTAGAGATTTTGCATCTGGGACTCATTCTACTGTGAACTGAATATATTATTTTTTTAGACTCTACCCTTTGCAAAGGCATTGAGATATATATGCATATATAATATATTAAATGAGCAAACCCCACATCTGGTTAAAGAATATTTGATAAAAAAAAAATCCTGTGGCTAATTTTTTACATTTCAGAATTCAGTAATTGCAAGAAATTAGGGGTAGATGCTTTTCTGCAGACATCCTCATAAAAATCAAAACAGGATTGATAAGTTGATCTACTCCACAGCAACTTAATTCCTTTAAATGTTAATATAGAAAGAGCAATCAAAGGAAAAATGGGTAAGATATAAATCTTCCAAACTGAAGTTCTGAGTTGGAAAAAATATTCTCAATCTGTATAGGTTTGCATTTTGCATTGCCCAAGTGCTGGTTTTTTTTTCCTCCATCAGATGAGCCTTGTGTTACATTTTGTGGACTCAAGAAGGAGCTGTGTGATCTACAGGGGAGCCAGGAACCCCTTCCCTGCCTCTGAGCTGCAGCAGATCGGGGTTGCTCTGCTTTCCATTCCTTGCTTGCTTTGAATTCCATGTTGAAGTGTTCAGAGGAGGTGTTCTGTTAAGGACCTCTGCCAGTGCAGTCCAGTTCTCTATCAAGACTCCAGTTTGCTGCTGCCAAGCAAACTGAACTGGTTTGTTTTGCTTGTGAATATTATTAACTGGGCTACTTCAGAAATGAAATGTCATATCAGTATTGACAGCAGGTGAGTTGTGCAGTGTGTTACTTGTAAGCAACTGTTCTCATTCAGCTTTGTGGATACCAACTTTTACTTTCACAATAGTACGTGGAGAGCTTGCTTTCTTAATGCAGAATGAGGTTTGTATTTTTCCCTAGTGCAATAAATGACCATGACTTATAAAATGCTAGCAGCTGACATTGTCATGATTTTAACATGCAGAGAGATTTTTTATAATTTATTCTTTCTATTAGTACAGTTTTCCTCAGTTGTATACAAGCATGTAGAGTGATAGTTATTTTTTTTATACTCTATCAGAAGTATATCTATCCTTTTGTAAATATATGAAGCTGTAGACAGAAAAGCAAAGCCACAAAGAGAATTGTTAAATCAGACTTGATGTGCTTTGCCAAATGAAGGAAAAGTTCAAACTGCATTGTAGATATAGTGCAAATGAATTTCTTTGCAGCTGTAGACACAGAACCATGGTCTAATAAAGACCATTCTAATTCTGTTCTTTCTTCAAGGCTTTACAGCCCTGTCTGTGTGGGAATTCTTATCAGTATTGTAGCAGATAGGGTGAGAACCTGACCATCTTGGGAAGTTAGTCAGGATCTGAATGGGGCCCAAAAGTGGCACAAACCACAGGCCATTTCAAATATGTTACCAAAAAAATGTACTGGATTAAATAATTATTTAAAATAAACACTCAAATGTTCCTCTTTATGTGAACTCTTCTTTTAAAAATCATCAAAAAAAATTGTCAGTTACAATATGTTTGAAAGTGCTGGGGGAGGAAGAAAAAAGACAGTGTTCACAAAGACTAATTGAAGCACAGAGATATGTATCTTTCTGTATGTTCCATTTATTATTTTTCACCACTTGTTTTATTAACATGCATCTAGAGTTACATGTTGCTTTAATCTCCTTGATTAAGACTTGCTGAAAGGATCTGTCATTATTTATTGTCTGAGTGCCTCAGGTCCCACTTTTTGTTTTACATTAGTCTTGCCAACTACTTCTGACTTGAAAAGGGAATACTGTAGTTGTAGTAAAGTTTAGCATGAATGAGTTTATTTAAAAAAACTCAAACAACAAACCAGAAAACGAAATCAATTATGTGATTGTCTGATTAAGGCAGAAGAACCCACTTTCCTACAACAGATAGGCAGTAAATTCTTTTGAACAGGTTTCCAGAGCTGTTTTCTGTGCTGCTGTCTTAACATAAGTTTGCTATGACCATTTTTTTTTTTTCCCAGGAAATACTCATGTTTTTTTCCTCCTTTATTAAATACGTATCTTCAAAGCTGAAGTAAATTCTTTTTAGCCAGAAAGAGTTAAGTCATCTTGCCAGTGCTTTGCTGTTGAGCCACATTTAAGTAGTTCATTGGGGTAGGTTCCTAGAAAGAAATTGACAAGAGTTTACTATGATTTCAGCTCAAGAGGGGAAAATATGTTTTTAATGTAGGATTTATTTTCCCCCCTGTTATTGAGTTCAGGAAGATACTTAACGAGAGATTGAAATAAAGGCTTATTGTAAAGGTACCTAAGTCATCCTTACCACATGCAGGCTGTACATTTCTGCTGCACTGTTGTCTTTGATATTATAAACTGAGATTGATTTTTTTTTTATCCTAAATGTTTTTTGGTATTTTTTCAGGAATATATACAGAATGATATAATTTAAGGAATATTTCTAACATATGGTAGAAGTATTTGTATGCATGAAAATACCACCCTGGCTCCCAAAACTAGGCATAGATACCATATTTTGATTTTTCTTTGTGTGTGAGTGTATTGGAGAGAGGCTCCAGCTATGAAGGACTACAGTTATAATATCTATTGGTTAGGGAACATGAGATCTGCTTGGAGAATTGGCAGCTAAAAATGCCATTTACATATTCTACTCTCTTAATACTTCAGGTTGGTAAGAACTGCTGTAAGAAAATATTTTAGGATATAGATATTTAGAAGAGTAGGATTACTTTTGACAACAGTGCAAGGAATCAATTCAAAGCTGATTTCCCTCTTTTGTTCACTGAGGACCTGCAGAATCTAAGATAAAAATGGCAGTTGTCCTGAGGGCACCCTGAGGCATGTCATTAAAATTGGAATTTGATCCTCTTTTCATGGTTACTTGGGACAATCAACCACAGCAAACCTGAAAACTCATCAGTTTTCAAAAATATGACATGCCCTTGACTTTGTCAGTTTGGATTCTGTGTGCAAGATTTGAGTATTTCAGTATCCCTTTAGATGTCACTCTGTCTTCAAGAATACAAACATTGTGCCTTGTATTATACAAAAGATAGAGCACTTCTAAACATTTCTGAGCACTTACCTTATTTATGGCAAGGGAAAAGCTAAATTATAGTCATCAGAATGAAATGCTTTTTTAATTGAGATTTTTAACTGTTAATTGTAAGAAATAGAATTGTATGAAGTCCAGTTTTTTCTTTTATAAAATGAAAGAATTGACTGTCTGAACTGATATGGACTTTTCTAAAACTGGATGAAGCTACCCATTCTATTTGGCTGTGTATTTCTATCTGATAACTGCAATTTTCAAAAATACCTGGAAATAGGGTGCAAAACAACATTTTTGTTTATCCCTCTGTACCCGGCCTCTTACTGTTTTCAAGCCCCTTGCCTTCCCCGCTTCCAGGCTGTCAGGTTTTTAAAATTTGCACACGTTTCCATATGTATTATTTTTTTTGTCAATAGCAAAATAATCACTTTTTCATTCCTGCAGCTGGGCTGCCAGAAAATTTCATTTTGTCTCTGTGGCAGAGAACCCACGAGCTGGCCACTTTGCCATCCCTGCAGCTTGCCATCGGGAGCTCACTGATGCTTGATGTGCTGGGAGCCATATGGCCACTTCTCGCTGCTCTTCCTCTTGCTGCTCCCCTGAAAGTTGCAAGTGGAGAAGAACCAGCTGCTGACACCAAGGACAAACAGGGACTTTGTCCGTGAGAGGGACAGTGATGGCGACAGACATTTGACCGTACCTCAGATTCCCCTCAAGACATTCTCCTCCTGGCTACCTCTTGCCCTCAGATTTTCTGTAATATGCATACATTCCTCCCTCATGTTGTTTTTGGTTTTTTTAAAATTTTTTTTTCTGTACATCTCTTATTGCTTAATCTGTACTGAAGTTTCTAGTAAATATGCAGATTATTTGTAACTGCAAATCTATAAATTTGATAATTGGCATAAAAGTGTTGCACATGGAGCAGTGCAAAACTTGGCAGCAGTAGGCAGGAGGAGGTTTCGGTGCCTAATCCCCACCAGGCACATGGGTTAAGGTGTTTACTTGCACCATTTGTGTGGGAAGGAGCAGCCTTGCCTGTTCATGTGGAAATTCCTAATTGCTTTCTTTGTTTTGACAGATTTATGGGTTACAACAAAACATAATTGCAAGTAACATAACAAAGTAACACTCTCATGAGCACCTGTAGTGTTGCTATTATAAATAGAACTACTAATGTACAGTGTTGGTTATTGTGAAAGTACATTCAGCTGAAGTTCTCAATTTTTCTTGCCATGCACATTGTGCTCTTGGTCTTCCACTTTAGTTTTCAGGAGAATTTCTTAAGTCTTTGGCTCAGACATGCAACCTCTGTTGCTTCACTTAACTGTTCAACACTGAAATGGTTAATAATGTGCTGGAGGCAAGTTAGTACCTTGTAACCTGTTACTTATACTGAATTTCCACTCTCATGGTTGAAATGAATCCCTGGGTTTTTGGAGAAATCTCTGCTTTGTGAAGTTGTCCTCTCCAAAAAGATGTTGCACTGTAAGACAGAATAAAGTAAAATTGTGCCTGTGGCAGCTGAGGAAGTTACATGTCTGTGTGCTCTGCAACACTCACAAAGAGATCTTTGGATGTGCTGAGATGTTCACTTAGCTGGTGTGACTGTTGAGGGGTGTCAGGTGGATAAATGAGGGAAGGAATCCTGACCTAAGGTTGGAAGAGGTCATGGATATTGGTATTTTAGGACACTTCTGCTGTCTGCTTGCTTCATATACTGGCTTTTCTTTTGCGACAGTTGACAAATTATCCTATTTCTTTGAGTCTTGGTGTCCTTCTCTACAAATTGAAATTTTCTGCATTTAAAAAAGACATTTCAGAGGCAAAATGCTGTAGGAATGAAGACTTGTGCAGGCACTGTAAAGCTCCTCATATCAGTTATGGTGATGATTTAGCAATTACATATTACATTTGTTCTAAAATCATATAAGAATATAGCACTTCAAATAACTGATGAATAGCTCTGCTTATTCAAAAAAACAACGAGAAAGAAAATGAGCCTATTCAAGAGAGCAAGTAGTTCTCTGATTTAGAACTGTACAGATCTCTGTCTTCACTATACACTGCTCTGGGAAGGCTTTGCAAACCTGGCTTCTGCCTGGTCCTTTCTGCACACCTGAGTTGGGGGGTGGTCTGTGCACTCCCTGGTCTCCCACCATCCCCTTCCCTGTGTAGCCCAGCTGGGAGACAGGTAGGGGGCATGTAAAACCAGGATTCAAGCTTTATTACAGATCAGGTAACATTCCTTTGAAAAGAACTGGATAATACCTGTGCTTGCATTTATAGTATGCTACAGGATTATTTTCTAGAGGTCTGATGTCAAAACTGCTGTGTTTATGGAGAATGAGAGAAATTTTGATAAGTCTGAAGCTGGGTGTGATGTTTCCCCCTTATACTATTTTACAGAACCATTTTTCCCCCTTTTTTTTTAACATGTAGATTCTTTTTAGTTCTCATAGCTCTGTGCTGTTGTGCTTAATATCTCCTAAGAGCTAGGAAAGATATGTGCATGTTAGTATGATGAAAGCTACATGTTTTATACACACGTTAAAAATTGAATTATGCTGGTATTGAAAATTGTCTGTTGAAAATACAGTGCAAACTCTGAATAAATTCTGCTGCTGCAAATCATATATTTGGATTATAGTTGCTGTGAGACTGAGCCCTTACAGATTCTTAAACTTTTCTCAGGATAATTTTAAATCTTCACTCAGCCTAGGATTTTAGCTTAAATCTGTTAAACAGAAAGGTCTTAAGATTGTCTGTCAGAGTTTTCTGTCAACAGTAACACAAATACTGGGCTTACTCAAATGCTGGCCTCTCTGGAATTTAAGTACCTTGAGCAAGGTGCTTCAGAGCAAGACCTAAATCTAATATTAGAGATAAAATACTGATTGTTTTTATTTCTTGCTGAGAAAACTTATTAGCATTTTATTATCAATGCACATGTTTTTTCTTATGACATTCATTTATGTTTGGTGAATATGAAAAAAGCCTTCTTCAGAGTCTCAGAAATTCCTATCCTTAATTTTAAAAAAACACAATTTCAGTTCTGTGACCTTTATCATAGCAACAGTGAAGAGTAAATCTTATTCAAAGCACTTAAATGAGATCAAACATAACCTGCAGAGTAGGTAGAATGGAAAGTCGTCTCTTCGTAATGCTTCTGATAGCAAACCCTTGCCTTTAGCCCTTGGTTATTAAAGCACAACAGAAAAGTGTTCCAATAGCACCTCAATTGGTATTGGTGCAGGTGGATGTGCTCTGAAGTCACTGCAAATGAAATCCAAATCCAGTGCATAAAATCTGCTCCCTTTAAATTTTAGAGGAAGCATTTCCTTTACATCCTAGTAGTGGAAACATTTCACTGTTGGAGTGACAGGAGTAGGCACTAAAGGTAGTGTTGGTAATACGTGTGTAAAACTTGTTACATCTGGAATTCTTTTGATGTTTTTATCATGCTAAGCTTTGCTGTGAGGCATCTCAACAAATAGCACTGATTAATCATTGCTGGTATGCCTTAGTTTTGGTCCATTTACTTTTCTGTCACCAAAAATATAGACTTGAAGACATTTAATTATAAATATATGCCGAGAGTTTATTATTAACATTGAAAGAGACCTTTTTTATACAATGGAATATATGTGAATTAAGAAGCCTTAGATATTTTTTGTTTTCTCTTTTGTATTTCCACTTTATTTAGGGATTTTATGTTGAAAGGGAAATAGCTTAGCATCTTAGTTAAAAGTGGTGTTGTAGAGCATGTTTTGTGACTGTGGCAATCAGGTAATGAGGAGCTTGTAAACTTCATAAAATATATCATTCTCCTCCTAGATTTTATCTGTCCAGATTTTTTTATGTCTTTAAGTACTTCATGATCAGTAAATAATAAATTCAATTTACTGAATAGAAGTTTTGTCACTTAGAAATACTCACTTGGAATATATATTTTTAATTGGCATCAATGGCACATTTCCCAGGGAGCATAACAAAATGGATCATTTAATAGATGCCCAATCTCTCCATCCATCTATCTATCAGCACAGCACATGATGTTTTGACTTTAACATGGTAATTATCTCAGGCTGACTTCAGAGAAGAAGCTGCCACCCACACAGCAGTGCTTAATTACTTCAGACTTCAGTTTGCCAAGAGAAAAATTGACTTTTTTTTTTTTTCTTTTTTTTTTTTCACATTGCATGGAATTGAAATGATTTCATTGTCATTTTATTTGAAATGCAGCCTGACATCACCATGGCATCATGGGAAAGAGAATGCAAAATTTCTCTGAAATTCTTAAAATAGGCTCAAAGCTGCCTTATATTTTAATGGTTTTCTATGAAGCCTGTGTTCACATTCCTTGAATGTTAATGATGAGCTGCTTCAGTGTATGGGAGGAATTTTTTCCTGTGAATACATTTCATTTGCAAGCCAATGAATGCATTTTTTTTTTTAAAGTTGCCAAAATTAATACAAACTTAGGCATTTTAAGGGTAGGTGACTGTTCAAATTAATGTTTGTGCACTGCAGAATTTGATAACATAACTAATAAAATGAAAGAGATAATGAATTAATGGTAGTGTGCAGGCAGTTTAGGAATCAAATAACTAATTTTTTTTGTCATTGAAAATTACAGCTATTATCCTGAAATAAGAAAGTTGCATATGTGTGTTTTTAGCATCTGAAAGTTAAATTTAATATCTATGAGAATTAGTACAAGGTTTTAAATATGTGTTGTTAAACACGCTGCTAATTGACTTGCCACACAAATACATGAGGCAACCTGCTTGAATTAAGCACTGTAGACAGACTTTTGTGCTCCAAAGAGGAGAGAATTTGATTCCTAGATGTCTTACCCTATGTTCTGTGAGGACAAAGAGCCATTTTGGGATTGATTTCAAAGGCTTTAGTGGGTCTCTTGCAGCTAGTAATGCCAGTGGCATTAAGCTGCTGGAAGCCTATGGGACAGGAAAGGAGACTGAGACACCGGTAGCCTGGATCCCACAGGAAAAAGCTCTGTGTTGCCAGGATGGAAAGCAAAAGCTTGGGTCTGGGCTGTGATGCCTTCCAGTGCTCTCTGTGGGTGGAAGCATTTGTAGGGCTGCAAATAAAGCTGATGAGGTCTGAAAAAATGCTTGAAGCAATTGTTCTTTGAACTACCTGGCCCACTGCTGGCTGGGAACAATTGTGGGTCCTGGCCAGTGCTTGGACACTGTTTCCTGTGCACATTTCACCTGGCTGTGCATGCAGCACTGAAAGCGTGTGTGTTTGTCTGTATCAAAATTGGTAATAAATCTTCACACAGTGAACTCTGCCAGTCTTCCTGTTAAAATTTTATCCTCAACAAGAAAATTCAATATACCATCTTCCCAAATGGCAAAGAAGTAATATTGAAAGTGTCCTTTTTAAGGTAAGATGTATTTTCTTCTTCGGTTTATACATCTGTAAGGACCCACTGAAATTATTATTTCATCGTCACACACACTTTTCACAAAAGAATAACGCGGAGAAGCCTTTTGAAATAAATCTGGTGACACTAGAGAGTTTACAAATACTAGCATATTAATATACAGCTAAAATAATAATAAAAAACAGCATGCTGCTAAAGATGTTTAGTATTATCCGCTCACTGCGGGAGTTTATTAGAAACTCCAGCTTTCTTTTATTAAAATTTCAATTGGCTTGGTGAATGAGATCCTATGTTAGTGTCATAAAGTGGGAAGCCAGAAGGAGAGGATATTGGCATTTAAGTGCAGATTTCATTTTGAAATAGTGTATATTATTGTACCAGAATATTGCATATCACAAATATTACATACTGGTGGTGTTAGAAATAGTTGCATTGATTTCTATATTCATCAAATTGTCATTGTTTTCTGTGCCATCTGGTAGTTTATACATGTCATTTTTAAATATATCCTAAGAAGTTTTTAATATATCTATAAATAGAAAGCCAATACCTCATAGTTCTGTGGAGGTTTTAAAAGATGGCTGGCACAGAGGATCTCCCACAATTGGCTTCCATGTCAAGGGATGAACTTAAATCAAAAGATCAAATATTTTCAGAATCATTGCAGGGAGGTCATGGATTTAACTATGACAATTATATCTTTTTAGGTGTGTGGTTTAATAGTGATTTTTCTTTAAGACTGCTTGGTGTTTTTTCAACAACATTCTCACTTATGTAAAACAACGTTGTGGGTGTGATAGTTTATCTCGACTGAACATTAACTCTTAATTCATAACTCTTCCTACTGCACTGAGCTTTGCTGGGTAGTGTGGTACAATGATGCTATAAACATCAACAAAGGCTTTTGCTGCATATCTGTCTCTTTCCCGGCATCTTCAAAGATGAGCTGGAAGAGGTGAGCAGTTAGTGTGCAGTAAAAGGGGTGGGCTGTGCTTATCACTCCTCTCCACTCTTGCCAGAATTCTCCTTTGTGTCTAATTACTGCAACTGATGGTGTTGTCGTCTCAAACGTGCTGGGGGTGGCAGAGGCTTCTTTGTTGGGAAGAGATGAACATGGCTTTACTCTCCCATTTCTTTGCAGTGGTGAAAGCACTTGGGTGAAGAGGTGCTCAAAGTTTTATTCCACTTAAGATCCTATAGAAGGGATTGTAAAGTGAATGTGATTTTACGGCTGAGTGGGATTTTGTGTCTGTTCTGTATAATCTCATACATGCACATTTATATATATTCTTGTACACAATATGAATATATAGTATATCTATCAAATCTCAGGTTTGTAACTTTTTTCTTTTCAATAGCATGTCTCAATTGCTGTTTAATTCTGAACCGGTATTTTTCCTTACTTTTTTTTTTTTTTTTTGTTTTGGTTTTATGTAATGTAACTTTGGTGGTCTCAGCACAGTGACATCTGGACATGTTGCAAAATGGTCATAAATTAGCCCACAGTCTTTCACATCCTGGTGTAATTAGCTTCAGGTTTTTTTCTATTTCATTTTTAAAGAGGTTCCTCTGTTCTGTTGTTTGTGATTGGATAATCAGTGTTTCATTATTTGGTGAAGTGTTGCTTTAAAAATTGATGGCACTAACAACTCAATCCAGCTGGAACCCTACATGGTGGAAAAAAAAATATCTCTCACATCTCCCCCATCTGGATTCTTCAAGATGCAGTGAGAAGTTTGCACTTCTGCAGCTGCAGTTCTTTCATGACAGGTTCTGTAAATTTTACACATGGCTGCCTGCTTGGAAAATATTTTCCAGATTTACATGTTTACAGCATTGGATGTGAAGCTGAAGAGCCTTCCTTCTCCATTATGGCACAAGTACTCACAGATTGCACACTAACTTTATAAAATCTGGAAATGGATCATTTACAACTTTCAAACAAACCAAAGTGCCCTTTGATCTTGACTCCAAGTTTCCTTAAGAGCAACAAATAAAAATAACTTTTTGGTGTTCTTTTTCCCTCTAAATATGGTCAATATTAATGTAGCTGTTATATTTCTCTGAAAACCCAAGAAACACATTTAATACATTTTTATTCCAGTGTGTGTAGCCTTGGAAGCAAATGTAGGCACCATTAAGATCATTATGTAGTTGGTAAATGCATCAGTAGAGGCTGTATGAACACAGCAAGAGATAGTCTGGTCCATCCTTTATTCCCTCCTACGTGTGTGGTTTTGTTTTCACTAATGTTACCAAAAATTTAGAGTAGTGTTGTTGGAAAAAACCTGACAGTGCAAAATCTGTGGAAATTTGTAGTTACTTTGATGCAAATTAACTTATCCCACAACCTTCAATTATATTTTTCTGATTCATACAGAATTGCTAAACACATTAAAAGTGTATGCTGTTGAAAGTGTGAAAAATATGCAACAGTTACAGATCACTTGAATTTTAAAATATTGCATTTGGGCAGTCATCATCATGATGAGCTTCAAGTCACCATATTGTCTATAGTCACTATTTTCCTTGGCCCATCATATATTCTAAATTGAGTTAGGGTTTAGATATCTTTTTGAATGTTATAAAATTTAAAAGGAGAAAATACAGCTTGCTGACAGAGGAAATATGCATCATTTATTAACAGTGGTGGAAAAGATATTTTTATTTCTGTTAGACATTACTGATTTTTGCAAACACTTTCTGTCTCTTGCAAGCTAGCCTGACTGGAATCCATGGTGTATATTCTCAGAATTTTATTAATGCTGGTCATGGTGCTACCTGAAATATTTTACCGTTATTACACCTGGTGCAAAATACACTAAAAATCCCCTTTAATAAAGACAGACTTTAGGAGGAAAAGGCTGGGCATCTCAAAACTAAAACCAGCTCTGTAGAAACGTGAAATCAAATGGGTTAAGAGGGTAGGTAACAGGCAGTGTGACACAGCTCATCTGCAAGGGAGGAGTGAGGCATCAGTGGGCAGTTGGATCATTTTATGACCTGCTTTGAGAGAGCTCAGATGGTTGGAAGCAGATTTCATCCAGTAATGTTTATAAAGATGGATAGGGGCTTCAAGAGGGTTTGTTTTGTGTGATGGGGAAGATGATGGCATGGCTGTGGCTGCCTGAGAGGTGAGGCTGGGCTCTGCAGTCTGACTTTGCTGGCAGCTGCCCCACTGAGAGGTTTGGAGGGCTCCAGTGACCAGCAAGGGTCAGAGCACAGACCTTGCCCTTTTCAGGGCTGACACAGGCCACAGAAATAGATGGAAGAACATCTATCACTTTAGATAATTTTTAACTTCTTGCTAATTTTCTAACATACATATATGAGCCACTTGTAAACAAATACCTTAAAATATCTGATGATTCCCTTACAGGGTAAGAAGAGTGAAAGGTTTAGCTAAAACCAGAATTGAGCCCCATTTTCCCTCCCCTTCTGCCCCCTTAATAGTTAAAAGAATAATCTCCCATGTTTTGTGGTGGAAGCTGGGAAAGTATGAGAAGATAGAAAATCAGATGACTTTAGGACTATTTTTGAATGCAATTCAGGGTGATGAATGGGTAGGGTAACCTAGAGGAGCAAGATGAGCTAATGAAAAAGTGACGTAAAGTGCAAGTCAACTGTTCTTTAGAAAGTGGCATCGTCACTGTAAACAAGAGAAATGAGAGCTCTAACTTTGTATTTAATCATACAATACCCTCATGATGGGCTGCAAGGCTGTATAAAAAGTGAGCAAAGCCACCTGCTCAGAAGGAAAATGTGCGTCTGTTTTTCTTAAAGCAAAAAATCAGCTTTTTAGCAGACTTGTCATGCTAATAAAACTTAATTATGATCTCTAAATACAGAGAGCCTCACTGTATGCATGCACTGTAGTAGACTGTACACAAGCAAGGCCATGTTTCTGTCACTTGCTTCCAGCCTGAATTTCTAGCCAGCACTATGTAACTCTACCAAACTCTCTGGTACATGGAAAATTGAAAACCAGCCTCACCATCTTCTGTATATCTGAACTAAAAGTTCTAGCTGTAATGTTTTAATCCAAGATACAACAGTGAATCAGTTCAACAGTTCAGAAAGATTGAAATTACTTTATTGAGGAAAAATAAAAAAAATCTATTGTACTGCTGCAAATGATGGTTATTTGAAACAGGTGCCATACAGCTTCTAAATCCTTTCCCCTGCGATTAAATGTAGAATTTCTTTACCATTTTTCCACAAAAGAACTTTTTAAAACCAAATATTCTGTAGTATTGTACTCTTTTCCTATAAAGTGTGAAAAAAGGATATGTTAAGAAATCCCATAGTCTTTAGTCTTGTTTATTTTTTTTTTTTGAGAAAAAAGAATGGACTCTGTTGAGCTAACAGGTGTTAATACATTAAAATTGCTTTTTGAGATTATGACTGTTTGTTTGCTCATAATTAGGATTAAACCTAAATCTATCAGGTAGTGGTTATGTGAGAGGCAGTGCTAAGTGAAAAAAAAGACAAAAGAATATTTTATTTTTATCTCTGTATTCCATACCTCAGCAGTCACAGAGAGGGGAAGTTTACAAGCCAAGTGATCAGGGTTATCCTGGGTTGGGATGGTGGAGGAAAGGCAGTGTCAGCTGTAGGATTTGGCATTCCTGAGCAGCCACTGTGGCTCCCAGCTTCTGATTAGTACATGTGCATTGATTTCCTTCTTTCACTTGCTGAAGCAGTGACTAGTGTTTGGTCTATTAAATGGTTGTAAAAATACAGATGTGCTTTTCTAGGTTTTCATGCCTAATGTGGGAACATTTTGGTTTTTCATCATTTAATTGTTAGCTATGTGATGCATTTTGTCAAAAAGAAGTTGTAAGTCTTTGTGTGCCTATATTGAAAATTTTATATAAACAGAACTCCTTTCTCATTTTTGTTTGCATTCCCTGAGAGCTAAATCTTCAGGCATTAGGAACAGTCCTGAAGTTCTTCAATGTTTTACTAACATAATAAAAACAACAAAAAAATATTTATTTCTCTGTGTAGATCTTATAGTGTGACTTTAGCCTTGTGTATGTGGGTAGTTGCTTTTACATATGAGAAGTATTTGTGTGTGCTGTCATGCAGAGGTGGTTGCAGGTCTGAAGGTGTACTGGCTTTCTTTGGTAGTACTTAAAAAAAAATAGAAAAAAGATTATTGTAATTTGGAAGGATCTTCTTAATGGGAAGATTTTCTGGTTGTTGAAACAAATACAGATCATGCAGCCTTTACATAGTTTGTGGTGGCAGCTCTACTACTTGTATGACTGGGGAGAGAATAAGGGATGGCAGGAGTAGCTCTGCATGTATCATATTGTAACTTGTGAGGACAATTTCAAATACCTTTTTATTTCATTCAGATAAAGCAGAGGGAGAGTTTGGTGGGATAGCTAAGAGAAGATAAATTGTTGACTTCATTCTGCTTTTATTTGCTTGACATTTTTTTCCCCCTTTTTTTTGTTTGCTTTTTAGAGACTTGAGACACAAAAAAAACTCTGTATCCCAGTTTACTGCTCAGCAAAATGACTGTTATAATATTAAATGTCCAGGGATAAACTTCATAGTAGATTTCAAAGGCCCTGAGATTAATGGATAGAAAGCAGTGGATAAATTAAATTGTCATCCAGATGTTTTCCCTTTCTGCTACTTCATCACAGTATAAAAATTTTAATGAGATTTTTTAATGCAACTAGTTGTTGTTTTTGTTGTTTCATCATCCACAAAATGAATTTTTTCCTTGTTAAATGTCTTGCCTCAGAGTGGTGAAGAATGTAAACTGTGTATCTGATAAAAATATTTGTGTTTGCAGTAAACTGTTTATGAAATGTAGGCAGTGTTTTGAATTCCATGGTATTTTTAGAGAGAAATTGATTTTAGAAGATACTTTAACATGGGGTGTATAATGTTATCAGTTTAGCCAAGGTGCTCTGGTTGTGTTATGAGGACCATATTTTCATCATTAAGGGTCACTTTTGACTTCCCACTCCCTCTTTGTGTGGAAGCAGCTGAGTAAAGTGTGGTGCCCTAAGCCAAGTCCTGTGTGCCACGGAGCAGGGAGTGTGCTCAGGGGAATATTCTCCTTGCTGGTCATGTTATGCATCTGTGTTGTGGCTGATGCCAGAAGCTTCTTCACAGAGGCCTTCTTTGTTATGTAGCAGTTTTTAAAACATGAGCCAGACCCCTGCCATGTTCCTTAGTTTCTGATTCTCTCTTCCCTTTTCATCTCTTCATAGCTGTCTGGACCTTGGCATCCTGAATTAAACTTTCACCAAGGCAGTGGTTAGAGGTGGTGTGTCCAGACAACAAGTTTGACTGACAGTTTGCTGGAAATCCCCCTTGTTCTCATACTTTTCCAAATATTATAGTGGGAAAAAATCAGAAATTGTCATTATAAGGTATAAATAACGATAGACTTACCCCCAACCCCAAAATGCATTCTCCATGTTGGGTGACTGAGAGATTGTCCCCAAGCATTCCTCAGATGATTTTAACCTGGTTACACTGGGTATTGATCCTTTGTGTTCTTGGGGGAAGTACTTGAGCAGAAATGGGAGACAGAGCACAGAGATATCAATAATCAATTTCACAGAAAGCAGTAACAAGGCTTCCAAATCCTGTAAAGAATGGTATCTATTTAATACATTTTTGACTAAGTAAAAAAGTAGATGTCAGGAATTTCCCCCTGCTTTCTAGGGAAATGCTCTGTGAATTTCCACAGATCACATTAAGCAAAGAGCTGAGAGATTCAGCTTCTGTTGGCTGTTGTTCATGATGCAGAAGATGACCTAACTTTACTCTCAGATTTAATATTGCATTTGCATGTTGGCAAGCAGAAAAGTAAACAACACTTAACTTGTAAACTTAAAACTTAATTAATGGTATTAAAATAATTGAAAGAAAATGAATATAATATGCCAAGATGCTGTTTTTATTGCATCTACACAAGGCAGAACTGTAGTAAAAGTAAGTTATTCTGTAGTGTAGAGGAGTATGCATTATTAGTACATTAATATTCATTTTTATTGGAGCTTTTAATGGTTTATTTGGCAATTGAAACATAAAAGAAATTAAAATCCTGGAGATAGCCAAGAATCACAAAGGACAACGAATATATTAGGCTATAAAGTATAATGTGCTGTGTTTCTAGAATATCATGAAGAAAAGGTGAAAGCCATTTTGGTCTGGATGTGATATTCTGCTGGTGTTGCCTGCATGATGAACATAGTTTCTGTGAAAAAGCACCCAAAACAACAAGGCAAACTGAGGCACAACTCTCTGGGTAAGCTTTTGCTTACACAGCTTTTACTTTGGATTGCTGTGGAGTGTCCATGAGGCCTTAGGGATGGGTGCCAGTCACGCCATGGAGAGCTGCTCCTGCAGCCACTGCCATGTCAGGAGCACCGGGCTGTTGCAGGTGTCACTCAGACCTGGGTGTGATGTGGTCCTGACACCACCTGCAGTGGCTGAGCTGAGCTGGAGAGATCAGGATCAGTTTGATTTCAGTAATGCAGCACTGATGTTTGTGATCAAGGGCCAGCGAAAAGAGAGAATTAAATTCTCTGTGTTTATTTATGTGGGCATGGGGGTGCATAGGAATATAATTATCGTGGGAATGAATGGTTAATGCTGTGTAATTAAATAACCTTCAACACTTTCCAATGTAACGTTTCTGAGAGTCATAATGCAATGGCAGTGCTATTAATTAAGTGGGTATATAGATAAGTATGGGCAGATTATCCTGAAGGGTAATTGAGTCAGGTAAAGATGAAATGAGAAATTTGAATATAAAAGTGAAGGAGAGAAAGGAGCAATATGAAACATCTGGGTAGGAGACTTACGTAACTGCAAGCCACATAGTTGGACTGATATTTGTTAGGTAACTGAATTTTTGTGTAGCTATTTATTACATATTCTTGGACATAAGATACCAAGTCAACTCTTAATATAACTCAAACAAAACTCCCCTTAAATGATTGATTCAGAAAATAGATTAGTGTTTACAGTATGATCTGTATAATGTATTTTTTAATCACTATTAATTTATCTAGGTGTTTTCTTGAAGACCTTTATAAAAATGCTGTAGAGAAATTCTACAGAAGCTGAATGCATTTTTTCTGGAAAAAACATGGTATACTTTCTAAGCAGTTTTTCAGGTATGGAGGAATTTGTGAAGAATGTATCCCCATATTCCTTGGGATCAGTAAGTGTTTATAAATGTGGGTATGCACATATGCAAATAGGAACTCTTTGGTTTCCAGAAGAAACTGAAAACATTGTCATTGTGCATACATTACTCCATTTTACAAATAAATCCATCAAGAATCTTCTCTAGGTTTTTAAATTCTTGTATTTTATATATGTGTCAACAGTGTACGACAGAGAAAAAACTTCTGGAAAAAGTACTACTTTTTGTTTCTAATTAGTGATGCTACTAAGAAATCTTCCTGAAATTAAACTTTATCTCACTTTCAGACATACTCTTTTCTTTTAGTAGTATGCAGCAGTATTTGACCCTGGCTAATGTTTTTCTCCAGTTGTAGTGCCTGAGAGAGAAAATATGTTTGCTGGCTTTCTACCCTACAACTAAATTAATAGACTGAGGGACCAATTCATTAAAATTTTATATCTGATTTGTTTGGGTCATAGCTCTGTTATAACTTGTTATAAATATCTTATATTCCTTAATATTGCATACTCTATTAACATAACAGACATTAACAACTATAGTCCATCTGGAGCTAGAGGGAAAAAGCCATAATCATTTACCTTGCCAGCTGAAAAATGATATAAAAAATCATGTGTTGCAAAAGTGATTTGACCCTTCTCACAAGTAATCAAGGAGGTTTTAAATAATTAAATAGCCTTGGGTAGTTCAATAGAAACTGTCCTTATTCCTCCCCTAATGATCTGATACTCCTATTTGCTCATTCAGATATTCACTAAATGGTAAACTAGGGTAAGGCCTCTTTTTCTTGGCTCTTTTGTAGAAGATATTGAACAATCCATCCTGCTTTATGATAAGATTAAGGTAACACTAGGATTCCAGCTTTTCTAAAGAAATTCTTTTGTGTATCATTCTCTTTAATTATGAGCTCTGACTTAAGACCTGTGAAAATGTTCAGCTGGGGAGCTCTGTTCTATTCCCTCAATTTCATTTGTCAGGGAAGGAGGGCAGGAATGTGATCCAAACATCTAAACATCGTATTATTCCTTCATGGTTGATTACTGTACATCTTGCACTTTCTAATGTTTTTCTTCACTTGTTCAAAGCTGTTTTCTCCCTATAGAGTATCCCCTGTCCCTGCTACCCAGTTATAGGACATGTGGGAATGGTTCAGAGCTGCACAGGGAAAGATTTGGATGGGACATAAGGAGGCATTTCTTTACTGAGAGAGTAGACAAACTCTGGAACAGGCTTCCTAGAGAGGTGGTGGATGGCCCAAGCCCATCAGTGTTTAAGAGACAATTGAACAATGCCCTTACTACCATACTTTAATTTTTGGTCAGTCTTGAATTGATCAGGCAGTGGGATTAGATCATCACTCTAGGTCCTTTAAACTGAAATATTCTATTCTATTTCCTCTTTGTTAAAGAGAGAAAAGCTGTTGCTAGCAATAGGGAGACAATGTTTGCATAAAGAAAAAAAAAAAAAAAAAGAAGTCCATGTGAAAAAAAGGATCAGAGTTGAACTGACATTATTAGAAAAGCTATCAAACACTGATCCTGAGGATAGCTCTGTGCAGATTTGATGGATGTCAGGGGAGAGCTACTGATGGGTTCTCTGAACCAGAAGGGACCATTGTTATGGATGGTTTATAAATTACAGGGAAGTAAAAAGTCTTGTCCTTGTGGTAAAGTAGTTCCTCTTGGTCACATCTGAATTGCTAGGTTTTAAATCTGGATGCTAAATGATGTTAGAGGATGGCACTGGTTATCTCTTTCTCTCTGCTCAAAGGGAGCTCCCCTGTGTGTGTTTGGAGCACGTCTTTTTCTACCTGATGTGGCTCCAGATATGCTGCCTCTATGTGATTGAGCGATCCATGAAAATTGTTTTATACCCAGAGTAGTAATTAAATAAAGGCCAAAGTAAAGAAACAAACAAACACTGGAATCTCATGTTGATTGACTGTGGTTCTTTGAAATTTCATAGTATATAATTTATTGCTTATGCCACAACTTGTGGCTAACTCTGCTGGAATGGTTGGAAATGACATACCACTAATTTTCTCTCTCCTGTCCTCTGAATCTAATTTAGATCTCATATTCCCAGGGGCAAAACCAGAAGTGGGAAGTATATGGTTGTTGACTAAGACAGTGGTGTGTGCTTGTAAAAAGGAGGGCTGCTTTTGATCTTTGCATTTGCATGCTAAACTAGGCATATTGTAGTCCACATTTTGGACTTTGATCAGCAAGCCAAACATAGGAGAGAAAAGCTGAACATAATTGAAGAACAAAGGCTGGTGAAGGTTGCCAAAACACTACACTTCACTCATCTGCTACTAAATATCTGATTTGGTTTTTGAGTTCTTCCTGATGGCTGTGGATGAGACAGATGATAGGATTCTGCCCATCTCAGGCAGCCCCCAGTTAATAGTGTCAATAGTTGTCAAGATGTCAGAAATGCATTTCAAGATTTATAGCTTCCCAAAGGAATGGGCAGAAAAAAAGATAAGTGCCCATTTTGTTTCTGAAGTAAACTGAGAAAATTGTGTGGGGTAGAGGGGAGGAACTCTCTGTACTGAGTAGAACAAGCATTAGTTCAGAATCCAGGAGTCCAGATTGTCTTTGCCTATACACAGTGACAATCTCTTACCAGATACTTATGACTCTTTAAAGAATGCCCAGTTGCAGATTCCTACTTTCATTACCTATTTTTGTGTCAGCACAGTGGGAGTGTTAACCTTGGCTTATCAAGTGGCTGAGCAGGACTGAATAGACTTTTATGCATTGAAGCAAGTTCAGATAAAGCATAATTAGTAATAGTAGTATTAATAAAGTGCAAGAACCTTTTCAATGTGTTAACAGATTTGTGTCATCAGAATTTTCTAATTTGAGGAGATTAATCCTATGAAATCATAAATGAGTGTTGCTTTGCATTCAGGGAAAACTGGGGGAAAGGGACCTGTTTAATTTATTTTTGTACTGGTGAGTAGTCTGATGGCCCAGTACATTCCCTTCTACCCCCTTAAATAAGAGATAAATTTTCTTTCCTCTAAAACTATGTTGAAATTAATCATTCAGGGAAACTGGGACTTAACTTCATTTTTACTAGTGCTTTGTAACATTAAACATGCAAAATGGAAAACCTGTTAAATATGAGACATAGAGCTTTTGGAACATTTCAGTGCAGTCAAAAGATTGCAAAAGCTTCCATGCAATACAATAATTTCAGGGTGGGTTTTCTGATGCTTTTTAAAACACATCTCAAGCCTTTGTGAAATGCATTTAGGAAGTAGTGAATTGTTTCTCTAGAATAATATGTTTCCTGATTGCACTTACAAGGTTTTGTCACTTTTGTTATTAATCACAGTGACAATCTTATGTCTTTAGGCCAAGGGCAAGAGTTCTCTGTTGTTGATCTAGTCAGAAAGTACTCAAAGTTTCTAGTGGCATGTCATTAATATTTACGCTGCACAGGTAATAGAGTAAATATTAGGGCTATGAATTATTGAAAGTGAAAGGAAAGGGATGAAATAACTGTTTGTTATTTTGGATGTTATATAGTTTTACATGTTTTTGAAAAATGAGGACCCGTGAAAGAGAGCATCACTTTCAGTAGAGCTTATGATTTCTGCATTAATGGGAATTTTCTTTGTCAAATGATATGAATGTTTAAAAAGAATTCCAAATGCAATTCTTATGATGAGTTGTAGAACAAAAAAAGTTTACATTAATTTAATACAGCTACCTTAGAGAGGGTGAGTGTCCTCTACAAATGATTACCCTCACAAGGAAGTGTGATTCCCAGAGTATTCTCAGTCTCTACCATGATTTCCTGCATGACATAGTGCTTCAATTCTGCTTTCCCTCATCATCCCTGAACTTCTGTTTATGGATCTGGTCAATGGACAAAAGTCTTTGATAGGCTTTAGGTAAGTTTCCTGCTTAACTTTGGGCAGAAGTGTAAGAAAATTAAGTACGTACAAACTGGGGGAGTGGTGCAAGTGGCTTTTATGTCTGCTGGAGTGTAAATCAGGGAAATGAAGAAGGGGTTTCTTGTGTGTGTGGGTGGGAGGAGTTCTACAGTTTGCAGCAGTTCTCAGGGTACTGTATGTAGCAGAGCAAGGAAGGAAAGTCAGCAAGGTCAATGTCTAAGCAGAAAATGAGTAAGACAAAGGCTTGCACCAGCAAAGGGCTGTGCAACTCACTTCCAATAGCTAACAAAGATGAGAATTTAATTACTCTCCATAATTATGTATTCCTCATTGGTGGATCTCAGGGTCATTTTCACAGTACAGTATGTTTGGGGTTTTTTTGATCACAAACTGTGATCAACATATACAGGACTTCTGACCTGTATATGTACCCACAAAGTAACATTGTTAACCAAGAGATGAAGGATTGCAGAGCAGGCTGGCCCTAATGTCAGAAAGGATCTTGTGGTCCTTGGTTGGTCAAGGACAGGCAATTCATCCAGCTAGTGGCAATGCAGTTTGAGTTGGCTGACAGTGAATTGATTTCTTGCTCATAAAAAACCATTCTGTGCCCTGAATATTATTTTTTCACAAATGGTTTCAAAGTTTCTTGGTTGTATGGTGTGTTGATCCTTCCCCAGAAGAGGGTGTTCACCCCACATCTGGCCATGGTTTCTTTATTCTGCTCTGATAGCTCCTTCTCCCCTTTAGCCTTGCAGCTCAGTGGGGCAGTGTTAGGGCTGAGGGGTGGGGGCTGATAATCATCCCTCCCTCAGAGAGTTATAACCTATCTTCAACAAGCCTGTGTCCTACTGTTGCAGAGCCAGCTTGGAGGAGACCTGTGCTCCTGTGGGAGCAGAGAGGGTTTCTCACTGTTGCCTGTACCAGCCTGTTGCCCTAGGCAGATTCTGTGCTTGTGCTCTGTCTTGGTGTGCTGATGACTTTTTCACTCTCTACTAAGACAGATCATATAGAACTTCATTATGAATACAGAGAGCTAGGTTAATGTGATCCACTAATACTATTGCTAGATCAGCCAGGGAAATGACTTAATGGTAAAACCAGGCACTTCTGTAGTGATCAATGCAAAAAGTCACCCAAATGTATCCAAAATTACTGCTAAAGCCATAGCAACTTGCCAACAGCTTACAGGGTGTGGTACCAAAGTGATCAGAGCTGCTCTCAGTGTTATGCATGTCTGTTTTTATCATGCTTCTTTGTTCACCTTATGTAGTACTTATTAGTTAAATATGACCATGCATGACCAAGCACTCTCCAGAAGACTGAGTTAAAACTGATCAAGCTGATTTCTCTGCTAAAGCTGGCAAAGATTAGAGATGTGAAGAGACCCCCTTGCTGTTGTTCTGACTTCTAGTGGAGTTCAAAGAAATTCAGAGCTGAAGAACCACACCCTGTATCACCTGGGTAAAGATGGATGTGCTTCTGAGATCGAGCAGGCTGATGACAGACTAACAAATCAACTCTGGGGTCATGCCTGAGGACCCACAGTAATTAAATAATGCATCATTTCAGGGCTGAGGGATTTGTTTTGGTCTGAGACAGACTGCCAAAGACTCCAAGCAGCAAGGCTGCAGCCAGTGGGCAGTGCTGGATTTGGCCAAGCAGGTCAGCCAGGGACAAGCCATAGCACAGGGAGGAGAGAATAAAGAACCACAGCTCAACAGGTGGGAAGCAGGATCAAGAACCAGAGCCAGGAATCAAGGGGTGAAGCATGATACTGAGGCAGACTGAATTCTCACAAGGTTGCTTGTAAAGACAGCTGTTTGTTGTCTCATGTCATTAAGAAGAGGCATTGAATATGGTCTTTGTTTTCTGTTACCTCTGTCCCTACTGACCAATGACCAGAGATACCTTACTCCTACTTGGGCAGCAAGTTCATGATATGCTTTTTTTTCTTTTTAACACTGGCTTTAGTGGCAGGATCTGTAGTCCCTCTTGTTCCAGCAGTTTTATGCTTCCTACTGAGTTTGCACTTTTTTATCAGACAGGCAGTGAATTGTTTACCAGAGATTTACATTCTGACCAACCAGGCTGCCTGAGGACTGAGCAGAACAAGGGTCATATTCCTCCTTGGCCTATTAGGCTGGTGTCTGTCTCACCTTTGCTCCTTTGCATCGAGTCTCTCTGATTGCTTGCGAATGGAGAGGCTGTGATTTTGCTGACTGTGCTGCTTTGGTTCAGCTGCGAAGCAGTTGCTTATAATTGGTGCCAAGAAGTAGCAATCAACTGGGGAAAAAAAGCTCTGGGAAAAGTTGATTTTTATTTTTTTTCCCCCCTGCAAAATGTTTTTGTGATCTGATGCTTGAAATGAAAATGTGGGTAGAAGGAAAGAAGACATTGTGGAGTTTGGTTTTCAGTGATTTACAGCAAATAGCTGCTTCTAGATGGTGAAGGGGTAGAAATAATGATGATGAACCCATATGCTGTTTGGGCCTGGTTCTCAAAATTGCTTTTTTGATGTCTCAGGGGTTATTTGGGTAAACAAAGGAATAACATCCAGTTTCATGAGGTGACCGTAAGTGGTTGTTCCATAAGCAGGTTAAAGGAAGACGTTATTAAAGAAAAAAAGAAACACTGACAACGACCAAAAATTAAGTTAGTTCAGTGTTTTTGATATCTGTGGGGAAAAATTCACTTCCAAATGCTAACAAAGATGAGAATTTAATTACTCTCCATAATTATGTATTCCTCATTTGTGGATCTCAGGGTCACTTTCACAGTACAGTATGGCTGGGGTTTTTTTGATCACAAACTGTTTACTAGTATAGTTTTGTGCTTTTAAACAGATGCTGACTGTTCTACCCTTAAGATAAGCAAAGTAAGTTCTGATGTCAGCTACTTCCAAATATTCAGGAGGCAAGACAGAATGCTATGTATCTACTGTTAGGCTGCGATCGATAAAGGTCATTATTTGTATTTGCCAACAAACTTCCTGATTTTATTTTTTAAGCAAACCTTACTCTGATACATGAATATTGAAAGTCCATCACACCACAGCTTTGCAGCACAGCATGCTTGTTTGACTTTACCAAGGGTCATCTGTTGGTTTTGGTCATTTTTAATTAATATTTTCCATGCTTTTAGTCTAATAACACCTTATTATCCAGTTTCACCTCTCTCTTGCTATTTGAGATTTTAAGGTCATACAGCTCTTACTAAATTTTAAGGTCTCTTTTCTTTCAGGTCTTGCATATTTTTGCTCTGATTGCCCTCACCAAATTCAATGATGTCTTATTTTTTAATCACTAAAATAATTTTTAGTATTTTCAAATATTTGATCCTCTTTTGTCTAAAAGGCTCAATTATTACCAAAATTTTTAGTTCAACATACCTAAACAGAAAAAGTCTTGCAATTTCAGCTGACAAATAAGAATTACAGTGTTGAGAATATGCCAAACTCACCCCCTGACTTTCACACTTATCTAGTCTGGTTACTGTTTCTGTGAAAATCCTTCCCTTCCTGAAGACAAATTTCCAATTTATTTATTTTTATATATGAGAAGTTGCTTCTGCTACTGCTGTTATTTTATACCTGTGGTCATGCAAGTGCTATAGAAACCGGACATACATATATTAAAGACTGATGGAGCTCTGGTTCTCCCAAAATAAATTGTGCATCCAAATTATTTTTTTTTCCATTGGAATGTGTGGATCTGGAACTTTCATACCTGTAAATGTTTGTGTGTTAAGTTGCTCCTGCTGCATATGTGATCAGGAGAGTGGAAAGTATATGTTCTGCTTAAAGCATTTTTAGATAGAGTTATTAACAAGAATTACTAAGGAAACCTAGCTCTCTGCCATTTGATTTACTGTAGACTTGAGACATGAATGCAGCAGTGGCTCAGTCATCTAAGGAATACTTTATATTTCAAATTTGTACCCCTATTCTAGTAATTTTTTTTTTTAGGAAAGCCCAGGTAAAGAGTTAACACTGATTCACTTCCTTCTCCCTGGTTACACAAATAGGTAGTGAAACCTTGTGTGGAAACTAGCAGAGATTTGTAACAACATGATTGCTTTGCCAGAGGGACGGAGCCCGAGAGCTGTCCCTTGGGAGCACAGGCCAGAGCAAGGATGTGGTGCTTCTCTTTGGGTCAGCCACAGCAGGAGGCAGCAACTCAACGTTTAAAAGAGTTTCTTGTAGAATTCTTACTTTTTGGATTTTGGAATTTTGTAAGTCAGGTACAGAGAGGCTCTCTACTCAGCTTAGTTTCATGTTGGTCACATGGAGCCAATTAGCCTTCCAGAAGTCTAACCATGAAACCTATACCCGTGGCTTTGTGTAACAGTCACAGCATTCATCCTGGGAGGGGGAGAAGGGGAGGAAAAAGAGAAATAATTAGCTTCCAGAAATGTGTACAATTCCAGATAGTGACCAAAATTACATTTCTGATTTTAATGAAAGGTTTTCTGGCTCAATAAAATTTAGAGCAAAGCCCTGCTGGTTCAAATTATTAGTGCACTCCTTAGACCTGGTGAGTTTTATATAGTTTCATGTGGCTCTTTGTACATTTTGCACAGCTTTAGTTCAACTCTATTGCCCTCCGTCTAAGAACCCTTTTATAGACTTACATAGAGATTAAATTAACTCCTAAGGAACGGTATTAGTGGAATGATATTTCTCATAATCTTGGAGACTGGGATGTTTTCCAAGACAGCAGTATGCTTTTGAGTGGAAGAAAAATTACAGATCTGGGATCATTCTGGCTGAATTTAGGAACAGTGATAGTTTAATAAAATGAAATGCCACCGGGTCAAGCCTGTAGCTGTGGCATGTCACTTGCAGTGGAGTGCATTGAGGAAGGTAGTTGTGGCTGGCCAGGTAGCAGTTGGCTTCCCCCCGCTTACAGTGCTCTCTTTTTGGAATTTTACTTAGTATTGCTATTGTCTCAGTAATATGTTCTGTGATTCTGCATCCCTCTGTAGCATCCTGAATACAGCTGCAGTAATCACATGGAGCAGTTTGAGCTGGCAGGAGGGGTGCAGGTGGCTTCTTCACTTCTAGGTCATGGGATTCAACAAGTGGGAGGAGGGAGCATGGCAGAACTGCAGCTCATTTAACCATCTCATTTTAAAGCCTGTTCAGGACTGCTTTGATGACACATCAGAAGGGAGAGTTTCAAAGCAGTGCTGAAGTGGCACGAGTTTATTTCATTTCTGTTGTTAGAGAAGAAGATGGAAGACTTATTATCTGCAAGGTTAATGGCAATAAGTTAGGCAAGAACAAGATGAAGGAAAAAATCCTTCCTTCACTTCCATTAATAAAAAAAGTCAACATTTAGTTCTCTGCAGGCAACTGTAAAGAACTGCACTGAGCACACAGATATTTTTTCCTGCAGGCAATTCAGATATTGATTTTAGGGGAAAATATATTTTTTTGATACTTCCTAAGTATGAAATAAAGGAATTTTCACCATTCAGCTATCATTCCTCTGATAAGCAAAACACAAGGGATCTTCACCACTTGATGCATTTTATAGGTAAAGTTATTCTGTTGTACTTGTTCCATTAATTATTTCTAGAAAAAAATAGGGCTTTTAAAATACTAACTTTGATGTGATTGTATGTTACAATGTATAGTCCTGCAATTTACTCTGTGTAGCCTAAGTAAGTAATGTGTGTGAAGGGAAAGGGATCTGGTCCTCCTGGAGACCAGTCGTGGGTTAATGCACTGTGGTCAAGGTCCTGGACAGGTAGGAATGATGTAGAAATTTGATCATGTAACACAGATTTTCTATTGCTGTCTCCAGAAATTCTGCCATTTTCTGCCTACTGTTTACAGTGCTTAGGGGAGAAATCCCTTGCAGAGGCACAGAGTATGCACGAGAAGTTTCAGAAAGGGACAAGACCTCCACCAGAACAATAACAGCTCTCATCTTCAGCTAGTCATTAACCGCTATTTATACTGACTCCTGCATTTCGTAGAGTGTTTATAACCACTCATCTCTTGGTAGCAGTAACTTGCAAAATGCACACAGCGGATAAATGCATCAAGATGACAAGACTCATTTCACCCAGTACATGGGAGCAGTTGATGTGGTGTTTTCATCTTTTATGTGCACCAGCTGTCTGGCCTTGAGCCACCGTAGTTTCTAGTGGCCGTGGCAGGGACATCACTGGGTGGTTGCAGTTCCTGCGGTGTGCGCTCCTTGCACCGTGTCCTTTGCATCTGCTTGAACTGTGACACATTGCTGATGGCTTGAAGAAACAAGGAAGCCTATTTGAGTGGCCTGAACTGCTCTGCTCAGCTCTGACAAAATAGGCAAAACTGGCAGGTGAAGTTAGATGTCCCCTTACTTCAGAAAATGACAGAAATACTCTTTTCTGCCTGATTTTCCACATACTGAACATGTTAGTTCTCTGTTAGTCACAGGTCTCTTCATTATATGCTGCTCAATAGAGTTAGTAAATATATTACACTAGTCAGAAGGAGAATTTAAATTTCCAGTAGTTTAATATATTGGTTTGACAAATAACTCCTGGCTGACAGCAGTTCTAAAACATTTTAAAATACACAATCACTTCTATGTCCATCTTACTGAAGGCACTGTTAAAATTGTAAGCTTGTGCTGATTGAGAAATGTGACTTCTGGAAAGTTATTCCTTTTTGTCTCTGGTTGTCAGGGTGCTCTGTGTAAGGATGACATTTCAAAAAAGAAACATATCTAACAATAATTCTGGAGATATTTCATTTTTTCAGCAAAGGTGGATAAGAAACAGAAAATAATTTTCTATCTAGAGGTGAACAGAGACTGCATTATTTTCAAAGTAAATGAGGTATTGATGAAAATGTAATAACAATTATATGACTAAAACTGAAGGAGGATGACAGGACTAAATTGAATGTAGTCAGAACATAGCTGTAATAATGAAAAACCTGCCATCATATATATATATAAAAAAAATGAAACATAGGTTTGATTTGCTTTTATATGTATGTATTTTTTTCTTTTGGAAACAAAGACATGTTATTTCAATATAGAAAGCTTAGCTTGAAGTTCCAAATTGTAGAACTGATGGGTAGGTGAAAGTGAGATGATTAATGAAATTATTACTGTTCCTGGCATTATTCTGCTAATGTCCTGTATTTAATTCTTGTTATCATACTTACCCATCTTGAAACATATCATCAGTGACTGTCATTACTTCTTTTTGTTCCTTGAAAGAGAGGAGACAGAGAAAAAGAAAAGCAAGAAGTGTGTTTCTAAGTGAGATGTGGGAGTTGAAACAATTTTTCTGTATTTGGGCCATTAGATTAAAATCAGCACACTTGAGTGTATCTTAATTCTAAACCTGTTCTTGTCCTTTTAATCTGTTTGCCTACTATAAACTTTTGGCCCCTAAATCTTGAAGGGCTCAAAAAGGTGAATGTTTTATTTCTTTTAAAATCAAGATGCTTTGGGAGGTGAATTTGCCTTGTCAAGTTCTTGGAGAGCAAAGGGATGACAATTCAGCATGAGACATGGCAGGTGGTTAACAGTGTACTAGTGTGCTTAGATATGATTTTCTTTTAAAGATTTTTCTGCATGCTTTCAGTTTTTAATGAATGGGAAGAACTGCCTCTTATAGGTGCAGAGGACCATCCAGCTACTTTAAGAGGTGCAGTATCACTCAGGTGCCTCCCTTACTGGTCAGTCGGAGGCAATGCAGTTGGCTGGATAAATGCAGATGAGAGTGACCTTTGGGTTACCAGTCTGTGCTGAAAAACAGCAGGTGTACAAGGAAATAGAGGCAACAGCAAAATTTGGAGGAGAGAGGTTAACAGCAGGCATAGTGTCCTCAGTCACGGTGCTTCACTGTGAAGAAATTACATCGAAAAATTGCCTTCTTAAAAACAGATATGCCAGTAATTTTGTGGAAAAGAGTTGGTTTGAGTGTTGCTTGAAATTTCTAAGGGGGTTTCAGGAATATATAAAATGACATGTGAGTTTCCTGTCTCATTACAGTTAACTTCAGGAAAAAAATGTTTTTTCATGTGTGTGTATTAGAAATACCCAATTAAATATCATAATCATATCTCAGTTTCTGGTTCCAGGAAAGAGTTAAATATTTAAACCACATTTTTTTTTTATCTAAAGAGAACATGTACCCATGGGGCTCTTCAGTTTAGAAATTTACTCAGATTTAAGTGATTTCAATGTTTGCATGCTTGTCCTTGCCTCAGCTGGAATACTTTTTCCTTTCTCTCTTATCCAGAGTCTGCATCATTCCCATGGATTCCTCTTCCCTGTGCTCTTGGCTGCCCCATATCTGCAGAGAGCTACTTCTCTAACCACTGCAGTCCAGTAGCACCTCCCTTGTTCTTTTGGATATCATATTGTGAGACTCAGCAATTTAAATATTTTTATTTTACACTTAGAAATATAATCACCCTGTCACATGTACTGTCCACATGTTCTAGCTTGGGTCAGACTCTCTAGAAGATTCAAAGATTATAAGGTGGAAGCATTTCCCGTTTCATATTAAGCTTTAATATGCATCTGCTTTAATTTGCTTAAGGCAAAATATTTTTACAGCGTGACTTGGAAATGGAATTTAATAATGGTCAAGATGGAGTTGCAGTCATTCATGGGGTCTAGGAGTATGGCTGGCAACTGGCACCTCTACGGGAGCCCACATATATGGGCATGCACATTCACATGCACACATTGATGCATTTTAACACCCCCCATCCTGCAATCTGCTGCAATACACACCCCATCATGCACACACAGCCTGTTCTGCCTCACAGTAGAGGAAGCGATGCGCTAACGTGTCAGTAAAGAAGCTGATGAGAAATCACGCTTTGCCTTCACGAAGCATCCTGGAGAAATTTTACAGCAGGAGAGAGAACAGGTATTTTGACAGAAAGATAAGGAGGAGAGAAGAGGTAAATTCCTAAATGTGTCACGTTGAATGCAAGTGATGGAGATGTAAAGACTACTAGGAATAAAAAAGCGGAGAAGAAGAAAGCTGGGAGAAGAGAGGGGGAAGGAGAGCCTTAAGTATCATGAAGCAGCTTGAAAGAATGACCTGGTAGGAGAAACTGAGGGCATAAGCAAATGAAAAGCATGAAAGTGGTTGGGTGGGAAGGGGTTTGCAATGTTGTGTCTGAGCAGAAAATGATGATGGAGTGAAGAGCAAGAATACAAAATAAAAGGTTATAACTGAGGAGGAAAAAAGAATCGTACACACGCTACTAAAATGTAGGCAGCTTTGCTTTATTGTATAATGCGTGTATACATGCATTTCACAGTCTAAAGCAAGTACTTGGTAACAGTGAGAATAATAAGTTAAAATTAATAAAAACTTAGAAAATTTAATGAGAGAACTGTAGGACTGGCTGAAATCTGGGGGACCATTGGCTCACACTTCACGACAAAGGTAATTAAATGTGGCAAACCCTAAAAGCTGCATCAGTATCTTTGATAATAAGCAGAGTTTTCTGCTGCCCTTAAAAAAAAAAGTAAGAAATGAATAAATAATAATTTTTCTTTTGACTTACATATCTTGTGAAATGTCTTTGTCCATTCCATGTTTGTAAAATTTCACTGTATAATTTCAAATAATAAAAAAATCCTACTTATTTTCATAAGCGTCTGTACTAATAACATTTTTACTTAGTAAAATGAATTAAACATGACCTACATAATAGCTAAGTATTTGTCATGGTAATGTTTTTGTGAGAGATAAATTATTCTGAAGCACTCAAATCTTCCAAAATAAATCCCAGATTGTGCTATTAGAAGGTAAAATAAAAAAAAATATAAGACTGTTATTTTTATGCAGAGGCACCATAAGAAAAGTAGAATGTTTCCCATCCTAATAGCATGTAGTCTTTTCTCAAAATACTCATACATAATTGTGTGAACAAGAAAGCTTGTGCAATGTAGGGGGCTGACAGTTTCTGAACAGACCATGACATCCAGAAGTGAAAACTGTCAGCCAGGTGATAGACTTTGGCTTTTCTTGTGTGCTGAAGTTTGTGTTCAGTTCCATTACTAACTGTGCACAGATTTTGAAAACTAGGTCATCAGTGGTGCAGCATTTTTTTATTGTGATTTATACTCTGCATGTTTGAACAACCAAAATAATTTTCATGCGTACCATGAATCATGGCCCTATTTTATCCTTAGTTTTCACTTTTTTCCTTATATAAGCAAACTCCTATTGATTTTGAGCAGATTTTCCTGGAATGAGAGCTGAGGAGGGACTGTAATATTTGGCCTGAAGGATTGTATAAGCTAGTATGAATCATAAGAATTTGGAGACAATATATTTTAAAATTATTTCCTCTCAAGTACATTACTACATCTTGCATGTTACTATCTTACTAAAGGAGCTGTCTGAATGCCATATGGATAAATAAACTCTCCCATTCCCTGTTCACTCATTTTTCAGAGCCTCCCTACTTTTCTTGGCAGGTTGTGTTGCAGAAATAGTATTGATGGGGATCCTCAGCCCATGCACCCTGATTCTAAAGCTCTGTCTGCAGAGCCTGTTATCTGGCTTTTATTTATCCACAGCCTTCTTTTGAAGACAGTCCCCCTTAGTATAAATCTTGACAGCCTTCATCAAGGTCTCAGTCTTCTTTCTCCTTGTGATGGAGTTTGTGATCAATGGTGAGAAGTTAGCTCTCTCTCCCTTATGTCTCTGGAGCTTTTAGAGCTCTGAAAATACCAAGACCATGACCCTCAGTTATATATATGAAAATACTATTTTTTCCCCAGAAAAAGAGCAAATAGGAACTTGTCAGTCAGTCTTTGTGAAAGCAAATTCTGTCAGGGAAGCTAGAATCTGCATCTGTCATTTGGCTAAGAGTATAACTGTGGCCCAAATGTGAGTCACAGTGTAAAGCAGTGCTCAGATTAAGGAAAGAGGTTGGTAGAAAAGTTTCTGCCCTCGTGCAGTGACTTTTGTGAATCAGGAATGAGTTTACTGTCAGTTACGGTGCACTGCTCACAAGCCTTTCCACCAGAGACAGCACACCTTGGGAGTTTTGGTGACTCTATCATGATATATGTGGGAAAAATAGGTATTTTTGCCAGAGAACTGGAATCCAATGTGCCTGAGCAGTTTTACACTGCTTTGGAGAAAGTCAAATAAGAGAACAATTTTAATTTTAAATTATCAGAATGGTGTTTCTGATACATACATATTCACTTTTTTTTTCTCAAACAGATTATACTAATTATTCAGATTGGCTCAAAAATTCCTGTGTGTTTCTTGTGGAGTTTTTTGGTGGGATTTTTGAGCCCATGTGTATTGTAGGTATAGACTTGTGGCTCCAAATGAATTCTTTTAAATTTCAATAGGATGTTGTGCATAATTGGAAATATATGCTATCAGTTAAATAAGAATAGATTGAGAAGCAAACGAAACTAAACTTTTCTAGGCTTATGATTTGAAGGTCAGCATTAGATTACAGTGAATAGTTATAAATTGAAAATACAGGAGGAGAATAGGATGTTACTCTGAGAAAACGATGCGTTTTTGAAAAAAGCAATTACCAGTCAAGAAATGAGAATGGAATTTTGTGTACTGGTTGCTAATCACGTATTGTGTATTTGTACAACAGTCAAATTGTTTTCTTTAATGGCTGCTCAAAATACAGCTTCTCAGATATTATCTAATATGCAAAACAATATATTTAAAAAAAAACCCCTCAAACCTTTTGCATAATGTTTTCTGATAGCAGATGTAGATCTGTAGCAGCATAAATTAGAGCATTGTTCCAGAATGCTGCAGCATTTAAAGTTATGTCAGTCATGGGCAATATTAGAAGCTGCTTGGCTCCTGGTCTCTTTGGGCAGGGTTATTTCCAGTGATATATTCTTTTTTGATATAGCTAAATAGTTTTCTAAGTGCTTGTTTTTTAGCTATAATTAATCCTTTGAACATCTATAGCTGTTCCATTAAGACTGTCATAACTAATGAATTAAATCTGACAAAATCCCGTTGGAGATGCATTTAATTTATTCGCTTTAAAATTCTAATGGAAGTAATTATGGATGTCCGAAGGATTAAAGATTACTTAACTAGGAGGTCAGTTGGCATTGCATCCATTTTAGAGATGAATAAACTGAGGTGGTGGGAGATAAATGGTAAAGGTAAAGAAAAGTATGTTAGAAAGACAGGAGTGGAAGCCAAAGCTTTAGTCAGTGTAGTTGCACTGTATGGAAAAAAAACCTCTGGATTTTCACTGTTTATTGAAGGATTCATGATGGGTAGTTCATTGCTTTTCATTTTAATTGCAAGAATGCCATCACTTTGAAAAGCACAGAGATTGCATCTGACCAAGGTTTGTTTCCTTCTCCTTTCTCCTCCCCACTTTGTGTGACATTTTTGAGCAGATATGTTTTCCTTCTTTTCAAAAACTGTCAGTATTAATTCAATCTGTGCCTACAGAGATGGAAAAGAGTTAATAGAAACATTAATAAGTACAACCTTAATAGGATTTGAACTTGCAACCTTTGAAATATGAATTAGGAATTTATCTGGTAGTCTACACAGTCTTTCATTAGCAGCTGTGGGAATTTACAGGTGTTAAATTAGTTAGAGAAATGCTGCACTATTCCATGAATGCAATAAAAACATAATGAGAACTACAAGGAAATAAATTAATTCTAAAAAAGGAATCTAATATAAGGGCAGCAAAGTTCAAATAAAGCCTGCTCTCTAGTTTTTAACAAGATTTCTGAGATGTCACCAATATTAGACATAATACTGCATTGTTATGCTTCACGTGTTGAAATATTTTCATTAAATGCAAACTTTAGTGATTTTTTTTCCCCTCCCTCTTTAAAATGCCTTCATTTCAAATATTTCTGTGTAGTAGTTTGCCTGTTGAAATGAAGTTACAGTGTGATAGGTTAGAGTTAGAAGCCTCTGGTCTGAAGCCTCAGTCAGAAGGATGCTGAGCTTGATGAGCCAAGGGGAGGGGGAGCACAGAGCTGGGGGAGGCAGGTGCAGCACGGAGCACTGCCCCTCAAGCTGGTGGGGAGGAAGGGAAAATGGATTGACCAAGGCTGAGCTATGGTTCAGATACGTGACAGCTGTAAAGTTCTTTGAGCAAAAAATATATTTCAGCTTCAAGGGCATTAAGATAGTGTCATCCCAGTTGGCTAATGCATGAATTACAATAACATGACCAAATGTATTGCTTTGACTTCATCATGTGAGTGCTTTGCAGTATGTGTTATGGGACTTAGGTTAATTCATGCAATTTTAGGTCTTGCATTGCTTTTCTTCCTTCTGGTTTTAAAAAACCCAAAAACTCAGGTGTAAAGCGTTTTCAGTCACCAAATGCAGGAAATAGTTGTACCTCAGTGAAGGGAGAGTGAAGAAACTTGTTACAGGGGCTTATAGATGATAGCTCAGAGACCGGCTCTGTGGGCTCAGCAAATCCGTATTATCCACATCCATGTAAGACATTTTGCTACATTACTCCCTGCAGTGTCTTCAGCAGCATGGTACTGCTGGTGAGCATTGCTGCAGCAGTTGCAATGAAGGAAACAAATTGCACTTGCTTAGTGGGGAGGGTAGTTCCTTGGCACACAGGGCTGTGATATAATCGCTACTGAGACGTCAGCACAGGGCCCCCAGACCTGATCAATACAGATGTGCTAGCAGTGACTGTGGGCTCTCTGTGTCTTTTGACACAAAGCAATAGCTGAGCAGAGAGGTGGGGTGTAGTCAAAAGCCCAACCTTACCTGAAGGAAAAGTATGAAAAATGTTACTCATTGATGGATATTATATTCAATATTTATTAGAGCTGCCTGTGTCAAGCTCTGGGTGTTTACAATTTGTAGGAACAGACATACCCATTTTGTCAAGAACTTTTGAATCATAAACTGCAATGTGTTCCTGAGTTGCACCCAACCCACCTGAATATTAAGTTTGTAGAAATCTTTAAAAACCCCTCAAGCCCTTCAGCACTCCCTAGCATGAGCAGAGCGAGACAATGTCAAATTGCTGAATGTCTTCTGACTTTCTCTTTCCATTTTTCTTGAATAAGGGAGGTGGAAAACACTCCTGGATTATGGTAACTTCCTTTTTTCCCTTTATTTTCCCCCTTTGCTCTGAATTTCTTCCAAAGCATTTCCAATCATTAGGGAGTAGATAATAATTTCAGTTTTAGCCTTTGAATATTCTTCTGGAATATTTAATCAAATAGATAAGAGTAAGATACATTTAGCTTCTTTAAGCTTATACCCACGAGTTTCCTCTCTCCCAGAATTTGTGATCATCATTTACAGCAAGGGGGTTAAGCTGAATAAAGGTTATTATGAATAAAGGAATGTGGTGAGAAATAACCCAGCTATGTTAGAGATTGGTTTTGTTTGTTGGTTTTTCCAATGAGGAAAAAGAGCCTCTGCTGCCTGGAAGCCCTGGGTGTGAGCAAACAACTTATATTGGTGATGGTACTGTCTGACCCCTCTTCTCAAAGCTTTTTCTTGAATCAGTGAATCCTGATGGATTAGTTATTGGACAGATATATTGCAGGCATGTGGACTGATTGTCAAGTTAATGTCTGTTGTTGTCTGTGGGTTTTCCCATTTTATGTTAGTTGTCTTGTTTCCTGGCTTTTTCTGTTTGTGAACATCTATTTTATATTGTGATATATCTTCAATGTGGCATCCTGTAGTAAATACAGGAAAACTAGGACTTGTTGGCAGCAAACACAATTTAGGATAAAATTAACCTTGAATTCAGTTGTGTTGTATGACTTAAAATTAGATTAGGAGTCTGTTCTGGTCCTTTAGAATTACATTATTTATATATGAGTATATTTTTTTCATATATGTAAATATATATTATTTACATTGAACATATATGGTATATTGAATTTGATACATTTGGATAAAATACTTGGGATTTAATGACATTTCATGACTTCTCAAAATTAAGGTTGAAACATGCATCTCAAAAATGTTTCCTGCATTATTTAAGAAAATATAACTTTTTCATTTGTTATATTGGTGAGATAAAGACATTCAAATAATTCACAATTTGTAGTCTTTGCACATAGAGTATTATTTTACAGATTTAAGACCATATTTTTTCATTAATCTAAAGCTGAGCTATAGACACACACATATCACTGTATAGATTTTTGTGAAAAAACACATGAGGAATGTCTTAATATTTCAATTCTTAGAAAAAAATAAATGACCATTACAAAACACACAGTAATCTGAGAAATCCTAGAAGTCCTGTTTGATCACGTGTTCATTAAGATTATTTTCTTTAAAATGCTTAATATTTACTTGAAACCTTTAGGATTGCTTACACATTGTAAGATTAAAATAAGTAGCTTTAGAAGTCAACCAAAAGAAGAATTTGATGTCAAACACTTCATGTCTCTCTGGAATGCATGTTGTACTTCAAACTTTTAGTTAGCTTCTATTACCATGCTTCCCCTCATTTCATATTTTGGAAGTATTTCTTTATGTCCTTTAGCAAGATTTTTGAGTTTCTTGTGCATTTGTGTTGCTGGATATCACTGTTAGGTGAGAGGATTTTGGTTTTGTTTTTTTTTTGAGGAAGGTGATGTAGGACACTTGAAAAGGATGCAGGTGGCTCAGGGGTCTGCAGCACCTCCAGAAGGTGGGTTAATTTTCCCTCCTCAGCACTGTCAGACAGAAGACTGCTGACTTTAAACAGTGTAATTTCAACTGTGCGGCTTTTACTGGCTCCAGATGGATGTGAATCCTTGCTGTTGCTATATGTTCTTTGTTCCTGCATGTCTCATTTCTGACTGGGGACCTGAGGACAGTGCCCTGAGTTCTCACGGTAAAGCATGACCCCCACACATCCGTCTGCTATAATAAATACTAGTGGGGTTTTTCTCCTCAGACTTGTACCAAGTGATACAAACAGTTTCAGGTGACCTTGTGTCCACTGTTCAGTCATTCCTTTAAACAATATTTTAACCGTAGTGTTTTGCTTGGCAGTGAGTTTCTAAATATTCCACTAAAAAATCTGTAACATTTAGGAATTTCAATGCAAACTATTCCCTCCACTACAGGAGTGCAGACTCAGTGACTCCTGGTCCTTTCTGTGGTTAACTGAGGGGACAAGTAGTTATTCACTGCACTTTGTTTTTTACCTACTGATCATCTTTAATTGTGCTGGGTCCCTTCCCACGTGCTCTGTTATGCAGGTATTGTCATTCAATTCATATAAAATTAGACTTTTTTCCCTCTGTCTTCAAGACGAGCTCAGCTCTGGCTTCTGGACTCAACACTATTCTGTCTTTTTTGTACCTGGAATTTCCCAGAAACTTCCAAACTTCTGTCTCATACATTCATTTTACTGTTCTATTTCTTCATTTTTTAAAGCAGTATGACACAGAATTGTCTATTTAAATCACAATTGATTGTAGGAAGTATGTAGAAAGAACCAGAAATACTCTCCAAAATTTCTGAGGTACTGTCAGAGGTTAGCTAAGCATTTCTGAAAGCAAATCTGATTGTCTTCCAAAACCTCCTTGGAAAAGAAGAAACAGATGCTTTGTGTGTCCCTGCCTCGTTTCTCCCACTCCTGCTCAGGGGAAACTGCTTTGGAGACCCTTCCTGTTTGAACAGATGTGGGCATGTGCATTACTCTCAGCATTAGTAGACAATCAGACTCTTGCTCCCAGGAAAAATAAAGAAACATAGTTCTGGGTTCTAGCATGCATGCCTTCTCTCTTTTTAAAGAACAGGAGAGTTCTAGAAGGGTGATTAGGCAGGATAGCTCGGGGTGTTTGGTAACATTCCTGCAAGGGTCAAACCACCACCCCCAAAACACAGGTTCTTTAGTCAGAACATGTGCAGCAGCACTGACACTATTACTGGAGTGAGAACAACAGATTTTGACACATGTTTGGTGTTTTTATCCTGTTTCCTTAAAGGTACTTTTAGCCTGCAGTTTAGCAGGATCTGACATTGTTCTGTAAGTGATGTAAAGTGTTATTGTACTGGTTTGGACTGAGGAGTGTGGGTAAAATTAAAGCATTTTTATATTTGCTTCCTGCAGTGTTCAAAGTCTGGAGTAATTTACACATGTAAATGAAAAAAAATATTAGATTGATTAGTAGATAAGTAATAAATTATACAATAAATATAGCCATGTGTAGGTAATGGAAAATTCTGTACAGGTTTTGGCCTGGAATTTTTATGCAGTGAAAAAGCCTACAGTAGCTGTCTGAAAATCTCAGCTTTCAGAGAGTTGGCTGTCCTGCTGCTTTGTTCAGTTGCTTTCAGAATAACAACTGAGGATTCTGGTGGCTCGATGGCACATCATATCTTGGGTTTGGGTAAGGATCTCATTTAAATAAAGCAGTACTTTCCATACAAAAAAAAGTTAATATTTTAGTGTGACATGCAAAACTGATGAATGACATTCTGTAAGTCCAATACCTTTTTTTCAGCCCGTGGCAAATATACCACTCATTTTGTAAAGGCCAAGAAATTAATGAATGATTTTATTCTTCCCCTTTGCAGCCTGCACAGGGTAATTATGTATTATTAATAATGCAGCAGCACAAATGATATTAAATGAACTACATTTGTTAATGTAGATCTTATCCAACTGCTTTTTCCATCGGTGGACTGTTTCTCATCAGGGGGTACTAATTAGCTCTAATATGTAGAAAAATGGGACAGAAATCCAATCAGATAAATACGATAGATCTGGAAAAATCCAGGAAGGAAGAATACAATTTAAGATTCTGAATGTATTATTATTATTAAGAGGAGAGATTAAAATTTATGCTATTTTGCTTTTACATATATTTTATTGTCATTTCAAAATAGTATCAACTCTTGTTCTACCAGGTCTATAAAGACTCACAGAATAAGTCATTTGTCAAAGCTGTAATGCTGTTTTCTTTTGCAGTAATAGAAGTGAATGTAAAAGCTTTTGGTGTCTTTGCTGTGTTTGCTCTTGTATTTATTCAAGCAAGCTTCTGTGTTGAAAATTAGTGATTGTCTGTTGCTGTTAGATTCTTTATTTTTAAATCCCTAATCTCCTGATAAAGTTCTTTCTCTTTGTCTGTTTGAATAATAATCTGTTAATTTTTACCCCTATATTGTCATACCTTTAAATGTGGTTATGTAGTAAATACACATGCATAATGCATAAATGTAAAGGATTTCATCTGACTGCCTAGAAATCAATGAAAAGATTATTGTAGACTTCAGAGAGTGTAGTATGAGACCAAGTAATCATTCTTTTAGTTAATGTACTGTTGAGACCCAGTTCATATCAAAATGAGACCAACATAATTTCATTTGAAGGCGGGGTGGCATCTGTGTTCAGAAGACAGAAATTAAATTAATCTCATACATTATTAATTCTACTTCACATTTGCATGATGTTTCTTGTTAGCAGAGTCCAGTGGTTCTCGTATGCTGTGGGATGGACCACTATCATCCAACCAGTTTTCATTTTCTGTCCATGCAGAAACTGGAAACTTGTTTGAAAACCTGTGGTAGCAAACTCAATGCTCTGTCATCTAAAGGTTTGTAAACCATCACAGCAGGTACCGTTTAAAGTCCTCTAGCAAGCTTGATTGCCTCATACATTTTTAAAGACAATCAATTATACGACTTTATTCCCTCTGCAGTGGTGGGATCTGTTCCTATTCCACAGCCACTCCACCCTTCCCCACCCGACCATCAGTCACACCGTACCAGCCCTGGCACATCCCACTGCCACCAGCTGCTGTGGGGCGAGGGATGCTTGTTTGGGGTGAGGGTTCAGCAGCCCTGTGGGGAGGGAGCCTTGGTGGGCATGTGGGACAGACAGCAGCCTCAGGAAACACAACACTCTTCTTAAAACTCCGCACAGCAATATATAGATCCGGAACTATTTACATTTTAATACAACTATTTCATGTAATTAAAGTAAACAGATAAACAGATCAATATGTTGAAACAGATGTATAAATATATAGATGGACATATTGCATAGAAACCTTAATATTTCATCCAAATGAAATACTCTCCTCCAAATATGCCCTGTAGGAGTTTTGCTCAAGGCTATGCTTAGGTATAGTCAAAAATTCCCGATAGCTAGTCACGAGGGAAAATATGTTCTCTTACAGATAATTGCTACTGGCAGCTAGAGACCTAGAGAATTTGATGTGCAATAATGTGACCTGACTATGTATTAAACCTTTTTGAAGGACATGTGTAGAAAAATTTTATATGTTTCTCACACACTGTATTTTTTTTGAATTTCACTTGTGTTAGCACATTTTTAACAACTTTCCTATGTTTAATATCTGTTACATTTCATCCTAATATTTCTCAGCCATAAAAGATCCTAATATTAAATGTTTTTTTTTGTTTTTATTTTTCAAAACAAATGAGCTTAAAAAAGCTTAGGGTGAAGAGGAGATGGGAAAGAGAATAAAGCCCAGGTCACCTGTAAGGAATATGTAAACAAAGGAGAGTTGCATTGTTGATGACAGAAGTGGAGAAAAAACCCAGTAAATATCTTTTCTTTAGAAATATGTGAGCTTAACGATTCAGGAGTTTCTTGTTTCCCCTGCTTCATCTTGAATATTATCTTGTAAGCATCCAGTTTGTATCTATATACTTGCTTCTTACCACTCTGTTGTCTCTTAGAAAAGCTTAAAAGATGATTGCCTTTCTATACTAGAAAGGTTACATGCTGTATATTGACTTTAATCTTATTAGAAAGCACATAGAATTTATACAAAAATAAGGCAGGATTGTTTGCTACTAGACTTATATTTTCCTTTAGTGCTGCTTGGTATTATTTGTATTTGGGGTTATTACTAACCAGTGATACAAAGTTTGGATTTTTGTAAAATTTCATAATTTTATGAAAATTTTCATAAAATGCCAGGAACTGAAAATGAGCTTCCAAATGATGCAAAATGACACAACTTCAATAAATATCTTTATATAACTTATAAAAAATCTTGATATAATCTTGTTTTGTCATTGGCAGATGTTAATAGGCAATAAATATATTGTTCAGTGGCCAAAGTTAAAAGACTGGAGTAACTGTTTCTCTGCATGATAAAGTCCTTTTGTTCCTTTTATTTATTTAAACCCCACTCCAGATTCCAAATTTGGATCAATGGTTGATACAAGCCACAGGAACTTTTATTTTATCTTTATAATTTCCATTATTATTTTTTTTTCACACTATAGATGAATATAAACAACAATACAGTGTTCCTGTGTAGGTTGGAATAATATTTTAGGTTAACATAGACATCTAAATAAAACAGTGTTTGACATTATTAATACAAAAGAATTCTGACTTATTATTAAGAAAGTTATGGTTTTGCAATAATTTATGTGGTATCTGTAGGAAAGAGTAGATTGTAGGAATTAAATAGAAAAATGAATTGCACAACTATTCCTTCAAACTCCTTGGGCTGGCCAATTGAACAGGGCTGCAGTCTTTCTTTGGTGCATCCCAGTTTTGTGGAGATGAGGTCAGGACAGACAGTTTGCTGGGATTCAGCAAGCCTTTAGTCTTGATTTCACCTCCTTCTGAAGTTCCTTCTTTGCTTTGCTGCCACACAATATGTACATTTGATAAATAAGGTTCTAATTGGAAATTATGAAACTGTCACACAGTTTTGTCTGGAAGGAAATCCTATGGCTTGCTTGTCCCCAGGGTGTATCTAACTCAGCTGAATGAGTCCTAATGTGCTGCAAACCTGATCTCTCTACCTTTCCAGAGATATTTGAATTAAAAGTTGTTCCATTTGAGCTGTGCTAGAAGCATTTTTGTGCTCCTTCGATTCCACAAGAAAGTATCAGCGGAGTTATAAACACACCAGGAGGGACATATATTTCCAGTTTTGTGTGGAGACATTCTGGTCCCAGTTGCTGTGTGAGGTGAGGTAGGCAGGTGGCATCAGGCAGTTATCAAATAAAAGATGAAGGCAGCAGCAGCAGCAGGTTACGGCCTCGGGCTCAGCAGATATTCCACTCAGCTGCAGCAGGCTCAGGCCTGAGGCAGGGCAGGAGAGCTGACTGCTGCAGAAACAGAGTCAGAGCTGCCACCACTGTCAGCTCATCCACGAACCTCTGCAATGGGGATGCTTCAGAAACCTTGTGGAGCCGTGTGGTTACAGGTCAGACAGGCAATTTGCACCATCTGGCTTGCTCCTTAAACACAGAATTCCCCCAGAACTGGGAATTGGGTAATACACACTGAAAACTCCTGCTCATTGGAAGGTGCATTATCTAGAAGAATTTGAAAGTTGTTTTTATGGAATGTGTAAAGAAGGATGGGTGTGATCAAAGAAACTATAAACAGACATAAAAGATGTACCCCTCTTGGCTACTGACAGCTGCTGAACAGGGCTGTTGGGTCAGTGTAGAATCCTGAGGACTCTAGGAAATGGGAACACAGAATTCATGGCTCAGGAAGGAAAGCATGAAAGAGACAATAATTTGCATATGCCTGTAAGGAAGTCTATATTTAAACAAATCTATATGCCTTTATTTTACATAGTTGCCTCAATGAAAGGTTTTAGCCCCGAACCTCTCTGTTTCTCCAGTACTGGTCTAATTTTGTTTCTCTTCATAACCTGTGCTGCTCTTGGATCCTTAAGATCAAAATTGGATATAGCAACTTTACTACTATATTTTAGGCAGTAAAAAAAATAAAAATCATCCCTTCTTCAAAAAAAAATAAGTCTATGTAGATAAGCAGACCTTTCCATCTTCCAAAATTCAAAGCATAATATGTATATTCTAACAATTAATAAAAAATTTAGGCCCATTATAATCTTGACTGTGAAGCTTTAATCACTTAAGAGTGGAGGCAGAGCGAGTTGTTACACTGTATAGTCATAAACATTTGGATTTGTTATTTCTAGCACTCAGAGCTCAAAGTCAATGGGAATCTCTCCATAAATATGAAGTAAGAGATCAATCCTAAGAGCACAAGTTTTATTAATTGAAAGGCTAGACCTCAATAAAGTGAAATATAATTCATAGAAATCAATCAATGGACAGATCCTCAAACACCCATGTAAAAAAAAAAAAGAAAGTAGCTATGGTGTTAATTGAATCCTGTTAAAAAGTAGATAAAGAAAGAAGAAGAAAAGATGAAGAAAAGGTCTGTCTGTCCAGAACATTGTGTCTTTACACTTGAAACTCTTCTGAAGTCAGTGATAGTACAGATTGGAAACTGCTAACTAGAGAAGTGCAGCCAGAGAAACAAGAGGGAATGTACCAAGATTTTTTCTCTTTTGCCAAGCATAGTTGCATTGGTTTGAAATGGGAAAAAATTGATTAACTGAGAGCAAGTTTTTTCATTTCAAAGAAAAGAAAAATGAGAAATTTTCTGGTCTCATCAATGGCTTTTAAACACTTGGGCAAAGAAAATGTATGAACTTACTGTGTAATTCTATAATGATTTAGATCAGTGACAGACAGCTTGTCTGTGAATTCATGCATGGGTATGCTTTACTGGGATTTCTAAAGCAAATGCTGAGGTCTAATTCAGGGGGGCTGTTATGAAATGGTAGGACAATCCACAGGGGATAAAATTCTTTGCTAATAAACCAGCTAAAAACTACATAATTACTGAATAAGCACTTTTTAAAATGAAAAGTATCTTAAAGTTTTGAAATAATGCTCATTTAACATGGAGTGGTATCTCTGAAGCAGATGTCTCCTTGACATGTGCATTCAAGCTGTTGGCGGTGACCTTGTAGGGCAAAGCAGTTTTGAAAATTAGTTTTTGCCTCCCAATCTGTGAAAATAGTGCTGTAGTGATGATTTAATAAAAGTCATAGCTTCTCATATAAGCTTATTTCAGCAAAGTAAACAATTAAAATAACAAATGTCAGCTATTTCTCAGCTTGACAGTTAACACAACACAGCTTTTGCTTAGCATGATGTACAGAATGTATGGGAGGTATACCTATAATTCATTTTATCTAGGTACGGTTCACCTATTATATTTTAATACAGTGATAAATTAACAAACAATGCAGCAGTTTTCATAGTGGTGTGAGAGCTTTGGGAAAACCCATCTGGCATGCAAAAACTGTATGGCTAAAATAGAGGAGAAAAATGAAATTAGGGAATTTCTAAAGGATTTTAAGCTTTGCAAAGCAAAGGAAAACAATTGTAACCCTTTCTCTTGACTTTTAAGTTCTGTTACCTACTGGAGTGGAGCTGAGATAGAACAATAAGGTTTGCATTTTTATTGCAGCAAGTTTTTTGCCTAAAATGGAAAAAATATAGAGTTTTGGTGTTGGCAGAGTTATGGTTTTGAGTTACATGTCCCTGTGAAATTAAATGTCACTCAGGAATTGAGTCAGGAGGAAGCTGCCACCACGTGCTCTAAAAAGCTTTACTCTGACTAAAGGGAGTGCTGGATATTAGCATGAGCTAAAGCAGCTCTTGGGGGTTTTGTCCATCATTGCCACCTCCTCCGCCAGGTGGAATCACCAAAATGAAGCAGGCTAGCCAGTCTCACATTGCCTGGATCCAGCAGCTTGGCAATACTGAAATAGATTCTTTATGTTCTGCTGCTGGCATTTCTGTGGATGCTTTCTTCTGTTATTGGCCTGATTAGTGTAAAAAAGACATAAAAATGAACATCTGTGATTCAGGTTTCTATTCCTGACCTGCACCTGAGCAACCTTGTTAAGTCTGCGAGAGAAAGTAAAGTGTATAGTGTTTATAGCCCCTCATTTTGCAGTTCTGTTTTTGTGAACCCAACTTGAAGTGACAGAAAACTTAAAGTTTCAGCCACAGACATCACTCATTTGAATGGGAAGAACTTGCTCTTGTCTTTTGGAATTCCAGAACTGGGAGAGGATGTTTTCAGAAATTTAACCTCTGCCACAGGTTTCTTAACTGCAGGGTATATGAAATGACTTTTTCTGAATAGTTTGTGAAATAGAGATAACTGCCATTTGATTTTCTTGCAGAGGTAAGTGCCCCTTATAGCTGAGAAAGCAAATTGTGGAGACAGGTGAAAAGCCAATGGCCAATGTAAATAAGGTGATAGATTCAGAAAAGTCTAAGCACAGGTCCAAAAGCAATGAACAAGGTTATGAGCCCTCACCTCAGAAATCAGCATTTTAAAAATTTGATGGTCAGTGACTAGGAAGCTTAAAATTCAAAAACAATGTACTTGGTATGTTTCTACAGGAGCAAAGGGATTTTTTTCCTAGAGAAGTTTAATATAATCATTCTGCTTTCCTTCCTGGATACAGTTAAGAAAACCTCTTTTAAATAAATAGTAAAACAAATGAGTGGGTTCTCTCTCTGATTTTTATTTTAATTTTTTTTCTGATCCTCTACTCTGTGGCACAATGCTTATCATATTCAAGGAGAAGGACCTCATGTGTGAGAACACTGTCAGAATACTGATAGTGCAGATCTAAATTTCTCCATGAATATCTGAGAATGTACCAGCCATAAAAAGAAAAAAAACCCACCCCATTCCAGCTGTTCATATTCTTTTTCATCCTGGATGACTGGAGCACTCTGCATAAAATGTAAATATTTTTTTAAAAATGGTTAAAACCTTACATTCACCCCTTTTCTAAGCCAACAAATCAGGGAGAGCACAAATCAGTTTCTAGGTGTTAATTATAGGGCTGCCCATAGAAAAAATCCTTCATCCAGCCTCTAAGAAGACACTGACTGAATTTCAACTCCTGTGTTACAATTTTATTCACATAGATGTGCTCTTGCTATTTAACATTTAAGTTTGGGCAGGCTTTGGCCTTGGTGCTATGCTGTGCATTGCATTAAGTAGAGTCACTAGCAAAGAGTGGAGCTACAGACCTTCCACATCAGCTTTCTTACACTCTTCTCCTTGAGCGTTGCATGTTGTGTGAAGCGCTGGTTATCTGGCATTTATAGAAATAAATAGTGCCAAGAGTAAAAACAATTAGTTTTTTCTTAGTCTTTAGAGATGGCTTTTATTGCTTGAAAATCTTGCTTAGCCCGATTAGCAAGGCTGAGTAAAGATATGAATATTTTTATCATCGCAATCAATGTGACTGTAACCTACATACTTTTAATGTCAGCATTGATTCCATGAAGCAATGGGAAGGAATCATTCTCTTGGCTTGAAGACTGTCTGCAGAGCAATTTAGCTAGAGGAAGCCAGGAGTAGTGTGCAGTAGATGAGAGACTGGTTTGGCAACAGTTATTGAAGTTTTCACTGACAATTTTTGCCTTGTGAATCTGCAGTCTGTCGGTCTCTAGGAAAGGAGCACTCAAGGTACTGAAAATAAACGCAGGCGTTAAAGGCCAGCTTGTGAACTCATTATTATGTCTGCTGAGAGAGCTGAATCCTGATACTTGTATTTCAGTGGCTGATGGTTATTTCAGCTCTGTTCCTAAGGAAAGGCCTCCATTAGATCCGTGTTTGGTCTTCCACCACTGACTTTTTGGATTTGAGAGGGGAATATCTCTTGAAAGCTGAATAGCCTGTAGAACTTGCACTTAGAAGTGATTAATTGTCCAAAAAGGGCAATTTATTTAAATCATCGAGTAATATTTATCAAAGTAGAGATCTGGTAACGTTTAGCAAACAAGTGCATTCACAGAGAAAAGTTATAGTGTATGAATAATCCCAAAATATCTCATCTCCTAAAATTGCTATGTGCCAGCTGAGCAGCAGGAGCTATGTGTGTTCTCCTAACAACTGCAAGGTAAAACATGTTGGACTGCAGTATGCTCATTTTTTTGAGAAGCTATCTGGAAATAGTAGAAGACACTACATGTTATTTCACATTTTCCAAGTGCATGCAGATGGTGAGTTACCCGGGCTCAGCTGTATGTTCACAGCAGGACACAGCAAACTGAACGTGTGTGGGTCCCCCATGTAATGAATAATATTTAAATCATAGTATTAGGCAAATCAGCCATGCCTAAAACATTTTCAAGAGGATGTAATGCATTTGTGAGTGCACTATCTTAAAACATTTTAACTCAGCGAATGAGCACATACAAATTATTTGCTGTAGCTGTTGAATTGTAAAACACCTGATGTCAGTAATTGTAAGAAGTCGGCATATGGAGCACTGAACAAATTTTTGGTTGAAGTTTTCTGTCAGATATACATTAATTATTCCCAGGACATTGTCAGTCCAAATATTGAAGAACTTTGGCTTATAAGGTGATTCTCTCCACCGTAAATGTAAACAAAAATCAGTGTCTGGAGAAGGACTGAGGCAGAGATGGTGCTGGAGCCAGAAGGAGGTGGAGTAGGACCTGTGGCAGCTCTGCAGGGCTGTGTTCCCTGGCAGATGTGAGCCAACACTGAGAGTTTTGCATGGCTGAGAGCCAAATCAGCTGTCAGACTCCAGTGCTGTGTGCTCCACTACGTGTTGTTTGTAAAGGCCACCACAGCACTAAGGGGACACTTCCATGGGTTGTCCTCAACATAGCTAAAAAAAGTACAAGTTGGAATTTTTCAAGCCCTAAGTCTTATTAAAACTTGTATTTGATAAGTTATGTTTATACAGATCGTTGTGCTTAAATATTATGTTTCACTTCATGATACTTTTGGCATTTTCAGTATTTATGCAGTTATGGTTCACAAAATAAACATGATGTTCTTGGAATTACTGGGAAGGAGCCATCTTGTTGATCCAGTTCTGTATAAAATAGGCCCATTCTACTTGTGCAATGCTTTTTATAAAGAGAAAATTCTGGCTACATCAAAGATGGCTATAAGCAGCAGGAAGGGAGCTGTAATTCCCACAGTTCTAATACAGCTTTTGCTATGATCTTTGTCAATATATGTATACCAGAGTGGGTCAAACAATACGAAATAGCTAAAACATTTATCTTTGACACAAATAGAATAAGGATGTTGTGGGTTTTTTTCAGGTTTTAAAATACAGAGTTAATAATCACTCTTAAAATGTCTCTTTTTACATGCTTATCTTCAATTATCTCTGCAGTGAGGGACTAAGCAGATCCTATCCATTTTCCTTTCAAGGCATTAGTCATACACTTCCAGTACTGGATTTTTAGGTGCTTCTGATAAGTGACTTTTTGTTTTGGTTGTGTTTTTCTTCCTTCTCACATGTTAGCAAGAGCTGAATTGAATGTATCTCATCAGTTTGTATCTGCCTTCAACCTATGAAGGCAAACAGTTCCCGTGCAGCAGGGTCTCTATTGAATACTTTTAAATATTTGGATTGATGAAGTTTATAATTCCTCTAAAACAATCCTAATATGTAGTTCCTCTGTATGAGGGTCATGTATCCAGAACTCAAATTGATGATGGAGCATTTTACAAATCAACAAAAAACCCCCAGATTTTTTAACAAAAATCTGTTACTTCAGGTAAATAATAAGAGGAAAGTGTCTGTGCATTCAGGTGATTTGGGAGGAAAAATGGAAATTATTCATTAAGTCATGACTTCTTGGTACTGTGTAGTATCTCATCAGCTAAAATGCATATATAACCACTTCTCAGATAAATATTTATTGTGATCTGCTGCACAGTACAACCTAAAGTAACACAAGCTATAGGAAGCTTTTGGAAAAAGCTGTGAACACAGTCTGATTAAACTTATCAACTTAAGTTTAGTCAATTGCATGAAATAGGAAATTTTCTTTTCCTAAAGGTGGGACATCAAAAAGTGTGTAGTATTTGTAGAGCCATTTTGTATGTAAATATCTGCAATCTGAGCCTTGTTCTGTTCAGCCAAAACCCCAAGATGAAAAGTAGTGATCAGCTTTCACATCTTTTTCTCTCTGTTTATGAATATGTTTCTTTTCAACTCTAATTCACCTGTGGTAGTCCTCAGGTCCAGATGTGAGGACAGGACTATTTCTCTAGAAACTGGTATCTGATATCATTTACCTACTTAGGATATTAGACACTTATTCCCTGTGACTGTTTCTAGAAGCCAGGCATAGTGTTGTCTGCCTCACAGTGGAGACTTCTGTAAAGATTCGTTAAAGTAAAATAAAATAAAATATGCTTTATAGGACATTGTCATAATCCTAATGATGAATTCAAAAGAAATAACCTTGTCTCTGATCCCAGATTTCAATAGGAAATATCTGTGTACTTTGGAGATTTTAGTGTGATATTGAAGTCTTGGGCAGTTGAATTTCCTTAATGTCTGAAATGGTCATTCCATGAGTGAAGTGTGAATATATGCTGCATATTTAGGTGCACCCGAGGAGGGACAGGATGTATCCTTTTTCCTTTTTTGAACTGCTGATATTACATTTTCATAAGGGTTTTCCCAGTAAAACCAATAGGAACTGCAGCACTCTGCACTTGTTAAATGCAGGTGAGGTCTTGATTTTCCAAGGTGCTAAGCACCTTTTGTGTTTGGTGACTCAAAGGCAACTGTGCTTGCTCAGCACTTCAAAAACATGAGTCCTTGCTGCAGGTAGGCACAATTGGAAATACTGGCTGTTTTCCCAGAAGGAATTTGGTTTAGCACTGTGCAGAAGAGTAGAGTTTGTCTTACCCACCCTTTGTCCTCAGGCTCACGGGTGACTTATATTTAGCTGTTATTGCTGGTGCAGAAGAACTCATTACAATGCAAGAGCCCAGTCTTCATGCTTCAGTCACTCTAAAGACTCCTCTAGTAAGCAGCACTGCAGCTCTTTTATAGTGAAGAGAGCTTTAAAACTATTTAAAGCTGTGAGCATATATGAAGCATCTTCCTTGAGAGGCACGACATTTTATAATGCTGGTTAAATGCTGCTCAGTTGCATTTGGTGCAGAGGAATCAGTAGCACTTGGCAGCTGATTACTTACAGAAACTAAAAGAAAAATCACATTCCTTTCTCTCTCTTCAGTATTGGTAAAAATTTGAAATGCACTCCACTTAACTGGAGAAATGAGGAAAGTCCTTGTAGAGAGGCTTCTCCCCTGGCTGGTAGATTTAGGACTGTAGTGTTGAGAGGGTGAATACCAACAGCTGTATCTCCTCTAGCCTGGACTCTCTCCAATACTGGCACCAGCACCATTGTCAGCCCAACACTTTTGTCACAGGACACTCAGAAAAGACTAAAATTAGGGGATGCCACTGGCCCCCAAGAAATTTAAACACTACACATTAGCCATTTCAAAACTAGGGGTTATTATTTTTGTAGCTTGTTACTTTATATCCCATTTTAGAACAGAGTTTAGGGACATCATAAACATCTCAAGCTCGATTTCATTAATTAATAAAGTGAACTGGAATGCTCGTATGAGGCTGCTATTTTGTGGAATAGCTGTCTCCCTAAAAATAATGAATTTCTGTGGACAGCATATATTGTTGACTTTGCAGCTTTTATAGATTTCCTATGCTCTAAAATCTTTTCAGCTACTAGTCATTCACTTAATGGATTGCTTATATTGACAATGACTATTCCTATTTCATGAATATAAAAGAAAAATTAATTTGATAATTGGCTCTATTTACTGGCATTTTTCAAGTGAAGGTTAATATATCTTCTATAGATATCGATTTCAAATGGTGCACATGTATTGACTGAATTTAAAGTTGTCTGCCCTCTGCAGAGGAGGACTCTTCCAACAAGAAATAGTAAAATGATCCAAGAAAAATATACTATTTTAGATGAGACTGCCATCACATGATTTCAGACAAATGTACTTGCAGCTTCAGTTACTACAGGATAGTACGTGTAAACAGACTGCCTGAAAAAATATAGAGAGCCTTCTCCTGTCAGACTAGTATCAGTACAATTTTATTAATCTCCCTGTAAATGCAGGGAAGTCAGCTAATAATGGACTTATAAATTGGAATACATTTGGAATATATGGACTAATAAATAGAATTATAAAAGGCACAGTTAGTTTGTGTTTAGCATTATGCAGCAGCAGTAAGAACATGGTATTTTGATAATCCAGAAGCAGTTTAGAGTCTGGGTTGTACTGTGACCAGAATGATGCAGCAGAACTCAGTTTATTTTTCATGCCAAAGTAAAACTATATCATATAAATCTATATCTTGGACGCCTTGCCAATATTTATCACAGTCTCTATTGAGAAATGAATAACCAATTTTTGCTAAATTATTAAACATGACACATGTAGTTTAGCTGGGTCTAGTTCTGTTGCTTGCTATGGGGGTTTAGTCTAGTTGTGGTTTATGAGCTGGCTACAGCAAATCCAAATTACCTGTAATTTGTTTCACTCATCATGTGTGGTCTTATGCTGTGTTTGAAAATTAAATGTAATTGCCTGTCAGACCATTCACGTTGAAGGTTGTCCTCTTCCTTTGGCATTTAGTAAATGGGATTTTGTGTTTAGCTTGAGCTATGGGGTATGGCCAGACAAGCTGAGCTTGCTAACCCACTCTGCACCATGCCTCTGTCCAGGCACAGATTTCTGGAGAGGGCAGCTGCTGGTGGAGTTGCTGCCCTTCTGCTGAAAGGTGCTAGATTGGGAGGTGCCTTTTGGGGTGGATGTGTAAAACCAGCTGTTTCAGTGTTTCTTTGCCCCTGGCAGGTTTTCTTACCAGCCACAAGTGGTTGTTACTGGTTGCCACGTCCCAGGAGCAGCGAGGACACGCACGCCAGCAGGTGGTTCTGGTTCAGCAGAGATTTATATGGTTTTTGGTGTCTGCTAGGCATTAGGAAAAAGCTCCATAAGCTGCCCTATGGCTTTGATTTTGCCTTTGTTGAAACACATTAGAGAACTTGTTCAGCAGGCTATTTCATCTCTGCTTTGATACAGGTTGAAAGGCTTAGCATAACATATAGTGTGTAATTTTTACATATAGTGTTGGTGAGGATTACATGAAGACATCTTTGACTTTGTTTGGCATTCTGTTTAGGGATACTCCTCATTACTTAAAACCTGCTGTCCTTAATACAGACTCCATTTACTATCTGAGTATCAACTCTAACTTGAGTTTGATCTAGCATGAAACCTTGATGTTGAATTTCTAATATTTTTCTTTTGATTTAACCAACTGAAAGGGAGTAAACTCAACAGCTATAGTTAGCAAAATTTGGCAGCTCATAAAATAATATTATTTTCTTCTGGTAGATTAGTTCCTCTAATAATTAAATAATCTAACCTAATTCTATAGCTTTTGATTATAAAATTTATTTTTAAAACAAATTTCTTTAAGTTTGTCATGTCGTGTGTCTTGATTAAGTAATTAAAGAAGGGTAGACTCGCTGTGGTTAACTTTCTGTTAATATTGAATGTGATTTGAAACAAAGATCTTGAATATGAACAGATTCACAGTGACACTTCTGCAACTCCAGCTCCCTTCTGGAGGTGTTTAGTTCTAACACTGACCTAAACTCACCTGGTTGAGCTGCAAGACCTGTGGAATCAGATGAAGACTGTATGGCTGTGGGTGTACTGAACATCATTTTTTCATTAATATTTTGTCCACTAGTTTATAAATTAAGAATTTATCATGTAGAAGCTGTTATGTTTCAAAAGATTGTGGGGCTCAGCTTTGTCCTACCTCAGGCAAGAATCGTATTTGTTGCAGTGTAGTTTTACCAGTGGACTGTGAATCTAGAGTTTTGTTTTATATCTGCTGCATAAATAATTCTTTGAACCATAGATCACACAACAGGTACTGACTATTCTCCTTTGTTGGATGCCTCCACTTGTACTAGATATTTTAGATACAGAGTTTTTGCTATGTTAAAAAAAACTTACGGCCTGAATTTTTTTGGACATAATGCAGCCCCTCACATGTATACCTTATGTTGGTATACACAAGAGTTTCTCTTAAAGCATGTCAATATTCACCCTGCTATTGAAGGTGCTGTTACTATTGTGGACTTTAATGGGGTATAGATCTTTCCCAGAATCTGAGAACTAAAAGACTGCATATAGCCTTGCCTGTCTTCATTTTGGAGGTGGACAAGACATCAGATTAAGTAGGTCAGCACATCAGTAGGTATTGAACTAACCATAAAGAAGCCTTGGAATAGTGGTTAAAGAAACATTGATTTTTTTAATGCTAGAAATATTTGTGCATAGGATGGATTTCCACATTTGCCCTTTTACTACTGCATTGACAAAAAAATAAAAATCCACACTTGTTTGTTTTTCATCAGGTGGAAATGTGTAGTACAGACAAATATTTGCCACCTTGTTTGACCTTGTCCCAAGATATTTACATCTTGGAACCCATTTAAATTTTCTTGTTTTGTTGGACTTTGAAGTATTTGGCAGTGAAAGAGATGTTGTTGACATACCAAATATTACTTTTAGCTTTAACTGCTTATCATACTGTATATGCTGCATGGAAATGAGAAACATTTAAACCAGTTGACTTAATCTGCTCTTTTCAAGACAGAAGTATATTTATTTAAAAGAAGGAATAAACAGCCAAGGTTCAAAATACTGAGCCTAATATACATGAGTAAAATAATAACGAACCCTTTCTTAGGGATATTTGAAAAACATCTGTGTTTGTGCTGAAATGCTCCTTGCCTTAAGAAAAAGAAAAAATAAACCCCACCAAAAACAAATCAGAAAACTGCCAAACCCAACAGACCTGTATGTCTGTGGAGATATGGATATTCTGAAAGATGAGGGCACATTGCCACAGTTGGTCCTAGCCCCTACCAGGCATGACAATTGTCAGAGACACAGGGGTAGAATTTAATAATGGATCTCTTATCTTAGAGTAAATGGAAGACCAGCACCTCCCTTTCCTGTTCTTTATAGGGTAGCAGGACCCTTTCTGCTGCCTCTCTGTCTCGTTGAGAATTTCTCCATTTCTCCTGAGATGGAAAATGAACATCTGTTTTAACATCTGGCTGAAAATTAGTCACATGGGTTCACATCCCTCACTTGGTTCTTTAAGGGGAGTCAGAAGCATTTCTGTGTCTTAAGTGGCCCTCATGCCCCATTTTGACTCCCACATGCAACAAAAATAAAATAAACCAGTATGATTTAATCTAAAAGAGTAAATTAAAATTTCAGGGTAAAGGGACAGCATAAAACAAGCCAACTGTGAGTAAAGGCCACAGCTGAAAATTGGGGAATCAGGGGGAGAGATTAAGCTGGAAGACAATAATGATTGCAATAATAAACATCCCAGAGGACGTACAACACAAGTGAGTTTTGCTGTAATCTTCTTGAACTCCCAGCCAAGTGATTTGTAATTACTTACCTGAATTACAGCCTCTGCTAGAGACCCTAAACAAGGTTGTAGGGTTAGGGGCAGTGCCTATTCCCAACAGGTCAGTTTCTAAATGTGCCAATCTAAATGGGGCTTAGCATCTATAAAAATGTTATCACAGCAGTAAGAGTTCCTTCCTGTAGCTTCAGTCTCTGTGATACCAGGAGTGCTTACTGAAGAAGAGGCCAAGGCTCCATCACTGAAGACTCTTCAAAGTAAATTGAAGGGCTGGAAAACTGCAGAGAACAATCTTGCATCAGCAAAGGAACACTCTGTCAGTGACCTATTAGCTCTATGTCATCTCCAAACTTGGTTGTATATTACTTGATTTGATTCATAACAGGCTGGGAAGGAGATATTTATCTGTCATACAAAAAATAACCTTTTAAGCACCAAATGAGAAGTTTATTGCTGAAAGTAATAAAAAACCCAAAATAGCTCTTCTGAGAGGAAAGACAGAAGTGCTTTCACCTGTGCTGACCTCAGCAAAAAGTAGATGCTCCTTCCTCTCTGCATCCTGCCATCCCCTTGCATATATTCATTTCTTCTGTACATTTTTAGTACAGACTTTGGCCCTGTATGTTGAAAAGTGCATACAAAGTTTAAATCAGCCAATATCAGATGGGATTTAGGGAAATCTTACATTCCTTTATCAACATCTGGTGGCTGCTGAATTGGAAATCTGACATAAAGTTTAATGCATTTCTTGTTGAGGGTTGTCCAGCCAGCCTTTATGTGTGATCCATTCCTATGGAGTATTTTGATAACTCGGAGCCAGTTCCCAAAGAGAGCTGCACCTTTGCAACCTTCTGCTACAGAGGATCAAAGGGAACCAGTAAAGACATTAACTCCCCTTCCCACCCACCTCTTTTGTTTTCATGTACTGTATTATAGAATTCAATCATGAAGTGTCCTGATGGGACACCTGTGGTTGGGTTATTTGTTCCCCTTGGACTGAGATTGATGAGAGAGAGGCAGTTTTCTCTTATTAGGACTTGTTTGTTTATTTTTATCTGTATTACATATGTATAAGGTACAAGGGGCTACATGCACGAAGATAGAAAGGAGCAAAATGGCTAACAAAGAACTTTTTCAAGGTCTTTTATATGTCTGTTTACCCAATTAACAAATTCTAAGTAAATTATTTTTCTTAGTGACCCAATGACCCAACACCTGTGTACTGCACTGCAGCATTCTCTATCCAATCACTTACTATTACCCAAAAACCTCTAGAAGATGATGAAGAAAGAAGAAGGAAGAAGACATAACAATCTTAATCCTCCATCTTGTCTTTTGTTCTCTAAACTATCTTAAACTCTAAACTTCAACTTTCTCACCCAGTGACTTAAGAAAACTCTCTAATTTACACACTCACGCTCTTAGTTTTTCTATTTAACAGTTGTTTTCATGGTGTTAACGTTCAGGAACACACATAATCATGAATGATTATATAAAAGTGCTTTATTGAAGAGCTCTGGGTGTCAGGGGTACACATACCCAACTCTGACCTGGTTTGATTTTGAGTTGAACATGTTTTTATACTCTATTGTTATATAACTTACATATTAATTATTAAACTTACATTGTTCTACTGTATACATTGATTCCAGCCAAACATAGATTTCTCGTGATCCCCCTCAACCCCCTAGCATTGTTCCTTATGTTCTTTAAACAATAATTATATCTAATCACATCTAACAATTGTATCATTTATCATATATTGATTACACAGGTGCAGTTTGACCTGATCTTTAGCAAGCACAAGGCCTAACATGTCCCAGGGCCTACTTTTCCCAGGGCTTTCCAAGCTTAACTTTCTTTCTAAGTCCCCAAATTTTCTATGATTTTAAAACCTTTTGCTATCAGTGTTATATGAAATTCAGTGCTTTCTTGGATGTCAGAGCCAGGTGTCATAGATAAAGGCACACACTCTGCCTCTGGCTCCAACAGTGAAGGAAAGAACTCTCCACAGTGCTTGCGTGAGCACGACCAGCTGAAAAGTCATGCTAGATGTGGTATAAATGTCTGGGGAACTGTCTGCATAAGAGAAAATGCAGTAGCACCAAGAGGGAAAATTTAGCAGAGAAAAAATATTAGAAGGATGAATTAATTATTTAGGTATCTGTGTAGACAGTCATTGCCTTCTATTTCAATTTTTAATTATTAGCCTTTGTAGTTAATAAAAAAAGGTAAAAAATTAATCTTCAGAAGTGTTGGACTCTATAAATATCACTTAAGTTGGAGGAATTGATAATTATAATGTTTCAATCAAGCAATAAAATTTATATAAAGCAGCTGCAACATGACACCCTATACAAAAATATTAGAAAATTATTTACTCTGTGTTTGAAAACCAGTATGCAGAGGTTCTGAACACTTTGTTTTAGTGTCTTTTCCATCAACATTTTTAAAAATAATATCAAATTATTCATATTCCTTTTCTTCCAAAAGAATTTAGAAAATCAGTTTCTATTTAGATGGGGTGCAGAAAGAAATAAAATATTTTTCCTCACCTGCAGTACAAAATAAGTGCAGTATGACTGTTTGGATGCTTGCATAAGCACATTATTTATGCCATCATGAATTTTCTCAACTTTTGCTGTGCCTGATTAATGTTCGTACGTGTGTTGTGTAGCTCTATTTGAACCAGTTCAATAAATTCCACAGCATCTTGTGGAGCAGGAGAGCAAATTATGCAGACTTAAAAGCTAATAACTTCTCACTTGTTTTTCAGCTTCCGTTTCTGAACAGACTGAGTCATAAGTAGTAGAGTGGTCCACACACTGTCCAGTAGAGGACTCCTGCTTCAGCTGAGGTCAAACCACAGCTTCTGTGAGTCAGTTTTGCTAATGAGATCCTTAATTTCACAGGTACTTTGTACATACAGATAAAAAATACATTTATTGGAAAATGTCTTATTTAAGAGGAAACAAAGGACCTGTTGCTTAAAAATAAGTGAAGAGGGAAGGTACTTGAAATATTTTCACTGAGTAGCTTTAATGATTAACTATATTTAATATATTTGGAATATATAATATGATATACCATTAGACAGTTCTCACTTTATATCACCATATAACCACACAGTGTTCCCCATATACTAGTTTTGTCCAAAATTTAATAGGATACTTAAAAATATTTTAATATATTTTATACATACATACATATTTGTTTAATACATGTTTACTATCTATTTACTTTTATTTACAATAAGTTAGGTAAGATTTCTATTTGTTTCCCTTTCTCAACACTGTCTGAATTCTGTTGTATAACTGTAGTCTTTGTTTGCTTCCTTCAGCATCCACCCTTCCCACTAACTCTGAAGATGAACTTCTTGGTAACATGAACTGATGCCAAATTCTTCTGATGTCTGTGTGTAGAAGGATGAAGGATCATTATTTGTGCTGGCTTCTGGGCTTTTTTGGGTTGTTGATGTATGTGTAATTCTATATGTGCCTGTTGTCTTTGTTTCCAAAAGTAGAGCTTAAATTAATACAGGAACCTGAAGCAGTTTAATATTCCCAGTACAACATTTTACTTTTTTTAAAAGGAAACCTTGAAAAGTTCTGGCCATTCTTTTGCTATGTGGCTACTGTGGTTCTGATTCACCTTTTGACCTCTTGGCTCACCTGCTGTTCTTGTCATGTGTGATGTTAACAGTTGTGTGAAATATGTTCTGCTATTTTACCTGTACAAGGGAAGTTGCAAAAGGCTGTAAGAATCCTCCTGTCACCCAGGACTATGTGATTGAGATTTTTCTGATATGAGACTGGACACACAAAATTATACTTACAATTTTTTCATAACTACTGGTATTTGTGTATATAGAGTATTTTCAAAAGAGCAATCATGTTGTAATAACAAAATACAAATCTCATATCTATCCAGTAAAGACTATTGTGTAACAAAGTCTGTGATGAACATGAGAGTGAAACTTATAACAAAAAATCCAACATTTTATAAATCTGTGGAAATGGGCCAACCAACTTCACACAGTTTATTTATATTTTAAAAGCCCAGCAGTAGTGGCAGGAGTTTGTGCATTAATGTGCGGACTCATATGACAGTTTAGGGCAACAGAGAAACTCCTGCAAAATTATTAAGGTGGGCACAAGTGCTAGAAGAGATCACAGAGGAACAACATTGCTTATTCCAGTAAGGGTTTGAGTGCTCTCTACAGTCTAAATGGCATTGTAACTGTGAGTTCCACCAAATCACTCAAAATTAGTATGGAAATGGAGGCATCTTCTGAAATTGCATAGTGTACACCTTTATTTTAAAAAATGTTTGCAACTTTTCTTTTGAAAGTCTGTATTTAAATTGTTCTGTATCAACAGAATTGATGTTTATTCTCTGTATTTGAATGGCATTCAGGTAGTTTTAGTTGTATTTATTGTTTGAATGGTCTGCATCAATGGTGCTTGATGCTTACATTGTAATTTGTTGCTGCAGGTGAATATGACTTTGAATAACATCAGTCTTTTTATCTGAAGATAATATTTTTGAACAATCTTAAACAATATTCAGCCATTCCAGTTATGGCCCCTGCATTTAAAACAACACCTTCCTGATCTGCTCTGTCTTTTTTCACTGTAAGATTCATCATATGTATTTCTTTACATTGTTCTGGTACTTTTTATAATGCCTACACCTAGCTGATCCATGCAATTCTAACTGTGGTTTTAAGTTTACAATGCATTTGTGTTAAGAAAGCCAGAATCTCAGCTGGTGCAAGTTAGTATAGCTCTCCTGAAATCAATAGTGCTCTGCCAGTTTCTACTCTTTGATGATCTGGCCATAATAATGTAATATTACTGAAGAGATAACACAGTGAAAAGGATGCATTATACTGATTCAGCTGGGGCAGCTATTAGGTTGGAGTACTGCTGAGCACATATTGTCTAATATTCACCTAATGGCTGATATCCATTTCATGAGACCAAATTTTTAAATCTCCACTAAGCAGAGTTAATGAAGTTAGTTCTTCAGTGTAGAGGGTGTGATTTTTAAAAAAACTTCAGCTCTCTACCAAAATGCATAGTCTTCTGTTGGAATAAAATTAACTGATAAGATTAGTATGTAAAAGTGAGTTTTTCCTACTTGTCTGCAAATATCTGGCACCAAGGCTTTTTGGTTTTATTAACACAATTGGAATTGAAAAGCTAATTGTATGAATGCCCCTTCAAATGTCCTAAGATGCTTCTATTGAAACTTTAATTGTGAGAAGCCATTCTCAGGGTGACTCAGAGCAAAATGCAGCTGGTTTACATTGTGAACAAAACATATGCAACGTGTCTTGGCAGATCTCTATAATAACACATACCTTTGTTTCCATTTGTAAATGGGGATATGCTCTCACACATAGTGTAAATTGCAATTTCTTTAAAGAAAAGGCTTTTAGGGATAAAATGAATATGAAAACAGAATAACAAGTTTCACTTCGAAATGCACAAAGATTCATAATACATTCTAATTGTATTAAATCATATTTGTATCCCATTCTAAAGAGAAATTAACTAAAGTGGCTCTTTCAGGTAACTTTATAGCACAGTGATATCAAAGGCAGTTAGTATTATTGTCTCTTCTTCAGAATGATTTTAAATAAATTGCAATCTTCATTTAATCTTCAAGTCAATTATTAATTACACTCAAGCTTTTCTTCTCAGTTCACCTCTAATTTAATGACAGTCAAAGAGAAGATTTAATTTTCATACTTTTATCCTCTAGCACATGCTAATGGTGAAGCCACTGTTTTTATTTATGATTTATTGTCCTAACATGACTACAATATACAGCAGTGCTATGCATAAGCACTTGGGCAAATTGCTGCCAGCAGGAGCACACATAATATCTGGGCTTACATGCAGGGTATTGGATGGAAGTCTTTGGAATACCATCTGTGATTGCTCAGATATATCTTATTTTCAGAGTTTATTCCATAATTCTTTTCCTAAAGTTACAGTAAAAAGTGAAGTGACAAGTCACTAAGTTAACTGTCTGCCAATGCTCTATGTTTTTTTTCTTTTAAAATCGAGACAGAAAAAACAATATGTGAAAATACACTTTGGGGAGTAATATGACATTTTTACTGCCTTTATCTCAGTGTTGAAAATGGCACTGTCTCCTGGCCAAATGTACTTTGCAATGCTTGGAGAACTATTTCACAATATTTCAACTGGCTTTGATTTTTTTTTTTTTAATTTTTCCTCATTGTACCTAATTAAAAAACTAGAGTTGAACTTTTTGGTTGTAGCTTTGTCTTTTATATTGAAAGGGATTTTCTCTCTGCTCAATTTTTAAAGCAAATCATACACGCTGAATGAGCATCTTGCAATGTTCTCATAAAGCAGGGTTACAGATCGCCCAGATTTCCCTTTATGGAGAAATAATATGGATTAGCCTTCTCCTCTCTCAGCAACTTCTTGTGCTAATTCTTCCTTGCTCAGCTTACACACAGAGACAATGGCCACAAATTCACTCCTCTTACTGCTTACCTGATCAGAAAGGTGAATAGCAATGGAACATCTTGTAGCCCTCCAGCTTCCCTGGCCAGCAATAAGGAAGTCCAGCTGCAGTAAGATTCTGGGCAGTGTTTCACACCTGACTTCTTTCAAGAGACTTACAGGCTCTAAAACAGTTGAGGTCAAAGATCAAAAGTTCTTCTGTGTGCTTTCTTTATCTATTAAGGCCATTGTCTATGTTAATGTAACATAATGATAGCTGGTAGCTTAATTTTTGTTCATTATCCTTCATAGTTCTTTCTGGATGTAGCATGCTTTTCCTGACAGTTATACTAATAATAATGAAGCTTGGATGGACATATGGATGAAATCACAGTGGAACAGACAAGAAAGCTTAGCTGAATGCTTTATTGGCCCCTGACAATTATTTTTACTTCATCTGTACAGAGTGAGCTGATGCATTTGACTGTGAAGTTTCCCCTTTTACTGGCTGTTTCAGATGCAATGTAGTTTGGTTGCTGAACTTTAATTTGTCAGAATTATTCAGATGTATTTTTTCATGTGTCTCAGAAATAGTAAACCTTAAATCAGAGTTATCCACACATTCAAAGAACAAAACCATACTAAGTTATTTCAAGTATATATACTATCTTTTAATGTGTATTATCTTTATAAAACGAGGAAGGTTTTCTTTTCCAGCACCCTAGGTAGGGGAATGGTAACTACAAAAGAGGCTTCATACTTTACAATACTTTCAAACCATTGTGTTTAACAAGTGGTGCTATAGCATATCAAACCAAGACAGGGTGATCCCCCTTCCCTTGGTTTGATATACTTTCAGCTTCTTTAAAGGCTCTTGAGATCAGGACCTCTACAGAGTCTTTGAAGCTTGTGTTTCTCTTTCACTAGAAAGTGAAGCTTTGGCTTTTAATGGCAGCTCAGCAAATATCTCATCAATATTTAAAGTGTCAAGTGTACCTCTGTTAGAGGTACCAATCACAGATCAAAGATAGTAGCACTGAGGTGCAACATTTCCTTCAAAGATCTTCACAGCTGAGCTTTCCCTTTTGTTGGGAAAGAACTTTTCTTTTTAACATTCATTGCTTGCATGAGTCTTAAACATGTTGTTTGACAACTGTGGGGAATTAAATGTTTTGTTACTATAGCCAGTGAGGATGGTACAATAGTTTTGAATAATCCTTTGGGCTTGTTTAAGAAAGGAGAATGCTTGGAAAGCCTTTTGCTGGCTGTTTCTACCTTCAGTTGAACAAAGTCTATTGTAGTTAATGGTAAAAATGTCATGCTATTTGAAGAGGTCAAGAAGAATTCAAGATGGATGAAAGTTTAGTGACAGGTACAAATAAGCTGTAGTAAGACAGTTCTTTTTTGCCCTTTTCTCTTTCAGTGAGGATTTAGGATGATTTTTTCATCATATTTTTTATATCCTCTGTTGCCTTCCTTCTACTTGTTATGTAAGGCTTGTGAATACGGCTGTGAAACCTAATCTTTATTACTAATTACTTTATTACTAATTACTATTACTTTATTACTATAACCAGCTCTTACTAGTTTGTTTTGTTTTGTTTTGCTTTTGTTTTTTGTTTTTGACATCTGTTAATTACAATGATAATTATAGTAATAATGATTCTTAGTATTTCATTTATGATCTATTCCCATGTTGTAATTCTGATTAAGTATTAGTAGTATTTAGTAAGTATACTACCCATAGGTGTAGTATAATGTCAAGGTGCTAAACAGAATCTGAATGGTGAAAAGCTGAAGCGATGGCTCTTTAAAAAAAGAAAAAAGATAATTGGATTAGGCATGCTTCATGATTATGTGGGAAACAGAAAATTAGTATTAAGAAGCTTATCAGATGACTCTTGCTCAACACAGAGTATTTTGGTTCTGTGAGCTGCTTTCTGATTGTCTACAGAGTGCACTGGGATCAACAGGTCTGAAATGTGTGTCCTTAGACAGTATTTTACCCTGAGGACTGACTTTTACTGAATAGCATCTCCTTGTAAAATGAAGAAATTTGTGTTCCTCATCAGTTCATAAACTTTACAGTTGTGAAACTCAGAATATACTTAAGCATTATGGTGGGGTAGATGTTAATTTAAATATTTCAAAGCTTTTGGCAAAGAGTCTAATACTGCTGTTGTACATGAGAAAAGGACAGCTATTGTTCTACCCCATACAAGCCTGTTCTTTTGTTACTCCTCCTTAATGAATGTGTCATGATCCAGATTTTAGTATGTTTGGATATTTCTGTGTTTTCTACTGACAAGCTTATAATTCATATGGATTCTAGATGGCAAGAGATCTTAACAGATTTATTTCAAGGAAGCCTTGTAAGCAATAAGGCAGTAGTGGGTTTTCATGTATGGGTATTGTATCTGCAGCAATCCTCGTTCACATCTATCAGCACTTGTAGTACACTGGTGTGTGGCTTCTGGGTGAGTGTGTATAAACCACTGGCTCTTGTTTGTCTTTCAAGACCTTTTTTCTGGGATCCTTGTTTCAGGGAAGAGCCAGTGTAAGGGAAAGATTTTTCCCTAGAGTAACAACATTGCAACTGTTTGGAAATAAACCTTTAGAATGACATCAGCTAACATTCAATTCTTCTGTCCTTTTTCCTTGTGCTGGAGGTGTTCTGTGACTTTCTTTAATGAATGTGGCAAGGCTGTAAGTAAAACTGGCAGTGGAAATGCTGGCCCAGTGCTGTGAGCTGCAGACCATTTATATCCTATCAAGACCATTGAATTGGCTGTGTGCCCAGGAATAGCAAGGAGCCCTCCTGCTCATGGCTGCACCTTGCTTTTGGAAGAGGATTATATGTAAACTGACAACACAGCATAAATGTTCCCTAAATTCATTTTCATTGTGAATAAACTCTGTGCCTTAAAGTGTCCAGCTGTGATCTGACTAGATCTAGAAGTGGAGTATCCACCATCACTGGGGGAAGACTGCTACGCTATTTTCTTTTACCTGGCAGTAGAAATCAGCAATTTATTTTATATTAGGAATTATGTCAGCTTCCAGCTGGGGATTGTGTTGTACCTCTGCCTTCTCAACAGAAGTAGGCAGAGATATCCTATAATTATTTGTTCCTAGGTTTATTACACTACGTTTGACCATGTTGAAATTAATATAATTTGTGCTCACTATGGTGATCTGAGCTCCTCTCTTCATTTCCAACTTGTGCCAAAATCCTCTTTGCTTGTCAGCTTGATGGTAAAGGGTCTGCGTTTTCCTACAAGGACTGATAAAAATGCTAAATAATTCTAGTAAGACCCAAATTTGGTCTCTGTAGGAGCTCAGAGCACATCCACAATGGATTGTTCATTTGCAGTTGTATTTTAAGTTCTGGCAGTTAATAAATTTTGAATATTACACTGATATTTTCTAAGTCTTTATTTAAAGTGACACACAAGCAGCTCTAACATGACCTGTGCCTGTGTCTGGGGTCATATCCACTCACTCCACCAGGTCATACCACAACTTTTAAACTTACAAGTACTCCATTATTTTTAATAGTTTTCTTTAGGAAGGTCCCTGAATTTCATGATCTACCAGCAACAAAATAAGCTTTTCCCCAGATCTTGGATCAGAGTTTTCTATTTTTGCTGATCTGGAAAGAAGCCTTAGTGCAGTAGTTACTCAGTATTAGTTCCCTAAATCACTTCTGGTTGGTAGTATATTTTCTTGACAGTATTGAATCGTATTGGAATTCTCCAAAATTCAGAATGAAACTAGTTTGTGAGCCTTTCTGTGCTGTTTGTTTTTTAATGGCCTTTCTACTATATTAATCTATTACTGTACTAATACTGCTGTTAGAATGCATTTTGTTGCTAATGTACTTTGAAAAATCCTTATTGTCCTTAATTGTGTTGGCCATTGATTTCTCATTGACATTAGCCTCAAGCATTCTAACAATCTCCTGACTCTTAATTTATATTAATTGCTATCAATGTTCGCTTTTTTACTTTAATTATTTATTTTTACACATGCTTTTACTTTCCCTGTAAGTCTTTTTCCACTAATGTTGATTAATTTTTCCTTGATTATAGATTTTGTGGCATCTACTGCAATATTTTTAAACTCTTAGCAGTTATCATAGAAATGATTAAATGGATCTTCAGATTTAAAAAAGGGTTTCAATCACACTATATTCCACAGTAATTTCAGTGGATTTCAATCTCTAGATAATTTTTACTTTTTGTATTCAACCCTTGGTCAATGTAGAGGTAGGTATTGTTGAATAATAAAGAAAAAAAAAAATAGAATGAGCAGCCAGTATATAATTTTCTTAAAGGTCTATACATGTGATCATCAGTATTTTGATATGACGGTAGGTTAATATTTAGCAGTCTTTAGAAAGCCATTATTATTTTTAGTGGTTTTGTACTTCTGTTTTTCAGCTTATTATACTCAAATATGTAAATGGTTCTTTTGTCTAGCTGCTGAACAAAATATGCATTTAAACCCTCCTGATGCAGACAAGTTTGCATTCTCTGAAGAGATAGGCTGTCACAAAGAAAGACTAGTGTGTGTTTTAGTAAAGGTAATAAAAAATAATGTTTTCCTTCTTTACACATGAAATTTAGATAGAAATTTGGAAGTGTCCTCCTTCTTCTCTTCAAGAAGTATGGTCTGTTGGGTTTTTTATTGAAAATACAAACACTTGGGCTCTCACTTCCTGGTAAGATACCTCAGACCTCAGAAACTTCCGAGCTAGATCTTAACAGTGATGGGCTGTTGGCTAACAATCTGTTAGCCAGATCAAAATTCTTCCTGTGCTGAGGACCCCAGAGCTGAAGGCATTGTTCCTGGTGGGGTCTCACCAGAGTGCTGTGGAGGGCTGGAATCATCTCCCCCAAGATATTATGCACAAATTTTAAAAGTCAGATAAGCAAAGAACAATGTTTTCATTCTAGGCAATATTTTAGTCAAGGCATTGAATTGACAAACATGCAAACTCAAAATCTTGATAAATTTGAATGGAGCACTTTGTTTTCCCGTAGATTTTTCTTTTTTTGTAATATTAAAATATTTTACACATAACTCATTTTTAATTTAAATAAAAATATCTATTTAAAACACAAAGTTCTTGTCAACTTAATAGACCAACAACTTTTCATTGGGAAAGAGATGAAATGGGACAACTTGTCCAAAAATTTTTATGGTAGTTGATTTCTTAGGACTGACTGTATATTCTTTCACGTTCAATTAATTAATATTCCATGGTAGGAAAATTCCCAACATTCAATTAAAAAACTCTAAGCCGACAGAGTTGTAATTTTTTTTGAATAAGAGGGCTCTATGAAAGGCATATTTGCCAGCTATATGCTCACCAAATTCAATTTTCTGTTTGCTATTCATGGATGGTTTACCTTCCATGGGCTTTAACAGAGTGAACTCAGAAATGCTACTCTAGTTGAGCAGAGTTGTTTTTTCTGTCTAAGCATTAAAGTGTCCCTAGTTCCTGGTCCCTTTTGTTCATCACTATACATATTAAATATCCATAAGCATAATATTTTATTAATATCAAGGTCACTGCCTTTTTTACTTTATAAAAGGATAAAAGAGAACTGTTGAGAGGTCTTTGCACTGATGTTGTCTAAATACCAATCTGTAGAGAATATGTTTCTATCAGAAAATTAAAAGGTGTTTCTGCATCTATCATTTTGTTTGGATATTCATTAAAAAAAAAGAATTTTGATGAATGAAGCACTACATTTTTTATTTTTTCTTTTTTTGACTTAGGAGGAAGTAAGGAACACACACTTTTGAGAACCGTTATTAAAGAAGATGCATTTGAGCAAGAGAAGTAGTCCTCCCTCCATGAAAGCTATTCATTATGTTACTTCTGTGTTATTTCTATACTAAAATTGCATAACCTTAATAACCAGTAACTCAGCAGGAGGTCTCAGTAGGTAGAGGTCTCACAGGGGACCTCCAGCTGCAGTGGTGGAGCAGCACTGGTGGCCCGCGGACTGCAATTAGTGTACCATAAAACGAGAAGGTAGAGAGTGACAGAGTGTACTAGCAGGAAAATGCTGTAGCTGTAAGTAGCAAGCCTGGGTGCTACAGGAGTGTCACTCATTCAGGAACAAGTAAAGTGTTATGTTAAAGAATACATTTACATATAGAATCCCTAAAGCTTGAGGAGGAGCGAAGGTTAGCATGGTGAGACAAAAACAAGAGCACACAAATCTGCACAACTTTTAAAATAATTTTCTTTTCCCTCCCCTTCCACTTTTTTTCCATTTATCCTTCCTTTTCTCTATCTGCCTTTAGAGAAAAATATAGAAGAATTTAAGCACAGGGAACTAATATAAAAACCCTTGCAGGCAAAGAAAGAGTACATCTGTCTTTACATTGTTTCTATTCATGGCTGGCTAGTTTTATATTTTCTGATCAGCAACTGGCACTGCAACCAGTAAACCAGTTACTTCTGAGAGCGGCAGTGGTCTGTCTGGAGGTCCTGAATTATTGATTTTCTGCTTGTATATTCTAGTTGCTCTCTCAATCAGTGGGCTGAAATGCAAGACAACAGCCAATACGCAAAGGGACTGAACTCCCACAGACAAAAAAACCCCCAATGATTCTGATGCATCCAGAAAACACCAAAATCCTTAAGAAACTAGAAATATAGTAACACTTTTAGAGGAACAACATAAACTTTGTTCTTAATCCATCTTTTGTTGCCATTATTGAATCTGCTGGTTACAAGATTCTTAAGCAAAGCTGCCAAATCCTATATGGAAACAATTCGTGAGTGGACCGAAAACATATCTTGGGGTGAAGTGTTGGGGTACAACGTCAAGCTAGATTCCATACAAAGAAATTACGTGGCAGATTTTTGCTCCAGCATCTCCCTTCACCAATGGCTTTTATTCCAGTGGACCATTACCCATGTTGGGTTACTGCAAGGTATTTCTTCTGTTGTATCATCTTCTCCTTTCACAGGTAACAAGATACACTGGCAAAGATATCTGCTGCATATGGATTACGTTAATGCTCACCAAAATTAATTCCTACTGTTACAAAATGAAATTAAAAAACTGTGACTATTATTAATTAGGTTCTTGAGAACCTGTGATGTAAAAGCTTAATATCTCATTACATTGATAACAGTTGAACTGTATTACCTGTTCATCTTGCTACACAGCACAATTTAGTATACAGATACCCAAGTTAATTTGAAACAAGCCAGGCTGGATACCATAAGTGGTCTGCCTGTGACAGCACTCGGCTTAGCATAGTTTAATTGAATTTTCTAAGAAATGGAATACGTTAGCTTATATGGAACTCAGTGTCATGTTTAGATTACTTTTGATGTGCAAGCTAATTCCCACAGATCTCCATGGCTGGGTTGGGTGTCCTTTGATTACACTGTGTGTGTAGCCCAGTTGGTCAATCCAGTTTCTGCAGGGTTCAAATATAGATGACTATTGCTCAGAGAAAACTGAGGTGAAACATTGTCAATGTTTGGAATTAGGTAGTTTCTACTCTTTTCTCTTAGTCAGTAATCCTGAGCTTGGTTAAAAGCTGCTTGCAGAGCATATGGCATTTGCCTTTGTTATTTGTTAATGAGAATCCCCACTTGATGCGCTTAAGGGCATTCTTCAGCAAATTCCCAATTCATTTTTAAGAATTGGTGAAAACCAGCAGGGAATCATCACTGGGAAGGTCTTGAGCTGGTTGTTGGTACAGGCAGAGGAGCTGCCCTAAGGGTAGAAGTGACAGTTGCTATCACTTAATATTATGGCCAGTAGGAATATTTATACTTAGCGTGATAAGCACAGGGACAGTCAAGTAACTTGCTTTTAACTGTGTGCTGATCACAGACTAAGACAAAATCTTTTCCCCAAGTGTAATAACTGCTTCGTTGGAGTCTCTTTCTCCTTTTTGGCAGTCAAATCTCTTATCTGGGGTAGTGGGGTCTAGGATACACTGGATAGTGGAAGAATTCAGAGCGAAGCAGTGGTGGAAAATAAACCCTGAGAGACTTTGTATGAATCAAATCTCCTTCTGGCATATGTGTCACTGATTTAGCCTGATACCTACAGAGCCATTCAGAAATTTCTTCATAAAGGTTTGTTAACAGGACCTTAGCTGAACCTGTGCTGTATCAGGGCATTTGGGCTGGAAATTGCTCCCCTCCCAAAAAACCCAAACCAAATAAAACAACTGTAGGCTTCTGGGCAGCTCTACTTCTGTCACAGTGAGTTGGGGCTGTTTTATTGCAATTCAGTTCTGGTTCCAGTTCTGACTTGGTTCAGCTTGGGTAGACACTGTAATTTCTGAACAAATTTGGTTGCAAGAAGACAGTGGTTGAGCTACATACAAAATAAAAGGGTTTGCAGTTTGACATGGATGTACATATATGGAGTGTCTGTGTTATTCTAAGCAGAGACTTTAAGATTTTATAGACACATTTCCTAAATTTATGACATGAGAATATCAATTAATTATCAGGGATTTTTAACAGTTGAACAAGGAAACTAATACAAACAGAATTCTCATATCCACATTTCCCTGCCTTTTTATGAAGCTGTTTTTCATTGCTTATTTAAAATTTTTAGAAAGAATTGGTGTACCTTATGTTTAGGAGGCCAGAAGTGTTTCAGTTCAGTCCACTAATGAAGAGAGTATGTAAAGTACAGGTTACTTGTTCAAACTGCTGAAAACGTTTTTCTTTTCTTCGTTTGTTTGTTTGTTTGTTTGTTTTTAAATTCCATTATTTTCTAGTGACAGTTGAGATTTTTACTGTACCATTAAAACACAACTCTGTTGAGGATTGAATGATTTGCGAAGAGCATGATAACTGTTTTCTTTGGGTTAAAATAATTTTAACCTTAAAAATATAGAGACGGCATCCCAGTTGCTTCATTGCCTTCAAGTTGAGACTCCAGATGAGTAAAATGAACATGTCAGGTCCTGGAGAATCACAATTAAATCTAGTATGTGATAAATCTTATTCTTCAGCAGCTTCTCTGTGGTCACAGAAGGTACAGCATAGTTTGTGGACTTCTACAGTTGCATACACAACTGCTTCTAAATCTCTTACAGTAAAGCTTAGCATCTGTTTTGTGATTTGATGAATGGCTTTGATCTGTTATTTTAATTGCTTCCTAGTAAGACACTAATGACCTTTTTTGTTCCAATAAACACTGTTTTGCTGAGTTGTAAATTAAATTTAACTAAACTCTTGGAGTTTTATTACTTGTTTCTATTTGATGAGTCGTCAGGCAATGTGTTAACTCCATATGCAATAGCTTCTGGAATCATTTGGCTGCACTAGGGAAAAAAATCCTGATAATATACTAAATAAATAGTATAAAATATGGATAAGCTTCATTTTCACATAATTTCCACTTAGATTACTGTGATCTAGGTATGAATTAAGCAGACATATATTCTCTCATTTATTCATTCCTTATAGACAATGTGAATTTTTTATAAACTTGAAGAAAAGTTTAGTGAAGAGGTAATTCAAAAGCTTTCCTATTATCTTTGTCTTACTGGGTCCCAAATAGAAAACAGAGTAAAGATCTTTACTGTATTGACTCTGTTTCATGGTAAAATCGGAGAAAAATATTATATGAAGTAAAAAGAAGATGGTATGTCCAAATAAATAAGAAAAACCACAAAGCATATTCTGGACAGATTCTGAACTTTTGGGTACCATTTTGCTGTGATTTGTAGTGTGATCATATTCTGTGGGCAGAGCTTCTCTCAGGGCTCTCATGAAAGGGAGATTCTTAAGGCATTTTGCATACTGATCTAAGAAGCATCTAATGAAAGACAGTTCTGCATTGTCAGCTCATAGTACTGTCATTTTTCTGAAAGCTTCTATGAAATCATTAAGGATCCTTTGGGGATGAGGCACACAGATTTATAGTATATTTTGTTCCATCTCATATTTATAATCCTCCTGGATGCCCTGTGTAGGGTGCTGTTTGATGGGAAGTTCAAGCAGATTCAAGTCTGGGCTGCATGTGCCAAATTGTACATTTCTGCCTCTTCTCTAGTGCCATTCTCTTTGTTGTCATGCCATAGCTTCGACTGGGAAATGACCTGATTACTAATTATTCCAAAAAACAAGAGATGCTCAGTTGTACTAACTCATTGCATAGCCTGATAGCCACAGATATAGGATTGTCTCTCTGGCAGCGGTCCACAATTAGATCAATTTAAATTGATCCCCAAACCACACCCTTAGATCCTGAAAGGCTGAAAGTAATGTGAGCCACTCAGGGAGAAGGTCTGTGATTTGAGATTTCAAGCTGTAATAGGTGTCTTGATAGAGTGCATTAACAGAGCTTGTTGCCCTTGAGATACAAGTGCTGACTGCAGTTTTGCTCAAAGATTAATCAGAGGTTCCAAAGGCTTTAGGAGCAGATAAGAAATGCAGTTTGTCCAGGGACAGTTTTGAAGGTTTTTCTTTGGCCTACCAGCTTCTCACAGCATGAGGCAGGATCCCTACCTATGTATCTGGGAGCAGAAAACCTGCACTGCTTCCAAGGGAAAATGGAGCAAGCCACAAGACTGCTAAAGGTGTTACATGAGCAGGCATGAGTTTAATCTGTGTTTTCCCTGATGATGGGAAAAAAAATTGAACTTGTGCAGTAACTTTAGATTTGTCTGCCATGGCTGCTTCTTAAAGTAAATTCTGTGTGAAACTGCCTGGTCTTGCCATTTGCATTCGTCTCAGGGAGAGGAACTTTTTCAGGAGATTAACTGCTGTTGCAGTATTTCTCCAACATGACTAGCTGTATTGTAGCTTGTTCACTTTAAGATTTTCTTATTTTTATAACCTCTGGTAGCAGTTTGAGCTTTGAGTCTTTGAGTGTTCATATACTGTATTGCTTCCATGAAATGACGAGAAGTCATTTTATTGAAGAAAAATAAGTTAACATTTTTCCTTGCAAAATGAGTCACATTTATCCTTTGGTTGGTCTTTTGGTGCAGAATATGTACCACAATGTCATAATGTTTCTCTGCGATTGTTTTGAAAATACTCATAGAGGACTATGAAAATTGTCAGTCTCAATTTAACCGAATTCTCATCTTATTTTTCAGTTGTATTAGCCAAACAACCTAAACTGCATATCTCTGTAGTAACTGAAAGAAAACCAACCAACCAACCAACCAAAAAAAGGATTAAAAAAAAAAAAAAAAAAAAAAGTATTTTCTTCTGAGCTGTTTATTTTGGGATTTCATGAGGGTTTTCCTGTGGGCTGAAAAGTGAGTGGTCTGTTTTTCTCTTGGACTCACAGGTCCGTGATTTCAGTGACTTCTTCAACATACATAATTAGGAACCTCAGGAAGTCATTCACAGGGAAAATTTGTGAATCAGTGCACTCCAGAGAGCTCCAGTGTTTCTTTTGCCAAGAAGGAAAATAGGTTAATGCTGCAGTGTTGCAGAAGGCAACAGTGTGAGGTGTTGCCTGAGAAAGAGGTGTTGAGAATTCAAGAGCAGGCTGGCTAGGAAATGAAAACAATGCTAATGTTGCTTCAGGGAGAAAATAAGAAGGAAGAACAAATCTGTAAAAGCTGAAAGTGAGAAAACATTCAGGTCCGTTCAGCAGCAAAGGAGAATACGTGCCTGTAATAAACATTCTGATTACATTAGAATTTAGGGGAAGGAGGCTTTTTATGTCAAAAAGGGAGGCTTAAAGGAAAACATGGCTTAATACTTCAGCTATAATGATCTGTTTCAAGATCTCTCCCAGGCTGTAATGATGAGCAGGAAGAGTAAAGTCTTGAAGCACAGTTGAGATCTATAGGTATAGCAGTTTATTACTGCACGGCTGGTAAAGTTTAAAGAACAAGTTACTTGGTGACACTATGAATCCATTTTAATTAAAAGGAAATTTTATCTTCCTCTTTTTGCTGTTTTTCAGATTTACTATCCCTTTGCCTATTGTTACCTTTATTGCCATTTAATTATAGTTGACATGATGCCTTTTTTTTAATATTCTGGCTGTAACTAGTCTGTATATTTTATGTTGATGGCAGACATGAAATATTTCTGCAGTGTTTTTTTCCACCTTACTGCTAATTTTGAGGTTTTTCTGTTTTTAATTTATTCATTAATTTGTAGATCTTATTCCAGCCATAGATTGCATTCAAGCTTACCATCTGATCTCTCTTGTCTCAGTCTTGCTCAGTCTTCTTGCTTTATTTTAGATTACTCCCTATCATAAACTAGGTGCAGCCTGCTCTCTTGTGCTCTATAGGTGAAGCCCCTTCTACATTCCCTGTTATCCTGATGTTTCTGTCCTAACTTACATATCCAAACTCACTGAACACCATGCTCACAACTCTTGCCAGGAGCTCCTCTCTGGCAATCCAAACTTGTTCCATTTTGGGTCTCTTCCATCTTGGTGACCAGCCTTTTATTTTTTTGGCTGAAGTTGCTTCTGCTTAAGTTCCAGTTGAGTTTTCCTGCTGGTGTGTAGGGTTTTTTTGCTCTCACTTTGGTCCAATAGCTGTTTATGATATTCAGAGTAATTCTTAAAATCTTTTTTTGTGTTTGCTTTTAGACACTTTCCTCCCTGGCTTCTTCAGTTTAACTGTAGTTGGATGGTCTCTTTTCCCCAGATCTGTAGGATTTTCATCAGTTGAAAGTTTTTGACAGTTAAAGTTTTGCACTGAATGTGGAATGGGAACAGTCTCAGGATCTGCTGAGATGTGCAGTATGGGGTTACTTGCTAAATACTGTCCTAATATACCTTTCTTTCCTTTTCTTCCAGGTCTTACAGATCAGATCTGCCATTTGAATATCAGTGACTTACAGGTTTAGTACCCTGTTGGTGGTGCTTGCCCTGCCAGCCTGGGACTTCTTGTTCCACTCACATTCCTACAGCCTCCTGTGGAGTGCTGCTTTTCTGTAACATTATGTGCAACAGTCAAAACACGAGGAACAAAAAAAAGGAACAGTGTTGGTGTGGGAGAAGTAGAATGGGAGCCTGGTTAAAGAGCACATGAGGACTCCTGCAATTCAAATGTGAAATAATTACAAAAGGAATAATTACAAAAGGAACAAAAGGAGCTGAGTGTACCCAGATGTAGCTGACTCATGACTAGCTCTGGTGCCACATTATTTCAAGAATTGTCTCACCTCTGCTCCCTGTTCAGAGGGAGGAGTCTGCACAGCTGGCAGGTGCAGGTGAGGTAAATCCCATTCATATTCACATGGAGGAGATTTTAAAGTAGTTACACAGCTCAGCAGACCTGTCTGGGGCTGCTGGCACTTCTCCAAGGACAGCTTAGCCTGTCCAAATGTCTTTTCTGGTCAGGGAGTCTCAAACTGTCAGTGAAAGCCACTCTTCCTCTCATGTTTGTGTGGAGAGGACTCATGGTAGTCCTGCCTGTGCTGGGCATGGCTGGTGCTGGGCTGGTGCCAGGGCTGTGAGCAGAAGCCACACGGCTCCTTATGGAGCCCAGCCCTGGCTGCTCCTGAGCTGGGGCAGGAGCACCGGGGGCTCTCTGGGGCCTGGCAGCCAGGACCAGTCCCACCACCCCAGCCAGGGAGCAGGGCAGGCCAGAGACAGCCCAAAGCCCTCCAGCAAGTTCATGGTGATGTGTCAGGTCTGGAGGCAAGGTGGGAAGCCATTCTGCAGGTCAGGGTCAGGACTGAGTCTCAGCTGGGCAGCCAGGGCTGTGAGGCAGTTCTGTGGAGATGAGACAGGTCTGAGGTCAAGGTGGGACGTCAGTGAGGAGGATCCATGGGCTCTGTGGACAGGCAGGGGCAGCTCAAAACAAGGTCCCAGTCCATGGGCAGCAGTGGTGGGGGAAGCCCAGGGCAGCTGGTCAGGGCTATGAAGGGTCCTGGGTGCAAAGGGCAGCTGGACAGAAGCCCAGCAGCCGCTGGTTCAGGAAGAGGGTCTCTCCTCAGCCCATGTGGGAAGCAGGACAGTTTTGGTGGCATTGTTCAGGTGGGCTAGAGAAAGAACAGCACCAAAGTAGAGCAAACAGATTAATTAGTTCCCCTCTGCTTATTCTTAAGTAGATGGGAAACATGCTGGCCAATAAAAATAATGAATGTGATGAAAAGTTGGCACATATGGATGCATAGAGCAGAATGGTTTTGGGAATATTTTTCCACTCTTTGAAAAAAATTAATCATGTCTTTGTTTAGGAAATCAAGCTCTGTGCCCCTCATTCCCACCTCTAATACTCTAGACTTAATTATTTTCTGTAACAAGTACTACTTTCTGTCCTGCTATCAATTGCATGAGTTTCTTTTCTAAGCCCACATATTTACTTAAGGTTTGAGGAATGGGAAAATGAAATGCCTTTGATCACATATTGCTCAAATGACAAAAGGATTAAAGAAACCCCTCCAGCTTAAAACTTTTTAATGAACATTTGTTTTTGAAAGTTTTACTTGTAATTTGTCAGCTTTTGCTATGAATATATTTAGCTATTTTGTAAATAAAGATAGGTGGAGTTTTTCCTTACTACTAGGCTACAAGGGTTTTTACTGTCTTGTTTTTACTCTTCTATGTTACTGAAGAGGATTACAAGGCACTTCCCTCCCACCTTTTCTTTCAAATTCTCACCAGTGAACAGAGAACCCAGGTTATGGTGGTTGGACTTCTGAAAAGCGGCATGATGTTATTTTTTTAAATGTCAACAATGGGTTTTCCTCTATTTATCAATTAAACTTTGTTCATCTTTTGTAGGAAAATTTCCTTTCATGTCACTCTCAGTGCCTTTTTTAATATGCACTATTGCCTTCTCTGAAAGAGAAATTAATTTGCTAAATTGCTGTTTTGCAGGAGGACATTAAAGAAGTTTTTTTTTTAAAAGAGTGGTGAAAATTCATAGTTGTTGAAAAGTTTCTGTTAAAAACCTTTCATTATCTTGGGGTTACCATGTTGATTAATGGACTTTTCTGACCATTTGGCCTTTGGAAGAGGAGCCTGTTTGCAAGCTGCAAATTGAACAGTGTAATGTCAGTGTGTTTCTCAGGTGCCTTCATGATGTTCTTAATGGTCTTAGAGAAGGTCTCTAAATAAATGGACATGTAGGTGGATAATGCACAGATTTTATTCTAGACATGGGATAAATCATGGTAAAATGACATCAAAATGAGTGCTGCATTCCCTGTATTTTTCTTGTCCTATTTTTGTTCTGTGTACAAGGTAGTATTTATCTGCAGCTCTTAAATCCAGCTAGCTGTGAATTTCCTTTGCAGGATAAGGGGAAGTGTCTCAAGAACAGAGCTGAGTCAAGTTAGTTTCAGTACTATACAATGTAAGAAAAATCCTGGCATTGTCCTTCTGGATCTCTCCATGTTATAGATCACCTTTTTCTTGAGTTATCCTCTGGTTAATTGGTCAATTGTGCAATCAGCTGCACTGTAATGGTGCAATGCTAAGGAATTGTGTGATTTTAAAGGAAAGGATTACTGAGATTTCATGCCTTTTAGTATCTGCAATGCTCTGATGACCAGAGCACTGGTGGGAACAGTAAAGGTATGAGCATCCTAAAAGAGCCAAGAAAAATCGATGTTCTAGGAATATAGACTTTTTTTCATTATTTTTATTAAATGTAAGAGATGAAAGGCAGGGATCTAGATTACAGAGTTACAGAGAAACAATGTTAACTATGTTTAAAGACAGTGTTGATCAGTTGTCAAATGAAGTCCTCATTTCTTGGTATGGATCTTATTACATGATGGTTATTACATTGACATGGTACTGATTCCTCAAGAAGAACAAAAGAACTACAGAAACCACTAAAAATCTGGTTTTGTTTGTCTTCCTTAGCCAGCCACTCTGACTCTCCAAAAAGACAGCTGAACTGACTTTTCTCTAATTAAAATATAAATCCCTCTTGGAAAGGGCTTGTTTGCTACATTTTTGCCAAGAAGATATTAGTATAATGGACTTCTAATTGTATATCTCTGAAAACAGGGCTGTATAATAAGGTTGCTGCCAGTAAGCTCACAGCAGAGTAGCCAGTGTGATGCTGTGATAGATGCTGTACAATCCAGTCTGCCTTCCCCTCTCCCTGTCCCCTCCAAGTATGGCAGGCAAAAACCAGAAACAGCCCTTCATTGCATTCTGCTTTAGGGCTGACTGTATTAAGGAAACTGCCTTATGCAAAGCCCTGAGACTTCACAGACTTATTGGACTATAGCATGGAATATTCAAAAAAATGGGTTTGCCATGTCTGCATGCTAAGCTAATCAATCCAGTGTGGCTGTTTCATGTGCTTAAGCCCATTACAACTTGGTTTGACCTCTTTCATCTTTGTTGAGGATATAGGGTATCGTTAATGTTACCAGCTGCATTGTTTTCTCCTAATATCAACAACAGAGGGAAAAAAAGAAAGAGGTTCTCTTGTTTTCTACTTAGATAGCTCTAGTATTGCAAAACAAATGTGAAACAGGCTTTTACAATAATAATATTTTCCCAAATGCCCTGTTAATTTTCAGTAAACCAAAACAGAATGTGTTATTGTTTATTAAGACATTGTGACCCATATGGATTCCAGATGATAAAAATTTCAATAAAATGCTGTAATTAGATGCAACTTTTCTTTCAGTTCATGTATTTATATGCAGCTCAGGACAAGAATAGTTATTTAAATTGTGTCAGCAATTGGATTTTCCTTAAACTGATGATAGTTCTTTTCACTTGCATTCTGCTTTTAGCTTGAAACTACCCAAAGAATCTTGAGCCTTTTGGGAGTAACTTTAATGCAAGAGTGTTGTAGGCACATTGATCTAATTGTATGTTGTAACATACATATTCTGGCTTTGAATAAGGATTTACAGGCTTTATAGGCTACAGCTTCTGGGGAAATTGTGTGTATAAGGTGGCCCCGAATGCCCATTTTGTATTGGTCACACCACAATCTGTTGATGATTTTGACCTTAATAACTGTGTTATTCTGGTAAAGTGTGTATAAAAAATCCACACAATTTTCTGCCAACCAGCATCTCAAGAAAGGTCTCCTCTTACTATATTTGCTATGTTACATCACACTGTTGAGCTTTTTCCCAAGAATTGTAGTTTCCAGAAATGGTGAAAATGGAGAAGTGTTTATGTCTAGGATGAGGGTGTCTCACATCTATAACTGGATTTTTAATCTGGATTTTCATCTAACAGTATACTGTAATAATAACATAATCTGTATTCTATGATTTGTATTAACTGTCTGAAGCAATCAAAGATTCTTAACATCATGAAAAAGTTTCATCTTAGGGGCAAAACAGGAGCTGAAGAAATAACATCTTTTTCCTTGACAATATTAAATTGCTAATATTTTTGATATTTTTGAATTCACATTTATTACAGGAAGGTTATTCCTGAATTTATGTGTATGCACCAAAATTGCAAATAAATAGGTAACTTTCAGTGTAACAAATATTTTAGTGTAGTAAGTAGGTGACTAATGAAAGAGTGTACATTTGGACTGAACTGTGTGCAAATCTGCTAGAATGTACATCAGCTGATGGTCTTTCATCAAAACTGATAAATAACAGTGCTCTTTTGGATTGTACACATCTGAAGATGTTATGCTAGGAAAAATTATTTGTTTTTGCAGTGGCAGTTTGGGCAAATTTAACACCAGATCTTATTATGAGCCCTACAAACTTGCGAATATCAGCTAATGCTGTTAAAGACCTCAGCTGCATGCTGCAAGTGCTACATTTCATTAACTGTGTGCTCTGTACAAACCTTTTCTAACAAATTTTTAATATCTTAGCTTTCTTTTTTTTTTTTATTTTAGTGCAGTTATAATTTGAGTAATTTTGAAGTTGATAACTCAGTTGTAAGATGTCACACCACTCATTTTTCACTGTTTTCCTCTTTTATGTCACCAAGGATAGTGACACAAAGGCATTCTAATATCTAATCTTATGTTATTTGCAGTCTTATCTACATAGCCAAAGGAGAATTGTATGGTCAATATCTAGCTTGAATTTATCATGAAATTATTTGTCATTTATATTGCAGTATTGTATCTTGGGTATTATTTCATGCTGTCTGATATTCCTAAATGATATCTTTCACATTCAATGAATTCCAGAAATTAACTATGTTTTCCTCTGCACCTTTAGCAGTGCTTTCCTGTAGTCCTTTAAAACACCTGAGTGAGCTATTTGATGTCACATAACTAAATTTGGTGAAAACATAACTGAACACTAAGAGGCAAAAGTCTCTTGAAAGTAAGTCACCCTTTTGGTTAAAGAAAATTTCCTAAGAAATTAAAACCTCATCATGAAGAAAATAATTTTTTACTGAATTCTTTGTGTCAAAAAATGATCCAGCATTACTGAGGTGTTGCACATATTCCGATTAATCAGCTGTGCTATGTCACTCATTAACTATCCTGATTTATTGTAATTCTAACACACTAATATGTATTATTTATTATTTATTATTTATTATTTATTAAATATGTAGTTAAAATTTTTGCTTGTTAAATTTAATTAAGTATTTTTATCCTTCTCTACCATTGCAACTCAGTTTGTTTTAGCTGTGACACAGCCTGTGTCAAGATCCTTGTGTTCCTTACTCTATCCAGGCTCATATTCTGCAACAAGGGTATTTTGTAGGCTGCTTACAAAGGAATTAATAAAATTAGCCATGTAAACTTGAGCAAGATGTGGTTTGTGCATGTTGACAATGTGACAAGATTGGGCTTGACATGTTTTGGTTGCATCAGAGACAGTTTCATGCTGGACTTCCAAGCTAGATATTTTACAGCAAGATCTGAAATGTACAGGCTTGCCTTTCTTTGCACCAGTTTATTCACCATTTGCTGAGGTAATTTTCACTTCCAGCACAGGCATTAAAAATGAAAGTAAATGAAGTTTTTCTCAAGGAAGCTAGTGCAGCTGTGGTTCAGAACACACCATGTTGGAATTTCTGTATTTTATTTAGGCATTTGTAGACCTCCTCTCAGACCTGCTGTGATTCCATAGCTGCCCAAAACACACATACTAATTCTCTGCTTTGATCCTCTACTCTGTTTGTTTATCCATTTCTGATGCTATTTGGCAAGTTACTCCTTAGAGGCAAGTCAAATCTTGGGAAGATTGATTTCAAAGTTCGATCTTTATGCAGTTCTTACATATTTTATGATTTTATGTCTAAATTTCAGTACCTTTTGTGACAACCAGGTGTTTTAGATCAGTGAGGGATAGTTTTACTGCAGAAAGGGCACACGTCATCTATGGACTGATGAATATGTTGTGACTGGTATTTTCTTCAGGGGAGAGGTGTTCTTTGAATACTTGCTTATATATCATGTTGGGGTTTTTTTCTCACTTTTTTGTTTGAAGAAACAAGTTAATTAGACTGTGATATTTATTCAGTTTTCATTATGGCCTTTGTTTTGTTTTGTTCCTTAGACAATGTTGATGCAGAAATAGCCATGGGCTATTTTGATGGAGGAGACTGAACACTAGTTATTAATTTGTGATACAGATAAGTGAAGGAGTCTACATTTTAGTCCCAACAATAAAGAGTCTATCCATATGTCCTGAGATGTTTGGGGAAAGTGTAGAGCTTTTTTTGCTTTTCTTGTGAGACTCGGGGATAGAATGGAGTTTTGATGCTTGTGTTTGTTCATAGGGTTTAGAGGAAACACAGGCAGCTGAAGGAGAAGTTTGGGATGAAGGTAAAGCCTATGGTTTTGATAATGCATTGGGGCTAGAGGTCAGTGTTGGCTTTGTCTTGTAGGCACTTGGGCTGGCTATCTTGTGGGGTGACTCTGCAGAGTGGTGACCATGGGGACAGGGACTGCGTTATGCAAAGGTGGATTTTGTTGTTTAGTTTCTTATATGAAGATATCTTTCTTCATATCTTACTTATACAGTGCATTGCTTGGAGGAAATTCTTTATGGTGAAATGTATTTGTTTTTATAGCCTCATTCATTTGCAGTCCACAAGGGGGTTTAAATTAAATTAGTCTTTCTTCTTTAAACTCACCTGCATTTTTGTTATTCAGGAGATACTTTTGCTGTTCTCTTTAAAAAAAAAGACATTTCTTTTCCCTCTCCACAAATGCAGTGTCCCAGTAATCTTTAGCTAACCTATTGACCAGAGACCACACTGCCAAGGGGTAATCACTCATTTTCTAAGCTAGATGCTCCTGCTGCTCCCCTGCATTTGCTGTATTGGTCATGCTAATGCTGAGTGGGCTGTGTCACTACCCACTGATCTGTCAGAGAAGTCACTGTGCCAAAAAGAAGGGAAACTAATTTTCAGATGATTGTACTGATGTCATGGCCATATGCAGTGCAGCTTATACAAGGCAAGGGGCAGGAAAAGGTAGGGGTGGCAGGTTGACCCATGGGGAACTCATACATTGACTGACTTTAACATCTGGTGAAATTGCAGTGTTACTGTGCAGTATTTCTAGCCATTGAACAATATATTTTGTACTAATTTAAATAAAATAAAACTAATTTTAATACTAATAATTACTAATTTTAATAAAATTACTAATTTATTAATTACTAGTTTTAATAAAATAAAATGTATTTTACATAAATAAATAAATTTCTGTATCTCTTTATTTGTTCTTTATTTAAATGAGACTAGAAATTTAAAATTACTCTGGCTTTGACATCCCCCATTTTTACTTTTAATTTTACCCGAACTACTTCAGAAAGGAATTTTAAAGTTAAATTATTGTTACATGTTACATATCTTATTTCAGATATTTAGTTTAAATAAACAAATAATCTGCATATAACAGAAACTCAGGCCATGGATAGAAGTGTTCCTATTTTCTTGTATGTGCCTAAAGAAATTTACTGAGAAAAACTTCTCTTTCAGTCAAGAAAAACTGCTTTCTGCTTTATTTACAAAAGTAGGATGCATAGGAGGAAGTGATTGTTATGTGCTCAAAAGCAAATGTGAAACAAATGCACTGTCAAAATGAGCAATGAATACCAGGTACTGAGGGAAAGACCCAGTGGACTTCCAAATGGAAGAATTTTATTAGTGTGACTATGCCCAAGAACCACAAAAACAATAGGTGTTTGTGTTCCTCACCTGGTAATTAAAAATAAAAAGTGAGAGTTCATTGCTGCCTCTACTTTATTTCCAGGCTTGATGACTAATTTCACAGGGTTTTACTATGATTTAATGAGTAAGACCATCTGACTGTGCTTATAGACAGGTTTTCCTATATTTAAGTGGGCCATCAGAACGGTGGAATAAGTTTACAGTGGAACAAATCACAAGCCATGTTTGCATCTTAGTGCTACAACTGCTGATGAAACACATGATGGCTAAAAGACTGACAAATTGGGAAAGAAGCAGGATGAGGACAATCACCTGGAATCTTTTGTACAATTTGTAATTGTACAAAAATACAAATTGTACAATTTGTACAATAAAAATAAATTATTCCTAATAATTAATAATTAACATTAATAATTTAATATTAATTAAAAATAATGAATAAAAAAATATTCCCAGCTGATGCTGTTTCTAAATAGGAGCAAGGTGAGAGAATGGTGGTCTGAAACTTAGGTTTCTGGTGGAGGAGGTTGTTACTGTAGGTGAGCACCTGATTGTGAGCCCCTAGATCAAAGCTGTGATTAGGATGTTTGTATCATCCATAAAAATACAAGTTGGAAATACAGAAATTTTTTAATCTCTGTAAAATGGCATTAGAAGAGTACTCTCTACTGTTTTGAAAACACCTACTTAAAAGGTGCATAAAGGTAAAAGATGATACAGAACTACTAAGCTTATACCAACAGTGAAGAAAATGTCTATGATGAGAGTTGTAGAAAGCCTAATGTGTATAATTTTTAAAAAAAATAAATTTAGAAGGCATTCACTGTGCAGAAAAAAGTAGAAGATTGTCAAGGTGCAGTTAGAATGATGGACTGGCAGCTGAAATGAGACAAATGTTAAATGGCACTTACTGTACCATGAAACAACTTACTAAGTGGAATGGTATCTCTGTGTGCTTCATGTGTTCAAGTCACGATCAGATGCTTTCTTGGGAAAATGAAAAAATCATAAATTATTCTGCTCAATATAAAAGTTACTGGACAAAATCAAAATGCCTTTTATAATAATACAATTCAAAGTGGTGTAATAGAAAACAGACACTCCTGGATGTTTACTCTGTGATTTTCAGATCCTGGATCACATACTCCTTTGTCGTGCTCACACACAGCTATTTTCACCACTGCAAAGTGGAATTAATTCACTATTCTTATTTCTTCTCTGAGTAATCTGCAGAGCTTTCCTGATAGTGGCCAGCTGATGCATTAACTGAGAGAGAGAGTTGAAATCTTGCTCATGGATCCCAGTCCAAAAGACATATGAAAATTCAAGTTAGTTAAATTTCACTCGTTGTCCTATAATGTAGTGTGAGAATGTTTAGAAATAGTAAACCCTTTGAACAGCAAGGATTATCTCCATAGAAAGCATGAAGAGGGATTTCACAGGACAAACTGATCTTTTTTTTCTGTCTGACAAAGGTAGATGGGTAATGTTTCCAGAAGACGGCATAAAACTAAAGATTTCCTTTGCATCTGTGTTATTGGGTCAGTTGTGTATGGACCTGTTTCTCAATATGGCATGACTTTTTATTTGCATGTCACTTCTGTTGTGGTTCATTCTGTATTTCTGAAATTCATAGATTCCCAAAAGCTGTATTAATACACCTCAGAAATGTTTATAACAATATTAATAATAAATACTGATCATATATCATCTATACACAAAAGTGGTATGTGGGGAGAAAGTATTGCAGAGTACTAAAAATACTTCATTTCACACTGCAATATTAAAAATACTTCATTTTGTAATTTCAACAAATCAACATTGAAAAGTCTAGCAGTATTTCCAGTTCCTTGAGTATTTCCAGGAATTCTACCAGTGGTTGGAAAAGTCACTTAGAGAGTTAATAAAAGGAGTGTTTTCAAATAAGGTATAAAATTCATAAAATATTTTCTTGGGAATATACACTTTGACTTGATTAGTACTTGTGAGTTTTCAGCATAAAATAAAAACAAATAAAGTTCCCTTTCATTCTGCATACTTCCAATAGTTTGGTAGTTTTACCTTTAAAAATTTGTAAGCTCTTAAATTTATGATTAATGCTTGTTTGTGAGGAGGAGAATCCACAATGTGAGGTGGATATTAATTTGCTTAAAAGACAATTTTTCTACTGTTACAGAAGTGTAGCTTGATTTTTCATTTTATACATAAGACCATGATAATTTAAATAGAAATAGAAAAGTAATAACTAACGTTTTTGAATTTTTGCTATACAGATATTTTGAAGTTCTGTGGATGTGTTTACAGTTAACAACTTAATGCTCTATTTATAAAAATCTTTAGCTAGATTTTGACAAAACAGATGGGGTCTGAAAAACCAATTATATACTTTAAGATGAATGGGACATAGAGATGTCTGGTTAAGTAGCATGGCTAAAAGTGAAGGAGCTATTATTTTTTATTGTATTATGGATTGTAGAAACTAAGAACTTGTGTAGTAGAGTTCATCTTGCTGGGCTAAATCATTGTGTAAGTCTTTAAATAATACTTTAGTTTTATTTCATAACTGTGGGCCTGGTTATGCACCACTCTAGTGTTTGGAACTACTTTGGGAAGAATATGGACAATGCCAAACCTCTTGGAACTGTTTCTAGTCTTTTGCTGAGTTTCAGATTTCAAGTGCCCACAAAATCCCCTGCAGACCCAAGTTGTTTCAACTTGTGGTTTTATTTTGTTTCTTATTGCTTTTCAGAGAGTAACAGAAATACATTCCTCAACTACTCTCAGCACAGAGGAATTTTGTGCAGAAGGGATGAACATATCCGGGAACAATGATTGAACCTCACCCAGGCAAAGTTACCTTTTGGATCAGGGTGTCTCCCTGTCTCATGCAGCTTTGGAGGTAACTTGTTATTCGAAAATTTCTCCTAAAATTTAGAGTTTTATCTATCCCTCTTTGATCATTATCATTATCATTATTACTACCATATGACATCCCCCTGTTAGTGCTTGTTTTTTGTATAGTTATATCATGCTTGATAGTAATTCATGAGGTGCAGCCCACATTCTGATGTCCCTGAATTTTCTGTGTTGTTAAAACTTTAATATGCTAAGCTTTTATCAAGTTTACCATGAAAGAAAATGTTTTGCAAGATTAAAACTATTCCCCAATTATGTAAATGGCATACGTGTAACTGCTTACACTACACATAGCAATTGATTTGCTTGTTTTAGTTGTACTGATTCAATGTCAAAAGTTTGCTAGATTGCCATTTAAACAATTTCAAGAAGTTTTTGTTGTAATTTGGTATCATTAAGTTAGTATAAAATAGTAGACAAGAGGGCATCAGCAGGATACTTTGGATATTTTACATTGCTATCATTTACATTGCTTGCTATCAGTTTTCTTTCCCAGACTGAGCTACTAATTATTGAAAATGTGATGATAAATTTCAGCTTTATATGAGATTTAAATGTAGGGACTAGGAGCTTCATGGAAGCATTTTTTATCTTCTATACAATGCTTTCCATTATATATTGAGTGAAAATTTGTAATCTTTATTCTTGTCATTATAGTACTTTTTTGATTGAGTGAGCCCCTTTTAACACTATTTTTTTTTACAATTTGATCAGCAATTGAGTCATCACTGAAGATTGTTTCTCACACAAGCTTTTTTTCCTCTTTGCTCATAGATTTACCATACACAGTCACTGCCTCCATCTTAATGTATGTGAAGATGTGAAAGTGATTGTGTAACACTGTATTTTCAATTCAACTAGAATTTTTTTGAGACTATATAACGCTAGCTGACTTTTTCAGTGGCCAGGCAGTGACAAATAGCATGCACTATATGTAGTTAAATTATTCTCTCAATTCTTACATCCGGCTTACTGGCTTGCCATGTTGGGCAGTGGAAATTCCACTGGAGAGTGCTCCAAGTTAGTCTTGACTGGATTAGAAACTGCCATGACCTCAGGAGAATATATTGGTCTCTAGAGATTTGTTTGCCATGAATTTTCAGGTTGAAAATATACATGTGTGCCAAAGAAAATGGGTGGCTAGGAGAACAGTATAGTGTTAAGAAAAGATACAATCAGAGTTACTTTATTTGTAAAGGAAGACTTGTCAGGTTGCAAGCTTATTTTTCTCCTTTGGAATCTCCTTATACTGCAGTGCTTAGGCTCAGGTATGTACTCAGCAATCACAGACATACCTGTGAATTGCTTGTAGCTGCCATACTTTGGTTTTTCTACAGTTCTCTATCTCTTCCATTTTTTGAATTTCTTGGTTTCCTTCCTGTGGCATAACTGTACAACGTGATGACACCTGGACAGATTTGAAGCCCAGTCCTCTGTTTTCAATCTCATCGATTCTGGCTGTCTGTGGGGGTGCCTTTAGTTGTTGTCATGAGCAATGACAGTCAGAAGTGACTTGTGTGCTTAGACACTCACAGTCAGCCACTTACCAAAGTTATTTGAAAGCTCTAATAGAAGACAGAGGCCACACAACTGGCCTGTATTCTCAGAAAACTTTTGCATCAGTTTTGAGAATATAATTGCAGGTTCCTTGGGAAATAATGGTCTGATCACTTCAGTACTGAAACAGAATTCCATAACAATTGCTGAAGGTGTTAGTGACTGTCACACTGTGGTTCATGAATGTCTCCCAGAAGCTTAATGTTGGTGGGATGTTGCTATGTTCTAAGTACTAATTCAAAGCAAAAGAAAATAATTTGTGGTTATGATATCACATTTGTTCATATGAATTTCTTTAAAAAATATCATGGAAGAAGTGGAAATTCAGGGGGAAGCAGGGGGACACAAAAAAGTCCTTTTTAAATGGTAAACAGTATGCCAAGGTGTGAGAATACTTTTGGACTTAAGGACTGAAACAGTCAATAATTTAATGCACTGCTAATACTGGATGAGTTTTCTGTATTCATCTTCAAAATTGACAGTGTCTGGGAATATTTTCTTCTCTGTATTATCTGATTCTTTCAGGGATCTTTGTGAAGAATTCCTTCAAGATGAGTGGTCTCCCATATTGGATTCATGAAGAGATCCTCTAAAATGGGCCATTCTGGACTTTTGAAAAGAGATTATGGGAAAAAAAAGAGGAAGTGTTACAACTTGTTACAGAAAAGCCTGTTTTCATAAATTCTGGGTAGGGAAATTATGGCCAGGCTCAGTTGTTTATTAATTGTTGTCTTTGTTAATGATGCAGAAAATTTATTTTCATTCAATTTTTTGTTCCACTAGAACTCATTATAAAAAATAACACAAATATCAATGGCTAATCAAAGACATCTGTTCTAGCACAACAGATTGTGTATCCTCATGCACATGCATGTGCACGCACACTCATGCCCTGTGTAGGTAGAGGGCATGTGGTGGAAAGTTATTCTGCCCTCAAGCAGTGGATTCTACCAGTGGATGCAGACAAATATCTGGAAAACAAACTTTGTGTAGAAGTACAACATGTAGTGGGTCTCCTGTCCTTTTGTTGTTTCTTTTCATCCTGTTCTAAAGCTGCAGATATATTGTTTCCTGACTTTCTGCCAGAATCCAGCATAAAGTCTCTGGCTACAAAGTGTGAGAGATTAAAAAGAGAATGACTTTTGAATGAGGAGGCTGCTTTAAATTATTCAGAGATCCTCCCTCTTCCTCTGTTCCTTTTCTTGATGTTTTGGATCAGCAGCACATTTCTAGCTGTAAATGTCTTTGGAAAATATGTTTTAAAGGAACAACTACAGTGTGTAAGAGTCTTTGAAACTAAAGCATAGAGAAGTAATTTTTGCTTCATTGCATGCAATATAATAGAAAAGTGTCACTTTCATTTGGAAATATGAGGGATCACTAAATATACAAGTTCTGCATAATCTCTTAAAATCCTTGTAAAGGAAAAAAGCCTTTTGGAGGAACAAACATGGGAATGGGATTTGCCACAGTAACTGGTTTAACTTCAAACTTGTGGCATCAGGGTTCATTTGCTGATCCTTTTGTCAGTGAAAAAATATGGTTTTCCAAGAGCTCTCTAGGAAGAGAATACTCCCTGAGGGTGCTCAGGCATTTTGAAGAAAATAAAAACTGAGTTAAATCTTCTCTGAAAACTTGAACTGGACCCAAACTTAACATTTCTCGAAGCTTGAAAAGGTTGGAATGCTTCCTCCCCCCCACCATTACTCTTCATTTTCATGCTTCTCTGTTTCCAGGATCTGTCCAAGATGTGAGCTATGTGCTGCTGGAGTTCTGGACCAAAGACGGGCAATATTTGTGTGGTGTATTTTGGCCTGCTCACATGAAAAAATTCTCACAAAACTTAAGAGGAAACTTGTCCTTGTCAAAATACTGCACAACTCTTTGCAAAAATCGAAATGTTCGTTCAGGTATTATTTTAGCAATAATAACAATTGTTTATAATTTAAGAAAATTATTTACAACAATTCCCCTTCCTTTCCTGTGCCAGCCCTAATGTGGTTAACATAATTACCTAATAGCAAGATTATTTATATATTTACCATTTATGTATAGAACTGCAGTGTACTATAGCAAGAAATGGGGATTTAAAGCAAAACAGGATGAGAAAAAAAGCCCATATATAAAAAGAAAAAAATAAGTTACTTTCTTAAGCCTTTTGCATTTGGTCATTCCTAATACTTGCCTGAATTGAAAGTTAAGAATTCTTCATAGTTGACTGAGATGTCTAAATGCTGCTCTTGTAACCTTAAATGAACTAAGAATCTGCCAACACACTCTCCATTGCCTCTTGCACATTTTTCTCAGTATGTACTCTGCCAGTTTCTGAGTGCAATAAAATCTTCAACATGTCAGACACTGAGTGTAAACCTAAATAGCTCTGGCTTGCAGATATCAAACCAGTGAACTAAGCTCTTGAGAAATTCACCCTGTAAAACTTGTGCTGCTACTGGAGATTTTTTCCTTCTGAAGTTCAATAAAATGAATTACTACACTAAGGACTTGTGCAGTTATGTTGTGATGATAAATTGCTGTTTTAATGAATGATAATAGTAAAAAAGGGTTTCTTTCTTAAATATAAATAATTTCAGTGTCATGGCTTCCTTAGGGACCTGCAATCTTCACAGCCAGAAGGTACATTTGCTTTCTGACAGCTGTCTGACTCTTCTTGATGGCTGCTACCCTGAAATTGCTGTGAGCATTTGGAAAAATCACCTGTTTTTTGTTTTATTTGTTTTAAAATATTATTTCAAAGATCTAGCTAATTTTCAGTCTGATTAGAGAAGTTTAATAACATCTTTGTTACTTATCTGTAATATGCCTCCTGAAATTGTTCCTTAGGTATGGAAATATACTTCCCAAAGGCATGAATTTAACTTAAGAAAAAAAGCAGGAATTAGGGGTGGGAAATAACCTTCTAGGTGGCTTAGTTTGATTTGATGCCATTGCATTGTTGGGGGGAACAGATGAGGATTTGGGAGAGGGCAGAAAGTGCATTGTGTTCCCTCCTTATACCTGACTGATAGATTTTACTTATATAGATTTTTTTCTTCTCTGATGAAATTTTCCTGGGTCATCCTGTACAGACAATTTGTATCTTTGCATTTTGATGCACAGTACTTACACTAGCTCTACAAAAAGAAAGGCATAGATGTATCCCCATTTTGTTTATTTGCAGGTTTTGATGCTTTTCTTTGTTTGTGATTCAGCCTACAAAATTTTTCTTTTGCAGCATTTTTTGCCTAGATGTAGATATAGAATGGCAGCCTTTGAAATCCATCAGGCAAAAGCCATTCTTGTGAATGAGCTTGCACTTTGAACATATCTAGAAAAGTGACTTCGAAGGACAGCCCTTAAACCACTGCCTGGTCCTCACTGCTAGAAATGTTGAACTCATACATCTTAAAGATGAACAATTTATCATTTATCTAAACTGGATCTATCCTCTCTCCAGGCACTTCTTCCAGATAACTGTCTTCCCAGATTAGCTGTTAATCATAGTTTTGCCTGGCTGTGTATATAGCTAGATTCTGGGCTTTCACAAGTCTGCAGAGCTCTCTGAAAGAGTAAATGCTATGTTGGTTTAGATGAGCTGACAATTTTGCCTGCAGCATCAAAGTCGCTTTTCCCAAGCCGTCGCCATTAAACATTTTTTTGCCTTCTGCCCGATTTCTAAAAAAATTAGGCAGCTGCTCTTTAAATTAAAATCTATACATTTTTGTATGTAAAGTGAAAATTCACACAACCAATGTGATCCACCTAATTTTGCTGGCTAACCCGTGCCCCAGGTCCCTTTTACTGCCAGCTGAGAGAAAAGGAGGGCTCCAAGGGGCCCACCAGAGTTTTTATATTGACTGTAGAGAAACCAAGGAGTCTTTTCCTCCTAAAGCAGGTGCCTAATTATTAATGATGTGCAGTAACCCTGATTGTCATCCTTCCAGATTATCATATGCTGCTTCTGTCACTTGCACTTAACAAATGTGACTTGATTTGAGAGTTTACACTGAATCATCTCAGAGCCTTTACACAAAGCCCTGAAGATATTTGTCTGTCAGTTTGACTAGAGAACCCTTCAAGAGGAGTTCTGATACACATTTTTAATGAAAAACAACTTGGACTTGCTGGTTTATGGGTAGGGTTTTCTTTGTTATGTTTTCACTGTAGTGTAGGATGCAGCTTGTTGTTTTGGTACCCTTTGGTCACTTGGATCTTTACCACACCAAGGTTCAGTATTCTTGGGCCAGGTTCTTTCCTGTGAAAGGTGATGAACTCGAGAGAGGGTAAGTGACACAAAGCAGAGCTGATGGAGAACTGTTGTGCATATCATGCATTGAATACAGATACAGGGCTTGAAATATTGAAGTATTGAAATGTTTTATAACTGGAAATCAAAATTATTATATTTCCTGTTTTAAAATTTAATAGGGAATTAAGATTGTACAATACACTTTATTTTGAACAATTCACAAATGCAGTTGCTGTGGGTCACTCTAAATAAACCTTTGCAGTTTGGCAAAGCAGAGCACATAGAGTGCCTGATCACTCTATATATGAATAAGGCTGGATACTTCTTCTATATCATTTAATAAATGCTAAAAAAGTATTTATAAGTAGAAGAACAATAAAAATGCTACCATATGCTCAAAGTAATGATCAGGCATTTACCCTCACTCATGAGAAAATGTTTTGGATCCAAGCTTGTCATACCATATGGACAGGGATGAGGAAAGAAAACAATTGTGTGTGTTTCATGGGAATATAGAATTTTCACTTCATTATGAAAAAGAGGAAAGAAAAAATTAATCAAATAATCAAGTCTGAAAAACAATTTCTCAAACCAAAAAGCCTCGTTGCATTTATTGCAATACACATTTTTCACCTCTGACATTGATACCTTGCCAGTAATGTATCTCAGATGCAGTAACTGGCAAACAGATATAATTTATCACATTATTTTAAAATTGCTCAGATAGAAGGCTTTTTCTTTCTTTGGGATTTCATTATTAAAGGAGAGAGAATTTGAAATTTATTTCTTTCTGATTTTATGGTGTAAGTTTCAAGTCCAAACTGTCAGCCAATGTGGAAATTGGCAGAACTCCATAGGAGTCAGAAGAGCTCTGTTGGTTCACACCATCTGAAATGTCACCATTTATTTTATTTTTTTGCTAATGATACTGTATAAAAACATCACGATTGAATACAGATAAATTATTTGTAATATAATCCCAGAGTTTTGTGCAGAAAATGTTTCTTTTGTGTCACAAAAGTCTGTCTTAAATTGCTTAAGTTAATCTCAAAATGAAAAAACATGAAATGGAAAACCCTAGAAATAGAATTATTCAGTTTTATTATCTGAGTACTTAGCACTTTGCCTGAATGATAATGTTTTTCTTAATATGTAAGGCATAGTTTCTGCATGATTTCAGTTGTCTTTTCCTTCTTAAAAGAGAAATGAATATTTGGATAAGGTAGTGAACTGAAAAGGGGAACAAAAGAGGTATTTTTTTTTTCTCTTCAGAGATAATGAGAGAAGGCAAGTGCCCAGAACCAAGTGTTTCTGTCAAGCAGTCACACTTCTAGGGTCCTAGGAAATAATGAAGTGGAAGAACAAACAAAACAACTCAATGAAACAGAACCAACCCCCAAACCTCGCCTGCCTAAAATAATTAAATAATCTTAAATCCTAGACACTACTATAGTGCTCCCAACTTCCCTATTAGAACAAGATATCAAGTTTTATATTGCTATAATGATTTAAATGTATGATTTTTAGAAAATGTAAAGAATGTTTAGAAGAAGCATGGGCTAAGTAGGAAATTGTTTATTATTATGCAATGACAGTCTTTTCCTATAGACTAATTAATGGAATTTTTAGGGAATTTCTCCATGCCTGTTATCTGTCTTACTGATAAAGACCAATTTCATGTCCTAAGCAAGAGCTGTAAATCGGTCTACTAGGACCCCAGAAGTGCTTAGGGCATTAGCAGTGGTCCCACAGAACATAAACAAAAGGTTATGATTCCTTCTTTACAATAAATAAGTTGCTAGGATTGGAAGGAGTATCTTTACAGACTAATTTGAAGTTAAAATTTGACCAAACCTTACAGCAACTGTGGATTTTCTTATGGATTTAACAGATACTACAATAGCCACTCTTTAACTGTAAATTGCTTACTACTGTGAATACATATATTTTTTATACATGCAGGCGTACATTCTTCACACTTTGCCATGTGTTGACACATCATATATATTTTCTCTGTACTAAACAGTGCAGCTACCACTCATTTCCCCTCACACCTGTCTGAAAATTCCATGCTTTTTCCATCTGTATTTTTATTCTGTCAAGAAAAAAAAAAATAGTCTCACATTTATACATCAAGATTTTGCCTTTATTGGTAAGTGTGATGTATTCTTGGTTTAGCTACACTGTGCTAATTAGCGAGAGAGAGAAATCCAGCCCAGAAGAAGCAGTTATCTGGTCAAATCAGTGTTAGAGCAGTTAACCACTTCATGGATATGTAGCAGAATAAATTGCATCCAGGAAGATGGTAGCTAACTGCACAGTCAGCTAGTGGCACCATAGCTATATTGCTTAGCAGTTCCTGAGCTGGGTAGTTTAAATGGAATACAAATTCACTTAGAACATGCTATGGGGTCATGATGTCAAGACTTAACTTATGTTTTTAAGCATAACTCGCAAAAAGGCATTCCTGTTGTAAAGAAATTTCTCAGTGAATTTACGTGCCTGTGCAGCCTGGGTTACCAGCACAGCTGGAAAGCCAAGGCTCCCAGGATTGGTGCATGAAATGTGGGAGCTCTGACAGCAATGAATTGAGCTGCAGCTCCTGGGGCCTCACTGCATCACTTCAGGTGCAGGAAGAGCTGCGTTGCTGGGGCTGGTGTATCCTGCTGTCCAGGCTCCTGACCCCACAGTGCTCCCTCTGGAGCCTCTGGTGCTTCAGCTTAGCTCCTGTGCAGGGTTTTGGCACTTTCCTGTAGGGCTCTGAGGACTTTCAGCCCCCTGATTCTTAGAAAACCTCACTTAGTGTGGCTGGGGAGAGCTGCAGGAGCCTGAACCATCCCGGCCCTGGTGGGTGCTCTGCCAGTGCACTGATGAACGTTTGTGGAATCGGGGATATTTCTGAAAACATTTTAAATTCTGACAGACTTTCCTTTTCAGTTTAGTCAGAAAATTCTCTAACAGGTCTATTTATGAATGCCTTGTCAGTATATTTAAGTTTCTTTTGGCATATAATTTAAATGAAGTTTTTTGAATAATTTTCCTTATTTAAAGATGATGTAAAAGCTCTTGAATTTTGATTCACTACCACAGTCCTGAATTTGTACATCCACTGAAGGAATGCCTAACACTGAATTTTGATCTATCCTTATTAACCCCAGCTTGGATCAATTGATGTCTTAAGAGGTATGTTTGCTTAATACATTGAAAAAAATCAAATTGCTGATTCATTCTCATTGAAATAATTTTATTTGATTTTTTTTTTCCTTTTATCCTTGGTTTAGAGACTCACTAAAAGAAAGAATATATACAAAAGAAAGAGCAGGAACACTAGGGATGTTTTTAACTCAAGAGATATCAAGCTCATAACTTTTGATTACTCAGAAATACACAAAAAGAAATCCAGATAAGATTAAAGAAAACCCAGAGGAAGTGAAAGAATATTGTCTGCACTAATATGTTGGCTGAGTAAAGAATAACTTAGCTTTGAATAACAATAAACATATTTTTAAATTTAGATCTAAAATCTTAGTTTCTATAAGCTCTCTTCTAGTGTATGCTCTGCAAACACATTCATGGGAGTAGCTCACTGTGAATGTGTGATCTGCAAGCCACTCTCAAGTACCCCCTGTGCAAGTGGGTTCTCTTTTATCTCAGTTTCTAAATGGAGGCACTTTATTTAAACATTCATATCTGAGTACAGATTTTAGAGTCTGAATTAGTTTTAAATTCTTTAGTCTGATGTCTGTAACACACGTTGAGGTGATTAGATTTAATTGTATCTACATTTTACTCTTAACAGTAATTTCTCAGTTTTTTGTACACCTAATTAGCACTTCCTTAGGTTTTTGAAGTTCCCCAGATTCTGCTTGGTGGTCACTGTTTTAGCTGTCTAATGTGGTTTATTCTTAACAGATCTCTTCAGGATATCAGTATCATTTTTGCAGACAAAGTTCCCGAGATTCAGATATTTCTTGTAAGTTCAGCTGAAAGCTAGTGTGAATGATTTTTTTCTTGTGGCCAGTGACCCATGTTCATCTCTGTTTTATCAGATGAATCTGTCACTTTAGCTTTATCATGACCTTCTATTCCCTTCACATCCTGTTATCATATATGTTCAGGTAATGCAGTCATTGGGATCCAGAAGCACGATGAGCTCAGTTACCTTGCCAATGTGTGTGCTGCCTTCATGTCCATACCTCTTGTGTTTATATTTGTTTCTGGAAAGCAGACATGACACAGATCGGCTTCTTTACAGAAAGATATATTGGGGAAGAAAAAGGTGCCTGCATCTGTCCTTCCTGGGGCTTCAGGAGGCTCTGCTGCTTCACAGAAATACATTGAAATGGTCACTGCTGTCTTTCTCTATTGCAAATGACTGTGACAAAATTAATTTTCATATGGTTTTATCCCACCTATGTTTCTTCTTTTAGATTTGAATTTGGTTTCCTATCTTAATCTTTGTGGGCTATATCTGTACATTTCTTATTCTGTGTTCTTGTATAAAGAGTTTTTTTTTCCTGCAGATGGAATCTGTGGTATTTTGTGACTTATTCCAACAGAATATTTTAATTTATAAAAAAGCATAATGTTAGTTACTCTTGCACTACCTCAATTATAATTATTGTGAAAGGAAATGTAGTACAATTTTGTTTCAGTTTGATAATTTCCATGCTGATTTTTTGGCTCTAAATCTTCAATGAACCTCCCAAAACAGAGGAAGAATTCAGAGTTTTATTCCATTTGAGGAATCTCTGAATGGATGAGCTTTTAATTTTTTCAAAAGAATGCTTACCCTCTGTATGCTTCTGTCATAAGCATTGTTTTTTAAGAGTAACACAAGAGCATGTTGAGCAAATACAGGCAGAGTTATGCATATGACATGGGGAAGGATTTGTGCCACAAAGGTCTGTTACAGCTTCTTCGAGGTGAATACTGCACACTTGTTTCCATGGAAGTTATGAAAGTTATGTCTTATTCAATTTTGTTTTCTCTATTTAGTTGAAAAAGAATGCTCACAGCTTTTATTTTTGCCCACAGTTATGCTTCTTTCAACAGCGGCACTCTGCATGTACACGTTACAGTTAGAAGGTGTATGGCTTCGTGGCCTGTTACAGAAGTCATCAAAGAACTTGGAGTTCCCATGGGAGACCTTTGAAAAGAAAAGAAAAAAATACCCTAACTTCATCAGTTTCTCCACTTGTAACTGTGGGGTCAGTATATACTGGCTTGAAGAATTGCACTGTTGTCAGGTCTTTCCTGGTCTTTACAGATAAATTTTTTTGTGTCTTGAAGCTGCTGTTTCTTCTCCTGTCTTCTCTGTGTCATCTGTTCCACTCACATGTGGTTTAATGGAATGGTGGAAGATATCAAGCAATTAGATTTTCATCTGTCCAGGTTTACTTGTACAAAATTAGGTGATCATCTTCACTCTGTAAGTCCTTGAAAACAGAGAAAAGTTCATTCAAGATTCATGATTTGAAATTATTCTTTACTGGTTAAGAAATTGTAATAGATCAGCAAATCATCTGCTGAAACTGGAAAGAGTTCATGGTATGGTAGATCTTGCATAGCTTAGGGTTTCTGGAAGTCTTAATTTTGAAGTAGCCTGTGTATTAATTGAATTTTAAATAGACTAATCTCATGTTAGGCAGTTTTAAGGGCTACATGATAATCACTTAAATGACTCTTTTAGAGACTTGTGTTCATTTTTTTCTTGCTTTATGATTTTGAATGTTCTTGGAAGGCTATTTCATATTTAATCATTAGAAAAATGTTGAGCTTTTCTGGAACCTTCTTAGTTCTAATGGTTACAGAATATCCCTTCAAAATCTTAATGTGCCTGAAAATTTCTGCTTAATAGTTTCAGACTGTCTGTTGTCAAGAGTCTTCATACTGGATATGTTCCATTGTTATAATTTTTTTTTGTTCAGAAACTTCCTCTGAAGAGAGGCACAAAGAGAGGAATCACACACACTAGAAGTATTCAAGGCTGTCTTGGTAATCACTTAACTTCCCCCTGCTGTCCAAGCAGAATAATAAAAGTAAGCCTGCCTTGGCCAAAATGAGTGGCACCATGTCTCCACTGGGTTAGCATCTTGCTGGAAGGCTTTTCCAGCTTAGTCTGCCAGAACACAACTCAGGTTATCTACCAAATTGATTAGTTCCTGAGGAGACTTTATTTAGTTAAGTTTAGTTCTGATTCTTTCAGACAAGTCTTCACTAAAGTAGCCATGGTTTGCTGGTTTTCTCCTTCCTGTGGAGTCCTCAGACTCCTGAGCCCTTCATGTCACGGTGGAACTGCTTCTTCCTGTTGTATGTTCTAGTCTGGGAACACTGAGAATCATAAGACAAAGACATGGTCTTTAAAAGGAGTCTTACTGAAAATAACCTGGCTTTATGTGTGTCTGAAGGTACATTTGGATTTACAGTACAACTCATAGTGAAGACTGAAAAAATTTCAGACTTTAGATAATAGCAGAACTTTGGGGTTTTTTGCCAGTTTTTCTTTTATTTTGGTTGGTTTGGTTTCTTTTTAATTAATGACTGTTGTCTTAAAAACAGATTATGAACAATGAACAGTGAATTTTGTCTTCGAAATGGCATAGTAATATTTTGAAGAAATTATGTCTACTTTAAAAACAAAGCTGTAGTAAAATATTATTTATTTTGTAGCTATCCTGTTTGAAAATAAATACATACATCTCCATGCTGATGAATGATTCTAGTGACCGCTTGACTGAGAGAGGTTTTGTTTGTGTGTAAGTAATGAGCTGTTGTAACCAGGTTCTGAGACTTGATGGGAGTGTTAGACGTACTGTAAATATAACACAGGTTTTAGGATTTTGTTTGAAGTCTCAAAATATGGCTTAAGACCGTGATGACAACAGAATTGTTATGATAGTGCATGTATGGAAATACATGTAGGAAGATGAACTACATAGTTGCCAAAGCCAAGTCATCATACCAGTAGTAATTACTATAATGAAAGGTATGCAGAATCCAAGAGCTAGTATTTGCACAAAGAATTAAACTGTTTCCTGATTCAGACAGCTCAAAACTTTTGGATTCAGGGTTTTTAGGAATGGACATGCAAACAATGTTATGTTGGTGTTTCCCAGAAGATAAATTGTGAAGACTTGTCAAATTACAGTACAAACTTAATTTTTCTTTAGTTTTGAGTATTTTTTATCGCTCTCACGGTTTGTCTTAGCATGGTTTTAGTATGGAATCAGTTGTAACTAGAGATATTGCCATTTTACTTATAAGGAAATCCTATTTCCTTTATGTTTGTCTGTGTGGATGTCAAAGAGTGAATTCCGTGGGTGTTGATAGTTGTGAAAAGATTATTACTATGATTCTGAAAATCCTTCCTTATGCTAGATATATTATCCTGGCAACTGGAGCTGTCAGATCTGCTAGCAGATGTAGAAAGGGTCACTCCTAGCATGGAGACAATTTGGACTGTTTTTCAGAGATTTTGTCCTCTTTTTAAAATTGCAATTTGTTTGTATCCTGCTTGACATATATTTACAGCATGCATTTCAGCATGTTTCTTTTCTGGTATAGATTGCTTGTCACCATTAGCTTTTTAGTCATGACAGCAGAGATTATATGTGTTCTGACCAAGCTCTCTGTCTGGTTTCCAGTTCTGATAGAAACATCTCTTTTTGTCTTACTATATATATTTTCACTTCAAATTTTGTGAGCTTTATGCTTTTTTTTTATTCTTAAAAAATTAATAATGCAATGACATTAAATTTAGTATCTCTTAATATGTACCATTATGGGTTTTGTTGGTAATTTTCATTTTCTATTTGGTAACACCATGCATTCCACAATAGTGCCACATTTACCCTGTATCAAAGTAGAAAGGAATTTATATTACAGAAAGTCTTTCATATTTCTCATATTTTAAATACAGCATTTAAACATCCTTCTTCATAATCCTTATTTCGCTATAAATAGCGGTCCCATAGGTGTGCTTACTGATCTTCTAAAGACATCAACATCACTGAGGTCACAATAAAGGTGTCTTGTATTTCCTATTCATGATATGAAACTTAGATTTCTGTTTCCTCTTTTATTGCAGTTAATGAGCACCCTGGGGGCAGGGCTGTCTGCTGGGCCCGAGCTGCTGCCGGGTGTCCTGCTTGGAGCACGGTCTGCAAAGTTAGTTATTTATTTACAGTGCCAGCCTGCAGAGCTGCAGCCTCTCAGTCAGGCTTTAGAGCTGCTCCTTCTAGCACTCTGCAAGCCTCTCTCTAGGTCCTGGATGTGTCTCTAATGTTGTAGTGTTTGCTGACTTCCTGATTTGCCAGCTCATTAGACCTTTACCATAGAAAACAGAGAGCACACAGAACCCAGATATTTAACATAGTTGTTAGAAGTAATTTTCATATTAGCATGATATCATCAGCATGGACACTCCCTTTTGTAACAGATTTCTTAAAACTGCTGCTGCCAAAACCTGCTATGTTATTTAAGTCACTACAGAGCCATTCTCTTGAGAGCAACTAGAAGCCAAAAGCCTGAAGATGCCATTTCACATACGTCATTCTCAAACCTCAAAGAGAAAGTACTTTTCTGACATCCGTGGGTTGTTAACACATTTAAGAAAAACAATTTTATTGAGGTTTTGAAAACTTTTATTAAATAACACAGGCTGATCAGCATGGAAATGTTAAAGGTTTCATATGTTGTAGGTGATCGTTCTTCTAATATACATTAGGAGACATCTATCAGTGTATGAAAGTCAGTGTTATTATCCAAATGAATTTATAAACATTAAATACATCTTCCCATAAAACAAAAAATGTAGCTCCACTTTGACTTTTCTGAAAGCTCCTATAAAAGTGAAGAATGTTGTTTTATATTATTTTTATCCTGGCTTCCACATGTAGTTTGGAGGTTTTTAAACAAGATTAGTTTCTCTTTGCAAGATCATGGATTCACACCAAACACTGTTGCTTTTCCATTGTTTGAATTTCTAAATTTAGAAATTCTGTACCTGAGAGGGATAAAGCCTGTCTGTCAAGTGAGAGCAAGTTGGGATGTGGTGCTCAGTGTGCAGAGTGAAAGGCCAGGAGGGCGGTGGTCTGGAGAGATTCCCTGAGTAGCTGTGTAAATCTGCTAAGATATAGGGTGATGGTTTACTTCCCAACAAATTTTAAAAAATAATTTGGTGGACAGATTGTAGAACTATTCTATGTAAGAGGTGATCTAAGTCATTTCTAGCTCTTCAGAAAATGCTTTGAGCTTCTCTGTGTATGCTAAAGGCACACAAAAAAAATGAGAAAAAAACCCCTGTAATTTTTGAAAGATTGTTCCACTTATGAAAATAAGTATAAAAGGAGTATTCTACATATACTCTTCTTTGTAGAGCAGAAAAAGTAAAGGCAGTATACTAATGTTCAGCAAAGAATGAAATAATGGGGTGGTATTGTCATGGTTGTGTTAGGGACAGGAAGAAACATAGGTGCATCTGCTAAATATAACAACCTCCTCCTATTGAAACTGAATAAGGGACCAGTTGAATAAATGAACCTGTATCTAGAGATAGTTGAAAATATTGAAACAACCTCTAACAATTCAGTTCATGTATAGTGCTGTTCATTATTCTCCTGGAGCAGTTTCTTAGTGGGCTGCAATATAGAGTTAAATACAGTTAAATGCAGAGATTGAAAAAGGATTTTGGCTTTAACCGGGTGTTGGGACATGTGAGGAGAGGAGCAGACATGCTCCAGGAGTGCACAGTAAAGGAACAAGAAAGCTCCAGGTGCAAGCAAAGAAGCAGTTATACTGAAAGCAAAGAGTTTTACGTAAACTACTTGCTAAAAAGGAAAGCTGTGAGCAAGGAAGCTATCTCCTGCTGCTCGATTCCTGTTGTGTTCAAGAAAATTGGGCTTTAACATGCAATTTACTGCAGATTGCACTGAAGAAATTCTGGACTCCATCATCATTTCCTTCTCTTGAGAGAAACAAGGACTCTGTTCCTGAATTTTGCATAGATGCTTAGGTCAAAAGGGGGCCAGCATTTTGTTTCAATACTGATGTTTGCTTATCGGCTCTTGATAAAGGAATAGGCAGGCCACAAACTTTTATTAGGTACTCTAATACCTAATAATTAGGTCAAGAAATGGGCCCTGTTCCAAAACAGTGTTTTATGTGGGCAAGACAAACAGAAGGTGTAAGGAGGTATATGGTGTATGAGAAGTGTGACCATTGAAGCTTTTACAGCATTTCTGACTCTCCAGGGTCTCTGACACCATTCTTTTTCCTTGCAACCTTCTTCTCTCTTTTACTTTCCTCAAAGATCATTTGTTGACAGAGGTACCACTAACTGGTTTCTGATGTCCAGAAAGCAATCATAAACTGTTTTCTGTGTTTCAAGTTTGAATTTATCAAAATATTTGAGTTAGCAGTATTATAGTGTTGTCTCTTTCCACTGATACTGTAGTTTTACTTATGTAATATATTGCAGACTGATTTATTAGCTATTCTCAATATAATTAAAAATGAAACATACTCCCTTTTTAATAGCAATATGATTTAGATACTGGGAAACTTGTAGGCCTCAAGGTGGAAGTGGCTTAGTCTATCCTTACAGATAATTTAAAATGCATGAAAATATGAAGCTTGTTTTTGCCAGTGTGGGAAGTGAACATAATTATGACTTTCCAGCTGCTTCTCCTAAAGAAAACAAACAAACATAAGATTCACACTTGTTATTGCAACTAAAAAGGAATATGCTCAAAGGGAATATATTTATGCCAGAAAGAAGAAACCATAACCAGGGTAATGTGTCCTATCAAACACCCAAGCACATTCACAACTAGGGTATGAAACTGCGAGTAAAAAAACCCACTTCCTCAGCATCCATTGCCAAAATTTGAAAAAAATCCCAAACAACATTGGAAAGAGTTTTGGCTATGACAAGTCTGTGTACGTATTTATGGATCTGGGTACATATAATAGTGACTTCTTTAGTATCCTAGGCCAGAAGCAGAAGATTTGTCTCAAAACAGCCCAGCACCAAAACAACTAACCCCCAAATACCCAAACAATTTCCACTCATTAAAAAGAGTCCAGCCTCTTTGGTTTTGTTTTGGTTTTAGTTTATTTTGTTTTTCTAAATGCTCAACACTTTAACATTTGTCTATATTCTCTTGTTCTCTACCATCATTTGGTTTTATTGCATAGTCTCTGGATCATTAAGAACGTGTGTTCTTTTATTATTTCTCAAACAAAAATTCTTGGAGTGGAGATTAATACCTTGCTGAAGCAAAACTGTCAGTATGCCATTTTTTATGTACATATGCTATTATAGCAGAATAATATTAATATCACAGGTCAAATTAGTTGTGACAAAAACTAAGCCACAACGTGGTTTTTGCTGAATTTTATGGAGAAGGCTTATCTAGTGAATAAATTCTTGCCACATTGATTTCAAATTACATGGGTGAATCTGTAAATCAGAATAATCTCCTATTTTGAATTGAAGAATGCAAGGCACGTGAAGTCCTTATTCTTACTTCTTTATATCCTGCTTGTTCACCATAAATGTAGTAAAAATATCTGGCCAGTCTGTATATAATTTGATGCCCAGAGGTATATAGAAGCCAGGAATAATTATGAAGAATATTAATTTGCATGACTCATTAATAAAATATATGTTTTGTTACACTTTTAATGGCATGCTTACCAGAGAAGTAGTAGGAACAAATATTTATGTCTCCTGATAAAGATCTTTTTTCCACTTATTACTGTCACCTGCAGTTCGTGCACTGTTATCATTAAGTGCCCAGAAACAAAACATGTATAGTACAACAACAATACATTCTTTATTTGTAAAATAAGTCATATTGCTTCTATCCTGCTTCCCACAGATCAGAGCTTTAACAGGGACATAAATAAGAAACTTAACATATGTGACCTTCTGACCACAGAGTGTTAAATTCCAGGGACTATATTGCTGTGCCACTTTTTTCTTTTATTCGAATGTGTATTCATCATAGTTCTGTCGGAAACTGCATGAATTACAATTTATATTAGGTTATGATATGAATTACATTCAGATACAGGGAGAGGAAAATTGTGGAGGAGCAATTCTTGCTAAAGATGTTGAAAACAGTTTCCACTTAACCTTCAAATGTCATGGAAACGACACAATTGTATTTAGGTGAAGTTTTATCTTTGGGAAACATCTGCTTTTGTACAAAAACATTATTTTTTTCTGTCTAATTTAATAGTTAGTGTTAACATTTGGATCTTGAAATACACAATTCCACAAAGGACTGCCCATTGTCACTTGACTAATGAAGTCTGCCAATAAAAATATTGTTTACTCTGTGCAAAAAGTCTTGAAATAAATCCACAGAATGCTACTGTGCAGAATGTGCAGATCCAAATAAGGTTTTGCAGCTTGAAAATGTTATGACATATGTTAGAATTGTTTTTTATCTTGATAATATCTACATTTGAAACAAAGGCAAGTCCTGCCATGAGTACCATTTGTTCTTCTTCATTATTTGTAGATAATTATTGCAAAATAGTGATTTTATCTCATTTTTATTAAAACATTTCAAAGAAAATTAAAAAATAGTATAAATTTCTATTTCAAACCTCCAGTCAAGATGCACTTAAGTATTTTTTAGGAAAAATAATTATTGGGGACCTCCAGTTCAATTCCACTGTGTTGTGAGTCCCAGCTATACTGAGAGAAGTTTATTTTGTTTTATGAGCTACTTCTTCAGTGTATGGATTTTTGGTACTTCACCCAGAGTTTCACCATACACAAAAACCCATTCAAATTTTGCAGGCTTTTTTCTATTTTGATGCAGTTGCTCTGATCATGACAAAACGTTCAGCTACAAAACTCTTCAGAATGTAGTTCAATATCCCTGTTCAATAATTACCAATAAAAAAGCCTAGGATTAGTAGAAACACTGCTTTGGTGTAGGAGATAACTTTCAGTCAGTTCGCTTTCTACTCTTATGTAGTCAGGAAATCACATTTGGGATGTATTTGTTTGCACAGTTTATAAATTTATAAATGTATAAGTACATTTGCTTTTGAGAACAGCTCTGGTGTTTTCTGAGGTCCATTCAGGACAGTGTGTTAGGCACTGCTTCAACAAACACTAAAGATGTGAATCAGATGCAGGAAGCTTGTGATCGTGTGCTCTGTGGGTGGGAAAGAAGATTTAAAAAAAGTTAACAAAACTATAAACTGCTGAAAAGGCAGCATAACGACCAGCTCTCAGCTAGGAAAGGTTTTGAGTGCAGAGGATGAAGGATTTGCTATTATGTTTGCCTGCAAAATGAAAGCATACAGTAGGGCCTGTGTTTTGGAATCAAAATCATGAGTCTCCAAGTGTTCTTTCTGGATGACTTTGAGTTCTTCTAATAATTGTGCCTGAGGTATATAAAATGTATTCAGGACTACTAGAAGAGTTAGCATTAAGAAAATGGCTTACATTACTTTACAGTGTTTGTAGAAAGGAGGTGTTGAGGTATGTTTTTTTGTTTATTTTTTTTATTTTTTAAAAAATTATTTCTGAAAAACCTGCTGGACAAACTATGTGATAATGCTCTGTGAAAAACTGTAGCAAGAGAGCAATTTTTATAACACTGAATGTGGTGTTGGGAAGAAATCCCTGTTGGGAGTAAGTCTACCTAGAGAAGCTGGAAATGAATCCTTGAAAATTCATATTTACCAGTTAAATTTTATGTATCTCTATTATTGTGTAAGAATAGAACTTTTTCTTCTATATGAAGAGAGGATAAAACTTTTGTTTCTTAAGGTTTTTTTAAAAAATATCTCATTGTTGGTATGACTGAATTTTGTATTGAAAATACAGTATTGTACAAATTATGCCTGGAGAAATCTATAGCCTTTTAAACTTAGTATTTAAAAGGGGGGCTGAAACACTCAGAGGATTTTTCTTTGTGCCAAAGTTTACTTTTGGGTGAAACTAAACTTAGTGTTCTGCTGCTGCATAATAAAGTGCACAGGAACTGAGAAGTGGAATCAAGTTGTGCTGGTCTCCAGTCTCCCATAAAGCAGAATGATGGGGAGAGTCTCTGTGATATACCACAGTCATTAGAAAGGGGTATCTGTGGAGAGAGGAAAAAATATGTCTTTGTCAATGCACTCTGGGCTTCAAGTTTTGAAGTCAGAGGGACTGGATAAGTCTTACTCAGTCTCTCTTCACATATCCAGGATTTTTATGTCCTGTAAGGATCCCAAAGGTTTATTGGCTATTCTGTGGTTTAATCCATAATCTTAAAAATGCCTTTTTCTCCACACCTATGCTGACATCAATTGGAAAAGCTAAGAAGTAGCTCCAATGACACTACTTAAAGCAATCTAATAATGCTTTTTAAACAGAGGAAGGTCTTTGGCATTTTTTAGGAGTAGCTTCCTCTGGAATATTGTGCAGGCATACCTTTCTGTGCAGTAGCAACTTTTTAAAAATTCCCATTGTCTAAATACACAAATTAATAGCTCAAATAGGTCTGAATTTGTGTTTCCTGAAGACCAAGAACTTGTCCTTCAAGGTTGCCACCAATACTTTCATACACTCTTTCTATTCATTGGAGGCTGGTTGTGTATTCCTTTTGCATGTGTTACCATTGCTAATTTGGCGTTTCCAATTTTTGTTTTGGAGGGGATGCATTCTGTCCAGTTAAGGTGAACAGTTGAGGCTCAATTCCTCCTCTACTTCCCAGCTTAAGACAGAAAAGTCTGCTTTCCTCATGTGGGCCAAACACTTCATGTTGTAACAGTGAATTCTTCAGTCTTTTTTAGGATATCTGACTAGCCCAGCACCAAGATGATGTCCTGGTACAAGCTCTTCTTTGGGTGTTGTCTTTGCACAGACATTTAAATCATGACTTGTCAGCATTTATATCTAGCTGACACTGGCTGTTCCTACTGAAATTTCACTGCTATTAATCCTTCTGAGTCCGTCCTATCATGTAATGGTCTGTGGGCACACAGTTGATTTCCCTTACTCAATGATCATTTTTTTGGGAGGGGGAGAAAATGGAAGGAGTGACTAAAGTTCACATTGAAGTTTACCTTAGTTAGTAGGAAAACAAAATTGGTGGAAAAGGTGGTCTTTAAAAATTGGTCAAATGCTGAATTTTAATGAGAACGTTTCACATTACCTAGTATTGCTAAAGTCAACAGATGAAAAAATTAGGTGTTTGATTTCGTTACTTTCTTTGAATGATCTTTTTCTTGAGATTCCCTTGCTTATGTCATTTTTGTATGCAATTAATACTGCCCACACCATACTTGAAAATACATAGTTTATCTAAAATCTAAGGCAGTGCATTTCCAGACCTGCTGTGGAGTTCGACATGGAAGACAGAAAACAGCTGAGGATTTAGAAATGATGGTGGCTTTGAAAGGTTAGAGACAATCATAATTAGGTATTAAATGTTGTTATTCCAAAATTACAATAGAAAACTGAAACCAGTTCAGAACTGTAAAAAAAAGGTCAGTGATTTAAATGATGGTGGACCAAAACCCTTAGAAGTTTAAAGACAGCAAACTTGTTTTTGAAAGAGAGGCATGATAAATTTAAATGGCATCTAGTTCAGATCCGAGGAGGAGCGAAGTCATGCATCAAAGATAATTGAAGGCACGCTTTGAAATGGACTGAGGGGAGATGACTTTTGACCTTGGATCGTTTGGAACTCGCAGCAAAGCACAGGGACTCCTCCATCATGACAAATGATTGGAGTTTCCACTGAGTGAGTGTCTGAGCATCGTTTATGCTGACTCCCTGATATTTCACTGCCGAGAGGTCAACTGCTGTATTTGAGCACAGATGAGAGTCACTTGAAGATGAATCCAGGTCTGGACACCTTGCAGAGAGCAGCACTTAAGGACTGTGTTAGGAGCAGAACTGATTTTTTTTTTTTTCTGGATATTAGATGGGTAGCTATGATTGAAACTGCCACAGAATTGGACATCATTGATGTCTGAGTAGAACCAATCCTGCCTGAAAATCAGAGCATGAATCAGTGATTTCTTGGCTCTTGACAAAGGATGTGATAATGACCAGACTGGGTAGCAAGATCAGCTTCTTACTTGTTAGGATTCCAATCCACAGATGTTACCCAGGGGCTGATGACTGAATAAAGTAGATACCTTTTAGTCAGAGAGGCTGAAATTCAGCAGTGCCTATTGCTGTGAAGGCACAGGGTCCTGAACATCCAGAAACTATTTGGTTTGCAGAGAATAAAATCATATACTTTTGTAATGCAGAAGGTATTCTAATTGAGTATAAAAACGTTGGTGTCTATCACTGTGAGTTAGTGCAACAAATTAATGGCCCACAAAGATTGTTTGTGAGAACACAGGAAACTTTGCCAGTTTTCATTTAACCCAGCAACACAGGATTCTGTAAAATATATGAATGGCATACATTCCCAGACTCTGTGAACAACTTGTTTTAAACAGTTGCCACTTAATTGTTCATTGCATTAGAGATTACCCAAAACCTCTGTGTTTCCTTGCAAACTTAGATCCTTTCCCTTGTAATTCAGGCATGTTTTGTGTTTTGGCCATATATACAAGTGTGGGCCAAATGTACATGTGAGATGTGGGATTTAAGGTTCAGCTCTGTTTCTGCACATTTGCATTGTTACTGAGATCCCCAAAACTTTCTGCTCTGGTTTCCCAGCTGAAAAATGGACATGATAATGATTCTTTATTTTCCACATCTTTTGTTTCTGCTTTTTTATTTGTTTATTTTGTTTTGATTTTTTAAAAGGGTATATTATTTTGCTCAAAACACATCTAATAAGGCAGTAAATAGTAAAATACTTACTGTCAAGAACTGAAAAGCTTTCATGATCTGTGAATGGAAAATTTTCTTTTGACTTTTCCTTTTTGTTTCTATCACAAGGGATTTCTTAGGGAGGTATCAGTTTCCTACACATGATAATTAAGATTCATATGACTAACTTGACTTAAAATTCAGTAGAATGCTCATATAACCCTCTAGCAGTCCCCAAATCCTAGCTTATTAGTCTGAAATTGGCAAGTAGAAAATAGTAGAGAGAAAACTGGGACAGTTATATTTAATATTAATGTAAAAAATACAGAAGAACTATAGTGATAAAATAAAAATAAACTTTCTTTTCCTATGCAGTGGAAGTTCCTCGGGCTAAAAAAGTTATCATAATACACATTGAACTTAACTGAATACAGACATAAACATTTAAAGATATTCCCCTGTTTTTAATGGTATGAAATATTCACTATAGTCATAAAATTAGGGATTGACTGAAAAAATAGTTGGTTGTGAAATCTATTTTATAGTATTTCTATATAACTACAGAAAAAGGGTTCTCTCTCTTTTTATCTCTCTGACTAAATTAAAATATTTAATAAATGTCCACCAGGAATAATTTGTACTTAAAACTGAAAGATAAGACAGACACCTTCAACAAATTAACTTTTAATATAAGTAATGCTAGTATTTTAATTTATTCTAATTATCTTTTTGTTGTTGTTGTTGTTTTTTTGGTGTGTTCTGAATAGAAAAATATGAGAAAAAATTTTCCAGTTCAAAATCAGTCAAAACTTTGAATATGTATCTAACCTAATTCATTGGTTACAAATATTGTATAGCAATAGTAAAAAAAAAATAAAAACAATACCAAATAATAAATATATTTATCTGGATTTTATTTGCATTGAAATGTAATTGTTGAAAGAAAAATTTGTTGAAACTGTCAAAAGAAAATAAGAAAAAATTATGTCCTTTTCACTTCTCCTTTTACTCCCATCTTGAAGACCTTTGTGAGCATATTTGTTGTTAATAATCATTCCATTCATTTAAGGATAGAGCTAAAGTCACAGAAATGTCCTTGTCAGAAGAAGAATTTCAGTGCTTTTACCAGTGAACTGAGGTTTTTGGTTCGTTGCTTGATTTTGCTGGTTTCTTTTTCTTCTCTCAGATGTCCTTTTGAATTTTTTTCCAATTAACATATGGTCCTTGTAAAAAAACAGCATTTAGCATTTATAAAATTTGTGCTACATTATTATCATAAAAATCATACAAAATAAGAAAATATTTCTAAAGAAGAAGCAGAAATGCTTGGTGAATGCCAAATTGTATTTTCATGTTTAGCTGGAATTATTCTCTCAATTCAATTTAGGATTTTGAAGTTTATGACTTGCAATATGAGCTACTTTGTGGAATTCTGAAAAAAAATAACCCCTTCTTTAGCTTTTAATGCTGGCACAGGAATCAGCATGCTTAAATATTACACCCAGAATTTTTCCTCATTGTATTTCTAAATCCTGTCTTGGTAAAAATGTATTTTCTGTTCTCTCCCCTCATCCATGTTCTGAATTGCACACAGATCAAAGATGGTTGGAAAATTCTGTTAAGCATTTCATTTGGATGACCAAGACTCTGAACCTGTTGATAAAAGCTGGGGACAGTGTGTTTTGTGCTGAATAGATGCATATGTCAAGTGCTTTGAATGGAGTCAGAACTAAGAGGAAATGATCTGCAGTCCTCTGCTTGAGCACATGTTTAGGTGAGATTAAAAAAAAAAAAAATGGGAAAGCAAATTGAAAGACTTTATTAGGCCTGTAAGTGGGAAGCAGATGTAAACTTTAAGGTAGTAAGGCTTAAATTCTCATGTGACTCTTCAGAAACAAACATGAAATAAGACAAACCGGCATCTTTGAAATTAAAAGCCATTATGATTTCAATTTTGCCACAAAATCAATATCCCAGCCTAATTCACCAAAGCCACAGTAAGGAAAATGAAAAGAAATAGCTAAAATCTCTTCATGAGGTCAACCTGTCAAAGAAACTTATACTACAATTTGATTTTAAGTTGTTCAGAGGCTTACGGAACAATAGATTTCTTTTATCTTTTGAAGACTACAATAGGTCCCAAGAGAAATGAAACACTGCAAGCATGAAGCCCCTGTCACCAAAGAAAAGCACATGTCACCAAAGAAAAGTAAAATGAACTCTTAACAATGGATTAAATTTTTTCTTGACTAAATTCTCTCCTCTTAATTTAAGAAGATGAAACTATGGTAACCTCTTAAACTCTGTTCTGTCCTTTTTTGAAGGTGGAAAAAATTTGATTTCCAGTGTGTCACTGTCTTGTCTCCTTTAGAAGAAATACGTTTTGATAAGAAGCCATCTTCTTTGTCATCTCCTACACACCATGGGGAAAGAAAGAGTATTCTTTAGGAAAGATGAAGTTATGAGCCTAAACCCATCCTGTCTGAGGCATTTGTAAGAAAGTCATCGTGGTGTGGCTACAAAAGATGGTCCTTCATTCCATTAGAAATATCAAGATTTTATTTAGAGAGATGATGGTCAGCCAGGGTCAATGCACATGATTGTAGAAAATCAGTAATGGTCTCTTTAGTACAGGACTTTAAATAGTCTCCTCAGTAAAAATAGTTTTATAGCAGTTATTTCAGGAGAAATCCGAATTGTAATTTTAGGACTAATTTAGCTATCATTTAATTACTTAGTGGCTTAACATAGACTCCCAGAGATGTAGGAAGTAGCTATTACAGTATTGGTATTGTGTGAGATTTGATCACTAAATTCTCCCATTGATTGCTCTAGAGAAATTGAGTAAAAACTCTGAAACAAAAAAAAAAAAACAACTCATTAGCTCAGCACTTAATTTTTCACTCTCAGCACATCAGAAATGGTCCTTCACAATGTCTACACTGAGCAATGCAATGTTACAATTGCAACTCTTTGCTGGTTGACTAGATCAGTTTCTGTGGTACACCACACTCATCTAGCTGTACTACTGAGAAAAAAGCTCATCTGAGCATCTTACATGGAAATGCATTGTGCTTACTGTTGTCTATTGTCAGGATTTCAGTTTGACAGACACATAATGCTGCTTTTACTTCTTGTTAATTCTGTCTTGGATATGGAGCTTGATGATGAAAGCTGATAAATACATCTTGAGTAATCTTGAAAAAATGCTGTCAGCAATTGCCTACGAGTGCAACAGTGATAGTCCTGACTATGGCTGATTAAAAGGTGGAGGATATTTTCTTCTATTACACATTCATAAATAAAAAGGATATTTACAGCCCCTTTTATTGAAAGACCTCACCTAAACCCTGCTAAGATCAGTAAAAATCCTTCTGTTGATTTCAGTGGCAGGTGAGTAATTGGTTTGTAACTATCTGGGTAGTTTTGGCTGAAGAAAAGTAGTTGCAAGGTTTAGCAAGTATTGGAAAAATGTCATCTGATTAGAAACCTGACCTTTCTAACTAATAGTACAGGGTATAAAAATGAAAAGTTAGCTTTCAGATAATTATGAAGAAAACTTTCCCAGATCCAGATAGGGAACATTGTGATTTGTGGCATTCAGTGCTGTAGAACAATAAATGGTTGAATAGAAATCTACTTTAGGCAAAGAACAGAAATTCTCATGTGCGATCACTTCTTGGAAACACCTATTTTCTGAATAAATCGAAGGTAAGGAGGAGCAGTATATCTTGTATTATTTATTTCTGATTGTGAGGACGTCTCAGGGTGAAGAAGTAGTTTGTGTTGGCTGGCATACATGATTAACTCTGACTAAGATGCAGGCTCACTCCATTGTTTTCTCCTTGTGTAGCAAATGAATAGCACAGGTTTGCAGGCACCAGGATGTTACAGGAGCAGTTTCACTGATTTGTAATCCCTGACAAAAGCAAAAACTCTACCTAACCACTCTCTAGGATCTAAGAAGGAGCAGAAAGAACTTTAAAAATGCAACAGTAGTGGTGATTTGACAAGTCACAGTTCGAACCACAAAGATCATTCCTCTAGCACTTGAGAAAATGAAACATACTTGGTACTCCTTCATCACCATGCATGTACCCTCAATTAAAGCAGTGCCCCTGATAGCAGGCAGTATAATCTGCATTTTATTTCACTCATGAGCAAAATAACAAGTTACTCAGGCCTGCGGCACTCATGAGTGATATGGGCCGTGTAATATCCTCTCCATTGAGTTTCCTATTATTAAGTTTGAAATAAAGAGTTCAAAATTAACTGTGACAATGATTTTATCTAGTGTTGGCATCACTATTAGCTTCTGCAGTTTACTGCTAATAAAACTTTAAATTTGCTATTACTTGTAATAACCTTTTTGCCACCTTAGCTGTAGAAATTAGACGAAGAACCCGGCCAAAACATGGCTAATGACATTTTCTATTTGCATGGAAGAATTGACTAGAAATAATGGCTGTTATTTATAAAGTGTTAATACTACAAAGTACAATATTTCAGATTTCAGCTGATTAATTTGAAGCACTTGCTTTTTTTAACAGGCATCAGTGTTTCATGGTTCAAATATTTAGCTGACCAACTTAATATGCATTGTGTCAAATGGATCAGCATTCTCTCTGCAGCTGTCAGACTGTTTTGAAAAACAGACACACAAGCAAGCACAGGTAATTTCCTCTTTATGATGTACTGCCAAAATCTTCTGGTTAGAATGGATGTTAATGAGCTAAAATCCTGAAATGCTTTCAGGTCCTAAAAGTATTTCCCCAAGAGACCTTTATAAGATGATATCTTTTCTTTCCTATACTGTTATAAAACAAGAAAAAGTGCACTCAAATTGTAGTGTTAAGCTGTGGAACTAAAATCTGCAGCTGAAATTTAAGCTTATTTTCCTTACAATCTTTGTTTATCCTTTTGACACAATTTCTTGGTTATTGTTTCAAGCTTCCTAAGTAGAATTTGCAATAATTTAACTGAGATGAGGACTTCAGCATCTTTCATCTGACATAGTGACATCCAGAAGTACAGATTGTAAAATACCATTAAAACCACAGAAGAATTAAGTATAGGCAGACCAATGAAGAGACAGCAGAAAAACACTCAAGCTGAAATTCAATAAACCATTTAGATCCCCTTAGCCAGAGTCTTCTAAGAAAGTACACAAAATCTGTATTACTGCAGAATCAGACATGTCCTAAAGGGTTGCAGAGGGAACAAGAATTCATGCAAAGTAACCAATAAGGGAATTGATTAATGCTGGATCAAACACCTCTTTTTACATAGTTTTCACAACTTGGAATACTGGCTTTAAGATATCTGACTATGCTTTCCTTTTAAGATGTATTTTCCATTTTAAGATGGTCAGTTATTCACTTTGAAATAATGTATCACTGGATAATGCACATATGCAGGGTGTGAATCAGACTTTTTACATACCTGTAACTTGGCACTTCAGGCTGCACACTATTTCAGATACAGATATCTAGTAAGGCTGTTGCAGTAAGTAAAAAAACCCCAAACCCTGAAACAACCCAACAAAATCACAAAAAAAGGGGTTAAAAGACTGACTGAATAAAAAGGAGCCTAGGAGATCACAGCTCTGTTATCTAGGGATTTGGACATTGCCAGGAAGAGAGGAAGCTCTTGGTTTCAGTCCCTGCTCCATGGCTGTCACAGCACTATGTGACACTTGTTAAACACATGTAATTTCTGGAGCATAGACTGCTAAGTAGTGCCTCAGCTCCTAGAATTGAGAGTATTCAATGAATATTATAAACAGAGCTCATGCTCCTTCTTGTGGCCTTGCTCTGGCATAAGTAATCTTTAATTCTTCATTATGCATGTGGAACAACTCTGGAAGAGATATTGTTTTTTCCCTTTTCTGCCTTCTTAACAATGGGATGATTGGGAAAATGTGTGGGGAAATGTGTGAAATAAATATGAATTCTGTGAAAGACTGAAATGAATGGAATCAGGGATCTTCAGGACTACAGTAGCCTGAGTGCTAACTAAGTATGTGTTGTCTTGATCATCCATTGAAATTAGAACAGGAGAAAGTAACAGAGTTGTCAGGAGAGCAAGAGGAAGCAGTGAGCTCTTAATGATGCTCATCATGTGCCTGCAGTTCTAATTTTGATTGCTTATTTCCTCTTTCCCTACTGACTCATCATTACTTCACAGGAACCAGGCAGAAAGTAATGGACCATGGGAATAGCAAAAAGAAGTTAGTTTAATGAAAACTGACTAACACATGATCATATGAGCCAAGAAAAAGAATTCAGGTGGCTGTGAAATCTGCTAGAGGGGGGAGTGAATGGACTGAGGGAGGAAAAGGCAGTGCAGGGCTGAGATATTCTTTTTCTGCTAGTTTGTGTTATTGTCCTTTAGTCTATACTTTGATTACCAAGGCAGTTCAAAAGATAAAAATTATACTTACATGATCAAATCCATTTTATTTTGGAGAAAAAAAAAAAATTGTAGTTCTCCCTCTCATTTCTGTTTCCTTCTTCCTTCCATCTCAAGATCCCAGCTTGGATTTCATATATCAAGAAAGCTTCTTTCATTAATAACAGCTTGAATTATTGCACCACCTCTTTAGAGTGCTCAGCCAGCATAAAGTAAATTATTTAAATATTGAAGTACTACACACCATGCAAATATGCACGTTCAGTGCTTTAAACAGTACTTGTAATTCTTAGTCTCCTTCTTTCTCCTAAATTTTAAATTCATTTTGTATTTTAAATAATTTAACTAACTTGCTTGAAAACATGGATGTGTGGAGGCACAGACTCATTATTTTGATGCATCATCTGAGAGAAATCTCAGCAGTGAGGATGATGATGAAGGGTGTAATAAATTATCTTACAAAAGGTCATTCTGATGCTGCTCTTCTCAGTGTTGCTGTCAAGAATTCAGTGCCCCCAGTAATATTATGAGAGTATGTTTGGTTTAGATGGTGATAGATATGCTCAGATGCTTCTTGAGGCTTTTAGAGCAGTAAAGAAATATTATTAAGTGAAATGGCACCAAGTCTAGCCTTAAAGCCCTGTTGATGCTAATTCTCATAGTGACAATATATTGACCATACTGTGAATAATTTCTAATGGGTCTTAGGCAATGCACCTCCCAGATTTACAAGTTGAAAAAACCTGTTTCTAATTTCCATTTGAAAATGCTGTAGGTATACTTGCGTGTGATGACTGAGAAAGCAGTGAACAGAGGATAAAATGCTCTGTCCCTAAGTAGCTTTAACATGCAAAATGCTTTGTTCTGTGGCCTTTGCTTCCTCCCTAGAGGAGAAGAATGCTGAGAAAGAGAGACAATAGCAATATTTTATCACCAAAAGGTTGGATTTCCAATAGCATGCTTTTATATGTATCTTGCTACTTTAGTACTCTTTTTTTGTAGGTGCACCATAATTTAAAGAATCCCAACCTTTCAGGCCCTATTCTTAAAAAGATTGTTCTTTGATAATATATTAAACTCACAAGTCAGTGGTACCTCTGTCACAAATAAAATGCTAAAAACTAAATGTTTGTGTAATTATTCATAGGAATGAAGATAGGCAAAAACAACAATTTCCTTAGTTGTTCTGCAATTACAATGACACCAGTATATATATCAGTCAGATATTTTACCTGGTAAGAAAAGCAATGACAATTAAATTTATGCCACTTTTGCTCTGTGTTTAAGAAAAGATTTGATGTGGCACTCATTACCATGGTTTAGTGGAAGTAGTGTTAGGGTATGGGTTGGACTCAATGATCTTAAAGGTCTCTGCCAACCCAGTGATTCTGTGTGTGATCTTTCAGGGTTTATTAGAAGTTTTCTAGCAAGTTTTTTGCAAAATACCTCTTGACCTTTGAAAGATTTATCTGAATGTTAAGGTAGTGGTCCTCAATCAATATATTATGATTTGATATGCTTTGGACATGGTTTTGTTACCTTTAGAGCTATGCCTTCAGAAATTACACTTTCAAACTTTTAATTAGAAAAACTAATTTAAATTTTCTTTTTCCCTTGCACAACTGAAATTCTTGTCTTAAAATTACACTTCCCTTTTCTTCCCCCTTCTGCCTCCTTTTAAAATTTTATTGTGTATGTTTCAACCATGTGAGAATGTGCTGCCTTAAAGACTTTACACTGTCCTTTCATGATACATCTGTTAAAAAAAGAGTTCTGGGTTTTGCCTTGAAGGACCATGGCCAGCTTGGCTTGGTGGCAAACATACTGAAGAATTAATGTCATAATCAGGACAATTTTTTGATTGAGAGGCACAGTAGAGAGAGAATTGGACATAAAAAAGATTGAAGTTCAAATTGAGTAGATATGGAAAATAAACTTTTGACGAAATCTATGAAGTCTGTCATTTAGAGAGAAGGCATTACTTCAATATCCAGCTCTGTGAAACAGTCCTTCTCAGCTGGCACTTGTGCCATTTGTTTCTGAGCCTGTGCAGTGGAGAAAGCCTCCGAGGAGGGTGGTGTGGGCTGTGGTGACCTCGGCATGCCAATGCTGCTGTGGCCACTGCTTTGCCTGCTTTGAGCTGCCTTTCCCTGCCCTGGCTCAGGGTGCTCTCTGACTGCTCTGACCAGCTGTCTGGTTTCTATATCTTTCCCTGGCCAGACAGAGCTATTGTGAACTCTCTCATCTTCTCCTGGAGCTTTTATCCAGAGCAGCTGAATGTTTTGGTACAAGCAGGAAGAGAAGAAATTGCGGAGGAAGAGAAAAAAATGTGACGTCTCCTTTCAGTAGACTATTTCTTTTGACTAAATTAAAGTAGCTGTGAAAGTATGACTGTAGAAGCAGTAAACTCTCAGCTAATGACAGAAACAATTGTTTTAGTGTAACTTAATTATGTTAATTGATTTGACAACTTGAGAGAAAGAGGTTTTTGTATGGATGAGTGTTAGCTGGAGAGAATTCCTGTGGAGTGAAGACAGAAACTGCGATTTAGCACCAGTGCATGGAGAGAGATCAGTAGGATGTACAGTAAGAGGACTGTAATGGGCTGTAAAACTAATGTCTTTATTGAGTCCATGATTTTTAGTATCCATTAGTTATTGAATTCCTGGATTAGCCCTGGAAGGTGTTCAGTAAATCTCATGTGTGGGTAAAGGCTGAAGGATCTTTGGGGAGGGGCCATTTTGTGAAAATGTTTTTCTGCTAATAGCTCTATTCTTTCTTTTTATTGATCATATGAATTTAGTTTGGCACAAAATATGTGAATTGGTTTTTTAAATGGTTGCTATGAGGACACTGTCCTCATCAGTGTAGAGTTCACTAGATGGCAAAATAGCATCCCATAACATCACAGCTTGCCATAAAAGTCTATAAATCCAAAAACTATTCCAAGATGCTTTTGGCGTGGGCTTACTCTCCCTCATAATGCTCTCAGATGCTGAATTTGTTGTAATGGCCAAATCTCCAAATATCCAACAATTGTGTGCTACTAGAAAAGGAAAAGTGTTCTAGAGTACTCCAGAGAAATAAAAGTTCTAATGAGAATGAATAGGTTTTATTTGAACTATTTATCAAGTCTGAAAAAGAGGAAACAAAGTCCCCAGTGAAGGATTATTAGACACAACTGTTGGTGGAGGCAGAGTAGCAGCGCTGGCACAGACAGGTCCCGCTCTCCTCCGCTGGTGTGTGGCCCTTTCCTCAGCTCCTCTGAATCCCCCAGTGAGCTGAGGCAGCTTACTGTAACACCAGAAAACTATTTAGAGAGTTTTGTGTATTAGTTCTGTTCTGTCTTTTGGAGCTGCTTTGGCTCCCTGCACGGTTGGTGACCCCGTGGGCAGTGAGAGGAAGGATGGCAGGAGGGGAATGAGGAGGCAGCAGGGCACTAGCACAGCAGGGCAGCTTCAGCAGAGACCAGGGGTGGGGGCAGCTCAGGCATTTCATGGGGCTCTGTGGCTGTGGGGGTTCGTCCATGGCATCAGCTCCTTGATTCATGGGCGAGCTGGACAGCCAGAGAGAGAAGTACGAGCCGAGGAGCAAAGTGAGAGGCTGTCAGCAGGAGGAGGCGTAGGAGAAGAGTGTGGTGGGCCTTAACCAGTGTCTCACCTGGAGCTGGGGTAAGGTTATGAGTTTCAGTTTCTATGAACATCTTCTCAAGGTATTTTGCAGATCTCAGTGGTGTGCAGAAGTGGGAGTAATGGGTTTGAGTGTTTCTGAGTGCTAAAAACTGACGAAGCCATCAGAAAAAGAAGAGCTGTAAAAATGTTAACATGCAAAGACTACAAGGAGCTTAACGTACAATCCTCTGTCATTGCAAGCAGGGACTGAGGGAAAACCCCACATTTTTTACCTTAGAACACAATTTTTAATTGATGCTGTCCCTTAAGCAGCTTCAAGAGAAATTGCACGCTCACTCTTCTGAAGTTTTTAGTTTGTTCTATAAGGTTCACATGGCAAAAACTGCTGACAGATCAACACACTGAACAGTCTTTTGAGAACTGGTAGGCAAAATTTTCCTCAAATGTTGTCTGTTGGAAAGTCATCTTTCTGCTCAGAGATGGCAGCTAGGCTATTGGCTGTAAAATATAACTGGCTCTGTTATTGCAAAAAATCAGGCATCTGGTGGTAGGCAGAAGACACACAAGCTTGTATATACAGTCTCAGCTCTCAGAGTAATTGTAAGCAGTTAAGGGAGACTGGATTGCTGTCATGACATCAGACATTATTCTACCAGCTGATGACATCCAAAGATTGTCTTATCTTTTTATTAAAAAAAACCAAACCAAAAACCAAACCAAAACAAACCCACCCCAAAGCGCTGCAAGTACAATTAAATACATATAAAGTAAGTGTCATGAGAATGAAGGAATGTTTGAAACAGTACAGCAACTATAAAAAAATTAGGTTGTATTTGCCTGACTCTTTAGATAGCCTGAAATAATAATCCTGAATCAAAGTGTGTTTACCAGGCAGCTCACACTTAATTCCCAAGTCCCAATACTTGATTGCCTTTGTCCAACACAAAGCTTTGGTGACTTCCTGGTGGAGAGGCAGAGGCTGACAGGACCTTTTGACACCTGTGGGCATTTCACAGTGAGTAACTGCTGTGCCTCTTCTGTTGAAATTTCCATTTTTAAATAGAGAAGGAAAACTATGTTCTCAAACTAGAAGTACGGTCCTGGAAGCATAGATCTGAATGGGAGGGGTGTGAGCATTTATATTGCTTAGATAAGCCCTTTGGTTGTAACCCTGAAGAATCTTAATATCATGATTTTATTATAGTATAGGAAAACTATTTTAGGTAGACTTCAGGAACATAGGTCATAAGAAGCCAATGTTATCGTGTTGTAATAAGAGTATCTTCACAACTTCTCTTCCTTTTCATATTGCTGCTAGATTTATAGCATTATAAGCCACCAGAACAACAAATGTGTCTGTGTTTAAAATACAAACTTTGCTGTGTAATGACTTACCACTAAATCCTAATGCATTTTTGTTTTGTTTCATTTCATTTTGTGGCTCATTTCTTGCTCTGTACTCCCAAAGATCTTCAACTCTGTGCTTTCTTTCTGAGTAAGGAATGAATTTTTAAAATAAGCACTTGTACTGTGAACCATAAAGCAAAATATAGCGATGGAATCAAAAGAAGAACGTAAATTACCTTTAGTATTCTACAAAGAAACTTCCATTTGGCTTTTTCTGTTGTTCTGAAACTATGGAAATCAATACTGAAACATATATTCTGAAGGAAGGTCATCCGCGTAGCAGGTGTTTGCAGCAGTGAGCTTTGAAGGGGTTACTTATACCCTGCCTGACACGAATCTTTGCACAAAGTGTCCTGAAGAAACTACATTTTAGCTGCAGCTATCCATCTCAATGGCTGTTACTTTTTACTGTTTCAGACTGCTCTCTTTTATTATGGATTCACTGATAGATCAATATGACACAAGCAAGATAAAGGTCAGCTAGATGTACATGTCTATTATAAGCCTGAGATGCCAGAAAACATTTTTGGGGGGATAGAAAGCATATGGCATCCACCAGAAGCCTCATAAATGTTACTTTCCTGTTAAGTAAACCCAAGTTTCCTTTTAGTTTCCCTCCACCTTTAGTTTCTCTCCAACTTTACTGCCTGAACATCTTTATTTTGAGATCCTCCTGGCCCTTCAACATCACTGAATTGAGGAAAATAGGTTTGAAAGGGGATAGTAGAAGTTGCTGTGAGAAAGAGGCAGTAGATGGGAGTGATGACATGTCCGTATTGTAACAAGAGAAAATTGCAGTATGCGTGCTCTATTATAAACTTTATTATAAGCCAAGGTAAAACTTGACAGTTTTAGACTGACGGCATAAAAATAAAGAAAAGTATGGATTCTGTGAGGAGACTTCAGAACTTCTGAGAACAGGTGGAAATTGCCACAATAAAATCTCTCCTATGAAGCTGTCTAACAGAATAAAGAAATACCCCGGGGCCACTTTTTGATCTGTTAGGGAAGAAAGCTTTGTGGGTCTGTGAGATCAGGCGCTGGCAGGAGCAGATTGCTGGGTGCACCACGGACCACATCTGCCCAGGGCTGCAGGCACAGCCCATGAAGGCTGCTCTCCTGGAGCTTTTTGGTTGCCTTTAGGGTCAGAAAAATGTAGAATTAACTTTGAAGCTTTTCCTGAAATTAGGATGTATATGAAGGTTTCCTTTAATAGTGGTTCCTTCACAGAAATAGATGCTTAACAACCTGGGTTCATGAATATTCAAAAAATCTCTTGGAAATTCCTTGTCAGTTTCTTGAAATGGGCAACAGTTAGAAAAATGATTGTCAGGGAGCACAGATACACACCTACTGTGATAAAATTATCTTTCTAATATGTATCATATTGTCCCTTATCAAGTCAAGTTTCCATTTTTGCACAAGTTTGGCACCAATTTTTGCCTTGAACTTTACCCTCTATGTTTTACCTCTCAGTTTTAGATGAAACCCATTAAACTGTGGACTCCCAGCTGAAGAAAGGCTGAAGAACTGGATGTTTATATGTTTTCACTTATAGCTCTGCTTTCCTGGAATTGCAACCATAAAATGAGGCATCAGTAATAGGGCAATAAATGTATGATGAATCATCTTGCTAAAAATAATCTGCTCTGGAGAAAACCTGTCCTTAGTCATAGCTGGATAATACACCACAGTATTCATTTTGAGTGAGTTCAAAGAAGCATGATGCATGAAGACAGTTTAAAATATTCTCTATTTTTCTTCTGAAAGGCATCCTCCTTTCATCAGATTTTTTCTTAAATACTCATCATTGAATGCAATTTGATATTCCCAAAGAAAACCAACGGTACTTTTAAAGGTCAATGTGTAACTTCTCTGATTTGAGGAGCGTCTCAGACTTGATGAAATTATGATCAACAAGTAAATATCCCAATCTCCTGTCCCTTAACTGATTTCTTCTTTCAAAAGGTGATGTCCAGAAGAGCATCTTTGCCTCCAAAGGCAGCTGTGCAGAGCTGTGCCAACCTTCCAGCTTCATCAACACTCCCAGTATGCTTAAGTGGAAACAGCAATGAATTAGCAAGGAGGAGGAATAAAAAGAAGGGCCTGTTTTATAGCAGAACCTGTATAAGTACCCTGACATAACATGGAATAATAGAGACTCCTTTGTCTCTATTAATTTTTTTTTCAATTGCTGGTGCTGTCACTGCAGCAGTGGTAACAGCAATGCAGAGGTCTTACCTCAGGAAGACTTTCAGAAGTGTTCGAGCTGTCTGTTCTTACAGATGTAGTTAATTGCTGTCTCAAGAGATTATCTCCAGCTGAAATTGAAGGTAAATTTGTTTACATGTTGTGTAGTTTGGAGTGAGTCTTCCAAGAGGAAGAGCTCACAGAGACTGCTTTTACAGAATACAGTGTATTTCAGTTGATGTTAGCTGATCTAATTGTTTTATAAAATGACTCTTGGTTTTCATGGGGGTTTTGCATGTTGTTGGTTGTGGGATTTATTGGGTTTTTTAGTTGATTTTTTCCCCTTATTTCAAGTCAAGTGGAGTACCTTCCAATTTGTACTTGAGCAAAGTCATACTTCTGAAATGTCCTCTAATGATGAATTTTGTTGAGCAGCAAACTCCTCTGCTGGAGCTGTGTGTGCATTGGGTGGGGTTAATTTGAAACTGTGAGCTCAGTCTTGATATTTCTGAATTGCATTCCAGAATGTACATGGAAGGCAAACATGCAGATGAGTCCAAACAAGTAGTAATTACTTGAATTAGAAGGGTGAGAAATTGAAGTGATAAAGCTTCAGTGGCTCACAGTACCAATGCTGTACATGTTCTCCATGGTTAACACCACTCTGAAAGGAGCTATCAAGCCCTTTTTATATTCAGTCCCTCATAGTAATGGTAATTGATGCTGCAATTTTTATTTTGAAGAAAAATAGAATTTCTTTGTCTGAATATTTTTTAAATGGCACAAGAAAAGTGGCATTGTTTGAATATCCCAGTGGTGTCATAACAAGACTTCACATAAACATTAGATCAAGCAACCACAAGCAGCCTGTGAATTATTCTGGGAAGTTTTTAAACGTGAGATACATGACATTATTTAAGTATTTATAAATGTCATCTCATCTGCTATAAGGAAAGCTAATAGACTGTTTTGCAGACATTTCAGCTCCAAAAAGCAATTGCTTCTGTAATCTATTTCTATAAAATTGGCAAAAGTGGAAGCAGGCGCACTATGGGTCAATACTAGTGAAAGGCCTCTCTGCAGACAAAAGATTCACAGTCCATTAAGTTTCAGGTCTGTCCTGATATGGATTCCTCTGATGTATTACTATTATATCCTATTTTTGTTGACTCAGTTGCTGTGTCAGCAAAACCAAACATTTTGGCTCAAGTCCCAGCATCAAGCTGTCTATGGAGGATATGTGTTTGCCTCCACCACGACAGTAATGAGAAACTGGCATTAGTTTGATTTGCATAATTGTACGCTTCTAACTTGGACTCTGTGTCAGTGGGAGACAACTTATTGTGATGATACTCACTGCACATTATTCGTTCTGTGCAATCAGCATTTATTTATGCAAATTTCATCATTACAAGAGGTCATTTTCCAACCTTCTACCATGAAATCACTTTTTCTGCCAATGAGCAGTAAGAAAACTCCATAGGAGAACAGCCAGGTATATTTGTCATTCACACTCCTTGGCCAAGACATTGCAAAGAGTTTATTGTGTGTGTGCATATGTGTTTAAAATTACGTTTTATGAAAGAATGACAGCTCTAATGACAAAACTAAAATTTGATGGACCACATGTGATTATTTTAGACAAATGCTGTCAAAAAAGGCACACACAAAACTCAAAACAAAACCAACTGTCTTGCTAGTTATGAGAGTTTCTATAAGAATAATTTATAGACTGAAAAAAATATTTTGTGTTCCCCAGATGATCAGTGGAATGTTTTCTGTGATAAGAAGCAGAACCCTGTAATTTATTCATGTGAGAGATAAAAAGACAGAATAACAAACTAGGATGTCCCACTTGTAACAGAGACCTGAAATAGCAATAAATGTTGAAAAAGCTTATCAAAATAACTTGGATCTTGAGGATTCATGAACTAACCATCAAGATTCTCTTGATAAAAATGCTTCCAAGGTCACATTGTTTATCTTTTCACTAGTGGCAGAAGGACCTCTTAAGGTTTCATTTACAAGTAGCTGGAATGACATCAGAAATCACTCTTTTCCCTAGACAATTGTTCCAAAGTTTAAAAAGACTTGGAATATGTCAGTGCTTATAAGGTAGGAAGAAATTACACAGAACAAGTAATTTGGGTGCTGGTTGACTGAGAGAGTGATGAGTACTTAGCAGATTGTATCTTCACAAGAGGCACAGAGAGTTCAATGGACTTGCTAGCATGCAAACTATTGCTGAAAGGAAAAGAATCAGAGCACAAATGTGGCTTTTCCTTTTATCCTTCCCAAAATAATAGGATCTGTAATTCTGAGCAGAAAAATTGCATGTACTATCCCAGCAGTTAGACTAAAATCATAATTACTATAACTAAATACAAAACAAAACCCACAGGTGGGCCACTTTTACAAAGAACAGTTGTTTTTTTAATGGTCCTTTGTATGCCAAAAAATCTGTAAATCAGATGTTGTACCACACAGGAAAAAAAAGTGCTTTTCAAAAGAATGAGTGTAGCTGAAATCTGTTTATGTGCTTACTCAAAAAGAAGCATTCCAATAGCACAGCACATGCATCTGGGAGAGAAATTTCTATCTGCAGGTGTGCATGAGATGATTAGTTCCTAAATATTTTTGCAGTCCTTGCTTCATGTGGGAATAAAATCCTCTGTCCTGACATATGCTGTTTCATAATTCTAGAGTGAAAAGGTTCTTAAAGAAAACTCAGTTGGGCAGCCAATGCTGTATGAGCCCCATGTGGTAAATGAATCTATGTGAGCTCAGAGTTTAATAAGATGATACTGCTCTTTGTATCATTAACCCGCAGTCAGTCGACATGCTGGATTAAGATTAGAAATTGTATAGTTAGGAATGCCTGATTATTTTTTTAAAATTATTTTTCTTTTTAGTTATGAACTAATTGAGAAAGAAGGAAGGCTAAATCAAAATAACTGTGTTAAGACTAAATTCAAGAACAGAATGAGGAATGGAGTCCAAAAAGAAAAATAAGTCTATAGAAGAAAAGTGAAGAATAAGAATAGAAAAAAGTGTTATAAAATACAAAATCTCAGAGAGGGGAAAAATAAAGTTTCACAATAAGAGCTAGTGCCCTTAGAAGGACAGACCAAAATCCCAAATTACCCAGAGTGAAAGAGGGTCAAATAAGATGAATCTATTAGACAAAGACAAGAGGCAGAAATAATAAAAGTGTGAGCAAAGGAGATACTCATCTGCAAAGCTCACAGAATCTTTGTGTTAGCCAAAACACAGGAGATGTATTTGTGAGCCACCACCAAGGTGAACTCCAAGTAAGTACCCTGAATGTGTGATTAAGAATGGACAACATAGATGTATGATAAGGGAAAGACAACCATCTGGTGACTGAAAAACAGAGTGTATAAAATATTTTTGAGAAAGTATTAGGACAACTTAACACATGGAATGAAATACTCTCAGGGGCATATTTGAAGGAATTAAGAGACACCAACTGGGTAGCTGAAAGGAAGAGGCAGGAAAAAACTGACAATAGCAGCCTGAAAAGCAAATGGTTGCATCTGGAAGAAATGAAGGGTAGATTTTTCCCTAAAACTTGACTTTGAAAATTACTTTCAAACAGAACAAACTCCCTAACAACAATATTCTTTGTAATTTTGACTTTTGTGTTACTGAGCTGGTTTAAGTAACAAACAAGAACTTTCCGTCCTTGTTAATTAGATAAGTATATCATATGCAAAAATATTATGCGTGGACACTTTGATTTCATGAGGTCTTCACTCATGAGCTGCCCCAGGCAGAGCAGTGATAGCTAATGAATGCTTTTTCTGCATTCCCTCTGAATAGTTATTTTGGTTTGAATGAACTGGAGAAACAGGGGTGTCCTTCGTTAGTATGTGACAAAGGGAATTCTTACCATTTCCTCTGAAACAAATAGATACTCCTTAACTCTCAGACTTTAATCTCACCTCATGCTAGAGCTGATACAGGTGAATTATATAACCCACCTTCTGACTACACATCCCTAGCCCAATTATCACAGTCAGGCTCAGGTTTCAACATGGTTCTCATCTGTCAGGCATGGCACCAGACTTGCTTGTCAGAATCAAGACAAATTTTTCTGTGGAAGATGTGACATATCTGAGTTAAAAATCCCAAAGGTTAGTCTGTTTTCTTTTGACTAAATATTTATGATTTCTTTGACTGCACCCGAATTTATAAGATTTACTGACTCATAGACCAATCTCTTGTGCAAGTCTTCTGATATGGCCTGATTGTGGTTCATCCAAAATAAAGCAAAAATAGTTTGTTCTGAAATTAGAGAATGAGAACTGGGTAAATCACAGAGAAGAGATTTGTTCAGATGTGCTGTTCACTGAGATCCATGAGAATATATATCAAATCCTAAAGCTGTATTGCTGTAAGTTCTTGCAGTCACAGCTTAGATTCCCTGATAACTCAGTATGGATTGTCACGACAAATATACGGAGAACTGGAGAAGACTGTGGGGTCTCGGAAGTAAGGGGTTTGATGTCTGGAGCTGTGTGAACTCTGATTATAGTCTAGTGTTTCAAGTCTAGTCTGTCTCTAATTTTATACCTGCTCTGTGTCTATGTACTATGGAGTGCTCTTTCTATTAAAGGACATCACGTGAGGTACATATTGCTTAGCAGTCATCCACACCGTGCCAGTGGGTTTCTTTTATCTAAATCAAGAGCATGTGTGGATGCTTGTTGCAGATTTCAAGTATGCTATGCCAATGATTCACACAAGGCAAAGTCCTGTTTGTTGAAAAGAAATGTATGGCCGTGGCAATTATGATATAGCTGAACTTTTCTAATGGTGAAATGTCTTTGATTCTATATAATAAAAACCATGCAGCCTTGGAAATATTTATTAAAATGTTTTAAAATATATTATAACTATTGATTTATGGATGGGCAGAATGAAAAAAACAGAAACATTATGAAAGGTTCAGGAGAATGCCAACTGCTTTGAAGTTGTGTTTTACCTTCTGCAGTTACCTTTGTAAACTGCTCTGGGTTTGATTCAGACACTCAGGGTTGGGGTCACCTTACCAGTCCTTAGCCATCAAAAGGCAGCACTTAGAGTTTGTCACCCAGGCACCTTTGGGGGTCAATGGAAAGAGGAGGGTCCTTCTGCTGATCTTGTGGTATCTTCTGCTCCTCCAGAAGCACTTGCTTTCTCCACGTTTTCACAGGGGAAATACACAAAAGTCACTTGCTTAGAGGGGATCTTTCCTTCCTCCGTGGCTGGAGGAGCCTGGTAAGCCTGTGCCCAAGTGGATGGCACCGCACGCCCGCTGTGCGTGTCACACCTCGCGCTTCTTCAGAAAAGGTTTAAAAAGAAAAGAAAAGGTTTAAAAATGTGCTGATAGGTCTCAAAATGGGGAGGCTGCACCGTCAGTTTAGTCAGATGGATGAGTTAATGTAAAAGCCATGTGTCTGAAGTATTTGTAGAACTCCTGAAAAAACCCGCCCACAACCATTCTGAGCAATTTTGTTGACCTCTGCATGGGAGAGTGAGCTGGGTTAAAATCTGGAAAATCCCTAACATAGGCTGGAATTAGAATCTGAAAAATTAATTTTGATCTTTTGTCTTCTCTCAGTTTGACTGACCTGATAGAACATGATGAGACTGAAAATAAGACTTAGAAAGGCTTCTACACTGAATTTAATAATCATTAGGAAATGAAAAAAAATTTTGACCAGTAACTAAGTGCCCCAAGTTGAATAACAAAAGTGGTAAAATTTTAATTTCATAGCTTAATTAAGAGCATTAAAATAAGTTTGCTTGTGGTCGCCTTAAAAGCTGTTAGAATTTTTCTTCTGTTTAGAAACTCCAGATTTTAATTTTCATTCAAATGACTAACTGAACTTTTTCCTTTGCTTTCTTCAGGCTTCTTATGAATACTCAGATTTAATTCAAATTAATTAAATATATAGAGTCTTTATTTTGAAAAGAAAACATTTAATTTTAAAAATAGCAAAAATAAAGTTATTTAATTTCTGGGATTATTTTTTCCTTCAGACAAAAAAATTTTCCAAATTCAGCACTGGCCACAAGCAATTTCAATCCTAGATTTAATTCTTAGAATTCCTTAGAAAATACAGTTTTGATATAGTGAAACATTCAAATGAGTGGAAACAATTATCCTTTAAAATGAAAATGGAAGTTAAAAAATAGTTCAAATAGCTTTAAGAAGAATTTACATGAAATTCATAATGAAGTATAGTCTTGACTTTGCAATGATTATATCCTTGCTCAAATTAATTTAATGTGGACTTCTTGCTCCAGAAAAATGATGTATGTTTATATTTCACCTGACAAATGTCTGGAAAAAAATTTTTAGTGTCCCTACAGAATTAATTTAGTGCACATCCAAATTAAAGAAGATTATATTTTAAATTTGGGCTTATATTTTCTGTATGACAAAATAGATTCTCCAGTAATCACAGTTTTAGTGACTATGGCATAAAAGATATGTCTCTAATGCTTATTTTCACCTCATTTTTATAGTAATCCTAATTATTTAAAAGAATTTTGTATAATTCTTAAGATGTTTTTATAGTTGAAAGGAATAGTCTGTATTGATTAATCATAGTAGAATCCCATAGTCTGTATCAACTGTATAGTATTTGGAGTTTGGATAGACGATCTCCAGAGATCCCTTCCAGCCCTAATTATTCTGTGATTCTGTGAATTGCAATTTCATTGCACAGAACACAAGAATTTAAAGATCTAGGATTCTAAAAATCAAATTGTTTTAATGTTGTTTAATGCTTCTTATGTCTCCTTGAATTCTGATTTTCTCTTATACCTGGTATGCATTTGTTTTTGCATTATACCAATATAATTTGAACAGAAATGTTTTTTCTGCTTCATATTTCAGTGTGTATATTAATTATTATAAATCCAAATGATGTTATTTTATCTTTCAACAGAGTTCATTATAAAAAACAACTCTACTTTTTCAGACCAAAAAATCTTCAGAGTACAGATTAAAGTGTAACAGTAATAAAAATAATATCAGCGGATACACTATAACTTAACATTATTTTCTATTTTCATGACACAGAAAGATATATAGAAATAGATGTATAGATACATATATATCATACATACAAGATATAGATACATAGAGCATATGTATTTTATATTTATTCTGGCATTTTTATTTTTTTTTAACTGAAATAAGTATGCTTGCCAAAACTTAATAGGGTATCAGGAGATGAGAATCAAGGAACGTTTAATGATGCTTCTTCAATTCATCCCTCAAGTGGTCCCATCTAAATGGGAACTTTATCTGAACTGATTCTTTGACAAGTTTCCTTCCCCTCTTTATCAGGACTTGAGAGGCAGGAGTATGACATGGGTAAAAAAGTATCTGGAATATTACTGCTGGCAGAGTTTTCTTTATTTGAAATGAAACGTCTAATGCCTTTGTACCACCAAGGTTATGAAAAACATCTGATTTGTCAGCTGTAAACCTTCACATAATGTTTCAAAAGTAAATCCAGATATCAGTATTTTTAAAGAATCTGTTTTGCTTACAGTGTTAAAGCAGTTAGCCTAATCTGAACACATGAAATGATGGACTTGAAATTTTAAAAGAAAAATTAAATAGGTTTTGTGGTGAGAGAGGAAAGCAAGTTTGAGAACAACCCTGTTTTTTTCAGAATAATACCTTTAATGGTTTCATATATCCATTTGAGGAGAGAATTAATTCATGTTGCCATTTAATTTCTGTCACTGAATACTTATGGGCGGGCTGCTAAACATGGGGATCCTCACTCTCAAATGCATCACCACAAGCTCTGACAGATTGAGTGCCCACATTATAACTGGTATCTTCACTGGATCATGACAGATCACTGTGCTTTGGAAGCACTTGATAATGACATGATTTACAGCTCGCTGAGGGGAGGAGGCAAAGGGCTGTTCCAAAGTGAATAATGCCCTGTGCATGTGGGCTCTCATCTTCATGGCCATTTGTGGAGTTGTCAATATCCATCACTTAACAAATGATGTTTCTGGTTCACTGAACATTGGTAAATGAGAAACCTTACGAATCAATTCTGGTATGTTTGTGTTGTTCAGTGTCACCAGACAGAGTATCCTGTATGTTTACTGACCTTTCAACTAAAAAAAAAAAATATGTCATGTTAGTGCAGAAAAAAAAGGGGTTTTATACAGAGTAACCTCAGGTGAAGCACTCAAACTTTATTTCTGGGTGATGGCATGTTTTGGTTACTCCAAACATCCACATATTGCATGATATGGAACTTAGAAGAATGAAAATAGTAAATATTTGTAAAAATAAAAATTTAAGTTGGAAATGTAGTAAATCTTTACATTCTAAATTTTCAGGAATTAAAAGCCATTACTTTGAAAATATTTGTGATTTGTGTTACCTCGACTGTAAATTTATTTTTAGGAAGTCCTTTCAGAAATTTTAACCTGCTGTAAAGCAGGTCGAGTGTAGCTGTTTCCACACTCCGTTCATGAATTGTCAGAGGTAGTACAGGTTTTTGCCTTTTCATCCTTTGGGGTCCTGCAGATGTTGCACAGTATGCATGGCTTACGAAGGGAGGTGTACGTATGGCTTACATTAAGCAGGTGTAGCAGTTATAATGGATGTTCCTTGTGATCTTCAACTCTCTTTTTGCTTTCAACCTGTGGTCCAAAGGGCAAAGCCTGTATTTAGTGGGGAGGCAGCTGATAAGATTCATGGAAAAAGTGCACAACTGTGCTCCATTTCACTCTAGGTTTCAGCGTGTCTTTGTTTCCTGTGTTTTTACTGCCTTGAATTTCCTTCAAGACCCAGAAGCGTTGGCAGGAGCTTTCTTTATTCATTGGCCCATGGCTCTATTACATGCTGATATCAGTTCCTCCAATTTCCAGGCTGCTGTGAAAGACCAGACAAGATATTGCCAATGTTATCAGTATAGCTTCTGCCTGAATAAAACCATTTCAGTAGCAGGGCTTGATGTTCTTGATTTACCTTCTAAGACCAAGACTGCTACTGGATATCCTAAGATAAGGTGATCATCTTACATCCAAAGGCAGCTTTCCTTCATCTCATATTCCAGATGGGTATCAGAAGAGATCATATTCTTCAAATGTTCAGACGTTAGTGCTGATAAAAGCCTACATTGCTAGGTGGAAAGGAATGTAACTTCATAAGAGTAACATCAATTCCATCCTGGTACTGCATAGGTAATTGGTTTTGTTGGTTTATTCTCTCTTTTAAGTAGTTGGTGCTTTCATTAGATCTGTAACAGCGCTCCACATTCCTCACAAAGGCTAATTGATACCTACCTCTCTTGACTTCAAAAGGTTTTGCAAGGATTTTTCCACCACTAGTGCAGCTGCCTCCCCACTCTCCCTTTCTTGCCACACTGAACTGTTGCAACTGCTCGTCTTGATTTCACTGCTGTGTATTGTTATGGCACCTTGTTAGGTAGCAGTTCTAAAGCCTAGAGGAATTGAGGAGATGCTCTTCACAGAACCTCCCTCTAAAGTAATTTGAGAGGAGTGTCTTAGGCCATAATTCAAGTCCTTAAATCTGTATAATTTCATGTTCTAATAAAGTAGCCCATTTCTTGATTTTTTGCTAAGCTACTTTCTAATCACAATTTTCTGGAAATGGGGTTTATTGTTTCCTTGAAGGCTTAAAAGTCATCAGTGTGAAGGCTATGCATTCAGATAGCAGGTTGTGTTAAAGTTTGTAATAATGTAGTAATTTAGGATTCCCATGTATTACATTCATTGTAATTAAAGTCGAGTCTTCTCCAGCACATCCTGCTGTTTCAATTTTCTTTCTACTGATGTTAGTGCATACAAGGAATTTACTCGGTATGAGCAGATCATACTTTATTGTTCTGCTCTTTAAACATGGATAGCTAAGGTTTCCTTCAGCAGAGGTGCAAAATACGTTTTCTTGGATTAGACTGCCAACCCACTGTAGTGACCAGTACATCACCTGGGAACCACAGAGAATCCCTAGTTATTTTTTCAACTGTTCCAATTCCTGCAATTGTGGAGCTCTAATACATAGGATTCTGTGAAGTAAAGAAAATAAGTAATAGGTATGCTCTACCTTTTTGGCTATAGAATAGGAGTGAGATGCAAATACATCTCTATAACACACAGATAACCTATATGGAGCCTGTCTGGTGCATTTATTTGCCTCTTTCTGTTGTTTGCGAAATTTTTCCTCAAAGAAAAACTTTTCTTTTGGCCTTTCTTTGTGCCTACTCCTTAGGTCACTTTAGAGTTTAGTTATTCTAAGGTGGAAGCATGAAAAGCAATACTTGCTTCTACATCCATGTAGAAGAAAATAAATTCCAGATCTAATAGTCTGCTTAGAAATCAGCAGGGTTTTGTTGTTTTGTTTTTTTTTTTCTTAACAACAATGTAGTGATTTTATGTTAAGATAAATACGATTTAAAGGATTCTTGTCAAGCTGAAATCTTGTGATTTTTCTTACTTTTCCCAATAATATTTCCATTCTCTCTTGAGCTGTTGCTGGTAGTGAACTATAATCTGAGAAACTGCTGTGTTGGATTCCATGAAGTATGAGAGCTAGTGCCCAGAATTTCTCTCACACAAGGAATAAAGTGAGGAAGTAAATCATACCTCAGTAACAGGTCAGTCTGTGAATAAAAGTCTTCCAGAAAAGAATTCTTTCTCTGTGATAAAATATACAATACACAAACATCAATAATAGAGAATTTCTTCCATCAAGATATTGTGAGGGCATCTAGCATTTAGCTGGAAGCTCTTAGCATCTCACAGAATTTTGCTGTAAGAGGGCATGTGGGATTCTTCTAAAGGACATGAGGAATCTGTTGAGGAATCTGGGCTCTTGAACCAGTGGTGGGGAAGGAGATGAACAGATATGCTGTAAAAATGAACAGAGGTAATGAAAATTTGGTACCCAGAGTCAGCAGGATGTTTAAGCTAACTGAAATGGAAGACATGAAGGAAAGCATGGACTGAGAAAAAATCACAGGGAACCCCCTAAGGATTGTTGCATCTACAGGGATATTAAATAATACTAATATCACATCTGGCCAAATACACAGTCAATTATTTTTACCCTGTGTTTATCTTTTAAAGCCTGGCATTGACCAGAACATAAAAATTATGCACTCTGAAAGGTAGAAGATTTGTATTTAATTTTTACATCCTATTTCACCTATAACAAAGATCAAATAAAGTAGTGTTCTGGCTCCACCAAGCAATGGTAGTTCTACACCTGCACACTGAAGATCCTGGGGAAATATTCCTCTCCCTACATATGCTTCAGGCTGAATACTTCTGTGACCTCCTAATGCCTGTGAAGTGTTTAGAGCACATTTTATTGAAATTAATAGAATACACAAAATCAAAAAGACGTGAGAAAATGTTAAAAATTTTATGAATACTGGTGAATGATCAGAGCACACAAAACCTTAGATGCCTTCCATCTTATTTTACATATGAGCCTCCTTTGATCTTCTTCTCAGCCTTTTACATGGCTTTCTTGTGCTATTACAATTGTTCTGCTAACATTGGAGCAGAATGAAAGAGTCAGTCAAAGTCCAGCCAAGAGGTGGCAACTTGCAAAAATTTGGACATCTGTTTAATGTTATATATAACTGTAATGTTTTTAATTCTGTGTAACAATTCACTTAAATTAAACAGTTTATATACACTTTAAGAGAATTGAACTTTACACAGTGTTCTGGCAAATAGCACTTTGCATCACCATCTCTTTAGGTGTTAATTTTTATGATTAAATGAAAAATTAATGTTTAAAAATATATCCACTTTAAGAAGAAGATTGCTGTCCAGTTTAGTATTGTAATTTGTGAATTTAATGTAATTTATAATTTAACTAGTTAAAAGAATAGATTGAAAACTACCACTTACTAAAATGTTGTAAACGAATGTGGTAATTTTATGCCTGTAGCATAAAAAAAATGTAGGACCGAAACTTATTTGTACAAAGTAAAACAGTGCATATAAGAATTAAAAAGACTAGCATCCCTTGCCCCATAATTTCTTCTATTTCAACTTCAGTTGTTTCATCTTCTTTTAGGATTCTTTTAGGTTTTTTTAAGATATGATAGGCTGATTAATTTTAGAAACTATTACCTTAGTAAGAAAATGAAATAAAGAGGAAAGATCATGGAGATATCTGAGAAGCCTGTGGCTGGACCTGGTAACCCATTTAGCATAATAAAGAAGTGTGGCTTGTTAGCATCAGGCCTAATTCCTTACGGATCATTTAGAGTGACGCTAAGGGAGTATGAGATGATAGCTTTCAAAATCAATAGTGTTTCTCTTCTACCAAGAGCACTAGGAACTGTTTAGAATAAGATTGTATGACAGTTCCCACTCTATGTCCCTCTTCATTTCTGTAGAAATTGTTAAAAATTTTACTTTTAAATTTTGATGAATTCATTAACTTAATAGCTGTACATTAGATCACAATCAATACTGAGAAAAAAAATCATAGAAAAAGTATTGTTAGAACAAAAGTTGAAGGCTATAATTTGAAATAAACTATATTCTTTACTGACTGGTTAGCAATGCCTTCCTTTGTCCTACAGTAAATCTCAACTTGTCTCTGTTCTTCTTATTAATATGTTATTACTGGTAGTGTCATTCTTGGGAAAAGATACACTGTGTTATGTAGGAAGAAGACCTCAAACTGGCTCCAGAATTTACCTTCTGAATGGGTTCACCTATTTTAGCATTTCAGTTTAGATAAGATTTCAGTTATGGTGTGTTTTTGAATGGAATTTCTGGATTATCCCCATTAATTGTGCTTTTATTCCCATCACAGGGTAGATGTCAGTCACCTGAGGACTGTGGAAAACTCCAGCTGACTTCCCAATGATGTATAAAGTTTTATGATACCACTCCTCTGGTCAGCCATGTGTCACAGGAGCAGTTTTCTGAATGACTAGGATATGTGTCCAAGGGGGAGGTTGAAGGGAAGAGATGCACAGGTTGCTGAAGTGGGATCCCCATTCCTTAGTGCTTGACTGACATTAAACTCTTGGCACCCAAAATCTTCACAGGAAGAGATGAGAAAAGTTCTGAGGGTTTGAGGGTCCCAGCAGACAGGCTGGGGAAAACCTTCCTGTATACTTTGGAAACTCAGCAGCTAGAACACATGCTGAAGATGTTTTATTTTGACGAGAGGATTTTAATTAATTGCACAATTACAGTATTGTCATGAAACACTTAAGAGTCCTCTTGAGCCTTGCCAGGTTTCCAAAGAACGAGTCTCAGAAGTAGTTTCTGTTAAATACTGTAGGAAATGCTACAATTATAGAAAATTTAGCTTTCACATTAAAATACGAAGGAGATGTCCTGATTTGGAAGTTTAGCTCTGCAAACTTTTATGTTTAAATGCAAAATGCAGCATGTTTAGTTCCGTGGTCCTTTGCTATTTTAATATGTGGAGAGGGGGCCTGCACACACCTCCATGTAAAGGCACCACCCAGTTTTATCTACAACCTTAGACACATATTTAGAATCTTGCAAGGGGCCAGTGTATCAGGTAATTATACAGTCACCTAAATTGCTACACAATTATGGTTCATTTTGAATGTGCCATATAATAGTGCTTCAGAATCTGAGCTTTCACTGAAGAAGTAATTAAGCTTCTTCTCCTTATGGTTACAAAGATAACCTTCAAAATGTCAAATGAGCCTAAGCAGTAGCCTTGATTTCTGTCTGCATCTGCAGACAGCTTGAAACAGTAGCTTCAAGAAAATGATACCATGTGCTGCCCGCTTCATTGTGGGTGCTGCCACCGAGGGAGCCGAAGGAAAGTGCTCTTGTTAACTATTTCACAGCTGATAGATCTAGCAGAAATGGCCAATACAAGAACTGCTCTCATCTTTCTAGAGAAAGTTACAAGGAGGTAAAATATAGGTTCCATTGACACCATTTATTTTGCTAAGCTTATCCATGATAGGGAAGAATTTTTAAATTAATTTGTTTGCTATAATTTAATATCGTTATCCTTGTGCTCAAGATATTAAAGAAGGTGCTGATGTAATATTTAGCACACCCCTGACAAATATCTCAAGCAATGAAGTAACTGCTCTGATGTTTTCCATCCATTTGCAGAAACTCCTTCTCATCAATGTCTTCTGTCACACAATTGAGTAAAGATTTCAGGTTTTTTTGAATAAATTCTCTTCTTCTTTCCCATCAAATTGATTTATTTGTCTAATTATAAAATGCATAAAAGGGGTGGATTAAAAAAATGGCAAAAATCCATATGTTACAGCAGAGGGCAAAAATCCAGGAAGATAGTGTAAATCCAAAAAAAAGCTTTTCTGGGAACTATGTCAATGTAGCTAGAGCGAGCTTACTGTAATACAAGATGTCTGGGTACTGGCTGTTCCAAATTTGTATTTTTTAAGTGTTCTATACCTTTAAATGAAAAATACCGTACTGTTCCTTGTCACAAAGAGAGGAAAAAAGGTCGAGGCTATGATTGTGCTTGCAGTCTGCCTTTTTGCAGGATGCTGGCTGGTACCAGTACAAGTAGGATGTGTTGCTGGGCCCTGTTTTCTGGGAAATTGAGCAGAAGCACTGAAGATATGAAAGCTTCTGCTTAACACTGCTGCTTTGGAAGCCTAGTGAGGACTCATGAGAACTATTCATCTGTTTCCTGACAATACTTTAATCTTGCAATTAATTAAAATCTTTTCCCAGTGTACAAGCCTTCCTTCATCAGCCTGACATGCCATGCATGGAAAAGAACAAGAATTGGCAAAGAATCATACAGATTTGTGACAGAACTCCGAATACTGCCACATTGATTATTTAGTTCAGCATAGGGCTAAGCTTTCATCTAATGCAGTGCTTAAATGACAAGGGGGATTCACCCTTGAGAAAATCTCAGGTCAGGATTCTAAGTTTGTATTTTTATCCAGATGGGTTTACAACAGATTCTTGTATTAGTTGCATGAGGCTTTGTAGGAGCAATACAAAGACCACTGTAGTAACAGAAACATTCCACTGATTTTTACATGCTATTGGATGCATTTTGATCTATGCACTGTATCATTTTAGTGCAATGTACACAGTTCAGTTGAGCTAAATCTCAAATTTTTCTTCAATCAATAGAAAAAACAGACACTAGACAGCTTAGTATTAGACTGACATAGGCTACTTTAGGCTCATTTTAATCTAAGGAAATGTAACTTCCTAATCCCTTACTATGTTTACATAGATGCTCTTAATGAAAATAAGGCTGCTCAAACATTTAAAGCTCACTTTTCCCACCTATCAAAAATGCAGTTGTCCTTAATTTCAGTTTTAGCATCAATGCTACTAGTACTTGCAACGTCAGGAAGGGATTCATTCCCTAGCACTATGCTTTATGCAAATGAACTTCAGTACAGAAAAAAAAAATCCCTAGAGATGCAATAAAGGAAAAATCCTAAAGCATTAAATTATAATATGATAACTTATACTAAATATATTATATATTTTATATTATATTATATTATATTCTCAGAATTCTAGTGCTGGTAAAATTTGATTTAAAAGTGGATATATAATGAATCACAGAATCACCAGGTTGGAAGAGACCTTCAAGATCATCGAGTCTAAGCCAGCCTTAACACCTTAACTAAACAGTAGCACTGGGTGCCACATCCAGTCTTTTTTTAAACACATCCAGGGATGGTGACTCCACCACCTCCCCAGGCAGACCATTCCAGTACTTTATCAACCTTTCTGTAAAAAACTTTTTCCTAATATCCAGCCTATATTTCCCTTGGCACAGCTTGAGACTGTGTCTTCTCACTCTGTCAGCTGCTGCCTGGAGAAAGAGACCGACCCCACCTGCTTACACCCTCCTTTCAGGGAGTTGTAGAGAGTGATGAGGTCACCCCTGAGTCTCCTTTTCTCCAGGCTGAACAACCCCAGCTCCCTCACCTGTTCCTCACAGGGCTTGTGGAGGGGAGGGATGTCTTTTAATATATTACATTTCCATGACACTGTATTATTTCACTCAATTGAAGCCTCAAGTGAGCAAATAATTTTTCATCAGTGTTTCTTGGGGAATAGTTATGTTTTGCATAGGTACTCTGTGAATATGGAAACACTTTGACAAATATTATCAGTATTTGTCAGAAAGTAAGAATGTTTAGTTCTGTTTTGGGCAGTTTCTTTTCCAAAGCTTAAGAAAAAGCCCAGTAGCATCTGAGCCTAGGTGGATGATGTGGATAGAAAATCCATTGTACTAAATTTTTACTGAAGGTAAAAGTACAAGCTTTGTACTAATTGATGTGTAACCCTTTCCTTTCTGGAATGGGGTATTTTATACACTCTATATTCAGCCTAATGTCTCCATACACCAAAGAGTTTTTAGATGAAGCCATCTAAGGTGGAGCAGAGCAGCTTCATTCTTGTAGACAGAGAGAGCCATGGGATGGAGCTGGAGATGGTTCAGAAATAGCTCTTGAAGCCATGTGTAAATTTGGGCTAAAGCTGCCAGGAGCAAATTAGAATTTTAGAGGTCTGAATTAGAGGCTTCTCTTCTCACTGCCAAACTTCTAATCACTTTAGCTTGGTTCTGTGGAGAAATCACCAGGAAAAGTTATGTAGCTCTATCTGTGGTATAGAAGGTTAATTAATCTGAACTTGGTATTCCATCATAAATATGTATCTTCTTGGAAAACAAAGATATCTATGATTAGCAAGCAGATGAGGAAGGTGGATTAATGTGGAAGACATAACTTGCCCATTCATAAGTTCAGTTAAGGGAATTTTATTTCTCAGCAGGTTAATTTGTAAAAAGAAAAATTAAAATGGAGTTTCAGGTAGATAAATGTAGTATTAAATATGACCCAAATTAATCTATAATTTCAGGAAATTATAAAACCTTTGTATCAATAATTTTCTAATAATTTTATAGATTTTTATTTCAAAAAATAACACCTTTTCAAGACTGACCTGCATTTAAGAAGAAAAGTACTTGACACCTAACTTATCTGCTAAGGAACATCAATGTAGTCTCCAGTAGTTTCAAGTTAAGTAGGCAGACTGATTCTAAACCTTTTGTTTGGCAAAAGTTACAATTTCACATTGACCTGAATGAGAGATTCTGTCATCTCTACCTCTTCCATTTGCATAGTATCCAAAATACAGAAAATTATATTACTCTCATAGATTGCTCACACCAAAAAAGAGCTAAGATCCCCACTTCTGTAGAAATTTTAGTGTCAGAATAGAGTTCTATCTACTAAATATCTCTCACGAATTATTTATATATATATATATATATATATATATATATATATATGTATGTATATTTAATTCTGTTTCCTCTTTCTTCCCACGTCCATGCCTTGATTTGCTAAGAAGGGTTTGTTTTAATTCCTTAAGGCTTGCCAGGGTAAAATTTTCCCCAGGATTTGAGGAGTGAATTTTTTGTATCTACCCTTACATTACGACAAGATTTTAATTTTGTGGATTAATGACAAAAACCCCAAAGCACAGTTTAACCCTGTCTTCTGTGGAATCACTTTGGTAGGGAACCTCAGGTTCAGCACATTCTCTCACCCCATGGGCCTTAATCAGCATTATCCTTGTGCACATTACACCACTGCCCAAAGGTCCCAGCTAGAGAGAGGCCCTTGTGAGATTGTACAAGTTTCCTGGAAAACTGAGTTTTTACCTCAAGATCACACAGCCTGGGCTTTAGAGCCTGAAACTGGCAGTGAGCAGGTAGAGTTAAATTCAGCTGTAGGGCCAAGGCTAACTATACTAATAAAGTATAATAAATAAGTGTAACAAAAAGTAAGAGGAAATTAGGAAAGTGAGAATGAGGATGTAATTTATATGAGCAAGGGCCTCATATAAAGTTGTACAGACAACTTACTGTAAAATTTGAGTGTTATGAGAGCAAGTTACCAAAAGGTTGCTTTTTGTTTTACTTCCCCAGTAAATTTCTTTCAACTACTCATGAGTAAAAAACTTATTTTTTGGTCATGTTTTTTCCCTCATTGCATCTTCCATCTGCGTAGTAAGTTTCTTCATCTCACTTTTCTTTATTTTGACATAATTATTTATCTCTTCATGGTGACACATGTGAGAGATTATGACATTGCTACAGTATTTACCTTTGCTTACCATGATCATTATACGGCTTCGTGTGACTTGGACCGGTGACACTTCATAGGGTCATAGACTGGTTTGGGTTGGAAGGGATCTTAAAGATCATCTGGTTCCAACCCCACAGTGTAGGCAAGGACACCTCCCACTAGAATTGTCTTCCACTTTCCCAGTGAAGTTTGATTATTTGGAAGTGACTTATGGAGGCTGTACACCAAGGTCCTCATGAGCCAAGTAAAGTTTATAAGTACTTGCTTTCAGGTGCACTGTTTGTGGAGATTTTTTTCATTTCTTCTAAGAGGAGCAGAGAAGGAATAAGAGCAGAAACCTGTGTTCTGCTGCTTTTTTTCTCCTCCCTCAAAGAAGCCCCAAGCCAACACAGCTTCCCCAACCCTAATTAAATTTGTGATCCAGAAAGCTACATTAAATTATTCTCCATAGTAGCAGCATACTGTCTTTCATTTATCGGAAGGTCCTTAAAGTAAGGGATTGTAGCTTTTTTTGTTAGAAATCTTCCTCCCTTTTCAGGAGCTTCAACTGTAAATTCAAGTAATCTTTTAGTGTATTCTAGTAATCCATAAACTTTAAGTATCCACCTGTGGGCCATTGTATTGTTTGTTCTTCTTCACAAATGTCATAAATGGGTGTAAATTTTGATAGGTTTTAAGTGACAAAAAAAAAATCTTTTCATAGTGTACTGTACAGCAACACAATTGTAATTAAACTTATCTAAGTTTAGGCCAAAGGCATCAGAGGATTTATGTCTTGTGTTTTGCATCTCTTTCCAAGTTATTTTATTAACATAGGGTGTCTTTAATTATGCAGAACTGCAAACTGCATTATTGATATTCTACAAACATTAACTACAAGTGTCTCTAATGAAGCAGGAAGAAAACATGCTTTCTTGTTATTTGTCAGGACTTGCAAAGCACTAAGTATTTCAAATGCTCTCTTTATATTGTATAAACTAGAGGAGATCTAAGACATATGACATACCAGCTCAGTATTTATACAATATATATATACATACATCTCTCTCTCTGCACACATACACATACATACATACATATATATGTGTATGCATACATGTGGTTTTTTGAAGTGGATTTTATTCCCATCAGTGGATGGTTCATGTTTTAATTTTCAAAATCTTTAACTGTGTTGTTTTAATTTGTATTTGCCATAATAAGGAGAGCAGAAGGATAAGAACCCAGATTATAGAGGGTTCTGTGAAATAATTACTGATGGAAATAGAAATGTATGTCAGCGAAAAAACAGTGATTTACCCAAATGAATTCACAATTCCAAGCCATATTCTCCGACATGAATTCAGATATATTCAGACTCCTTGTACTCACATGTCCCTACCTAACTTTTATGAGTGTAGTCTGTATAGTGAAGAGGTGGAGAGACCATATAGGAGACTCTCAAATAAAGAAGGGCTGATGTCATATCCTAACGGGAGAAATTGGACGGTTTGCTTCATTAAATTGACACATTGAATCCCAAAATTTTAGCAGAAGAAATCAGTTTTGTCAAGACCATATCTTCAGATTTGTTTCTACTTGTAATTTCCCTCCCTGTTTATTAATTTAATATCTATTAAGCTGAACTGCTTAATATCTATTTAGAACTGCTTAACAACAAAAGAGACTTGTAGATAATTTCTGCAGATAACATACAGTTGCACTTCCAGCCTCACTCAGTACTTTATGGTTGAGTATGGTTGAGAGTGGTCCAAGGACACAATGTTAGGAATCAGTTTTGATATAGTGACCTGCCTGGAACATGAGAATTTAAAAAAGAAAATAAAAATTCTGCAGTAATAATGAACTCTGACTGGCAGAATATTGTGCTTCATGTCTCTCTTGACAATGTTTCTGTGTTAAGAACTGAAATTGTCCTCTAGAAGAAGAGGAACACTAAGAATTTTTGAAATTTAACATCAATTTTGCCAAAATTATTTTTAACAGATGCAAACATCATCCAGGCCATGACAGACAGAAAACAATATCCTGTTGTCTAAGTGTAAATGCTAACAGAAGTGTGATAACATTGCTTAGCTAAAGCGACACATATTAAGGCCACACAGCAGGGGCTCAATTGCGGCATTTATGCTCCTATATCTTGAGATTCTGAGTAAATCCTGAGCATGGGAGGAAACCTGAAGGTGCCTTTCAAGAAAATCTCCCTGGGATCTGTTACTAATCAAGAGAGGAAGTTGTATGAGGCTCCCACACTCATTAAATGACCTTAAAAATATAAGGGAAAACTCGAGATGCTTGATTTCTTTGTTCCTGCGTATTAAAATATAAAGATTTTTGGGAGATAGACAACATATTTTCCTATGGAATGATCTTAAAAATAACATTGATGTAGTACCATCAGCTGTATTCCCCAGATAAAAAAGAAACATGGGGATGGTATCAGTCCTTAATTTGTATTGAACAGCCTCTGAGACATTACCTTGGAGTAAATTGTGTCTCAAAATTTTAGTATACTTGTGTTTGGGGTGTGCCTAAAACAGTCTTACCCATGCCAGGACCAGGCAGCATTTTGACTCTATGCTCCAACTGTGCTAAAATTAATTTTGAAATCTATATATGTTGTTTTTATGTTGTTTTTATGTCATATAACAAATGGGACAAGGTAAGAGACCCTCTGTGATCACAGTTCAAGTGATGTCTCTTAGATAGAGATCGGTGTGGATGTTTGGATGATCCTCACTGGTTTCATATGAAGGTATAGGAAAATTAATTGCCCACCAACTGACTGCAACTTCAAAAGTATTTAAAATAGCCTACATAGGCATATTGGAGTGTTGATTTCTGTGGGCAGCAATTAAAGTCACAATGAAAATCCATAGCTAAAGTGGCTTCTTGTACTCCTGGTTTAACTGAGATGTGGGGGTTTACCCTCAACGTTTTGTGTCTGACTTTTTGTATTGAGTGTTGATGTAAACAAAGTAAACAACTGGCAGAACTGTGTAATGTAATTCTTGTGTGCTGCTGTTGGGCTGGCTCTTCCTGTCCTGTGTCTTCCACAAAGCAGGGGAAGAATCAATTGAAGTGAAGGGGTGGTGGCATGAAAATAAATGCTGTCAGGATCCACAGTTCTTTGGCTCTAAGAGCTCTCAAAGAGAAACTTAGAAAGAAACACAAAAGTGGATCAAGAGCCTGCAATGTGTCAATGAACTGCTGAGGGATGCAACACGACAACATAATCAAATCTCATGTGTCTTTGCAATGACATACCAAGCCTGCAGAATTCAAAACAGCTTAGCTTGCTGAAAGCCATGACCAAAACGTGTTTTCTCTTAGCTGCAACTATTTGGAAGAATTTAAAACTAATTTTTTAAAGAAAATTCTCTGCTGTCCAGAAAAAAGAGGCTTCTGTGGCCCAAATATTGTCAGTGATATAGAGCTTGAACTGAAAAATATCCAACTCAGTCAGATGTCATCTTAAATTTCCTATCAACACTTGAATCTGTGAGAAAGATATGACACCTATGCTATATTAATTAAAACTTGAGTTCCCTGTTTCTGATTTTATAAGAACCTTTTAAGAATTCAAATGAAAGGATTTTCTACATTGCATACTTCCAGTGTAGTGTCACATACTGAATGTGTTAGAGAAAAGACAGTCTGGCTAGCAAATTAGAGATAATAACAGCAAATCTCAAATACACTAGTCATGTTTATTGTATAGTCAGATTACACACACTAGTTCCTGGTTTTTTTCTTCCTTGGTCTGTTCAGCACGTTGTCTCAAGGAAACAGTGCCTGATTACATACTTCTGGTTTAAATTTTACTCTCTGTAGGTGTACACATTAAGATGTTTTTCTCATACTTTCTAGTGCTGCATTTTCAGTTAGATTTTTTCCCTATTGCATGCCTTGCACACCAGAAGTACTTCTGTAATTGCCATATCACAGTGTATGCTTTTATGTAGGCTGACTAATTGGTAAATGCTGCTTTTTATGCTACTGTTTGTTCTCTGTAGTGTCATTCGTGCCGTTCAGTATTCAGTTGGATTCGGTATTAAGGGTACTTTTTGGGATTTAAAAGTAATGACTTGCTGATTGTCCTTCAGAAAACAGTTTCCAAAGCAATATTTTTTTCCACAGGCCTGTGTTACTATATTAATTAATACAATATTTTTTGTCTGTATCAAAAGTATGGATGTTTATTAAGATTGCATAAATATTTTTTTACATTCATTCAATAAAGAGCAAAAAAATACATCTAAAGGACAATAATTTTTTTTTTTTGTTAAAAAAGAGTTTCTGTCTGTGTATAATCTTATGCAGATGTGCCCATGGTAAATACCCATTCTGACATTCTTTGAAAATGGCCAGAACTATATATTTAGACACACACCAGACAGATTTAAATTACAAAATGGTATTTTTCATAACTTTTTCTACTTGCGTCTCCTTCTGAATATAGTAAGTAAAGTTTTCATTTCAGAGACAGGAATGTCTGATTTCTGCTAATCCCACAACTTTACCATATTCCAAGCCTGCAGCAGAACCACAAACAGGGATTCATTTGCTCATAGCTTGAAGGAGAGGCCCCAAGTGAATTTATTCTCTTTCTCAGTTTTTCCTTTACATTCCCAGGGAAATGTCATACAAGCTGTCTGGAACTGGTTACTGAGGGACATGGTCTTTCAAGCAATTTCTCATCAGTCTTTCTGTTCTATAGGGAAATAAAATGGAACCTTGCTAAATAGTGAGTCAGAATTCAAGGCAGATATTGATATGATTCTTAATAACAAACAAATATCAAATGATCATGGAAATTACTACTGGCTTTATGTCTTGCAGCTTTAGTGAGAAGAATTTTTTCCTTCAGATTCTTATATGTAAAATATAAATAGATTTTTAAGCATTTACAGTATCAAAACTGAATATGGCTGTGCTGCTTTAATGTATTGGTTATTTCAACACAGTGGGGTACTAGAGGGTGTTTGGGTGCATGATTTTAGATGAATGTGTGTGTTATTTTTTGCTGTCACTCATCAGCTAGTTGTTTGTTTGTTTGGGTTTTTTGTGATATTTAAAAAAATTCAATAAAGTGTTTCTTTTATTGAGATATCATAGATACTAAAAAATTAATATATTTAGGCCTTGATTACATACAGAAGTTGTCTTGCTAAAACAGCCTAATTCCCTGCATCCTCCTCTGCTGAGCCCTCATCCACCTGTGACCCTGCAGAGGACAGTCCAGAGACCCTGGAAGTGATCATTTGATCAGCCTTGCAAACTCAAAAGAGTCCTCATGTTTAGTAGCTTAACTGCCAAACTGCTCTCTGAAGGCAAAGAGAAAATAGTGCCTATGCCTATTGACCTCAGTAACCCAGAATTTCATCCGTATCAAGATCAGTAGTCTATAAATTCACATTTAAACTCTTTATGAGATTCTGTGATTTTTTTAAAAAAAATGAAGATCAAAGCTATCAGTTTGGCAAGTTTTGGAACACTGAATCTGCATTTACCCGAGCAGTGAGTCCTCAGCACATGCATCTCTTACTTTGCTTATTTATTTGGTTAAATCCCCTGGGAGAAGAGCCTTAATCTTTGACCAAACAGACTGCACTATGTTTAAGTCCTTCAGCATTCTCTCCATGTAGCTGTCAGTCACTTGGTCGTGGGCAGTCAGCGCCTGTGGAAAGCAGCTGAGTTCTCTGTCTTAACATGGATGCAAATGTCCTTTTGCAGAGCTCCCTCTGGGAATGTGCACAGTAATATCACAACACCAACCTGAAGACATTTGCAGTCACTGCCTGTGGGGATAGAGGAGACAGCGAGGGTGTCCTGACAAACACTGTACTTGCCTTCTGTCCTTATACTTTCACAGGACAAGTGTGGCACAAAGGATTATGGAGTCAATGGCTAGTTCCTATTTAAATATCAAATGTATTTAGAGTGAGTCCCATGATGATGGGAATCAATCACCTGCTAATGCTTTAACCACATAGAAAAATTTTACAGCCATGGAAATAGTGCTTAAAATAAAAATAACATTTAAAATGAAATGAAAATTACACATTAAGGAAACATTACACAGATATGGGAGACGATGCAGACTAATATGAAAGATTTTAGTAGTTACTGTTCAAGGTGTAGGCTTTTTTTTTTTAATAACCAAAGGATTTAAAGAGTGAGACAGTATCCTTTTTTTAGGGACTATGCATTGTCCCTTGTGAATTGGAAGGCATTATTCCCAGCAAGTTAGTGTAGTATTTCTGTGATTTGCCAATATGAGAGCTAAGGTTCATAAAGCTACTTCAGGCTGTTGTCTTCACATCAGTGATTTGCCAGAGAGAAGCTGGCAGTTGATATTGGTTCACTTTTATGGATTTGATCAGATATTCATACATTCATTAAAGTTTTTTTGTGATTATGTTTTAATTATATCTTTAGTTCCATCCAAAATGCTTTTTAGCTCATACAAACAGCAATGCCAGCAATACCATAAAGCAAATTTTCATCATTATAGTCTGGGATCCGTGTTTATGTTCAGAAAAAGTTTGTAAGTAATTAATATTTTCTTTGAAACAAGAATCTACTTATTCATGTTTTGCAAAAAACACGAAATAAAACCATGCTATGTGTTTATAGTAAGTAGTAATTATAAAAAACTAGGGTGGCCCTTTCCAGAAGTAAGTTCAAGTATTCCCTACATCTCTCAGGAACTAGTATACAGGCAAAATTATTAAACAATTGTGTTTGGAGACAAACATCTCAATTTATAAAAAGTAGTGGCTTGCAAATTTACTATACAAAAAAAGATGTGAGGTGAATGTCATTTTTCCTCAGGCATATTTAGAAATTTACAGAGTTTGGAAGCTTGAGAAAATATTTGACATATGTTTCAAAATGGGCTGGTTTTGTGCCTGTATATAGTTCTGTTTATTTGTCTCATGGCAAGAAAAATCTTTTACTCAACTGTGTTAGAATTAGGCCATATTGTATTTTAGATCCAGTATAGCTCTTTTTTAGGAGTATGTTCTTAAATCCCTATTTTACACTTTCCAGTGCTCCAGTCACTGCAGCTGTAATGAGTAAATGCTGCAGCTTTCAGTCCTTACCTCTGGGACAAATAATAAGAAAACTCTCGAACAGATGGAGTGGGCTTTCTCATACATGTTATCCATTAATGTCAAACAACAAGCTATAGAAAATGTTTCTATTACACAGGTGAAAAGAAGATAATAATATCACCTGTTTTCAATAGTGCCTACATTCACACAGTTTAAATTTCACTTTGTCCCTGTGCCTTACATTACCTATTGGCTCTTATCTAGACCACAAAAGGTGCTGAGCCCATGGGAAATGCTAGACACAATGACTTAAAAGGAATTTAGGCCATGTGACTACAGGTTTTTCTATATTACATACTTACTGGAGACCCAATATTCTCCTTCCCAGCAATTCTGAGGAGGCAGTATTTCTTGTTTTGTGAGATGAAATTACAATTTTACAGCATTAAGGGCTTGATCCTACATAGCCACTGGTATAATTTCAGTGATGTCACACAGTTCAGGGCACTCTAAGGTTTTCAGTTCAGCCTGGCCATTGTTAAACAGAACTGTAGTGTGTTGGGTTAGTCAATGCCACTTCTTGGACTTTTGACACTTGTGCACAAAGTGAGCAGCTGGCTCAGTTTTAGTGTTCGATTTTAGTTAATTTTAGACAATTTTATTTTCACATCTGTGGGTATGGATTCAAAGCATTTTTGGTTCGGTACTTCTTTAGAAATTTATAACAGACACTTTTACTGAGTGGTTTACCTCACATATCTGAGGGTTATTTCTGTTTGTTTATTTTTGTACATGCAAATTCAGAAAATATTTTAACTTCCCTATAGTTAAATTAATGGTCAAATATACTTTGACAAGCTTTCTTACTTAGATGAAACACTACCCAGGTTCATTACCACAAGGCTTAATTTTATCAAATGTGTTGAGATTCAGTAATTCTGGTGATGATTAGATAAAGCTAATTACTTAATTACTAAAGGAATAGTAATTAAAGTGTGTACTTAAAATCACTTAAGAACAAATCCACTTGCAGAGGTTCTCATTTTGGATTTTGGAACACTTTGCAATATAAAGGAACCTCTAAATCTAAAGAAATTATGATCTAGTATTCAACTAGAATATCATCATTTTGATGGATAGTCTCTAACTGCAGTCTGTATTACTGCACCAGGAAATTCACAAGAGCCAGGGTTAATGAAACTGCATGGATTTCAAATCTGTCAAAATGGGCTGCCTGAGAGACTGGCTTATGCCTTTGTTCTTAATGAATGCCACAACAAAAAGCATTCCTGTGGGCTTCTTCATTTTTATTTTTTTTTTCTTCTTTTTTTTTTTTTTTTTTTGACTGAACATGCTTTACAGTTACTTAACATGAAAAGACCTTCTTGCTTTCTTGTGGTATTTCTTGGTAGGGGTCTTTTTCATAGTGGGTACTTGTCCATGAAACTTTGCACCGAAAATACTGAAGAAAAAGATACCAGGAAAAAAAAAGCACACCATTTTTGAAATGGTAGCTACAGATGTAAATAATATATGCCTTTCTTTTGGAAATTCCATTAGAGACAGAACTTTCTTGTGTTACAAAATGGAATGTGAGACTCAGAGGCAGAGTACTTTGGAGTCAAAAGACCAAGAAACTGAGATGCTCTGAGCATGAGAACTAAATCCCCTCCCTTTCCTAAAGTTTAGAACAGTCTCTTTGTGTATGATTAATATGGTAATTATCATTATTAAATATTAATAGAGTAGCAAGAAAATGTAGGAAAATGTATACTAGAGAAAGTGAAGGGGTTTTTCCTTCTTTTTATTGTCAGTCTGTTTCTTATGCTGGTACTATAGGTAATGATCTGGTATATTTTTAGTCATAACCAAGTAATTGTCTCCTCTAAGTCTTTAAACGTGGTTGATTTTTGTTATTTTTTACCTGTCGATACCATTTTATCATAATTACATTGTTGGGAAGCTCTTGTGTGTGGCACTGCCTATTGCAGGTTCCCCAAAATTATTCTCCTCTTGTAGAGGATACTGAAGCTTCTGGAGAATTAATTTCTGAACATGCAAAACTCATAAACTATGGGGCTGTCCCCTAGAAGAAAAATTGTGTTCTCTGGAGGACTATTGCCAGCATTTCTACTTTTCAACTGATCTTGGTTTCCAACAGGGTTTTGTTTGTTTGCTTAGTTTTGTAAGATGCAATAAAAAGATAAAACTGTGGAAAAGTGCAGGTAAAGACTTTTCACTGGGAGAATTTTTACTTTCTGAGATAATTTTATCATTGCTAAGTTCCAGAACATTTCAATAAAGAAAGGGACTGGAAATAGTTATCTGAAGAATGAAATACTGTTCTTGTTGTCAAATACTGAATATAAGTCAATCCAAGTTGCTGGAATGATTGCAAAACTGCTGTAGTTCTTTCAATTGAAAATTTTTCTTTGTAATACCATCTTGCACTAAGACAAATTCTTAAGGCAAACCTAAAGGAGGATGTATTGGACTTCAAGAAAGCATATGTTAATTCAGTTTTACTCTGAATAATAATAATAACGTTGTAAAGAACTTTGAAAGACAAAATCTACACCTGCATTTCATGGATTTAAAGAAAAATATTTCACAGTGGTCATAAGTGAACTTTTAAAATGCTGTTATGTAACAGAGAAATAAAAGACATGATCAGTTCATATGGACATGTAGGAACTCATGTTTCAGGGTCATACTTGTGTCAATCAGGAACTCATCGTGTCACTTCTGCTATGAAGCCATGGCATGGCCCTCTATTTTAATACAAGAGAAAGTGCAAATAAATAAATAAATGGAAACCAGGCACAGCAAATCTCAGCAAAACTACAATGAAATATCTAGTTCTCAGTGGCTGGCAGTTTGTGAGAGTCCATGGCACACGTGACACTGGGCAGCTGGAGGAACTTTGGAAAATGGATGAGTGGAGGAGCTCCTTCATCTAGCAGTTTCTAGAGTGAAACTTGGCATGGGACTTTAATGTAGTTGACATTTGAGGAGGGACAAGATAGAAAACATGTCAAACCCTTTTTATGTCCTTCCTGGCTTTTCACTGAGGAAGACACATTCAGTTTGTTTTTACACCAGGAATTAGTCACTTAGTTGATCTGACACAAGTCACTAGTAGATAAAACTCCCAAAGCAAAATTCTACAGCAACAGCAAAAACTAGAAGCTGTTGAGAAGCAATGAAGGAAAGCTGTGGCTGTACCACAACTCTAACACAGAACAGGAGAATGGGACAACAGGTCGTATCCTATTGTTTTGTGTAGTCCTGTTTATTGCCAATGCCAAAAATGTGGGGTTTTTTCTGTTTCTTTTTTCTCCCATGAATTTATTGTTTTCGATTCAGAGCTCATCCTGCAAAAAATCCCAGCTGGTTTTCCTGTGCACTTAAGACTGCTCTCATTACCTGCATGACAAAACTGTATTTTTTCACACCAGTTACCCAAGCCACCATCCAGTCGTGTTTCTCTGCATGTTCAGTATCTCAGCAGATGCAGGAAATACTTGCTACACGCTCCTGGCAACACCAGGAGCTGAAGTTCCCCAGTCTCTTTGAAGCAGCAGCAGTATGCAGAATGTCAATTTACAATTTCAGGCTTCAAATTGGTTCCTTCATAAGGAAAAACTTGCCCTGCTGCACTGACAATGCAAATAAGTAATGTGAATAACTGAGAGAGGTGTTCAGAGTTTTCACTTTAAGAAAATCCAAAGTCTTTTCCCCATTCTTGCTTGCATTCTATACAAAAGTTACCTTCCTAGTCTGCTGGTGGAATTCTTCAAGAATAAAAGCTGAATTTCTTCTCTCAGCTTCAAAAAATCCACAGACATTTTGTTATTCTTCTGATTAGAAGTAATCCATGTAATAGGTTAGTAGCAGAGAGTACTTTTTAAGGCCCTTTTTTGCCTACAGCCTATGTGGACAGCTCAAACTTAGGATCAGTCGAGGCAACTGCTGAGATTGGATCACTGACAGCTCGCCCATAAAGTCTTGTTTTAGAAACTAATATGTTCTAATTTCTCTGACTATTGTGAGTGCTGCTGAGAATGTATGCAGCTTCTTCACAGTATACGTGCTTTTTGTAAATATCTAAAAGAGAAGCATTCCACTGGGTTCACATTTCTTCTTTTAATTTATTCATGTGTATGTACATTGCTTTTCTCCTGCAGTTCTATGGCCCATTACTGCATGAGTAAACTGTGTGCAGATTTTGCAAGTCTCTGCCAGAAGATGTTTATTACTCTCATCATTCTTATGAAAATCATGTTCCAGCAGATTCAGGCAATGTGTAAAACATGGTATGTGTGAATTGGCCATTTCACACTACACTTACAATATTACCAGCAAT